>NC_091686.1:8490000-9707500 GCF_041296265.1 Equus caballus
ATTACTCTCTGTTCTCTGATTCTCTGAACACCTCCCCCCCCCCATATACACACACTTTCTGCATCCACCTTAGCTCACGCTGATCCATCTCTGCTCTTCTAGATCCTCCCTTATAGGGATGATGGGCAGTTTCCATTTTAAGTTACACGAAAATTCTGCTGTGGAAGACTACAGGGAGCTTAGAATTTTATGGACCATAATTTGTGTGAAACTATCTGATCAAATCAATAAAATGGTCAATAATTGCCTCTGATGTTTTCTTAGTCCCAGGATATTTAAATGTGCTGACAACTGAGAATTTAAAAATTAAGATGCCCCATCAAGCGAGTTGGGAAGGAGACAGCTGATTCAGGCCAGGAGGCTCAGCACCTGGACTGGACACAGAAGGGGCCCAGTTGGAGCTCAGCTTGGTTTGGAGACATCGAAGGGCTTTCCCGTGGCAGAAGGTGTGTATTCTGTGCTGCTCCAAAGCAGGAAGGGAGCCATTACACTTGGTGCCAAGTGCTGCACTGGATGTGTCCTTCTGTCGTACAGTTAACTTTCCCAGTAGCTTTGTGAGGAAGGCATTCTAATTATCTCTATTTTTCTAGTAGAGGTGAGAGATCCAAAGATAAGTAAATTCTTAAGGTCATCATGCTGGGATTCCAAACCAGCTCTGTGTGACTCCAAAATTCCACAATCTGTGCACTTAACAAAGATCATGCAGCCGTTAGGTGACTACATTTGGATCAGCTTTTGTCAGAAATGCTGCAGAATACATTTGTGCAAGAGACAAGAGTCTGAATGAACTAGATGAGGGCCCCTCCTCATTCTGGCTGTTGGAGGACTCCTCTTCATTCAGTCTGGAAATAGAACTCAAGCATAGGAGCTCGCTCTTCCTATGAGTTGAATTTCAATATTTTTTTTTATCATCAACCCCATTCCCATATTTCAGCAATGCCACCCTTAAATTTTCCCCATGACATATTTTTGCTATTGTTCATGTTTATACGACTAGCCCTTAGAGCCAGTCTTCAAAAACTAGATGGTAGCAATCGGTTCTTTTCCTCTTAATATGAACATGCGCAACTCAGCTTTTCTTGTGTAATAGACCACCACACAATTTAGTAGATTAGAGATTGGCTAGAGTTTGTCTGATCTAGATTGAGCTCAACTAGGCTCGACTCCAGGCCATGGGCTAGATTCAGGTCTGCTTCACATAGCTCTCACTCTTCTGGGACCAGCTTCAAGGGCATGTCTTCCTTATGGTGGTGGAAGAAGCACAAGGTGGATAAATCAGTCACACAAGACATTTCAAGCCTCTTCTTGAATCACACCCTCTAATATCCCAATGGCCAAAAAGTTATGTGGATAATATCAAAGTCAAGAAATAAAGAATTTCACGCTGTCCGTAATGAGGCCACTGCAAAGGTTTGGATGTCTGCTACAAGGGAGTAAAAACTTGGGACCAATAATTCAAACCACTACACCATTCAACCAAACAGGCACTGATCTCCTGCTATCCACTGAGTTGTGTTTTCATCAGCAGCAACATAATAAAATTGGACCAGCCATACACCAGACGCAGAGCTAGGCATTTGGATTACAAAGATATTCCAGTCACGCCACTGATCTCTACAATATCAAGATCAAGTGGAGAAGAGAAAGAAGAAAAGCTAACATTTATTGAGCACTTACTATGTACTAAGCACTGTGATAAATAAGCCCTTTGACACAAATAATTGCACACAGAAATCCCAACAGGTCTTCTGGTCTCTATGACAGGTCTTCTGAACAGCCGCACTTTGCAGATTGTAATACTGAGGCCCAAAGAAGTTCATGTAACCTGTCAAAACCATACAGCTAGAAAGCTGAAGAGCTGGAACTCAAATCTAGATATAACCCCTAAGCCCATGCCCAGACAATTATAATACAGTAATAAGAAGCATACTAAGGAAGCATCAACAGAGTACTGTGGGATCAAGGAGAGGCAGTAGAGACCAGGCGACCTTTCACATAGAAGGGAGAAAATGAGCTGGATCTTGAAGCTTAAGCAGAAATCCACCAGGAGTTTGGGTTGGTGGAAAAAACCTGTGCAATGGGCTGACGAGAGAGCAGGGTAATTTCTAGGAAAGTCGGAGAGTTAACCGTCATTGGATTGTGGAGAATGTGGTAGCAAGTGATGAGAAATGAAAGGGAAGAATGAGGCTGGGGCAAGTAATGGAGAGGAGAGCCCTGTATACCAGACAAGGAGCTTTGGTTTTGCCTTAGAACTGGGGACCCATATGCAAGATGTGGTCTTGACTGAACTTGAATTTTAGAAAGAACAGTTTGGTGGCAAAACAGAGAAGATGAGCTTGAGCATGGAACCCAAGGGTCTATTCACAAAGCCTTCACAGCAAGCAGAGACTGCCAATCCAGGTGGGTCCATGTAGGTTGGAGAGTAGGGGCTGAGGCTGAAGCAGTGTCAGCTACCCCTGCTCAGCTACCCCTGCTCAGCTCTAGAGGGCATTGCCATGTTGGAAAACAGGTCCCAAATTACAGACTTTTAGATCTTTAGATTTTTAGACATTTTTTTGCTGAGGAAGATTAGCCCTGAGCTAACATCTGTGCCAATCTTCCTCCACTTTATAAGTAGGTTGCCGCCACAGCATGGCTGATAAGTGGTGTAGGTTTGCACCCGGGATCCGAACCCACACACCCAAGCCACTGAAGTCAAGTGCACCAAACTTAACTACTATGCTACGGGGTCAGTCCCTAGATTTTTTTTAATAGCTTGATTTTTAAAATCTGGTATTCCTTTCAAACCCTTGCTATCCAAACATTATTCAAACTCGGGAATCCTTGCTCTCTTGCACTCACTCTGTATCTGAACTTTCACTGTCTGAAATCAGAGATGGGATAGGTTTGAACAGTTCAGAACCCTTGTGTTAGCAACTGATTGAAGCTTTTAAAAAATATTTGTCAATATATATAATACATATATATATACACATAAACATACGTATACATGTATACATGTATGTATATACACACATACACATATAGGTATATATATATATATGTGTGTATGTATACATATATATATATGCACATATATAGCAAATTTGGCACACAGCTGCTGCTGTCACTGCAGCCACAGACCACACTCTGTATCTCAGAGTTGCACAGACTGCCCAGGAGCAGTGAGCTGCTTCACTCTCTCACACATTTTGTTTTTTGGAAACTGAAAGAGAAACCATTTACAACCTGTGGTCAAATATGAGCATCCTCTTATTTTCTCCCCTTACTTGACATCCAAGACCCAAGAATCACCCCCAGGAAGTTTGCCAAGGAATTGAGCTATGCAGCTTCAGTCTTTAAAAGCAAGAGACAGGCTTTGGGGATATGATCCACTAGTCAAAAGTAAAAGACGTGAAGGAGGCGGGACATCCTCAGCATGGCTCAGCAATAATTTAGTAGCTGAAACCCTCAGCCCTTAGGTTAACTGTTTTAACTACTCTGTATAATCTGCTATAGCTCCCTATTGTTTGGAGAGAAGGGTCTGGGTCTCAATCTTTCTTTTTCTTTCTTTCCTCTCTCCCTCTTTCTCTCTCTCTCCAGTTTTCTATGACTCCTTCCCTGAGTGCAAAATGCCTACCTACTCCCTGGCATGGCTGCAATTCTTCATCTGTTCTTGGATTTCCTCCCATTTGCTCCTATCATTGCTTCTTTGCAATGGAAACTACAAATACTTGTGGGCAGTTTCTTAATTATTTAACACATTTGCAGTCAATTTCCCGGACTTGATGAGAGTGCCATGGAGGATCCCCGAGGGCTCCGAGAGTGCTCTCTGAGAAGCCCGGGCCTCTCACCTTACCCACCAGCCCTGGTCCTCAGGGGGTTTAACATCAAATGGTTCTCTCACCACCTAGCCCTGTAATTCACTGGTCTGACTTATCATACTTAACTGAGGGCCTAGGACTTAGTTCAGAAAAGATTTCCAGCTGTATACTTTGCAACTCAAATCTCTAATTCATGGCAGCTTGTTCTATGTGTTGCTGCAGAAATCCAAACATCTTCTCTCCCTGTTTTTGTGAGAGTCTTGAAGTGTCACTAAAAAAAGTTCCAGTTCCTAGAAATTTAATTATTAAAAAAAAAAATCTAGACTTCAGACAATTTCTGGAGCTAGTAGATTAATCCAAAAAATATTTATTATACATCTACTACGTGTAAGATAATGGTCTAGAGCAGGGATGGGCAAACTTTGGCCCACAGGTTTTTGTAAATAAAGTTTTATTGGAACACGGCCACATCCATTCATTTGCATATTGTCTATGGCAGCTTCTGAGCTGAAACGCCAAAGTTGAGTACTTGCAACAGTGATCATATGGCCTGCAAAGCCTAAAATATGTTATCTGGCCCTGGTCTAGATAACTGGGCATTTGATTGCAAGCTGTCTGAAGGATCTTACTGCTTCTAATGGCAAATATTGGTGACTCCTAAATGTATTGCTCTATTCTGACCTCTCTCCCAACTACCAAACTCGTATTTGCAACATTTTTGTGGCATCTCCCCCTACTATCCCAATATCCTGCTGGATCTCAAGCCGGATCTCCCCATATGAGCCTCTCTTCCTATGGTGTCATTTGTCTTACTGCATCACTACCTACAGATCCTATGTCTCGGTCAGCTGCGAGCCACCCCTGGATCCTCGCTTTCCCTCAGCTGCACACGTAACCATTCATGATTCTTCCTATATATCTCCAAATCTGTCTTCTTTGTTTCATCTTCGCTGCCACAGGTTCCTTTGTCTCCCACCTGAATCAGAGCAGAAGTTTCCCCTTTCCACCCCCAGTGAGGGCTCACCTCACCACACAGGGATGAGGATCAGCCCAGCTGAGGCACAAAAGAAGAATATGATACAAAGTTTTTTTTGATTTGGGAAAACAGCCCTTATGGCTCAAAAGCCCATAATAGCCAACACTTACAAAGCACTTCCTAAATCTAGGTGCAGTTCTAGGTAATTTATGCACTTTAGCACCTTTAATCCCCATACAATCCTACAAGGTAGACACTCTTATTATCACATCGCCATTCGACAGATGGGGATACTGAGGCTCGAAATTGAATAACTTGCCTAAGGTCACAAGCAAGCAAGGGGAGGAGCTGGAATGCCACCCCAGGGAGTCTGGCTCTAGAACCTATACTTTTAACCACTATGCTGCTGCTTCTGCTGAGCCTAAACCTTTATTTATCTTGCCAGGGTCACCAACATGGAACCCAAAGTCAGTTTAGGTGACAGCTTCCTCACAGACTGGACCAGTTCTGAGAAGAATATAGAGAATTCTTTCCCAAAGGACTTTATGCTGACATTCCAGGAGAGAGGCTCTCCCTCCACCAGGCCTCTCCCTCCACTATCTGGAGTGAGGCCCAGGCGTTCATGACAAACACAAAATTCAGAAACTCTAGAGCTGCATTTGTAAGAGAACAAGATTTCAGACTGGGGCTGGAGTAGTCAGGACAATTACAACCCTTATGCAGCCTTTCTCCTGCATTTGTCTGAAACAAATCCATTACCAAGTTGTCTTTCTGCTCCCTGATCTGTCACTCTACAAGCTTTTATCATGAATAGCAACACACTGAAATATTCAGCAAGTGCCCCGCAGAGCACTAAATACCAAAAGCACACACAAAAGGTCACGGTCTTGATCCCCCTCTCTACTCCCAGGAGTTTACAGTTTAAGTGGCAAGACCCCAAAGCTGAACTCTATACAACGTGGACTAAAAATGTGGGAAGAAATTATTTCTTGCAATTTTTCTGAGTGACTTTCTTCTGACTTTGTTGGATATGACCAACAAAAGGTAAAATTACATAGTTAATTCATCTGAACAAAATCTGTTAAGAATCTACTCTGTCCAAAGCTCTGTGCTTGGCATGGAAAGTGACAAACAGAAGTGCCAAATAATTCCAACCTTCAAAAAGTTTTCTACCTAGCAGTGGGCTAAGTTATATGTTTACGTAAATATAGTACTATCTTACTGTCCCCCAAAGGTACACATTAGGGCAATAATAGTTAATGTCACTCATTGGGCCCCTGCCATATGTCAGGCACTTTGTCCAGTGCTGTGAGCCTTCTGTCATCTCATCCAATAGCCTGAGAGGCTGATATTATTAGCCCCATCACGAATGAGAGAATTGAGGCCAAGAGAGATTAAGTAACCTGCTCTAGAAGTAGAAGAGATGAGATTTAAACTCAAGTCTCCAAAGGCCACAGCTGAGACATCATTTGAGCTCCTTTTTGCTCTGAAGAGTGAATAGGATATTAATGGGGTGATATGAGCCACGCACTCCAAGCAAAGGGAGAAGCACGACAGAAAGCCCAGAGGCAGAGAAGAGTAGGATGTGTGCCACAGATGGAAGGGTGAGAGAATGTGGCGGAAGTAAGTCATAAAGGCAGGTTGGGGTTTTGACTCAATATTGAGGAGGTTCTTCATTTGGTGGCCACTGGCTAACCAGAATGGTGGGTTCTCCAAAGGACATCACATTTTAAGACATAAAAACCACCTTAGAAAGCTCTGGCTTTTTCTGATTTTGAGCCAAATCAGGTCTATCTTCCTCAATAGTGTTCCTATAACCTTTTTTAGCACAACCAAATATTCAGTAATTTGGGGCCAGGCAAACATGGACTTCCAGGACAGACCGCTTGTCCTTGCAATGGGCCTTCATGCTCTGGTGATAGAGATAACAGGGACTTAGCTGTCTTCCAGCTAATCACTTCTTCTCTGAGAGAAGTAGTTACTGCCTTGCATTTCTGTCTCATCAAAGGAGAATCAAATTGGTTTGTTGGGATTGCTACGTGGCATGTTGCATTAACAGAGTGTTTGAAGTATGGCCTTCAGAAAGTATGCTTCCATTTGTTGCACTTTATCATAATCAGAGTCCCAAAGCTTCAACCAAAAGAAAGAACAGAGTATGAAGTCTCTTTATTGGATGAAAAGAAGGAGATAAGCAGAAGGTTGGGCAGGAGACAGATTGTGGATGAGACACAATCCATGTTTTCAATAACAACACACTTTTCAACATTGTCTAGATGATGTATAATGAGCAGGAAGACTCAGGGTCATTGGGAAGAATGAGCATGAATTGACCAGAAAAATTTCTGCAGTCTCTAGAGTGATGTACAAGAGTGACCTCAAAGGTCAAAGGACTCAGATCATAGAATCATAGCTGGAAGGAATAATGGAGATCAGTCCCTCCTCTTAAAATTGGAGAAGCTAAAACCCAGGGAGTGCAAAGACCGAGCCAAAGTCACACAGATGGTTAGCAATAGGACAAGATTTGAAATATCTTGATTTCCAATCCAGGGTCTATTTATGACATCACGCTGCCCTCGAGGAGAATATGACTAAGAGCAAATAGTAAATGTTTTAAGATATCAGAAACCTCAGCGTAGGAAGGCTTCAAGGAAGGCAGAATGACATGAAGTGGGCTTAAATGGGTGGAGAGCAGAGGGCATTGCAGCTGGAGGGATGCAGCTTCCTCCACCTGCCCAGAATGTGCCAAGCCTGGCATCTCAGTAACAGGAAAAGAAGTAAGCAGATTCTTGTGGCAAAACATTGCTATAGCAGTAAAATTAAATCCCCTTTCCAGAAGAAATGTAAACTCTCATAAACAATGAGAAACCTCAACCTTTGTGCCCTAGCTAAACTGTTTTAAGAAACCAACAGCTCCTTGGAAGGTTGAAGAAAGAAGCAAAAACAACTTGGTTTACCTCCCTCCTTAAAGGAACAGTGCTTCCTGCTGGCAGCATAACCATTTATGAAGCACCCTGAGGGCTGCATCCTCAGTAGGACAACCTGGGCAGACAGTCCCCCAAAGCTCAGAAGAGCCAGGTTCAACTTTCCCAGAGCCTTACCCATCCACCCAATGAGTGACAGGACCACAGAGACCTCAGTCACCCTTGCCAGTCATGCTCAGTTCATTGGCCCATAACTCATCTCCTTCAGCCAGAATGGGATGCAGCCTCTAAAATGATGCACGTGAAGACAGCAGCTAACATGGAAAAGCATCTACAAAACGAGTCTGGATGAAAAGCAGATAACTCGTGCCCACGGCAGGATAACAATGGAGATGTAGAATAGACATAAGAAGGAATTCAGATTGGAAAGAAAAATGTACCCAATTGTGGCCAGTTGGTGGGATTATGGGTGCTTTTTCCATGTTTTAAAATAATCTTCATTACAATTATATGTGATTTAAATAATAAACAAATACATTTTGCAATATCTTTATCAACTGTGCTTGCTTTTTTCTCCAACCCACATCCAAAATACACTGAGCCAATAAAAATGTAGGCAAAGTTTTTCTTCAGCACTTGCCCTCCCATACTCTCTCCCTAATATCCTCGTTTTATATCCTGTGTTATCTCTCCCAGGGCTAATTCCTTAACCGTTATCTCAAACTGCTGACTTCTCCCTCTCCGTCTTCCTGTCACTTCCCTTCCCAAAATGTTTCCTAGTGTTAAAGCCATGCCCTGTGCTCAGCAGTGCATTAGCTAGCCTGCTGATGAAGGAAGGTACTCATAGAGGTAGGTTGCTCTCCAGGATAATATATTTGCTTGATAGCTTGACAGTCGCCAAAGATGAACATCGTCAATGCCTTCCCTCTCTGTACACATATGCTATTCCCTCCCCTTATAATTGTGCTAGCCTTAGTGACCTGCTTGACCAATAAAATGCAGTGGAAATAACATTCTGGGGCTTCTAAGGCCAGGTCATGAGAAACCTTGCAGCTTCCTTCTGGCTCTCTTGGAATACTCACTCTTAGGATGCTATCTTCAGGAACCCAGCTACCATGCTGTTAGAAACCCAAGTCACGTGGAGAGGCGAAGTGTAGGTGGTCTAGTCCAGTCAACAAATGTAGGTGGTCCAACAGCTGGCACCAATTGCCAGCCATTTGAGTGTGCCATCTTGGACACCTAGCCCAGCTGAGCCTTCAGATGACTGCAGCCCCAGTTTCCATATGACTCAAACTGTGTGAGACCTCAAGTGAAAAAGACCCAGCTGAGCTCACTCAGTCCACAGAACCAAGAGAAAAAATAATGTGGTGTTTTAAGACACTAAGTTTTGGAGTGATTTTGTAACACATCAATAGAAAAACATTTTTAAATACTTTTTTTAAAGTGGAACAACAAAACTTCAGTTTCTGTGGTCTTTGATGTAGTGAAAGATTCTGGGAAGGATTGGTTTTCTTTTCAATCATTTCTTTAATCATTCATTCATTCATCCATCCAACTTACACATAATGAAGAAGGCACCTTTGTGTAAGGCACTGTGTCAGATGCCAAGGGTTATAACTAAGTGGATCAGAAACAGCCCACATAAAAACAGTATTTCATCAAAGTCATTGATATGTTACATAAAAGTGGCACAATTCCTTGGATGAGCCAGGTGGGTAGGATTTGAATATACGCATATTTGGGTGCAAGGCATTGAAGAAAATGAGAATAGTATGATCAAGGCAAAGCCACTGAAGCAAGAGAGCAGGGAGTAGGCAAGAGAAGCAAGAGAAAGCCCTCCAATTAGATTAGAAGGTAAGGGGCCCCAAGAGAAAAGTGAGCAGTTGGGCTGGCTGGGAAGGTGGACACAGCCCCTAAGCAGGTATTTCCAGGTAGCAGCCTCTGAGCCACATAGTCAATATGTCCCTGAAGGCCAAGGCCAATGTGATCTACATTCTCTGCCACAGACCAGTCACTGATTCTTCCCAGCTGCAGGCTCATTGATTTGTCAAGAGACCAGAGACTAAAGAACGCAAAAATCAAGTCTAAATAAATCTCCCAGGAATTCAAACTGCACATATTTCTGTGCATAAAGTGTATCCCCCATTTATGAGCTATAGCAAAGTCCACACATTCACCACCCATTAATATTGATGGGCCCATGAAGATGCTATTATTTGGGAAAGCATGATCCTAGCTCAGAGTTAATGGGTGAAAGAATCGATTCCATTTCAACCTCTAGGGAAAGGCTGAAGTTAGAGCTAGACAAGGGTTACAGGCATTGCCCCCAAACAATTAGCTGACCTGGATTCCTAACTCTGCTGGTAGCTTGCAGTGTGAACTTGGGTAAGTCACCCTCTCTCACTGAGCCTCAGTTTCTCCATCTGCACAATGCAGAGTATCTCTAAGGTTGCTTTAAGCTCTGACATTTCACGATTCTATCGGGGAGAGGTATGTTAAATGGAAAGGAAAAAAGAGGTGAAGTAGGACCTGACTCTCACACATCTGCCATCAACTTCAAACACATCTATATAATTCTACCGAGTCCTAATGGCATCAGCGTTTGGCTAGTACTGTGCATGACTTAGTGCTTGGCTGAGATTAAGATCAAACCTCAGATCCCCATATAGCTGACTTTTCCCCAGGGCACCTGGAGACCATGATCCCAAGTTTTTCCCTATACATCTTATTCTTGAGGTCAAAATTCATTACTGCATGCTTAAATGTAATTCATTTAGATTTATCTTCATGCATAAAACCCTGTCAGAATTCGCTAGGAAAGGGGAAATTCTCTTTATCAGATTTCCTTCTTTCTCCTCTTGGGAACGTAATGTAACTTCATGTCACCACACCATAAATTTACGTCAATGAGTTGGAAAAATAATGTTCAGCTTCTCAATAATATTTAAATAGCTCATTAAGAACTTGTATTTTACTATAAGCAAGAAGTCATGAAGCTCATGATAAAATGAATTACCAGCTCACCAACTAACAAGTTGACTACTCTCAGTTTTTTAATTTGAGGAGACAATAGCATGAAATTTCATAACAATGCCAGTCCCAATATCCCAGATTTGAGTACTGAGATGTACATTCTTATACCCCAACAAGGGCACCCTGTCTCAAGGGTTGAGGTGAAGCTAGAGGAGTACCATTTGCTAGCACTAGGCTGAGGTCAGTCCATGCTGCTTCAGAAATGATGCTCCCTCAACCATCTCTGTGGAACGCTATCCTCAACTGTGTCAGCTGAGGCAGCACCATGAACTACCTTTCTCTCTGGCTGAGCAATTGAGAAAAATTCAAAGGAGAAAACAGAGGATGCCACTAGGACCACCATTCCTCATCCATTCTGACTTATGGGAAGTAGTGGTGAAATGGGCCACCCCAGCAAAATTTACTTTGCCCCTCTCCATTTTGTTGTGTTCCCTGATGTATGCCCAAAAGCTTTCCCCTTTTTTGAGCACGTAAGTTTGAGTAAGCAAGGAAAGGGCTTTGTTTGGCTGAAAGACAATTATGTAGAAGAAGGACAGCCTAAGGTCTTATTCCAAGAATCAAGAGACAGTTCCAAGAATCAAGAAACAGTAGCGAAGAGCCAAGAAACAGTGACTAAGACACTGGAGTCTGACTGTCTGGATTTGAATCCCAGCTCTGCCACTGGTTATAAGGTTAGGCACATGACTTAGCTTCTCTGTTCACGGGTGTCCTCATCTGTAAAGTAAGGAGAGTAACAGTGCTTACCACATAGGGATGTTGGGACGATTAAATGACATCACACGTATGAAGCACTAGGGCAGTTCCTGACACATCCTCCATGTTTGCTATGTTATTGCTGTGGGGGCTTCTGTAGCTACCAAGATAGCCATAGAATCAAACTGGTTCCACACCTGCTGGCCCCCGAGTAGACTACAGCCAGCCAACAAGAATAACCTTTCCAAATCCTCCCCACTGGAGAACTGCACAAGTCATGAACACCTCCTGACCTCACCCTCCCTGAGTCAGGGAAGAGGAGTAAACAGTAGGAGAGTTGGGACGAGGACCTAATACATGCAGGGCAGTGACAAAAGCAATGACTGGACAGTCAAGACACGGTTCCAGTCCCAGTTTGGGTTTGGATTACACATGTGATCCCTGTGGAGGTTGACCTGGATGGCCTTCACTGTCCCTCCCAGTTCTAAGACTCTGATACCCTTGAGCCCAGCACCCTTGCCAACACCCTACTCTTGGGAAATGAGATAGTGACCACCAAGGCTGACTCCCATCCATAACGGCCTCTGTTCTAAGATGAAACGATGGTACTGGCGGGCCTGTGTCCTTTACATCTACCACATTTGTGGACTCCCCACCTTCCTATGTCCTCAAAAGCTTCTGGGACCCCATGGATCGCAGCCTGTCAATCACATCCTTTTTGCCTTCAGTAAGGTTAGCTCTTTTCAGGGGAAATTCTGAGATAACTAAACTATACTTGCTTTTCTGTCCTGCCCAAAATAACAGCATATTTTTCTGGGTTATGTCAGTTCAGTGAGCTGTCAAAGACACTTAAGAGAAATCAAATGTTCTTCATGGATGGTGTTGCCACACACCTCACACATGCATACACACTGCTCTTTAAACCATCATCTAGTAAGAGTCATGAAAAGATAGAGGGTTGGAGTGCAGGAAGAGGAGAATTTTATATGCACTTACCCATTATTCCTCCAGGTTGAATGTGTGGGCTTTAAAAATCCAGCTGGGTCCTGATTCTTATCTTCATCAAGCTGACTGAAATATTTAGCAATCAGAGTTCAGTAAGCAACTTTGCTGAGTGGATAAAAAGGAGAGTGGGCCACACTCGGTGTTTCTCCTGCTCTCTCGTCTCGGCAATGTTAATGGGCCACTTGGTGATAGACAGAGACAAAGAGTGACCTCCAGCATTAGTACTGGAATGTGAATGTCTTATGTAGGGAGCTTTATTGAATTTTAGGCAGGTGAGTGATAGCCTTCCTACATCACGAGCTCTCATCAAATGTTTCCTGACTGATTTATGTTTTCTCTCACTTTATAGGCTCCCTTGAGGAATAAATCCAATTGAAAAGAACAATACACAGTTTCTACTTAATTAGATGTGTTTCCTATAAAACTAGAACTCTGCTAAAATATTAAAAATAGCCATTAATTTGAATTAGTATAAATGTCATACTTAAATGGGTTGCTTATTTCAAATCCAGATAGATAGATAGATAGATAGATAGATAGATAGGCATAATTAGATGCTTTGCTCACCAAGGCTTAACTTTCTAGAGTGACTGTTTAAACCAGTGACTCTTTATGGCTATTCCTGGATGTTTTGAGAATCTCTTCGAAGTTATCAACCCTTCCTTGTAAAAAGGCATCCACTGGCAACAAAAGACCCTGAATCACTAAAGCAATCCTAGAAAAAAGAACAAAGCTGGAGGCATCACAATCCCTGACTTCAAAACATAATACAAAGCTACAGTAATCAAAACAGCATGGTACTGGTACAAAAACAGGTACACAGATCAATGGAACAGAATTGAAAGCCCAGAAATAAAACCACACATCTATGGACAGCTAATCTTCAACAAAGGAGCTGAGGGCATGCAATGGAGAAAAGAAAGTCTCTTCAACAAATGATACTGGGAAAACTGGACAGCCACATGTAAAAGAATGAAAATTGACCATACTTTTTCACCATTCACAAAAATAAACTCAAAATGGATCAAAGACCTAAAGATAAGACGTGAAACCATAAGGCTTCTAGAAGAAAATATAGGCAGTACACTCTTTGACATCAGTATCAAAAGGATCTTTTGGACACCATGTCTTCTCAGACAAGGGAAACAATAGAAAGAATAAACAAATGGGATTTCAACAGACTAAAGAGCTTATTCAAGGCAAGGGAAAACAGGATTGAAGCAAAAAAAAACAGCCCACCAATTGAGAAAAAATATTTGCAAGTCATATATCTGACAAAGGGTTAAACTCCATACTATATAAAGAACTCACACAACTCAAGAACAAAAAATCAAACAACCTGATCAAAAAATGGGCCAGGGACATGAACAGACATTTCTCCAAAGAAGATATGTGGTTGGTCAATAGGCACATGAAAAGATGCTCATCATCACCGATCATCAGGGAAATGCAAACCAAAACTACACTAAGATTCACCTTACACCGCTGGAATGACAAAAATAACCAAAACAAAAAGTAGCAAATGTTGGAGAGGTTGTGGAGAAAAAGGAACCCACATACACTTCTGGTAGGAATGCAAACTGATGCAGCCACTAAGGAAAACAGTATGGAAATTTCTCAAAAAATTAAAAATAGAAATACAATACGACCCAGCCATCCCACTACTGGGTATCTATCCAAAGAGCTTGAAATCAGCAATTCCAAAAGTCCCAGGCACCCCTATGTTCATTGCAGCATTATTTACAACAGCCAAGATGTGAAAGCAACCTAAGTGCCCATCAACTGATGATTGGGTAAAGAAGATATGTTGTGTGTGTGTGTGTGTATACACACACAATGGACTACTACTCAGCCATAAAAAAGGATAAAATTGTCCCATTCACAACAATGTGGATGGGCCTTGAGGGTATTATCTTAAGTGAAATAAGCCAGATAGAGAAAGACAATCTCTGTATGACTCCACTCATATGTGGAAGTTAAATATGTAGACAAAGAGAACAGATTAGTGGTTATGAGGGGAAAGGGAGGGTGAGGAGTGGGCACAAAGCATAAAGTGGTGCACCTACAACACGACTGACAGACAATAATGTACAACTGAAATTTCACAAGGTTGTAAACTATCATAATCTCAATAAAAAGTTTAAAAACAGGCATCCATAAACAACATTTTGCTACATTTTGAAGGTGCACGTAGATTCCCTGGAGCCCATTCATGAACCTCCCTCTTCTCCCCACCCCCAGGGTCAATGGACCCAGGTTGAGAACCCCTGACTTGGTTCTCAGCCATAGTCCTATCTAAAATACCATGCTTCTCTCCTCTTGAATTTATGTAACATTAGAATTTGAGCAAAATCCCTTCCCCAATCCCAATACTGTTTCATGTCCTGAGATTCAGAGATGTTTGGCATCAAAAACTCACGTATGTTTTCCTTTATTAGGGTTTCAACTGCCCTAGCAAAGATTTCTTCCAATTTAATTAAAGATGAGCCCTTTTTTCCCTCTACCTTTTCTGTCTTGGAACCTATTTATTTTTTCACCTTATAGCCGAGAAAATTGATAAAAAGTAATAAGGTGTTGCTAATCTTCACAAAAAAACCATGATTTTATATCCTCCAAGAAGGAGGGGTTACTCTTTCCTCTTTTTTGACAAACATATTTCAAGTTCTTGCACTCCTTTCTAACCAACATTCTAAAATATGGTTATACACGCTAAATCTTTCTCATTAAAGATTCCCTGTGACATAAACTCTGTTGCCTTTGGTGTAGATCTCCACCACCACCATTTCCAAAAGGAACAATATCCCTCTACACAGACCAGAGAAAAGGTGTCAAACATACACTCTCTTGGTTAGCCTGGAAGTCCTCGAATCTGATGTCTGAAGAGATCATTCAGGCCGTTCAAATTGGATAAGGCAGAAAGTGAAGCTCGAAACATTAGTTTCTTCATCTGTAGAAACAAGGCTGCTGATTACAATACTAAGCTTGCAGGGTTGCCTTAAGGACTAAAGGGCACAATGTGTGTAAAGTACTGGGCACAGCATCTGTCATACAGCAGTCAATAGAAACTGTCCAAAGGGATCAAGCAAGGGAAACTACAGCACCATGGACAGCTCCGGACAGTCAGCCATTTTGGAGAAAGTCTTCTGAGAAGACTTCTTTCTGTGGACTCTGTGGAGAAGGACTGTCTCGTTCTGAAAACGATCTTGACCACATAGACAATCTCTGGCTCTCTGTGGCAAGGAAATCATCCCTATTCTCCATCTCTACTGAAGGTGTACCCCCGCCCCAAGATGTGAGGCTCATCAAAGGAATCTAAATGCTCCGAGGTCTTGCTGAATTAGACGCTTGGGTTTCCTTTCAGTGTCCTGTGGTTAAATCCCCAGCTGACCATTCTTCATAGATCCTTCTTCCCTCCAGGTGAGTACAGGGGCCTTAGGGCTCTTTGTTCTGTCTCCATCACTAAAGACCTTATTTCTTGACTAATATTCATTTCTCAGGGAAAATAATCTGGCTCTACGCTGTACCTTCCTTGGCCTGGTGTGTGGGTTTCAGGACAATTTTCTACTACATTTAGGACAGCCAGCTCCTACAAGTGAAAATACCAGCCAAGGCACTATCTTTCTAAATAAAACGCTGACTAAATGTTAGCAAGCTTCTTCGTCAGAAAAGGGCAGGAGTGTGAGGGGAGATGAAAAAACATGTGGACATGCTCTTTGATGGCAGTCGTCAGCTACTTGAGTTCCTGACACGTGCTGCTCCACGTGGCTGCCCACATAAAAGTATGTGCATCTATGCCCCATGCCCCCAAGCCATCTCCAAGACAGTGTTCTTGACTCTTCAGTGCCAGCACCACTTCTTGGCCATATAGGTGGGCTCTATAGTTATGCTCCTGAAAAAAATATGTGTTAAAATTGAATTTTGTAAAGTGAATGTCACTTTATCGTTGATTGACATCAGGATTAAGTGCTTCCTTTTAATTTCCAGTTGTTCTCTGATTGTGAGTGGCTCTAAACACTTCAGTTTCCAGCTGCTCTGCCTCCTGCCAAACTAGTTCTGTTAGGTGTTAGGAGTTTGATCATTATTTATCAACTTCTCCCTAAGGCAGGTCCTTTTTAATATTTACTTGGACAATAGTAATAGCCTCATCCCTGCTTTTCCTCTTGTGTTTTTTACCACCATCAACCCATTTACACAAAGTTTCCAGGTTAATTGTCCAAAAGTTTACCTAAGCATACATTGCCCTGCTCAAAATCCTTGTTTAAGGGTTCTTCACTGTCTACAAAATTACATACAAACCCCTGACCCTGGAATTCAGTGTCCTTTTTGATATGACTTCAGCCAGCTTTTCCTGCTCTTTTTCCTAATAAATATCCTCTCATATACCAGCTGGACTGATTAATAATTCCTAAACAAGTTTATCTTTGTACCTTTATCCATATTCCTCTATCCTTCTGGAGTGATCTTCCCCTTCTCATAAAATCCTCCCATTCTTCAAAGCCACCACAAACCCCATTGCTTTTGTACAATCTTTGCTAAGTGATAATAAAAGCTAACATTTAGTAAGCACTTAGCATACGCTAGGCACTGGGCTAAGCACATTACAGGCATCATACGTCATTTATTCCTAGCAAAAACAACCAATTACAGCCCATACTTTGCAGATTAGGAAACCAAAGTTTAAGAAGTTGAGCTTCCTGCCCAAGGTGTTAGAACTATTAAGTAGTGAGGCAGGATTTGAACCCAGGCAGCCTGAGTCTGGGGCCCTCACCTTTAAACCACTTTCCTATGCCGCTACACTCAACCCCTAGCACTTGGGTAACTCAATGCTTGCTTTACTCCACCTTCATCTTGCATTATATTTATCATCTGTGTATTTGTCTTCCTTTCCTTCACTCTGGATAGTGAATACATTGCCAATTTTGCTATATTCATCTATATCTATAACCAGTACAGTGCCTGAAATTTTAGTGGAGGGAATTTCAATAAGGGAGAAGGGAGCTGTCAATGTGGGTATTTTGGATGAAAGAAGGAACCTGATCTATTCCCAGAGGTCTGTGACCATGAGAGGGAACAGAGTAAATCTCATTCTAAACACATTCTACAGCCCTTTAAGAAATACCAACCTGCTTGGAGCAAGCAGTCAAGAAGCTAACATCACTTCAGTCAGGCAGAGCCTAGAGCCCAGTTACAGGGGGCTGCATTTTCCAATTAGCTCTTTCTTCCACTCTTGTCTAAAGGGACTGTGATGGGATAACAGAAAACTCAGAGAACAAGAATCATGATGTGGTTCACCTCAGAGAAAGTATATGTGGCCTGAGGGAAGCCAGCCAAGCCTCTGGCTGAGGCAGAACTCTCCAGAAATTGGAGCAAGGAGAGTGAGGATGCAAAAGGAGGGAGTGAACAGATGACCCACAGATGAGGTTCCTTCATACTCTGTTGTATCAGTCAGAGTTCCAGCACCAACAAATTGGGTGATTTGAGAAAAATATAATAAAGAAACTCTTCTCAAGAGTGTAGTAGGGTGTAGGAAAGCCATAGGGGTTGTGCTGTGTCCTGGGGTGGGTAACAGTAGGGGCATTACCACCCTAAGTCTGAGGGCCAGGCAAGGAGTGGGAAAACTGGAGACAGAGAAGCTCTCTGACAGGAGCAGGGACTTTAATTCAAGGGACATAGCCAGCCCATGGCAACCTTGGAGCAAGGTTGCTGAGGAAAAAAATTACCCCAACTTCATTCTCCCTTCTCCCTCTAATCTGCTTCTCAGCCTCCCCATTGGTGAAACTAAACAAAGCCATAGGGCAAGGAAGCTCATCGATGTCATCCACAGAAGTCAGCCTCCCCGGGCACAGAGCAGAGTGTAATAGTGTAATTGTGGATCTGGAGGGGCAAAAGAAAGACAGCTGAGTCCAAGTCATGGTCTAGCCTCAGTGACCTTGTCGCCAAAGTACAGACTCTAAGAGCATGTTATGGACTGAATTGTGTCTCCCCACTCCCAAATTCATATGTTGAAACCCTAACCCCCAATGTGACTGTATTTGGACATATAGGCTGTAGAGAGGTAATTAAGGTTAAATGAGGTCATAAAGATGGGTCCCTAATCCACTGGGACTGGTAGCCTTATAAGAAGAAGAAGAGACACCAGGGATGTGTATGCATGGAGGAAAGTTCATGTGGGAGTGCAGCCAGAGGGCAGGCATCTTCAAGCCAAGAAGAGAGGCCTCAGGAGAAACCAAACCTGCCAACATCTTGATTGTGGACTTCTAGCCTCCAGAATTATGAGAAAATAAATTTATGTTGTTTAAGTCACCTAGCCTGTGGTATTTTATTATGGCAGCTCTAGCCAACAAGTACAGAGCCAAAGGGAACCTTACAGGTTGTCCCACCTGACACTTAACTCACAGAGGAGGAGTCTGAGCAGCAAGAAAGGATGTGCCTCCCCCAACACCTCATGGTGACTTAGAGGCAGGGTTTGGAGTAGAAGCTCACATGGCAGACTCCTGGGACGGGACCCCCAGCACCCAGAAACTCCAAGATGGTGGTCATGAGTTGAATCCAACTTGTTAATGTATTTTGTTAGGCTTGTATCCAATGTTGGGATTTAACTAACTAAATTAACTAATTAACTAACTAACCAACTGAATTGGTTTCCAACTTTGAAAAATCAGGAGATTTCACATTAATACCCGGATGTTTGACGGCTCTTTAAATGTCTAAGATCCAGCAACTCTGGGCCCACATTCTAGCATGGCTATAAACAGCCTGAGCTAAGCTGCAGCTGACTACTTCTAAGGCATCCACAGCAACCAGCCCACCACCATCACACCTGTGTCACTCATTTAGTTACTATCTGGCCCCAAAAATCACTTCTATTATCAGCCCGTGACCACACCAAGCTATTTTTCAAAGGAAACTCACATGGATATCAGTAACTAATAAATAGACTACCCCTCACAGAAAATATATGCAGTCAGTCAAGACTTTTTGGAAACATAGGAAATAAGACTGTCCTCTGAGAGTTAAACTGTGAAGTCAACCCACAGCTGTCCAGAGCAGAGGTAGGCTAAGTTGTCTTTTTTAAAAGATTTTATTTTTCCTTTTTCTCCCCAAAGCCCCCTGGTACATAGTTGTATATTTTTAGTTGTGGGTCCTTCTAGTTGTGGCATGTGGGACGCCGCCTCAGCATGGTTTGATGAGCGGGCCCATGTCCACACCCAGGATCCAAACCGCAAAACCCTGGGCCGCTGAAGTGGAGTGCATGAACTTAACCACTCAGCCATAGGGCCGGCCCCTAAGTTGTCTAAAGAGACGTATGTCTCCCAGGTGTGCGATACAAGACAGGAACCTGACTGTATGTGTGAGATGACTAAAGAAAGAATGTGTCCGTAGGTATGGGGCTGGATAACTATAAAAGCTTGGAAAATACATTCAGAAGTGAAACTGCTGATAAGCACCCAAGTGCTATCCGGGAAGAGAAAGCTACAGTCGGAAACATAGCTGGACCATTCCCAGGACAGGTAAGATCCACCGGGCAATGAGTGCATAGCCCCATCAATCATTTGAAGCATCATATGCTACCTGTTCTGGGTCCATGCTCACCAAACCACCTCCTTTTCAGACTCCAGTTTCCATGTAGAAAATTACCAGCCCCCCTCCATGCCCCTGGAGATGGGTGGATACTAGCTTCCTAGCACTTCCATGTGCTACCTTTCTGATTGACTGCATCAGTTTTGGGAGCTTCATTAATGGGCTCAGACCTCTGAAGATCAATTTGACTCTCTATGCTCTGAGCAATCTAGTTTCTGAGCCTGCAAGACTGACAGCCACATGTTCACCTGGAGGCCTCTTGGGAGCCAGTAAGCTGAACTTCCTGGCAAGTTTCCTCTCCTCTCCCACCTCTGTCACCATGCACGTGCCAGAGCCTCATCTTTGGCCGTATGGCCTCACTTAAAAATAATTATAATACGTAATCAATTTAATGGGCATCTTCTGGACGTAATGCCTTAATGAAAAGGAGAAACACTTTGATGTGCATGTCCATATATGGCTATTTAAATTAAATAAAATTAAAAGTTCAGTTCCTCAGTCACACTAGCCACATTTCAAGTATTCTATAGCTACAGGCAGCTAGTGGTTGCTATATCAGACAGCTCAGTTATAGAACATTTCCATCATCTGAGAAGGTTCTTTAGGACAGTGCTAACATTGATGATGGAATTCAGATAGGACAGGGAGATAAGTGTGAACAGAAGCACTTTGTGAAGCCTCTCAAATCACACCTCTTGGGTTTCCAGATGTTGCATCTATAGGTGAGGCCTAGCCATGTACAGACTCGGAGTGAGTGAGGGGAGTGAGTGGCAAGAGGTTCAGGTCAGTCTCCCAGGGATATGACTGACCTCCATGCCTCACCAGCCCCGCCTCTAGAGATGAACTTAAACCTCAGCTGAGAGGGAGTTCTTCAAAGACACTTCATCACTCAGGCAGCCGAGTGCCTGTAAAATGCTTACGCTCCCAACACCTCTTTGCCAGAACTTGACACTCACCAAAACTCCACAGAGGGGGTCCCAGGGATGAATAAAGACCAAGCTCTCTCATCCAAATGGCCCTGCACAGGCTTCCCTGCCAATCAGCTCGCCCAATCCACATCAAAACTTGGTGAGGAGGGCAGGGCAGAATTACTAGGTCCACTTTGCAGATGAGGTAACTAAAGCTCAGGGGATTCAGGTAAATTGTTCTCGGTAAAATGCTGGGAAATTTCAGGTGACACCAGGCTTTGAGTCTTGACTGCCTAAGTCCTGGCTTACTGTGTTTGCCTCTTACACCACATTGCCTCTTTAGAAAGTGCTCCCAAGGTTGCAAACCATTGGCCCAAGTGGCAAAGAGTTGGGACACGTGGTATGGAACCTGGAAGAAGGAAAGATGTCTCTGTAGCACTGTGCTCTTGATAATAAAGCAATGGATGAGGATACAGAGGAGGCCCAGCTTAGACGACAGGGGAGGAGAGTCTGGGAAACACACTTTCCTTATGACAAGCTCCCTGCTTTCCAGCCCATAGTGTGGGGGTGATGCTAATTGTCTCTTTCCAGCCGCACAGGCGGGCTAGAACAACAGAGTGAAATCGTGGATAAGAAAATCACTGGGAAGACCGTCAGAAGCTCAGGATTATAAGCCTCCTGCTTCTCAGAACCCAAACAAAAGTAAAGCTAAAATAAACAGACATTTTTTTCTCAGCCCTTTACTTTCACGAAAGAGATAAATGTCAAAGAAATCAAGCCTACATCAGACAGATTATATATAAGTTTTCCCCTGGGAGCCCACGTGTCAGCGAAGGTTCAGCTCAGCCTCCTCTATCTGCCCAGTTGGAGTTCTAAATAATGAGAATTACTCATAATGATGTAACAAGTCTCTACCAGACCGTGATGGGCCTTCTGAATCACCAGAAGCAGTTCTTAGGTTTTTACACAGCAGATTCCACTGTAGTATAACTATCTGGACACTGGTAATCTATGTAGTAGACATGGCTGTTCTCTTTACACAGAATGCTACATTTTTTTCTAATTACTCTGGAGGATGGAGATTTTATTACTGAACAATTATTTGGGTTTGTCATTGACTTTTTTGAAGAAGGGGTGTGGAGGGGAGAAAGATTCCATTTTCCCTGAGTTTTAACTTTTGGTCTAGTTTTGTGTTTCATATTGTACACGGGTTGCCATGGACAATGCTTTAACAATAGGGGGTGTGAGAAGTTTCACCTAATGATAGGCTTCCAGGGATAGAAGAGAAGAAAAGAAAAAGGGAGAAAAAGAGTGTGTGTGTGAGAGAGAGACAGAAAGACACAGAGACAGAGACAGAGAGAGAAACTGAGCCAACAGAAATACTTCTTCCAGTAAATCCTGTACCATTGAGTTCCCACCTGTGAGTAAAAGGATTTCTAAGCTCCCCAGAGAGTTTACAGGGCTCCATCCAATTTTCACAAAGCAAAAGTCTACGTATATCTAATAGCCTTCCCCAGCCACGCCAATTCCAATCTAAGAAAGAGTCTTGCTGAAGCAAAGGCCGGGGAAGCAGCTGACAAGACTAAACTTTATTGAGTGTAATGCTGTCTAATGCAATTCTCCAGGCAATATTTCTTGGCTTTTCAGATGGTTCTCATTTCAGCTCGAGCCTATTGATCTCCTGTCAGATGATCTGGGCAGCTATGTGTGCTGTTTGCTGAGGTGTTTAGATCAGTGCCCTGTATTAGCCACCCTTCAGCCAAACAGGGGCCATTTTCCTTCTCTCCTCTCTGGGTCCCCCTTACTTTGTAATTAGGACACATACACCTGGAGGTTTGTATTACACTTCCAGGGAAGTAACTCTCACCCTAAATTACCTGCTGTTGTCTAAATATTTGTTTCCCCCCAAAATTGGTATGTTGAAACAACTCCCAAGGTGATGGTAGTAGGAGATGGGGCCTCCGGGAGATGATTAGGTCATGTGGGCAGAGCCTTCATGAATGGGATTAGTGTCCTTATAAAAGGTGCCCAAGAAAACTCCCTTGCCCCTTCGACCACATGAGGACATATCAAAAAGTCAGCAGTCTGCAGTCCAGAAGAGGGCCTTCACCAGAACCCAACCAGCTTGCACTCTGATCTTGGACTTCCAGTCTCCAGAACTGTGAGAAATAATTTTTTGTTGTTTATAAGCCTCCAAGTCTGTGGCATTTTGTGATAGCAACCTGAATGGACTAAGACTTACCTCTCCTCCCCAAGTCAAATCCATCCCATTCACTCACTTAACAGACGTTTTAGTACCCACTAAGAGCTCAAACCAAGGCCTGCTTCCTTAAACCCAGTTAAACTACTAGACTTCATCTAAACCCAATTTTCCATATAACTGTGTGTATGTGTGTGTGTGTGTGTGTGTGTTTAGGGAAAAGCTTGATGAAGTACCACATGCAAGCATAAGTTATATTCTATAAATACACAAGTCTTTGTGACTACCTAGATTTTTCTATATTCAAAATGTACACATTCCCAATATATTTGGACTCTAGAAAGGATTCTCTTCTCTTGTGGCCCCTCTCTAGGATTTTTCCTCTGACCCTGATGAGAATGGAGCCCTACAGAGACCAAGACTAGAAGAATCTGAGGCACTTCCCGAAGTGGAAGCCTGGGTTTCTACAAGGATCACAGAGGGAGGGACGGAGAAGATGGGGAATGGAGATGCCACACAAATGAACTGCATCAACCGCTGTGGAGACAACATCCCATCATGGACAGAATAAAGCCTGAGAACCAAAACATCTGGGCTCCAGTCCAGGCCTGCCACCTGCTTACTCACTGACCTTTCCTGAAGATATCTAACCTCTCTGAGCCTCAGACTTTCATCTGAAAAATGGGGATGAGAAGTGCCCACGTCCCTCCCAGAAAGAGAGAGGCTCTTCCTGTGAAAGCACTTCACAATGTATTGTTTCAGTAAGTAAGCTGTAGTTAACAAACAACCCCCCAAACCCCAGAGTTTAATCCCGCAGAAGTCTGTTTCATTCCTAGTACATCCTCCATGGCAGTGGGGCTCCACTCCTCATAGTCCCAGGGACCCAGGTGATGGGAGCTCTAGGCTGACAGCCGTTTCCATGGTCCCCATATCAGCAGGAAAGGGATGTGATGAATCATCCGCAGGCTCTTCAATCTTCCACCTGGAAGTGACACACATCACCACTAAATCAAGTCATATGGCTACACCTAACTTCAGAAAAGACGAAGAAGTGCGATTCTTCCATCAGCCTGGGACGAAGGTGGATGGACCATGAAACTAATGAAGCTGAGTGTCGGTCTCCTCACTTGCAAGGCCCCTATCAAGTCCCCAGAAGGCCAATGTAATGTGTTTTCATGGTCATGTGCTTTGTAAAATTAGACATATTTTTGTATCTTGTAAAAGCTTTAGGCCCCACAAAAGCAGAATCTGCCCTAGACAGCAAGGAGAACTGGAATATTTGTGAACAGCTGCGATGAGTAACTAGGATTACCTAAGTAATATGAGTTTTTCAAGTATGTGACTCTGTTCTCCCAAAGTGATATACTGCCTGGAGAAGGATAGCATCTGACCCTAAAAATAAGACAGAGAGATAGGGTGATGGAGACTACTGCACCTCTACCCTTGGTCCCAAACCCTCCTGTCCACTGTCTTCCTTTGGTCCCAGTGCCTCTTACCACCTCTTGCTTTATGTGAATCTGAGTCTTACCTCCTTGTTAGATCACAAACTACTTGAGAACATAGACTTTGTATTATGGGCTTCCAGGATTTTAGATTTTGAAGTGGCCTTAAAGGCTATTTAGTATTTAGTCCAACCCAAGAACTTAAAAAGAAAAGAGACTTTCAAAGTTCACACAAGTATACTGGCGGAAGTCAGGTCCTTAAACCTTAAGTCACTGCACTCTTCCTTGTATCTCTCACATGGATCCTTAAAAATGCATTACTTAGTTCTGGCCCCAGTGTTAGTTGAAAGGAGAAAGTAGTACCATTGTCACCATCGAGACAGCATCACTTCTCAGCTCTGCATCATCAAGAAATGTCCCAAATTGCACCCTAAATATCCCTACTCTTTCAACATTGACTTTTCAGCACGATTTTTGCCTGAATTTCTAGAACTAAGATTGATCCAAGGGCAAAGTTCTTATACACCACACTCTCCGGTCCTCCTTGTCCACACGCTACACTCCTCATTCCTCCCCATCCACACACCACACTATATGCTCCCTCCCACCTCTTCATAATCACATTGACCAGTAGAGCTAAAAGACAGTTTAAGAACGATTTGCCCAATCCCAATATTTTACACATGTGTAAATGAAGGTTCAGAGAAACTCAGAGGCTTATTTGCCCAAGACTACATATGTTAAGGCAGAGCACAGGGATCCTGATTCTAGAGTAGTCCTACTTCCAGTCTTCCAAATTCTCCCAAATATGGAGGAGATTCTTATCCTTCTCCTTACTTTTTAGTAATTAAGCAATCAGACTATTGCTAGCTATTTAAGAATGATAAGATAGTTATTGATAACTGAGTAATGGTCTGATTGCCGTAACTTTGATAATGGAGTCAGATGACTGAGATTTGTTTTGAGATAGATACTATTTTATGGAGAAAATTTCCACCCAAAAGCACTGGCCACTTTTTGTTTTAGAACCTTATAGTCTGTCCTCTTGAAGTGTCTTCTTCAGAAGTTCTCGGCTTCAGAAAGAGAAGAGAATTTGCAGTTGGTGATACCCTTGCTAAAAGTTCTAGCCTTTCCAATATGGTCACTGGGCATTTTCACCTGTTTTCATGGGTGTATTAGTCAGGGTATTGGAGGAAAATAGACAGCACACACATGTCATGATAAGCTGAAGATAGTGTGATAAAGGGACTGTTTACAAATTGTGCATGAGGTGTAGAGACAACACAAGTGAGATAGTGCAGTATCCCAGGACCAGTAATAGCAGGGCAATTACCAACCCCAGGAGTTTTCCCCGCTCACCACCAAGATGAATTTATTTCCCATTAACTTCCTTTTAGTGTCATTTTTAAGGGAATCAATCCTAGCTGCTTAAAACATTTCTAGGTGTTTTTGCCCTGAACACCCTCTCAGAGCACTTATGCCACTGTGATTTCCTTCTCAATTCACTAGCAACAAATTCTGTTAAATTTCCTTCATTTGAGAATGTCTTATTTGTCCCCTTCAGTCTCGAAGGATGTTTTCACTGGGTATAGGATTCTGGGTTGATAGTTCTTTTCTTTCAGCATTTGAAAAAAAATACTGCACCAATTTCTTCTGGACTCCATGGTTTAATATGAGAAATCTGCTGTTATTCCATTTGTTTTCCTCTGTTAGTAAGGTATCATTCTCTAGCTCCTTTCAAGATTTTCCTTTGTCTTCAGTTTTCAGAAGTTTAACTATAATGCATCTTGGCATGGATTTCTTTGGATTTATCCTGTTTGTGATTTACTCAGCTTCTTGAATCTGGAGATTTACATCTTTTGCCAAAATTGAGAAGTTTTCCACCATTATTTCTTTGAGTGCTTTGTCAGCCCCAGTCTCTTCCTCTTCTTCTGGGATTCTGATGACATGAATGTTGGATGTTTTATCATAGACCCACAGGTCACCCAAGTTCTGGGTTTGTTTTCCCCTGTCTATTTTCTCTGCTGTTCAGATTGTTTATTTCCATTATTCTACCTTTCAGTTCACAGATTTCTCTGTCCTCACCATTCTGCGTTTGAGACCATCCACTGAGCTCTGTCTTCAGTTATTATATTTTTCATTTTCCATTTGGTTCTTCCTTACACCTTATATTTCTTTGCTGAGACTTTTTATTTTTCATTAGTTTCAAGCATGTTTATAATTGCTCACTGAAGCATTTTTATCATGGCTGTTTTAAAATTTTTGTCAGATAATCCTAACATCTCTGTCATTTCAGTGTTGGCATTCATTGATTGTCTTTTTTCATTCAGTTTTAGATCTTCCTGGCTCTTGGTGTGACAAGTGATTTTCTATTGAAAGTTGGACAAGTTTGTATTAAGTTATAAGACTCTGTATCTTATTTAAACTTCCTGTTTTAACTGGCTTTCTCTGACACCACTCCAGGAGGGGAAGTGGTGGCACCTGCTTGTAACTGCCAGATGGAAGTAAAAGGCCAGGCTTCCTACTCAGCATTTGTTGACATCCAAAGTGATGGTGGTGGCGAGGGAGGTCCTTGTTATTGCTGGGCAGTGGTAGGAGTTCTGGCTCCCCCAGATTGTCGCCATTAACACCATAGCAGCATGGCCTCAATACTGCTGGGTGATGGTGAAAGTGCTGACTCTCCACTAAAATTCCTCTGGTACCACTCCAGTGGAGAGGGAAGGGGAACCTCATCACTGCCAGGTGGAAGTGGAAGTCCAAGCTCCCAGGTGCCCCAAGTTGTCTCCACTGACACCGTGATTGCAGAGGGGAAGAGGGGAAAGAGCTGATCACTAGACCTCAGGGATGAAAGTTCCAGTCCTCCCCTTGGGTTTGTCTGACACCACTCCAGCAGGGATGTTGAGTGCCTCATTACCACCTCATAAGGCTGGTAGCTGAGGCTCCTCACTTGGCCTGTGTTGGCATGCATGGTGGTGGGACCACAGTTTTTTCCATGTTGTTGGCTGAAGTGTAGATTGGTTATTGTCATAAGTGTTGTCTTGCTAGGCCAACCCTTTCCTGGTACTTTGGCCAGAGAGAGCAGGCTTTTGTTGAGGTTTTGTCTGTGTTCATTGGTGTTTCTGGGCTGCTGAATTCTTTAATTCCAAACCTGGGGTATATGACGTACAAAGAAAACCTAGGGAACTCACCACTGTGTCGCTCCCTGGATCCCGAGATCACTAGTCAGTCTGTCTTCTCTTCACTTTTCACAGTCTTCTTAGGCTGGTATTATATTTAGTGTCCAGGTTTTTAGTTGTACTTAGCAGGAGTAATAAGGAAAAGTATGTCTACTCCATCTTCTCAGAGGGGGGAGTTACCCACAGTGTATCTTTAAAATTTGAATTTATTGCCAACATTTAAAAATCAGAAGATTTCAAATAAGAATCTAGAGATCTGGCTTCTCTTAAAAAATTGGAATATCTGGCCATATTAGGCCCACACTCCAGAGTGGAAGCAAGTGGCTAGACTGCACTGTCCAATATGATAGCCCACTAGCCACATATGGTTATATAAGTTTAAATTTAAATTAAGTAAAATTAAATAAATTAAAACTTCAATTCCTCAGTCGTGCTAGCCACATATAACAGTGGCTACCATATTGGACAGTGCAGATATAGAACATTTCCATCACTGCAAAAAGTTCTGTTGTATAGCACTGGGCCTGTACATGATGGGCGTACATGATGAGGAGCTTGTACACCATGGGGGCATGCATGCTTCAGTTTGCTAACTCCCGACCTCTTGATAATATATTAGGCCATGTCATTCATTTACCTCGCCTGCTGACAAATTTGTGTTTACAATTTCCTGACCCTTAGCTTAAGGGGTCAACAGGATTTTCGACTTGGGGAGATGCAGAGGCGGGCATACCAGATAAAGAGCATAGCAGGAGTGATGACACAGAGGAGGAGGAGTTGTGGTCCTGGAAAATCGAGGCAATTAGGTTTGGAAAGAAAGTAGAAGACCTAGAGGAGAAAAGCAAGGTAGAGATCAAAGTGTTGGCAGAAAGGAGGCACAGTTATAGTCCCCACTTTGCCTCTAACTAGCTGTGGAACTGGGCTCAAAGATTAACCTCTGCTCTACAGGCCTCACCAACCTCTCCTTGGTCTACTTTCCCCTTTGCTCTCTGTGGTCCAGCTAAGTTGGCTTTCTCTCAGGTCCTTGGAAATCCCAAGCAACTTCCTTCTTCAGGACCTTCACACTGCCTGGACCACTCTGCATCCTGAGTTTTATCCCCGCATGCTGGGCCAACTCCACATAACCAGCTGACCTCGGAGATGCTTCTCCTAACCCTCAACCGGGTGAGGTCCCTGGCCACTTGTGCTCATAGCTCTGGGTTCAACTTCACGGCACTCATCACATCTACATTCATCATCTACTGGAGTAGGTTCTAATCTGTTTGTCTCCCCCTACACCTTCGCTGTGAGTTCTGTGAGACCCAAGACCATGGCCATCTTGTTCACTGAACTCTCTGAACCAGCAGAGTGACTGGCACAGAGTAACCTGAGGAAACATTGACTGCACAAAGGTATGAAAGCTCTTCAGACCTTAGTTTCCGCATCAGCAAAATGGGAGCAACAGTAACTACTGCTCCTGAATTACGAACATATTAGGAAGATAAAAAGGACAGAGAGATTATTTTAAAATTTAAGACCAAAAAGCTCGAAACATTTTAATTACTGAAAGGAAAGCTTTGAGCTGTTAGTTACCAACCATGAGACTCTGGTGACACTGTTAAAAATGGATTCGCTCCAGAACTCAGGGACAAAGCTAAAGCTGAGGCTCCAGAGTTGTTGGCAAGTAGCTAGACAGCGCTGCTATGAATCTTCCCCTTGTGGTATCTGACTGATTACTGCATGTTTTGCTTGGCATTAACTATCTTGTAGCTTAATTTTTTTAACCTAAAGCTTGATAGATTTCATTCCAGCTGGAGGTATATTTTATGTCTTAGCTGATCACCTCCCAGTCAGTCAAAGAGTGACAAACCTTCAGGACCTCAGTTTACCCGTCTGTTAAATCAGAATAATAATTGCTGCTCTGTTTAACTAACAGGTTTGTGAAGATCAACAAACAGCTAACAGGAACAAGGTTGACAAATTATAGCGCACTGTGCACTGTGGGTGTTCTTAGCTGGAAGCAGTACTTGGGCTTCTTTCTCCAGGGTGCTGTGTTTGCAGAAGTGAGAGGATTGGCCCAAGGCCAACAGGGGCTTTACCTTTAAAGCATCAATCTGAGTAGCTCTGGAAGAATTCTGAATGCTGACCTCAATAGGCCAAGAAGATAAGAAATGCAATGCAAGCCTTACTAGAACGATTGCCGCATCTTCAGACCCTGCCTGGGGAAGCCTTGGGACAATGACCACCTCTGACCCACCAGCAAGCACCTACAACCAAGCACCAGGTGCCTTTGTTCTACCATCTGCAGCTAAAAACTTCAAAGGTAGCGTGGAATGACCCCAAGAGGGGTGGATCAGCTGAGCCTCACAAGCAGGCAAAGCTTTTATTTCATCTCTGCATCTCTGCCCCAACCTGGGACAAGGTGCAGTGGGCGCATCAGCAGCATTCACCTCTCAGTACAGCAGAGGGCACTGGTGCCCTCATTGCCGTCCACACCCAAGCCAGCCTGGAGGGACGGGGCGGGTCTTCCTGGGTGTGCACAGGGATTTGCCCTGCTAGTCCTCCTCCCCCCATCCCAGCCAAATACACACACACACACATACACACGCAGTCATAGAGACACACAGACACACACATATACATATACAGGACACACAGACACAAACATACACAACCACGCACAAACATACACGGTGGGAATGTTCCAAATGAGCCCCTACAAACAACTGTAATTTAAGCCATTTAATATCTATATTGAACCAAAGAAAAATAGGATTGATGCTTAAGGTTGTGAGGCCTGGAGATTTTTTTAAACTAAGAAAAGAGATGAGCCCATTCCACCAGGCAGCCAGGCGTTGGTGTTACCCAGTGGCCAGGGTGCTGCTGTCTGGGAGTGAAAGAACGCTGTTCGGCCCCAACTCTGCCATGTCTGATGTGACCTGAGGCCCGTCGCCTCTCTCCCTGTGCTCCAGTGGCCTCTAATGTGAAGTGAGGATGCCGGTCTCAGCATTCCGCGCACCTTTTAACTTCCCGGCTCTGCGCTCCCCCTGTTCCTTCACCTTCTTAAGGGCAGACAGGTGAGGTGCCCCTTCCCCAGGCCCTGGGAAACAGGCCCTGGGAAACAGAGGTGCTCAAGTGCAGGAAGCCAGCGGGGCCGGGGAGCTCCCTTCCTCCCTCCAAAGGGACTTAAAATGAGTTTAGGCACCTATGGGCTGCCGGGCATGGTTTTAAGGTTTGTGGGTTTATTTGACTAAATTAGAAATCAGGAAAGAGGTCAAAAGGAAGCCACATAATGATCTTAAAAGAAACTGAATTCGTTCTGTCGTCTGCCTCTTGTAGGTGGGATCCCACAGGAGCCTGACTTAGGGAGGGATTGGGAGTTGGGGTGTTAAACCTGCAGGGGTTGCTCTAGGAAACAGGCTTTAGAAGGATGGGCTGAGGGAAGCAGGGCCAGATTTCAACAAAATTAGGAGGTCAGTGACATTTCTGTTCTGCGCTCCTCTCTCCCATTGAGGGCACCTTCATGACCCATTTTCCGGACAGCCATCCAATGGCTTCGTGACAGACACAACTCCCTCCTGACTGCTCCAGGCACACTCTTCCCATCCCCACAAAACTGCCCTGGTTAAGTCTCGTTCTCTAGATGTCACCTGATTTCAATGTAGGGAAATGCCTTTGGGTCCCTAAAAGCCACTTCATTTCACCAAATAGGTATTCCTATTTACAGGGGTCTAGACCTGTGCTAGGAGACAATATAGGACATGGCGCTTTATACAAAGGGCAGCTCCAAGGGTGACACTTGAGAATGTCCCTCCTGCCTCTGCTCTCTGACAATTCTAGGTGGTGAACTTGACCACTTCAGGTGGACTTGAGATCCAAGTTGGCTTTAAGCCTGCCCTTGCACAGTCCTTCAGGTGTCCAGAGGAAACGAGCGTTCTGCCAGTGCCCATTCTCCATCATCTCCTTCGCATATTGAATTGAACATCTGAACCTAAGAGCTCACCGTGTCTTCTCCATTTCCGATAACAGGGTCCAAATGTCCTGCTTATTGATAATGCATTTGGAAATCTGTTTTCTTCCTTCTCTAAGGGAACTGTATGAAATTTCCATTTCCTCAAATCAAAGCATTTCCAAAACAATTAGCCAATTTGTTGACTTATTAAAAACAACAGCATAACAAGGGAAGAGATGGCTTGGACTCAGCAGGAGACAATCAGAAAATTAATTCTTCAGAAATTTTAGCTTTCAAAGCACAGTATCCTATTGTGATGGAGCAATAATAATATTCTCCCCCATTTTACAACTGAAGCAAATGAAGTTTCCCCTCTGTCACTCAGAAGACCCAGATAATCACTCTCCATCATGATTCGAGGTTCAAGAATACAGCCCGGAGCCCTCCTAACAGAGCTCATGTCTTTGAGCATTACCATGGTACTGCTCTTAGTATGCTGGGTGTGGCTGGGAGGACTGAGCAGTCACTCGCAGTGGCTCTGCCCCATATGTTAAGTGGGAGGTACCTGGAATGCCAGGCTTTTCATCAGAACCCCATAGAGGAGATGCGACCAGACATTAGGAGAGTGGGTTCTAGTGCCACACTTGCTGCTGCCTCAGCCGAGACCTGAGCCAAGTGCCCTCCCTTCTCCATGTCTCGATTTCCTCAACTGTAAAATTATGACTTTGGCTTGGAAATGGGCTGCTCTTGAAGCAATCCTGGTCCATAACAAAGTTCTCACTGAAATGAGGAGAGATGAAGACTATACAGTGAGTTCCTCTTAAAGCCAAACGTATTCATTCTAAAAGACTGTCCTTGACTTTGACCCTAGGTCTTCCCTACATTTAGTGTCAACACTTCATTTTAAAAACACAAATGATGGTACAAATGAATGATAGTTGAGTTTTATTTTGCTTTGTTTTGTTTTACTGTCTTAACCTGGCAAAATGAAAAAAACCCTGCAACTCTTTGTCAGTCCTCAAAATACCTTCGGAATTGTACTGGTCCACCAAATTGAGAGGACTGGGAACCATTGGATTGGGTGGTCTCTGAACTCCATTGTGGCTCGCATTCCCTCTGTGTCTGATTGACACACCTGCTGGTGGTAAGCTCAGCACTGCCCTTACTAGAAAAAGGAGTAGCTGTCTATTTTTCAGTGGTTCTCTGCTCTGGCTGCACCTAGATTCACAAAGAGGCCTTTAAAATATACTGAATACTGAGTACCACCCTCCCCTTACCCCCCACCAATCAACTGAATCAGAGTCTCTGGGAGTGCGCCCCAGATAAGGGGACTTTGTTAAAAGCTCCCTGGGCGGCCAGCCAGGCGGCATAGTGGTTGGGTTTGTGCACTCTGCTTCAGTGGCCCTGGGTTTGCAGGTTCAGATCCTTGGCGCAGACCTACACACCACTCATCAAGCCTCACTGTGGCAGCGTCCCATATACAAAATAGAGGAAAGTTGACACAGATGTTAGCTCAGTGACAATCTTCCTCAAGCAAAAAGAAGATTGGAAACAGATGTTAGCTCAGGACCAATCTTCCTCACCAAAAAAAAAAAAAAAAAAAAAAACCTCCCTGGACAGTGCTGCTAATGTGCAGCCAGGAGTGAGGACCATGGATTGAAGTGTTCACATACCTGACTGTCTGTATAACAGAATTACTCGGGGGAATCTTTATAAAAATTCAGATTCCTAGGCTCTACTCCAGACTTACTAAATCAGAAACTCTAGGGCCCAAGGAATCTTTATTTTCAAAAGCTTCCCAAGTAAGTCCACTGCTGCCAGGCCTCAGACTGATATTTAGGAATCAGAGACACCTGTTACATGTTAAAAGCTGAGGGGTCTTAGGAGGGTTCGCTGCTCCTCTATGCATCTTTCTGACATAAGGGTCACATCTGAAGTGTCAACTTATTGAATCCATTTATTGCCCCATAGCATCCTTCTTTGGAATATGTCTGTTCTGGAGGCCAAAGACTTCATGAAATTCCTTTCATCCCAGACATCCTTGAATTCGTAGAATCGGGGTGGGGGGGGCGGTGCAAGTGACACAGAAAGAGACGGGGAAGTGCCAGAAACACAGTTCCTCTACCCACTCCTTTGCCCTCCCTGGTCCTGAGTGTGTCACATATTTGAGCTGCTGCTCAGGAGTGGTGGCCATGATGCAGACCATCCACACACCCTCCTGCACAGATCCCCAAGTCCCTGAGCACAATGCAGCCAGGCCACTGGTCACCATGGGTCAAGGTGACTTCCCAATGACAGCATTCATGTCAGACCAGTCGCTCTGCATAGCCAGAAGTGACATGTTCAGCAAAGCTCCAGTTGTCTAAAATTCATATTTTTATCAGCTTAAGCCTCCTTTGAGATACTGAGAACTTTGTTTGCTATGTTCCTAAGCAAAGCCCAAAGGAGTTGGAAATCTTTAGAAAATTATGTTAAGCATCCAAAGGCTTTTGCATGAATGAAGTGGTTGAGACAAGATCTACTATAAAACAGACCAGGGATAAGTGAAAGCAAGGAATTGCTTCCAGAGCTCAAAGACTGTGCTTCTGCCTCCAAGCCCAATGAAATCCTCATGAAAGTACCCAGGGTTGGAATAACACCCAGGAGGGAGTTACTACACCCAAAAGGCCTCCAACCAAATACATGAGCCCCACGGTCTGCCCTTCTTAGTCCGCCTCCCAGCCCAGGGTTAGAACATGGTTGTTTAAAGAGAGTAACAGAGTGGAGGACACTGAGCTGGCCCCTGAAGAGATGAGCATAGAACTCATTCATTCATCCATCTAGTCATTCAATAATAATGGTAAAAGCCAAAATTTATTGAGCAGCTACTCTGTAAAAGACACTATTCTAATTGCTTTAAATGTATCAATTCATTTACTTTTCACAAGTACCCTTTAATATAGGTGTCATCATCAGCTACATTTTATAGAGAAGGAAACTGAGACACAGGTGACTAAATCTGTTCTACAAGAACACGCAGGGAGTACATGGTGGAGCTAGGAATCAAACCCAGACAGCAGGCTCCAGAAACATGAGCCAGGCACTGAGCTGATCAGTAGCAGACATAGTGGTGGATAAGACCACAGAGTCCCAGGAAGGTGAAGGGTGAAGTTTGAGGTCAGGAGTCAGTGGGAAAGGTTATAGGAGGTAGATCCCTCGCAGATCCACTGTTGGCCTTGAGAAAGTCCCTTTTCCTCTCTAGCCTTAATTTATCCACTTATAAAATGAGAGGATGGACTTAATATTCTTTAAGATCCTCTTAGCTCAAAAAATATAAAAAATACATAAAATAGTAGGCCAGGCAGTAGAACACAGTGGGTAGGAGTTTTTGTATTGATGGGGAAGCAAACCCCAAAAAAAGGCAGAAATAGTCATTCCGTCCTTCTCTATCTTCTGGGAGGCATGCACAGGACCCATGAGAGAGGGCAAAGGGGAAAAAAATGGAGTGGCTTTCTCTCTGCTCCCTGGTGAGTTCCCTTTAAATGATGTATCAGCTGTCACTATAAAAGGAATTAGAGATGCAGGGAGTTTGAGGCAGGGACTTTGCTGGTCATTTCAGTGTACATGTTCCCAACAGCCAACAGCATCAAATGTTCATCCCCATCTGAAAGTAAACCTGCCAAGGCATCATAAAAGTGCATTTGCTAAATCCCCAAACATCTGGACAGCAGCCTTTCCAGAGGAATCAGAGCCAGAGCTCACAGTGACAGTGTAACTAGCTTAAGCAGATGAAAGGACAAAGGTGGCCAGAAAACATTACCCCAGCCGGGCCTGCCATTGAGTGGGGCGGGCTGGTATGAGGAGAGCCTTGGCTATAAGCCTCTTGTTTACAGCAATCTCCTCGGCTAACAAACAAAATGTGTTGGTCTCTCCATCTTGCTCCAAGGTCAAAAATGAACCTTCTGTTCCATCTTTATTCCAATTAAAAGATCTAATTCTAGGCCACTCTTTGGGCTTGGCAAAGCACAACCAACACCCTTTGAGATGTGTGGCACTTTTATAGATTAACTTGGATGGGTTCCCATGACAGCAATCAGCCTGGGATCCGATGCTCTTGGCTGAGCATAATCTGCAGCTCCCAGCAGCCCTCCCCCCATGAACATCCCCCCTTCCTCTCCTCCTCACGTCTTCTATTCTCTTCTCCTCTCTCTTCTCCTCTCCTCTCCTCTCTCTCTGTCTCTATCTCTTGCTTGTAGAGCTATCATGAAATCCTTTAAAATGAATATATTGAAAATAGTTTGGAAGTTCCTCAAAAAGGCAAACATAGTATTACCATTTGATCCAGCAGCAATTCTACCTAGGTATAAACCCAAGAGAACTGAAAACACATGGCCACACAAAACTTGTACACAAATGTACATAGCAGCATTACTTATAATAGCCAAAAGGTGGAAACAACCCAGATGTTCATCAACGGAGAAAAGGATAAACAAATTGTGGTAAATCCATACAATGGAATATCATTTGGTCATAAAAAGGAATGAAGTGCTTAAATGCTACAATGTGGACAAACCTTAAAAACATGCTAAATGAAAGAAGTCAGTTACAAAAGATTATCCATAGTATGAGTCTATTTATACGAGATGCCCAGAATAGGCAAATCCATAGAGACAGAACATATTAGTGGTTGCTTAGAGCTGGGGTGAGGGACGGGGACTGACTGCTAATGAGTAGAAGACTTCTTTTAAAGGAGATAAAAATGTTCTAAAAATTATTAGGTTATGGTAGTGGTTGCACAACCCTGTGAATATACTAAAAAAAAAATGAGCCATACACTTTAAATGGGTGAATTGTATGGTATATGAATCACATCTTATAAAGCTGTTTCAAAAATGAATATATTACTTAAATACACCTATAACGCAACATAAGAAAACTTACAGGGTATTTAAGTGGATTACATTCTTATATAGCCTCAGAGAAAATGGAAGTGGAAGTTTCTGTTACCTCCTTCTTTCTTTTCTTACTGCAGAGAGATGTTCTCACAAAAGTGGGGAATAATTGCCTAATGCCTTTCACCTCAAATTTCAATCTCAAACAGATGCAAATCAGATATTTTTATGGCTATAGAGTCCCCAAGAAAAGGATACTGATTTAGCCAAAAGCAAGAATGATAGAAATTGAATATATTGAAGGATTATTTTATTTTTGATATGATAAAATAGAAATTTAAATCAGCTATAGAAATTTCATCCCAAAAAACAGTAGAAACAGGGGTAATCTTCTATCCTGTATTGTTAGATATTTGAGGCTGGGACAAAGTGTTCCATTTGCCTCTCAGAGCATTGAGACGGACAATGCCAGAGACATGGAAGGTTCTCAGGTTCTGTCTTCATTGTGGCTTCCTGATTCCTTGGCAGCTGCTATTTGGTGCCACTGGTGCTACAGAACCAGGGCTGCATGACCCTCGGTAGGTTGTTTGACTTTAGTGGAGCTCAACTGCTCAGCAGGAAAATAGTTCCTGCCATGCCACCTCAGAGACTACAAGTCTGAGAATCAAGAGGGATCATGGATGGGAAATGCTTTGAAAACTATAAAATAGTTTTCACACGTGAAAGTTTGCGATGACTAATCTCCATCTTGAAACAAAGGTAGCATTGGCTATAAGGCATTAACTTTCAGGCCTGAAAATATCTGTGATCTTCCTCACATCGCTGCAATGTGGGGAAGACCCATCAGTATTCAGAAAACCATAGTCTCTGGGAATCAAAGAATCTTGAAATCAAGAGGAACTTAGAAAGCATCTAGCTAGTAGAAGACTTCACTGATGCTTGAATCTTCTTCACAACCCCCTGACAAGTAAATTAGAGTCAAATCCATCTGGTTTGTGTTCTGATCAACTTAAGCACCATTTTTCTACTAGGAGATCTACCCATCTGAGAGATTCAACTAAATTCAATCCAAGAAACCTTTTGTGCCCATATTTGGGCTAGAAATTGTGGGTGGATGCCCTGTTCTCTTGGAGCTTTCAATATGGTTGGAGAAGTCAGATTCTCGTATTTGAGTCAGTTAAAAGACAATTCAAGGTAGTATTTAAGCCAAGCACCAGAAGTTATCTAGAGTCCTTGTATTGGTTTTCTATGGCTGTTGTAACAAATTACCATAAGCTTGGTGGCCTAAAACAATGCAAATTTACTCTTTGCCTCTTCCAGCTTCTGATGGATGCTAGCCTTCCTTGGCTTATGACCAAATCATTCCATCTCTGCTTCCCTGGTCACATCGCCTTCTCCTCTTCTCTAGTCAAATTTCCCTCTAGTCAAATTTCCCATCTTATAAGGACATTTTTTTATTACATTTAGGGCCCACCTGAACAATTCAGAATAATCTCCCATCTCAAGATCCTTAACTTAATCGCATTTGCAAAGTCTCTTTTGCCATGTAAGGTAAGATTTCCAGGTTTAGGGGATTAGGACATGGATATTTTGGGGGTATTATTCAGGCTACCACAATCCTCAATAGCATCAATGGTGTAGAGGGGGATAAATCAACACTGGCCAGAAGAGATGACTTGAAGAGAACAGATTTAAGATAAATATGGATAGAATTTGATGAAGATGAAAGAAGGAAGAACATTAAATTGATCAATAATAAGAATGAAAATAATCAAGTAGGCTTGCATTGAGCCTCATGTATGAGCTCATCTCTGTGCTAGGTTCTTCCCTGTGTAGGAAGACCAAAGTCCCCAACGCTTGGTCTCTGTCTCAAGAAGCCCACAGTGTATGAGAAGAAGAAACATGCATGTCCATAAGGTGGCAAATATACTGGGCAGTGCTTTCCACGGGGAAAGGGGAGCTCAGCGTGAGCTGCGGTCAGGGCAGTCTTGTTGGGAGAGGTGGGCCTTTAATGAGTGTGTTACCCATTCATTATCTTGAACGGCCAAATGGAAGTGGAAAAGGGGTGGAGGAGGAAGACTAAGAAGGGCCAACAGGCTTGGCAAAATGGAACTCACTGGAAATCTTACCCAGAGAAGTGACAATAGAGCACCGGAATGAAGGCAGGTTTCAGCAGGTTGAGAAGAGAATGGATGGGTAAGAATTGGAGATACAGTAAGAGAGAAGAGGGGCAAAATAAAAATGGATGGCCATGAGGAAGAGTGACAGGTTAGAAAAAGGCGTAGGGGGTTGTTTTGTTTTAAGAGAAGAGAAACCTGATCATATTTGAAAGAGAAAACACCAGAAGAAAGGGCAAAATTAAAAATGCTGGAGAACAAGGTGATGCTCATGAATGGCAACTTTTAAAAATATCTTTGGTTTGGAACACCATCGCAGGATTAGGAAGATGGCCGAGAACACAACTTCAGGGTCAGCCCTGAGACTACACCTCCTGTCCTCATTAGTCCCTTGGTGATGGTGGGGAGGCTGCATCCCACTCAGTCACTTTGACATTTCCCTGAAGTTGGCAAGGTTTGTTTAGAAACACTTTTCAGCTGACAACAGGGGTAGGAGAGATAAGAGTAGTCCCTCTAACCATCTTAGCTCATTCCAGTTCTAATGAGGTGTCAAATTCATTAACACGTGGCAAAGCCTGTTAGCTTTGGCTTCTAAGTTTTTATAGATAGTAAAATACTGTTCTGAACAGTTCTGGGTCATTTGTTAGCAAAATCCAGCCTTTTAAATTCTCTCTAGAGAACAATGAGGGTACGGTCTGGCTGGGAACTAGCACAGCATCACTTTTACTCCATTCTGTTGTCTAAAGCAAGTCACATGGTCAAACCAAAAATCAAGGGGTGGGAAATATTCTCTTCCCCTTTTGTGAGAGGAACTTCAAAGTGTGAGGCAAAAGATGTTGGTGCAGGGAAGAGTGAGAAGTTGGGGCCATTAAAGCCATCTTCCACACTAAAGACTGTGTCTCTAAAAGATAACTCTGTCACCAATGCAAAGAGTGGATGGAAGGAAAGAAAATGTGCAGGTTGAGAAACTAGTTGGAACTCTGGTTATAATTTATTCATGACAAGATGACAAGAGATGACAAGAGCATGAGCTAAAGCAACAGCTGTTGCAGTGGAGGAGAGAACAGACTGAGGATGTCTTAACTGCTTCTCCACTGGGAGAACTTTGACTCTGAGAAATAACTAGATGAAAACCCATCAATGGGCATTGCTTGATGATATTGATTGAGTCATGTTGGGCTATCAGTTCCTCACATTTCTTCCTCGGGTTACAAGACATCTCTATTTATCTTCTGTCTTCGATCCTGGGCAGGATGATTCTTTGCTAGAAAAGAAAAGTCTAAGATAAATGGAGCCTGTGGGTGGTCACACAGCGAGACCCATGATAGTGCTGCCACTGAGGTCAGAGGGCCTAACTCAATTCTTTTTTTCCTTCCTTGACAGCTATGGCACACAGATATCACAGCCCCTATAGCACTTAGGGTGTCAGCCATACTTTACGATGCTGATTATATTTTTCTGTGTTATTCTTTCACCATTTTGTGGATGAATCTGGTCTCAGAAAGTATCTTAGTTTTCTCAGTTACAGAGATTCCAGTTTCTCTTTTGGGTACACAGCATAAGCACAATGAAGATTTCTTGCCTTGATTGTCTTTTGTTCCAGTTACCCTGCCTGTGTCAGAAGGTCAAATGTTATTTACTAATTTATCCCACCTGTGGGGCACTTTTTGGGAATTAGATTCTGTAGCCAGAGTGCAGAGTCTTGGGGAAACAACAGGCTGATGTCATTCTCATGGGAACATGGAGTCAGTCTGCCTTGGTGCTTCTGAGACCAGGTGTTTAATTCATTAACTTCTCTTCAATTTGGTGATGGGGTGGGACCTAAAATTAATAGGTCCACTGCCCGTAACTGTTGTTATACCCCTCCAAAAGTATTGAGACAAATTTGGCATCACAGAAAGAGCAGAAGGTTTGGAGATAGGTTCAAATCCTCACCACGTCAATTACTGGCAATGCGATATTGAAGCCACTTAACATCATTGAACCAATTGTCTTGTGTGTAAAATGGGGATACTGATAAGACACTACCCAGTGGGTATTAGGGGCAAATAAGATAAAAAAGATGAAAACATTTTATACATAAGAATGTGCCAGGCACAAGCACATTATTAAAGATTTCCAGGAAACCTACGATCTTTCCCCATATTTCAATTCATAGTGCCTTAAATCCCAGTCATAATGATTATCATCAAATAGGTCTTTTCAATATATCTAATCCAATCTAGGCTCATTTCAGTTTACTTGTATTTCTTTTTCTTTCTAAAACAAGGGAAAAAGATGATTTAGGTTATGCTTCTTTTAAGAGCAAAACTTTATATAGTATGTGGCATTCCATTCTCAGCACCACGTTTGAGAAGGATATTGACAGACTAGAGTGAGTTAAGAGAAGAGGATTCAAGATGACAAGCAGATTGACTCTTTGAAAGAGAAGAAGGAACTAGGAAAAAGAACACTACTTTAGGGGTAGAGATGAAGTGATAGCTAAGGTCAAATTCTTAACGGACTGCTATGAATTTGGCAGACTGAAGTTATTTCTACAGGATCTTGTCTTAGCTCAGGTTTCCTGGAAGACAGAGAGCCTGAGGTAAGGATTAAGCACTGAGTCTCTATTTGAGAGGTGTGATCCCAAGGCAGTGAGAGTGAGAGAAACAGGAAGTGAGGCATGGAAAGAATGCCATGTGATGGGTTAATACACCGCTTCACCATGAACCATAAAGAGACACGGCTGGTCATCTGTTAGGTGCACTTGCTCAGTCACATAGGTTGTCCCCAAACAGAGATTATGCCAAAATTGCCTTGGAGGACTCTGTGGAGGGAAGTAAGAAGGGACTTTTACCCTCCTATTGCCTGTTTTCCATTGGTCAAGTTTGATCCCACAGGGAGTTAACTCCCTTGCATTTTCAGCTTGCTTCATCTGGCCCCTCAGCAGCTGTCTGGAAAGTCAGATCCTACACTTCATGGTGTGGCATTTCATCTAAGTCTGGAAATGGCAGGAGTAGCCAAAAACTCTAGATGCATAATCGGTTGACCAGCTTGCACAGTAACAGCCAAGGGAGAAGGGGTGGTCTACCAGGCAAGAAACTGGTGGACCCCAGGAAATGAAACCACATGAACTCGAGCTAAATCAGTGGCTACAGTGGCATAATTGTGAGCGGCCTCTCAGAGAAGGGCAGACACAACGATAGCTGAGGAGGATAATCAGCTGGGGGTCACGGAGATCAGGGCACCAGGAGAATCAGAAGACGTACATGGGGGTGTTCTATAGAGATCCTTTATTCAATATCTTTTGGTATCTACCAGGTACCAGCCACTTTCTAAACCCTGAGACTACCAAAAAAAAAAAAGTGATAAGTTATAGCCACTAAGTTATAGCCACTTCCCCAAAGGCACTCACAGCCCTGTAGATGCAACAGATACATGAACACATTACTGCAATACAAAATAGATAAGCACTATGTAGATATATACACAAGGTACAGTAGGGGCATAATAAGTAGAAGTGACACAGAGAACACTATTGCTCAAATAGAAGGAAAAAGTACCAAGAGAGCTGTACAGATGTGGATGGGGCTATTTCACAAAGTAGCACATTTCTTGTTCCTGAGGCATTCAAGCACCAGCTGGCCAGCCACAGAGCTAATAAGCCATGGAGAGGACAAAAGCGTCCAGTGAGTGAACTGGATGACCCTTAGGGCCATTCCAGCCCTGGAGCTCTATATTCTTATGATGGATGTAAACATGACATCCGTGGCCAGGAAGTTCAGTTGGTTAGAAACTTTCATTAAATGTATACTTTTGAGGGTCCCACATAAGCCAGAAGTTTTGTTTTGGTTTTGTTCAGATCATACCCTGAACCCTGTCCCCTTATCTTGTAAACATATGCCCTTGGTCACCAAGGAGGAGGGATGAGAGAGTGTGACAGATGTCTTACTGCTTCTACTATGGGAAAAATAATTCACACTGGCAACGGCCAACTATAAACTATAATAGAAAATAAGAGGTCAGCCAAAATAGCAATAAAATTATAAATATCTCTAAATTAACCTTACCAAGAGGGTATATCACTTTTATATATACAAAAAATAAAAACACTTAAAGGATATCAAACAAGATATGAAAATATGAAGAGATACGACATGCTATTAGATGAGACAACTTACTGTGAAAATGTCACTTCTGACTAAATTAACCTATAAATTCAATTGCCTTAAAAAATTCCAGCAGAAAGTTTTGAGGGACTTGAAAATTTGACTGTAAAATTTATATAAAAGAATAACAGTGCATGAGCATCAGAATCAATTTAGAGAGCAAAAGGGGGATAATTTGTCTACCAGATATTAAGATATACTACAAGTCAAAAACATTTTTTATAAAGGGTACTGGTTGTGACACAGAAGCAAGGAAAGAGATCAATGGAACAGTACAGAGGGCTCTGAAAAAATGGTGTAAAATAGGGGGGCATCATAAACTAGTGAGGAAAGGATAGGATGTTTAGGAAATGTTGAGAAAACTGACTGACTATATGAAGAAAAATGAAGTTGGGACCCTATCTTATTCCATACATAAAGATAAGTCCCAAATGTGTTAAGGACCTAAATGAGAAGAAAATATAGGGAAGATCTTTGTAACACTGTAGTGGAAAAGGACTTCATTTTTTTTTTCTTTTTTTTTGCTGAGGAATATTCGCCCTGAACTAACACCCACTGCCAAACTTCCTCTTTTTGTATGTGAGCTGCCACCACAGCATGGCCACTGACAAACAAGTGGTGTAGGTCTGCACCCAGGAACCAAACCTGCATAGCCAAAATGAGCACACGGAATTTAACCATTAGGCCACCAGGGATGACCCAGGACTTCTTGATTAGATCCCCAAATCATAAAACATATCTAAAAACTGATTAATCTGACTATATCCGTGAAATTACATTTGACTAATGACTCCACAGACAAAGTTGATAGATAGGTAACAAATTGGAAGATTTTTCATCACCTAAACAAAGAGATTGCTATCTACACTATAATAGGCAGTCCTACAAATAAATAAAAAGACGGGAAATCCAATAGGAGAAAAAGGATGAAGGATATGAATAGACAAATCACAGAAAAGGAAGGTGACCATATCATTTATCAATCAAACCAGGGCACATTAAGAGCAAAAAGGGGCACTTTTCTATTTTCTATTTTTTTCTATTTCAACCATGCCAGGACAACAAGCAAAAATCTCAACTGTCAACTGTCCTAGGCAAACCAGGATGTACAGTCACCCTAGAGAAGGTGTGATAGTTAATAAGTATGTAAGTTACTAAGTTATAGTTAATAAGTACTATTAACTGTAATACTTATAATAGTTAATAAGTATATGAAGTTAAAAAGTATGCTATACTAATGGTTAATAAATATATGAAGTTATAGTTAAGCTAATAGTTAATAAGTATATGAAGAGATACTTAAGCTTACTAGTAATAATACTTTAATAAATACAAATTAAAGTAATAATGGGATACCTCTTTGCACCCATCAAGGTTGCAAAAATTAGAAAGCCATGCAATATCAAGCATTGGCTAAGTGTAGCACTGGCAAGTGTTAAATGATGTAGTCTTTCTAGTGAACAATCTGCCACTACTGAATGGGGTTAAGTAGACTTATACTCTATGACCTAAAAATCCCACTCTTGAATATATATCCCAGGACACACGCACAACATGGAGATGTACAAGGATGTCCATTTGCAGCACCATGATAACAGACAGTTAGAGGCAGTGTAGGTGTCCTTCACAAGGAGACTGGGTGACAATGAAGTGATGGATGCATATGATGAAATCTGATACTTCAGAATGAGGCAATGACCTGGATGTATTCTACAACAACACAGATCTCAAAATTATAAGATCAAGACTTACGGTCTCTTGTTTCACATTTAAGTCACTTGGAAGTCATCCCTCTATCTTAACAACAAGTAAAAAGCTGAACAGACTGAAAAATTAACTAGTCTTTGATCCTTAAGAGAAGTGAGATGTAAGGGAAAACTACTGCCCCCACTACTGGAGAGACAGACAGGTAAATACAGGAAGTTACGGCTTACTGGAGCAGAGACTCATGAGAAGAAACCACAATAGGAACTAGTGTCTGAATCTGGTTCCTAAAATGTAATTGACAAATTGCTGGAGGCTAAGTGAGGACAAGATGGGAGTTAAAAATTCCAGGGGGACTCAGTCATAGGGGGTTCCTACACTTTTGTGAGTTTTACCTCCAGCAGCTTGACCAGATTCTCACAGTAAAGATCAGAGAAAAATCCCCTCATGCTTCCATTAGATGGAGAGGAAAAGGAACCTTTTAAACATATGCCAGAGCACTCTGTTCTCAACAATGCCTGCCCTCAGGAGAAGCTAGTTAATCAGAGCCTAACCTGCTGCGATATTTATCAGAGCCTAACTGAGCTAGGGGAAGAGAAATATCCAGTCAGCTTTAGCCTTCCATGTGGGAGAAGGGAAATACCCAACTCCAGCCCTCTCTAGCCATCCTGTCCACCCTATAACACCCTATAAATACCTTACCTGTAGAGGAACAAATGTAAGAATTATATCCGACTTCCCAGAAACCATGCAAGTAAGAAGAGAGTAGAGCGAAACATTTAAAGGGTCGAGAGGAAAAAACAAAACAAAATAGAATTTTGTAACCTAGAATTCTGTAGCCTGTGAAATTATCCTTCAAAAGTGAAGGAGAAATCAAGACTTTCTCAGACAAAAGAAAATCAAGGGAATTTGTTGTCAGTAGACCTGCCTTGCAATAAATATTAAAAGAAGTTCTTTAGAGAGAAGGAAATAGGGGCTGGCCCCGTGGCCGAGTGGTTAAGTTCAGGTGCTCCGCTGCAGGCGGCCCAGTGTTTCGTTGGTTCAAATCCTGGGCGCGGACATGACACTGCTCATCCAGCCACGCTGAGGCAGCGTCCCACATGCCACAACTAGAAGGACCTACAACGAAGAATATACAACTATGTACTGGGGGGCTTTGGGGAGAAAAAGGGAAAAAAAAATAAAATCTTTAGAGAGAAGGAAATAATATAGGTCAGAAACTGAGATCTACATAAAGAAAGGAGGAGCACTAGAAAAGGAATAAGTGAAGGTAAAATGAAAACTTTCATTTTTCTTATTTTTCATTGATCTAATAGATAAGTTTGCTCAAAATAGTAATAGCAACAGTGTATCTGATTATATATGCTTATGCACATATCTCATGTATATATAGGTATATATCTTATGTATATATATATGTTTATGTATGCTTATATAAAAGTTAAATGAATGACAGTAATGATACAAGGGACAGGAAGGGGGAATTAGAATTATTTTGTTATTATAAATACATGACCTGGGAAGTAGTATAGTGCTATTTGAGGTGGGCTTGGATTTGCTGTAAATGTATATTGCAAACTCAAGGGCAACGATGAAAAAATTAAAAAAAGAAATATTGGTATGCTAAGATAGAAGAGAAAATAGAACCATATAAAATGCTCAATTAAAACTGTAAAAGGCAGAAAAAGAATAGAAGACAAAAATAGGAACAAAGAACAAGGGTAACAAATAGAAAACAGTAACAAATATGGTAGATATCAATCCAAACATATCAAAATCACTTTAAACATCAATGGTCTAAATGCATCAATTAAAAGAGAGGTTGTCAGAGTGGGTCAAAAAACAAGACTCAAGTATATGTTATGTACAAGAAACCCACTTTAAATATAAAGACATATATAGATGAAAAATAAATGGATGTAGAAAACTACCATGCTAACACTAATCAAAGGAAAACAGGAGTAGCTATATTAATTTCAGATAGAGCAGACTTCAAAGAAGGAAAGTTATCAGGGATAAAGAATGGCATTATATAATGATAAAGAAGTCAATTCTCCAAGAAGACATAACAATCCTTAATGTCTATGTGCCTAACAGAGTATCAGAATATATGAGGCAAAACCTGATAGAACTGCAAGGAGAAATACTTGAATCTACTATCATAGTTGATGAGTTCAACACCCCTCTATCAGAAATGGACAGATCCAGCAGGCAGAAAATCAATAAGGACATAGTTGAACTCAGTGCCATCAATCAACAGGATACAATTGACATTTACAGACTACTTCTCCCAATGACAGCAGAATATACATTCTTCTCAAGCTCACATGGAACATCCACTAAGATAGACTACATTCTAGGTCATAAAGTACAACTTAGCAAATTTAAAAGAATAGAACTCATACAATGCCTACTCTCAAACCACCATGGAATTAAACTAGAAATCAGTAACAAAAAGATAAAAATCCCAAAATAAGTGGAAATTAGACAACACACTTCTGAATAACACCTAGGTCAAAGAAGAATTCTCAAGAGAAATTTAAAAAGTATTTTGAACTAGTTGAGAATGAAAACACAACTTATCAAAATGTGTGAGATGGAGGGAAAAGCAGTGCTTAGAGGGAAATTTATGGCCTTGAATGCATATGTTAGAAAAGAAGAAAGATCTAAAATCAATAATCTAAGCTTCCACCTTAGGAAACTAGAAAAGGAAGAAAAAATTAAATCCAAAGTGAGCAGAAGAAAAGAAATAATAAGAATTAGAACAGAAGTCAATGAAATTGAAAACAGGAAATCAACAGAGAAAAATCAAGAAAAATAAAAGCTATTTCTCTGAAAAAATCAATAAAATTGATAAGCCTCTAGAATATCAGATAAATAGGAGACATCACTACAGATCCCAAGGACATTAAAAGGATAATAAAGGAATACTATGAACAAATCTTTGTCCACAAATTTGATAACCTAGATAAAATGGATCAATTCCTTGAAAGACACAATCTGCCAAAACTCACACAAGAAGAAATAGATAATCTGAGTAGGCTTCTATCCATTAAGGAAATTGAATTAATAATTAATAACTTTCCAACAAACTAAAGAAGAAAAATTACATGATCAGATCAATAGATGCACAAAAAGTATTTGACAAAATTCAACGCTCATTCATGATAAAAACTCTCAGTAAACTAGGAATAGAGGGAAAAATCAGACAGTCAAGTGAAACAGTTCACACGGAATGAGATTTATAACATAAGGATGTTTGTGGAAATAAAAGCACACACATAAACAAAACAACATGGTGTGCTTTCCAAGACACAAGCATACCCAAGGTCATATATGAAACTTATTAGAATAGTTGCCTGGGGTGAGGAGAGAACAGGAAAGAATGGGAGTAGGGATTGGAAATAATAGGGTAAAAATAATAAAAGAAAGAAAAGGAACTTTGACTCTTCAAAAGCTGAGCTGTATGATTAACTCAAGCCAGCCCCAGTGGCCAGTGGTCTAGTGGTTAAGATTCTGCACTCTCACCACCACAGCCCCAGTTCATTTCCTGGTCAGGGAACCACACCACCGTCTGTCAGTTGTCGTACTATGGCAGTTGTGTGTTGCTGCAATGCTGAAAGCTTTGCCATCCATATTTCAAATACTAGCAGGGTCACCCATGGTGGAGAGGTTTCAGGGGAGCTTCCAGACTAATAAAGACTAGGAAGAAGGATTGGTCACACACTTCTGAAAAATTGGCCATGAAAATCCCATGAATAGTAGCCAGATCATTGACATAGTGCCTGATATAATGCCAGAAGATGAGAGAATGGCACAAGAAGATCAGTCAGGGTTCCACTCTGCTGTACACAGCGTCGCTAGGTATAGGAATTGACTCGATGGCCCTAACAAACAATGGTTAACTCAGCAATCAGCTTCTGAGTTAAACAAATAAATCAATAAAAACAAAAATAAAAAACTATGCATCCCCATTGAGGATAGGTTCAGAGCATCACCTTTTAATATGAAGTCACTGAGTCACTAACTAATCCTCTCTTCTTCAAACCTTCATTAGTGCCATTCCTCCAATTTCTCTTTCTCAATCAGAGCTCTTTGTCTGCATAGAGGAAGAATTCATTCAATGAAGATTAAGAAAAATACAACAGGGGCCGGCCCCATGGCTGAGTGGTTAAGTTCGTGCGCTTCACTTTGGCGAACCAGGGTTTTGCTGGTTCAGATCCTGTGCGCGGACATGGCACCCACTCGTCAGGCCTCTGATGAAGGAATAATGAAATGGGAGACTCGGGGCCTGAATACGGGGTTGTGGTATGGTAGGTGTTTCTTTCATAGTGTGATCTTTAGAGATTATTGAAACAGCCTACTTGTTCCTTTCTTCCACCCCTAAAAAACAAAACAGTGCAAAGCCAAACAAAACGCCCTACATCCGGTCTCAGTCCCAGATGCCACAACTAGAGGACCCACAACTAAAATATACAACTATGTACTGGGGGCACTTGGGGAGAAAAAAAGCAGAAAAAAAAAGAAAAATATGACAGCTTATTGGAAGTTTACAGGGGCTCTATCTCACCAAACCCAAGGTCATGCAAAAGGCCAGACAGGTTCACAGAGGACTGTGACAAGGGTCTGGAAGTCCAGCAGGGGCCTGAGTTATTCTCTGCATCTCCCCAGGACCCAGTAGTCAAGGTCCCTTTCTGCACAGTTGCCTTATTTCCTCTCCATAGATTGATTTTCTGTGCTCCTCTGAGCATTTGGGGCAGACACGTCTATACCATGGTTTCCAGCCAAGCATGACTCGTGTTTCTAAACCTCATATCTGATGGAGAGAGTATCTGGTTGGCCTAGCTTGGTCCAATCAACTGTGGTCAGGGGCTCAAGGTCACACAAATCTTCTGAGAGTCCTCCTGATGAGTGATGGGAAGCGGGGAAATGCTCAGGAAAGAAGCTGTGGACTGTGCAAACACACCCCCACCCTGCCCAAGGATTTCTGGTACACTCTTGGTTATGGTTACATAACCAGGGAGCCATATTTGATCAGCTCAAAGGAAGAATGGAACTGAAGTGACATTGCCTGAGGTTCCACTTGTCCTTTCATCCACTTCCTATCTCAGAGGGTTTAATCAAAAAATTATAGGATGTTAGAGCCTATGCAGCTGATCCTTAGAATCAGAGGATCCTGACTCACAGGCCACAGCCCTGGTCAAGGTAAAGGTATTGACCATCAACACCAACCCCTTCTTTGCCTTTGTCTTCCCCAGCTCCTTAAGGTGCATCTCCTGCTGACTCCACCTGCAGATCCTGGATGGCTTCATTCATTCATGTAACACACAGTGTTTCAGTACTTACTACGTGCCAGACCCTGTGGTGGGCGCTGGAGATTAGCTGGTTCCTAAAGCACTGATTTCGATCACAGCGATAATCAGTAGTCTTCGCCCATGATTTAGTGGGAACTTCCATCCATATTTCCCAGCCAGCTTCTCTGGGAGCCAGCCCTTACAGGCAGTTCTGGGGTTCCAGGCAGCCTCCAGCACTGCACCTCCCCTTGTCTCCACCAATTTCCTAATTTGGGCTGTTCATGATCCTGCACTTCTGCTGAACTTCCCACTCTGTGGTTGTCTTAGTCCATTTGAGCTTCTGTAACAAAATGCCACAGACTGGGCAGCTTGTAAACAATAGAAATTTACTTCTTACAGTTCTGGAGACTGGACGTCTCAGTCAGGGTGCCTGCATGATCAGGTGAGGGCCCACTTTCAGGCTGCAGACTTCTTGTTGTGTCCTCACATGGCAAAAGAAGGCAGAGAGCTAGCTCTCTGGGACTACTTTTTAAAAGGCACTAATCCCACTCATGAGGGCTCTGCCTTCATGACCCAACCAGCTCCCAAAGGCCCCACCTCCCAATACCGCCATCTTGGGCATTGGTATTCTAACACATGAATTTTGGAGAGACACAAACATTCAGACCATTGCAGTGATCTTCCAGGTTCCCAGTCTCCTCTGGGCAGGCAGTTCTTAACCTGGGGTCCACACGTCTGGAATGTAAACAGAGATTGCACCTTTATTCTCGCCACCCTCTAACTCAGGGGTTGGCACACTACAGCCTGCAGACCAAACCTGGCTTATCACCTGTTTTCTTACAGCCAGGGAGTTAAAATGTTTTGTATATTTTCAAATTGTTGGAAAACTCAATCAAAAGAGAAATAATACTTCATGATTTGTAAAAATTATATGAAATTCAACTTTCACTGACCATCAATAAAGTTTTATTAGAACACAGCCATGCTCATTTGTTTATATATTATCTGGTTTCATGCTGCATCAACACAGTTGAATAGTTGCAACAGAGCCCATATGGCCTGCAAAGCTTAACATATTTACTATCTGACCCTTTACAGATAAAAGTTTGCTGACTTCTGCTCTAACTGAAAGTTAGCATTTCCTTCAATTATGAATGAAGGTGATAAACCAGAGTGATATTCACAGTACCTGTGACTGTCACCAATAGAAATCACAGATATTTTCATAACATATTACAGTTGCTACATATCTTGAAATGTCATTTATTCTCATCATTATTTCAAAATTAGGGCAATTAGTAGACCCACCATTTTATCTTATCATTTTAAAAGCATTAAAAAAAGCAACACACATATTACTATAATCACATACCTGTGGGGCTTTAAAAATATTGAGATAACTGTATTTCAATATAATTGTGATTCTATGTATTTTGGTTTAGGCATTTAAAACTATTATTCTAAGAAAGGGTTCACAGGCCTTAGCAAACAGCCAGAAGGTCCGTGGCACAAGAAGGGTAAAAATCATAGGTCTTAGAGAAAGACAACCCATTTGCCAGGGTCCTGATTCTTCACTCAGGTCTGGCTACTTCTCATGTGCAAAGGGCTACAACCACTTCCCTGCATCTCAGCTACCCAGTGGAAACGAAGAGCTCACCTGCACACACAAGCTTGTGCCACCCTCCTGACCCCAAGTTATCATGTGACACTTGGAACCACCAGCAGCACTCATTTCCCCTCTCCTCCCTCACTCCCCGAGGGCTCCCAGTATTGCCTGGACCACAGCTGCATTTGCCATGTCCTTAGATCCCTACGCCTTGAACTGCCCAGCCACCCTTACCCAGCCAGCTTCAGGAGGGCTTTGACATTGGGGCCCACGGACTGAACACTAGGGACCCTGAGAGTTCTCTCCCAGGATGGTGGTTGGGGAGGGATGGCAATGCCAAGGTCCAGGGACTGGAAAACCGAGAGGACCCCCTTTCTCTTTCCTGAACCCCCTTCCCAAAAGAACTTCACTTTTACTGAGTCAAATCCACTTTCCCTGCACTCCCGAGGAAGATGGGGAGCTTGCATTGCTTTACACAAGAAGTGCCACGTTTTACTGCCCCTAAGGTCCCCCACCTGTAATGCAAGCATTGGACCTCAAATTCCCACTTGAGATTATAGGAGAACTCAAGATATTACCTTCAAAAGGCCACATGATTTTGGACTAAGCCACATACATATGGAAACCTCTAAAATAAATATGGAGGACGTCAATAATTGCACACCATGCTCAAATTGGCAATGTGGTTAAGAGACTAAATATTTATTTATTTTCTAATAAGGTACTTACTATCCTAGTGAGAGAATATGATCACATAAGGATGTGTGTATGGTCCAGGTGGACTTTCAGAGCCAGTGTAGATGTGACAAGCCTGCTGGGCAGGGCCAGGGCCCTGAAGCAGTATTTGAAGGAAGAGACTGACAACTGGAGGAAAGCAGGTCATTACTGAAGGTGAACCTCCTGACCCCTCCATTCTTCAGGACATCTCCTCACAGAGGCTATGAAATTCTCTTGGCCAGGGTCTTTATGAAAAGTAAAAACTCCCAGAATGGTCTTGGTGATAGGAAGACAGGCTCAGTAACCACCAAGAACTCTGACTTTCAGGCATCGTCTGCTAGACATTGACCAAGAATCTCCTGTCCCACCCTTGAGTGAACCCAACTGGGATGAGTTGGTCACCTTATGAGAGACCATTGATTCTGCCTTCGATACCTTGCCAGTTGCTCTCCTGGGCAATTTCAAGCAAGTCTTAATTTCTTCATGTATCACATGGACAGACTTTCATCCTGTTGAAACCAGCCAACTAGATATACTATTGAACCCATTTGTTTGTACTCTGGGATCCAAATATTTACCAAAAAAAGGATGGTTATATCATTGCTTTGATACATGCCATCATCACCTCTTATATTTCTCTATTGCATTTCCTTCTGAAGGATATTCACAGCTATGATTTCATTTTATCCTAACAACTCTGTGAAAAAGAAAAAGGAAGTCAAGGAAAGATGGGAATTATTCTGATCCCCATGCTACAGATGCACAGAGTCCCAGAAAGAAGTGACTTTCCTGAGGCCACCTGGTGAGTTAGGCAGGTGCTCCTGGTCCCTAGCTTGCTGCCCGGCACCTGTTACTTACAGTCTTTGCTTTTGAGTAAACTTGAATGTTGATATGCAGCCCCACCGTGTCTCCTGTACCCCCTACCATAGCTCTGGCCTCTCTTAAGATAGCAGATCCAGCATTTCACAGGTAACGCTGACTCACAATTGCAAAATGGGGTATTTCTTTGGGAGGACGCTGATGAGACTTTAAAGATGGAGTAATTGGGCTGATAAGATAATGAGCACTAAAGTGGATAATAATATTGAGCTCTAAAAGGGATAATAGTATTGATCCGCCTCATCAGGCCTGTTGGGAGGATTAGCTCACTGGCAATCATGAAGAACTCTGCAATGAAGGAACATAAGTGATAGCACATTTGAGAGTCCCCTTGTCCCCTTTGGGGTGACTCTCCCTGGAGTGATTTAAGTGGTCATCTGGACGCCATGGCCATCAAGGCCTGTCTGATGGAAACCTTCACTCCTAGATTCCCTGTGCAATCCTGTATTCCTTACCTTAACCATAAGGTGAAGACTTGCCCTTCTTTAAAAAAAAACAACGTGCAGCAAGAAAGTTTTTGACTGTTAGGCTCCTGGTGGGAAGCGGGAGCATGGGAGAAATGTCAGATGCTTCTAAGAACTCTGACTAGATGCAACAGACTTGCCTGTGGCCACAGAGGCCAGGGGTGGAAGAGTGACCCTTAGAAGAGCAATCAGAGATGGCCGGGAGGGGCTCTGTCAAGTGGAGGCTTAAGAGAGGCTGATAGGAGGCGTTGAATTTGGTTCTGATCTGGAGTTCCTGTTTGCTGCCATCAAGGAAACACTAGGTTCCTCTCACCCATTCCCATAGCCAGCCCATGTGGAAAAGCTACCCTGGGTTGTTTTCACAATGTAATTATTATAGTAATTCTGGTTTCAGAGTAGATGATCAATCTATGCTGATTGATAGATGTTCTGGTGTTTGTATGTGCATCGTGTCCTTACTCACAAGCAAGCTTTTCTGACACTCAGTGCTTTGCACTGAGCCATGCACTCTCTGTCCTAAGCCCCTTGTGAAAAATACATGAACGAATGCAGTGATTTGCTCAGGGTCACATAGCTTGAAAGTGGCAGAACCAAGGTGGCCCCAGAGCTTCAGACACTAAGCCTAGAACTCCTCCTCTGCCACCCTGTCCTCCGTAGCCACTCTCCAATCCAATCACAAACCTCCCAGGGTACTGTCACGGAAAAACCACACTCCTGTGATCCTCCCTCACTCTCACACTACTACCACACTCACAACGCTTCTGACACCAGATGTGTGTGGAGGCTTTTTCCCCCACCAAGCAATTCTCTGTGACACCAGCTGGATGTCCTACAATTTAATTCAATTCTGACACTAACCGAGGTTAGCACAGACCCTATAGATTAAGGGTTCAGTCCCACAAGACCATCCCCGACTTCAGATGCCAATTGCAAGCAGCAGGTCCCCAGGCTACCCACAACTTCTGTCTGACTTGGCTCCAAATCACAGGTTCCCATGACCCTCTTCTGGGATTCGATCATTTGCTAGAACAGCTCACAAAACTCAGGGAAACACTTACTTACATTTACCAGTTTATGATATAATAAAGGATATGATAAAGGGTACAGATGAGCAACTAGATGAAGAGATATATAGGGCAAGGTCTGGAAGGGTCCAACGTGCAGGAACTTCTGCCTCCATGGAGTTGGGCTGAGCCACCCTCCTGGTACATGGATGTGTTCACCAACCTGGAAGCTCTCTGAACCCCATACTATTGAGATTTTTATGTAGGCTTCGTCACATAAGCATGATCGATTATAAACTCCATTTCCAGCCCCTCTCTAGTCTCCCCTCTCCAGAGAATGGGTGGTGGGGTAGGGCTGAAAGTTCCAAGTTTCCAGTCATGGCTTGGTCTTTCTGGTGACCAACCCCCATCCAGGAGCCCACCAAGAGTCACCTCACTAGAACAAAAGACACTCATCCCCCAGGAAATTCCAAGGGATTTAGGAGCTCAGTGTCAAAAGCTCCAATAACTCAGGAAATTACTAAGGTCTTAGGAGTTCTGTGTCGGGAACTGGCGTCAGAGAGACTAAATGTTAAAGCAAAAGATCCTCGTAGAACCCCTGTTTAGATGGGTTTTAGGAGCTCTGTGTCAGGAACCAGGGGCAGAGACCAATATACATATTTCTTATTATTTCTCAGGGACTTATCTTCAGTGCTTATTTTTATTGTCTCTGTGCTCTATCCAGAAGAGCTAAGTATGCATTTAGCAATGGTGAACCATTCAAGAGAGGCCACCGTGCTAGGAGCAGCCATACCTGAGCCCAGCCTCCCAGCACCCTGAGGATTCCCCTGGAGGACACCTGCAAGTCTCCTTTTGCACAGAAAAGTGATGAGATCCACCTTGTATTCTAGTTGTTTGCATTCCCCTGCCATCCCCTCAATTCCTCCTTTCTCAAAAGTATTTTAAGGAAAAGATTTCAAATTGCTTGGAAACTGAAGCAAGATTGCCTGGTTATCGATTCAAATTCTGGCAGGTCTGACTCAGAGCTGTCTCTCTCATTCCTGCCACCAATTCTGATGGCTAAAGAGGGATTCCAAGGAGTTGGCTGTAATCAAATGACCCAAGAATCCCCACGCCCTCCCCATGCAGGGGAATTTAATATCTCGATGCTCGCCGAAGTCTCATTGCCAGGATGTTAATTGGGATTTCAATTTGCGCCTCTTCATTCTAGGATTCTGCTTAAACTAGTATTTTTGGTTCTTTGCTCCTGTTTCTTAACAGCAGATAACAACCTCTGAATATTCACAGAATGGGAAGAGCTGGGTTTAGCCAGCAATTTGGCAGATAAACACAATAGCAGTGGCCTCAGCACTGTATTTGGAGACGTGATCGAGAATGAGCTGTGGCAAAGAAATCCTATACGTTGTGTCACCCTCTGCATGGAAAGAGTCTGGATCTATTGCATCTTATTAAAAAAGATATTAAAGAAACAATAAGATAATAGTGATAAGGATCTGCTTGTGTGTTAAGGGGTTTGAGACATAATCATACAGACTTGAATCTACTTATTTTCTAGGCTTCCTTTAGCAAATTTTCTTTGCTTGGTTTCTATGGAAACTGGAAACTGCACATGAGCCAGAGACACTCAATAGTCTTCCTTGGCATGTGTGTCCATTTCAGATTTCTCTGCTTTACGTGATAGCATGTTGAAACAACTATGATTAAAATAATAATAATAATAATAATCCATACACTGTACTCTCAGAATCATTGCTCAGAAGGTCAATGTTGATGGCTACCATTTATTGAGCACGTGCTATGTTCCATAGCATATACTAAACAATTACAGACTTTAACTCACTTAATCCTCCCAGTAGCCCTGTGGGTTTGGTATCTGTAACCGTGAGGATCCAGCTGAGAAAATGGAAACCACTCTAGGTCTTTCAAATGGAAGGAATTGAATACAAGGAATTAGCTATGCATGTGACAGAAGTACTGAGAGGCCAAAGGGTGCCCTGTAAGTCAGCTCAGAGAGTAGCAAAAATAGGAAGGTATACCAACCCTAGGGCTAGAGAGACAATGGGAGGAGGTAGTGTTTCCAGTGCTCAAAAGTTGGGACCAATTGGCAAGAACTAGAACTACCATGAGGAGTGTGTGTAGAAGATGAAGGAGGGACCACCTTGTGGGCCCTGGAGCCACGGAGGAGACGTAACAACTACCAGCATTCCACAGGAAGCAGAGAGACAAAGACGGAGGAACACCCTGACTTCTCTCTTCCTCCTGCCATCATTTCCAAGAATCTTCTGTCAAGGCCTCCTATTGACTGAACCTGCATGGAAGCCAGAGAGGAAATTGTCTTGTGCAAGGATGATCTGACAACAACTAGCAGTTGACTAGCAGAGTACCACTATACCCATTTCATAGATAAGAAAACTGAGTCATAGCAAGATAAGGTAATTTTCTTAAAAGAAACACTAGCAAGTTAAATGACTAGTTATCTGGTTAAGAGGCCATGCTCTTAACCACTTTATGGTACCTCCTGTAGAGAGGAAAAAAGCTTCTTCACACATGGGCCAGATGCTTGGTTAAAGACAAGAGAGAGAAATCCCCTATCTCCTGAATTCCCTGAATTTCCTCCAGGGCTGGGCCCAGGCTTTGTGGGGCCTGATACTTATACAATTCTAGGGTCCCTCTTCGAGAAAAAGAACACAGAGTGATGAATACAGACTTAGTTATGAAAATGATTATTCATTTAGAATAAGAGAACACAACAAATTTAAAAATTGTAAAAAGCTGAAAAATACCAAAAACATACCAAAATCTAGAATATAATATTTTTGTTAGTTAACTACCCAACACACCTTTATAATACTTTTTCCTACATCTTTCATACTTTTCAGTCATCCCCTCATATAGCAATAAGTTTGTGATATTTTCAATTGAGAGAACGGAAAGCTAAAATTCAGCCTTTTCTCTAGCATAGTTGAAGAAATTTTCTTTTTCTTTGCTGAGGAAGAGTCACCATGAGCTAACATCTGTACCAATCTTCCTCTATTTTGTATGTGGGTCACTGCCACTGCATGGCCACTGACAAGTGCTGTAGGTCTGTGCCCAGGAACCGAACCTGGGCCACCAAAGTGGGACAGGACGAACTTAACCCACAAGGCTGGCCACCAAGAAATTTTCTTTTTTAATTTTGATAGTTCAGAAAAGTTTCTTTCAGCTTTACAACTTATTATTTGTAGTGATATATCAATTTTTAGGATTGTGGTCAAACATAGAAAATCCTCAAATAAGTCTCTTTTACTTATGAGCTGATATTTCAGGGCATTTCAAAGGGTTTTCTTGTGAAGTGATTAATCTTAAATACCTTTTGAAAAGTCAGCATTCACTAACTACTTATCCTCAGTGTCCTTGTTTCTTTACACTAGATGTCTTGGCCCAGAGGACAGTGGGTATATCCCTGCATGCCACAATTTGACTAGATCACGATTTAACTGAACACCTCTTAGGTACACCCACTAAACCCAAACTAATGCATCACCAACCCAACTTCCCTTTAGGTGCATACTGAAGATGCCCACTACAGAGCCACTTAATTAAAGGGGACAGTGACAGAGGGGATGTTGGCATGAAAAGAGACGGAAGTCTTAACTGATTGCAGTTAAAAGATTTTACGTTTGCAAAATTTGCAAAATATGTGACCATGTTGTTGGAGCTTCTTCCAGGTCCTTGAATGGGGGCCATGCAAGTGAGAAACCCTGAAATTTAAGATTAAAGCTTTCTTAGCTTCATGATAAATCTGCCTCTAGTTTCATCATCATCATCAGCAGCAGCAGCAGCAGCAGCATTATAATTACTCCTGTATCATGGGGCTTTTGTAGGAATTACAACAAGAAAATGTGTACAGAGCTCCTGAACCATAACACGCTGTCAATCGATTGTATTTATCATCACCATCATTGTACTCGATCCTCAAGAAGTGAAGGAAGCTGGCACGGTCAGGAGGCTTTCTGGAGGAGGTGGGCCTTCTGCTGAATCTCAAAGGCATTCCTTTTACTTTTAACACCTGAAAGTGTCTCTAGTCTTTTCAGGCAAGGACATACCATAAGCAGTTTCCAGGACTTGGAAATCTAGATAGGGCATATTAGGTTTATATTTGCTATGGCTGCAATCTGGACTGAAAGAAGAGGGTTTGATTATTCAAGTTATTTTAAAACCAATTTGATTATACTGTTGAAACTCTTAAGAGTAACAGGTGAAAAAAAAGAAGAACAAAGAACCATTCAATGCTCTGTTTGTTCAAGACGGTTCAGTTTCAAGAGACGTTGGTAAAGTGATCTGATCTACCTGCATCAAATTATTCTACAGAGAAAAGCTTTCTTGGGAGGCACACACACACACAGAAAATAGGTTGAATCTTTCCTCCCCAGAACCAGTTAAAAATACAGTTCTCTTCCTTATCTCATGGGAAGCCGAGCCAACTCAGCCCAGTGAATTGGTACCAAGAAAGTGGTATCAATGCGGGAAAGTCATGCTTCCATTTTCCCATGGAAAATTCCGTTTGGAAGAAAGGGAGGGGCAAAGGGTAGGTTCCTGCCCAGGAAGGCAGGCATACTGCCAACCACCTCCTTCAGCAGCCAGTGCCTCTCTGCCCTCCCCCAGACCTGGCCAAGGACAGCCACAGAGGCAACACTAGCCTTGGTGTGGAAGGAGCATAGTGGCAACAAAGCTCCTGGGTTCCCAAGGCAACAAACTCACCCATCTCCCCAGGTCTGAAACTATTCCGTTGGCCAGTCCCTTGGGTAGAGGATTGAAGATTCCTCATACCATTAAGATACCAACGTGTAAAGCCCTCCTCCAGGCATCAATACTATAGCTTAAAACGGATTATCCCAACTGGACAACTGAACGCAGGGCCATGAAAGGATGGGCTGCTCCACACCTTCCTTGAGCCTGCCCCCAGCACTTTGCAAGTCCAGCCGTCTGTTATAATTGTTTGGACCTCCTCCCCTTGGAGCTTCCACATCCTCCATTGAGCTCACCTGTTTTCCTTGAATTCTATTATTCCAATCCCACCTTTCAGCCCTTCCACAACACCCATGGAGTCTTTCCGGAGCCCACCCATAATAGTCACTCCTTCCTCTGACCTCTCATAGCTTTTAGTTTATTTTAAGAAACGAATTAGTTTTTACATTGATTCTTAGTAGATAGGTCTTTATTTCCACTCTGCTGGTTGCTGTGTTTCCACCACATTTATGCTCAATAAACACTTGCTGAATAAATGAACAAATGACAGTTTGGAATCAGAGGAGATGGTCCAGGCATAGCTCTGTGGGGAGTGTGCCTGAGGAGGGCCCCAGAAAGGATGCTGAGAGGCTCGGAGGGTGCCTGAGGGTGCTGTGTGCTCTAAGACAGCAGAGGTCTCAACAGGGAGAAAGACGGATCCGTAAGCAAATCCTGACACCTAACAACGCCCGCAGGCCCCCGAGGTGTAGTCAGGACCTTTTGGGTTGTAAATCACAGAAAGTCAACTCAAAATAGCTTAAGCAAGAAGGGAAGTATTGGCTTTCAAAGGCAGGAAGGATACTGGAGTGGCTCATAGAATGGAAAGAAGAATTCCAGAAACCAAAACCCGAGGACAGAAAGTGCAAACCCACTAAAGACCTAGAAAGTGTCTCTCTCTTCTCCCCTCCTCTCCTGTCTTCTCCTCTCCCTCGCCTCCCTATATCTGAACCCCAGATATGTCCATCTCACGTCACACCTCTCTCTCCTCCTTCTCATTCTCTCTCTCCATCTCAGTCTTATTGTGTCTCTATTTTAATCCCATTCTCTTTTACATCAAAGAATTTCTCTCTTCATATCAGAAAAAATAGCTCCTAGCAACTCCAGACATAAACCCTTAAGGATTTAGAACTAAGAATAACTAGCCTTCCACGTCTAATCAGAAGATTCCATGGGAGGCCTCCATCGGCCTGATTCTGTGTCCACCCCTTGGATGAGCTTCTGTGTCCAGGGATGTGACACCTTCTGGGCCCAACTGTGTGATGAAAGAGGTTAAGCACCATGATTGACAGTTCCACCAGGGCCACGTGGAGGGGAGAAACAAGAACGTCAGCCGCTCACTTTGCCAGCAAAGACAAGGGCCCTGGGAAAGACCTCTTGGAAGGGATGAAGGAGAAGACAGAAATTTCTGCAGTCAAGAGCGATATCAAAACTAGAAATGTGTTTCCAGGCAGAAAAAGAGAGGCCCCTTGAAAGTTCTTGGGCTTTCGTCTCCTAGGGACACCCTTTCTAAAATGATCTCAGCCCAGCAGCTCACATCACATATCTTAAAATATCAATTATGCTCATCACTATTTCAAAATCACAGTAGATCTACCTCTAGAGCTTGTTTTTAACGTGTTATAAAAAGCACATATATTAGGGGCCGGCCCAGTGGTGTAGTGGTTGGGTTTGCACACTCAGCTTCAGCAGCCTGGGGTTTGCAGGTTCGGATCCGGGTCACAGACTGACACACCACATGTCAAGCCATGCTGTGGTGGCATCTGACATATAAAATGGAGGAATATTGGCACAAATGTTAACTCAGGGCCAATCTTTCTCAAGCAAAAAGAGGAAGGTTGGCAACAGATGTTAGTTCAGGGTCAATCTTCCTCAAGCAAAAAGAGGAAGATTGGCAACAGATGTTAGCTCAAGGCCTATCTTCCTCAGCCAAAAATAAAAAAAAGCACATTGTATTACTACATCACTGTTTTGCTTTCTAAACTGTATTTCAATGTAATTAGCTTCCTTTGTACTTGTGTGTATTTTATGCACTTTAAAACATTACTCTGAGAAAGGGTCTGTAGGCTCCACCAGACTGCCAGAGGGGTCTCGGAGGCTAACAACCCCTATTTCAGTTGACTGTCAGATGCCGAATCTCCTGGTTTCATCCCCTTAGTTTCGCATCATTTTCTCTATTGTCTGCGTTTTTGTCTTTTTTGTCCTCCTTTCTGCACAATTTCCTCGATTTGCTCTTCTGACCCCTTTCTCTGACTGTTTTACCTCTGCTGCGTTCCTTGTGAAACCTCCTGATCTCATTCCACAGCTGTTCCGCCTTCTCATCTCTCTCGGCTCTCAGTTCTAGGGCGTGATTTGTCCCTGCTGATCTGTGGCGTCTGTTCACATATGGAAAAGCCACTCCACAGTGATTAGGATTTCTGCACCTAAGTGCAGGGCTTGTTGGCTGGTGGCTGCACTGTGGGGGACCAGCCACTTCATCGTGGGATTCCCCGCGTGTCAGAATCTGTGACTCTCCTCTTGGGGAAGCCTAGTGTCCAGAGGAACCCTCCAACCCCCTGTGTGGAGGGGGTGGGAATATCCGGGCCAGCATCCTAGGAACCACCAAGTGAGGAGACTTAGACCTTATCCCCTGTCCTCCATCTAGCTCAGGGCTGTTCTCTGCATTTCCTGCTATTCCCTCAGTCTGAATTCTCTCTGGTTCAAGTACCCAGGGATTAAACCTCCAATTTCCCGCTGGAGCAGGAGAGTAACAGCTCTCCGGCTTTTCGGACTGGGAAAAGAGACCTCCTGAGATAGACCTTCGGCCCGTCCTCCTGTGTTCCACTCCACTCTCTCTGAGCTTTGAGAGGAGTTAGTGCCTCCAATTTCTGGGCCTTTCTGCAATTCTTGGATGTGAGATGGCTTGCTCTTAGCTGTCCCCTCTGTGGGCATCATTCTCCACCCTGCCAAGACAGCACTCAATCCTCCACTTGTCATCTCCCAGAGTTTTGTGAATCTTTCTTGTCTGCTGTCATTTTCTCTCCGTTTTTCTTTGTCCTTACAGGTTTATACCATTTCTTTACCATCATTTTAGTGGGGCTTAGAGAGGGAACAGAGATTACAAGGCATATTTAATCTGCCACATCCATCCACATGTCTTCTGCCTTCCAGTTTCTCACTTTGGCCCAGAAAATAATAAAAAGACATCATCGACCCTGTATTGATACCTGTTGGAGCTTTTGTATCCAACACGGTGTTGGTGCAACAGGACCTAACAGTGAGGAAACAGCTGTCTTGAGCCTTGGCTGCCAGCCAGTAACCGGAATGTCAGCTTTCATCCCTGCTAATGATTAACTTGGAATTACAGGAACTGAACTACAAGATGGAAGAGGAAGGCGCGAAACCCAGTGTCCAAAATGTTGATCTTCAAACGGAGCTGGAGGCGTCCGCTTCTTCCAGGCAGACTGTCTGGGCTGAGGGAACAGAGGCATGAGCCACCCTCTGCCCCCACTATACACACCTGACATTCCACCTAATATCCTAACATCCACCTCATGATTGTTCCCAAAGGGTATTGCCCTGTACTTCAGTATCACAGAAAGCTTTCTCCTTTTCTTTTTATATGTTGGTTCTACGTTTGCTATTCCGTTGACAATGTATCTTCTTGGGGCAGGTGGTGTGTCTTCTGAAGGGCTACCCAAGTTGTCTGTATTCAAGCACAAACTCCTGCAGCTCCCCATTGAAAATAAAAAGTGGGAAGAAATGGTTTTTTGACAAGGAGATCAAATTAAGTCGAGAAGGACAGAAAAGAAACCTGACAGACTTCCTTGTTATAAAAACGAATGGAAGCACCTGAAATAATGTGAGTCTTGAATCTTGTACATATTTCCTGAAAGTGAGAAGAAAGGCTTGTATTTCTACAGCACTTTTCTTCAGAGGGCATCAAAGTGCTTTTTAAAAAATTATACAAAAGAAAGCAAAGGCACCCAATAGGAGGGTTTCAGTGCCTGTGCAGCAAGTCCGTGCAGCCAAGCTGTTATTTAAAGACACAAAAATGCAGATTTCTGGATAGACTCGTGCTGAGTTTGTTTCAAAAGCTGAGGTTGGGAGGGAAGCGAAGGTTTCTTCCAAAGCTGCATGGCCCCTCCGTAGATTGCTGGGCAGCCTCAAATCACTGGTCCCCAGAGGTGCTCCCACAACCCTCCTCAGCCTCCAGCTCATGCTGAGGTTTGAGAGACGAAAAGATGGACCAAGAGAAGCAAGGTAAGAGCGACTGAGCCCCAGATGTGGTTCCCGTGATGAGAGAAGAAGACAGAGTATTGCCAATTTCCCACAACACTAATTGGATGGGTTTCTATAACAGGCATTGTAGTCATGGGGGCTATTTTCTGGGATCTGATGAAAAACCAGAGGCGAGTTTTGTTTTGAGGACATTTTTATAAATAATAGGCTAATAGTCTAAGGTCAAAAAAAAAAAAAAATGGCCTGGCCACAGCTTCCTTCTCTACTGATGAGAAAATCCAGTGCTGGCCAGATCTCATCCTAGCCACTGGCCTACTACACAGTTGGAGCAAAATTAAGTAGAACTGGCCACACTGCCATAGAGAAAGTCCACAGTGAGTCATCTGACTAAAAGTTGCCACGTGGGGCCCATTCTGAGATGCTGTGCCCCACAACAGAGAGGTCCAAATGGAGAGAATCTGAGAACCCCAGCAATCCATGAGAAGAGTCACTGAGCACTAGAGACGGAACAGCGGCCAGAGGCGGAAATTTACATAGGGTAAAGTATCTCACTTGAGATATCAATTATAGGCTGGATGATTATAAATTTCCCCCACCCAAAAATTCCCTCTAAACATAATCTACACAAATATTGAGTTTCCACTCATGGATGTGAATAGAAGGCAGAACTGGTTGCTTTTGGTAAATTTCACAATCTTTCTGAAGGGGGAGAAAAAATGATGAGTATAATGTTGGGTATTTCTCTTTTCTATATTTAGGTTTAATTTATTAATCCTCCACCCAAATACAGGAAGAATTTTCTCTAGGACCAAGGCCACCATACAAGGATGTGCAGGTCATACACTGAACAACTCCAGGGCACCCTCACATCGTAGGCAGTGGCCATAAATGAAACATCTCATTTCCAGATGTTGTGGTCACAGAGCGCCACATAAAACTTCTACAATGAATAAACAGACTGCACCAATTGATGTCAGCACTAACTACATCTGAAGCTCCACTCTCCAGGTCTCAGAATAACCATCAATCTAGACCAGGTTCTATTGCTAGAAGTAGGGACCTGGGTGCTGTGGACGCTGCAGGGTTGTCTCCCAGTAGGCCTGTTTCCACATGAGTCTTCACTTCTTCCTGAGGTCTGCAGCTTCCCCTAGCCTCTCTGGGGAGAGTCTGGCCAGAATCTGGATGTTACTTTCCTGATCTGGCTAGCACACATTCTAAACCCCCAAGGAGGATACAGCTTTCTCCTCCAAATGCAACGCAGCTCTCTGGTTTCTTGGAGCTGGCTGCCTCCTCGGCACCACCTCTGCAAGGTGCTGAGGACCCTGGAAGCAGAGCCTGGAGTCTCCTCAGAGCTCCGTCTTACCCATCAGGGGAGGTCAGCCCCCACTTCTGGCTTCACAAATTAAATACATGGACTAAGCTTGTCCTGCCTGGTATCCATCCTGACCTGTCAACAAAGCCATAGGCAACCCTCCTCAGAGAAGTACACCCCACCCTCCATGCAATAACAGAGCACTCACGCTGCTCCTCAAACCTCTCGCTTAAGCACTGAGGGGTGTATGACCCTGAACTCTCACAAATCCAGCATGCTCCATGCAGAGGTGACACGACGACCATTAAAATACACGTTTACATTGACAGTGCATCAAGACTTAAAGGCACCAACACACGTGAGTTTGGGGTATTCTAATAAAGATCATTTGGATTCCAACCTCTTCTTGGTCGTAATCACCCTCCAGCAATGCTGCCTGTGGTATTCCATTTTCTTTCCCCCATCTTTGTTCTTGTGAAGATAAAAGCAGTTTGAAATGAGTAGTTGAAATTAGTTACATTTAGACCACTCTGTTGGAAGGTGAAATCTCTTTGTTTTTCCTCTTGAACAGTGTTTACACTGTTGTCTTTCATGATCAAAGATAATGTTGATACTTCCCCAAAAGACAGATAGAGAATAAAAATCACCGTCGTCATCATCATCTACCTGTGATCACAGTGAACCTCGGTATCATTTTGGCTCATCTTATCTAGAGTCTGATAACCTGTCTCAGGTAGCTAGAAGTCCTTAAACCTGCCTAGCCCAGGTCCCCTAAGTCTGTCCCTGATAGTCTCACTGTGGAGTACTTTGCAAATAATAATAATAACAGCTCACGTCTTTAAGCACTTGCTTTGTGCCAAGCACTGTTCTAAACAGTTTCCATATATTATCTCATTTATTCCTCCTGAAATCCCTCTGTGGTATTATCCATATCCCCATTTTACAGATGAAGAAACTGAAACACAAGAGATGGAGTCATTTGCCCCAGGTCTCACGGCTGTAAGAATTCAGACCTAAGCAGTCTAGCTCCAGAGCACACAGGCTGAGCTCTGACAGTCTACCAGAGCATGAGGCAGCATGAATAGCCACCGCTCAACTAAGCGGGAGTCAAAGCGATGCCCAGCTCTTCACAGTTTATCCACAGATTCCTCTTTAGAGATGTAGGATCTCAAAGGAAAAACAAGTCCAGAACCTCACTGGGGTTCTCCTCTCTCTGCCCCACAACATGGTGCCACCCTGCTGCCAGTTACTCCAGTAGCTCTGCAAACCGGTGGCATCTCCCTCCAGACTGCCCCAGTTCTCTCTACATATGCAGTGCACCCCTCCTCCCACCGATTCATCTTTGAAACTTGGTCTGTACATCCGACACTGTGCTTCCAGGCAGCCCTGCAAATTTCAACAATCCATTACCTCCTTCTCCTCCCCACCCCACAATCCTCACACTCTGGAGCAGTCCACGTGTCCCTATGCTAATTGCCCTTTCCAAAGTTAACATTTCCAAATGGCAAGATAAGTTCAGTCATTTAAAGAAAAAATACATGTCCTTGAGACACATGATGAAAACGTTGGGCTTTTTTTTTTTTTTTTTAATCTCATCCTTATCGGGCCTGCAGAAGCAATGAGCTCAGGTGGCCTCCTGTTTATTGTTTTTCCCAGAGAAGCCAATTTCAGTTCAGTTCCCACTGTTTCATAACACAAGAGCTCAACTTACACACTTCCAAACAGAGGGATGGGTGCTCGGTTTTGTTTTCTTCTTCCCTCAAGAAAAAGCCTCAATCTCAGTTGCAGGCTTAAACAGATTTAACAGCCATAAGCCCCATAAGCTCTGGAATGCCATAAATAGTCCTTTTCATCAAAAGCTGCAAATCACAATTCTACTGTAAAAACCAGAGCTGCTCGGACAGCTGCCCACAGAGCTGAGCACGGGGCCTTGCATTTAGTGGCATTTAATAAAGATTTGTTGGCGGACTGCTTGATCCAGGTACACATATCAGGTGTAGCCCGAGTTTCTGAGATTTTTTTTTTAAAGGGATTTGAGCTAAGATTTAAAACCAACTCTTAACGCACCAACCTCTCCATTCCCAGAGTCCTTTGGGCCCAGAATCTCAGAACCTATTGATAAAGCATGAGTTTTAAGCCCCTGTGGGGACCGGAGGGCAGGAAGGGAGGCAGGACTACCCACTAAAAGCCCCTCCACCATCTGGGCCATGCTGTCCTCATGACAGCCTGCAAGAACTAAGAGGGGGGCCCTTTGGATCATCAGAGAAAAGTAAGCCAAGAGTTCCTTCATGACGATTGAGAGCTTTGCAGTCAGCAATCCTGATTCTACCACTCCTTGCCCTGTGGCCTTAGGTAGGTTACTAAGCGTCTCTGTGCAGTGGTTTCCTCATTGAAACTAGCTCATAGAACTTCTATCAGGATTAAATGAGGAAGTGCGCCTTAAGCCCTTGAGACGATATCTGGCATGAGGACATATCTGGCATCACTTGTGTTTTAAATAATTAGCTTAGCAACATAGTGAAGGAAATTTTGCTGAGCTTTTAATTTTATTAAAATTGGGGGTCCCTGTATACCAATTACAGGAACTCGGCTACCCAGAATATTCAATTAAACACAACACCCTACTCTCCCCAAATGCCAGGCAGATGGGAGCTCACAATACATATGAAAGCGCTCGAGGGAGCAGAAACAAGTAGGGATCGGTAAGCAGTGAATGTACCTGGGATCGCAAAGCACCAGGGGTGCTAAAATAAAATCATGTCATAAATTTTTAAAGTGAAGGTAGAACTTCAGGAACAGGTATACCTTATGAGGTATTCCAACATTTTTAAAGCCCTTTCCATCACAAGGGGGAAGAAAGGAAGCTGACTGAGTTACTGTGTTCCTGATTTAAGGATCAGAGTTTAGCAAGAAAAATAACGGGAGAAGGATGGATATACACAATTAGGAAGTAATTAAGAGCGGGTAAACACAGCTGTTGTTAAAAACACAGGTAAGGGAATTCTTAGAAAAATTAAATGTAACAAATCAGCAGGCAGAATGAAATGGATCCCTGGGCAGTGAAGAAACTTGTTAATAAACTTGCTGAACCACCAACAACCCAGAAAAGCAATAGTGACGACAAGGAAATTTTGCATTGAATCTTGAAGTGAGCTTGGGAAAGATAAAACTTTTGGGTGCCTAGCAACTTGCAGGGAAAGAGGAGCAGTGGAAGGACAAGGAGGGAAGTGGAAGAGAGTCCCCTTGCTTGGCCTCCCTCTGTGGTTACGACATCATGTTTCGAGGATGGATCATTGTCAGGGTTAGAATGACCTGGACTATATAAAGAAATCAATTCTGCAAGTATTTATTGAGTGCCTCCCATGTCCAAGGCACCATGCCAAATGAGAGATAAGAAGATGAGCAGGACTGGTCCTGGATCTCTGGAAACACCCAGGCCATGGGGACAATAGCTGTGAACACAGTAACGCAAGGTAAAAGGCGATCGATGCTGGAGCAGAGTTACAGGCAGAGCACCGGGACAAGGGAGGGAGGTGAATTTCCACCAGGAGTATCAGGGAAGGTTTCTTGCAGGAGGTGGCATTTGAGCTGACCTTGAAGGGTGGATAGGAAAAGTGCTTCAGGCAGGGAAATTACATTCATTCACTCATTCATTCATCCATCCATCCAACTATCCACTCCACTAACAAATAGTTAGTAGGCACTTACCTTCTGTCAGACACTGTGCTGGTTGCTGATGACAGATTTTTGAGTAAGAGACAGAATTCTTGCCCTTGGGGAGCTCTTGGGGGGGTAAATCTTAACCAAAGCACCACACCTTCAGATGTAAATTGCCGGTGTAAATTTCCTCATGGCAGTGCCCAGAGGGGTGGTGCAAGGTTCTGTCGGTGGCTCTAACAGGAATGTCTGACCCAGCAGAGAAGTCAGGGAAGGCCTTGCTGAAGATGTGACGGCAGATCTGAAATCAGAAGAGGGGTCAGAGACATACAGACAGAGAGAGGAGGCTCCAGCATGGCCACCTGCGGGAGTAGCACACTGCAAGGCAGGAAAGAAGAGTGATGAGAGTAAGGGCCGAAAATAGTCCAGGGAGGGTGGAGCACAGCGTGGGGGGAATAGTATATGGAGACAAGGCCAGAGGGGCCAGCAGGGGCATGTGGGGTCTTGGTGAGAAGCTCCTGCCCTTTATTCTAAGAAAAATGGAAAGTCTTGGAAATATTTCAATTGGTGCCATTACATGGAGTAGGGTAAGAGGTGGCACGATGAGAGTTTTATTTTGGAAAGATCATCCAGCTGAAGTGTAGAGACTAGATGAGGGCCAGAGTAGATGAACCAGTGGTCCAGCAAGAGATGTGGTGGTGGTCAGGACTAGTAGGGCAGCAGTGGGGATGAGGAGAAATGATGCCAAGAGATATTTAGGAGTAAGTCAACAGGAATGGAAGGTAGACCATGAAGCTGTGGTAAGGAAGAGGGAGATATCAAGGCTACCTCTGGTTTCGGAACTGGACAGTTCTGAATGCCAATGCCCTAGGGAAGGACAATGAGAACGGCCATGGTGGCAGAGAGACATGAGCTGTGGGGAATCAGAGGCCTGAAGGTGTGGCAAGATGTGTCTCCCCCAGTAGACTATAAGCCCCCTGAGTGCAGGACTCTGTCTCTTTTTACTCAAAATTGTGTTCTTGGCAACTAGTACAGTGTCAGTCTGATAGCCACTGTTCAGTAACTGCTTGTCAAATGAGTGGACAGTTGGATGAGTGGATGATTTTGGTGTTGGATTGTAAAGTTTGAGGTGCTTTAAGACACCTGAGAGGAGATGTCAGGTAAAAACAGATGGGCTGCAGCTCAGGAGAGAGGTCAGAAAGGGAGCTATAGATTCATGAACCCCCAAAGAGAGTAGCTGGAGGGAGAAGATGAATGGACCCTGGAATTCCAACAGGTCAGGGCCAGGTAGCGGAGGGAAGATGCACAAAGGAGAAAGAGAAAGGGCAGCCAAAGTCAGAGGGAATATTTCAAGAAGAAGAGAGTGGTCAGGGGTGTCGATTGCAAGTAAGATGAGAACTGAAGAATGTCCTTTGGATTTAGCAACACTGAGGTCATTGGTGACCTTTGTGGGAGCTGTTTTTGTGGAGTGATGGGGTGGAAGCCAGATTGGAGGGGGTGAGGAGTGAGGAGTGGGAGGTGATGAAATGGTGACAGGGAGTAGACGCAAGTTTTCGGAGAAGTTTGGCAGTGAAGAGGAGAAGAGAGGTGAGGCAGAAGCTGAGCAAGGGCAGGAATGCGCCCAGCAGATTTGAGAAGTTACAACAGCCTAGCGTGGCTAGAACAGTGGTTCTTGTGCATTTTTTTTGCTGCCCCAACATCTCCTGAGTAACAGACATCCCAAGTCATTAACAGAAATCAGAACAGCAGAAGGAGTTGATTTCACTGAGGGTGATGAGTTTGTTTTGGAGATGTTTGGGGTAGGGGTGGGGTGGTTACGGAAGTGGGTGGGGGAGAGAGACGTCTGTAGAGTAGCTGGAAATATGATTTGGGGCAGTATTGGCAAACTACAACTGCCAAATCCAGCCCCTCACCTGTTTTTTTATGGCCAGCCCATGAATTAAGAGCAGTTTATATATATATATATATATATATATGTATATATATGTGTGTGTGTGTGTGTGTGTGTGTGTGTGTGTGTGTGTGTGTGTGTGTATATATATATATATACACACACACTGGTGAGGGAGATTGGCCCTGCGCTAACATCTGTGCCAATCTTCCTCTATTTCATGTGGAACGCCACCACAGCGTGACTTGGTAAGCAGTGCTGGGTTGGTGCCCGGGATCCGAACCTGCGAACCCAGGCTACCGAAGTGGGGTGCACGAACTTAACGACTATGCCACCAGGCCAGCCCCAGTTTTTATATTTTTAAATGGTTGAAAAAGGCAAAAGGAGAATAATATTTCATGAGGTAAAAAGTATAGGAAGTTCAAATTTCAGCGTCCATAGATAAAGTTTTATCAGAACTCACCCAAGCTCATTCATTTACATATTGTCTATGGCTGCTGTTGCATCGCTACAGCAGAGTTGACTAGTTGTGACAGACCATTTGGCCAGAACAGACTAAAATATTTACTATCTAGCCCTTTACAGAAAAAGTTTGCCAGTTCTTGGTCAAAGGCATAGGACAGCAATCAGAGCAACTTCCTGACAGTCAAAGTTATGGAATAGAATCGACTCAAAGAGGATCAGATCACACTGCACATTAAGGAAAGCAGGTGGCTGGCCATTTGTGGGGTCCAGACAGGATGACAACAGCCTGATATCTCTGGTCTACGATGGACGTTAATCCGCCTCCCCCTCCTCCAGTGTTCTCCCCTCTTGCTGACGTCATGAGCAGCCTCCACAAGGCTCAGTGTGAAAGGACACTTCTTCAGGGAAACATTTCCCTTCCCTTCCCCAACTGAATCCCCTAGCCGTCTTAGACAAAGCTTCCTGCTCTTCTCCTTTACAGCACTTATCACCATGGTCATTAAATAAGTATTTGTAGAATTCTTGGTTTACTGCCCTTCTCTCCCCTCAGACTGGGAGACACTGTGGTGTAATGACTAAGAGGACAGACTCATAGACAGACTGCTTGGTTCAATCCTGGCTCTACCATTTACTGGCTGGGTAACCGTGGCTCACTTACCCTCTCCTGGCCTCAGTTCCCTCATCAGCAAAGACTGATGTGAGAGTCTGTACCATTCAGGGTTGTGAGGATTAACTAAGATAATAAGATGCAAGATGCTTGGAACAGAGCCTGCAATATACTAAGTACTCGATAAATATATCATCAATTGTAACTATACAGATGAGAGGAGTATGGAAAAGGAGTGGGAGAAAAGAAAGATGAAACCTGAATTTCAGGGCAACTGGGTAAATGGCGATGCCATTTCCAGAGACAGGGAACACAGGAAGGGGAGTGGGTTTGGGGACTCGGCATGTCAAGGTGCCTGGGGACAACCAAGTGGTGATGCAAGGTGGATAGGTGGATGTGGAGCTCAGCAGAGTTGGTGGGTGGGGTAGGGGATTGGAGATGTGTGCAAAAGGGTTGAAATAGCTGGGAGAAATAGCTAAGGGAGAAACATAAGTTTTCTGGGATGTGCTTTTGGCCCATGTAAAAATACTCTGGCATTTGTATTACTGCTATGTGATTATCTATCTATACCTTAATAAATGTGAGCTGTTGCTATCGCATGTTCCTTGAGAACTTGGACTAGCTTGTCTTGTTAACTACTAGGCCTCCAGTACTTCTTGCACAGTACCTAGCATACAGTATGTACTCAAAAAATATTTATTGGAATAATAAGCAAAGGAATGAAGGAAAGGGGAGAGACATGTACATATTAACTTGATAATCAGATTGGGGTTCGCGGCAAATGCTGTGGTCCACCCTGGACATCACCAGTTGTGGACAGCAACACCTGAGTCTTGCTGCCTGAGGGAATTCTCTGGTGACAGGAGCAGGCTGGTCCATGCACTTCCGGGGCAGACAGGAAGTGCTGGGGAGCTAATGCCTCCAGGAAGGAGTAACTCTCAACCACTGAGTGGTGGCAATTGATGGATAAATACCCAGCACCCTCAGCCCTCGATTGGAGGCCTCAGTTCTGTGAGCCATGCCGTTGCCAAGGAATAGTGTCACAGGTGTCCCCTGTAGAGTTTTGCTCCAAGTATAAGTTCACTGGGTCCGTGTTCACCACACAGCAGCCAGAATGCAGGAACACAGGAGGGTAAAAGCTACATTAAAGTGGGAGTTTTACTCCCAAATATCTGAACCCAGGTCCTCAGAACAAGACGGGGAGAAGGACATCAGCTCTTGAGACATCTGCTTGGACCACAGCCACATGACCCTCCGTCTGGCCACAGGGCATCAGCCTCCTGGAAGCCAGGCTGGCAGCTAACTGACACTGATGAAGGTTTGAGACAGTTCTAAGATAAAGGACATGGTCACTGTGGGCAAGCCACCTATGTCAGTTTCTTTATCTGTAATTAGCAAAGGAATCAAACAGGTCATATCTCCCTTTGTAGTTTCTATGACTGCATCCTATTCTCTGTCTGAGTGTTGGTGGTTTTCATTTCCTCCACATCCTCGTTTTCACCTCCTTGTGGTCCTTTGTTAATTACAATGTATGTGTCTCAGCAGATATTTCAGTAAAGACACTAAATTTTCAGTGCCTAATAGGCACTTAAAATCTTTAATGAATGGATCGATATGCTCCTCCTCCCTTTCTTTCTCCTTCTCATGCTCTCGAAACCTGACATATGGTCTCCGTTTTCCTGCACAGGAGGGAAATCCTGACAGCGCTGCCCTGTCCCCTTCTCTTTTCTTTGACGTTTCAGTTCTGAAGTCTTCCTGGGTTTAGCAGTCATCTCCCACTTCCAGAGCCTACTTTGCCTTATCTTTCTAAACTCAATATCTTTTACTCCTGTGAGTATATTGGTTCAAATAACTCTCTGAAGCTTGCTTCGCCAACCTTTCTGCTGGACTGTTGAGCCATTTGTGACCTGCAGACAGAATAAATTCAGAGTCCGCACAACCACCACTCACTTGTGGAGAGAGTCAGCCACATGGCAGCGACCAGATTCCTCATTAACATGCCCTTGTGTGAATCTGTTATGATGGCTCCTAGGGACAATGATGAGTCTGTGGCCTTGGAGAGGAAAGGAAGAATGATCTCCAAACCTTATAGCTATGACATTCTGTTTCCAAAGGAAGAGGTCCAAGGCTTTGGACTTCTCCAGCACTTTGATCCTTCAAGAAACCCCTGTCCCAATGTCATGTTCTATCCCAGAATACCAGCAAAAGATCCCAGGTGGGCAGACCCATGACATTTCTCTAATGCTGTTTTGTGCATAGCACTTAGTTAACTCTGTGATAACTAAAGATGAAGTTTATAAAGTGGTTCCTAGAACTCTTCTTCAGACCATGATGGAATAACTCATACCAACTAGGCCTGCCCTTATACACTTTTATGAACCTGGACAAAATGCATGAAACAACTCTGCAGATACTGGGCAACAGGAACACAGGACGATGATGCCTGAGAGAAGGGAAACAATTGAGGTGATTCTCTGATCATCCTGGCTTTCTGCCTAGAGGAACTTACTAGACCCCAGCACAGGGAGGGGGAATCCAAGCAGAGGATGGGAGCCTCCTTGAGCTTAAGAGGCAAGGATCAAAGTGAAGGGAGGTTAAGGTGGTTGGAACCTGCAGTATAGAATGCCAAAGAAGAAGCAGCTACAAGGAGAAAGAGCTCTTGACATCTTCATATGTTGCCCTTGTTTGTGTAAATAATAAACGGCATATTTGTAAGGTGTGACTCCATAAGGCCACACAAAGAACAACTACCAGAGAAAAAAACAACTACTGGAGAGTTATAAGCCGAACAACTATCAGAACTTACACTTGGTTGGGAAGCATTCAAGTTCCAAACTACCAGAATGAAGAAAACTTGTTGAAGACCCAGGGAATTCAGTAGAGACACTAGAAAAGCTAGGTCTTAGAAGCAGTACAAAACTAGCCCTGCCAATAAACACATACTTATCGATAGCTACTTTAAATGTCAATGGACTAAATGCTCCAATCAAAAGGCATAGGGTGGTCAACTGGATAAAAAATAAGACCCATATATATGCTGCATACAAGAGACACACTTCAGACATAAAGACACTCACAAACTGAAAGTGAAAGGATGGAAAAAGATATTCCATGCAAATGGCAAAGCAAAGAAAGCAGAGGTAGCAATAGTTATATCAGACAAAATAGACTTTAAAACAAAAACTGTAACAAGAGACAAAGAAGGGCACTACATAATGATAAAGGGAACAATCCAACAACAAGATTTAACACTTTTAAATATCTATGCACCCAACATAGGGGAGCCTAAATATATAAAGCAAGTATTAACAGACATAAAAGGAGAAATAGACAGTAACACAATAATATAGGGGACTTTAGCACTCCACTTACACCAATGGATGGATCATCCAAACAGAAGATCAATAAGGAAACACTGGCCTTAAATGACATATTGGACCAGATGGACTTAGTAGATATATATAGAACATTCCATCCAAAAACCACAGAATACACATTTTTTTCAAATGCACAAGGAACATTCTCCAGGATTGATCACATATTAGGCCACAAAACAAGTCTCGATAAATTTAAGAAGATCAAAATAATACCACACATCTTTTCTGACCACAAAGGTATGAAACTAGAAATCAACTACAGGAAGAAAAGCAGAAAAGCCATAAAAATGTGGAGATTAAATAAAATGCTGCTGAACAACGATTGAGTCAATGACGAAATCAAAGAAGAAATCAAAAAATTCCTGGAGACAAATGAAAATGAAAATACGACATGCCAAAATCTATGGGATACAGCAAAAGTGGTTCTAAGAGGGAAGTTTATAGCAATTCAGGCCTACCTCAACAAAGAAGAAAAATCCCTAATAAACAATCTAACAGCACATCTAAAGGTACTGGAAAAAGAAGAACAAACAAAGCCCAACATCAGCGGAAGGAAGGAAATAATAAAAACCAGAGCAGAAATAAACGAAATAGAGACTAAAAAAACAATAGAAAAAATTAATGAAACCAAGAGTGGTTCTTTGAAAACATAAACAAAACTGACAAACCCTTAGCTAGACTCACCAAGAAAAAAACAAAGAAGACTCAAATAAATAAAATCAGAAATGAAAGAGGAGAGAATACAATGGACACCTCAGAAATACAAAAGATAATAAGAGAATACTATGAAAAGCTATATGCCAACAAATTGGATAATCTAGAAGAAATGGATAAATTCTTAGAAACATACAACCTTCCATAACTGGACCAAGAAGAAGTAGAAAATTTGAATAGATCAATCACCAGTAAGGAGATCGAAACAGCAATCAAAAACCTTGCAAAAAATAAAAGTCCAGGACCAGATGGCTTCCCAGGTGAATTCTACCAAACATTCAAAGAAGACTTAATACCTATCCTTCTCAAACTCTTCCAAAAAAATTGAAGAGGAGGGGAGGCTTCCTAACTCATTCTACGAAGCCAACATTATCCTGATACAAAACCAGACAAGGACAACACAAAAAAAGAAAATTACAGGTCAATATCACTGGTGAACATTGATGCAAAAACCTTCAACAAAATACTAGCAAATCGAATACAACAATACATTAAAAAAATCATACATCATGATCAAGGGAGTTTCATTCCAGGGATGCAGGGATGGTTCAACATCTGCAAATCTATCAATGTGATACACCACATTAACAAAATGAAGAATAAAAATCACATGATCATCTCGATAGATGCAGAGAAAGCATTTGACAAGATACAGCATCCATTTATGATAAAAGCTCTAAATAAAATGGGTATAGAAGGAAAATATCTCAACATAATAAAGGCCATATATGACAAACCCACAGCAAATATCATTCTCAACGGAGAAAAACTGAAAGCTATCCCTCTAAGAACAGGAAACAGACAAGGATACCCACTGTCACCACTCTTATTTAACATAGTATTGGAAGGCCTAGCCGGTTCAATTAGGCAAGAAAAAGAAATAAAAGGGATCCACATTGGAAAAGAAGTGAAACTGTCACTCTTTGCAGATGACATGATTTTATATATAGAAAATCCTAAAGAATCCACGAAAAAACTTTTAGAAATAATAAATGAATACAGACAAGTCGCATGATGCAAAATCAACATACAAAAATCTGTTGCGTTTCTATACACTAACAACGAAGTAGCAGAAAGAGAAATTAAGAATACTATCCTATTTACAATTGCAACAAAAAGGATAAAATACCTAGAAGTAAACTTAACCAAAGAGGTGAAAGATCTGTACACTGAAAACTATAAAACATTGTTGAAAAAAATCAAAGAAGACACAAAGAAATGGAAAGATATCCCATGCTCTTAGATTGGAAGAATTAACATAGTTAAAATAGCCATACTTCCTAAAGCAATCTATAGATTCAACGCAATCCTTATCAAAGCTCCAACAACATTTTTCACAGAAATAGAACAAAGAATCCTAAAATTTATATGGAACAACAAAAGACCCCGAATAGCCAAAGGATTCCTGAAAAAAAAGAACAAAGCTGGAGATATCACACTCCCTGATTTCAAAATATACTATAAAGCCATAGTAACCAAAACAGTATGGTACTGGCACAAAAACAGAGACACAGATCAATGGAACAGAATCAAGAGCTCAGAAACAAAACCACACATCTGTGGACAGCTAATATTCAATAAGGGAGCCAAGAGCATACGATGGAGAAAGGAGAGTCTCTTCAATAAATGGTGTTGGGAAAACTGGACAGCCACATGCAAAAGAATGAAAGTAGACAATTACCTTACACCATGCACAAAAGTCAACTCAAAATGGATTAAAGACTTGAATGTAAGACCTGAAACCACGAAACTTCTAGAAGAAAACATAGGCAGTACGCTCTTTGACATCAGTCTGAGCAGCATATTTTCAAGTACCATGTCTGACCAGGCAAGGGAAACAAAAGAAAAATGAACAAATGGAACTACATCAAACTAAAAAGCTTCTGCACAGCAAAGGAAACTGTCAATAAAATGAAAAGACAACCTAAGAATCAGGAGAAGATATTTGCAAACCATATATAAGATAAGGGGTTAATATCCAAAATATACAAAGAACACATACATCTCAAAAAGAAACAACCCAATTAAAAAATGGGCAAAAGATCTGAACAGAGATTTCTCCAAAGAAGATATACGGATGGCCAACAGGCATGTGAAAAGGTGCTCAACATCAGTAGCTATCAGGGAAATGCAAATCAAAACTACAATGAGGTATCACCTCACTCCAGTCAGAATGGCTATAATTAACAAGACAGGAAACAAGTGTTGGAGAGGATGTGGAGAGAAGGGAACCGTCGGACATTGCTGGTGGGAGTGCAAACTGGTACAGCCACTGTGGAAAGCAGTATGGAGTATCCTTAGAAAATTAAGAATAGATCTACCATATGATCAAGCGATCCCACTGCTGGGTATTTATCCAAAGAACTTGAAAACACAAAGGCATAAAGATACATGCACCCCTATGTTCTTTGCAGCATTATTCACAATAGCCAAGACTTGGAAGCAACCTAGGTGCCCATCAAGGGATGAATGGATAAAGAAGATGTGGTATATATACGTAATGGAATACTACTCAGCCATAATAAATGATGAAATCTGGCCATTTGTGACAATATGGATGGTCCTTGAGGATATTATGCTGAGTGAAATAAGTCAGAGGGAGAAAGTCAAATGCGTATGATCTCACTCATAAGTAGAAGATAAAAACAACGACAAACAAACACATAGCAACAGAGATTGGATTGGTGGTTACCATAGGGGAAGGAAGGGGAGGGCAAAAGGGGTGATTAGGCTCACATGAGAGGTGATGGACTATAATTAGTTTATGGGTGGTGAACATGATGTAATCTACACAGAATTCTAAATATATTACGATGTACATCTGAAAGCTATATAATGTTATAATCCAATGTTACTGCAATAAAAAACACTAGCCCTGCTAACAAGCCTAAATGGTTGTTTACCTAGTAATAGTAAATTAACTGTCTGCCAGAACAAAGTTCAACACTCTTTGAAAGAACAGAGCAAAATTCAATCAACAACTAACATTCACAATGTTCTACGTTCAATTAAAAAATTGTTAGACATGGAAAGAATCAGGAAAATAAGAACCATAACAGAAACATAAGTCTACAGAAACAGACAAGAAATGACAGAGATGATAGAATTAGCAGATAAGGAATTGAAAACAGTTACCATATTTTCATGGAGTTAAAGGAAAACATGAACCAAATGAGAAGAGAAATGGAAACTATTTTTTAAAAATCCAAAAAGAACTTCTAGAGCTCGAAATACAATATTGGCAATAATGGAAGCAATATTACATCTGAACCATTCTGAGGGGCACAAGGCATTGGGAGATGCTGGCTCTCTCTCATAGAACTTTCTGAACCACGGAGAGGTGGCCAACCCCAGTGGATGGAGCTCAGACCCTGAAGTCCAAACAGTAGCTCCAAGCCTGGCTCCATCACAAAGAAGCTTGGGTAAATTTTTAAAGTACCTCAAAGCCGTAGTTTCCTCATTTGTGATGTGGGAATAGTAATTCTTAACTTGCAGCGTTATTGAGAGGATTAGAGGTGAGGCGGTGAAACACTTGGTGCAAAGTGAATAATAAATGATAAACATCATGATTAGTCCAGTGGCTCATCAAAGATTCCTGGGACCACTACATGAGGTATCTCCTCATTTTGGGTCTCAGGGTGGGATCCAATGACACTGGATGAGTGAAAGAAAAAAAACTAGCATACACATAAACAATATAAGTATACAAATCATCAAGCACAAGCAACACTGGGCATAAACATTATTCACCTATGTGTTGTGTGTGGGTTACAAAGAGAGTGAGGTGGGTCCTTTTCACTAGATAACAAAGGGTCAGGGGGCCCTGATTATGGAAATTTGGGTCAAGGGGTTCATAATTTGAAGTTTCTCCATTGGGAGAAGGATGACTTTTTAATTTGCAAATTGACTGACAGCAGCCTACTTAGCACAACATCTCTGTCATTAAGTGGCCCCCTTGACGCTTTGACGCAGGGAACTGTGGCTCTCAGGGAATCCTAGGAGACCACTGCTCCAGAATCTCGTCTCCAGGTAGGGGCAGGTGCTGGGGCACAAAATTAATATAGTTGCTCAGATCTTGGAAAGTTATTTTCTCTTATGATGAAAGAAACAGAGACAGCTGTTTACTGAGCAGCTACTGTTTACAAGGCAGGCATTGTGCTAAAGGCTTTATCTGGATTATCTAGAATAAACATTCGCTTATTCAACAGTTATTTATTGAGTTCCAACAGGCACTGTGCAAGATGTTAGGCATGCACTGGGATCATAGAAAAAGATAAGTGAACAGGTCATAACCACAGAGTACCACCCAAGCGTGGGCCCGGAGCAGAGGGCCAACACCTCACCCAGCCTTAGTCGGGGAGGGTGTGTGTGTGAATAGAACACTCCAGGCAGAGGAAAGGGCAAGCACTAAGGCGTGGCAGTGAGAGAGACAGAGGGTAGTTCTTTAGGGGAATTGCCAGTGGTTCCTAAGTTTGGAGCAGAAAAAGTCTGCAGAAATAAGCCAGCAGCCTAGTCATGAAGGCTTCATATGCCTGGAATAGAGTTGCCAGATTCAGCAAATAAAAATACAAGATGCTAGGGGGCCGGCCCTGGGGCCAAGTGGTTAAAGTTCCGGGTGCTCCACTTTGGCAGCCTCGGTTCATAGGTTCAGATCCCAGGCACGGACCTACTCCACTCGTCAGCCATGCTGTGGAGGCATCCCACGTACAAGGTGGAGGAAGATCGGCACGAATGTTAGCTCAGGGCCAATTTTCCTCAAGCAAAAAAAAGGAGGAAGATTGGCAACAAGTGTTAGCTCAGGGTGAATCTTCCTTGCACACACACGGAAAAAAACCCAGGATGCTAAGCCTGGTGAACACTGCCTCAGCCAGGTGATCAAGGTCAACATCAACATGAGAAGTCATGTGGATAGTATGTACCCTTAACATGATGGAATGAGAATGGCACTTTACCTCTGTGGTCCTCCTCCCCAAAACACACAACCCCAGTCCAACCTGAGAAAAACATCAGACAGACCCAAATTGAGGGACATTCCACAAAATGCTTGGCCAGTACTCCTCGAAACTGTCAAGGTGGTCAAAAATGAGGAATGTCTGACTGTCACAGCCAGGAGGAGCCTAAGAAAGCGTGACAGCTAAATAGATGTGCTATCCTAGATGGGATTCTGGAACAGCAAAGGACCTTAGGTGAAAACAAAGGAAATCTAATAAAGTAGGGACTTTAGTTAATGATAACATAATCAACATTAGTTTGTTAATTGTGACCAATGTGTCATACTTATGCAAGATGTTAATGGATAGAGTAACTCTCCGTACTACCTTCATAATTTTTCTATAAATCTAAAACAATTCTAAAATAAAGTTTATTTGAAAATACAGGGTGCCCGGTTAAATCTGAATTTCAGCTAAACATCTAATTTTTTTTTAGTGTAAGTATATCCCATGCAATGTTTGGAGCATAATTATATCAAAAAATTATTCATTGTTTGTCTGAAATTCAAGTTTTACTAAGTGTCCTGGAAACTCTTTCCTGGAAAGAAGTTCACCCTGAGAACACCAAAGAAAGCAGTTAGGAGCTACTGAAGGGCCTCTGGCAGGAAGGCGCACAATGCGCAACTTAGACAGTAGATATACAGGTGAGGAAACTGAGGCTCGATGGTTTTGCCAGAGTGCCCAGCTAGCTGAGTAGGAAGCCACGATCTGAACACAGGTCTGTCTCACCTCAAGCCCATGTCTATTCATTACACTCCGATGCCTCACAGAACTCTTTCCAAAAACATCCACAATAATTCTCTCTTGCTGGCAAAGAATAAAGGAGGACCGAGAGTAGATGTCCTGTCTGGAGGACTCCAGCAAAAGCAGGCGAGTGCTTCTGAGCACCGAAACTCAGGGCTGCCCAAAACACAAGGCCACGTTTCCTGCTGGGTACGAGCTCCGCACTAATGTCCCCCTTCCCCTCCTCTCTCTCCATCATATCTTCACCATCATAGTCAAAGCAGACATACTCTGAACCATGAACTGAAAAGCTGGAAGGGACCTTTGGAGCCATTCATCCAAAGTCCGCCTTTGAGCACGATTCCCATCTGCAGTTGTCCCCACAGATGCCACCTTCTTGGTCTAGCTCTTAACTGATGGCTCCAGCCCGTGGCAGTCTTTCCCCGCCTTTCATTCCCACTTCCAAACTGCTTAGCAGCTAACCAAGCTAATTAGGGCTATGTGTTAAGTAAGAGTCAGTGGTCTCTGAGCAAGGGCCCAAAAGGCTCTTCTGTGTGGAAACGGAAACTTTGTAATGTGTACTCCAGCTGCTCAGGGATCTTTCTGCCTGACTCTTCCTCATCTTGTTCCAAATAGATGATGCTGCTTTATACCTGGGCTCCACAGAGCTGAGGTTAACGAACTGTATTTGGACGAGCAGAGTCCAAGGGTTGCTTTAGTTTATTTTAGTACCACAGGGCAGACGCAGAGGGGCAACAGACAGGTGACGTGTACTCAGCCAGCAAAATCTCCTGCAGGAAATTATTGATGCCAGCCAGCTGCTCCAGGCCCCTGCTGGGCTCGTTCTCCTCCTCTCCTCTCTCTCAGGGGACGGCCATCCCGCTGTGGCTTGCCAGCTCTGAAAGACAAAGAGGGCAAAGCTCTCAGCCTGCTGTGTGCCTGCCTCCAACACATCCCCCCATGCAACCAGCAACAACAGGGCCCTGCCGGGGGTGGAGGAAGGACATGTCCAGCAATCCTCTTTCCTCTAGAAATGGGATTGGAAATGGGGTAATCGTCTAAATGGGCAGTCCTGATGCATCGATAAGCATAACTCCCATTTTTATTATGGTGATGAGGCTGCCTGAGCACGCGTAATCCCTCTCTGGGCTCCAGGAGATTGCCAGGCAGCCAGCCGCCACCCCGCCCTCCGCCACAGCTGCATTAGTCTGATGGGAAGAGGTGCTGAGCTCTAAACGGACTGCATTTCATAATGGCATTTAAAAGCACAGATCCTGGGGTCAGGCCAGTGTCCAGGACACTGCTGACCGAGCTCCCTGTCCCCTTGAAACTGCCCTTCTGCTCCCCCAAATACTGATGGGGCAAAGACGGACCAAATACAGGGCTGCCCTCAGTCACGTAGGGTCAAAAAGTGTCAGGAAAGACCCCAGTTAAAATCACTCAAGGAAATGCGGTATAATAGAAAACCTTTAGGTTCTAGCCCCAGCCAACCCACTAACTCTGGAGGCCTCAGTTTCCTCAACTGCATTAGGTGATTGCTAAGGTCCCTTCCTGCTCTCCCACATAAAAGACTCACGGATTCAAGACTCTCCCACCCAGCCAGGGATTCCATTCTCATAGAGTAATTCCCTTGTGTTCTCAAGGCTGTTCTATCTTTTACACCTCCCTATTGGAATTATAATCATCCACCTTATTAGTGAACTCCTTATGGGAGAAAATGACCTAGTAGTAGCTAGAAGCAAGGCCCTGAGGGAATAGGACATGCAGGGGAGGTATGGCCTTGTGTACCAGCAAGATGCAAGGGTTTCAGGAAGGGAGGTAGAAAAACACCCAAGGCCACGTCATCTGGGGCCCACCGTGTGGGCAAAGTCCACACTGAGAGTGGATGAGGTCCGGGCAGATGGACTGCAGATTAGGGCAGCTGGTTCCGCTGATGGCACTCAGAGACCTTCAGAACAAATCGTGACTCTGTGTGCCCACTGGCTCCTGAGTGGAGGCTTCGTCTTTCCCCATTCACTCACTGGCTCAAGCACTGATCAGCCAGGAGGCCAGGAGGTGCAGCAGAATTAACTGGATTTAGATTCGGAAGCTGGGCCCTAGCTGCAGTGCCAGCATTTGCATGACACTGAACAAGGGATTTCACCATTCCGAGCCAGCAAAATAAGGCAAGTGCATGCCTTGCACACTTTGTGGGCAGGCTTGTCACCTTGCACTCCTCCAGGAGGTGCCATTCCCTTGGGTATCTAAATGAGTAGCGACAGCCAGAATTGGGCAGTGCGCAACTGGCACAGTCAAACGTTGTGGCCTGACTGGTAGTTAAAAAACATCAAATGACATAAGATATATTAGTCATGAACACTGTGAACACAAGAGTATCATCACATTGGTCACATTCTAGAAGAAGACGCTAGATCCATAAAAGACATTTGCAAAAAGCTAAAATTTAGTGGCCTCAAGTTTTGCATTCTATCCACTCAAACATGGAGGAACAGTAGAGCAATCCATTATATCAGCCTAGTGCTCTCGTCGTGATTCAGACTACAAGAGCCATAGAAAAGAATAAGCAAAATAGGAGGTGTGGCCCCAAGCCCAGAGTGAGGCAAATACCCTTCCTTACGTGTCTCCCTGGTCCGAAGACCACACTATTCCCCTCTCAAAATATGCTTCGTTATAAGACATGGAGTCTCAGTTAAGACAGGCTCCATGATAGACTTCAGGGAAGGAAGACGGGGACCAGATATGTCTAGCCCAAAAGGAGGTTCCTTGCATTTCACACCCTCTCACACACCAGCTAACATCAGCTCAGGGCAGCAGGTCCTAAGGGTGCCCTTTCTTCTCAACCTTCCACAGGCCACATTTGCCTGGGAAAGGAAAAAGACCCACAGATTCGCGACTCTATCACGCTGCCCACCTCCCTGCTGATTCGAAGCTCCTTCTCACTCTTCCCTGTACATTGGCGATGCTCAAGCCAGGCAGGTTAAAAATGCTGAAATAATGCAAAGCCCCTTGATCCACTACTGCCTTTCCTATGGTGGGAAAAGGTGGAAATGAGGGGAAAAGGTGGAAATGGGAACCACTAAAAGCATTTGTGCCCATCTCTCCATTTCTCCTTTCACTACTCTAATTCAGGTCATCTTTATTAGATGCCTCCTAACGTGTCTCCTTGATTCCGAGACCCTTTGCTCTCTACTCCATACCCCTCTTAGAGCTACTGCTCCAAAACACAGCTCTTGGCCCATCATATCCTTGCATCACAGGCTGCAAAGCACCCCGTGCCGAGATGACACTATCTCTGCCACAAGCTTGTTCCCAACCTCACCTCTGGCTACTTCCTCTCATGTAGCCTACATTTCAGTCCCACAAGGTGGCCTTCCATTCCTGAACAACTTCAAGCATTCATTCACCCAACACACAATTAACTGAGTGTGTAAGTGTATCAGGGAGTGTGCTGGGCATTGGAAATGTAGTAGAGGGCAAACCCAGCCAGGCATCCCGGAGCTTACAGGGAAAGCTTACATCCCTTTCAGGGAAAACAGACATCAAATAACCACAAAAATAAATGTACGATGACAAACTGTAATATTTAATAAGGAAATGTGCTCAGAGATGTACAAGGCAGAAGGGCTGAAGTAGTCTAGGGGATCAGAGAAGGTTTCCCTGAAGAAGTGAGATTTGAGCTGATATGTGAAAAATGAGAAGGGATAAATGAGGCAAATGGGGTGGGAGTGACAGCAGCCACAGAAGAGAGGATTCCAGAGGCCTATAAGCAGCAGAAAGAAGGCCGGTCCCACTGAGGACAGAGGTGGGGGTGCTGGTCCGCGATGGAGCTGAGGAAGTTGCCAGGGACCAGACTATGAGGGGTCTTAGAGGCTCTACTGAGCACATAGATCTTTATCCTAAGAGAAGTAACGAGAAGGCATTAAGAGGTTTTAAGCAGGGGAGGAGGGTAGTTTGGGGAGCATGTGACGTGATCAGATTTGCATTTTGAAATGCTCACTCCAGTTGCTCTGAGAAGGGGCTGGGGGCCGAGAGTGGATGTGGGGGTCCAGTGAGGAGGAAATCGCATCCATCTCAGGCAAGAGACAGAGATATAAATTTGGACTGGAAGCTGGGAGTGGAGAGCGAGCTGAGCAAATGAGTTTTCCAAACCAGACTTTACCAAACCAGATGGATGGGCAGCACCATCTGGAAAGATATAGCAGCGGAAGATGACCAGATTTGGGTGGAAAGATCCTGAGATCAGTGTGGAACATAATGGGTTTAGGGAACCTTTGAGGCCTCCGAGTGGAAAGATCAGTGATAGATGGGTCTGGGATGGAGACATACGTTTCAAGGGCCATCTGCGCACAGATTGCAGTGGAAGATGTCGACATGAATGAGATTGCTTTATGTCATCTCTTACAGTCACCTTCTCTCTCCAGTCGTTCCCCTTGTGCCTGTTCCATGCAGGGAATGTAGGACTCTGCTGCCTCATAAAACCCCTTAGGCCTCGGTACCCATTCCTGCTGCTGTAGGGCCTCCTCCATCATTTTATGACCAGTCTCTGACGTGTCTTCCCCAGTAACAATCCAGGAACACCTTGGGACAGAGACATGTGGCTCTCCTCCTGATGTCCTCAGCACACAGAGCAGAGCCTTGCTCTTGAGTGAGCAGTAAGATACAGGCCCACTTTTCAGGTCCACCACAAAGCCCCAGCACAGTGTTGCTCTGGAGGAGAAGAGAATGCAGGCCGAGACCCCAGAGCCTCATCTGAAAACGGGTCTCAGAGTCTTCAAAGGGGAAATGGTCCCATTCCTTACCTCTGCTTCCAAGACTCCAATAAAGGACTGAAGAATTTTAAAACGAGAATGGTATTGATGTTTTCCCACTGGTAGTGTAGATAAGTGAGCAATCAGATATCTACTGGGGATGTATTTATCATTTGTTAAGTGTGCAAGGCACAGGTAGAGAAAATGAGTAAGCTCTGTCTTCAAAGAGCTTCTAGTGCAATCTCTTACTCAGAACCCAGTGTTCTGATTATAATTCAAAACAAAGTTGTGCATGATTTCACGTGAGTATCTACAGGAAAATCAAAGCCTGAGTCCCCAAGGAATTTATAATCTCAAGAAAATATAAGACCAACATAGATGAAAAGTTAACTTTATCAATACACACAGAGCCTACACTCTCCAGTGCCTGTTTTTAAACAAGAAAAAGGTACCCTCCCTCCAAGCAGACACAGTCCCTCAGTGGGCCATGTGAACTGGCTGGATTTAAGGCCGTGTCTCCCTGGCCTGGCCAGATGTCCTCGTGCAGTGCACCCCCTGCACAATGTATGTGTGACACCACTAATGGGTGTTGTTCACAGGCAGGGATCATTACAGGGTGGGCAAGCCAGGAAATAGGAAGAATTGACTGGGTAAGGAAAGAAGACACAGCTGCAAGGAAGGCCAGAAGAATGTCTAGTGTCAAATCAGGTTTGACCAAGGTGAAGGGTGCACCTGAGGAGCAAGGAAACGAGACTGGGGAGGTTTGGAGGGGGAATGATTATGGAAGGCCCCAAACACCGGGCTAGGGAGTTTATACTTAACCCTGGACAAGCTGAGCGTTGCCTAGGGACTTCTTCCTCTGTGAGGGTTAATTTTATGCGTTAAATTGAATGGACCTTGGGGTGCCCAGATTAAACATCGTTTCTGGGTGTGTCGGTGAGGTTGTTTCTGGATGAAATTAGCATCTGAATCAGTGAACTCAGCAAAGTAGGTTGCCCCCCCCCCCCATGCAGGTAGGCATCATCCCATCCACTGAGCGCCTGAATAGAACAAAAGGTGGAGGACGGAGGAATTGGTCCCTTTTTTCCTGCCTCACTACTCAAGCTAGTATATCTCATCTCATCTGCCCTCAGACTGGGATTTACATCACCAGCTCCCCTGGTTCTCAGGCCTTCAGACTCAGACTGAATTACACCACTGGCTTTCCTGGGTCTCCAGCTTACAGACAGTAGATCATGGGACTTCTCAGCCTCCATAATCACATGAGCCAATTCTTCATAATAAATCTCATTTTAGAAAGATAAAAAGATGATAGAAAGATAGATAGATAGATATCTTATTGGTTCTGTTTCTCTAGAGAATCCTCTTACACTTTCTTTTCACCAAAGCAATGCCATGGAGAGTTGGCTACCACTTGCAAAAGTGCCCACTTGCATCCTGAAGGTCCATGAATGATACCATTGGACAATACAATATCTTTGTGCTGGCAAGAAACCCCAAATAATAAGGTGCAATCCCATGCATTTGTAGCCTGCCTAAAATATATATTCTATGTCCAATATATTTATTTTTACAATAGTCTCATTTGATTAACACAATGAGAAGATAGAGCAGTTGAGAGTCTCGGTGAAGGTCAAAGAAAAAATTCACGGTGGCAAAGCTGGGACTGGAACCCAGGTCTCTTCCTCAGAATCCAGTGCTCGAGGGCACTCAGGCTCCCTGCACTTGCCTCGGCAGGACCCCTTTTTCACCAGTCACCACACTGACTACTTGAGTCTGCCAGCCCTGGGGCCTTTCCAAGAAAAGACAAAGCTTCCACACAAGCAGTAATGACATTGATGATGTCAAGCCAGAGGCAGGGGATTGTTGCTCATTTCCTTAAAATACTCGCTCAGCAGCACCCATGCCCTCATCCCCACCACCCATCATCCCAAGAAAGAGATGTATGGTACTTCATGAACATGAAGGGGAAAATAATTCCCTGTAGATTTTTGCAGTCTCATTCTCCCAGCTTGTCAAATGCCAGCAGCAAGCCAGTCTGGCTGCATCGTTAGCTTGGCTCAATCTTATTTTGTAGTGTTTTGCAGATTCCAGCAGCCTTTTTGTTCCCCCCCAACTGGGCAAAAACATATCACCTTTGAGCTTCCTGGTGTATCATTCAAAAGATTTCCCTGTTCATCTTGGACTTCATAATATAGTATTCTCTCCTGCGATCACAAGCCACATTTTTTTCTCCAAGAAAGAACATAAAAGTTATTTTTAACAACATAATACAAGATATGTGATCAAAATATAATTTAAAAAAACAACTAAATGGAAGACTTTTCAGTATGTCATGCAAAGCACAAAAAGCATGCTGTTCAAAAGCTAATTTTCAGTTATCATATTTACATTCCCCCTCCTTTTTTTTTTTTTTTCTGCTTCACCCTTTTGTTGCAAAGGAAGCTGGAATGAAAGGGGATTTGTCTCTTTTTCTCAGACTCATCTCTCACTGCTGAGTTTCTCCACACCTGAATTCACACATCTCCCACATCATGACAATTACCTCCATGGTAACCCCTGATGACATCATAAACATAATGTGATAGCAGGAGAAACAAGAGCTCCTGAGACCCTGTTGGATGCAAATGCCCTCGATGAGCTAAGGGACTTGCAGGAACAACGGGAATTTTGTCTTGAGATTTTAGCAGAAAAGTAATTCTTGAAATCTATTCTCGTGTTTCAATATTTATTGGATTTCAAAGCTTCTTGCTGCCCAGGAGCCTGTGAATATGGTCAAAGGGCCATGACATTTCTAAAATGGCACTACAGCACCTGCACCCGAAAGCAAACTAAGGGAACCAATGGATTTCAGCCTAAAGACACAAATCTTTAACAACAGTTAGATTTTACAGGTATTTTTGACGGTCAAGAGAGGGGCTCTCGGAATGGCTCCGTGATTTTAGAGAAAACAATGTGTTCCTGGAAAGCCTTTTTCTCTTTCTACCTTTTCTTACCCAAAATAAATGCCTAAAGCCTCAAGCCAAGGTCAACAGCTATTAATAACTTTGTGGACACCAGCCAAGAAAAGTGGACACACCACGGGTATGTGACATGTACGCCACACAAACTTCACAGCGAAGAATAGAAGCGCTTTGTGGTAAGAAAGTGGTGAGATGTGAGACGAATGCTAACATCCACTTTTCACAGGCATTTTTCTCTGCAAACAGCCCCAGCTTTGGGATTTAAAATTTTATTCTAAATGCTATTAGGTACATCAGGGCTCTCAAAATATGGATTTCAAGTTGGAGACATCAAAGTGCATGATTTACTAAAACCGCTGTGGCTTTCCCCCCACCTCTTCCTTCACAAGATGCTATTGTAAAATTCAGGCTGCTTTAATCTCTGTGATTGAAAAAAAAAAAAAAGAAAAGAAAAAAGAAATGAAAAGTGCAGCTTGAAAAGGAACTGAACTCACAATCTGGGAGAAAAAAGTAAGCGTTACCCAGTGAGCTCTTCAGTTTAATTACTGGCCTGAGAATTTCAAGTTACATGTGTTTTAATTATCCACAGAAAGACTCACCTATTATTCTCTGAATGCAAAATTTTAAAAGCAAACAGAAAATGGGAGAGGAAAGTCTTATTTAAGGACTTCCAAGAATTAATCTTTGCATTCTTCTCATTTTTTTCCCAAATTTGGGGATAAAATTTGTCATGGAGTGTTTGATCTTAGGGAAACACTGAGCTTGACTTTATGAACGCAAACTAATATGACTATTGTTTTAGCGAACAATTTCAGAAGCATAGGGCTCTAGTAGAGGGCTATATAAAATTTTGCATTAACAAAATAACACAACTGTGTTTTCTCTTGAAACGCAAGAAATTGAACTGCATGAATATGTTTGCTGATTGAGTGAATGAGTGCATGAGTGAGTGAAAGTCTCAGGGCTCCTTCACTCATCAAGCCTTTTGATGTCCTTAAACTTTTACTTGCATTTTTAAAGTATGTTAATTTGTTTTACTTGTCCATCTTGGGTTGTCAGTTTCTGCCACAAAAAAAGAGCAAAATTAATTTTAATTGACTTTAATTTGAAAACATGTCACTCCAGATTTCTAAAAAGTAGAATTCTAAAAATGACTGGGCATTGCCAAAGCTTTAAGGAGCCTTCGAATGGCTGTAACTGACTTATCATGGGCTCACAATGACACCTAGGGAGAAAGCACTTTTGATTATGAAGGAACAACCTTTTTATTAACGCTGAAGCCCCTTACTCCAACCCCACTAACCAGTCAACAGTTGTTCAAAGCACATCTAACTGAGCTCCTGCAATGGGCAAGGAACTCTGCTAAATGCTTTGGGGGAGAAAAAGATGGCAGTACCTGGTTCTTAGGTAGCCTGTTAAGGAAGATAGGACCCCTAAAGACATTGTGAAAACCATTGGTTACAGCTGATATGTGCTTTGGAAGTTCTAAGGAGCAGGAGACCACTTCTGAGTAGGAAGACCACTGTGGGCTTCATTCAGCAAGAATCAATGGCAAGACAAAATTTATGCAATGACCCAGAGCCAGAAACCTGGGATATATTTAGAACAATGAGCAGAGGACTGACTTTGTTGAGTGCCTGTTGTGGCCAGGGTGCAGAACAGAAAGAGGATCTTGTGAGTCAAAGCCACTATGTACCCAAGAGTGGATAATATGGTCAACCTATAATCCCAGGATCCGAGTAGGAGTGAGAGGAGAGAAGGCAAGGGGTGGCCAGGACCTGCAGTGAGAGTTCAAAAGGAAATATCCTCAGCCTAAGATAGAGACACAGTCACTGACTGTCTCCGGCAGGAGCCAAGAAAGGGAAAAGAAACATGGTCAATTATTAAGCCATTGGACTCTACAAAGCTGCTCACCTTCCTGCTGTTGGCCTGGAATGAGTTTTCTGGGCCCTCCATAGGTATAGCAGCTTTCACCCAGCAGCATCTTAAAGGCATTACTCTGCTTCTGACACTTATACAACACGACAAATTAGAATGCACTAGCTGCTGCTTCTGGGGTGGCCACAACCCAAAGACAGCTTGTTAGGAACCATTTGCCTGCCAACCCCAAAGTCCTCAGGTCTTCAGCAAAGTTGGGGACACTTGGCAAGGTATTTAGTTCCCAAAGCAATGATGAGAAGAGCTCTGGGCTGGCAGTCAAGAGAGCAGGTGCTGGCTGATGCTGGCCTGGACATCAACTTCCTGTTGGACTTTGGGTGAGCCTCTTCCTCTCTCGAGGTCCAATTTCATTTGTAAAATGAGGAAGTTGGACCAAATACTTTCTTCCATGTCTTGCATTCTGTGAGTTGAGATCAAGTGACTCTTCCGAGTTCACGCAGCCACGTGAAAGTGAGAGCCTGGACCGGATCCTGTGTCTCCTGACCCATCAATCCAGTTGTTCTTTCCACTGGGTTGGGCTACACGAGCAGGAGATGTTAACAGTAACAGCTAACATTCATTGATGCGCTGGCTACTGCATACCAGTGTCTATTCTATATTTATTAGTCCTCACATCAATCATTTGGGTTTGATAAAGTTGTCAAATCACTTTGCAGATAGGAAACAAACACAGAAAGGTTAAGTCATTGGCCCATAATCACAAAATTCGTAAACGCAAAGCTAGGATTTGAAGTGAGACAGTCCAATTCCAGGACCTATTATCTTCATCTCTACTCTCCACACAACACAGTAGAATAAGAAGGAGCCGCAGAGCAACATAAGGGACATGGAGCCTTAAAATAGAAAACATGGCAGGCTTCCAATGGTGAATTCACACTGCAAGCATGAGAGCTTTCAGAAGAAATATTTTGGTCAGTGTTGCTTGCCTGCGTACCTCCCCTTTCCCTCCCCAAGATGACCGCATGAACAGTCCCTGGGGCATCATTTAGGATCCAGTGGTCTTAACAGTGGTCTGAATGGAGTACGGATAATGACCACCTAGAAAATCAGGAGACAGTGGCCTCCCAGCTGACTCCCCCAGTCCATAAGACAAGGAAAACCAAAAACACCGCAGATTATTTTTACTACAAAATAAAACCCGAGAGGAGGGATCCTCTGGAAATCTTCAGGGAGCCACGCTGACATCACCCCTAGGCACACAGGCTCACGCGCAGGCTTATCCAGTTGAACACGTCTCAGATTCATGGCTGTGCCAAGCTAGACATCATTTTAAATAAAACAAAGGGAAAAGGCACTTAAAAACTCTAAAACTTCTTTTGGAGGCCTGTACGACACGATCTCTACGTCCTCTTTTACCACGACATCTAAGATCTCTACTCTAGGAGATTTATGAGTAATTTCTGGGTAGATTTTCCTATTGCTGATAAAAAATGTGTTAGTGTGTTTGCGAGAACCCTGAACAAAGACTGGTAACCTTATTTCTAGTCCAGCCCTTTCACCAACTGGCCACTTGACCTTGGCTGGTCATTTGACCTCCCTGAGGCCTAGGTCCTCAGCTGCAGTGAGAAGGCTGATCTTCTCAGAGTTCTAGAGTTCTGTGAGCCAGCCAAGGACCAAGAGTCCTTGAATTGTGTGTTTTGCTAGATGGATCCACAGAACAAAATTGTGATCCATGGGGATTAGATTCAAATAAGAAACAAGAGGCAACGAATGCTCTTCTGAAAGAGAAATTAAGTTCAGATAAAAACCTGTGCCTCTGTCTAGTTCTGGAAGCTCGGCTTGGCCCTGACCTGCTGCTAAGCCTCGGGGGCTCCTCAGTCTATCCACACAGCAGGGAGAGTGAAGGCTTCTTCCCAAGGGGCTGTTTGCATGAAGCAATGCACTGCAATCTTCAGTGACCTCCCTGGAGGGAAGGTTTGCCTCCTCAGGGACAGCTTCAGCAGGACAGATAGCAGAGGACGTGAGGTAACGAGCCAGGCAGACACGGCTGAGAGGAAGCCCAGATAGAAGACCACTGAACCTTCCTAGGCGAAGACAGATCCCCTCATCACTTCACGATTCTGCCTCATCAGACTATAGGTTTGCCCATAGTTTTGCCAGAAAAACCCTCTGTTGCATTCCTGATGGCCACACACCTGGATGATCTCTGGCTGTTTCTCCCAACCCTTTCTATCCTGGATTGTATTTACCAAAATTTGTATTCCTCTGAACCTCTAGGAATCTTTCTGATGCTGTCCTACGGAAGTAAATTAACTTTATTCAGAGTGCAGTGTCATTTTTAATGCGTAGAGTTATCCTTAGGTACTTTAAAAAGAACTTCACATTTTCAGCTGCCCAAGAGTGGAAGGCTGTGTTCCTGTTCATTAATGCACTTTTCCTAGACGTATGAAAACAGAGGAGGGAGGGTCAGCACTCGGTGCATTGTAGCAGGGTTCCTGCATGTGATGAGAGGGGTTCCAGAAGGCCCAGTTTCTGTCATTAAAATATAAATCTCACGAGGGCAGCAATATTATAGTCACTGCACAGACCCAGCAACTAGAACAGCTTCTGGCATTTAGTAGGTACTCAATAAATACTTATAGAATGGATGGACAGATGGATGGATGAACGAATTCTGACTAAAATCCTAGGATTCTCTGATTCTTCGGCCTAAGTCAATCGCACTCTCACTCTGTCTCTGATTCTCATTATTTAACATTTCCAGAAATCTCCTGCTCTCATCCCATTTCCATATTTATCGGGTCCTGGGGCCCCCATACCGGTGGGCTGGCTTATAAGATTAATTTTTGAATAACAATAGTAATAGCTACCATTTGTTGAGTGCTTAAATATATTAATCACTATGCTAGGCATTTTAAATGTAGTATCTTTTTTCATCTACAAAAGAACCCAAGGAGATCATATTATTACTTCCGTTCAACAGATGAAGAAACAGAGGCAAAGAGAGTATACGTTTGCCTAAGACTACCCACCAGGTAAGTGGTATCGCTGGCTTTAAACTCAGATGGTGTGGCTCCAGAGGTAATGCCCTTAAACCCAAGACTTGCCGTATAAGCTTCAGCCCTGCTAATAGCTGGAGTATTCATTGCAGATCTTTCAACCAGAGGAAAGGATGGCCTTCAGAATCATCTGGAGCGCTTCATGCTCTATCAGGTTCTCCAAGGCCCTACCAGCTTCCTCTGTTAGTTTTCACCTGAGTCATCGAAGAGCATTCTTCAAAGTAGAAGGATTATCAGTGACAGCATAAAGTCTATTCAAGACCAGGTACCACATTTTGTACCAGTTCAGACGTACAGGTAGAGAGAACTCAGTTTAACTGGATATTTACTAAGCTTTTCATCATCACAGTACACCAACGTCTATTGTGCTTAGCCTATAATGGATACTCAATAACTGTTGAATTAATGAATAATTTACTAATAAACTAAGAAATGAATAGAAAAATTCAAGTTAAAACTCTATTTTTTGTTAAACAACGAGGAGTCATTATTCTTTTTAAACATATATCTTCAGTGTCTCTCATGTTCCTCGGACTATACTGGCCATTTTAGGGGACAAAGGAAAAATAGAGACCCCATAGTAAGGAGTTATAGTAGAGGCGGGAAACAAGATTTAAAAACTGGAAACAATTAGACTGCAATGTATTCTAACTTCATAACAGCATCTGACGCTACTCTGTGTCCCAGGATAATCAAATGTGCTCTTCCAGATTTTTTTCTTTGCATTTACAATTATTTGAGTTAGGTAAAACTGTCAAATCCATTTTAGAGATGGGAAAATGAAGCACAGAAAGGTTAAGTCATTTGCCCATGATCACACATGTAGTAAGTGTCACACCAGGGTTTGAAGGCAGTCAGTGACTCCAGAACCCATTTCTTAACCTCTACGCTCCACACTATCCGGTATAATAAGAGTGACACGGGGATATTACAAATTTACATACAAATATATTTGCATATATAGGTGTGGTTTTTCTTTCCTTTCACTGTGTGTGTATATGTGTGTGTGTTATCATAAATGAGACCATATACCATGTACTGTTTTGGGAATTGCTTTTTCATACAATATATGTCTTTTAGATATTTGCATGCAATTGCAGAATACATCAACCTTTTTGTTCATAGTAGCAGTGCATTATATGGGATGGATATTTATTTAACTTTCTTCCTACTGACGGAAAATTAAAGTTATTTCCAGTTTTTCAATTCACATTTGTGATTGCATGCACATGTATGAATATTTCTGGAGTATAGATTTCTAGTAGTGAAACTGTTTGGTCAAGGTAAATCCACATTTTTGCAGTGGATTTATAACAGGGTTTTTGCCACCTTGGCCAAAGGCATTAAAGCAACTAGGGCTGATGTGGACTCCAGAGATGGGCATAATGGATGGGTATCCACACACTTCATACTTACATGTAGTACCTCACACGTTCCAAGGAGTCTTTACATATATGGTCTCATTTATCTTTATAAGAAGTTATGAGAGAATGCTCATCTCATTTTATACATAAAGAACCTGAGACCCAGCAAAATTAAGAGACTTGTCCAGGGTCATTCCATGAATTAAAATCAGAGCTGGAACTAGGAAAAAATCTCATTTGTAATTTAGGGCTGTTTTCTTAAAACCACAGTGGTATAATAAATTGCATATAATAAAATGTTTGGTTTGTGCTCAGCTGTTAACGTACCCATGAATATAAGTTTTAAAAAGTGGACAACATGGGCATAGGTAGGCATTGCAAGTTTTGACGACAGAAATGTATTAAGAAGGAAGGGAGGTGTTTTCCAGCTCAAAAATACTATGATCTGATGATCCTTGAGAATTAAAAGATAAAATAAAATGGAGGAGAGCTGTTTGCTGATAAAATGGGAGTAAAAAGTAAAAAGAGTTCAAAAAGTGTGGTTGGGATGGGAGAGTCCTACAAAAATTGGTTCCAGGAGTCCCCACAAAGATTTGCAAAACAGAAGCCCTCAAACCACACTCACTGTCTTGTGGAAGCCAGAGTAATCCAAATTCAACCTTCTCACCTAAGAATAGTGTTCAGCCTAGAAGTTTTTTCTCCGAACTGAAAGGTGGAAAATGACAATTACTTGATCAGTAGAGAATTCCGAGTTAAATTATTCTCCAAGATAATTTACTCCAAGCAAAAGATTTTACTGTTAAATATTACTTATGATTGAACAATAGATATCATTAGGTAAGAGAGTTTTGAAGAGGAGTGAGTAAGCTTTCCTGCAGAAATGAATACAGAAACCTGTTCTTGATCATCTTGATCAGAATAATGACAAGAGCAGGAAACCTGTAAAGATGTTTTGATAAACTTACTTTGTCAGATGCCCTAACATTTACATGTAAGTTTCAACTAAGGATTGAGACATCTCCTCTCAACAACTGCAAAAGACAGACAGCCCCTGTCTCAGGTCCTTTCACCTGGATAGCAAGTAATTTATCTATAAATTGTTACTCTCCTCCAGTTCTGACTGTAAAAGCTACAAATGACATAAATTACTACAGGATCAAAGACAAAGAATCATGTTGAGTAGTGTCTTAGAAGATGACCTTGAAAACATGTAAGCTTTCACTACCAATCCATGGTTAAGAGGAAATAAAATAAGAGGAAATGTGTCCCTTTAAGGCACATAGTTTCTGAAAACAATATGGTTCTTAAGGAGAAGGTCTTGGACTATGAAAAACGGTTGGCAAGAGATTGACTCTATTACTGCATACCACTGGGAGTTTGGGTTAGAATTTGCAATTTTGGCTTTAAGCAGGACACTCAGTGCTCTGGCCACCTGCATAAAAGAGTGCCTGTGAACTTTGCCAAGAACTTATTCACATTTCAGTTGACCAAGATTTTTAATAATCATCTGACTTCCAAACCACCTATTCTGAGGTCTCCTGCAGTAGCCCATGGGAAACAAAAGCCTTCATTTTCATTTAGAGTTCTCTTTGTCTGGTTCCAGCAAAGAGTCTCTTCTCTCTCTAAGGATTCTTGATAAATATGTAGCTCGTAAAGAGAGCAAGCGAGGGGTTCAATCTGTGACAGGAAGAATAGAAATGATGACACCTTCGTAGGACTCTCAACAGATGCTCACTGCACAGAGGGGAGGGCTTGAAGGAATGATGAGATTGTTGTTGCTGTGGCAACCATGCATGCCTAAATGAACAACAAAGTTAAGTCCTAACAGGCTTCGATGGCGTCAACACTTCCCTTTACCGGAGAATGTGTACACTCAGTAGTGATCCCACCTAGGTATTGTTCTCATGTAAAGAAAAGTAGTGTCCAGTAATAGCAAACTAACAGAATAACCATCATGTACTTGCCACACAAACTTCTCCAAGCCAAGGGTAAGGGCCACGTTTTTCTGACCCCCTGCTGAAGTTAAGAGGCACCTTTCAAACTCCCAGCCCTTTTTGTGATATTCTATTTCATTTTATCATGCTACTGCTGGGCTCCTATTGGGTTTTGTTGTAGGCAGATAAGGCCAAGGGGGAGCTGAGGGGAAGCAGAATAAGACACAAAAAGGAAAAAGGTAAAATTAGCTATAGCACATAATTGGACCCTTCTCAGCCTTAAGGAAGCACAATACATGTTAATTAAGTAGATTAATACGTTGCTTGCTAAAGGAGCTATTCTAGACAGCAGGAAGTAAGTTTAGAACAGGTAAGAACTTTTGTTCTGGACTGAGGTTGGTTGAGTCCATTGCTCTGAATAATTAGATGAATTTTCCCCTTGGGTGGAGATAGGGAATGGGAAAAAAACAGCTGTCTTAGAATGTTAGATGTTATTAAAAATCCATTGGGTTAAGCAACTTTTAGATCATGAGAGCTTTTCAAGAAATTGCCCAGTCACTGGCCTATTAATTGAACTGTACAGTGATAACGTTCATGTGATGGAATGGCCTTTCAGATAAGTGTAACATTCTGATCCAATTTTAGGCAGACATTTCATGCCCCAAATGTTTATTATTATTATGTGACAGAATTGGCTACTCCAGGAGTTGGAAAGAAGAAAATATTTCAGGTTAAATAATTTGTCCAAAATTCTGGTCAATGCCTGCAGCGGGAATAAAGATCTTTGTCAGGTAATATTGAATTGGATGTTTAAAGCTTGGTGCTAATGAGCTGGGTCCAATGAATGCGTCAGCTGGCTGAGAACAGAGTCAGGTCGGCTCTACAATGAGACACTCTACTGCCAGTCAGTCCACTCAGAAATGCATCTAAGTTTGCCAAAAAGAGTAAGCAAAAACACATAATGAGCTCCATTCAGACCCATCATGGCTCAGAGTATACACATGGCTAATAATAGATTTGAGAGCTCACCTTCCTTTAGAAATAATGAAGCACACACACCTATGCTTACAAATCCCATGTAACAAATCATCAAAAAAATGCTCTAAGTAGACATTTGAGCACTATAGACTATAAGTTAGAGTCACACAAGCATCAGTCTTTATGACTTTACAATATCAGCCCGAACACATTAATTTTGCAAATAAGTACACTGCGTCTTCATTACACAAAAGTAAAGGGATATAAGCTTTAAATACCATATTATGGAGTTGTGGGAGTCACACATGAGGATAAATTGTCATCTTAAAAGTTCCTTCCCCAGTCCACCCACCTCCCATAAGGACCTTCTGTTATTATAAGCCTGTCATATATTTTATAGAATATATTTAGGTGATAATGTAAAAGTAATCCTATATTATTTATAGTAAATATCTTCCATTGTTAATGTCCTATTTCTTGATTTGGGTGCTGGTTACATGGATGTATTCACTTTATGAAAATTCATCAAGCTCTATGCAATTTTCTGAATGTAGATTAGACTTCAACAAAGTTTTTTTGAAATCTTTTCTTATGTCTGTACTGCTGAAGTATACAAATAGTTATATCTTGTTTTAGAGCCAACACATTTATTCCTATAAATGGGAAGGTAAAAAAAAGTTTTGTAAAGCAACCATAATTTAAGTGAGCCAAATAAGTTCATTATTTACATAAAAGGTGTGGATTATGGCTCTAGCTTCGCCCCTAACTAGTGGTTGAATTTAAGCCTCTGTTCCTCACTTTTCTTTCCCAATTAAAAAGGGTTGGATGGGCGAAAGTCCAGCATCTCTGCCAGCTTCAGTGTTACATGCTGCTGGGTAACAGGCCAAATGAGAAGTGAGACTCTTCTGGCGAACCTTTCTGTAAAGCAACAAGCCACTTCCTGGTTTATGTCTTTCTATAACCGAGAATCTAATGGGGGTGGGGAGACAACTGGAGTGAGCAAAAGCCTGATTGAGTGATAACCTTGACATATGACTAGGCTTTCTTAACCTCAAGAAAGCCTCAGTCTAGTCACATAATTCTAGAGTTCCAGAGAAAGGAGAAGCTGCTGAGTATTTCCTCCATTCAAGTCTAAAAATCAGTAAGATGAGGATTAACCTTTTCCTGCCAAAAGAATTGTACAGGGTTTTCAGTGGAACTAAGTTTAGTCAAAGTACCACTCATTCCATAAATATTTATTAAGCTCCTGCTGAACGCTTCCTGGTACCTCTTGGGGATAAAACGGTAAGAGAGCCAGAAAGGACGCTGCCCTATAAGTCTCAGGAGCTTGTGGGGCACACAGACAAGTAAACAAGCAAGTACAGGGGGGTTTGTAGGATAAGTGCTGTAAAAGGAGAAACGGAAGGTGCAAAGCAAACAAGCACAGAAAGGTCACATAACCCACTAGTGGACTGGGGTAGGGCAATACCAGGGAGATTTTCGGGAGCAAGCAATGTTTAAATAATGAGTAGGAGTTAGCCACGTAACCATGTTTAGCTCACATGCTGCGGGGCAGCGCAACCTAGAGCGGGCTCAGGAGTCAGACTGCTTAGCTTCACCTCCCTGTGCTGCCACTTAATACCTGTGTGAGCCTGGGTAGGGCTGTTACACACTCACTAAGCCTCTGTTTCCCTGTCTGCAAAATGGGAACAATAATAGTACTCATGAGTTGCTGTAAGGATTAAGTGAGAGAATCCATATAAGCCTACTCAGCACAGAGCTTAACTACTATTGTTATTATTAATAGCGAGACAGACGTGGGGAGGGGACAGCAGAGCGCCTGTGCATAGATTGGCCCAGGGGGGACAAAGATATGACCATTTGGTGTTCTGAGAGCAGTCCAGTCCAGCTGGAGAGAACAGAGGGAGGAGGTGATGAGATGAGGCTGGAGCGGAAGGCAGGCACCAGAGGGCAAAAGGCCCTGTATGCTTTGTAAGGAGTTTGGAGTTCATCCTGAAGGAATGGGGAGCACTGACGTGTTCTAAAAGGAGAGGCTCATGATACTCACTATCCACATTTATCAGCAGGGAAGAAGTGTGCTGCTCACATAAAAAATATTTATTTTACCCCAAAGCATTTAAGACTCTGCATCCACTAGCCATTTTACTCTACAGAGGATGAGGTCCAGTTGGAACTCAATAGCTCACTAGCATCCAAGGATTCCCCTCCCTTGGTGACTTGAAGATGCTGGACGCTCAAATAAGTGCAGTTAATTCAGGAGAGGCATTACCAAAATAATGCAATTCAGCCTAAGAGACCCAGTTCAGAAAATTAACATAGTATATCTTCTCATGAGCCCTGAGCTCCAATGTACAGCAGGCCTCTCCTGAGTCATTAAACTTGCTCTATTACATTAAGGAAAACAGACAACTAGACCTGCTCTGGCTGGATTTTGTAGAACACAGATCTCTTTTTTTCTAGCAGGGGAAAAGCAAGCATAAACCACAGCAGCAGAGACCTGTGTAATATGGGATGCAAGATACACATTTCTTCCCCTGCACTTCCTATCTCATTAAACCTGACCTCTAAGGAAAACTTTAATAAGAACAAACCAAGGCTTCTACGAGTGAATACGTATTAGAATGAAGTCCATAAGGGGTGGCTGTAAGGACTGGCATGATTCAAGATGTATAAATGATCTGGAAGAAAAAGTAAGAAATAAATCTCTGATGCGGACAACCTGAAGTGCTTCTGGGTAATTTAATGCCAAGGTGCTATGGATCATTTGTAGGGGAAGCAGGCAAGAGAGTGGCAGATGTAAGGCAAGTGTATTTGGAAGAGAACAATCCAAATCTTTCTTGTAAAAGGATAAACTACCAGTCAGAACCCAAAAACGATGCCTAGAATTATGGTATGGCCCCTGTTAGGCTATTGAAGCCAGAAAATTGGGGGTACCATCAAGAAGAGCACTGAAAACCAACCACCATTCTTAAGCCGTCTCCACCAAAATGGAGGCACATCCGCTCCTGAAACGCTGTGTGGCTTTATGGCTATGCACCAAGAAAGAGAAAACAGAACCCTCTGGCACACTCATAAGTCTCCTGTTTGTCCACCAGACTCAATTAAATCACATACAGTATTGTGCACACCACAATAAGAATTAAATATCGGTAACAAATACCATTTTGTTCATGCACTGAGTATTTACTGCCAACTAGCTAAATGCAAGTCACCATGCTAGCAAATGGGGGCAATATCAAGGATGAGCTATGTACACTGACCTCAAGAGGCTTACTTTCTAGTAGATGAAATGAGATATGCATATTATCTATAACACAGGGCACAGAGTAATAAAACCCACAAGAAAGGAGCAGATAAAGTGTTGAATATCTTACACATTTTAAAGGGCATTATTATGTCAATAAATCACATATACAAGATCTATTTTTATTGACCTCATTCATTTTAAAGCTTAACCTGAATAGTGATGGTCACTGTGATTTTACTAACTGACAATTCCATTAATGCCCAAAGCCAACGGCTGATATTGATCAGCAGGTATAGTGGCAATAAGAAGATGGGAAGTTTCTGAATGGGGCTGAACTCTGGGGTTACTACTAATAGCAGATGTTAAGAAGACGGATTTTTTTTTTCTTCTGATGGCAGCAGGTAGTAGGGAGTGTTCCCTCAGCCTTTGAGTGAGATCTGCCATTGTTTCTGCTGCCTTTGTCCTCAGGGCACTTGGGTTATCCTGCAACCTCTGCAAGGTACAAGAGCCATGACCTAAAAAGCTCTTTAATGGAAGGGAATAAAAATCAGGCTCATTGTCAGGATCAAGTAGCTAACGTCCTGTTTCCAACCAAGTCAGCTTAGAGAAGCATTTACTATATTAATACCAACTCTGTCCTCCCCTGCCCTATCCCATGCCAAAAGGTACACGCTGGATTTAGGAGATTAATTCTGCTTGCAGAACTGCCAGCTCTCTCCAGCCCTCATAATCAGAGTTGAATGCGAGAGATAGATGTCTTTGGGATATGAAATTTCTATATCCTCAAAGTAAGATGCTCCAAGGAAACCAGGTATAGGAAAAGGAGTTTTCATTTTGCTACTTAAATACAAAGCTCTCTTACTCCTCTCTCTGTGTGCTCTGACACAGGAAACAAGCTTATGTTGCTTGCTACCTTTGCAGTTATCAACGTCTACTTCTTCACGAAACCTCTTTAATTAATGCAAATAGACAGACTTTCCCATTCTCCATCATTTCCACCATTGCATTTACTTTTGCCTCTGTGTGTTTTGGTGGAGGGAGGGGCATATTTAGAAAAGTGTCTCTCAGTTAACAGAATGCATTTAACTGGGAATCAAGTTCCTACATGTAATAATATCACATTTCAGAAGGGATAAAACCTCTGAAGAGCACATATTTAAAGAAAATAAAGATTTTCAAGTGTATGACATTAAAAATATTAGCAATGAAGTCAATGAAGAAGTATCTATCTGTTGGGTTTCTAACATATCAAGGCATGTTACTAGATGCTATGTAAGGTTTTTTCTGGGTTGAATCTAAGCTTTTTAAGAAGCTTATAATCTAGTTGGGAAGACAAGTTTAAAAATGTATGCAAACTGAACATAAACAAACAAACACATAGATAAGGAGCACAGATTGGTGATTACCAGAGGGGAAGGGGGTGGGGGAAGGGCAAAATGGATAAAGGGACAGATATGTATGGTGACAGATGGAAACTAGACTTTTGCTGGTGAACACAATCCAGTTTATACAGAAGCTGAAAAATAATGACATATACCTGAAATTTACATAGCGTTATACACCAACGTGACCTGGATAAAATAATAAAAATAAAGATGGATAGTAGTCTATATATATAGATACACACACACACACACACACACATTAAATATAAGAATTAAATATTAGAATAGTAGTAACATGCCTGTTAAGTCCAGTAAGTGTTAAAGTTCGTTTCAAAAAAGCTTGGAGGAGTTGGAAAATCCCCAAGGCTTTAGGAATCTGTACCTTTCAGCTAGACTCACTTTGTGAGACTGCGTAAAATTTATGGCCCTACTGACAAGAGTTTCAGTTTTTGTGTTCTGTTTTTGGTATTTTTAATTTTATGATTTATGCTAAATATAGCATGGCATTTTTTAATATCATAAACATTCTTCCCCATCCAATACCTGTAGATGATTATTTTTAAAGAGAGTTTCAATTAATTAAGGAATACTTGCATTGTTCAAATTACATTTCATCTGGTTTCTTTTATTTTAAGGCCACTTGAGGTGAGTGTTACCTTCTCTGGGTTCTCTAAAGTAGCAGGAGCTATAGAATCACAAAGCCATTCTGTGCTTCACAAGATAAGGATGCAGTTTTGCAGAAGTAGAGATTCCATTTTGAGAGTGCTTTAATTAACAATCGAACTTGTAACTTCAGTTTAAACAAAACAGAAATCTTAATTGTTAACCAAAATAACCCTTGAACTTGAGTTTTAAAATGTCATAGTTTGGGATTCTTAGTTCTCTCTCTCTCTCCCTTCATCTCTAATATGCAAAGAGCCCAGAAAGGTGCAAAACTTCAGAGAGGCATCAGAATCAAAGCTGAACAGTTGGATTCAAATTGCAGAGGAAGAAAAGGAACATCTCGGAGAATCGCGAGGGATCTGACTGTCGATATTGCTTTCAATCAGCTTGAGCCCCTGCTGCATTTTAAGTAAGTTGTTTGCCTGGTTTCTCTTATTTTTTATAAATAAACATAAAACTATAGTCTTAAATGCATGGGGAGAATTCAGATAATTGCTTTTACTTTTATAATTGGGAGTCAGCTGTGTCTCAAAACAGTGAGTCTGAAAGCCGCCCTGGGGATGACACACTGTAAGCATTCAAAATGATACGGGAGGAGGACTTGCTTAGTAAAACAACAGAGCACCTCTGGCCACTGCATCAGTGTTTCTAAGTTTTTATTTCATCCTTCCAGAGTTCCCAGAAATATGGACCAAGATGTTCCTAGGTTTAGAAAATGCAGGAGCAATTATTTTGTTGCTAAATTAAAAACTAAAGTGTCCCCCAAACTATCCAACTTCACCTCCACACACACAAATTACCACATCTTAGTTCAAAGCTTCTAAGACTAATTACTGTGCCAGTATTAGGACTATAGTGCACCCCATTCTTGATTATTCAAAGACTAATTATCTAGGCCAGGCACTTAAGCTTGTCCCTATTCCCTTGGTTTTCTGCCATTTGGTTATTTTAAGGTTCACTGGCCTCTTCACATGCAGGGCAGAGGAAACAAAAGAAGATGAAACTCAAATCAGCAAATTTTAACTTCCCACATGATCTATTAAAAATTATGGGATAGAGGAGGAATAGTTAATGTGACAATCAAGCTTCTCTACGTATCTGATTTATTCACAGTGTTCTCTTTCTCCAGTTATATAAGCTGACCAGATGTCTTGAGTTAAGTAAAATAGCACTTGATTTTGACTCTTTGACCTTCTTATTGTTTCACTTTATTGATCAGTTTTGTCCCTCTGATCCCAGTTCTTCCTCCCTTTGTCCTTCCTTCTCCCTTTCCTTTCTCACTGTCAGCAGGAGTTACATTTATTTACTAAATGTCAGTCCTTTTATTTCTGACTTTGAAGGGGAATCCCTAGGACTTGCAGGCCTTTCCGTCACACTTTTACTTCTACTAGCTTTGCTAAACTAGACCCTCAACACTATATGCTTATCTGCTCCCCTAGCAGAGAATGGGGTACAGCCCTGTAACGCCTCCCTCAGCTGCAAGTTTTATCATGTCTTCAATCCCCTATCTGGAGTCTTGTCACTTTAGCTACCCATATGGATATTTAAGATGACCCACTATCCAGCTCTCCCCTAACTTCGACTCCCACTATGTACCTCTGTAAATGACAGATTCCTTAGCCAATGGAATATAAAGCAAAGCATTACAGTCAGCCCTCTGTAAGCTCAGATTCTGCATCCACAGATTCAACCAACCATGATGATCTACCGTTGGTTGAATCCACGGATGCAGATGCCAAGGGCACACTAAGGGACAAAATCCATAGATTCTGTTATCCGTGGGAGGTCCTGGAACCAACACCCCACGGATACCGAGGGACGACTGTACTTCTTTCAGTCTTGTCTCCCTCCATTGGTTGTTCGCCAGCCAAAGCCATATTAGTTTCTTGCAGCTCAAATTGTCAAGGATTCAATCAGAAGCTCAGGCTACACACAGGAAGGATTGTCAGGGAAGAACATGCCTATGAATAAGACCCCCAAAACTAATAGGATTCATCTTCTGTGAGCTCCACAGAAATCTCTGTTAAGCCTGAAATTTTTGTCCAACATTAGAAACCACAGGCTCCTAGATGCAGCCCCAAACCTGAAGGGTAATGATCAGCTGTCCTCCACATGCCCAAAGCCTAAAAGGTGCATCATAGTTCCAGGATAATGAGGGAAGAGCAGAAGAATTCAGGTTACAGGTCACAGTTCACATTCTATTATATCATAGTCTATTCGAGTCTGGTCAATGTGATGTGATGTGATGACTCACATATCTATATATCTATATCTATATCTAACAGACACTAAGTGGTTTATGTGCATCATCTCTAATCATCACAGCAGCCCTGAGATAGGTACTATTAATATGTATCACACATGAGAAACTAAGGCTCAACTTCACAGGAAATGACAGAGCTAGCTTCAAACCCAGGTGTCTGACTCCAAAGTCCATGCTCATTCCATTCCATTCCATTACTACCCATCCCAGCCCTGGACTTTTCCCATTTATCTGGTCTTAGTCCCCAATTTTCCCAGATCTCAAGCTCCCATCAACCAAGTCTTGTTATGAGCCAGTCTGTAAACAAGCCCTCATTCCTGTGTAACTGACCACTTAAGACCTTCCGCTTAAGGCTACTCTAACTCCACACAGGCCCCACCAGGTAGGTTGCAGCTCCTGCCCAGGATTATCCAACCCAGGCCATGGTCCACATTAACAAGACTCCTTTCTTTTAACCAAGTTTTTTAACCAAGTTTTTGTGGTGGTCTTTTAACCAAGTTTACTATGAAGAGCAAGGAGGAAGAATATAAAATGGTATTAACTATAGAAATGTAAAAGGCATGTGGGAGAATAGATGACAAAGAAATAGCAATAAGGATTAAAATACCCAGAAAGTTGACACCAATAGCAAGATGCCAGTGAGTAATAAAATATAGCAACAATTGATACAGCAATTAAAATAAGTAAAATAAAATATTATATACATTCCTGAAAGACATAAAGTAGACCTGAACACATGGAAGATTTCCTCTATTCTTGGATAAGATGATTCAACATCATAAGTGTGTTGGCTCTTTCTAAATTTATTTATAAATTTAACTCAATCCCAATAAAAATACCAACAAGATTTTCTACGGAGTTAGACAAGTTGAAACCAAAGTTCAGGTGGAAAAACAAATACGCAAGAATAGCCAGAAAAACACTGGAAACAAAAAACCATGCGGTCGTAGTGGGGAGGGGGAAATAGCCATTAGAACATATCAGAAAGCCTGCAAGTTCCTATTTAGTCTACAGGTTAGATAAAGTCTTTTAATCATGGTTTAAAACTTAGAGGCAATAAAAGAAAAGATTAATAAATTTGACTACATAAAAATAAAATTTTTGTATGGCAAAAGAAAAACCACTATAAACAAAGCCAAAAAACTTTGACAAACTAGGAGAAAATATTTGCAACAGATACTGCATACAAGAGGCTAATAGCCCTAATATATAAAGAACTCTTAAAAATCAGGAGACAAAGGGCTGAAGATGGAAGAATGACATACACTCACACTCACACACTCCATCTCAAGTGGCTCTTATACATATAAAAAGTGATTAAACCCACTCATGATTACAGAAATGCAATTAAAACCCGAGATATCATTTCTCATCTATTAGACTGGTGAAAATCTTAAAGTATGACAACATATTCTATTGGCAAGGCTGTGGAGAAAAAGCGCTCTCGTATATTGCTAATATGGGAAAGCAAACCGATATAACTCTTCTGGAGGAGAATTTGGCCCATATCTAACAACACTATATATGCATGTACCTTTTGACCCAGCAATTCTGCTTCTGGGAATCCAGCCTGAAGATACATCTCCCACAATGTAAAAGTACAGATTCACAAGAATATTCATTGCAACAATGTAATTGCAAAATATTGGAGAAAATCTAAATGCCCATACATATGAGAGTAGTTGAAAAAACCCTGGTACAGCCACACAATGGAGCACTGCGTTATATGTAGCTGCAGAAAAGAATAAGGAAGATCTCTACAAAGTGATAGGGAGCGATTTCCAGGATGTATCGTTAAGCAAAAAATAAGCAAATTACAAAAATAATGTCTATAGTACACTACTCTTAAAGTAAAAAAGAAAGGATTGTAAGAAAATATACATCTGCTCATTTATGCAGAAGGAATACAGGAAGGATAAACCAGTAACTAATGAGCATGGTTACTTTCTGGTTGTTGGTGGGAACAGGGAGGGAAAAGGGGGCATGGGAAGGGGTAGGAAGGATGAGGGGAGCAATATTTCTCTGAGGAAACCTTTTTGTATAGCTCTGACTCTTAGAATCATGGTAAAGTTTCATGGCAATATATATTTTCTGGATAATGAGAGCCAGGTTTCCATTGTCAGAGAAAGAAGTTACAAATTAGGAAAAGAGCAAGGCTAGAACAAACCTTGTGGTGTTAAATTGGAATTTGAAGTATCAGCATAAACTCATGGATTTTAACGTATATTCAGATGGCTACAAACAGAAATACATAAAAATATGTGCATACATGTGTGTTTGTCTACATACATATACCTCATAGCTCTGTCCACTTGACAGAGCCTACAAAAAAATGATACCCAGTAGCAATAAGAACACCTAGTGCCCAGATCCTGTTTTCTAAATAACATTCTCCAATGAAAGGGCCCAGGGCTCCTTGGAGAAGTGGCTGCTTCTAGAGCTGGGAAAGGAAAAATACAAGATGAGCCTGGAACATCTTGTGCCGTGAGAAAGTAAAGAAGTGCTCAAAAAAGTGATGGACCTGTTGAGAGGTCACAGATGACTCCTGTTGAAGGAGCTCCCAATGGCGAAAGCTGGAACAATGTGAGCAACAAAAAGATATAACAATAATAGTAACGGATTATAATCCATAGAATATATAATAAATATCCATCAGTCCATATTGATATAAATAAATAATTGAGCAAAACATAAACAGGGTATAAGCCAGTCACAAAAAGACAAGCATTGTAATTTTCCTCTTAGGACATTCCTAGAGAGGTCAAACTCAGAGGGATAGAAAGTAGGATGGTGGAGGCAGAAATGGGGAGTTAGTGTTTAATGGGTGACAGTTTCAGTCAGGGAGGATGAAAAAAATTCTAAGGATGGATGGTGCAGATGGTTGCACAACAATGTGAATGTACTTAGTGCTACAGAATTGTACACTTAAATGTGGTTAAAATGGTAAATTCTATGTTATATATATTTTACCACAACAAAATTTTTTTACTGTATTTTAAAAGGAAAAATAAAAATAAACAATAAACAGGGGAGAAGGTCCAGCTCTTCCTTACAGTAGAATTCTAATTAAGAAATGCAGAAGGAATAAAGGAATATAAGAAAATCTCCAGTAGGCAAACACCAGAGTATAATTGCTGTAGCAGGAACCACTGATGGATGTTAACTTTATTGGGCAAAAGTATGATAATAAATAGGATATTGCATAGTCAGAATATCTCCTCTCAAAATACTTATTAATTATAAAGGGAAAAATATTAACTTTAAAGTGGGAAACTTGGCAGACACCATCTTAGATATGTGATCAAAGTTAACACCACTGCTAATATGACATATTGACACTAGGAACACAGCATTAAATCTGTAATATTCCTGCCAAAATGCATAACCTAACCCCAATCATGAGGAAACATCAGGCAAACCCAAATGACGAATATTCTACAAAATAATTAGTCTCTAAATCTTCAGAAGAATCAAGATCATTAAAGTCAAGAAAAGACCGAGGAATAGGTCAAGAATGAAGGAGACTAAAGAGACACGACAACTAAATGCAACATGTTTCTGCACTGGAACCATTTTCTATAAAGGACACGATTGGGACGATCAAAGAAAGTGGAATGAGGTCGGAGGATTAGGTGGTAGTAATAGATCAGTGTTAATTTCCTGATTTTGATGGTTGCATTGCACTTATACAGGAGAAAGTCCTTATGTGAGGAAATATACACTGAAGTACCCGGGAGTAACAGGTCATCAGGTCAGCAACGTAGTCTCAAATTGTTTGGTGAAAGGGAACTTACTTGTACTTAACTTGCACGCATAAATTTGAGATCTTTTCAAAATAGAAAGATAATAATTATTATAAAAAGGTTGAGGGCCGGAAAATGTGAGGAGCAGAGGAAGCTCCAACACGTATCTCCTGTAATTCCAGAAGCAGAGAACAGAGGAGGAACAGAGAGGCATCACGGGGAGAGAGAACTGCTGAGAATGGCGAAGAATTTTCCAGGCTGGAGAGTGAAGAAAGACATGAATCCTCAGAGTAAATGTTTACATCAATTGCCGAGACAGAAAAACAAAAATAAATCTACATCTAAGCATACCATAGTGAAAATTCAGAACAGCAGGGATAAAGAGAAAATCCTAAGTGCTACCAAGAGAGAAGACAGATCACCCACAAAGGAGCAGTCATTAGGCTGAAGGCAGGTTTCTCATGGGTGCACTGATGCCTGCAGACAGTGGGGAAATAGCTTCCGAATGCTAAAGGAAAATAACGAGAATTGCATATGGAGCAAAACCAGCGCTCTTTCAACTGCAGTAGGTCATGAAAGGATACACTTCAGTAAGAAGAACAATGAACCCAGAAGGAAGGAGTGGGATTTAAGAGGCATAATTAGCAAAGAAATTAACAAAATATGTTGGTAAGTCTATTTAAGTATTGGCTGCTAATGATAATAATCATAACTAATTTTGTGCCTTTAAAAACTGGTAAAACTAACATTCTATACGACAATAAAATGGCAGATTGAAGAAGGGATTCTGTGGGTGATGAAAGCCTGCTAAATTCTTTGTCTTGTCGAGAAGGAGAAGAGAGAAACTGAAGAGTTACAGACTTCAGGCGTGTCATACACACTTTAAGCTTAGTATGTATGTTAAAAATGGAAAGAAATTATTTAAAAAGTAGAATCCAAAATTTTCAAACTGCTGGAGTGGAAGTGGAGGAAAGAATAATAAAAATGTATAAATCCAAAATAGGGCAACAAAAAATAAAAAAAGAAGTAGCTAAAAACCTTGGTAAATAGAAAATAACATAAGATGGTAGAAATAAGTCCAACTATGTCATAATCACAATCAATGGAAATAGATTAAACTCAAGTTAATCCAGAAAGTTACTATAACTCTGGATAAAGAAGCAGACACCAGCAACAGGCTACTTTTAAGAGACTCATCTAAAACAAATACAGAAAGTTTGAAAGTAAAGAGATGAGAAAAGATATACCAGGCAAATACTAACCAAAAGAATTCTAGTGAGTAATACTGATAGCAGATTAAAATGGAATGTAAGGCTAAAATCATTAACAGAGATAAAGAACCTCACTTTAAAATTATTTTTTAAAAGTCTACAAGAAAATACAACTATCATGAATTTGTATGCATCTACTAACACAGCTTAGACATACATAAATCAAAAACTGATGGAATTACAAAGAAAATTGGATAAATCCAAATTTGTAGTTGGAAATTTTAACACAACTCCCTCTGATAAATACTGATAAATAAATCAAACAAAGAATCAGACAACACAATTAACAAACACGATGTGTTGGGCAGATACATTAAGAGAACGCTACACTCAAAAAATAGAGAATATACATTTTTCACATATATGTGACATATTTACAAAAAATTAGTCATTAAATCACAAAAGAAGTTTCAGCAAAATTCAAAGAATCAATAGCACACAGTTTTCATACACTAAACAAATGCAATTGAATTAGGATTAAGAAGAAAAGAGAGTAAAAATAAAAACACTCATATTTGGAAAAGAAAATTGCACTTTTAAATAATCAAAGGTTAAATAGGAAATTACAATGGGGATTACAAAAGCCTTAGAACTGAATGACAATGAACATATTTGTCCTCTGAAGTGTTCTTTCGAAACCTGTAGGATGAGTACAGCAATACCAACCCTGGACCTTCTCCCGTCTGCTCCGCCAGCGCACTCACCTACAACCAAGGCTGAGAACGGCGAATTTCCTTCCTGCCTACCTGGAAGATGTGCAAGTGGTGGATTTTTTCCGACGTAATCACTGTCTGGGTCACCTTTCAGATCCTGGCGGTCTTTAATCCAACTTCCCATCTTGCTCGGGACCGCAGTTTCCTCTCCCGACCCCATTAAGGGTCTATTAAAATCGAAGTTCCAAGGATGAAAATACCAAGGGATTCTAAGGATTTCCCTTACTTTCTTTCCAGCTTCACAGTTCATCTTAAGATTTTTTAAAATGTTTTATTCAGCACTTTAGATGTTTGTATTGGGAGAGCTTCTTGGGATATCCAGTCTACCGTTTTGTCCAAAATGTAGCGCCACCATGAGTCAAGTTACCTGTCCCCTCTGTGTCTCGTTTCCTCTTCTATAAAATGGGGATAATAGACTCTGTGAGTTTGTTGTGGGGGTCAGTGAGGGAGGGAGTGAAAGCCCTGGCACTAGTAAGCGCTCAATAAATGCTGACCATTAGCAGCAGTGATTGGAGTGAAGTTGGTACCAATACGGAGCATACCCAAAAAATCAGCATCATAGAGCAGTCTCACCTGTGAATACACATGGAAAATTCCTAAGCAAAAAAAAAAGTTAAGCAAATGAAATCCAGCAGGGTATAAAAGAGTACAAAATGGCCAGGTATGTTTATCTCAGGGGGTTCCAATTAAAAAAAAAAATGAACCAACATGGTTGACCATACTAAAAGATAAAAGGAAAAAACTACATGGTCGTCCCAGTAGATGCAGTCAAAAACAATAGAATTTAATCTTCGTTCATTATAATTACTCTCAGCAAAGTAGGAGTAGAAGAGAAGCGCCTCAATCTAATCAAGCAGGTACAAAACACCAAGAGCAAACGTAAGAAAGAAAGGGGAGTTTTTAGAAGGATTTCCACTGAAGTCCCAACTGACACAAGGGAGCCTACTTCCACCCCGATTATTCAACACTGTGCTGGAGTTTCTAGGCCAGTGCTGTCCAACAGAAATGTACTGAGTGCTACATACGCTTTTTTAAATTTTCTAGTAGGCACATTAAAAAATGTGAAAAGAAACAGGAGAAATTAACTCTAATAATATATTTTATTTAACCTACCATATCCAAATTCTTGTCATTTCAACATGTAATCAATACAAAAATTATTAAGGAGATATTTTACATTCTTTTTTCATATTAAATCTTCAAAATCTGGTGTGTGTTTTCCACTTACAGAGCAGCTCAGAATAGCCGCATTCTAAGTGCTCAATAGGCGCATGTGAAAAGGTGCTAAACCTCACAAGTAATCAGGGAAACTCTTCAGATTAACAAAAATGTAAAAGTCTGGCAATGACAAGCATTGGAAAGGATATGGAGGACTCATACATTGTTGGTAGAAGCACCCTCCCATTTGGAGAACAGTATCTAATATTTGAAAATGAGCATAACATTCAGCCCAATAATTCTACTTCCAAATATATACTTTGGGAAAATTTTCCCCTAAGTCTGTAAATAAATATTTTTCAAGGATGTTCTTTTCACTATTTGTAATAGGAAAAAAAAATGGAAATACTCTAAATACTCATAGGTAGAAAAAGGAAAGACAAATTCACACAGTGGAATAATATACAGCAGTTAAAATGAACTAGATGTGTATGCGCTAAAATGGATCAAGCTCAAAAACAATAATAGAACAATATGTATAGTGCATTAGCATTTATGTAGAATTTACAAAAAGTATAAAAACAATGCTACACGTATTTTAGGCATATTCTATATCTCACAAAAATATAAACAATATAGAATATGGCTACACAGCAGAATCATAATAGTGATGACTCTAGGAAGGAATAGAGGGAGGGAAATGAGAAGGAGAAAGGAAGAGATCAAAGATTTGTCAGTAAAACATTACTTCTTTGATTTAAAAAAAGTCTGAAGTACATATAACAAATGTCATTTAGGAATCCTGCTTGATGGCTACATAGGTATGTCACAGTATTGTGCTCAGCACTTTTCTGTATTTTTGAAAGTTTTCATAATAGTAATCATATAATGCTTCTTGCTATCTATGTATCAAGGACAAAAAATTCTTACCAGCTACGTGGAATCAGAATATCTTCCACGAAAAGAAAACTTAAGGGCCCAGCCCGGTGGCGTAGCAGTTAAGTTCACACACTCCGCTTGGGCAGCCTGGGGTTAGCCAGTTTGGATCCCAGGCACAGACCTATGCACCACTTATCAAGTTACGCTGTGGCAAGCGTCCCACATATAAAATAGAGGAAGATGGGCACAGATGTTAGCTCAGGGCTAATCTTCCTCAAAACAAAAAAGGAAAACAATGGAAATGAATTTGACACAGGAAGATTTGTGTGTACACGTGTAAGTGGCAGAGGTCCAGTCTGATATCAGACATGCCACGGCCTGTGTCTAGAAGAGTGTCTGGCACTACGCAGGCACTCGGTCAGTACTGTTTCAATTAATGCGTGGAGTATGTTGCACTGGTGGACAGAACCTTCAAGAGTCTATCTGTGGGAAGGGAGGTTTGCTGCCGTAGTTGTGTTGTGATTGCTTAAGAAAGAGAGCTTGGTTTTGAAGGATCACCATGGGGAACAGAATATGGTGCCTGACCCAGATGTGGGTCTTTAGTCCAACTGAGGTCATTGCTTTATGGAAAGAGGAAGGATGTCTAGGTTACAGGAGAAGTGACTTTTTCCCGTGTTACTCTGAACATAGCAATTCTACTTTGGCAGCCAAGTGACAAAGAGTGTCATACACTGGATGAGCATGAGAGAGTTGGAGGAAGGATATTTTCCCTACCTCCTCAGACCCAGCATGGTTTAGGCTCAGCAAGAACTCCAGGAGACTTCTGATATACTTTGCTGCCTCAAGGACTTGCCACAAACAGCTATATGTATTTCTACTGATAGAGCTCCATGGTAACTTGACCTGACATAAAAAGTTCTCAGTGTCTCCAGATCAAACCACCTCCCCACATAAAATACTTATGTACCATAAAATCTGATCTAACAACAACTTATGAAAGATAGATGAATAGATGAAAGAAAGATAAGTAGTTAGATCAAGATAGTAGATAGATATAGAGATGTCTTTTCCCCTATTTGAGATTTCCACCCTATGAAAAAATTTAGCTGCTAAGAAATTGAACAAATATGCCAAAATTCATTAGAATTCTGTTTTAAAAAAAAAGTAAGATCTTCAGGAATGTTTTGCAATTAGCTATGTTCCATGCATAACAAACCTAAATATGAGAACTGGCAACCAGATCTACAGACAGTGGAAAGAAGAGGGGTTTGAGTGCTTCATGTTGTCATTTTTGGCTCCAAGTTGAGAGGACCAGGATGTGGTTTCAATTTTGGATGTGCTAATTATGTTTGTCAATTGTGAGCTTTGCTTAATTAATTAGTCATGCAAATTTAACTTTAGTATTTTTTGCACGTCTAAATCATTACTATAGCAATTAAAAAGCTGCTTTGATTAGCTCCTTTCACAGTGTGTAGCACAGCATACTTTTGTCAACTTCCTTTTGACAATCTAGCATTTGGGTGCTGTTTAGAGAAAATATATTCTATATGTTTGGGGAAAAATAAAAACCAAGACAGGTGACAAGAAAGGTGGCCTAGAAATGGAAGATAAGTCAGCAACTGTTGGCACCATAAAATCAGTGAATATAGACTGGAATTATACTAGCACGTGTTCAGGAGGAGTTCCGAGGGGAGGAGAGAGTTGGTGTGCTGAATAAGCCAGGAACATGTTTCTTTCTGTACATTAAGGTGGAAAGAAGAAAAGAGTGAGAGATTTATATGTCTTTGGCCCAAAATCAATGTCAAAACCCATAAAATACCATAGGAACCAGGCTTGTCCCTGTCTGGGAGATCTAGCCTGACCCTTATAATCAGTAATAAATACTGTGGCCAAGTGAAGCCTGTGCTGAGTGAAGGTCTCCCCTAGGGCCATTTCATACTTTAACAAGCCCAACTGTCAGGAACATCTTATGATATTAAGTTGAACTTCCTCTTAATTGCTAAATAGGTGTTGCATTCCCCTCTGAACCACCTGTGGATGCCGTATCACTCTCCTTTCCGCAGAGTGAGAACCTGACATACAGTAGGAGTTAATATACTTCTCCCACCCCACACTGGAAATTAGTAGCAAATTCAAAAACAAATATAGGCTTTTAGCCCGTTATTCAGAGCTATGTGCCAACCAGATCTTCCCATCCATTCCCCTCAGCACCAGCCCTACGGGCAGGATGATAGCAAACGACAGCTAATAGGTTGTTATATATCCATGATGTTGCTAAAGCACAGAGCCAACAGCAACCATTTAGAGAATATGATGCCATTTCTCATTTTAAACTCATCCCCAAGGTCTGATAACTTCACACATCTGGTTTGTCTCAGAAGGTCACCAGCATCGCTGACAGAATCCAGCTATGGAATACAAAATAACACTTCATCTGAGAAGTGGATGATCCATAGATGGCAAATGAAAACCCACTGGTGAATGCTGTAAGGTACATTAAAAGGGAGGGGGAAAACAGCCTTGGATGACTCCTGGAAAACGCAGAGCCAGCAAGGAGAAAGGGAAGGAAAAAAGGGAAATAGGGAAGTTTCTTAAGGAGTCTCCAGTGATAAAAATGTATGCATTTCTGAGGCACTGCAGAATGGGTTATTAAGGTATCAGCCAGGCTTAAACAAAGGTGGCCCTGTCGTTCAGAAATTCATTCATAAATCTGAATATCCTAAATAGAGAAATTTAATAACTAAAAAGACATGATTTGGATTCCATAGTTCTTTGATACCCCAAATCCTCCAATACCCTAATAAAATCGAAATTTATTTTCAAGCTTTTCTTAATGAACTTGCCCCCCAAAATATCCCAAATATGTGGATATACAAATACATGTGCACATACATGCTGAATACATTGCTATTAAATTCTTGTATAAATAGGGCTTCTCAATAAAGACCTGTGCTGGAGACTAGTTCCTTCCCACCTTCTCAGGGACCTCCCTTAGCAATTACACACACACACACACACACACACACACACACACACACACACACACACACAGAGCATTATCTTCAATTTTCCATCCTTCTAGATTCCTCTCCTGTTGATAAACTCATCCTTCCACTCTGGCATTTTTTCTAGCAATAATGTTCTCTCCCCTTCTGCCTTCACAGCCATTCTCACAAAAATGTCTAGTCTTACTGTCTCCACTTCTTGCCACTCACTCATTTCTCAGCCCACTGTAGTCTGGCTTCTACTGAAACTGATCCTGTGAAGTCACTCAAGCCTCTCCATTTGCCAAATGAAGTGAAGACTTCTCACTCTATCTTACGAGGTCTTCCCGAAGCCCTGGACACTACTGATGTCTCCCTTCTTGAAACTCCTCCAAGGCTTCTCTGGTAACACTTTCCTGGTTCCATTTTCTTTTCTTTCTCTCTCTCTCTCCCCCCCTCCCCTTCTCAGCCTCTTTCACCGCCTCATCCTCTTCCAACATTTCCCTAAAAGTTGACAGCCCCAGAGGTTCTTCTTCAGTTCCCTGCCCATTCTCCCAGATCCCTTGTGGTAGGTACATTTATCTAAGCCAGTAGCCTGGGACTTATCCTAATATACCATCATGTTCATCTCCACATCCAAGGTACCTCAAGTCCTATTGATTTTATACCTTCATTTCCTTCCCAGCCTCTCTGCTCTCTAACCTATTGTCCAAACTGCAACCACACTGAGATTTCTAAGAAGCAAATCTGATCGTATCAATCTCTTGCTTCACACTCTACAACGGTTCCCCATTGATTATAACTGTGGATTTCTAACTTTTTTTAAAGGAATATTTTCTGCACTTGGAGAATATGAACTGCATGTGTCAACACCATGCCTAGTATGTGCTCAATAAACAATTGTTGGGTAAAATGGAGTCCAACTTGAAACATGCACACATGTAAAGCTGAGCAGTTCCTACTGAAGCAGGGGTAGGAGCAGCTCCCCATCTGCTTGCCCCAATCATACTCCCATCAATATCTCAGGCACTTCTGTGGTCTAGGGCATATCTGGAAAGCCAGAGACCTATGTGATGAAGTTCAAGCTTCCTAGTTTGGCCACAGACCCTTGAGAAACTGATTGCTACCCACTCTCCAACATCATTTCCAACTGCTCTCCATCTTTACCCTTCACTCCAGCCTTGCCAAACTGAATTACTTGCCATGCCTAGATATGCAAGGGCTTTGCACATGTAGTTCTTTCTGTCTAGAATACTCTTACCCTCCTTGACAACCTAGAAATCTCCAACTTATTCCTCAAGACCAGCAAAAAGATAAGGCCTATTATGATTCCATAAGCAGAATGTATCACTTCCTCAAATATCCCTCATAGATATCTTTATTATAAACCTTATCACACTCTAAATCAATTTTTACATATATATATATATATCTCCTCTACTGGGCTATGAAGGCAAGGATTGTTTCTGCTTTATCTTCATAACCCAGAGCCTAGCAAAGTGCCTAGTACCCAGGAGGTACTCAATATATGTTTGCATAATAAACAAAATTCTACTGGAACAAATCATTCTTCTATCTCATATCCTTTTTGTAATGAGGTGGAGAATGAACAATTTTTAGTCCTTTCTGTGATTTTTCAAGTCACAGGGTGCCCCATGTTAAAAACCGGCCAGCTAATCTTCTACTATCTATGTTTCAACAGAAACGGAATGTGATTAAGCCTTGTGGGTTCACCTAAATATTTAGAGAGAATGTTACTCATTTTAATTGAAAATGAGATGTCTGAGGTCTAGTGGGTTATTATAACTGTTCTTCTCTTGGGCACTACTGAAATAATGTCTTGCATCTTAGGTTTTATACAATGAAATAAATAAGAAAGGAAAAATATGTGGATATTTGTTCAATGTGAGTGAGATTAACAGAGCACAAGAATCTGATCCCTTAACAGATTCAGATGGGGGCCATCTCTGTAATGATATAAAATCGGAAATGAGCAACATCAGACGCAGTTTAAAGAAAATTTGACAGCAAAATTTAACTCAAGCTGTGTAAATGAGACTTTCCCCAGAAAATTACAGAATTTCCCGTAATTCTTCTCCATTGGCCTCCAGAGTCAGTGTTTTGCATCAATTGTTGCATCAGTTTCCTCATGACTCTGAAACACCAGTGTGTTGGTCTCCTAGTAGATGATTTTGTCTTCCACTGCCGGGGCAGCTTTGCAATTACGTAGTAGAGACACATATTCGTTTTTTATATTTATCACTCAATTATACTACAGTAACAGGTAGTTTACCTATCGTCTTATTAACCCAAAAATATCTGGTATAACCCAAGACTTCTGTATACACCAACATAATGTACTTGATGTTCACAAAGATGGCATTGCAGGACCCTGAAGCACCCTCTGAATCATGGAAGTGAGACAAAATTAATCCCTTGAGTCTTGTTTCAAATCCAAGTACTTTATTGTATTCTAATTCTCTGAAAAATCATGATTCATGCATATGGAGTATGTATGTGTGTTTGTGTAGAATCTTTGTATGTAACACCCAGTCCACTAACCATGATCCAAGGAAACATACTCTAATTAAGGATCAAAGCGTGCTCTAGAGACCCTTGAGGAAACTGGAGAACTTTTCAGGAGTTCCACAAGGTCAAAACTATATTTGTAACAATACTAAGACATGATTCATCTTTTTCATTCTCATTCTCCCACAGATGTAGTTTTCTAGAGCCTACATGATATGTGATAGTGGAAGAGATTGAATGTGGAAGCAGATTTGAGAATCCAGCTGTCTTCCATTAAGCCAGACATCAGAGATATTTGCAAAATGTAAAACAATCTCACTAATTTTTTGTTTTGGAAAATATAGTTACATTTCATAAAAATGTTATTTGTGTAAATGAATTTGGAATTTATTGTGCTTCCTAAATCTGAGGTGTCATGTCCTTTATCTCTTCCGGAAAATTCTCACCTCTTATCTCTTCAGACATTTCCTATTTCCCCCATTCCCTTCCCCACCTAGAGTGCCGGTGCAATGTATGTTTGTCCTTTTCATTCTGACATATTCAACGTCTGTCATATTCTCCATCCTTGTGACTTTGTTCTGCATTTTGAGTACTTCCTTCAGATCTTTCCAGTTTGCTAATTCTTTCCACAACTGAGTCTAATCTTATTTTGCCCTTCTATTGCATTCTAAAATTCAATTATCATATTTTTTATTTTTAGAAGTTCTTCTTCACTTCTTAAAATCTGTCAGGTCTTGTTTGTGTGTTTATAGTTACATCTTACTTTTGATATTATTTAATAATATAAATTATTAAAATGTAAAACATTTTATATTCACTACCTGATTATTCAATTATCTGAAGATCCTAGCAGTCTAATACTGCTGTTTTCTCTGCTTACTTTCATCCATGGAAATCTGTTTCTTCCCACATGATGCTATTTTGGATTGTGAGTTTACTTTCAATCAAGCCTTATATATGGGAATCTTACACAGCCTGGGTTGAAGACACGAGTCTTTAGAGAGGACTTGCATTTGCTTCTGATAAGCACCCAAGGTGCCCAAGATAGTATATATTAGAACCCGAATCCACTTGAGGGCAGGCCTCTGGTTATAAATTCTCAGGAGACAGTTTTTTCCCACTGTAACACCAAGCCAAGCCAGAGAATTTGCCTTATTATTTCTTTTTGCTGTTTTTTTTTTTTTTTCCAAGCCTCTTTCCATGGCAGATGCAGTGCTTGAGGATTCTAGGTTCATGTGAGGTCTTGGTCTCATCTTGGTTCTCCACTTTGCTGGGCCCCCAGTCTTGTCTTCATGTGGCTGCTAAACACTAAGCATCTTGGTCACCTGGAACAGCAAATGCCCCTGGGCATCTGTGGCTTCAATGTCTGCTTCCTCCCTTTCAACTTCTTCCTTCTTGGTCCCTGGGAATTTGTCTTACTTTTTTGCCAGCCTAGCTGTACAGAGGAGATATTTATTATATATTGTTAAATATTTTAGGTGTCTTTTTTAGGAAGGTTTTCACAGTTTGCCATATTGCCCAGGAATATAAATTGGTACAACATTTCTGAAAAGTAAAATGCATACACCCAGCAATTCTGCCTCAAGGAATGCATTCTTTGGATGGTATGCCTATCAAAGTTTAAAATATACGTAACTTTTAATCCAGAAATTCTACTTTCTAGGAATTTATCCTAGAAAATATATACGTATATACTCACACTCGTATAAAATGCCATATGAATGAATGATATTATTTGTTGCAGCAGGCTTAGTGAAAGATTGAAGATCGTAAATACCCTAAAAGTTCATTATTAGGAGACTAGTTGAATAAAGTACTTCCCCATAATGTTCTGCAATAATTAAATAGGATTGAAAAGATCCATACAACAGGCTACAGAAAGATGTTTATGATGCAAGTTGCATGACTTCTTTATGTAAAAAATACAAGATACGCTTATATGTGCTTATATATTCATTAAAAGCTTCTGAAAAAAATACACAATTAACTGTTAACAATAGTTCCCTTTAGGGGTTGGAATTGAACCATCATTATAGAAACATTGCCTCTAAATGACAAAAGTGCTAATTTGAGATGATTTTTTTACCCACTGATTAATATCAGCTCCTTACTACTTTATTATCATGGCAGTGTTACTGGGGGCATTTGAAAATAAAGTCCTTCTCTCCAAACTCTTCTGCCACTCTCATCATCGACTACCTGTCTGTCATTCCTTACCTGTCCCTTACTTGTCTATTATTATTCCAAGTAATCTGGTTGTCCTCTGCTGACTTCACTAGGACACTCATTACTTAATGCTCTAAATATAATGGTATAGACTAAAATAGGTAGATTTCTTATTCCCATCTGTCTTGAGAAGGAATGGTTTACAGTGTACATGAAGGACTTAGATTTTAAATGCCACACCACTGCATAGGGACAAGAAGGGCTCATTGAAAATTAAGTGAGAAGCCAGGTCTGTTACTTTGTCTGTGCCACGATTTGATCAGCAGGAGATACTGATTTTAACATCTGAGCCAGGATATAACTTCTGGTTGGAGCTTGAATTTTCAATGAGGCTGCTTAATTCATAAGGACTAGTAGCTGAGTTAGGCGTTTATGCAGCTGGGAACATCTTCTGGCATGAGCCTGAAGGTTTTGCTTTGAACATCTTCATTCTTTCGCATGATAAACTCCTGGTGATGACCGTGCACAGCTTCAGAGTTACTTAATTTCCCATTAGATTTAGATGCACAAATATGTCAGAGCCCATGTAATTTTACTTGGCCTTTCACATACTAAAATACTACTTCCTTTTTCATTCTCCTTGAAATAGGCTTCATATTAGTGCTATGATGGAAATTGGCCCAGATATTACTCTACATCTGGACTACAATTTGCACCATTTTGTGATGCTATGTCGGGAGTGACGTGTTTAAGATATTTTTGTGGAAATGGGTTGTCTTGATTATGAGTGAGTTTGTTTTATTGTTTTGGGTTTTATTTTGTTTTGTTTTGAGAGAAAACAGAGAAAAAGATCAGGAGAAGAGAGAAATCTTCCTTTTAGGAAGATGATTATTTCCCTTTTGAGTTTTTTATTTTCATAGTATAATAGTATTTATATAGAGTTTAAAAACATGCAAAAGAATACTCTACATAGTCTCTGGATGCATGCAAGCACATCAGTGATAAAACCATACCTGCCTAGAACCAGCATAAAATTGCAGGAGAGTGGTGTCTTAGATTGGGTAACCCCCAGCAAAGCCTTAGACCAGAACTTGGGTGCAGGGCATTTACTGAGAGGGGATCCCGGAGAGCAGGAGTGAAGGAGCAGGGAGAGAGACAAGAAAAAGACAAAAGGCAGGAAAGGATGTGTTATTGAGGTCGCTGCTTTAGGCAAAAGGGATCAACTCCACTGGAACCTCTGAGTTTTTCTCTCTCCCTAATGGCATTCATACAAAGCTCTGTCTCCTTTGGTTGACGTTTCTCCCAAGGGTGTTCATTCTTCCATAAGTTTTTTTTTCCAGTAATAGTTCCTGACGTGACTTTTTCTTTTCAATTTTATTGAGGAATAACTGACAAATAAACTTGTAATATATTTAAAGTGTACAACATGATGATTTGGTGTGTGTATACATTGTGAAAAGATTACCACCACTGAGTTAATTAACATATCCATCACCTCACATATTTACCTTTTTTTTTCTTTTTCAGTGAGAACCCAAGTTCTACTCTCTTAGCAAATTTCAGTTATACCCTACAGTGTTATCAATAATAGTCATCATGTTATACATTAGATCCTCAGACCTTATTTATCTTATAACTGAAAGTTTGTACCCTTTTACCAGCCTCTTCCTATTTTCCCAATCCCCCAGTCCTGACAACCACCATTCTACCCTCTGTTTCTATGAATCTGACTTTTTTTTTAATTCCACATATAAATGATACCATGCAGTATTTGTCTTTCTCTGTCCAATTTATTTCTCTTTCCAATAGTTTGTTGTTAGTGTATAGAAACATACTGATTTTTGTATATTGATTTTGTATCCTAGAACTTTAATGAATTCATTTATTAGTTCTAACAGTTTTTTGGTGGAGTCTTTAGGGTTTTCTATATTTAATACCATGCCATCCACAAACAGAGACAATTTTACTTCTTTTTTTCCAATTTGGATGGTTTTTATTTCTTTTTCTTGCTTAATTCCTCTAGCTAAGACTTCCAGTACTATGTTGAATAAAAGCGGTGAGAATGAGCATCCTTGTCTTGTTCCTGATCTCAGAGGAAAAGCTTTCAGCTTTTCACTGTTGAGTATGATGTTAGCTGTGGGTTTGTCATATATGGCCTTTATTATTTCAAGGTACATTCTTTATAAACCCAGTTTGTTGAGAGTTTTTATCATGAAAGAATGTTGAATTTTGCCAAATGCTTTTTCTGAATCTATGGAGATGATCATATGATTTTTATCCTTCATTTTGTTAATGTGGTGTGTCTAATTTATTGTTTTACATATGTTGAACTATCCTTGCATTCCTAGGATAAATACCATTTGATCCTGGGATATGATCTTTTTAATGTGCTGTTGATTTCAGTTTGCTAATATTTTGTTGAGGACTTTTACATCTGTGTTCATCAGGAAATTTGGCCTGTAGTTTTCTTTTCTTGTGGTGTCCTTGTTTGCCTTTTGTACCAGGGTAATGCTGGCCTCATAAAATGAGTTTGGAAGTGTTCCCTCCTTTTCTATTTTTTGGAAGAGTTTGAGAAGTATTGGTATTAATTCTTCTTTAAATGTTTGGTAGAATTCACCAGTGAAGCTATCTAGTCCTGGACTTTTATTTGTTGGGAGGTTTCAATTACAGATTAAATCTCCTTACTAGTAATTGGTCTGTTCAGATTTTCTATTTCATCATGATTTAATCTTGGTAGGTTGTATGTTTCTAGGAATTTATCCATTTCTTCTAAGTTATCTAATTTGTTAGCATATAACTGTTCACAGTAGTTTCTTATGATCTTTGGTATTTCTATGTTATCCGTTGTGATGTCTCCTCTTTCATTTCTGGTTTTATTTATTTGAGTCTTCTTTCTTTTTTTCCTTAATTAGTCTAAAGTTTGGCAATTTTGCTTATTTTTTCAAAAGACTAGCTCTTAGTTTTAGTGGTCTTTTCTATTATCCTTTTAGACTCTTTCATTTATTTCCACTCTGATCTTTACTTACTAACCTTGGGCTTAGTTTGCTCTTCTAGTTCACTGAGGTGTAAAGTTAGGCTGTTTATTGGAGACCTTTCATTTTTCTTAACATAGGCATTTATTGCTATGTACTCCCCTCTTAAAACTGCTTTTGCTGCATCCCATAAGTTTTGGTATATTGTGTTTCCATTTTAACTTGTTTCAAAAAATGTTTTATTTTCTTTTTGATTTCTTCTCTGATCCACTGATTGTCCAAGAGCATGTTGTTTAATCTCCACACACTTGTAAATTTTTCAATTTTCTTCTTGTGATTGATTTCTAGTTTCACACCATTGTGATCAGAAAATTTGTTTGATACAATTTTAATTTCTTAAATTATTAAAACTTGTTTTGTGGTCTAACATATGATTTCTCTTGGAGAATGTTCGATGTGTGCTTGAGAAGAATGTGTATCCAGCTGCTGTTGGGCAGAATGTTCTGTATTTGTTAGATTCATCTGGGCTAATGTACAATTTAAGTCTGATGTTTCCTTATTGGTTTTCTGTCTGGATGATCTAGCCGTTATTGAAAGTGGGGTATTGAAGTCCCCTGCTATTATTGTATTGCTGTCTATTTCTCCCTTCAGATCTGTTAATATTTGCTTTATATATTTAGATGTTCTCATGTTGACTGCATAAATATTTAAAATTGTTATATCCTTTTTGTTGAATTGACCATTTTAACATTATATAATGACCTTCTTTGTCTCTTGTTATAGTTTTGGCTTAAAGTCTATTTTCTCTGATATATGGATAGTTAGCCCTGCTTTCTTCTGGTTTCCAATTGTGTGGAATATCTTTTTCCACCCCTTCATGTTCAGTCTATGTGTTTCTTTAAAGCTGAAGTCAGTCTCTTGCAGGCAGCATATAGTTCAGTCTTCTTTTTTTATCCATTCAGCCACTCTATGTCTTTTGATTGGAGAATTTAGTCTATTTACATTTAAAGTAATTATTGATAGATATAGACTTACTATTGCCATTTGTTAATGATTTGCTGGCTACTTTGTAGTTCCTCTTCCTTTCTTCCTCTCTTGCTCTCTTCCATTGTGATTTAATGACTTTCTGTAGTGGTATGTTTTGACTCCTTTCTCCCTATATTTTGTGTATTTATTATAGGTTTTTGCTTTGTGGTTACTATAAGACTTACATAAAATACCTTATAGCTATAACAGTCTATTTTAAGCTGCTAACAACTTTACTTCAAATGCATACAAAAGTTCTACATTTTTACACTTCCCTCACATTTTATATTTTGGATGTCACAGTTTACATCTTTTTGTATTGTGTATCCACTAAAAAATTACTGTAGTTATAGTTATATTTAGTGCTTTTATCTTTAATCTTTATACTAGAGTTATAAGTAATTTATACACTTATCCATCATGATTTATCCATCACCATTACAATACCAGAGTGTTCTGAATTTAACTACATATTTACCTTTACCAGTGAACATTATGCTTTCATGTCTTTTCATGTTACTGATTAGTATCCTTTCATTTCAGCTTGAAGAACTCCCTTTAAAATTTCTTGTGGGGAGCCAGCCCTGTGGCCAAGTGGTTAAGTTCACATGCTCTGCTTCAGCAGCTCAGGGTTTCACCTGCTTGAATCCTGGGTGTGGACATGGCACTGCTCATCAAGCCATGCTGAGGCAGCATCCCACATGCCACAACTAGAAGGACCCACAACTAAAAAATACACAACTATGTACCAGGGGGCTTTGGGAAGAAAAAGGAAAAATAAAATCTTAAAAAAAAATCTTGTAAGACTGGTCTAGTGGTGATGAACACTTTCAGCTTTTGTTTGTCTGGAAAACTCTTTATCTCTCCTTCAGTTCTGAAGGACAATTCTGCTGGGTGGAGTATTCTTGATTGGCAGTTTTTTTCTTTCAGCACTTTGAATATGTCATCCCACTCCCTTCTGACCTGCAAAGTTTCTGCTGAAAAATCCACTAATAGTTTTAGGGGGGTTCCTTTGTACATAACAAGTTGCTTTTCTCTTGTTGCTTTTAAGATTCTCTGTCTTTAACTTTTGACAATTTAATTATAACATGTCTTGATGTGGATCTCTTTAGCTTCATCTTATTTGGTATTCTTTGAGTCTCCTGGATCTGGATGTCTGTTTCTTTTCCCAGGTTAGTAAAGTTTTCAGCCATTATTTCTTTGAATAAGCTTTCTGTTCCTTTCTCCTTCTCGGACCCCTGTAATGCATATAGTGGTCTGCTAGATAGTGTCCCATAAGTACATTAAGCTATCATTACTCTTTTTCATTCTTTCTTCTTTTTGCTCCTCTTTTTTTTTTTTTTTTTTTTTTTGAGGAAGATTATCCCTGAGCTAACATCTGCTGCCAATCCTCTTCTTTTATTTTTGCTGAGGAAGATTGGCCCTGAGCTAACATCTGTGCCCATCTTCCTCTATTTTCTTTCTTTTTTTTTTTAAGGATTGGAACCTGGGCTAACAACTGTTGCCAATCATTTTTTTTTCTGCTTTATCTCCCCAAACCCCCCCTGTACACAGTTGTATATCTTAGTTGCATGCCCTTCTAGTTGTGGGATCATCTTCCTCTATTTTCTATGTGAGACACCTGCCACAGCATGGCTTGATAAGCAGTGAATAGGTCCACAGCCAGGATCTAAACCAGTGAACCCTGGGCTGCCAAAGCAGAGTGAGCGAACTTAACCGCTGTGCCACCAGGCCATCCCCTCCTCTTACTGGATGAACTTGATTACCTTGTCTTAGAGTTTAGTGATCCTTTCTTCCACTTGTCTAGTATGCTGTTGAATTCCTCTATTCAATTTTTCAGTACAGTCATTGTACTCTTCAGTGATATGATTTCTGTTTGGTATTTTTTAATATTTTTTTATCTCTTTGTTGAAATTCTCACTTTGTTCATGCATTGCTTTCCTGATCTCAGTGAGTATCTTTATGACTGTTATTTTGAACTCTCTATCAGGTAAATCACTTATCTCCATTTCATTAAGATTGATAGAGAATGACTTTGTTCTTTTATTTGTCACATATTATCCTCTTTCTTCATTTTTCTTGACTGTCTGTGTTGATTTCTGCACATCAGATAAAACAGCCACCTCTCTCAGTCTAGACAGACTGGTCTCATATAGAAGATGAACCTTGCCAATCAGCCTGGCCTAAGCTACTGGCTGTCTCTCGAAGCTCTGTGATTGTCCAAGCTGCTGTCTTTGTTCTTAGTGGCTCCAGTAGTTGAGGGTGTGTCAAGACCCATCAGAGTCCCAAAGAGGAGGACTGCAGTCAGACACAGACACAGAGTGATTAGGAGCCAGACCCTCAGGCAGCAGATGGGAAAGTATGGAGTTAAGCACTTGCAGGGAGAATCTGGGAGATCGGCATTTTTGTCTACTCCTTCTGTACTGAGCCTGGGTGTATAACCATAGAATTGTGCTCTTGTACCTGTTTAAAAGCTGCTTCTTTGTTTGCTACAGTCCTGCGGGACTCCTGAATGCAATGCCCATTGGCTATCAGAGCCAGATGATCCAAGGGCCTGCCCCCTACAAAAGCTGGGGTGCCAGATGTGTATACAAGCTCCCTCCAGAGACATGTTGGTGATCAGGTTTTATCGTTACAGTGAACCAGAGGGAGAAAACGATGGAAGTGCCCACTAGCTCCCCCAAGCTCTGTGGGAGACTTCAGCTAGCCCCTAGATGTGTGAAAATTAGAAGCCAAACTCTCAGACAGCAGGTTGTAAAGTATGCCATCAATCCTCTTCCAGGAAAGCTTGGTAGATGGGCATTTTTGCCTGCTCCATATGTCTGAACCCTGGGGAGATAGCCACAGTGACTGCTCACCAACCGATCAAAAACTATTTCTTTGTTTTCCATAGTCCTGTAGGTCTTGTGGATGCAAGTCCTACTGGCTTTCAGAGCTAGTTGCTTTGGGAGTCCATCCCTCAAGTGGGAGCCTTAAAAGTTGGGTCACTAGATGTGCAGTCCAAATCCTTTGCTCCTCAGGGAGAAGCTAGGAGTTGGGGGTTCCCGCCCAATTGTATGGTGCTCTGCCAGGGGTGGGGTTTACAGGGAGAGTGTGTCTTGGCGTTTCCTACTCATTTTGATGTGGGTATTTTCTCAGTTGCCTAATGTGTAGGAGTCACTCAGTTAGTTTCTGGATTTCTCTCGGAGGGAACTGCTCCATGTGTAGCTGTACATTAGCTGCAGCTGTGGGAGGAGGGGAATTTAGGAGCCTCCTATGTCACCATCTTGATCTCTCTCCACTTTGGGGTTTTTATTCACATCAAAGTACATGAGAGTTAACACTAAGTTTTTTGGAGGATGCAGACATGTTTAAATAGGTACAGCACCAGAAGAGAATATTGGACTATTGGCCCCAAAATATCTCTCATAATAGCCTTCTTCAATGCCATAAGTCTATTCATTCTTTGTATTTCTCAGTCCTCTATTAAAATACAAACATTTTAGAAAGGAAGATATTTTGGGGCAATATTCAGTCATTAAGTTCTGTGTTCATCATATCACTTTCCAATGCGAGAAGCTGAGAATGACTTAAACACAAGACATATAATAAAAAGGTAGTAGAAAAATATAAAAAGGGGGGCCATTGGGGTGGATGGGGTAGGGGGAAAAACTCTAGGCCATCAGTAAAAATGTATCAATACCTGTATATTCAAAAGGTATTTCCACTTGAAAAACAGAGAAAACAGTTTTAAAAAACAGTGTCCAACAATCTAATTTCCTAAATATGGTCAAAGATATGGTGCAACTGGAAATCATATTAGAGATAAAAATATGTGTTTGGGAAAGAACTTTAGGATTCCAATTCTATGGTCATGGTGCTCTAAATAGAAATGAAACTGTTCCTTATTCCTAATACACACAACTTCTGGGTAAAATATTGGCCAAAAAATTACATGTAACTGAGCTTAGAAGAAGGTGAGAATTCCCCAAGTGACAGATATGTTAGGAATATAAAGCAAGGGAACATTATGGAGACAGGGTATTAAAACCTAGCAACAGATGCTAGAGGCTAGGAGGTGCAAGACACAGAAGGCGCAAAATCTACCTTTGGGCTAGAAGCAGGAGAGCTGGAAATAAGGTTTCCACAGAAAGCAAAGGCCCTTGAAGGGCTGCCTAGACAGTGGCCACCAAACCAGGAAAACTCCACCCACCAGCTCAGCAAAGTAATGAGGCACTTGTTATCTGCCCAGAACACTGAGCAGAGAAAATGCTTCTGTGAGACAGCAAGCCATTCGGATCCGCTTGCTGAAAGAACTACCTAAGGGTGGTACTTCAGGAAGAAAAGAAATTGAACCCAGAAGGAAAGAATGGAGTACAAGAAGCAACGAAGAGGCAAAAAACTGGTAAAACATCAATACCAACAGCAATAACAATGCCACATTTCATGGGTATTAAAACAAGGATAACTTCAATACTGGCCATGCAAGACTTGAGTTGGATTTTAAAATGAACTCCAGGGCTGGCCCAGTGGGGTAGTGGTTAAGTTTGCACACTCCACTTCAGCAGCCCGAAGTTCACAGGTTCGGATCCCGGGCTCGGACCTACACACCACTCATCAAGACATGCTGCGGAGGCGTCCCGTATGCAAAATAGAGAAAGACTGGCACAGGTGTTAGCTCAGGGCCAGTCACAGAAAGAAAGAAAGAAAGAAATCCAACTAGATGCTGAGTCTAAGAGCCACAACTAAACCATAAGGACACAGAAAGGTTAAAAAAAAAAATGACAGGAAAGCATATATTGGACAAATGTTAACAAAAGGAAATTTATATTAATTGTCAAGCAAAGAATAACCTGTGGGGGGGAAAAGTGTCACTAGGGATACAGAATTGTAAAAGATTAATTCAGCAAAAGACATAATAATTCTGAATTTATATAAACCTAACAATATAGCTTCAAAATATATGCAGAGAAAACAGAGTTATAATGATAAAGGGAAAGATCCACAATCATGGCATATTTTACAACATGCTTCTGTAATCGAGAGACAAAAATAAGTGAGGCTATAAATGATCTGATAACAGAATTAAAAGACTAGATACAATTACAATAATTATATAGAATACTGCATCTAGCAATTAGAGAACTCATATTATTTTTAAAGCAAAAATGGAACATTAATAAAAACTGTCTACATATTAGGACAAAGACAAATCTCAAAAACCACCAAAGAAAATATGACACACACCCTGACATCTATTCAAAATGTAATAAATTTAGAAATCAATAAAGGAGACATCTAAAAATTTTTCATTTATTTGAAAACTTTGAATGTACTTCTAAATAATATCTGTCAAAGAAGAAATCACACTAAAAATTATAAAGTATTTAGGACAGATTGACAAAGAAAACACTATATTTCAAAATGTGTAGGGTGTAGTTAAATGAGCTAATTATAAAATAAGAAAAATTGAAAATGATATAGATCAAACTCAGATTAGGAGGAAGTTGGTAGAATGAAAAATTCAATATAAGAGCAGAAATTAATGAAATGGGAAATAAGAAAAAATAGAAATAAATCTTAAAGTTGTTTTTTTAAAAGAAATAAATTGAACCGTTTTGTGATCAAGACTAATCATGGGGGAAACATGAAGATATAAATAAAATAGATCTGAAAATAAAGGGGGACATAACCACAGATACAGTAGAAATTTTTAAAAATTATAAAGATAGGTTGAGTAACTTGATACAAATAAATTTGGAAAGATAAAATAATTTTAATCATTCTCTAGAAAAATACAACTTACCAAAACAGACTCATAAAAAATTGAAAAGTTGAATAGATCTATTTCCATTAAAGAACTGGAATGGATAATGAAAATTCTAATTCTCCCCTCAAAAATAAAAATCACACCAAACCAGATGGTTTTATAAAAGAACACAGGCAGGGGCCGGCCCAGTGACTCAGCAGGTAAGTGTGCATGGTCCGCTTCGGTGGCCCGGGGTTCAGTGGTTCAGATCCTGGGTGTGGACATGGCACCGCTGTGCCATGCTGTGGTAGGCGTCCCATGTATAAAGTAGAGGAAGATGGGCACAGATGTAAGCTCAGAACCAGTCTTCCTCAGCAAAAAGAGGAGAATTGGCAGCAGATGTTAGCTCAGGGCTAATCTTCCTCAAAAAAAAAAAAAGAACACAGGCAAAGCCCCAACGATCATTATCTTAAAGTTTTTCAGAAAATACAAAAACATGGAAATCTCCCTAACCTGCTTTAATGAGGATGACGTAACTTGACACCAAAACTGAAAAACGTACAGTACCAGACGGGAAATTTATAACTCAGTTCATTTATGAACATATTTGCAAAAATCCTAAATAAGATATTAGCAAACTGAAGCCAACAATTTATACTTTAAAATGTATGTATAATATTAAGTATAACTTACCCTAAGAATTCAAGGCTGGTTTAATATCAGAAAATCTTTTCGTATAATTTAACACATTTATAGACTAAAGGAGAAAAGCTATTCACTATCTTTCTACATGTAGAAAAAGCATTATTAAATATAACACATCATCATAATAAAAAGAAAAACCCTCAGAAAATCAAGAATAAGAGAAAATTTCCTAAACCTAACAAAAGCATATTTTAAAACCCTATAGAAAACGTCATAATTAATCATGAAACTTCAGAAGCTTCCCTTCAAGACAAAGAAGAAGAGAACAATGATTGTTATCGCCACAATTATTCAACACTCTTCTGGTGGTCCTAGCCAATGGAATGAGACAGAAAGAAAAAGAAATAAAACTTAAAATAATTACAAAGTAATCATTGTTATATAGGCCTGTCTGAAATGTCTTGAAAACCTCTGATCTTGATATTTCTGCACAGAGTAAATCTACCTTCCTAAACCAGAATCCCCAAACTACATTTCCCAGACTTCTCTGATATTAGGTGTAAATTTGTAATTTAGATTTTCCCAATCCGAGGCACTCATAGAGGCTTTGATTCAGAATTGGGTGATGAGTAGGGTGTCATGTTATAATTATTAATAATGTTCCCTTTCAGACTCAAAAGAATCCTGATTTGGATGATAAATTACATATTTATCTCAATTACATGGGCAAAAAGACAACATGTAGAGATATGTTTGGCTAATAAAATGATGACAGAAGAGGCATAGATCTGGAGCCCTTAGCTATGGAAGCCCAGATTTAACAGCTTCTGTATTATGGTGGAGGGTATGCAGTTTTAGAGCCAGCAATCTGTGTTTTAACAAGCATTTGAGGTGATTCTGATGCATGCCCAAGTTTGAGCCACTGCTCCCGAGAAGTTCTTGCCCATGTGCACAAGGAGAAATATATGAGGACATTTATTATAGTACTATTTGTAATACCAAAGTAAGTGGAAACAACCTTAGTGTCTTCTGTAAGGGAACGGATAAATAACTGGTGTAGTTATACAATAGATTCTGTACATCAGTTCAAATCATGAACTATATCTCTGTGGATGATAAATCACAAAAATCTAATGCTGAACGGGAAAAAAATTGCAAAGTACTTATATGGCATGATACCATTAAATTAAGATTTCAAACACAAAACCAGGGAATATATTATTTATGATAGTCACATAATTTTTTTTTTGAGGAAGATTAGCCCTGAGCTAACTGCTGCCAATCCTCCTCTTTTCGCCGAGGAAGACCGGCCCTGAGCCAACATCCATGCCCGTCTTCCTCCACACTATATGTGGGACGCCTACCACAGCATGGCGTGCCAAGTGGTGCCATGTCCACACCCGGGATCCCAACCGGTGAACCCCCAGCCGCAGAAGTGGGATGTGCGCACCCAACTGCTGCGCCACGAGCCGGCCCGTCACATAATTTTTTTAAAACACAAAAACATTGAGTGCATCCCACATACCAATTTCAGGTGGTTACTTCTAAGAGAGAAGGGAAGAAAATGGCTTAGGGGTATCCTTTGATATTTTATAGAAAAATGTGACAGCATTTTAATATTCATTAAATGTGGGGGATGGGTTTGTTGATTTTTGTTATATTCTCTATACTTTTCTTCATATTTAAAAAAATCATAGTTAAAATCCATGTTTTTTTTTAAGTTAACTTTCACTTGATAAGATGGGTTTATAAAACATCCAGTAACACTGCTGTGTTTCATTTCCAGGGACTCATTGTCAGATAGCTCAGCGGCCATCAAAGGTAAAATGCTATATCAAGCACCTCAGTAAACACATGTTTTTAAGTTCAGTTTGTATCCAACTTGATCCCTGGAACTTCTGGCAGTCAATAATTTACGGAGGACAAAATATATCAATTCCAAATGAAAGCTAAGGAGTAACACACATGCAGGACTGGCTGGCATACTACATGAGATCTAATGTTCCTTAAATAAGGAATCTGGGTAAATCTTTTTGTAAAATAAATACTTATTCTTGAATCTATTTGTAAGTTTCCATTTTCAAATGTTCTATTTTCCTGAAATATTACACACATAAAAATTTAAATTTGAGAACTCAGCTTTCTGGCATTGTAAACTTCCCATATCAATGAAGCAGTAACTCAAGCACACTTTGGGGAAAGTCAAAACATGAGACAAATCTATCTATCCACCTATTTACTTACCTGTCTGTGATTTTTCCCCTCATCCATCCATCCATCAGATGCTCAGATGGAGGACTTGCACATGCTCATTCTGAACTGTCCCAGGATTTAGCATTCAAGTGAAAATCCATGAGTCTTAATTTATCAATACTACATTGACAGGTAATGAGTAAACATTTATAAGAACTGCATATGTTTCTAAGATTTTATTTACTTAATCTAACAAAATCAGCTTAGAATATCTACATATAACGTTAAATGCATTACCCATGTGAACTTAATAGACTGCCCAAAAGTACTTTTACTAATCTTATGTGTATCAAAAATTTATGTATTATTAATATTAACTACCAATAAAATATTTAAAATTTTTGAAGAAATGCAAAAATTGCTAAAGTGTAAAGACCTCTGAGAAATTGTAAGAAAAAATGCTAATGAGACAGTAGAGAAGAGTTCTCAAAGAGCAGGGGATTGAAATGAAGCTCTAGGAAAAAAGAAGGCAGAGAAAGTTGAAGAAAGAGAACTTCTGAAATGACAAGAGCGCAGCACTGTAGCAGGGATCATGAAGAGGAGTACCAGATACAAATCCTTAACTGGCTGTAAACAACAAGGACAAGAGTAACATAAAAGATGAGAGTACTACTCTACACTCACATCCATCTTCCTCTCCCCATTTTTCCATCATAAATATATGCCGTGTTTTCTTTTTTAATCAAAGCAATAGTCAGAGCTTACATTAATTGGACATTTAAATATTGTTCACTGCTGAATTAAGTGGCTGACTATGATTACCTGTCCTTCTTGGTGCAACTTTTTTTTTTCTGGAATCAGTAACTGTTCCTCCTTAGAATTTGGTGAGATTCTTTTTTTCATCTTGTTCTAGAAGCTAGATCTGCCCAGGCCCTTTAACAGCAACTCAGTTCAACTTTCCATACAGTAAAAGCAACTCGATGATCCTTTTTCCCTGGAGCCCTCCATCCTCTCTTCCAGTCTGGACCTAATGCACAGCTGTTATCCTGGGATTTTCCTTCAGCACCATCCTGAGAATTCCCTACATATTTTCCTGCTTCCTGAATCCCACACTTCCTCTTTCTTGGTTTAGTCCCTCATATTGGTGGAGCACACCCTCCTGTAGCTTCCTGAGGAAAGATAACCGGATATGGAAGGAAGCTGAAGGATCTTCCCACTCAAAATGCACATTTTAACAATCTCTGTTTTCAGTCCAGTCCCTCACTACCTGCCCTTCTTCCTCAGTTTTTAAATTCTGGCTTTCATGATAGATTCTTAAACAAAAATTATTTTGGAGAAAGTAACTCTTAAAGCTAAAGCTTGATTGCATTTGCAAGAGCCAGGATTTGTTGTAGGATAAAAGGATTTATAGGCCCAAAACCTGGAGTATTCAGAGCAAAGCGTCTTTAACATACGTCACAGAGGAGGAAGGATATAGTTTATGATGTAATGGCATTTCTCAGGACACGGGGTAGAAGGAAAAGTTCTTTCTGGGCCGGGGAAAAGCATCTAGGGGAAAAAAAGGGAAGAAAGTGGAGATTCAGTGAAAGCCTACTTGCTGCACTCATCAACCCCGAGGGGTGATGGTGACTCGCAGACAGACCGTAGGAAACGTGGGCAGCCACGCTCATACCTCACTTCTCAGAGCACAGCCCAGAAAGCTGCAATGTGAGCAGAGGGGCAAAGCAAAACGTGGTGAGAGGACGACCTTAATTTAAAACTGATTTCACCCATATCAAGTTAGAGAGACGAGGAAACACAGTGATACGCCTTGGTTTCTATTTCTCCTACAAGTAACCTTGGGATACAGAAGGAATGGTAGAGTTATAAGCAATGTATTTCATGGTGGTATGGTTAGGCAGAGCCAGAGCACGGAGGTGCGCCTCATCTGTCACTCAGCATTCTGAAGGCCTGGTGAGTTTTTTCAGGTTAATGACACGTTGCTGACGTGGCTGATGATGCGGAATCCAAGCATGATTGAGGACTGTCCACAAAGGGCCGTTTTCCCAGGCAGATGATCCCATTTTACTCTATCTAGCTGAAGTGAAAACTGAGTTATTCTAGAACACAGTGAGCCAAGAGCAGGACTTAGGTTAACAAACTTTTGGCATCCTCCTCAATAAGTCAGACAGCCTTTCTCTTTCTCCAGAGCCCATGTGAAAGGTCTGAAACTCTGAGTGCAGCGATCAATGATCATCTGGTAGCAGAAAGAACACCTTGATTGGAGCTTGCAAGAGTGGCTTCCACTGTTGTGCACTGTTGGTGAGAATGTAAACTGGTACAGCCATTATGGAAAACAGTATGGAAATTCCTCAAAAACCTAAAAAGAGAACTACCGTCTGATTCAGCAATCCCACTTTTGGGTATTTATCCAAAGGAAATGAAATCACCATCTCGAAGAGATAGCTGCACTCCCATGTTCATTGCAGCATTATTCAAGATAACCAAGATACGGAAATAATCTGGGAAACATTAACAGATGAACAGATAAAGAAGATGTGAGATACACACACACATACACACACACACACTGGAATATTATTCAGCCTTAAAAAAAAATGTACTCCTGCCATTTGCAACAACATGGATGAACCTGCAGGACCTTATGCTGAGTGAAATAAGCCAAATACAGAAAGACAAATACCACATGATCGCACTTATATGTGGAATATAAAATAGGCGTAATCATAGAAGCAGGGAACAGAATGGTGGTTGCCAGGGGCTGAGGGGAGGAGGAAATGGGGAGATGTTGGTCAAAGGGTACAAAGTTTCAGTTATGCAAGATGAGTGAGTCCTAGAGATCTACTGTACAGCACAGTGACTATAGTTAACAATACTGTATTGTATACTTGAAATTTGCTAAGAGGGTAAATCTTAAGTGTTCTCACCACACACAAACAAGATGCTAACCATGGAAAGTGACGGATATGTTAATCAGCTTGATCGTGGTGATCACTTCACAATGCACATGTATATCAAACTACCACACTGTCCACCTTAAACATATGCAATATTTATCAATTATACCTCAATGAAGCTGAAAAAAAGAGTGGGTTCTAATCCGTTCTCTCAGTCACTGGTTCTGTGACCTTGAACCAGTCACATCTCGTCCCTCAGCTTCATTTAGCTCATCCGTAATTGAAGGGGTTGAACTGTGCCTTTGTCCTGTGGGTCATCTGAGTGCTTCAGCAGGAAAAGCAGCTGAATATTTTTAGGTGGCTGAAATGAATAAAAGTTAGATTTCAACCACACTGTTATTATTAAATGGCTAGCTAATCAGACCTCTGTTTCATCCCAAATTAATCTGTAACGATTTAAATTGTAACTTACAATTTTTGAAGCGCTTGCTTCTATATTTTCCCCTTTTCTCCCTTCCACCCATTTGAGGCAAGTAGGCAGGCGTTATATCTCCATTATTTTCCTCCTCAGGGGAATGTACAGCTCTCACCCCAGGATCCCTATAGTCTAGAGCAGCAAGCCCCACATCAAGATCTCTAGAGGGCACCTATTAACAAATTCTTTTTCCTGAGCCCTATTCTAGACCTACTAAATCAGAATCTCTGAGACTGATGCCCTGGGGTTTGTTTGCATTTCTGACAAAACACCTCTAGGTGATTTTTACACACCCTAAATTTGAGAATCTCTAGTTTAGAGAGAAACATTTGAGGCCCTGTTATGCGTCAGGCACTATACCAGCTGCCTTATATGGATCCTTTCACTCAATCCTCATAACAACTCAGTGAAGGAGATCTTGTTTTTAAATAAAATCTTTATTTTGGAATAATTTTAGATTTATGGAAAAGTTGCAAAGACAGCAGTGATAGCCTATCCCTCACTCAGTTTCATTGGCCCCTGTTGTTACTATTTATATTACGGTGGTTAGTTTGTCAGAATTAAGAAACCAACGGTGGTAAATTAGTGTGAACTAAACCTAAATTGTATTCAGTTTTCACTATTTTTTTCATTAATGTCTTTTTTCTGATCTAGGATCTAGTCCAGAATATACATGGCATTCAGTTGTCCTGTCCTCTTAGTTTCCTCTGGTCTGTGACAGTTTCTCAGTCTGTCTTTGTTTTTCATTACCTTGACAGTCTTGAGGAGTGCTAGTCAGATATTTTGTAGAATGTTCCTCAAATTGGGTTTGTCTGATGTTCTTCTCATGATTAGACCAGGGTTAGGGTTTTTGGAAAGGATACCACACAGGCAAGTGTCTTTCTCATCACATGACATCAGGGGGCATCCGATATCTGTATGACATCGCTTGGTGATGTTAATAAAGCGTATGTTTGTAATCCCAATTAAAACAATTAGGAAATAAAAGTATATCAAACCCAGCATTCCACAACTGCTAAGTGGTGGAATCAGGGTAAAGATTCATTTCTTTTCTCTGCCCTTTTGATTGCAAGTGACCATCCCATCTTTATCCTCCCCCCATAAAACTCTCCATTCCAGCTTGACTTGCCATTCCTCTGTGTTGTTTCATGCTCTACTCAACCTCCAAGGTTTCTAAGTCCTTCGGCATTCAGCTCAAATCCAATCTGTTTCTTGAAACTCTCCATGACCCCCAACGTGCTCTTCTCTGATGAAATTCTGAAATGCTTACTGTCTGCTCCTCTAATTTCCCACTTTGCATATATTTTCTTAACCTCTGTCTTTCCAAGCTAAAATGGAAGGATAATGGAGAGAGACCCACCTGCATGTGAATCCATTTGTTCTTGAACTGAATGACCTCGGTGTCTTATCAGAGGGTACTCTTCAATCCACCACACAGTAGTCAGACGAATGCTTCTAAACTGCAAACCTAATTATACCATTACCTTGCTTGAAACTTTTCAATGCCTCCCCAGTACGTACAAAATAAAGTGCAAATGTCTGATCCTAACATACAAGGCCCTTCATGACCTGACCCTTGTCTAGTATTTCACCTTATCTCTAGCCGTCATCACACTCTCCACTCCACAATATCCTGCATTTCAGACGTGAGGAACTATTGTCCATTTCTAAGTGCCCTGTGACCTTTCTGAGCCCTATGATTTGCATCTGCTCTGTTATCAGTGAGGATGCCATTGCAGAAGACTTCAATCCAAACCTGCTGATGGAACAAAGACAATTATAACACCAGGTAACATGAATTGAAAAGCAGGCACAGTTGTCCATGAACTCAACGATGTCATTGAAGACACTGGTTTTTATTTCTTTGCTTTACCATCCTCAGAAAATTTTATTTGCCCTCAGATTGGCTCCCTTCATGGTCACAAGACGGCCGTGGTAGTTCTAAACATCCCTTCCAAGTACAGCAATACCTAGAGACAAAAAAAGATGGCTATCTCTTCCAGTGTCTCCCTCTTAAGGGCAAGAAACATTTCCTAAGTCACCCAGCAGATTTCCTTTTATATGGCCTTGGCCAGAACTCGTTCAAATGCCCACCCCTAAGCTAATCAAACTAGAGGGATGGACTCACCATAATCGGCTTAAACCACTCAGTACTTACTCCTGAAGGTAGGGATACGGTCACTCTCCCTCAGATCAAGTAGGAAAAGGAACACCTGAGCAAAATCTTGGCTTTCTCCAGAAAGACAAAAGGTAATGGCTGTTGAGCGAGAAGCCAGCAGTATCTGCCACGCTGTTACTGTTGCCTTATCTTCCTTGTCTACTAACGGACTCTTTCTTATCTTTTAAGACTCAACTCAAACATGTCCTCTTCCAGGAAGTCTTCTCTGATATCCACATAGAACAGAAGGCTTCATACTCTGAACTCCCATATTGCTGAGTTCATTCCTCTGCTATAGCAGCAATTACATAGCTACAATTCTGCTACCTTCAGACAAAGTGAAACCTTGGGAGAAAGACACCATGTTCTATTAGCCTTTTAGTTCAACTTTGTCGAAAGAAAGAGAAGGAAACAGGAAGGAAGGCAGGAGGGAGGGAAAAGAGGGAGGAAAGAATTTAACTTCTCTGAGTCTCAGGCTGTTCATCTGTAAAATAGGGATGATTATAATTCCTAATATTTGTTTGAAAGATTAAATGGGATAACATATGGAAAGCACCCAACACAGTTCCTAACACATAGCTTCCTGTATATTTTTGGAGAACATGTACTCATCTTGTATTTTTAAATGCCATCCTCCCACCCTTCACACACATTTCCTAGCACAATGCTTTGTACAAGTATAGTTGCTCAATAAGCATGTTGATAGTTGATTTCAAACCTCCCCCCCCCCCCCAAAATACAGATTACTGTACAAATTAAACAACGAGCTCAGTATGCACGTCCTGATGTCCTTTATTAGGCTGGCTAAGAGAATTTTTAATAACATTTCCTAAATTCTCCATTAACAGAGCTCTTAATTGAGGGTTTCCTACAACCATCCAGAACATTAGATCTACACTCTCCACTTAGGCGACCTTTCACTAAGGTACTCTTGCTTTTCCACTCCACTCTCTTCAGGATTCTGGGCTTCATTTCAGCTCTGTCCTGAGGTATGCCTTCCTCCCCTTCCTAACACTTCTTTGTTGCTAAAAATAGTTGATGTCCTTCAAAACAAAAACACTGGGCAAATCAGTTAGCTTTTACAGCTACAGCTTTATACTGGTCTCTGTGAGGTTGGGGCATGGACGGATTAAATAAAGGAAGAAGCTCACCACAATCTTCTTCTTTCCATGTACCTCTGCATTCCTCAAAGGAGTTTACAAAACTTATGTAAAAATAGCAGTACCATACTCATCAAAAATTCACAAGCTAAAGGATGCTAAGTGAGACTTTGCAGAATGCTAAAGAGGAAAACAGCCAGCTTAGAAGATCACCAGAAAGCATTCTGAGGAAGCACTTGCTTAAAGGCCCCCTACGTCCAACCTAAAAAACTGGGACTGGAGATGTTGGTGATCACAATTTAACAAACACTCTTCTCCAAGGAAAACTGGAGCATGTAATATAGCCAGTTTCCTTTAGACTATAATGGATATCTTTAGGACTTCTCTCACCTACACTATCACTTGGTATGATACTATCAGCTTGAGTTCTGTCTCTATTCAGATACTTATACACCCTGTGAAGTTTCATGACATTAACCCTGAAAGAGGCATCAGTATATTACCTAAAATATTTTTCTCATCCATTGGATATTCGACTGCTTTGAAATGCTCTATTTCCTATTTCCCTGCAAGTGAAAGTTTTCTATTAGATAAGTATTTAATCCTCCTTACATTTGGTATATGTGTGAAGTAATGCATTCATGTGGATGGATCCACATCTCCACAGGTATCAAGGCACGAGCATGTTGTTGCATACATTTATATACTCATGCACAAACCTGTATATGTTCATACTTGAAAATGAATATGTTTTTACTACTTTGCATTTCTGCAACTCATCTCTGGAGTTGCATTGTCCTAATTTCTTTGAATGAAAGTAGCAAAATTGCAGCACAAACCAAAATTGCTCAGAGGCCTAAATTTAAAGGTAACTAGCCCAATTTAGCACTCAATTAAATCCTAGTCTGTTTAACCTATTAGCAACTGTGTCAACCTGCTTGTCAACTCCTATCTTCTGATACTTCTATCCTCAACTCAAAAATCATTCTACCCTCTCTTTATTTCTAGAGTTCATGCCAAGCTCCCTGCCTGTTATTCGGTATTTCACATATCCTCAGGGCCATGGTTCTCATGGATTAATTTGTAGGCCTCTGGTTATCCATCAAAAAGATTCTTTAGGTGTATAAATAGTCCAAAGACTGAGTCACACAAAAACGGAAATGAGAGGGTACATGTACGTGAAGAATTAGAAGTATTCTCTAGTGAAGACTGATATTATCATAGAATCATAGAGCAAAGAGAGTAGATCAACATCCCTACATTATTATCACTGAAGGGTTATCCAGCTGTTAATTTAACATCTCCAGTGTTGTAGAACTGAGAGCCATCCCCAAGCATGACTTCTAATCATGACAACACTGTCTCATACATCAAGGTCATATCTGTTTTTCTATAGTTTCTACCATTCAAGTAGTCATCAAAAGCCCATTAGAGTGGTTAACCTACAGAGGTCAACCACGAGCCACTTACCCCTTTGAGAATCTAATGAAAATGATGGACCTTCTTCACAGAAAACTGTACATGCAAAAATAATGTTTTACAGTTTCAGGGAGTACACAAGTGCTGCGAAACGCATCCATCGTGGACTCCTTGGTAAAGAATTCCTCACTACTCTTTTGTACTGAATAGAGTAATGGAAAAGTAAGCCATGGATTCCTCCTTCAAGGAGCTTACCTTCTAATAGCAAATGCTTGTGACACATTCAATAGCAGTAAGGCAGGATATTGTAAAGTACAAGTTATATATGGGGGAGACAGAAAATTCCACTCTTGCCTATATAGGGCCACCAAGCACTCACATTCCATAAGGGAAATAAAGGTCCTTTGCCGTGTTTTCAGAAGCATCGCCTGATGGCACCGCACCAGGAGAGCAGAGGAGGGTGCTGGTCATGGTGTAGTACATGGTACTCAGTAAATGTTTGCTGAATAAGTAAATGATCCAAGAATAAAACACTCCTTGCCCTTCCAGAGACGAAAGTTGAAAAGAATAATAAAAATATTTCATTAGCCTCCAAGCTTCCTTAGAATAGCATTTTTGTCCACTTCACCTTTAATCCAAAAATGTCAAAGCATTTCTAAACCCAAAACAAACCTCTATGAGGCACGTTTTAGATGAGTTAAGAAAGGTTAAAAAGCTGTGTCCAAGGTCAGAGGAGCCAAACTACAGAATAGAATCCAGAAGGTTCTCCAACCAAATCTCAGGAGACAAGCACTGGTATTTCCATTTTAATTTCTTAACAACAATACCTTCTAACAGAGTAATTGGACAGCTTTAAGAAGTGATTAATTTTCTTTGAAATCCAGATGTTACTCTGTTTCTTTATATGAGAGTGACCTTGGAGGTTCAGTAAAGAAACTTCATCAAATAAGGTAACAGGAAAAACCTCTTAGCTGGTTCACAATTGCTTCTATTTGGGCTGTAAAACTGCTCTGTAATGAAACACAAAATGTTTTCTTTTAGCTGAGAGTGTTGCCCTTTAGTTCTTTATATGTATGCTATATATTGTAAGGATGGTTTTGTTTGGTGTAGTTTTTGCTTAAGTTAAAGGATCTTGCTTAAAGGCAAATAAAATTTTGCAAGGGAGTCAAAGAAGTTAACACCACACCAACTATAAATGAAACATGCCTTTAACTCCTTATATGTCTTTTCCAAGATAAATCAAAGAATTAGCATAATAGGAAGGGGATCAGAAAGTATGAGCTCAGGTCCTGGCTCTATGACCCAATAATTGTGTGACTTTGACCAAATCACCTAGACAATTAGAGCCTCCATTTTGTCACCAGTAAAACTAGGGTAATAGATGCTGGCCAGGTGGCGTAGTAGTTAAGTTCGCATGCCCCGCTTCGGCAGCCCAGGGTTCATGGGTTCAGATCCTGGGCACGGACTTACACACCGATTATCAAGCCATGCTGTGGCTGCATCCCATATACAAAATAGAAGAGGATTGGCACAGATGTTAATGACAAGCTTCCTCAAGTGAAAAGAGGAAAACTGGCAACAGATGTTAGCTCAGGGCCTATTTTCCTCACACACACACACAAACTGGGGTAATAAAATTTGCCCTATTTCCCTCTGTGTTTGAAATGAGGTTGATGTGAGATTATGCACATGAAAACAGCCTTTTTAAAGTCTATATCAGTGTTAAGGCAGCATAGTTTCACCCAGAAGAGATGCTTACCTGGCGATAGCGGGGTCTCTCTCCACTTGTGCAGTATCAGAGTCTTAGGGGTCCAATGGGAGTAGTGGGCATAAGAATCAAGATTACTGTTATACATACTTCTCTTTTCCCTTCTACTGTACCTCAGCCCACTGCTACTAGAGTCCTAACCAGCTACACAGCATCTGAGCTGCCCCTAATTTCATGAACATTTAAAGCTATTTATTTTGGGGAAAGGTAAGACATATATAATGACTTGTTCTGAGGTCTGATGGCAGAGTAAAAACAATCAGCAACTGAATCCAGAGACTCCAGGGTTCCCAGTTTAACCTGTTATGCAATAGCCAATTAACAGTTCTAATGCACACTAGAATATAAGTACATCCTTTCGACGGTGTTGATAAACGAACTTGATAAAGGGGGGAAACAGTCCTGATATGTTACATGAACATATACAGAGTCAGGCGGGTTCAGAGAAACAGCAATTCAGAAGTGTAATCCTGAACAGATGGCTGCTCCCCACATGCTATCTCTGGAGGGGGTTTTTTCAAGGTAAATAGAAACAAATGTTTTGGTGCATTGTGTACCAAAATAAAGATCTCACAAGAAGAATTTTCCAGCATGAAACAAGTTTCTTCTTAATCACATATTTATGACAAAGACAAAAACTGGTTTGTGAGCTAGTTTAAGGCACTCCCTGTCATCCCACCATTAAATTACTCTTACTAATAGACAATATGTTCAGTTACTTCTAAGATACTTAAGTCACTTTAAATCTGCCCATTCTGTCTCCTCATTCCCACCTGGCCTAGTTCCTCACAACATGAAGCCACAAAGGCAGTTTCTCTCTCTTTAAAAGTTTCCCTTTTCATCCAATAAAATATGAGTGTGTTTAAGAGAACAACATACATTGTTCTTTCACTAACTCATTTATTCCACAAACATATTTCAAGGACCTACACTATAAAAGGGCAAAAGACTTACAAGTCCCATTTCAGTCCCTGATCATCTGACATTAAAGATACCTCATAACTTCCCCTTGCCTCAGTTCCACCCTCAATAATATTTGACCTGCTCACCTGACAAGTCCTTGTATGAATATGCTTGCTCGTTCACTCATTCATTAGTTCAACAAATATTCACTCAGCCCCTACTCTGTGCCGAGGAGGTGTGGTGCTACAGACACAGTGATAAACCAGACAGACACGGGCCTGCCCTCACAAGCTTACCCCCTGAGCAGTAACAGAAGGAAACTAAAGTGAAAGGTCTTATTTTAACAGGAAAATGAGAGAAAGAGTGCCTAACTTGGGAGCCTTTAGGCTATAGTCTCCTTTTACCCAGAGCTACAGGTGAAGCTCCAGAGAAATGGTATGGACTAGAAGAGGACAACTTTATCACATAGGCAAAAAGGAACATCCTCATAACTGCTTCATATCCATATTGGCACAAAATATGAGTTAAAATACAATCCAAAATGTTTCTTCCTGTAAATATGCTTTTTCCCCCATACTTACTCCTAGTAGCTTTTTTGTCCTGGAAGGGAGGTGCTATAACTTGAAACATAAATGCACAAAAAAAGCAGCATTCTAAACAACACAGGACACTATGACATCTTCTCTAGTCCAGTATTTCCCAAAATGTGGTATATAGACCACTGCAAGACATGAAATTATTTTAGGTGGTACATAGATAAAATTTACTAACAGTTATGTGTTTACTTTAATATGTATCAGAAAAAATAGACCCAGCACATCAAAACCATGATTTCACTGATATTTGGGCTTAGTATGAGGCTAAAGCAGGCAGCACTGTAACAATCCACTTTATGCAGCCCACCCGAATGACAGGAGCAGGGCTCAGGTGTGCCCATGAATGTTTCCATTCCCTCCATTGTAACTCCAGAGACACAGAAAGTGCAAGCGCCACCACTAGCAAGTGAATCTCACATCCTGCAGGAGGTGTGGTTCCACAGAAGAAAACTGAGAACTGTTCCTTGTCTGTATAATGAGGCTGGTGCCTCTGATATTATAGTATTGTGGTGAGGATTAAAGGAAACAAAGAATGTGTTTTGCCTCACTGACCCAGTGAGCGGCTCAAAGCAAGAGCTCAAGGAGCGGTGGTACTAGTAGTTGTAATCATTGTTATCATTGTTTGTTAACATGATGATGATTGTTGTGATAATAGCGGATTTGTAAAACAGTTTTAGGGTCACTTTTGTTAACTTAATTATTTTATCAACCTACAAATGAAGGCTAATTATTTGAGTATAACCTTTGGAGAGCCATTAAGCCAAGGATGCACTTCCTTCAATTATACACTTAATTTGTTCATCATCTCCATGCATAATCAAGGTACTCGGAATTACCACAATGAAACTTTCAGTGTCTCACCCAATAGCTTCTTGATTCATTCTTAAGCGATATATAGTTTTCATCATGACTTAACTTTATCCAAATGATTATGCACCAATTGTGTTAGTATTTACAGTAATGCTATATTTGCAACAATAAATTGCAACGTATTTTTCATAGAGCCCATATGATATTGTGAGTTAATTTAGTGTTTAGAGTTTCCAAATTAAAAGTAGTGGTAATAATAATAAAACGACAGCATCAGCAAGAACTTCGTAATGTTGCTAGAATCTTTACTTTTTAAAAAGCACATTACGTGGTTAGGGAGAAGAATGAAAACAAATGCAAAGACTGAAAAATAACAAAACGAAGCTAATGATCTTTCTGTGGACCAATGATAGTACGCAAATACCCTCTAAATAGCCCAATTAAAGGAAGACATGATAGACTGGCAGACATGTCAAAGTTAACTAAAATTTTTCTAGTAAAACAATATATGAATAAAACATTTGGTTCATAATTTTATGAGTAGAGTTAAGATTATCATGAAAAAGTACACATAAATATAAAGCATTAAATAAGCTTCTTCAATGTATTAGGCCCTCAATAAAATATGAAAATAAATCCACTATTAAAATACAGATATAGTATATTTATTTCACCTTCATTACTGCAAACCTTGACAAAGTTCAGGAGAAATGAGATGAAGGTGGGTGAAATTCTATCTAAATATCATAAATTAAAAATATTCTAGAAAAAGAATAAGTCATAGAAGGAATTTAAAAATCATGGAACTACCTGTGGTAATTACTGTTGATTTTTTTAAATGTAAAAGTGATTGCCAAAGAAAACAAACAATGAGCTCATCTTAAAGTTAAATCCTTTGAGTTAAAACCTTAAAGTCAAATAAATTAAATGATATATATATATATAAGCAGAGGTGGCTGGACTCCTACCTTCACATAGTGAAAGCGGTTATAAAGTCCCCTGGAAGGCAAAGCCATTTCTCTCTGTGGCTTCTTTCTGTTCTGGCGCTTCCTCACACCGAATCAGTTTCTTAGGAACACCAAACACTAAAATGTATATCAATAGTATATACTTTATTAGAAATATAAATGCATGTGACTTTCTACAAAAAACTTCAACAGAATTAAGAGAGTCATTAGGGTTTTGCTTTTAGTAATGGATTATGAGTTCCCTTTTATTTAGAATGTTTGCATCTACGTTCATGAGGGATATTGGTCTGTAATTTTCTTTTATCGTAATGTCTGTCTGTTTTCTAGTATTAGAGTAAAGTTGGCCTCATGAAATGAGTTGGAAAGTATTCCCTTCTCTTCAATCTTTTGGAAGAGTTTGTGAGAATTGGCTTTTTTTTCGTTAAAAGTTTAGAATTTCCAAGTGATGCCATTTGGGCCTCCCATTTTCTTCACAGGAAGATTTTTAACTACAAATTCAATTTCTTTGTCAGATATAGAGTTATTCAAGTTATCTATTTCTTCTTGAGTAAGCTTTTGTAGTTTGCGTCTTTCAAAATGAATTTGTCTATTTCACCTAAGTTGCTGAATTTATTCACATCTAAGTTGTTCATAATATTCTCTCATTAACCTTATTAAAATCAGCATAATCTGCAGTCAAGCCACTTCTCTCATTCTTGGTATTAGTAATTTGTGCCCTGTATCTTTTTTTTTCCTTAAGAGTCTGACTAGAGGTTTATCAATTTTATTGATCTTCTCAAAGAACTAGCTTTTGGTTTCATTTATTTTTTTCTATTTTTCTGTTTTATATTTCATTGATCTTTCTTCTGATCTTTACTATTTCCTTTCCTATGCATACACTGGGTTTAATTTACTTTTCTAGTTTCTTAAAGTAGACAGTTGGGTTATTGATTTGAAACTTTTCTTCTTTCCTCATTTACGCATTCAGTGCTATAAATAATTTCCCTCTAAGTACCGCCATAGCAGCATCCCACAAATTTTGGTATTGAAGATATTTTCATTCAGTTCAAGATTTCTAAATTCCCTTTTGATTTCTTCTGACCCACAGTGATTCAGAATTGTGTTATTTAGTTTCCATATATTTGGGGATTTTCTAGACATCTTGCTGTGACTGAGTTCTAATTTGATATCATTGTGTTTAGAGAACATACTTTGCATGGTTTGAATCTTTTTAAATGTATGAAAACATAATTTATGACCTAGAACATGTGTTTGAAAAGAATTTATATTCTGCACCTGGGGAGGAAAGTGTTCTATAAACGTCATTAGGTCAGGCTAGGTGATAGCAGTTTTCAAGTCATTTATATTTTTATTGACTTAGTATCTATTGATCTTATGAATCACTGAGAAAGGAGTGTTGAAAACTTCAACTATAATTGTGGATTTCTCATTTAATTTCTGTCAGTTTTTGTTTCATATATTTTAAGGCTGTATTATTATGTGCATAAAAGTTTTGAATTTTTTTTCTTGATGAATTACCCCTTTATCATTATGAAATGACATTTTTTCTTCCTGGTAATATTCTTTGCTCTGAAATCTATTTTGTCTGATATTAGTTAACCCCTGCAGCTTTCTTTTGATCAATGTTAGCATGGTATACCTTGTTGCATCCTTTTACTTTTAAACCTATTTATGCCTTTATATTTCAGTTGTGTTTCTTATAAACAGCATATATAGTTTGGTCATGTTCTTTTAATCTGACCTGACTATCTCTGTCTTTTTTTTTTTTTTTTTTGAGGAAGATTAGCCCTGAGCAAACTACTGCCAATCCTCCTGTTTTTGCTGAGGAAGACTGGCCCTGAGCTAACATCTATACCCATCTTCCTCTACTTTATATGTGGGACGCCTACCACAGCATGGCTTTTGCCAAGCGGTGCCATGTCCACACCTGAGATCCGAACTGCGAACCCCGGGCCGCCAAGAAGCGGAATGTGTGAACTTAACTGCTGTGCCACCAGGCTGGCCCCTATCTCTGTCTTTTAATTGGAGTGTTTAGACCATTCACATCTAATTTGATTACTGACATGGTTAAGTTTAAGTCTATCATCTTGCTATTTATTTTCCATTTGTCCCAATTATTCTTTTCTCCCTTTCCCTCTTTTTCATCCTACCCTTGGATTAATTGAATATTTTTATTATTCTATTTTATCTCCTTTGTTGGCTTCTTAGCTATAACTCTTGTCTTACCATTTTAGTAGTTGTTTTCGGGTTTATAGTAGACATCTTTAATCACAGTGTACCTTAAAGTGATATCATATCAGTTTATATAGAAGAGCCTTAAATTGTACACTTCCATTTCTCTTTTCCTACCCTTTATTGTTATATATTTTACTTGTACATATGTTATAAACCCCACAACATATTGTTATTACTTATGTTTAGACAATCAATTCTTTTAAAGAGTTATGTAATAAGAAAACATTTTATATATTTACCCATGTAGTTTCCATCTCTGGTATTCTTTATTTCTTTGAGTAGATCCATATTTCCACTTGGTGCCATTTTCCTGCTGCTTGAAAAACTTCCTTTAGACTTCTCTCTAGTAGTGTGGGTCTACTGGTGATAAATACTTCTAGCTATTGTATTTCTGAAAAAGTGGTTATTTTGCCCCTAATTTTTTAGAGACATTTTCTCTAGGTACAGAATTCTATGTTGGCAGTATTTTTCTTTTAGTACTTTTAAGATATTGCTCCACTATCTTATCATTTGTATCATTTCCAAAGAGAAACTGCTCTCATCCTTATCTTTGCTCCTATGCACATAATGCATCTTTATTCCCTGATTGCTTTTAAGATTTTCTCTTTATCACTGGTTTTGAGTGCTTTGATTATGATGAGATTTGGTATAGTTTTCTTCAAGTTTCTTTCCTTTTTTTTTTAAAGACTGGCACCTGAGCTAACAACTGTTGCCAATCTTTTTGTTTTTTCTGATTTTTCTCGCCGAATTCCCCCAGTACATAGTTGTATATATATATTTTTTGGTTGTGGGTCCTTCTAGTTGTGGCATGTGGGATGCCACCTCAGCATGGCCTGATGAGCGGTACCATGTCTGCGCCCAGGATCTGAACCAGTGCAACCCTGTGCTGCTGAAGCAGAGCGCACGAACTTAACCAGTTGTCCACAGGGCCGGCCCCTTCAAGTTTCTTGTGCTTGGGTTTTCCTATGATCCGTACATCTACAGATTTGTAGTTTACGTCAAAATTCAAACACCTTTGGTAATTATTTCTTCAAATATTTTTCTGCCCTCCCTTTGGGAACTCTGATTATAAATATATTGGCTGGCTTGAAGTTGTCCCTCACCTCAGTGATGTTCTTCTCTTTTTTTAAAGCAGTTTTCTTGAGACATAAATTACATACCAAAACCTCATCTATTTAAGTGTACACATCTTGGCTGGCCTGGTGGCACAGCGGTTAAGTTCACACATTCCACTTCGGTGGCCCAGGGTTCGCTGGTTCGGATCCCGTGTGTGAACATGGCACCACTTGGCAAGCCATGCTGTTGCAGGCATCCCACATATATAGTAGAGGAAAATGGGCATGGATGTTAGCTCAGGGCCAGTCTTCTTCAGCAAAAAGAGGAGGATTGGCAGCAGATGTTAGCTCAGGGCTAATCTTCCTCAAAAGAATAAATTAAATAAATAAACACAGTGTACACATCAAAGATTTTTAACATATTCTGAAAGTCGTGCAACTGTCAGGAGGCATTAGGGGAAGATCCATTTCCTTGCTTTTTCCAGCTTTTAGAGGGAACCCACATTCCTTGGCTCATGCCCCGGTTCAAAACAGCACATTGCATGTCTCTGATCATTCACATCTCCCTCTCTGACCAAATCTGGGAAAGGTTCTCTGTTTTGCTTTTGTGTTTTTTGGTGAGGAAGATTGGTGCTGAGCTAATACCTGTTGCCAATCTTCCTCTTTCTGCTTGAGGAAGATTGTCCCTGAACCAACATCTGTGCCACTCTTCCTCTATTTTGTACGTGGGATGCTGCCACATCATGGCTTGACAAGCCATGTGTAGGTCTGTGCCAAGGATCCAAAAATGTGAACCGTGGGCCACCAAAGCGGAACACATGAACTTAACCACTATGCCACTGGGCCAGCCCCTAGGTTCTTCATTTTTAAGGACTCTGTGATTAGATGTTCTACTGGATGACTCAGGATAATCTCTCCATCTCAAGGTCTGTACACTTGATCACTTCTGCAAGGTCTCTTTTCTTGTGTAAGGTAAGATATTCACAAGTTCTGAAGATTAAAAGATGGACATCTTTGGGGACCATTGATTTTGCCTACCACACCCATTAACAGTAATTCCCCGTCCTTCCTCTCCTGCCTGCTAGGCAACCACTATTCGACTTTCTGTCTTTATAGATTTTCCTATTCTGGACATTTCATATAAATGGAATTATACGATATCTGGTCTTTTGTGCTCGGCATCTTTCACTTACCGTAATGTTTTCAAGGCTCATCCATGTTGTAGTATGTATCACTACTACATTTTTTAAGGGTTGAATAACATTCCATTGTATGGATATGCCACATTTTGTTCATTATTTCATCAATCAATAGATACCTGGAATGTTTCCACCTTTGGCTACTATGAATAATCCTGCTATGAAGATTAAGTTTTTGTGTGCACTTATGTTTTCATTTATCTTGGGTATACATCTAGGAATAGAATTGTTGGATCAAGGGGCCGGCCCAGTGGCACGGCAGTTAAGTTCACACGTTCTGCTTTGGTGGCCCAAGGTTTGCCGGTTCGGATCCTGGGTGCGGACATATGCACTGCTTGTCAAGACATGCTGTGGCAGGCATCCTACATATAAAGTAGAGGAAGATGGGCATGGATGTTAGCTCAGGGCCAGTTTTCCTCAGCAAAATAGAGGAGGATTGGTGACAGATGTTAGCTCAGGGCTAATCTTTATCCAAAAAAAACAGAATTGTTGGATCATAAGGTATGTTTAATTTTTTGAGGAACTACCACACTGTTTTACAAAGTGGCTGCACCATTTTACTTTCCCACCAGCAATGTATGGGAGCCCCAATTTTTCCACACCCTCAAAAGCACTTTATTGTCTGTTTTTTTAATTATAGCCATTCTAGTAAGTGTAAAGTGGTAACTCATTTTGTTTTGATTTTCATTTTCCTGGTGGATAATGATTTTGAGCATCTTTTCATGTGCTTATTGGCCACTTGTATATCTTCTTGTGGGAAATATTCACTCAGATCCTTCGCTCATTTTAAAATTGGGTTATTTGTCTTTTTATTATTGCCTCATAAGGGTCCTCTGTGTATTCTAGATAAAAGTCCCTTAACAAATATTTGATTTGCAGATATTTTCTCCCATCTGTGGGTTGTCTTGCACTTTCTTGATGGTGTCCTTTGAAGCATGAAAGGTTTTAATTTAGATGAAGTCCAACTTACCTGTTTTCCTTTTGTTGCTTGTACTTTTGGTGTTGTAGCTAAGAAACCATTGCCTCAATATCACAAAGATTTACTCCTATGGTTTCTTCTAAGAGTTTTATCCTTTTAGCTCTTACTTTTAGGTCTATGACCCATTTTAAGATAACTTTTGTGTATGGTGTGAGGTAGAGATCCAATTTTATTCTTTCGAATGTATCCAGACTGTTCTTTCTCTATTAGATTATCTTGGCATCCTTGTCAAAAATCAATATATCATGAACGGAAGGGCTAATTTCTAGACTGTTAACCCTATTCCATTGATCTATGTCTGTCCTTGTACTAATATTACACTATCTTCATTACCGTAGCTTTGTAGTAAGTTTTAAAATCAAGAAGTGTGAGTCCTCCAACTTTGTTCACCTATTTCAGAATTGCTTTTGCTACTCTGGGTCTCTTTCATTTCTACATGAATTTTAGGATCAGCTTGACAATTTCTCCAAAAAAATCCAACTGAGATTTTAATAGTGATTATGTTGAACCTGTAAATCAATTTGGAAAGTATTTCCATCTTAATAATATTAAGGCTTCCAACCCATGAACATAGGATGTCTTTTTTAAATTTGGATCTTCTTTAATATCTTTCAACAACACTTCATAGTTTTCAATAAACATGTCTTGCACTTAAAAAAAAAATTATTCCTGAGTATTTTTTTTGCTTTTGATCCTATTGTAAATTGAATTATTTTCTTAATTTCATTTTCAGATTGTTTATTGCTAGCATATTGAAATACAACTGACTTGCATATTGATCTTATATCCTGCAACCTTGAAAGCTTTTGTCATATACAAACACAGATAGTTTTGCTTCTCTCTTTCCAATCTGAATGGCTTCTCTTTCTTTTCCTTGCTTAACTTTCCTGGCCAGTATCTCCAGTAAAATGTTAAGTAGAAATGGTGAGAGCTGACATACTTACCTTGTTTCTGATATTGTGAAGAAAGCATTCAGTCTCTCAGCATTAAATATGATGTTATCTGTGGAGTTCCCATAGATGCCATTTATCAAGTTGAGGGAGTTCCTTTAGTTGACTGCTTTCATCATGAAAGAGTGCCGAATTTTGTCAAATGCCTTTTCTGCATCAACTGAGATGACCATGTGTTTTTTGCCCTTTATTCTATTAAGATGGTGTATTACATTGATTTTCAGATATTACACTAACCTTGGATATATTCCTGGTATAAATCCTACTTTCTCATGGTGTATTCATTCTGTACATGGCTGGATTCAGTTTGCTAGTATTTTATTAAGGATTTTTTACATCTATATTCCCAGACGATATTGGTTTGAAGTTCTCTTTTCTTGTGATGTCTTTGTCCGGTTTTGGTATCAAGGTAATACTGGTGTCACAGATTGACTTGGAAAGTGTTTCTTCCTCTTCTATTTTTTGAAACAGTTTGTAAAAGATTGAAATTGACTCTTTAAATATTTGGTAAAATTCAGTGAGGCCATTTGTGCCTGGGATTTGTGGAAAATTTTTATTTACTAATCCAATCTGTTTACTTGTTACAGATCTATTCATATTTTTTACTTTTTCTTGAGTCAGTTTCAGTAGTTTGTCCATTTCAGCTAGGTTATCTAATTAGTTGGCCTACACTTATTCATAGTATTCCTTAGGAATCTTTTTTATTTTTCTAAGGTTAGTGGTAATGTTCCCTCTTTCATTTCTGGTTTTAGTAACTTGAGTCTTCTCTCTTTTTTTCCTTTTTCTTTTTTTAAAATTATTTTATTGAGGTCATTTTGGCTTATAACATGGTGTAAATTTCAGGGATACATTATTATATTTCAGTTTCTGTATACACTGCATCATGCTCACCACGAATAGTCTAGTTTTCATCTGTCACCACACATATTCCCCCTTTACCCTCCCTCAACCCCCTTCTCCTCTGGTAACACTACTCTGTTCTCCTTATCTATGTGTTTGTTTATCTTCCACATATGAGTGAAGTCATATGGTATTTGTCTTTCTCTGTCTGACTTATTTCACTTAGCATAATACCCTCAAGGTCCATCCCATCCATATTTTCACAAAAGGCACAATTTTTGCCTTTTTTTATGATCTCTCTTTGATTTTCTCTATTATTGCTCTATTCTCTATTTTATTTATTTCCACTCATCCTATTATTTCCTTCCTCTCCTAGGTTTGGGTTTGGTTTGCTCTTCTCTTTTAGTTTCTTATAGTGGATAATTAGGATATTGATTTTAGATGTTCTTCTTTTTTAATACAGGCATTTACAGCTATAAATTTCTCTGTAAGCACTGCTTTAGCTGAGTCCCATAAACTTTGGCATGTTGTGTTTTCATGCTCGCTTATTTCAAAGTATCTTCTAATTTCACTTGCCATTTCTTCTGTGGTCCATTGACTAATTAAAATGTCTTATTTATTTTCCATATATTTGTGAATTTCACAAATTTCCTACTGCTATTGACTTCTAATTTAGTTCCATTGTGGTTGGAGATGCTCTCTGTTGATTTCAATCCTTTTCAGTTTATTGAGGCTTGTTTTGTGGCCTAGCATTCATCTAACCTGGAGAATATTCCACGTGGGCTTGAAAAGAATGTGTATTCTGCTGTTTGGGGTGGAGTATTCTATAGATGTCTGTTAGGCCTGGTTGATTTATATGTTGTTCAAATCTTCTATTTATTTGTTGATCTTCTACCTATTTATTCATCCATTATTGAGAGTAGGATAATGAAGCCTCCAACTATTATTGGTGAATTGTCTATTTCTTCAATTCTGTCAATTTTTGTTTCACGTTTTGGAGGCTTTGTTGTTAGGTACATATATGTTTATAATTGTTATATACCCAAATGTTATAAATTATTATATCTTCATTATTATAAAATATCCTTCTTTGTCTCTAGTAACAATTTTTGTCTGAAAGTCTATTTTGTCTGATATTAGTACAGCTGCTGCAGTCGTCTTTTGGTTACTTTTTTCCACCCTCTTACTTTCAATGTATTTATGTCTTTGAATTTAAAGTGTCTCTTGCAAAGAGCATATATAGTTGGATCATATTCTCTGCCTTTTACTTGGAGTATTTAATCCATTTACATTTAATGTAATTACTGATAAGGTACAGTTTATATCTGCCACATTTTTAAAAATTCTTTTTTCACCGTGTGTTTCACTTTGGACAGTTTGTATTTTATGCTGTTAAGTTCATTAATCTTTTCTTCTTTAACATCGAATATACTGTAGATCCCATCTATTGCATTTTTCATGTAAGACATTATAATTTTCATCTCTAGATGTTTAATTTGTGCCTTTTACAAATACATTTTCTAAGTCTCTACTTACAGATAGATGCTGCTATAATAACTTTTAACGTCCTTGTCTGCTAATTTTAATATCTGTGTCAGTTCTAATTTGGTTTTGATTGATGGATTGTTCTCCACATCATGGGTCAAATTTTCTCGCTGATTTGAATGTATAGTAATATTTGCTTGGATGTCAGACATTGTGAATGTTACCTTGTTGGGTGTTGAGTATTTTGTATTTCTTTAAATATTCTTGAGTTTTATTCCATGACACAGCTAAGTTCCTTGGAAACAGTTTGATCATTTTAAACCTTGCTTGTTAGGCAGGATCAACGTAGCATATAATCTGAAACTGATTATTCCCCACTACTGAAGCAAGACCCTTCTGAGTACTCTCTCCAATACTCCATGAATTATGAGATGTTCTGGTCCAGCTAACAAGAACAGGCACTATTATGGGACCTGTGTGAGTGCTGCAAGTGTTTCATCTAAAACCCTCTGATGGTTATTTCCCCAGTTTTGGGCGGTTTTCTCACATGCATGTACCAATTAGTAATCTGAATACTCAAGAGGGACTCTGCCGATATCCAGAGTTCCCTGTCTGTGCAGCTCTCTGCTTTCCAGTGATCTGTCATGAGAATTCTAGCTTCCTTGGTTCCCCTGGATTCTCAGCTCCATCTCCTCAATCCAGGGAGTCTACAGAGCTCCACTTGGATTCCCCCTCCCTGCACGACAACCTGGAAACTTCCTCACGGCGGTCAGCTGTGGCAATCATAGGGTTACCTCATTTGTTTTCAGGCTCTCAGGAATCAATGTCCTTCACTGTCTGGTGTCCAAGGTCTTGAAAAACATTATTTCATATATTTTGTCTGGTATTTTCAGTTGTTTCAGGTGGAAGGGTAAACAGGCAATACCTGTTACTCCATCTTGATCAGAAACAGACATCTTTCATTGGATTTCTTGATGGCCCCCAGGGGTTCTAAATAGCTCAAAATTTTCTGTAAATCACTGGGAGTACCTTATCACGCACTTGATATAATGGAATAGGAGGTATACAACATGCCCTCTGAAATATTCTTTCCAAAAATGTTTAAACCAAATCTGAAGAATACTGCATCTGGGCCCGCGTGGGCCTCACATAAGCTACCACCCTACAATAGAGAGCATTTCTCCTGGACCCAGACTCCTCCTGTCTCCAGAGTTCCCACATCCAGCTCCTTTCTCTTTATGCCAATCTATACATGAATTTATGTTACTCCGATAATGGCATACATAGGCACATCAGTGAGGGCAATATTTAAGCATAAGTTCAAACCCCAGAGGAGGAAGACACTTTCCTCCATTGCCCTAAAATGTAGGCTGCAGTTGGAGACATTGATTTATGCATTTCTAAGAAACCTATTATCTTCACCACAGAGAAGTCAGAGCCCAACGCATGAGGCAAAATCTGGACTCTTTAAATTGTGATATGCTTGAATGGCTTACTAGCCAGAGTTCAGCTAGCTGGGTATTAGAGGCTCTGTGAAGTTTCCAATAAGCAGAAAATAGAAACAAAAATAATATTCTAAAATGTGACAATGATTATGATACTCAGAAATTCCTCATGGAAAAGTGATTTTCCCATGATCTGTCAAAATCAGCTCTGCTTGGTGAGGGGACGGGTCTAAGGAAGGATCAAGTCCCATAGACTAGACTCAAAGTGTGGTTTTTGTACTATCTACCTCAAAATTATTTAGGGGCACACGTTTAAACACAGATTTCTAAGTTTCAGAGTTACTAAATTACAATCTCTAAGGGTAGAGCCCCAGAACCTAGCCTTTTAATAAATACTCTTGATGATTTTTATGCACATTAAAGTTTGAGAATGACTATAGACAATCCTGCTGGAACTAGATAGGATATCAGGTCCGCTCAATAGGCACCAAAAGGAAAAATCCAAATATGCAGGCAGGACATGGTGTCAAGGGAATCTGACAGGAAGCAGATGGTTCATGCAGACCATTATGGAAGCGGAAGGAAGGTCCTATAATGTCAATAGGTGGAAATCCAAAAGTGGAAAGATGTAGGCATCTCTCCTGATTAGGAATCAGGCATCAGTGATAGGCAAAGTTTCAGACAGACAGATGATGGGCATCAGAGATGTAGCGGCTTGTATAAGAATCTAGTCACGCAGACTTGGGTTTAGGGATTGCGTCCTAATTTCCATGAGATTGAGGAAATCAAAGTAGAATTCCAATCCCAAAGCAGAGTCAGAGTCAGATACAAGAGAACCTAAAAGAGGCCTATTACTGGAACTAGTCACAAGGACCAAGGTGACAGCGTGCTCCCTAGAGCCAGGGTTAGCTCAAAGAAGGACCAGCACAGAGACTGATTTGATGCTTAGCCACCAAGCAGCACATCTAGGAGCTCCCGGATTTCCTTGCTTATGGCCTGGATCAATCCAGAACCTGTGATAAGGGTTAGCCTGCCCCAGGGAGCTAAGTGGCCTTGCTGAAAGGACTGGAAAGCACCTATCTGACTCAACTTTCCATCCCTATTTGAATTCTGTTTCAGACATAAGCCTCAGGATGTTGTCACAGGGGTGAGAGTGGTTTTTCTCAGTAGTTATTGATGGCAGCCAGCTGTGAAAGAGGCTGATTCCTAAGCAGAACAGCTCCCTGAAGGGAGTAAGGGGCAGCTGAATTTTGGAGTCAACAGTAAGTTGTCTTCACGCCCCAAGAAATTCTGAAATGTCACCTAGTCACTCTAAGGTAGAGAACCCAGATGTTCTCTGTTCAATTCTACTTTTCTTTAAAATAGCAGATTACTTTCATAGTGAAAGAAAAACTTTTAACTTTTAGATCACTACTGGATGAAGACATAAACCCCTGGTTCTTTCATGCTTAAAGACTGGTATCCCTAAGGTCGTGGAAGCACAGGCTGAATTCCTCCCTTCCCTCAATGAAATCCTTTCAGCAAGCAGGCAAGGAGCAACTAGTAATCACCACCCAAATGATTAGTAATCCGGTAGATAAACTTTAGGGTGTGGAAAGTAAGTGAAGAATTGGGGAACAGTTAGAATTAATGCCAGAGAAAATCACAAGAAGGGCAGCACTGAATAGATCTAATGGAGGCTGTTGAGAGAAGGCTGACTCCTTGTCAAGCTCATCTGCTCCTTTGGTTACCTACCACTGGCTGTCTCACTCCTGGATCTACGCAACTCCCCTAGCTACCCTTCCCCAGCCCTGTGGGATGTTCCCCACTCATCCTATTCATTCACAAAGAAATACTCTCAAAAATCCATTGGGTGGTGATTACGAGCCATTATCTGCCTGCTGTGCTGAAATGGATACAAGGCAATCTGGAAAAAAGCTTTCATGATGGGCTTAAAAAAATTCCAGTATATCTAGGAGTGGTGTCACTTCTAAGTTGGAAAATCAAAGTCTAGCTACAGTCCTTTCATAATATTGACTTGTTTTGTTTACAAAGGTGTTATATTTCTAAGGCAAATGCCAAAAAAAGTAGGAAAGATTCATTCTTTATCTGAAGGGAGGGAAAAAGAAAAGGGAACAATTTCAACAGTGGAACAGATGGACTCGGATTCAAGGATGGAATGGATTTGTAACATTTTCTTGCTTTTCCCCGTGGAGGGGCCTATTGCTCTGCCTTCTCTATGCTCCCCAATGTCACTCTGCACGATCTCTTGTCTGCTTAACTCGGATTTAGAATTATGGATTTAGAATATAGAAGGTGCAGAAAATTCAATTCCTTGATTGAGGAAACTGAGGCCTGGAAAGAGAAGTGAATTTCCCAAAGTTGGCTGAACGAAGAGCAGAAGTTCGCTTCTTGGTTCCCAGTCCAGTGTTCTTTTCACTCTGCTGCCTTTCTTGATGTTACTTCCTTTTAGTTTTGAAAATTATTTTCATGTATTATTTGTCCAAACTTCTTGGGACTAAAGCATTCCAGTATCTTCCTTTAATAGTTGTATATCATCTACTCCTAATTTCTGGTTGTTATCTTTATGAGGGAGGGGGTCTTGCAAAACATGGAGGATATGCTGATAATTCTACACTACAAAGAAAAATCTATTCTGTTAAGAGCTAGGAATAATTTATTAGAATAAATTTCAGGGGATCACGAATTGCTTGGATAAAGTTCATTTTTGATGATCAATAATATCTGACAAAGGCGGGGAAGGATTTTGAGTAAAGTAAACACACTGAAATGGGAATGATATAATTGGTCTAGGTGCTATTTAAAAGAGCAATTTAGATATAATCTTTGAACCTTGGGTCTTCGGGAAGTGGCATGATGAGGCAGAAGGACCACTGTCTTGGAATTCAGAAAATTAGGGTGGCCATTCTCATTATACAACTTACCAACTGTGTGATCTTGGGTAAACAACGTGAACTTCTCTAAGCTTAATTTCCTTATGCATGAAATGTAAAGAGAAATCTTGTCTATTTCAAAGGGTCGTTAAAAGGATCAAATCAAATAATGTATGAGAGATTGCTATAATTCAAAGATCAGAGACTATATATGCACTATGATGGCAGGAGACCATGTGTGTCAGATACAACAGTGTATTCCCAGCACTTGGCACAGAGTCTGGCACATGATAAATACACAATAAATATGTATTAAATAAATGAAGGCACTGATAGGGAAAATATAATTCTTATCATTATTGTCTTGTTGGAAAAATGTTTAAGGAGAGATAAAGCCAAGTAGAGGAGTGGAGCAGAGGTGGGAGGGGAAAAGAGAAGAAAGAGAGAATGATTGGTGTTACTTCTTTCCTAGAACAGAAGCAGAGGTGGTGGAATCAAAGGAAGGATGATCAAATCACCAATCCCTAAATCTACCCTCTTTCTTTCCTGGCCCCATTCATCCCACCTCTCAATCCAGGATCCCATCACTGATTTTTTTTTCTAAGATTGCCTTTGGGCATCCACCTCATTAATTTCAGTCATCTGACGCCATTACATTTAGTGTTTTTATTTATCTATTTATTTATCTATTTTGCTAAAGAAGATTCATCCTGAGCTAACATCCATGCCAATCTTCCTCTACTTTTTTAGCATGTGGGCTGCCAGCACAGCATGGCCACTAACAGAGCGGTGCAGGTCCACGCCTGGGAACCAAACCCCAGGCCACCAAAGTGGAGCAGGCTGAACTTAACCACTAGGCCACTGGGCCTGGCCCACATTCAGTGTTTTTATTGAGACCTATATACGCACTCTCTTTGGTCATTAAGAACAGTGCTGTTTTGAACTTATACTGGGTGTAACACATTCAGAGTCCTCCCTCTTTGTCCTTTCCTCTTCTCTTAGCCCTCTCCAAAGGCTACAGTGGCCATGGGGAACGACAGAGTGCAGGGACAGCTTGAGAGGAAAATTAGTTCAGTTCGTTTCTTTCTACTTCAAGCTCTGAATGATTCGAGCTAAAAATCCTATGGGATAGGTGTCTAGCTGAGAATGTGTCTCTTTCTGAACTGCTCTTCTTCAATTTTATAGATGTGCTCCATCACACACATAGGAATTTCATAAAAATGCTTTTCTCTGCCGCAGAGGTCAGGGTTTTATGGACCTTTGGAGAACAAACAACACACCCAAACATCAGCTCAACTGCAGAACCATGTTACCCACTGGAACGCCACGTTCTTGGGACTTGGCCAACTTTGGGAACACCCCAAACCACATGGACTTGAGAGACTGGAGACAGGTCACAAAATTAAATCAGTCTAGTCTGGCCAAAAATTCCCAACCTACTTGTAATAAGTTTGAATTAATTGATAGGCTCCCCCTCCCCCCAGTCACACTTGTTACAGTCAATTCAAACTGGTTGTATCCAGATAAAATTCACCTACTTTTTGTTTTCATAAATACAACTGTCAAGAACAAACGAAAACATTTCTATCTGTAACGAACAATGCGGTAATAAGACTTTGGGCCTTTAAGCTTACAGAAGACTAATGAGATAATGTCTAAAATGTGTTTGAGCTTCATGTGTGAAAGGCTCTGAAGAGATAGAAAATATGATAAATAATGCAAGAAATCTTTGTGTCAGGAAATCTGCTGTCTTCTGGAGGACCTTAATAAGTAGTAAATACATACTTTACAAACATGTACCTGCTAATCGTATCTGTCAACTCCAGCCCAGGTAGGTTGAAAAGTACTATTATTCCCATCGACAAAGAAGAACGTTAGTTTCTGCTGAAAGATTTTCCAACAAAATTCCAACATGGTTGTTAGGTAATGCCTTAATATTAAACCAGGCTTCCAACTTCAATTTCAGCTCTTGGTCAGCCTTATCAACATGAAAGCACCAGCCCTAGCTCCCTCCAATTTTCCACTCGATTCAAGCCAAATGCATCCCTGTGGGATTCTCTCGCTGTCCTAAATTGAGAAAAATCACAAAGCACACCCTCTTTGGGGTTCTTGAACCATCACAGTACACTCAACAAATAATGTTCTCAACAGTGACCACATAATGGACTTCAATAACTTACGAGCTCAATTCAATTACCTACAAGCCTTAATCTGCTCCTTCATGCAAGTCCCTTCATTTAAAAGTACACAAAAATTTATTTCTTCCTATGGCATCTTCTATTCCTAACAATGATAAGTAAAGAAACTTTTTTTTTTTTCATGATTTCTACAGAATAACAATGAGACAAATTTTAGCACAGAATTTTCTGATGGGAACTTCACAAACATTTGGCACACACTCTTCTCACAAGCTCCTAAATGCCAATAAATCTCCCATTTGTTTGTTTAAAATTGTATCATTTCATTTTTCAGAACCTGACTTGAAAACAAGCTATTACCTCTTTGAATTCACGCAATCTTAAAAATCTTCTAGAATCATCGAGTTACAAAATTTCTATCAGGAAAATCAAAAAGGCCCAGAGCTGAGAAGAACTTTGATATATGACCTGATTTAGCCCTTGCCTATAGACAGGTGAATTTAGTGAATAAGTATTAAAATTGATGACCTGCGGGCAATGGGCCCCACTTGACGTTTTGAGATATATACAAAGTGGTAAGATGACTCCCTCACCTCAAAGGAGTTTACAGCCCAGCAATGTGTTTCCTGAAGTGCATCCGCATCATTTGGGGGAGAAAGCATAATTGTAAAAAGGAACATTTCCAGTCTCCATCTCAGATTACGGATCAGAAATTCTAGGGATGGGGCCCAAGAACCTGCATTTTAAAAAGCATCCCAGAGCTAAATAGGGGGCCCATCATCCAGGGACATAAAAAAATTGGATCAGCACCTTCTGTCAGAGAACACTAAGTCATCTCTCAGCTGTACCCAGACATGCTTCTAAATTATATTCACCACTAAGTTTGATTGTGAGCTACACATTTTATAATAGAAATCCTTAGTGCAGAAACCTAAAATAGTGATCCACCATTCTCCCTAAAATGCCTAATTCACCTAACATTTAGTTTGGTTTCATTTAGCTCATTTCAGCCTATTTTCTTCCCGTGACAGTAGTGTTCATGAGGAACAGTAATTTTCATAATTTCAAATTTCATAATTTTTCCTTTGACAGAAATACAAAAAACTAGTAATCATAAAGAAAAGTTGAATTCAGAGATATGTGAGATATTTGGACTTTAAGAAAGTAAGTTCCCAGCAGAATTAATTGGCATATAGAGAGTCTGTATAAGACCTAGCACCTTGTATACACAAAAATCACCTGGGAGTGATTATCAATGCAGATTGCAGAAGATTCCAACTGGGTAGAAGTAACACGGGTAACTGAGTTTTTAACAAGCACCCAGTTGATTCTGATGTGAATGGTTTTGAGAAAGCATTCCAGGGGTTTCAAGATTCTCAGCTCTTATATCTGAACCTCTTTTTGAGTCTAAATCAATATATTATACATAGTAGATTGTCAATACATGCATATTTAATTAAAGTAACCACAAAAAGTAACAAACAGGGAAATCCAGTTCATCTATTGAGAGCCCACATTCTGTCAGTCACAGTCAGGGAATCTTGCTTATGTCACAAATTACTGTCCTCCAGAATTAGGAGCCATACGTAGTAAAAAACAACTTAATGTCGGCTTTGCTGTTGTTCCTTTTAGAGAGAATATAAAACATTCTAGTTACCTACTTTTAAAATTAAAAATATGCTGAACAGTGTGTGTGGCAAGGGGGACAGCTGACTGAGGGTGGGGTAAATGAGCGTTATTCTCTGGCCAACAGCAATAATCAGAGAAATATAATTCTGCGGATCATATGAAATGAAGCTAAATGGAATCTGTCCTCGATCTAAGTGTCTGTCCCCCAATCCTGATGTCAGGACTGTAATTTCCCTATTCCCACAGGAATTAATTGTGGACAAAATAAACACTTGTGGTATTATCTAATCACTAATAACTCAGAGAACTGGGATGTTCTCATCTTCACTTCCTTTGAGGGGGACCAGAATATGAGTGTGTTCTGAGTTTGTAAGCTTTCTGAGTCTAGGAAGCCTGCTTCATATATTTATATAACACGCTATTTCTCAAATAGTCTGCAAACCTGTAAAAGGAGCACTGGCTTACTACTTAATGACTTTGTGACCTTGAACAAGTTAGTCAACCCCTCAAAGGCTCAGTTTTCTTAGCTGTAAGATGGGTACGCAGGTTGGTCTGCATTCATGGTCCAGGCTCTTCCCACTCGGCCATGACTCTCCCCACACCACGGTGCCTCACTGAGGCTTAGGATCTGTGGGAGGATCACATGAGATAAGTTTTGAAAAAGTGCTGTCTTAGCTATAAAGCATTACACAGACGAAGTGGATTATTATCAGTCTTTTGTGAAGCCCAACCATAAAGATGCAAAGTGACTCAGAAAAAGAAAACAGGGTAGACAAACCTGAAGTACAACATCTACAGTACCTAGAACATTACCCTGTACATGGTAGGTAGGTGCTTAATAAGTACTGAGTGAGGAAAGAAAAATAGACAAGACAGGTTTGGTTCTCCACCATACCAGGTATGATACCAAGAAGGAATAAATACACCTAAAATCAAGGATAGTTTGATTCAATCACACAAGCCCCAATGCCCCAAGAGCCTAAGATCTTAAATTAAAAATTACTTGATATGAAAGAGTATTGAAATGTAAACTATGACCCACCATCTGCAATGAAATGGTTGTATTCTTACCTCTTCAATCTTTCAGATGCAACCTTGTAGGGATAGCAGAATCTGGGTAAGCTTGCTGAATTTTTTTTCCTTTTATTTGATAGATCTGCATGATCATCCTGGCAATCTTTAGAAGGAACAGCAAATTCTGTAGAATGTTGGGTACCTAAGCTCTGTTTTGGATCTGGAAAGCTGACTTTTAATGATACTCTGATTTTAAGCAAACCAGATTTATCCCCTAAGCCACCCCCTCCCCAACGCAGACACATAAAAGGAGACTGGGGGGGTGTAAATTATTTACTTTATAAAACAGTTCTTTATAAGAGTGCTTTGTGGGTTTCCTAGAATATGTAAATGTGATTCAAATTTAAACGTACAAATTATACTACGTACAACTTTGACACCGACAGCTATTTGTAGAATGAGGCAAACCCATGCTGGGAAATAAATTAAAAGATTCAGGAGAAAAAATGTTTTCTTCTGGGTGGGCCTTTAACTGCACTTCCCCCCTGCCCCCCAGCTTTGCAAATGTATTTTTAGGCTGGGCAACATTTCCAAAGCAAGGGTGGTTTTTTCTATTGTTGAAACAAACAAGTTTGCTTTCAGAGCCACAGAAATGCCTAGCTGTTAGAAAAAACCTTTTCCACTGGCCACTTGCTTCTCTTATCCCTACACAACCTTTCCTATTGACCGCTTTCTCTAGAAGGGCCCCTGGGGCTGTCTGGTGGAACTGATTGTAAAATCATTTTGTGCAGGAGAACCAGTTTCTTCAAAATCTCAGAGACCACCCAGAACATGCCCGATCTTTGGCAAATGTGCACTTGTTTCCTCAGTATTTGATTAGCTGTACGCTGAGTAACTGACCTGGGTTTCTGGGTATTTATTTTAAAAAGAGATGGGGAAAAAGAGATTTAAAAGATGAAGAAAGGGAGAAAATGTCTTCTCTCACCAAAAAATCTATTCAAAATTCATTTTAGGTATTTGTGTTCGGGAAGGGGCAGGACAAGAGAATTCAGTGCAAAGACCTCAACCAAGCTAAATCGTCCAAAACGAGCAAAAGCGTTTAAACTTCGTGTTGAGGGAGTAAGCATTTGCTGGAAGCTCCCTCGCAGGAAAACCTGTCCCTCCCCTCGAAAGCTTCCCAAGGTGGAAGTGTCTCCTGCGCGGATACCTATGGCCGGGAATGCCGGAGCAGGGTCCGCGATGGCAAAGGGAGGCAGGGGAGGCTCCGGGAGAACAGGCCCTGGCTTTGTCTCATCCCAATGTGTTCCTCTCCCCACAGCCTCCTCTCTCACATACTAGGTGCTCAATAAATGTCTGCGGGACGCAGGAAGCGAAAAATCCGAATCCGCCCCCATGCCCCATAGGCGAATTATCCGGAACGCAGGTTTACTCAGACCCACGTTCTCCTCGCGTTGGCTGAGGTCACTCGGCCTCGGCTGCTACGGCCCCAGCAGCAGGAGAGCAACCAGCAAGGCAAGCTGCTGGGGCCAAGATGGAGAGGAGGCCAGAGAGCGAGCGAGGCGGCGCGGGCCGCGAGCCCGGACACCCACCTGACCGCCGCGCGGACTACCAGCCCCGCGCGCCCATTGACAACGAGGCCCGCGCAGCCGGCGCGCGGGGAGGGGCGGGGCGGGGCGGGGCGGGGCGGGGCGGGGCAGGGCGGGGAGGGGCGGGGCGTCCCGGCGCGCGCCCGGCCCCAGGCCCCGCCCCCGCCCGGCCCCGCACGCGCCCACCCAGGGGAGCGCTGGAGGAGGGGAGGCCGCGCCGCGCGCGCCGCCGCCGGCTGACGCGGCCCGGGCGCGCGCGCCTCCTCCGCCTCCCGCCCCTCCCGGTCCCGGGGGCCCGGCGCGCGGCCCTGCTGACGTCAGCGGGCGGCTGGCGGTGCGGGGTGCGCAGAGCCGCTGGCGCACTCGCCCCCTCCCCCGCCCCGCTGTGGCGCGCGCTCGCTCTCCCTTCATTTTTTTCTCCCCTCCCTCCCGGCCTCTCTCTCTCTCCCTCTCTCTCTCTCCCCCTGGAGCTCCCGGCTGTCCGCGGCTCCCTCGCGCTCTCCCTCTCTCTCCGGTAGGCTCTACCGAGCGATGCGAGCTCTGGGAGACAGCGACGCCGCCTCCCGCTAAAGACCTGCCCCCGGCCCGGCCCCCTGCCCAGCCCTGCCCAGCGCGCGGGGGTCGGCGAAGGCGCCGCGGACGCACCGACGGCTGAGGACCGGCGATGCACATGCACTAGCAGCACCCCCTAACTCACTCCCTGCACACCCCGCGCCGCCGCCGCCGCCGCCTCCTCCTCCGGCATCAGCGGCAGAAGGACCCACCCTGCCCCCCACCCCACCCTCCGCCGGCTCCGGCTGCGGCTCTTGCCTCGACTATTATTTTATTTATTTTGGGTCGTGCACCAGCCTCAGTGCCTGCAGCCCGCGCCTCCTCGGACCGCGGGCGCCTCCTCCCTCGGCTCCGGATCCCCAGACCCCGGCCACCCTCGCCTCGACACCCCCAGAGCCCTGCCAGCTACCGCGAGTCTCCGCTGCTGGAATCTTGTTAGCGGCTGTCTTTTTGGGGGTTTCTGGTTTCCCGACATTTTTGTTTTCAGCCAAGGGGAGGATATCGTGATTTTTTCCCCTTTGAGCCCAGGCTCTGCTCTCTGGGGGGGGTGGGGGGCGCGCCGAGCCGGGGAGCCGTGCCAGCCGAGTCGTGCGGGCTGTGGCAGGGAAGGGGCCACCATGGGATGTACTCTGAGCGCAGAGGAGAGAGCCGCCCTCGAGCGGAGCAAGGCGATTGAGAAAAACCTCAAAGAGGATGGCATCAGCGCCGCCAAAGACGTGAAATTACTCCTGCTGGGTAAGGACCGGGCTGCCACCCCCATCCCCCCGACCCCGGCCCCTCCGCATCCCCTCCGCCAGCTCCCCCGCCCGACTCGCTCCCAGGAAGACCTGGTCCCGAGTTGGCACCACCATGTGCCCAGGATCGCCCACCCCCTCGCATGCCTTATCCCTTGCCCCCCCTGTTCCCCTAAGCTGACACTCACCAGTTTTTCCCCCCTGTCTGTCCCAACAGGGGCTGGAGAATCAGGAAAAAGCACCATTGTGAAGCAGATGAAGTAAGTCCCTGTGGCATTGGGATTTGTACTTATATTAAGAATAATTTTTTATCATTTGTGTTACCTTGCTCACTCCACATTGCTCTCCAGGCCCAGTTTTTAATTCGTGCACACACACACACACACACAGACCTGGATTTGACTCCCCTCCCCCACGCCCTACGTTGGTTCTGGGTCCTCCACCCCAACTCCCCGGGTGGGTGTTTTTTAGGGGGAAGGGAAGGGGAGAGCCTGTAGTTGTATGAATGACAGTGTCCGCCATATTGATCAGAACATCACACTATTGGCATGATTATGATCATTACTCTTGCTCGTGGGGTGTTTCGTGTGTATTGATGCCTCCATTTCTGTCTCTGTGTCTCTGTTTCGTTCTATCTCTATTTTTGTCTCCTCCTCCCTCCACCCCCCACTCCACATCCGTAATCCCACTTCCCCCTGCTGTCCTCCTGGGGCAGTGATTTTGAACTTGGCTAAAACATGGAGGGGACCCAGCCCTAGGCTGGGGGTGGAGGATCAAGTGTCTGCTGTTCATGGATTTGGTGCTGAATTGGAGGCTGTGGTTTCTGCCACCTCCCCCCCCCCCCACCCCCAAAAGAGGACGAGGGTTAGGCGAAGGGGCATGTGGGAGGGGAGGAGGTGGGTTTCCCAGCGGATGTGACTGCCACAGCTGTATCCAAGGCAGAGGTGGAAGGGGGACGCTGGCTGTGAGGCTGAATGCCCGCCCCTTGCTGCCCCCCCTCTTCCTCCCCCACCCTCCCAGCGTTCGCTCTCCTGACACTGGCAGTTTCCTTCACTCTATGGCCTTTATCAATGTATTTATTTACACTCTGCATAGGCCGTGTTCTGTGTAATCTATCCACAATGCGGATTTCAGGCCCGCTTGCCACCGCCCCCTTCTACCTTAGATATCAGTTTCCCCTCCTAATTAACTGGGGGTGGATTTGAGTGATGGTTGAAAATTAAAACAAAATGGGATATTCCTTCCCTTCCACACTTTCTCAATAAAGAGCCTCGCCCCTCCTTCCCACTCTCGGGCTCGCTTCTTGCCCCATCCGGCAGGTCCTGGAGAGCCCACAGGCGGCTTTGCTTGGGGAGGGGGTGGCCGGCGGGAAAGGGGTGCGTGCCCGCAGGGCCTCCAGGCCCTGCTGCTTCCGTTGGCCTGTCAGTTCGGGACGGAGGAGTTCGTTAAGACCGTTTAGCGAGGGTTCCACGTCGCTTTGCTGTGACACCTTGGTGCACACACAGCTCCTAATTAGGGGTTCCTGTGCAGTAAACAAAAATGATTATTCTTCAACTTGACAGAATAGCCGAAGTAATTGCATCCCGTAGGAAAACAATGGAAAATAAAAACCTCTTTCGTGGAAAGGTGGGTGGGAGACGAAGCATGCTTGCGGTTTCAGAACCAAGATGCAAAAAATCTTGCATGTGTAACAGGCATGACAAGCGGGTTCTAGGCGGCGCCATGATGGTAGGGAGTAGCGACTCGGAGACAATTTCATCCGGCTGCTTGACATGTGCTTATTTTTGTTTGAGAGCTCCCTGGAGCTTTCTTTGCAGAGGCCCCCTCGGCTCGCCGCACCCCTTTGAGCCATGGGTAATTTGGCCTGGGGCTTCTCTGGAGCTTGTGCAACCCAAATAGATGGGGAGGCGGGGCCTGGGGAATTGCTCTTTGCAACAAGGTGCATGTTGCATCTGCCTGGAGCCCTTGCAGGTCGGTAGATGCAAGCAGCGCCGCCCCTTTCTCCCGAAGGGGAACGTTTCAAAACTTCGGAAGGCTGTAATCTGAAGTGGCGGGCTCAGCCGGGTAGAAGCCCAAGCCACCGGAGCTGGGTGAGGTTTCAGGCGTTGCGAGTGGTGGACAGCGCCTAGCCGAGGCCGGAAAAGTCGGTGGGGCTCAGCTCGGTGGCACTCGGCTCGTCTCGGCGCAGGCTGGGCGCGGGGCTCGGAGGGACTCGGCAGTGTTCGGAGCCAAGTCGAGGCCCCGGCGGAGAGAGCCGAGCCGCTTCGGGGGGGGGGGGGGGGCCGAAGGCGTTCGGAAACACTCGGCGGTGGGGGCGGAGAAAGAAAGGAGGGGATACGCTAGAGTCTGCAAATTAACTTTGCATCTGCCAAAACAACTCCCTACCTGCTTTTCCTGAACAGGCCCCATAAATTAGGTTGATTTAATAGGAAGTTTAAAATTATATACCGAGTCCCCCCAAAGAGTACATCGCATTTTTTATTCAAAGCGTGCTGCGCCCTCTGAGGAGATAGGTGTGCCATTTTAGAATGAAAATTCCTGCTAGTGTACGGGGCAGGAAATCTTAAATGAAGGCTGTATGTAGACCTTCGCAAGAAAGGCTTATCTGACTTGTATTGGGTTACACTGAGTAGGGGGGAAACATCAAGCGTTTGATGTTTGAGGTGGTTGAATCAGATATTCGATCATTTCTTCTCTTTTCCCTGCCCTCTTCTCACTCCCACAGGACGCTTTTTTGCAGAAAAATGTCAGGCAACACTGAGATTTTGTAGGTAAAACTATTAATATTTTTTAAAAAACAATACACCGACTCTGTTTAGGAAGGAGGCTAGTTTGTTCAAAAGGCGGGTCGGAAAGATCCCTGGCCCAGGGCAGCTTCTCCACGAGGGACCCTGGCGTCCTGTCCTCCGGAAGCGTCCATGAATGGCAGCTTCTCCCCGGAGCCCTCCAGCTTGGCTTGAAATAAGTCAGATCAGGGCCTTGCGCCAAACTGGATGCAGGACTTGTTTTATTAACCACAAAATGTGGGATTGGTGTCACTGTATCCTAGTGACAAATTGTTTTGAGCCCTCCCTTGCAGAGATGATTTTACCATTTGCCACTCGACTGAGAGTCGCTTGAGTCAGGAGAACTGTCCTGTGGGTGGGGCCAGGCCCCAAAAGCTAGCTGGCATTTACAGAAAGCAATTTTTGACTTGCCTGTGCCATGCGATTGGTGATCAACCTATCAGGCTGTAGATACGAATTCATTAGGACGCTGTTTTATTTCACCTGGGCGGAGGAAACTAGAGAGTTCTCTGTGGGTGAGGCCCTGGGAGAACTTGCAGATTTCCTAATGGGGACCGGGGTTTAATAGCCCAGCCTGTTGGATTGAGAGGAAGAATATCCATATTCAGACATCTCCAGATCCTTTTTAATCAGCGTTTCCATAAGAGCAAAGAGCCATTACGTTCCGTCTCCATTCTCATCCACGTTGTGGTGTGATGATTAGAAGAACAAATAGGCTTCCGTATAGGCTCGTAGTAACTGAAGTTATATGACAAGGGTCTGGCTCGCAGATGCAGCTTAGAACGAAGTGTTAACACCCCCATCAGCCTAGGAACATTGCTGGGAGACTGACCTTTGAAATTCTTTTGCTTGATACATGTTGTAATAGGAAACTTGCATCCACTTAAGAGATGCCACAGATTAGACCGTCATTTTAAAAGCCCGATTCTGAATATTTTATTAAAAATTTCATTTGAACATAGCTTTCTGTGGTTTTTGTTTCTCTGTGTATGTGATTGTGACTAGTGTTTGGGAGCTCTGTCAGACAATCCAAAACATTTCAGTACTGAGAAATAAACAATGATAATTGAGACAGCACAAATATAATTTTACACATACAATGACTAATCAGTGACTTTTTTTACGTATGGCATTTTAAATAATTTTGCTTCTTAGGAGGTTATGACCTCATCTGTGATACAGCGTCATCATTTTTGCAGTCCATCAGTGGGACTCTTTTAGTCATTTAGACTAATTAAGATTTTTAAAAGGAAGAGTTAATTTTATTTAATTACCAAAACCTTTCCAGAGAAATCTCTTAAAGAATTATATTTTATGAAGTATGAAATCAGCGGAATATCGCTTTAAGTGACTTCCCGTTCTGAGCAAATAGTGACAACTGCTTGGACGTCTACCTGATGAAAATGCAAAATGAACTGTGGAGTTGCCATGGGCACCACAGTTTGCCCTCATTTGAGATGTTGAGTTTTCTGTGCTGTCGTGTTCAGGGTGTCTGTCTTTGGAGCATTAAGTGGACTTTTACGAAGATAGAGAGTTCAAAGGTGGCAATGAGGCATGGCTTGCTAGCTGGTAGGCTTTTCGTAAATGGACACGGTAAAATGGAGCACTTTGGATGTGCCTTCATTCCCGAGGTTCCTGCTCAATGCCATTGTAAAACAAATTTAAGGATTTGCCTGGTGAAGACGTAATTGCTCATACAAATATCTCAGCCCTTACAGTGGGATATGATTCTGAGGACAGAGCCCACCCCGTCAGGGAAGGCAGTTTTAAGACATCACCTGCTGCTGAAAGCTGGTGGTTTCCTCCTACCAGCTGACCCTGACTTTGTAATTAGGCTGCCTCCTGTTTGGCTTAGGTTCAGGGCAAGCTCGTGTTTATTCACCACACTGCTGTTCAGCGCCTACTAAGTGGCAGGCATTAGTGGAGGTGAATGGCAACTTGCAGCCATTACTCTGTAAAAGTGCAGCCATCTAAAAGGCTGTTTCCTGCACATCCCTAAAGGGTCCCGTGTTGAGGCGGGGCTCCACTGAGAGCTACTCCTCTAGCTCTGTGGACTTGTTATTTCTGCAATCATCTTGTTGGCTGCTTTGCCCCGCTCCATTCCTCCTGTCTCCATGTTTATTCAAATGGATGCACCTTGCTCTCTGGAGACAGCATGAGTGCGAACAGAATGTCGGATCAAGTAGCAGATGAGTTCTCCTTTGCTGATGGATGGTGCTCTCTCTCTCCTTACTGTTCACTGAGCTGTAAATACCCGCAGACCTTCCTGCCAGAAGACTAGCCAACAGTCCACCTCATCTCAGGAATCAGCTGTGGAATTCATGAACCTCAGTTACCTGTTGGATTTTGAAATAGAACCTGTCTGCTTGTTGAAAGGGCTTGTTGCTGATTAGGTTAAATGACTGAAACTTCATGTGGGATTGACATGACTCAAGAGGAACCCAAAACTTCTGTCCTCTATGTGTGGGGCTAGATTAGATGTACTGTGGCCAGAGTCGGAGTACTGTCTTGTTTCTTTAGCACTTGGAACTCCCCAGATTATATTGTGCTTCTTGGCGTGCCACTTTTGCTAAAGATAGGACAGGATCACTCATGTCTTTCAGCTGCTCACATACCCTATCTCTGTTAATGCTGGAGATTTCATATGAGTAGAATAAGGCCCTATTTTTCTGACATGTGCTCAGTCCCTCTGGATGCAGGGACTTGGCTCCCTGTATCTCAGGGTGTTTTCAGTCTCTCATTTCTTAGGAAGCCAGACAGACTTTTATCAGGAGAGCACATCTTGATCTAAAAGACAGTAGACAAGCTGGTGAGGGGATGACTTCAAACTGAAAAAACATTTTGGAAAGCATTACCCCCAAATTTGACACTAGCAAAGAGCAACTTTTGATCTTGAAAAAATTTTTTAAAATTATGTGTGTGTGTATGTGTGTGTGTATATACATACTACATGGATTTTAAAACAGTTAAAAGATGCTATGAGAAGGGTGCTACACCTCCCTTTTTTTTTTTTTTGAGGAAGATTAGCCCTGAGCTAACATCCACTGCCCATCCTCCTCTTTTTGCTGATGAAGGTTGGCCCTGAGCTAACATCTGTGCCTATCTTCCTCTACTTTATATTTGGGACACCTGTCACAGTGTGGCTTGATAAGCGGTGCATAGGTCCACACCTGGGATCCAAACCAGCGAACCCCAGGCTGCTGAAGCGGAGCGTGCAAACTTAACCGCTGCACCACCAGGCTGGCTCCCACCTCACTTTCTTGTTGAGTACATCATCAGAAAAAGCTTGAAGGTGCTCAGATGATCTTCATTCTAAGAATTTGTTCAAATTTGTCTCATATTTTTGTTTTATTCTCTGCCTCTCATTCATGCACTATACTGGTTAGAAAAGAAACTGTCTAACAAATCAGCCATTAGCTTAGGGGGGATGGAGAGGAAGGGCAGTGGCCTGTTATGAGTTCAAAGAAATAGGTAGTTTCCTACTTAGAGAAGCAGTTTGGCACACTTCTCTAAAATTGAGAGGTGATTAAGAACCAGGCTGCCTGGCTTCAGATCTTGGCTCTACCACCAACTAGACATGTGACCTTAAACAAGTTACTTAGCTTTTGCACCTTCATTTCCTTGCCTGTAAGATGGGGTTGATAATAAAAATAACTACATAAGAGGGTTGTTGTGAGCATTAAATGATGTAATTTAGGAAATGCCCTTCTAACATTTTCTAGAACATGGAAATCATCATAGAGATGTCAGCTATAGTTTTTCTTATTCCTCTAATTGATTTGTGGGTGTTCCCTTCCCATATGGAGTTCTCTTCTCAAGTATGTGGGACTTAGCTGCCCTGAGAGCCAGAAGGGGGGCACTGTGTTTCGTGCTCGTGGCTTCTTCCCCTTGCCTGCTCTGCAGCACCAGTTATATAACACACTGTGTTGTCATAACTGATGTGACATTTTTGATGGCGCAGCTGCTTCAGCCCTAGAGGCTGGAGTGATATTACAGAGAGTGGGAAAGAGCACTGGACCAGGAGTCAAGACAAGTAGCTCTGCCCCTGCCTCTCTGGGGACTTTGTTTCCTGAAAGAGTTAGACCCTGGGTACCTCAAGCTCCTTTCCTGTTCTGAGTGGTCTATGAAATGGAGAGTTACCTTCCTTTTTAGGGTCTTGAAGTTTTTGACACAAGGTTCTAAATATAAAGCGTCAATTATGGTTCCATCCTGTGGGGGTAGGTGGTACCCATGAAAGCTCTTTTAAGGCCAAGATAACAGCAGAATAGCAACTTGAACCACAAAGCTTTGTCAGCCAGGAAAGTCGTAGTCCTGAGAGGCATTTTGCGAAAACCACCTCTAACCAAACTTTTCATGCAGACATGGTTCTCAAACCAAAGAGGAGGATCTGAAAGTATCCTGTTAGTAAGAAACAGGATGTTTCTGGGAGCAAAGACCCAGTGACATGTTAGAGGCAGAAGTGGTTTGTCTGTGGCTTCTAGGATGCTTAGAAATGGAGACAGTCCTGGCTTCCACCAGGGTTGGCTACATGTGAAGAAACTTGTCTGGGTTCAGGTGCCTAAGGTCCAGGGAGTTGGGAGGTTGGTGGACCAGTGAAAGGGGAGGATCAGGAGAAGGGTGTGGTAGTTGTGTCTCATTCTCTGACTTGACTTCGGGCAGGTCGTTCAGCCCCTCGGAGCCTCAGTTGTTCATCTCTTCATGAGGATATGGACTTTCCCCATAGAATTTCTCAAGCCTCTGTCAGGTTTCTAGCTCTAAGGTGCAGTAAATGCAAAGAGAAACCTAGAAGCCTGACATGCAGCAGGGAACAGTGGGAGTATTTACCGCCCACAGCTTTTATCTGCTGAGCCATCTTTAGTTCTAATTTTCTTTACAGAGCAAAGGAAAAACATTGTGCTTTTCATAGCACCAAAAAATTAAAGTAAAATAAAATCCTACAAGGCTAATAGTCAGTGCCCTGAATTTGTCCCCCTACTCTCTTGATTTCGCAACCAAGTATGGTGAAAAGAGGAAAAGGGGATAATATGTAAGGATGGGACTCCGTGGCCAAGGATGTACCCTGGCTTCTCTGCCTAGGTCTTAGCTGACAGATGGATCTTCTATGGAAAATCATTACTTAAGGGGACAGCGTCTCTATGCTGTAAAATCAACCCTGGGTCACCTGCCTCCAGGGTCACAGAGCACTAATGCTTATTACACGCTGCAAATTAATTAGGTTTATGTGTCTGTCTCCCTTGTTAGTCTGGGTGCCCTCTCCCCACCAGGGCTCCCTAAAGCAGGGATAGTGACTTACTTTTATTCATAATATAGCACTGAACCCAATGTCTGGCACAAAGGAGATGCTTTAATAAATGTTAGTTGAAGAACGGAGAGGAAGAAATGAGGTGCACAAGGAATGCAGACTCATTTCTACATAAGCCAGAATAATAGTATTGAAAGCCTCTGATGGTCATGGGTTGTGTTCATCATTTTCAATCCAATCCATTATCTTTGTTTTTTTCACGTCAACCTATGAGGAAATACAGTCATCAACTCCATCTTACAGATGAGGAAGTGAGGCTCAGAGAAGTTAGGAGGCTTGCTCAAGGCCACACAGCTTAGTAAGTGACAGCAGTGGTTTCAGACCATGATTTGTCTAATTCCAAAACTTATGTCCTTTCATTCTAACCCCACACAGTTCTTACTAGACCACCCCCAGCATAGGCAATTGAGAGTTGGCAGACCAGGACCCAGGACCCACCAGCAAAGGGGATGCCAACAGTCTTGATTGAGGTCGGTAGCTGAGAGCATAGCAAGTGCTCGATTGGTGCTAGGTTCCTTCTGGAAGTGTGGAGGTGGTGGTCATCATCAGGTATCATGTTGATTCTGACAGCAGAGTGTTCCCTAACCACCATCTGGACAGCTCCTAAAGTCATTTTCCATTCCTGCCTCAGAAGTGTGGGCCATTTCTAGGTGGCAGCAGAGAGAAGCTGCCGTTGAAGGCTCTGGCTTTTGTGGAAGCAGGTGGCTTGGAGAAGACCTGGGAAAGACAAGATAGTAGGATATCTGTCCATTTAATCATCCATCCATTCGTCGATCCATCAATCCAATTGTCCATCCATAAGCATTTCATTTACTGAGGGCCTGTTGTGTGCTAGGCATATACATGGTGTCATGGAAGTAGAGAGGAAGGTCTCAGTCCCTGCCCTTGAGGAACTGAGGCTACAGGGAGCTCCATGTAAAAGACTCTTACACTTCAGGGCAGGAAGTGCCATAAAGCTATGGGAGAACCAAGGGCACCTTCTCTAGGCAGGAAGTTCAGAGGGGTCAGCCAAGAGAAAATGACATGTGGGCTGAGTCTTAAAAACAAGGAGTAGTTAGCTAGGTGGAAAAACGGAATGCCAGGTAGGGGGCCCAACATGTGCAAAGGCACTAAGACATATCACCACATGCAACATACTGGGAATATAAAATAATTTGGTTTGATTAGAGCACAGTATGTAAGAGGAGTATCAAGAGATGAAGGGCCTTGTCTATTATGCTAAGGACTTTGGATTTTATTCTGAATATAATGAGATGCCGCCAGAGGATTTTAAGGAAATGGGTGGCTGGATCCATTTGTGCTTTAGGAAGATCACCTGTGAGGCCAGGAGGGAGTCAGGTCTGGACGTTAGGAGACTAGATGGGGAATGTTATTTCTGTGATCCAGGTAGAAAAGATTAAGAACTAAATTAAAGCAGTGGGAGTGGGAAAAGGAGACAGATTTAGGAGATATTTGGGCGGTGAAATAATTGAACTTATTTGATGATCAATTGAAAGGGCATTGAGGAGGAACTAAATTTTAAAGGGTGTAGACAAGAATAAGTCCAGGGTTCCTGGCTTGGGCCACTGGTGGGATCGTAGTGTCGTTCTCTGAGATGGAGAAATGCGGGAGCAAGAGGGAAGACAGAGAGAAAAATGATGACTGACTTTGGTCATGTCATTGACGCTCGTGGATCATCCAAGTGGAGATCCCTGGCAGGCAGTTGGATATGTGGATTAGGAGATAGAACACACCTGGGGAGAAGGGTCAATTTGGAATTCTGTGGTGTTTGTGGGCAGTGAGAGCCGTGGAAGTTGGTAATCTCACCAATCTGAGTGAGAAGGGGAGAGAAGGCCGAGGATACATCTCCCACCACACTCACACACCCCAGCTCCAGGAGATGAGAATCACTTAGGAAGAGGAGCCTGTGAGGGAAACTGAGGAGTGAGCCGAGAGATAGGAAAGAAACTTACATAGAGCAGCATCATGAAAGCCAAGGAAGGAAGGAGTTTCAAGAAGGTGAGGAAGTGGTTAGTGGAGTTGGATACTGCAGTAGTCAAATAAGTGAAGACTGGCAGGTGTCCATTGGCTCTGGAAAGTTGCTAGTGACCTTGGCAAGAGCAGTTCCAATAGAGTTGCAGGAGAAACGCCAATGGTAGTGGGAGTTGAGTAAGTGGGACTGAGGAAGTTGAGGCTGTGAATGGAGACTCTTGGAAAAGAAATCTGGGCTATAGAAGGAAGGGGACAGAGGTAGGGAGAGAGAGAGGGAATAGGGCTCTGGGAGAGCTTTCTTTTTACTGTTCCCTTGGCTAGCATGGCAGGACTTGGATCCACTGAGAAGCTGTAAAGAAAGAGCCCAGATGGAGGGAGATGTTGAAGATATGGGAAAGAAGTATTAGAAGGAGCAGAGCCCCAAGAGGGTGGGCAGAGAGGGGGTGCAGAGTGTGGACTGTGGCTTGATCTCCACATGAATGTGTATCTTTTTCCCTGAGACTGACAGGAGGGCAGTAAGGATGGGAGTGGGTAGAGAAATTGGGGGGCAGGATGGAGGGAATAAGAAGTTGAAGGAGTTCCTGCCTTATCATTTATTTTTTTCTCTGTGAAGTGGGAAGAATTAAACAGCAGCTGTGCTCATTTACCAGCACACTAAAGACTGGTAACCTTTATTCTATTCAAAGCACTCATTTATTCATTTACCCACTGTTTATCTAGCACCTGTTATGTGTTAGGCACTGTTCTAGGTGCTTGGAGATTCAGTGGTGAGCACGTCAGTCCCAGGGGAATCAGGCAATAACTCCAGAAACAAATACTTGCACATAGTCATTGCGGACAGTGAGAATTTTCTGGGGTCACACTTTTGCGTGGGGCCTTACACTGATGACTGGTGGATCCAGTTCCTGCCCTCAGAGAGTTGAATCAAGTGGAGGAGACAAATCATTGCTCTGAGGGCACAGAAGAGGCAGCGATGGAGTTGAGTTTGGACAAGGGCTCGGGATTATGCTGGAGGCAGCTAGGTGGAGAAATGAGAGTTCAGTGGACATCCGTTGTTTGTTGTTTTACTCTGCCCAGCTTCATTCATTCTAGGCTGTTCCGGTAGAGCTGCCCCTCACTGCCCTTGCTGCCTGAAGACAGAAGTGGGCATGTGACGCAGCCTTTCCCATTCACAAAATCCTGTTCTCTTGGCCACAGTGATTGGCCCAGGGGATGGGATGTGACTCTAGCCAGGCCAGTCAGAGAGCTTCTCTGGAATTTTATAGGCACTATGAGAAAGAAGCTGTTCATCTGGGATCCCAGCAAGGTCCTCACTGAGTTATAATGATGAAAGCCTGGAGCTGTCTGTGGCCATCTTTCCACATCTGCATTACTCTCTGCAAGGAGGAAGCTTGCTTATCATGGGACACACTGTGGCTTTGAGAGATTGGGAGATAGGGGAGGGAATGGGGAGAAGAGAGGAGAGAGAGGAAGCCAGAGGGACATCTGATGAAGCTGGCTCATAAGCTGACCGTTATGTGAACCAATAAGTCTCTTCTTTTACGTAAACTAATTTGAGCTGGAATTCTCTCCTTTACAACCAAACTCATCCAGATGAAAAGGGTCAGGGCTTCCAGGAAAACAGGAGCAGTATGAGCTAAAGCATAAAAGCAGAACTCAAACATTCAGGGCACCCTCAGGGAGTTGTGGGCAGTCTTAGGCGACTGAAGAGTTGGGAGCTTGTGGGAGTAAGAGGAGGGGTCTTTGAAAGGAAGAGGGGCCTAGACTGTAGGGTTGCCGGGTCTTTTTGTTAAGGGGTATATGCTTGAGATACGTAGTAGGGAGCACTACCCTCCTTGGTAGGGTAGGAGGGTGCCACGTCGGGAGTACTTGGAGAAGGGAGACCGGATAAGGGGCTCAAGAGCAGAAGAGAGATTTTCATAATCTGAACTAGGCTGGGAAAGACAATGAGGAATTGGATGGGGGAGAGATTTTGGAGGCAGACTAGATGAGACCTGGTATCTCTCTAGTTGAACGAGGAGAGAAGAGAGGGCATCAGAGAAGTCCTCCCAGTTTTGAACCTGGGTGATGGAGTTAGGAGGCCTAGAAGCAGGGAGAGTGGTGGCAGTGGGAAGATGGCAGGCCACACCACAAACACGAATTCCAGGTCCTTGCAGCATAACTTTGGCATTAAGCCCACAATGTTCAGTGGTTTTCTTAGGAAGTCGTTCTGGCATTTAGAAGAAAGGTCAGGGCTGGAAGGAGAATTGGGCTCAGGTGTCCTGTGTGGCAAGGCCATGAGATTGAATACAGCGTCCCTCAAGTGAGTATGCAGATGGAGCGGAGGAGGGGGCCCCAAGGAAGGAGCCCCCATCGTGGACGTGAGCAGGGGAGCCTGCCTTTGGTAGACCCGTAGGTAGCTCCAACTGGGAAAAGGGGCCAGAGGAGCAGGAGGAGGACCCTGCCACATGTGGATCCCCCAAGGGAGGGAATGTGCTTCGGAAAGTTCTGTGTGGAGAGCAGGGTTCTGTTCCGTGGCATCGCCCAGCTAGATAGGGACTGAGAAAAGGCCACTGTATTGGTGCCTGAGGTTGTTACTGGCCTTTGAAAGAGCAGTTTCAGTGGAGGGAAAGGGATAGAAGCCAAACTTAAGAAAAATTTTCCCATGGAGATAAGTCTGGACTGGAAATAAAGAAACCTGAGTTCTGGCCCAGCTCTGTCCCTATGTATCTTGGTGGCCCCAGGAAAGTTCCTTAACTTCTCTAGGACTTAGTCTCTTCACATAAAAATTAGGAAACTGGACCAAATGAGCTATAAGCTTCTGCTGGATTCTTGAGGTCATAATTTAAATTTTGCTGTCCAACAAAACACATGTTCTCGTGGCAAAGGAATTGCCCGCCTTCCCCCTTAGTCACCCCCTACTGAGATAATGAATTATAACAAAATTAAGCTTTCAGAACTCTAGTGCTAATTGAGAAAGAAAACTGGGACATCAGCTCAGGGAACTGTGGAAACCAGTGCGTGTTGCGTCCACGTATACTCGCCGCTGAGGGCGTGGAGCCCCGCGAGGTGGGGAGTGGTCTCGTAACACCGGCAGGGTTTACCATGCCAGGATCATGTGCTGCTCTGCCACGGGGCGGAGGGTGGAAAGTGGTTCCAGAACACAAAGACGCAACAACCCTGGGCGTCCCCCTCTCTCTGAATTATGAGGATGGGAGAAAGAAGGCTTGTGAGCCTGAGCCGGCTGTGTGGGGCAGCTCCAGTTAGGGTGGGTGAGGAAGAGCTGGAGGGACCCAGCCTCGGGAGGAACAAGCTGAGGGAACCAGAGGCAAGGGCAGAGAGGCACCAGCTCTGTGTCCCTGGCACCTGTGGCCCTGTCAGTGGGGGACTTTGGATGGCGCTGGGAATAACCTGCTTCTGAGCAGTGGCCATTCTGCCCACCTGTTTTTCTCCATGTGCAATATAAGGCCTGCTTCTTCTTTGAACCCTTCCCTTAGGGTTTCAACCACGTGGCCTCACTGTTCCTAACTTCTTTGGCACGTGTTTGTTCATTCTGTGAATTCCAGTGGAAGACCAGCCATGTGTTGGCATTTTCTAAGTTTTTAGGAATAGAGACCTTAATAAGACTGACAAGCTCCCTGCCCTCAAGGCCCTTACAGTTTTAGAGAACGGAGATGGACAGTAAACAAGTGAATGGCTAAGCAAGGTCATTTCATGTACTGATGTGTTCTAAAGGGGGAAATTGGGCTTAAACAGTGGTGAGTGGTTGGAGAAGATGAGGGATAAGAAAGTGGGTCAGGAAGGATCTGAGGAAAAGGAGATAACAGATGCGAAGGCCCTGAGGCAGAAAGGAGCAAAAAGAAGGCCCATGAGACTGGACTGTAGGAAAGGAAAAGTGATACAAAATGGGATAAAAGAGGCAAGGAAGAGCTGACTTGCAGGGCCTGGTGGCTATAGAGAGGCATTTGGGTTTCATTCTGAATGCCATGGAGAGTTGAAAAAACAGGGGGTGACCTGACTTCTGCATTAAAAAGATCTCTCTGCATTCTGGAAAAAGCAAAACCATGAGGACAGAAATCACATGAGTAGTTTCTAGGGGTGGTGGGAGGGAGGGATTGACTACAAAGGGGCACAAAGGAACTTTTGGAAGTGATAGAGATATTCTATCTATTAACCATAGTGGTGGTTACACAACTGTGTATGCTTATCAAAACTCATCAAACTTTATATCTAAAATGGGTGAATTTACTGTAAGTAAATTATACTTCAATAAATCTGATTTATAAAATGTACATTTTTTTTTAATAATAAAGAAGGAATTGCAGTAAGCCTTACCCGGTGCCTCCAGCTGCTGTGTGGAAGATGGCCGGCCGGGAGCAGGCGTGGAAATGGGACCACCGTGCAGTCGCGCAGCCCGGCCGCTCACTGCTGGTCTCACAGTCTAGCTGTGTCATGTGCTGTTCCCGGTGGCTTCCTTACATCAGTTTATTGATGTGTGTTCCTGGTTTTCCTGTTTACATAGCTTTCCTTTACAACTGGCTTGAAAGCCCGATGTGGGTAGAAACCATCTGCTGCTTTTGTGTGGCCCGTGGTAGATGCTTCTTATGTGGTATTTTCCTTACATTTCAGTGGTGCTTGAAAGTTTACAAGCTGCTTCTACAGTCGTTGTCTCCTTTGAGCCTTGCAAAAGTCTCGTCAGGCTGTACGGACAAGGCTGAAGCCCCGTTTTGTAGATGAAGAAACTGAAGTGAAAAGAAGTCAGTATAGCAATGTTAGAGAAGCATAAATTTGGGAGATCCTTGGCTTTGCCGTTTGTTGGCTATCAGTGTGATTTGGGGAAAATTACTTAATCTCTCTGAACTTCAGTTTCCTAATCATTAAAAAGAGATTAAAAAAAATAAACACAATGCAGGTACACTGTGAGGATTAAATTAGGTAACCAACCAAAAGCACTTAGCACATAGTTGAAATTCAGTAAATAGTAGCTATTTGTGTCATTTTTACTATCAGAGAAAAAAGTGATTTATTTAAAGTGCTGTGGCCAGTACATGATGAAACTAGATCCTAGTTTTTCTTGTTCCAGGTATGTCTCCTTCCATCGCCTCACTTAGTACATTCTTACTGGTTGTCAGTTGATTGGTCCAGGATCAATTACTTTTTTACCAACTCAGATCCTTGAATGCAGTCATTGGTAAATTCAGCAAATATTGATTGAGCATTCACCGCATGCTCAACACTGTATAGACACAGGATATAATGGTGAGCTAAGACAGGCTCCATCTCTGCCCTCAAGGGTGGAGATGCCCTTACAGTTAATCAGCATTGCAGCCAGCTGAGAGGTGGAAAATGCTGAGGGAACACCTACCTCACTTTGGGGTATGGGAAGACTTCCCGGAGGAGGCAACATTGAAACTGTCCTTTTTAAATCAACATACAAGCAAAATGTGTGTTCGTTTAAAAAAGCAAGCACTCATGTAACCATCACTAGGTAAAATACTAGAGCATTGCTAGTACCCAAGAAGGTCCCTAAGTACCCCTTCTTGATCACAGCTCTCTCCCTCATTCACTACTAGCTTGACTTTCATGGTGTTTCCTTGCTTTTCCACAGAGTTTGTCACCTGTGTATGCCCTGTGTGTGTATCTTCATCATATAGTTTAGTTTTGCCTGGTTTTGCTATAATTGGAATAATGCTGTTATGTTTTGTCATATCTTTTTCATTGTGTTTGTAATATTCAAGTTGTGTGTAGCTGTACTTCATTCATTTTCATTGCTGTATAGTATTCTATAGCATTGGTCATATGAATATTTATAATTTTTCTATGTAGCATTCACAAATATTTATATATACTCCTGAATATGCCATATATTATTCACTTCACTGCTATATAGTATTCATTGTTATGTACCAGCTATGACTGTACTGTAATTTATTTATCCTAGATTCTCTCATTGATGTGCTTTTGGGTTATTTTGAGTTTTGGGCAGTTATGAAGGATCCTGCTATCAGTCCCTATGTAAATCTATATCCTGAGCCACATGCATTTGTGAAGAGTTCTTTGAAGTAGAATTGTTGGGAATCTTCAACTATGTTAAATAATGCCACTTTGTTTTCCAAAATGGTTATTCCTTGTTACACTCCCGCTAGCAGAGAGAATTCCTGTTGTTCCAAATCCTTGCCAATATTTAGTATTGTCAGACTTCTTAATTTTTGCCAAATGGAAAGGTAAGTACTTGTTTTTCACTGTGGTTTTATTTTGCATATTCTAGATTACTAATGAGGTTGAACAGCTTTTCATATATTTATTGGACATTGGATTTTCTCTTTTGTGAAGCACTTGTACTTTTGTTACTCTTTTTATTAGGCTGTAATTTTCTCATTAATTTGCAGGAGTTCTTTATATCTTCTGGATACTAGTCCTTTTCCAGTTTTATTCATTAAAAATATTACCTCCTGTTCTCTGGTTTGTCTTTTCGCTTTGTTAATGGTGTACTGTGATAAAAAGGTGTTCTTATTTTTAACGTAGTCAGATTTTTCCATCTTCCCCTTTTTGGTTACTGTTTTTGTGTCCTGTTTAAGAAATCTTTCTTTTATCTTGAGGTGCCAAAAACTGTCCTCATTTTTTCACCCTCTTCAAAAAGCTTTAAAGCTTTTTTCCTTTTGCATTTATTATTTAATTCACCTGTAATTGATTCTTGTATGTGGTGTAAGATAGGGGTCCAGTTTCATTTTTTCCCTTTGTGGATACCCATTTGTCCCAGCACCGCATGTTGAAAAGGCCATTTTTCAGTCACTGCTCTGTAGAGCCACCTGTCAGAAGGCACATGTTTATATTTGCAGGGACCTGTTTCTTGGCTCTGCGTTTCGTTCTGCTGGGCTCTGTTCCTGTGTCAGTGCCACACTATCTTATCACTGTAGCTCTCTAGCATGTCTTGATATTTGGTTTAACAAATCCCCCTGCACCATGGTGGTCTTCATGAGTCTTTTGGCTGTGCTCAGCCCTTTGTGTTTGCATGTAAATGTTAGAATCAGTTTATGTTATGAATCTATTTCAGTAGAATTGACATCTTTAAGATTTGGCATCTTTACATCTTGTCTTCCTGATCCATGAGCACGTTATGGTTTATCATTTACTTAGGTTATCATAATTTATCTTAAAAATATTTATATGGGCCGGTCCCATGGTGCAGCAGTTAAGTTTGCACGTTCCGCTTTGGTGGCCCAGGGTTCGCAGGTTCGGATCCCGGGTGCAGACATGGCACTGCTTGTCAAGCCATGCTGTGGTAGGTGTCCTGCATATAAAGTAGAGGAAGATGGGCACTGATGTTAGCTCAGGGCCAGTCTTCCTCAGCAAAAAGAAGAGGATTGTCAGCAGATGTTAGCTCAGGCGTAATCTTCCTTAAAAAATATATGTTTATAATGTTTCCTATAGAAGTCTTATATACTTTTTGTTAGATTTATAGCTAGATACTTGATATTTACAATGGTCTTGTAATTGCTTCTTTTTTTTTGAATTGCATTTTGTGTCTGTGGCTAGTATATAGAAATACAATTGATTTTTGTATATTGATTTTGTATTCATCAACCTTACTTAATTTTTATATAAATTCTAATGGTTAATCTGTAGATTGTGAGGCCCAGAGAAGGGGACAGCCAATCCAGGTCTCCATAGCTAGCTAGTAACAGAGCAAGAATGAGTGTGGTCTCATTTCTCCTTAACTTCCCAAAGGAGAATATTCAGGAAGAGTTGAGAGAAGCCAGTTGGGGAGAAAGAAATAACATTTTTTGAACCCCTATTATTTAAGATTCTTAGGGGGCCAGCCCCGTGGCTGAGGGGTTAAGTTCGTGCACTCCACTTCGGCGTCCCAGGGTTTCACTGGTTCGGATCCTGGGCACTGAATGGCACCGCTCATTAGGCCATGCTGAGGCGGCATCCCACATACCACAACTAGAAGGACCCACAACTAAAATACACAACTATGTACCAGGGGGCTTTGGGGAGAAAAAGCAGAGAAAAAAAAGATGCTTAATAAGCACAATCAGCTTAATCTCACTGGAGGCAGGTTCTTGGTTTTCCCTGTTTTATAAATGAGAAAGTGAGATTCAGAGGGGTTATTCAAAAAACTCTTTCAGGGTCACACCTTGGTTCGTCACAGAGAGGACATTCCAGAGTGGGAGGAGTCCTGTTGCTCTGTCGTGCATGTACGGTCTCTATGTCTTCTGCATTCAAGTTTAGACACTCATAGAGCTCCCTGGGCCTCCTACCCTCCACCATGCTGTCTCCCAGGGCCCCAGCCCTGTGCAGATCTGGGGCCGTCTCTAATAAAGCTGTACCAGCAACCTTGGACTCACACAGGCCTGCTTATTGTCAACTCTTGGGTTGAGTTCCTACCCAAAGTCCTGAGGTCAGTTTCCACCCCTGCCCCCCTACACCGTTCCCTCTTAACCGAGAAAATTAGTTCACAACTTGTTGGGTTCTGGGAACCAAATTAGGAGTTGCCCTGGGCATCTTGTTTCAGTCCTGACTTGAAAGTATGGCTGGGGTTTTATGACCCTGCTTTGTTATACAGTAGACTGGAGAGGATTTATGGTTGAGTCCTTCCTGGCACCCTTCCCCCAGTCTTGCTGATTGTCAGGAGCTGCCTGCATGCAAGGAGGTGGTTTGCTGTTGCTGGCTGCACAAGAGAATCGTGAAACGCTCTGTTTGTGAACACAGCCCAGCAGCGCTCTATTCAGGATGACAGCTTCCTACTCTGGAACACACGGCCCTTCACAGGCTGACTGTAAATTATGCAACTCCAGAGCTAAACAATGAGGAGTAATGGGGAGAAAGGAGGGACAAACTGCAGATTTCAGCCTGGGTCTGAAATGTGAGTGTGCAGACTTAGGCTACTTGGCGATTGATGGCAGGAAGGCCTTTCGCAACTGAGAAAAGCCAGGAAGTCCTGTCACACTGCTACTTGTGAGAGTGGGTTTCACTTTTTTAAAAAATGTAAATGTTCTTTTCAAACCCTGTTTACCAATTCAGGGAGAGTTTTAGAACTAGGAGGGACATTTACAAAAGAAAGTAGTCATTTGGTGTTAACCAAAAGTAGGTGAATGCCATACACAGTTTTAACCTTTGTCCTGATGGCCCCGAGTTATTTTTTATTATTGCTTTGTGCTGAAAATCACCAGTGCCCCTATGGGCAATTGGTGCGCAGAGTATCCCCCCCAACCCCGCATCATGGACCTGGAATGCAATTACCTCTGCTTTGATGTGCTGTATATCATTTTCCTGTCTCTTCACTTGTTGTCATCCTTCACATCCTGCTCTTTCCGTGTTCCTACCTCAAGCGTTATTTCCCTTCTCTTGTTCTGCTCTGAATCTGCAGTGGCCTGGAAGACCAAATGACTGGGTTTGTAGCAGTAGTGTGTAAGGCAAGAATGAATAGGATATAAGCGAGGACCTGAGGAACTCTTCACAGAGCAGAGTGCTTGTGCTTTAGTGCCTGAACGTCTCTGCATTTCTGCCTCCTTATGACACAGGGTTAAGTATGTAAAAATGCCTTGGCAACTGTGAAATGCTCTACAAATATAAGCGATGAGATGAGGTTGCTATTGTTGTGCAGTCCGGTGCTCAGAGTTCTTCATTGCCCTTCATGGCTCCTGGCAGGGTTTCAGTTCGCAGAAATGGCTGCACAAGTAGCTTCTAGATAAGAGTGATGTACTGTCATTTGTTACAGAAGATTTGGGGCTGGCTTCACCAGCGAGGAGGCTGGTATGAAGAATCTCTATGGCAAAAGCGTTCTGCCGGGCCCTTTCTGTAAGTGGACATGGGCACACAGGAGTCAGACTGCGTGATGGGCAGGCCCGTCCCCAGGAACCCTCCCATCCCCAGGGTTTCTGCTCACCTGCGTGAGAAGTTAAGGTCACTCAGTGAAGCCAGGCCAGACCCAGTTGCTACTTTTTAGTCAAGACCCACACTAGCAATTCTTTTGGGAAGACAGGATGTGAATTTAGCTGTTTTCAGATGTTTGTAGTCCTTATACTAAAGTATTTGAAACCATTTGGTTACAGTGGTTTTCGCCAATGTTATTGTTCAATCTTTTTTTTTTTTTTCACTCTGCAGATATTTATTGAGCTCCTACTGTGTGGCAAGCCCTGTTTTAGGTGTTGGAACTGAGCACAACACAGCAAATCCCTGCCCTCAAGGAGCATTCTTACCTTCTAGTAGGGGAGGCGGGCTGTAGGCAGACAGGTACAGTCTGCGCTAGGCCCTCTGGTGGTAAATGCGAGCGGGGAAGGATAAGGCAGGGAATGGGGAGGGGAGGTTACACGTTTTAAAAGTTGTCAGGGAAGGCCACACGGAGCATTGGAGAAATTGGAGCAAAGACTTGATGGAGGTGAGGGAGCCAGCCCTGTACAATGGGGGAAGAGTGTTCTAGGCAGGGGGAATAGAAGGTGTGAAGGCACTAAGTCAGGAGTGTGCCTGGTGTGTGTGAGGAACCGTGAGCTCTGTGTAGCTGGAGCTGCAAATGAACTGGAAACATGGGTGCCCTTGTGGGGTTTGTGGTTATTTGGAGAGTGGTCTCACTTAAAGGTAGAGGTCAGAAAGAAAGCTCCATCACTAACCTGCACACATCTGTGTCTTGTGGGCGTGTGGACTGTGTTATTTCCCTGCAAGACCAGCTGCTTGGGGGCGGGGGGACTGGAGTGTCCTGTGTGTGTGTCCTGACAGAGGAGGGACATTGGAAGGGAGGAGCCCTTCCAGGAGTGAAGTGGTTTGACTCTGCATGGCTTCGGAAGGACAGGTCATTCTGGCTGGTCTTTGGGAGACAAGCATCCCGGGAGTGTGGGCCGCTTGTGCTGCTGGTCCCCAAGTGGGGAGGCTCTCATCCTGCAGTTCCCAGACCACGAGCACTGAGGCTGGGCCTGTAGACCGAATTCAGGGTTCCTCACCCAGGTGTGGCCTCAGCCCTGGACACACTCAGCAAGCAAACCTGGGGTCAAGGTGCAGATCCCTGGGAACCAGAGGCACAGGGCAGGTTTCCCCAAGTGTAGCCCGATGCTGTAGTGATATACAAGTGAACACATGTGTTGGCATGTTTATTTAACGTGGTTTAGGACAAACGGTCCCTAACACATCAAAACTCTGGTTTTACGGATGATTATGGGGTAGGAGGAAGTCAAAGGAAGCAGCGCATTTTTTTGTGCTTTTTTTTTTTCAGTGAGGAAGATTGGCAACAGATAGTAGCTCAGGGCCAATCTTCCTCTTTTTTTTTTCCTCCCCAAAGCCCCAGTACGTAGTTGTATAACCTAGTTGCAAGTCATTCTAGTTCTTCTATGTGGGACGCCCCCACAGCATGGCTTGATGAGCAGTGTGTAGGTCTGTGCCCAGGATCTGAACCAGCAAACCCCAGGCCGCAGAAGCAGAGCACACGAACTTAACCACTCAGCCATGGGGCCGGCCCCAGCAGGGTCGTTTTTAAAGGGCAATGAAAATCATGACGGTAGAACAAAAAGTGATGTTTGGGCAGTGCTATGCTCAAGCCTACCCTCAGCGTGGGGGTGCTGATTTCAGACGGGTTCCTGCCTCTTAGGGATGAGAGTGCCTTGGAAGGCCTCCTCCTCTGCCGTCTCAGGGAGGTAGTAGCATTGTCTCTGTCCGAACCCGAGGTGCATGAGCTGCCCCATAATTCCCACATCATCATCTTCTTCCCAGCATTTGCTTGCTGGCTGTGTCTGTCCCATTGCCGGCGCTGGCCTGGCCCCCTCACTACCATCCCTTGCTCAGTCATTCTCTGGGTCTGGGGCATAGAGTCTACTCACTGTCTTCCAGAAATGCTGTCTTTTGCCCTTCACTGCCCTACTCAGCCTCCTCAAGTGGTTTCCTTTCCCCCCCTGCATTGGGTCTGAAGCTCTCTTTGGCTTTGAGAACACACCGTGGGCTGGAGCTGGGGCTGGAGCCCCACACTGATCCTGAGCTGGCCCTCGTTCTGTAGAATGCCTTCTCTCTGGCGTCCGCCCACACTCCCGCCTCCGCCTCTCCCTCGGTGCTGGATGCTGAGGCAGGCTTCCTCTCCCCTTCTTGTGCACGTCTGGCCTCTCAGGGCCAGCTCGAGCCTCATCTGCTCGTAGGGTGTTCCTCTGGACGCTGACCCACACTGCTATCTCCATTCTGTAGATTATTTTGCATATGATGTCTGCACCACGCCATTAGAGGTTTGTAATATGCTGTCATGGTCCCGTAGAGATTATCTGGGCATGACAGACACACGAGTCCACACACACGCGCTATTGCCAGCAGAGTCTTGCTCACTGGGAGCCTGGCAGAGACTCTGCACATGAGCTGTGTGGAGAGGAGCAGTCTGGGCCTGATGGTGGACTGCACTGGCTTCGATGTCAGCCCTGCCTGGTTCGAACCCTGGCTGTGCTATCTCCTAGCTTTGTGACCTTGGGCAAGTAGGTTTGAAGATTATGTGAAACAGAGTAGAAAGCATTTAGCCCAGTACTAGGAACATAAGTATTAACCATTGTGGTTATTATTGTTCACCAATTGGCAACATCTGGATGTTTAGGACTTGTTTCCTCACCTAGGCTGTAAACCTCCTGTGGAGAGAATCCAAATTCATACTGTTTTCTACCTGTTGAGCCAAATAGGTCCGTGGTGCACAGTGAACATTCAGGGTAAATGTACATAATAAGTAGAGCAGCCCACTTACACTGTTGTGGGTTTTCTCATAAATTGACTGTTGGGGTAGACTGTTCGCAATGCTTATGTGAAACTTCAGTAAATGTATATGATATGTCTTATTTGTGTTTTGTGTCCCCAGTGGATTAAGAATTGCTGAGCCTGTCAAACCACAGCTCTTTATTGAGCACTTACTGTATGCAGGGAGAAGGAAGGACTATGCTCCCCGACATCTTGTTGAGGAGATTCCATCCCTGACTGCCCCATCTCCTCTCTCTACAGCCTAGACATGTGCCTCTGCTCCCTTTCCCTGCAGATCACCGAATTTTCAACTCATTCCAGCAGGTGCTAGGGCCAGTTCTGAGCAGTAGAGGAGTTTGTGGCAAGGCTGCACTTCTAAGCCCTTCCTTCCTACACTTCTGCTGCTAGGGGCAAACATCTGAAAGAAATAATGTCTTGATGTAGGCAGTGGTCACACAGGTTCTACAGCTAGAAAAATCTATTGAGCTGTACACTTAAGATTTATATGTCTTACTATATGTAAATTATATCTCAGTTTTCAAAGGGGTAATAATAGTGTTTTTTGCTAAGCAAAGGAAGGCCCGGGAAATTGAGCAATGCCCCTGAGTCGGCCAGCCTCAGGAGAGTCTGATTCTGCAGGGAACAGGGAACGGTGCTCTGTGGGGGAGATGTTTGGCCCCTTGCAAGAGAAGGGCATGCCCCAGACAGCCTAGTTTTCCCTGCTTAACTACTAGCATCAGCCGTCTGCAAACCTTCTGCATCCCCCCCATCCTCCCTTCACCTGGGCCTGAAGAACTGGGATGAGAGGCCCCATCACCCGCTCTGGATGGCCTGAACTGCCCAGCACGTGTGTTCATGGCCACAACCCATTCTTCGGCCCAGAGCTGCCTGCCACTGTGAAGCACGGGTTTCAAGTCCTGTCTCTGCCACTTGCCAAGCTGGGAATCAGCAAGTCTGCCCTCTCTGAGCCTCTGGGGTTTTCACTCCTGTAAAATGGTGATAAGACCTGCGTTATCAGTCTCATGGTTGCTAGGAGTAGCAAATGAGATCATGGATGTGAATGTCTTATAGGGCCATAAAATATAAACTATCAACACAGTGCACCCTGAAGCCCAGCTTAATTCCACCAATATTTAAGAGCTACGGAGTGTGAGGGACAGTGAAGGCCAGTGGTTTAGTCTGCAGGCTCTAAAGGCAGACCGCCAGGGTACATTGGTCCTGGCCTTGCCAGTTACTAGCTGTGTGACCTTAGCAATCTGCTTTACCATCCTGGTGCCTCAGTTTCCTCAGTTGTAAAGTGGGAACAAGGACAACCCTTGCCCCACGGGGTTATAATAAGGATGAGATGAGTTAATCCAGGTAAAGCACTTGGCTTGGGGCTAAATCATGTATCTGATAGTACCATGGGCCAGGCTGTCTTCTTGAGAGGACATCTTTACTGGGCAGAAACAGGAACAAAAAAAACAGGTCTCATTTAAGTCTAACTGCTTCGTGCACCAGCTTGAGGTTTGGGGCTTGAGATCGATTATATGCTGTATTTGGTAAGTTTTTCTATTCTTAATCTTTTGAGTTTACCTAATAATTAAAGGTCCCCTGTGACATGTCCTTGCCTTCAGAGTTTTGCTGCAGCATCAGTTGTGAGCTCTCTGACTTACAATTCAGCGAAAAAGTGACAGAGTGGGTATTCTTGTTCAGTTCAAGGTGATTGCTGCATAATCATTTTTAACAGGACACCAGATTTAGCTAAACGCTTGCAGCGAGGTAGCGTGCATATTAAATTCAGGATCCTGGATATACAGGTTGAGCCTCTGCATCTTTCTATTATGAGCTTGGATTCGAAAACATTGTATACAGCTGACATAGCAGCTTCTGTGCTGCCTAAGCGGGCAAGAAACCCCTATCCTTAGAGTCAAGTGTTGGCTCTTTCTTCGTCCAGTTTTTGAAACGAGCGTTGGTGAAGCCCCGGGCTGGGTGCTGTAGGGGATGCAGAGAAGGGGAAGAGGGCCTCGGTTGTGGAAGGCCCGCCCGCGTCAGGTGTTTTACATGCATTAAGATCCTTTAGTCCTCAGATACTGCACCATGAGTTAGGGGTTATGTCTCCCTTTTTACAGATGAGAAAACTAAAGCAACGTTAATCAGTTGTCCAAATTCACCCTCTTGGGGTGGAGCCCGGATGTGATCTCAGGAGCTTTCCCAGGAGCCCGTGGTGCACTGTTCCTGGGCTGCCATTCCCATTGTGTACATGTGAATGGCGCCCGCAAGATCTTAGTCCTGAGTGAATTAATAATAACACACAATAAAGTTTGCAAAGGGAGAGAGAATGTGCTATGTATGTTCCTAGGAAGGAAGAGGCAGATGGAGGCAGAGGAGATGCCAAACAACTCATAATCTGAAATCAGTTCTGTTGGGCTTTGCGTTTTGATCCAAATGTCCAATATGTATTTCTGATACTCCAGGAATTGCCAAAAACTATTAAGAAACTGTGCCTAGCCCCAGATGGGCTAGGAAATCCTCTCAAATGTCCCACCGTGGCTTCCCTCTTCATTTCCTCCCTGCCCTTTACTGGGACTGGAAAGTGCCTCATTGTACTGAGTAGAGCTGCTCATGCCAGAAGCTGGATGCCTGACTAGCTCGCACTCTCCTGAACAAGGAGGTGATTTGTATCTGGGCCTCAAATGCCTTTCCTGGTAGGTGGGAATGGACCATCACCCACTCTTTTGGTTCTTGCAGGGGTGTGAGTTGTAGGGAGGAAGTAGGATATGAGGTACCAACATCAGGAGAGAAAACAAAAGTGGAATATTAATGTTCTGCTGCAGTAAGTTTGGCAAGAAAGGTTTCCAGCAGATAATTCTCCATAAACTGAGAGGTGCTGAGACCTGGTGGTGAACTTGGGGCCCAGCCACACCATCCACTGTGGTGACTGGCTTCATGGGCCAGCTGGAGAAGGGCAGTGGCTCTGCTCCCATGAGAGCTCAGCAGGCCTCGCTGAACTCCTGCTGCCTGATTCCCTAGGACAGGCTCCAGTCTGTGCGCCTCCTGGCCCTGCCCACCTGCAGCCTCTCCCATTGCCAGTGGTCTTGCCTCCTTCTTGCTTGAACCATAATGATCTTCCTTCAGTTTCTGAAACATCCTCTGTGTTCCCTGACTCGTGTCCAGGCCTTTGTCCATACTGTGCCCTGTTCCCGGAGCCCTTTTTACCCTGCTCTTTGCCTGGCCAAATCCCACTCACCATCCAGGCCTCAGCAGACATGTCACTTCACAGAAGCCCTCTCTGAACCCATAGGCCACTGGTGTTTCCAAAGCACATTAAACAGGCCCACCCACCACTCCTGTTATCTTTTCCTTGTGGGCATACATCCACACCTTTTTAAAAATGTTAAAGACACCATTTAGAGGGAATGTGCTCAGTGGAGCTGTTCCTTGCCTCCACCCCCCAGCTACACCTCTGAGTTGACCCATTCCAGAGAGAGGCCACTGCACCGTACACATGCAACGGGGCAGGACACCTAATGTCAAGGACTCGGTTGCTGGTGGAGATGGTGGTGGGCTCGAGGAGTGTACTGATTCTCAGTTATCATGCCTCTTCTATCTCACTGGGTCTTGGGTTGAAACCACCTCACTGGGATAAGAGCTGCTATGATTAACCCTTCCTACTCCCCTGCCTCCCTGGGGCTCCAGAGGTCCTGGAGCTGTGGGGAAACCTGCCACGTGGCTCTTGTCAGTAGGGTAAGGCCCTGGTGCCTTGGGTTCTCCAAGGTCTGAGAATTTGAATTTCTAGAACTAGAGAGGCCCTTGTCAGTCCAAAAGTCCAACAAAGCAGAGGAAAAGTATATATCAGCCTGATGCCAAGAAACAATAGGACTGGAATGGTAGCCCTAGAAACACAACAGGAGGGGCAGAAGATGGAGGTGCTCACCGACAAAGTTCTTTGCACCTGTTATTTTTGTGAAACCCCATAGCTCCTTGGACAGCCGTGCAGGACGGATGTCTCTGGCCTCTTAGCAAGTGAAGAAACTGAAGTTGGAGGCAGATCTGGAACAAAGACTCAGGCCTGCTAGCCTGGGGGTCTGCCATCATACCCACCTCCTGCGAAAATTCACCCCCACCTCCTCCATATGCCCTTTCCTCCCCATGGAGAAATCACCTTGGAGGGTGCTTTCAGATATCATTCTTCTAAAAATCATCTACTAAGAGCCTGTTATGGCCAGGCCAGCAAGTTCCAGGCTTCCAGAACAGAATGATACTTGAACTTTCTCTGGCAGGTGTTCAGAGCTTCCTGGAAGAGTTTAGGGCCTAAAACTGGGGTTCTTAATGTCTTTTGGGTCCCATACCCTTTGAGAAACTGATGGAAGCTGTGAAGAGTCTTCTCAGAAAAATGGGCCTGCATTTTTCAATTTGAAAAAACAATGTTTGTATATGGGGGTTAGCAGTCTCCCAAAGGCATTCCGAGGACCCGCCACACCCTGCCTCGGCTGTTCCTGGATCACAGATTAAGAAACTCCGGACCAGATAATGAATTTATAGTCTTGTTCCTTAAGAACAGTTGTTAATTCTCCAAGGGCAGCTTGTCACAGCGAACAGAGGATGGGAGCACAAATGTGGCTTTTTGGCCACAGTCATCATCATTTCAGCAAAGCTGTACATGTGCCAGCGTCTTGTGGTCTTTGGTTTTTCATCCCAGGGTTGGGGAAGAAACCAAGGCAGAGAGAAGGGTGACTAGCACCACAGTCAGCAGTGGTGCTCAGACAGAATGTAGCCATGGGATCCAGGTCCTCTCCTTCTGTCGGGGGATGGCAGGAGGCCAGGTGGAATCAGGGTGAGGAGGGTGAGGACTTAGGAAAAGAGCTGAGAGTCAAGCACAGAAGTTTTGCAATGGGATTTAACAGGGTTTTTGAGAGCTCAACTTTGAGATGAACAGGAGGTTTAGAAAGCCTTTATAAGGTCTTCCTAAATGATGCTGACAGCTAAGAGTGGCATGCCCCTGAGAGTCTATGATTATCTTGCAGGAGAGATCTTTATGGGAGCCTTATTAAGAACAGAGCATGTCAGTGGGAGGAAGGGAGAGGGAGCCAGCAACGTGTTCACAGCTCTGGAGGGCAAGTGAGGCAGCCTCCTCAATTTGCAACGTGCTTTGCAGTCCTTTGTCATTGTTTCTGCAATAGACCCATGAGGTTGGTAGAGAACCCCCCTGCTCCCTAGAAATTGTAGAACACTAGGGCTGTTACAGCAGGAGGTAGTGGGCTGCCTGTCTAAAGGTATCCTTAAAATAAACCCTTGAATGGGTTTGCTCCTCTACAACCAAGATGATATGATAATCTAGATTAGAATGCCCTCCCAAACCCTGGAGCCCTGTGATTTCCTGGATTGGTGGCCTCCAAAAAAGAGCATAAAAGCCATTCATTCCCCCTCTGAGATCTTATCCCCCCTCACGTGGGCTCACCAGGTGCAGGGAATTTCATCAGCCATGCTGAAAGCCTTGAGGTTCAGCCTGGAGCCTGGGAGCCTGAGCCTCTGTCTCAAGTAGAAATGCAGAAATGGAGTGAGCCAAGGATAAACCCAGGAGAGACAGATCCTAGGAGAGCATATAGTCCAAGTCCCTTCATTTGACACATGGGGAAATAATGTGACGTAGCTTTACTACTGGATTGTAAGAACTGATCCTGAGCGTAATAAGAGTAGCTAACATATTTTGAGCGCTTGCTGTGTACTGAGGGCTGTTCCCAGCTTCTAGAGGCCTCCATGTTCCTTGGCTTGTGGCTCCTTTCCTCCATCTTCAAAGCCAGCATGGCGAGTGGAGAACTTCTCCATTGCTCTCTTTGATCCCTCTTTTATCATTGCATCTCTTTCTGACACAATTGGGAAAGGTCCTCTGCATTGAAGGATTTACGGGATTAGACGGGGCCTGCCTAATCTAATCATCCAGGATAATCTCCTTATCTCAATGTCCATAACCTTAATGACATCTGCAAAACCCCTTTGCCATGTAAGGTTCCAGCGATTAGGCTGAGGACATCTCTGGGAGGCCATTATTCAGCTTATCACAGTGACCTCGGGGAAAGCGCTTGACTTTTTGGTTTTGTTAAGTGAGGAAGCTGATGGTACCCAGCTTTGGGTTGTGACGGTTGAACAGAAAGGCACTTGGCATAGGTCCTGGCACACTGGTAAATGCTTACTTGGTGTTAGCTGTGGGCACTGTTATCGAGCCTGTTTTATAGTTGAGGAAACTGAGACTTAGAAATGTTGAGTAACTTGCCTGAGGAATAAGATTCAAAACTCTTTGAGAGAAAAGACTATATTTTATCCATCTCTTTTATCCCCCATGGTACCTAACACAGTGCCTGGCCTAAAAAAGATGCTAGTAAATGGATGTTGAATGAATGACTGAACCGGAAAGAGTAAATGACTTGTACGAGCACCATTAGACTCAGAGAATTTCAAGGATGGAGGGACTTTCAGAGGTCACCAGTCCAAGCCCCTCATTTCACAGCTGGGAATCTTAGGCTCGGTGGGGAAGGGCCCTGCCTCAGGTGACAGGTAATGGCAGAGCCCCAGAATGTAGCCTTCGCCTCCCTGGCTGGTACGTCTTCCTGTACACCGGGCTGTATTCACTTCTGTAGGGGTTTCTCGACCCTGTGGTCTCAGCCAAGCCAGAGGCCAGTCCAGTGGGATAGAGGTGTTGACTCTGGCTCTGGCCCCTGGCACAACTTTGGAGAGAGGAGCTAACAGAAATGAGTGAGAGCCCCCACCCTTTCTTCCTAGAGATGGCCTTGGGCAGGCCTATCTGTAGCTTGTTCCTCTGGCTTCTGTAGATCTCCAGAGGCAGCTCCCCAGTAGGACAGCAGCCAGATGCTTGATGCCCACTCATGCCTGTGTTAATGCCCCTCGGCTTTGACAGAAGCCTGCCTAGCATAGTCAGGGAACTTGGGTTTAGTCTGCCCATTTACACTTACGGTGTTACACAATCAGAGACTGTTTGGCTCCTTGTGACTCAGTTGCCCCATCTGTGACCCATCTGAACACCTCCAGAGTCCCACGTGACAGCCCTGGGTTTCAGGCCCCTTTCAGAGGGATGGTTCAGGAATATTCACATCAGTGACTGGGGCAGAGATGCACTGTTGTCCCAAGGGCTCTGTGGCTCTGCTTAGGCTGAGCACGACTTGGCAGGCAATGAGATATTTCTGGGCAGCTGGTAGTGTCCCCTATCTCCATGAGAGCCAGCTAAGGCAGAACAGGGTGGTGCCCAGTGTCTCTGGGCCCTGAGGCTGTGCCAGGCTGCCCCTGACACGAGGCAGCCACAGGGAAAGCCTTTATATCTCTATAGAGCAGAATGTAGCGTTTATGCTGTCTCATTGGAATCAGGACTTTGTCATTGTATCTGGTTGTTTGAGCAAAATCTGAATTGTTCTTTTCTAGGCAAGAAATGTCAAGTGTCACAATGTCAGGGGTACCAGGTAACTCATTGGAGGAATGGAAGATGTGGTGGGTGTTACCTTGAAAGGGGAACTAATGTGTGTTCCTACTGTGTGCCAGGCCAGAGCCTGGCACTTCTCTAAGTTTTTTTTATTTGGATTTAAACTAATCCCTTGAGGCAGGTATGATTTTCCTAGTTTTACAGATGAGGAAATGAAGGTTGAGAAGTGGTGACTCTCCCTGGTTACCCAGAGGATAATAGCAAGAATTATTTGGGCTCTAACTAGTTGAATCTGAGCCTCAGTTGGTTGTCAGGTCACTGTCTGGGTGTGTACTCTGTCCAGATCTGATGGGGCTGGTGTCATCTTCTCTGTCTTTGGATGGGAGGATGGAGTCCATTCTAGCTGAGAGGGAATGGGTAAAACAGTGGCATAATAGTGACAGCCCATCATCAGTAAGACAGGAAGTACCTACTGAGTATCTGCTGTGTGTACTGTCCTAGGCCCTGTTGACAGAGCTGGAAATGATAGAGTCAGTCTCCCTGTCCTCAGGGAGCTGCCATTCTGGCTTCAGGAAGACAGACAAACACACAAATAATGAATTGCAGGTACTAGATGCCATGAAGAGAATCTAAGAGGAAAGTGTGATGAAGGGTAGCTGGGGAGCTGCTTTAGCTAAGGTGGGTGGGGAGGGCTTTCTAAGATGTCCATGATGAGAAAGGGAGCCATGCAAGGATCTGGGGAAAGAACTTTCCAAACAGAAGGAACAGGAGTCCAAAGACGGAGACAGTGGTGAGTGTGTGATGACCTGGAGATGGGAAGGCTACCAGGATGGCTGAAATCAGGTGAGTGAGGGAGAGGGCAGGAAGGGGCCAACAGTGTAGACAGGGCCATCGATAATTTTTTCTGAGTGTGTCGAGAAGCCACTGAAGGGAGTTAATTAGAAGAGAGAGATGGTCTGATTTATACTTTGGAAGTTCACTTTGGCTGCAGTGTGGAGGATGGGCATGGGGGGGCAAGAGAAGAAGCAGGGAGACAAGGAGAAGGCCATTGTGGTCTTCCAGCTGGGTGAGAGTGGTGTTGACTGGGACCTGGGTTGTGGTAGTAGACTGAGAAATTATTAGAAGGCAGCATTTTGGAGTTAGAGTCAATATGGCCTACTTATGATTAGGACAGTGGTGGGCTGGTAAGCCAGCCAGGGGTGGGAGGGAAACCCTCGTTTGTAGAGTGTGCCAATTTCTGTGGTGTAATGTTCCCACCATGGCTGATTTGAAGCCACCAATGTGACAGTGAACGATGTGTGGTTAGCTCTTGTGAGCCAGTCTGAGCCAGCTCCAGCATACTACTGCATTCAGCTGAGGAGGTGAGAAGAACTGAGGAGCATTCCAAGGTCTTTGGTCTGAGCAGCTGGGTGGTAGTGATGACACCTACTGAGGTGGACAAGACCAGAGGTGGGGAGAGAGAGAGGATGGGGCAATGGTGGGGAAAAAACGGTTCTGTTCTGGCCATGTTAATTTTTAGATGCATATTAGATGTCTAGTCTATAAGTTCTGGGCTCCTGTATACTTTCTCTGGTTTAAATGCTAATCCTTCCAATAGCTAGGAGTTCGGTGGTTACTTCTCCATTTATGAAACAATAAACCAAGGATGAAAGGGGCTAAGAAACTTAGCCAAGGTTGCACATCCAGGAAATGGCAGAGCTGAATTTGGCGTTAGTTGGGCTTGATGCCACCCAAATAGCCTAACCATTGCTCTGCCCCTCAGAAACCACCCCATCCTCAGTTCTACACTGCATTTCCTAGGATTTTCAATGTGGGTCTTTAGAAGGTTTAGAAAGCCTTCAGATCGCAGAGATTGCTGAACGGTTGTCCAGAGACCACATCCCATCCTCAGATGTGTTGCATGGGGTGTGGTGGTTTGTTCATTTTTTTTTTGGCAAGGGGGAGCTCTTCTTGTTTGTTTCATTTTGTTTTATCGGTCTGTACAGTGTTTAAAAAAAAAAGAAGAAAGAAATGTAATTGCTCCAGACAAGTGTGTATTCTCCGGCCACTGCCCTCAGGCTCCTCCATTCCCTCCTGGCTCACCACCTGCCTGCTTTACACACGTGTTAGTGTCACTTGCTTGGCTTGGAGGCATTGCAGCGTCCCTTCCTCTAGAGGAACCCAGGTACAGTGGCCTCTGCAGACTGGGTCTGGGCTTGGTCCTCACATATCAAGGAGTGAGCTAAGTGGCTCCTGCTTCTCCCCCCAGCCCTGAGCCTACCTCTGGGGCCTGGTGTGTGGGTGATCTGCCCTCTCAGCTGCTGCCTTCCTGACCAGCAACAGCTACCGAAGGCATCACTGAACTTCACTGGGAAGAATTGTGATCTTTCTGACTCGCTTAATGCTGAAACTATCCCATCTCTTTCTCTGGCTGTGTTATTGTTGTTATTTTGCTAACATAATGGGGCTTCAGGGCATTGTTTTTCTCCATCTGCAGCCTTTTGGCCTTTCTTTCTGGTGATATAGTCAACGTAATGATGCACTTCGGCATCAGCAGACCCGGCTGGAGCTGAGTGAGATCTGCCATCAGGGAGGCTGAGGGGAGCACACAGCCTGCCATGGGAGCTGCATCTGCCTGGCTCCCTTGGACCGAGAGGGCCATGCTGGGCTGGTTACCTGAAGTGGCATAGCAGGATTGACAGGAAGGTCTCACCCCAGAGTTGGCATGACCAGATGGCCCTGAGCACTGCTCTGGAGCTGATGGCACTTTCCAGAGCCAGGGAGGGATGCCAGTCTGCCTCTGTCTGGACAAGTTCATGTATTCCAAGTGCCACCAGAGAGGAAAGTTCCCCCAGGCTCAGTCAGAGCCCCAGCCCCACTGACCCGGGATGGGGGGAGAGACACACCTGGGGAGCAGCAGTGGGTGCTCTCCAGACGTTTCAGGTTTTGTACCCCTTTAGTAAGAGATGTTTGCATCTGTAGCCCCAATATATATATATTTATATTATGTATGTTAAAATAAGGACATATAGAAAAATATAAAAGTTAACTAAAAATTATTTTAACTACAAATTATAATGTTTTCTTCCATGCCCCTTTGGATCACTTTGGTGTACTCCCTTCCGTTCCACCCCTACCCCTGAGTTGAGACTGCTGCCCAGAGCTGGTGCAGTGGGAAGAACACTAGGGGGTCAGAGAGCTTGGTTCCAAGTCCCAGGTCTGCTAATTAACTTGCTGCATGCTGGCAGCACATTGCGTCACCTCACTGCCTCACTTCCTTCAGGCCTGCAGAAATGACACTTTCTTAGGTCTCTTCAGACCACCCCACCCTATGTAAATGAGCTGTTATCACCTCTTCCCTTACCTTGCTTTCTGTTTCCTAAAAGTACTTACTGCTACCTGACGTGTTTATATATTTTTTTGTTCATTATCTGTCTCCCCCCATGTATACTCCATGAGAGCAAGGATTCTCTGTTGTTCTCTACTGTGTGCCTGGCACATAGTAGAAACTCAATAAATATTTGTTGATTGAGTGAATTAACTTTCTCTCTATATAACCTAATGCTGCTTAGTGAACTTTTATATTGGAGGAGTAATGAAAAATAACTCTTGCAAGGAGTGCTTGCAAGGAGGACTTAGAAGGTGGAGGTGGAATCATTTTAAGGAATATCTGCTTTATTGGAAGACACCATTGTTGTCTTTACCCATCGTTGGGGGACAGAAGCTGCAAGTAATTGGATCTTTGCTGACTACCAGGCACTGTTCTAGGAGATGATACATAGATAGATAGATAGAATTTAATCTTCACAATAACCCAATGAGGTAAGTTTCATTCTCTCCATTTTACAGATTAAAAAAAAAAACACCTGAGGCCCAGAAACTCAAGTGCGTCTAACTCCAAAGTCCCTAAAACCATGGCTGGCACACGGCAGACCCCATGAGTGTCTGTGGAATATAAGAAAGCCCAGCTCTTTACCCTCCTAGAGCTTCTCAAGCTTTTCTACCAAGTAGCCCTCGTGGGAGAGGGTGGCGAGTGTGTGCTCAGGGAAGTCTAAGGGCATTGCCTGAAGCAGCCCACCGCAAGCCCAGAGTTTCTTTGACATTTGGCATTTTATTTTTAAAATTCATGTGTATTTTTGCATTTTCTTTGTAATGCTTTTGATTATTTAGCTACTTACGTATATTTTTTTAAAAACTTCGTTTAAAACTCCTGCTCTGCATTTGCCTCATGGGCGGTATGCTTCTGGTGTGAGTTTTGCACACCCAGCAGTTGTCCAGCCTAGTGTGCAAAGGCCACTTGGTGTGGGGCCTGGTGTCTTCCATGCCCCTCAGCAGGATCTCATGCCACTTGTCCCTGTGCAAACACAGTTTGTCCAGAGGAAACGGGATGTTCACTTCCAAGCCCGAGCCATCTGTTGTTTCAGACCTGGTTGGTGGCTGCACCTGGGCAAATGGGGCCTTTAGCAAACAGTGCCCGGCCTGGCCCCCTGATAAGGGGTTGCCTCTCAAGCAGATTTTATAGCTCTGCCCTTCATCCCCAACCAGAGAGTGGGTGGGCAGAGTATAAAATATCCCTGAAGCTGGTGGAATAACCTTTATGGTTTGTTTTACATAAACCTGAAGTCCAGCATGGTATGCGAAATGGACTGCTGAGACTCAGCCCACAGACTTTGATGTCGGAGAGCTAAGAGCCTTAGAGAAGGACCTCTTTTCACGTTAGTACTTCAGTGACTGAGTTTCTGGTCGTGCTCTCTAACATGGGAGTAAAGGTGCTCCACTGGCTCTTAGACAAGGTTTCTTCACTCTGTGCCTTTGTCTCTTCCTGCAAACCTGGTCCATGCATGTCCAGAGTCATGCAGTGCTGTAGAACCGGAAGGGCTCTTAGAGACCATCCAGCCCTTGCATTTCACAGATGGGAAACTGAGGCCCAGATGCAGAAAGGGAGGCCCCACCCCATTGTGATCTGCTACTCTGCTACCTCCCAGTCCAGGGCTGTGTAGCTGGGGCCCTGGCTGTCAGCTCTGGTGAACCCCCAGCCCATGGATCCATGATAAAGCTAGGACCTAAAGACACAGCAAGAGGTGAGCAGAATGAGGATGTGTACGTCCGTAAAGAGGCTGCTGTCATTACTTGGGCAGTTTGGCTTCCTCTCTCTGTGAAGGACTTGGTTGGTCCCCACTCAGACGGAGCCCAGCCTTCTCAGTGGCCAGGTCCCAACTCTCTGATTTTTGATTCCCTGGTGGCCCAACCTGTATTTCCTAAGGGACCTCTGCTTCTTTGAGGGTCAGTACCCTTCCCAACCAGCAGGGCAGGGCCATTGGGAAGGTGGAGCCAGGTCCCAGGAGACAGGTGTATCTCAGTTACAGTGTCATCCCCATGGCTGCCCATCAGAACTTTTCCCATTTGGGTGGCAGATCAGAGCAAGAAAGAGAATGTGGGAGCTGGAAGGCCCCCTAGATTATCTGGTCCATTCCCATCTATTGCAGAAGAGTGAATGGAACTGATGCCCAGAGAGAGTAAAGGACCTACCTAAGGGTACACAACAAGACAACAGCAGAACCCAGACTAGAACTTGCTTAATTTTTTTAATTCTTACTTTACTATTGATCTTTTGATGTTCCCTCCCTACAACCTCCCCTACAAAAAATAAAATAAATAAATCTCAAAAACCATGGCAAGGGCCTCCTGATGTCTGCTGTAATATGATTGACCCTCTTAAGCCTGTAACTCTAAGGTAGTTGCTGGAGAAGTTCATACATCTTCAGAAATGTGCCCAGTGAGACAACAAATGGTGTTTCTGGCTAGAGAAAGTGATTCGAATGAGTCAGGCATTTCCCAGGTTCATAGTCCTCGGAATCCTGGTTCTGTGAGATTCTAACACCTCTTCTCCCAGGAATTGTTAGGTCAAATAAATGTAGGAAATGCTGCCTACTGCATCCCCTTCTTGGAGAGACACCGTGGACTTGAGCATTTTAAAGACTCTGAGAGGTTCTGTAGTTAGGAAAAGTCCCAGCAGCTCTTTTTGTTGGTAATTCAGTTTCCCACATTTGTTTGACCTCTCTTTTTGCATGAAAAACTATTGACCTCTCACAGAGCTGGTCTTCCTCTGACCACAGACAAACTAGATCACTCATACAAGGTGTAGTATCCAGCTTTTATTTTTTATTTTATACAATTATGGGTTTTTTCTTTAATAGTAAAATATTTGAACAAATACTACATACAGGACTCCTCAAAAGGGTTGGGGGTGGAATGCCCTCCAACCAGCTTTTTCCTCTTCTAACGGGAAGAACAGAAGAAAGACAGCTTCATGAAGACGTCTCCTCTTCTTTATATCCTGTGATTCTGTTTTTATTGTCTTAAGAAAGCCTACAGGCTGTTTCCATTTTGTAAGTACAACAAAATACATTCTCTACACAGGGGATTTTCAAGATGGGCCACAAAGATTTCACCATTAGGAAATTGCATCAGTGATGCTCACCTAGCTCAGGAGGCAGAGGACCCCTGCACTTAAGTGGGTTTGAAGCCTGCCATCCCCAGGGAACGTTAGACACAGTGTCTAGCGGTCTCTCAGTTTCCTCACCTATAACATGGGGTGCTGGTAGTACCTGCCTAAGGTTGTACTAAGGATTACATGAGAGCCACATTTAGCATTTAGAATGGTATCCAATCCAATACTTACTGAGAGCTTACTTATTAATGTTATGTAGAAACTTTGTTTTGTTCTCTCCTGTGTCCCCAGTGTCTAGAACAGGGGCTGACACAGAGTGGATGCTTAGTAAAGATTGGTTGAGTGAATGAGAAAGGGAGAAGATGAATGGGTGGTCTTCCCTGGATGGGGAGCAAAGCACTTTTCTGAGAGTGAGGTTCCAGCAGAGAAGGTACCAGGTTAAACGTGAGCTGCTTTCTGCAGGGCAAGGCTTTTGCTTCCTCTGCCCTGTCTTCCCTGTGCGTGAATGGGGAACCAGCACCCAAGAGGATGCAAGTCAGGCTGTGGAACTCAGAAGCCAAGTGCGAGGTGATTTCCTGGAAGGTGACAGTGTCGTAGGAACATTTCAGGCCTTGAGGTTCCAAGCTTGTGGACTTTTATTCCTGTTTACTGCACACAGGTCTGTGTTTGCCCCAGCCAGAGAGTTGCCAGCGTGAGAACCATTTAGCTCTGGAGTTTCACGGGGAAGATCCTGCCTGTGAAGCTGCTTTTGGAAGGGAGATGCCCCTAGCTCTAGTCAAGGGGGACCGAGAGCCCTTGGCTACCTTGACCCCCCCAAAGGCTCCACGTCCAGGAGAGTTGGGCCATCTCTTCTGTGGGTTGGCACCACAAAGCGGCAGGCGAACCCTTGGCCTGCTGATGTTGATTTTACTCTCTCTTGAGGAAACATAACCCAGGCACTGGACCAAAATAAGCAGCGTAGACACTGTGCTGACCCTGCTCTGCTGGGAAGCGTGATATTGATTTGCCCCTGGCCTCTCTTTGCCTTCAGTATCCTAAACTCTGCCTGGGGCAGCTAAGCTGGGAGGTTGATTCCACTCCATTCCATGGCAGTGTATTCATCCAGACAGCCACACCTGCTTTGTTTTATTCCTAAAGAAGCCAGGGTTTACCCAGAGTTGTGTTTTTAAGGACTCTGAGTGACCCAACTCTCCTGGTCTCTGGTTGGAGGTGAGAGGTGACACTCCAAGGAGAGTCTACCCATCTCACCCTCTGTTCTCCTCTGGAGAACCCAGGAATAGCCATTGTAGGGAGCAGCAAAGGCCTGCGCAAAACTTGTATGACTGGCTAGGCTCATGGCCTTGGCCCCCTGGCCCAGAATGTCCTTAGGCTGGGGATGCTCATGGTTGGGGAGGGGTGCCTGTCAGACCATCTCTGGAGAGGGGGTGGACACAAATGCTCGAGGCCTTCCAGGAAGTGCAGCTGCAACGAGGGGTTAGCTGTGGTGCAGCCAGGCCTGGAGTTCCTCAGGCTCCCCCATGGGGTGCTAATCGCCGGTTTGGTGAGATCTCACCAAAAGCAAAAGCCTGGATGAGACTCTGAACTATTTCAGAGCTGACTTCTCACTTCTGCAGCTTCCATTTTCCCCAGTGCCTGGGTTGCTTGCTTCTCCTATCCAGAGAGTCTTCTGTGGGGGTATAGGAGTTCTTTAGGGCCAGTGGTTCAGAATAGGACCAACCCTCTCCTCCACTCCCACAACACTCCTGTTCTAGTGACCATACCGGTTGTGCCGGGGGCTCTTTCCATCTCAAAGACTCTCTGAAAGAACACATTCTAGTCCTAAGAATGAGGAAACCAATCTTAACTCTCTCCCCAGGTCATCAGTCTGGGTCAGAAGACCTGTTTCGCTTGGGGTGGTGAGTGCCTGGCCCTCTGTAGCTGCACTGTGCCTGGTTAGTTAATGTTCAGCCATCAACTTCCCCTGAAAATGTTATCCATGTCTCTCTCTCCCCCTAGCTCCTCTGGAGTATAAATACGGTGCCAGGTGCTTGAGTTCCACAAACCACACCCATTCTCTGACCAGGCAGAGGTGCTTAGCCAGCAACTCACACCTCTCAGAGTACACCTGGAGGAGGAGGAAAGGGTCTCAGGTTCACACCCTCTTGAGGGCTGATGCTTAAGACAAGTTATTTCTTCTAGCATTTGGCTCCCTCAAAGAAACTCCAGGACTTCCTTCTGATTGCAGGTGGCTTTAGGGTGTTAATAAAAGGCCCAGTCCGTGTAGATCATCCAGAAACATGATACAGATTGAGAATCTTAGAGAAGATGGGCGCTTAGAGCATGTAGCCTAGCCCATTTACAGATGAGGAAGCTGATGCCCACAGAGACCACAAGGATGTGGGGAGGGCTGGAGCATCTAGAGGGCAGCCTAGGGCAATGGCCTCCACTGTCAGAGCCTCTGCCCATCCGCCATTTCTCCTTGGCTCCTGGCTCCTTGGCTCTCCACTTAGAGCACACACCCATCTAAAACTTGTCTCTAAAGACGGTGCTCATGGTGGAATGCTTGCTAAGAGAGAACCTTCCATTTTCCATGGGACTTTGATGGAGATGTGGAGTACGTCCTGCCCTCCTCAGGGCTCCCTGGCGGTCCTGCTGTGTGGGCTGCAGCCCCTGTGTCCTGCACCCTCTGCCCATATCACCCAGCTCTATCCTGTGGCTAGCCCGCTTTATAGCTAGCCATTTGCCTGTTGGACTAAGATGAATGTGCGGTGATTCTGGCAGGAGATAAGACATTTATCTTCATCATTTGACTTGGCTATGTGTAAAAAAGGAAGGGAATGAGGTGGCACTTTATGTTCATGACTTGGGTGAGTCTTTGTCTTTCGAAGTCATCACACAGGGGGATCAAGACTCCTGTTTCTACCTGAGGTGGTGACTCTTGGAGTCATAGTGCATTTTGAGCTGGGGAAGCTAAGCATCAGTCTTAAGATAGAGACTTTGTCACCCAGGTGTCCCCTTGAATTCAGGCAGCCATTCTTGATTCCACTTCTTAAGTAAAGCGGAAACAGTGTTCTCCCATCACTGCTTCCCAGATCTTTCCTGAAGCTGCTGAACTGATTGACCTTTGCTGGCAAATCCACATTGATCCACTTTGGCGAGAAGAAATAAGTGGTATGGGCAATTATGGCTGTAGTCTAAATTGAAGAATCCAACCTTAAGCATGACTTGGAAAAGAGACTGTTTTGGAGAAAAGAGCCTGTGTTAAATCGTATCTTTTCTATTCCCCCCACAACATACATACACACACACATGCACGCCCACACACACGCTCACAGATATCATTCAGTTTGGATCCATGGAATTAACTGTCAGCGGTAGATTGGAAGAGAGGAAGGGGAAGCAGAGGTACCTCCTAGGAACCTTAGAGATTCCAAGCTTCGACTTCCAAATAGGTCTGAAACACACTGGTCCAGGTCGGCCTTGTCAGTTTGGTTGGCCAGAGTCAGAGAGATGCAGTCGCAATCTTTGGTCACTCTGCAAACAAACCTCCTGACTCCCAATGCGGTGCTCTGTTTCGCTCTGCCATGTTACTTCTCCCCTGGAGTGACCTTTGCAATCTGGTCCATGACTCACCAGAGCAAACTGGTCTCATGGCATGATAGTCACACCAGCAACTTCGTTCCCAAACTCGGTGGTCCTCTGTGTCACCACATACCATATGGTTTCGAATGATTCTTGTTTGTTTCACGAAGTCAGATTCATCAATAGAGAATGAAGTTTTATCACCATTAAATATTTTCAGAGTCTGAATATATTCTGAGAAAGGCAGTCAGAAGTGCTTTAACCAATGGCAGTATTGCTGGAGCGTATGGGTTTGTACATTTGGAGGTCTGTGTCTAGTTCCACCACTTACTGCTGGGTGATCTTGGATAAGTTTATTTAATTTATCTGTGCCTCAATTACCTCATCTGTAAGATGGGAGTAAGAATAGAACCTAATCATAAAGTTGTTGTGAGGGTTAAATGGCATGCTGTATATAAAGTGCTTAGCCTGTTGCCAGCACATAATAAGCACTCGAAGATTTGTTATCATCATTGTCATCATCATCATTTTCTTCTTCTTCTCTCTCTTTTGTGTTTAGATTGGTCTCTCTTATACTTGTAGGTGTTATCAAAATGCAAATAAATATGAAGAATCCAAGAACTAAAGAGTACTGACATTAGCCTAGTGGGGTTTGTGCAGTCATTCAGCAGACATTTATTAAGCACTTACTATGTGCAAGACATAGAGCTGCATATTGGGTGAATAAGATGGATGTAGGGCTACCTTCATGAATCCTACCCTCTTGTAGGGGAGACAAGCAGTTAGCAGGTAATTACCAGCATGCAGAGTGTTGTAGCATGGATGCTCTGTGTCTGAGAGAGGAGAAATCATGCGTTCTGGTGGCCATCCCACTGTTCCAACCAGAAGAATGCAACGATCTCCCTGGAAATCAGTATGTGTAAATTTAACTCTAGGGGGAAAAACACAGCCGTTCCATTTCCAAACTGGAATTCTCCCCCCATGTGTTTTTGGGAAGCACAGATGCCTTGGCGTTTTCCCTCTAACAATAACAGAGATTGTTCACAATTATGAATGGTTTTGGTTGACTTCAGCTCCAACAAAACCATGAATCATTTCATAACTTCTGAAATTGCAAAGAAATAACAAACACTCTGGCTCCAGAAAAAAAACTGGACAAGTTGTGGAGCACAAAGTCGGCTAAATTAAAACTTGAATCCTTTTTTGTTTGTTTGTTTAGCAGCTGCACATTGCAAGGCCAGCTGGCAATGGACAAAAAAGCCAAGTTCAGTATCTAGGTACCTGGGGTAGCACTTGTACAGTCTCCTCTTTGTAATCCATAACTCATCATGATATAACCTTCTTTCTCCACCTTTCTCAAAGCTTTGAGCCAGAAGCATCATTTCCTACATTTTACCACCTTCTAAGGAAGTGAGCGTGAGAGGAGGTGTGTGGGCTGAGGCTCATGTCCATCACGGGCCTCCCTCACAGATGCCCACAAGCACACACACCCTTTGGTGAGCCCACTTTTTGCAGCAGATCCGTTGGACCCTCCTGAAACCTGGCCACAAGATGAGGTTTTCCAAAGGTGGGAGTAAGAGGTCAGGTTTCTCCCATCTATGACAGCCTCTGAGGTACCAACAAGGCCTGGGATTTGGGCAAGGCTGATATCCACATTGGTAGCTCCTTCTCTTCCCTCTTAATCTGGTGCATCCTAGCCATAGACACTCAGGTGTCCTTGCTCATAGATGCATTCAGAGGCACAGCTGGCTTCTAACATCTCAGAGCTGAGACCACATTGGGGAGTGGGGGCAAACACATGAAAACAGTGCCACATACTTGCCTCCCATACTATTGACAATCTTTTTTAATGTTGGTAATGTCAACATAGCTATAAAAATGTGTGGAAAAGGTACTTTTGGAAAACAGGCTCAGGGGAGAAACAGTCCCCCCCCCCCCCCCCAACACTGCTTCCTCTCCTGGTCTGTTTCCAACGTGGGGAGTACAAGACAGACAGCAATAGACTCAGACCTATTGGTATTGCATGCCCTTCCACACACACATTTATTCTCAATAACATTTTTGTTACACAATTAATGCTTTTTATCATAGATAAATTAGAATATGTAGACTTTAAAATGGAAGAAAATAAATATAACCTGTATTCCCTCTGCTCATGGAAAGTACATTTTGGTGTATATATTTCTAGACTTCTTTCAATGCATGTGCATGTGATTTTAAACAAAAATTAGTCTGAAACTGAACACGTAATTTTGTTACCCCACCTTACACTCAGTATATACTCTGAACATTTTTGCATATTGACAAATACATTTGCATATCACTTTGTATGCTCTGTAGATCTCTTGGGAGATCTTTCCTTTTGTTTCTCTTTCCTTGCCATCAGAGACGAAGACAATAGAAAGTACACTCTACCTGTTGGGCACCTTTGGAAGTTTTCCACTGGCCCATCCAAAACACACTCTACCTGAGCCTCCTCCCGCTCTGAGTTGTGATTGTGAGTATGCCCAGTCCAACAGCCATTGCCGAGGTTAAGGCCAGTTCTGGGAAACGCACTGCCAGCTTGGGCACTGTGGAAACTATGGGAAATTGCCTTGGTGCCACTTAGAAGCACTAAGAAGGTTGTTTTCAGCAAAGAAGAAGAGACTGTTTTAATAGAACTCCCTTTGGTAATTAGATGCTTTAACAACAGGCAGTTGGGTCAGCATTCCCCTCCCCAGCCTAGGCTTCTTGCAGCTGAGAAGAACCCTCTGGGGACAGGGAGCGTTCTAGGAGCATACTGGACAGGTCCTGTCCCCAGCCACGGAGCCCGTAGGGACTGGCAAGGCACCACCAGATAAGAATATCTGTCCCCTTTTGGAGTCTACATCCAGAGGTGCTGAGGCATCACATTCTTCAGGTTTTAATGAAGAATTGTTTCAGTGATGAGTTCTGGAGATAATTGCTGAATGTTCACTATTCTGGGAAAAAGGTTAAGAATTTCCATATTTAGAGCAGATTGGCTAATGTGGGAGCTACTGCATATATTCTAGGCACTGGACCCTTGTAAATGTCATTATTAATTATCCCTGGAGCTTCCAGTCATGAATCTCTTTCCCAAGGTGGATGAATAGGATTGCCATTTAGTCATTAAAGAGAGAAACAGATAGCATATAGCATCTTAGGGTAGGTGAGTGAGCAGAGGCTGTGGCAGTGCTTTTGGGGGTGCGGGGGTCTCAGCAACTGTCCTTGAGCCCTTCAAAAAAGGAGTCCAATCTCCACAAAGGTGCTCATAGGTCAAGCTTTTGAATCAGAAAAACAACTTGCCGTTGTCCCCTAGGGCTGCAGGAGATGAATGGGTGGGTGGTCTGTGAAGAAGCAGAAGGCTTCACATAACACATCCCGGATTTGGGGTGGGGGTTCAGCCAGCCACTGATGCAATTTTACAAAGGAAATGGGGACTCTTCTTCAGGTGCATCTGAAAGCCACCTCAGCAGCCTCTGGAGAAGTGTCCTCTCGCTGGTGTCTGCTCAGTCTGTAAGAGGCAGGCTTGGAGACGCTTTCTCTTGTGGACACCATTCTCTGGACCCTGCTTGTCCGGGTTGGTATGGAAGGTGTTTGCTGCCCCCCATATCCAAATTTAGTTTGGCAAACTGTCATTAGGCCCTCCCTCTGTTGCCTTGCTTCTAGGTATCTGTAGGGGAGGCAGATGTGAACATCAGTAACTTCACTCCCTAGGGTGGTATCAGTTTTCAACCACTTTCCTAAAATGGCTTGTTTTTTGTCCCATCAATCCCTCATGACCCTGTTTAATGCTTTATCAGATGGTGGGTTCCATTTGTGTATACAGTCATGTGCTGTATAACGACGTTTCGGTCAACGTTGGACCACATTTATGACAGTGGTCCCATAAGATGAGTACCATATAACCTAGGTATGTAGTAGGCTATACCATCTAGGTTTATGTAAGTGCCCTCTATGATGTTTGCACAATGATGAAATCACCCAGTGATGCATTTCTCAGAACGTAGCTCCATCGTTAGGCAGTGCATGGCTGTACATTTGAGCATGTCAGTTTGACAGCATTTCTTCTGTTGTCTTGAACTTTTATCTGAATCTCATATCAGAATCTAATTTTTCCCATTTCTGTGGACCTTAGCCAATTCCTCCATGGAATGCCTACACAGGATCCTATGTGGAGCTCTGTGACTTGATCTTGGTTTAATTGGTTGGTCTTAGATTGTGATTTCTCCTCCCTCTCCAGGCTTAAGGCTGCTCAGGGCCAGATGCTGAGGGTAATCAGGTTGTGAGCTGTGAAGTAGGCCAAGGTGTTCTCCTGGAGTAGGGTCATCCCTCAGAGCCCAGGTGTGGGAGCAGTGCTTGGAAAACTATAACAGGACAAGTTCTCTGTGGATTCTGGTTTGATTTGTCTCAGCTCAGGAAGGCCACCCAGCGCAGAGGGAGAAGGCAGTGACAGCCAACACGAGTGCTTCCAGGGGAAGAGCACTCCTTCCAGCAAGTGCCATTGGCACCGCCCAGCTCTCTCTAGGGCTCTGTACTCTTCATACTCTGTGTGCTCGGTGGCCCAGGCTCTGCTCGCTGCTCTATGGAGCAGGGACAGACCTGGAGAACTAAGCAGTCCCGCTGCTGCAGCCCAAGGAGGGCCACACAGGACTCTTCTACAGACCCTGCAGTGCTCTGATGCTGCTCCTATGGAACTCTCCCCAACAGGTTCAGCGCACTTTGGGTGGGCGACAGTGCCTGGATCCTGTGTTGTGATTCCCACCGTCAGGGAATGCCAGCATAATTGAGCCACAAAGCTGGGGGTGAAGCATCACTCCTCAAGCCTCTCCCTCAGCCTAGTGTGCAGACATTGGTGATGCAGGGGTGACTGTCCGTACCACACACTCAATCAGTAGTGGGAGGAAAGGATCCCCTTTTCTGTTCTCTTCTAGTCCTTCTGATCAAGTCAAAGAGAGAGTGTCAGTTGGTCACTAAGATGTCTTTAACATCCCTCTAAGGCTTGCTAATCTTCCTTTGTAACAAAGAGCATTTTATTATGTGGTTTTGATTCCATTGTATTTGCTTTCATGCTTGTCTCCTATTTAAAGCATGTGATACTGGCTTTCCATTTAAGGCAATGATGTAAAATTTCTTTTTTAAATAATAAGATATATTTATTTCCAATATGCAGAATTAAATTAAACTACTAAGCTAATCAAGTATGGTGGTACATGGCCAAAAATCATGAGAGTGGTCCTTGAGTGACTAAAGTTTGGGAAATGCTCCATCAGACCTGCTCCTTTCCTTACCATGCAGTCCAGTGTCCCTTCTTGCCAAGGCAGCTGAGAAGGCATTTTGATTGAGTGTGTGAGGATTAACATCACTCACGGGAGCTCCCGATTACAGGCCTGTGGGAGCTGAACATGAGCAGAGGTCATGCTGTCCGCTGGCAGAGCCCCAGCTTGAGCCTCAATGGGGAAATGAAAAGTTCTGCACTTGGGCATTACCTGTACCATATCCGGAAACAGCCTGCGTTCCAGGGGGGTCAGGGCTGGGGGTCGCTGCGGAGGTCACTCAGCCCACTCTCCTGCCAGCCTAGGACAGCCTCTGGGGCACAGCAGTAATAGCAAAAACACTAACAGCAAGCGTGTGTTGCACTCTTACTGCGTGTTGGCACTTCATATGGGTTATCTTACTTCTCATAATGCTAAAAGGTAATAGTATGGTGGTAGTAATAAGAAGAGAAGGAGGAAGACAAAGATGAGGAAAAAGTTAATACTTATTGAGTACTTTCCCCAAAATGATCTACAGATTCAACACAATGCCTCAGAATCCCAGGTTCCTTTTTTGTAGAAATTGACAAGCTGATTGTAAAATTCATATGGAATTTCAAGGGACCCAGAATAGCCAAAACAATCCTGAAAAAAAAAAAGTAGGACTTACACCTCCCAATTTCAAAACTTACTACAAATCAGTGGTAATCAAGACCGTGTGGTACTGGCACAAGGAGAGACATACAGATCAATGGAATAGAATTGAGAGTCTAGAAATAAACTCACATGTCTATGGCCAGCTGATTTTTTATGAGAGTACCAAAACCATTCAATGAGGAAAGATAGTCTTTTCAACGACTGGTGCTGGGGCCACTAGATAACACATGCAAAAGAATGACGTTGGACCCTTACCCTCACACCATATAGAAAAAGTATCTCAAAGTGGGTCAAAGACCTAAATGTAGGAGCAAAAACTATAAAACATAGGAATAAATCTTCGAGTTTGATAAAGGGTTCTTAGATATGATACACAAAGCACAAGCAATAAAAGAAAGAGAAAACTGGACTTCATGAAAATTGAAAACTTTTGTGCTTCAAAGGACATCATCAAGAAAGTGCAAAGATAACCCAAAGAATGGGAGAGCATATTTGCAGCTCACATAGCTGACAAAGGATTTGTATCCAGAATATATAAAGAACTCTTACAACTGAATAATAAAAAGACAAATATTCCAATTAAAAAATGAGCAAATGATCTGAATAGACACTACTCCAAGGATGATATACAAATGACCAATAAGCACATGAAAGATGCTCACCATCATTATCCATCAGGGAAATGCAAATCAAAACCACAAGACACTGCTTAGCTGCCACTAGGATGGCTAGAATCAGACAGTCAGATAACAGCTAGTGTTGGTCAAGGATGTGGAGAAATCAGAGCCCTCGTATGCTGCTGGCGGGAATGTGAGGTGGCCCAGCCGCTGTGGAAAACAATCTGGCAGTTCCTCAGACAATCGAACGTAGGGTCACCTCATGACTCCATGGTCTGACCTGGAAGGAAGACAACCCAAGTAGACAAATGGATAAACGATTGTGATATAGCCGTATAACAGAATGTTATTCGACTATAAAAAAGAATGGAGTACTGATACATGCTACAACATGGATGAGCCTTGAAAGTTTTATGCTAAGTAAAAAAAGCCAGGTCACAAAACACCACATACCGTACAATTCCGTTCATTTGGAAGTCCAGAATAGAGACTTTGACAGAGACAGAAAGTAGATTACTGGATGCTTAGCTGTGAGAAGGAGCTTGGGAGGCTGGGAGGAAGGAGGTGATAGCTAAAGGCTACAGGGTTTCTTTTTGAGGTAATAAAAATATATCAAAAATTTGGTATATTTTTGGTACAATATACCAAAAACCCTTGAATTGTGTACTTTAAATAGGTGAATTATATGGTACGTGAATTATATCTCAATGAAGCTATTAAAAATATTTACTGAGTACTTACTAAGTGCCAGGTTCTAAGCATTTTACCAATATTAATTCATTTTATTTTCACAGTCACCCAGTGGGGTAGGTCCTGTTATATGACTGTTCCCCGTTTTGCAGCTGGGGAAGCTGAGGCAGAGTTACCCCAAGTCCTGTTCCTGCCCCCTTGTAGCACATAAGGAAAACGAGGCACAGAGTGTAAGTGTTGTGTCTGTGGTCACGCAGCGAGTACGCTCTGGAGGCAGGATTGCTGTCCAGGCCCAGACCCCTGCCCTCAGCTGCTCACTGTGTGCTGTATTAGAGGTAAAGAAAAAGCTTGTCCTTGAAGAGTTGCCCTCTGCTTGAATGCATGCACATAAAAGGGAAAGCCCAAAGAACACTGTCTGGATGACCATTTGCACTAATTCACTCTGAGACTTTAGTTAAGGCTGTGCTCGGTTTCTTCATCTCTTAAACCATGTCTTGGGCTAGATGCAAGAGGGCCCCATCCTGGGGCTCCTGAAGATAGTAATGCAGGCCTGCAAACGACCAATATCATTTCAAAAAAAATACATATACCAGCAGGGATCCTATCTGTGATCAGGCCTCAGGCTCAGGAGACTGCAAGGCATCTTTGCTGTTGGCTGGAATTACATCCAACCAGGGCAGTGACCCTGGTTACCTCGGGCTGATGAGAAGCTCTGATTAGCAGTTACATATCTGGCTTGGAAAGAATAAGAAATCAAATCCTTTGTTGCTTCAGAAGTGCTGTGTGGTGAAACAAGCCTTCGTAGCCTGTGTGCTGTGGCCGCTCGGTGGGGAAGGCCGGCTGCGGTCTGGGGGCTTCCCCCTCTTTGTCAGACTGTGATTCTCCAAGACCACTTGACTCTCGTGGGACTCGCCCTGCCCTGGACTCCTGGCTTCCTCTGGTCACTCAGGTCTCAACCAAGGAGGCCTTTCCTCACCACTCGGGAGTTCCCTGTGGAAGACTGGAGCCAAGGCAGGCAGTGGGTGGGTGCGCTGGCTACCACAGCCGGGCTGGGAAGGCCCCCAAGCTGTCAGGAAGAGGGGCAAGCCCCTCAGTGTTCCCAGCCACCGCTGCTGCTTCTCCTTCTAATGGCAGAAGGCAAGGCCAGGGTCCCACTCACCAGCACCATCCTCAGTTGTGCCTGCAGAGCCCTGAAAATAAGCCAGATTAGGAATAATTGAGGTATAGTCTGCATTGATGGCCCCTCAGTTCTCCTCCAGCACTTGTGTGCTCTGGCACTAACTTTCAAAACATGCTTTACTGAAACGCTTTCCGTTGAGTAAAATAGTGCCTTTAGGTTCAGCCTACACTAGAGGCCTTAAGACAGTTGAGCCAGGAAGAAGCCCTCAAACAACACTCATTTATTTTATAGATGAGGAAACCCTTTAAAAAGATGCCTCATCTACCATGTTGGCCCAGGGAGATGTGGCCTCCGGTAGGCTCTTGCTGCTGATCTGATCATCAGAATCATTTATCCATTTGTAGAAATCGGTGAGGCTCCTTCTGCTCTGTGCAACTGCTAAATTCAGTTTGTATGGATTTGTCTTGGAATCACAGCCCTGATGTTCCATTTGATTCAGCTTGGCTGGGGTAATGCTCAGGTCTTTTATAGAGGAGTTCATGGCCCTGGCCAGTTAAAGAGTGGTGTGCCCTAGGGCAGCCAGAAAATCTTGTTCACTGACTCATTCATTAACTCACAGACAGAGCAGGCATTGCCCTAGGTATTTGGGAAGCATGAAAGAAGTTGATGTGGATGAGTTCCTGACCCAGAAGGAGCTGATGGGTGTACCTAAGAAGGTAAATGTTTTGTAGCTGTGTGCATTAAGTGCCCTAATGCAAAGGCAGAAAATGCTGGGGCCGTTTGGAGGGCTGGGGCACTTGAATAGAGAGAGCAATTATTGGGTGCTAGAGGCCCCAGGGAGGGTTTCTGGAGGAGAGAGCTTTTGAGCTGGCCCGGAAGGAATCAGTAAGATTTGGGAACTGATATGGTGTACTTTCTCTGTCAAAACATGGCCCACTGAGAACAAAAAATGTAGCGGTTGAGACACTCACAGCACCAAGCCTGGGGTCTGGAGCTGGGGTCGGGGGTGTCCTTGAAGGTCACCAGAGTAAATCCCTTCCGCTTTCTGTGCTGGGTTTCCCATCCTCCCAGTGGTGAGGCTGGTGAGACAGATGGTCAGCTGCTTTCTGCTCTGACTTCTGAAAATCCAGTCCAAGCCCCTTGTTTTAGAAGCACTAATGTGCAGCCAGCATCCATCAGGTGCTTATGATGGCCGCGCGCTGTGCTGAGTGCTCTGTGTGCTCCAGAAACACCCGGTGAGGCTTAGGGGCAAGCCACTTGCTCACCAGGTTCATCCATTTACTCAGCAAATAGTGGATATTTCTGTGTGCCAGTTACTGCCCTAGGCATAAAATGATGAGCAATACTAACATGGCCTGTTCCCTCATGGAGCTTATAAAGTTTTATGGAGGAGAGGGGCAATAAACAGATAAACATACAAATGAATCTTACTATAAATTGTGAAAAATGCAGGCATTTTAGGAGAGAGACTAATGGGATCGGGTGCGTTGCGGGTAAGGGCAGTAGGATTCAGACTCAGATCTGACCAAGTCCAGAGCCTGCTACTGAAGACTCTGCCCTGCTTCCTCCCCCAGCTGAGGTCTCTGCAGGGTCCCGCTGGGAGTCAGGTCTCCCAACCACCTGGCTCAGCCTTCTTTCCTCACAGCCTGCCCCACCTCTCGGGTGGCTCCCTCAGGGCACACACCTGTCTGCATGACTTGAAGGGAGAACGTGGCTGACTCCCGCAGTGCCCTTTTTGAGGTGAGGTCAGAGTGGCCTTAACACCCAAACTCTCCTTTCCGTCCAACTTCCCAGGTCTTACAAGGCTCGGGTCCTCCTAAAACAGTTAGTAAGCTTTCTTCAAAGGTCATGTTATGGAAAACCCCTGCTTAAATCTGCCAGCTGTCATCACACAGGGCATCTGTGAGAAAACACTTCTGCAGAGTATCCATGTTCATGGTAATGCGCCCAGGTCACAATCTAGGACATCGGAGCCCTGTACACAGAAGCAAGGATCCTGTTGCAGGCGTCCCTGGGTCCTGCCATTGTCCATGACTGGGGCATGCTTCTGGATGCTGGATAATCAAGTTCAGTGTCTCCCGGCTAAATGCAACTTTGAGAAACTTCCCAGGTTGGGCCAAGAAGGACGGGGAGCCATTGCGTTCATGAACCAAAGGTCCTTTTCCTCTGTCTAGGATTTTCCTTAGGGCAAAGCACGCTGCACACTGGTCCCCAAGTGCCCTGCTGTGGACCTTATTCTATGCTTCCGGATTCTTCCTCGTGTACCCTCCCCACCCCAACAGCCCATCTGTGGCCAGTCTGCTGCTGTCCTTTCCCCTCTGCTTGCCCCCCGCTTTCCTTTCCTACAGCCCCTTCCGCTGTACAACCCTCTCATCTCTCTTCCCTGGCCATCAGCCTCTTCAAAAAGATTTTTTAAAGGGCAAAAGTTTAATTTATGTTTAACTAAATGAATTAATCAAATAGACCTTTTTATTATGTAATATTTTATACATATAAAAGAATATCTGACATCAGCATAAGATATTAATAATAAAAAGCCCACTTGCTGAGTTAAACCTCCTTTGTGGCCCACCTTTAGAGTAACAGCCTCTAACTGCCCATTTTCCTCTCCTCTCCCCTGTAATCCATTGTCCGCATGTCTGCTGAAGCAGCCCTAACCCAGCTCAGCTCCCCTCAGTCGCCGCCACACACACCCCCGACTCTGCAGTGCCCAGAGCACGCGGCCTGGGGCCAGCCACCCTGAGCAGAACAGAACCGCCTGCGCCCTGCACTCTGCTGTCTCCTGCCTGGGGTGCATGGTTTCCTTTACCTGGAATAACCCACACCCACATGTCCCACGTCTCTGCCTGTCACACCCACCTCTCCTCCTAGGCTGCAAAGTGTCATGGTTTTCCTGCAGCCACACCTGATTTCTCCCGTCAGCTGTGTATCTTCCTCCTCCGAGCCCCGTAGCACACGGGTGGTTTCTCTTTTCTCCTGCAGCATAGCTGACATTTTGCTGCTTTTTATTAAGGGTAGTTTTTTCCAGATCTTATCTCACATGCTAGATTATAAGCTTCTTGTGGACAGCGCCATGTTTTTGAATTTGCAGGGCCTAGTAGAGCACCTTGCACATAATAGATGCTCAATAAATAATTGGATTAGAATGAATTGAACAGTCTTCCTTCAAAGCCCAACTCACATCTTATTTTCTGAAATCCTGTAAAAGCAGGCACCCATTTGTCTCCGTGGGGAGACAGGGCCTCCTTGGGCAGGAATGTGGTTAATTCTTGATAAATACTGGCTGGGTGAATGAATATTTGCAATCCATCTGCCCAAGCTAGAGGAGTGGACTCAGAGCTTTCTAAGGCAAGAAAAATGGTTTAACCTGTATCCCTTCTTGATTGGTAACCCCGTGTAATGATGTTTGGAATTGTAAGTTAAATGTCATGTAAAGAGAAGGCGAGTACGATATTGAATGTGCATTTGCACACACACCGGTTGAGGCTCACAGCTCTTAGAAAGCCATTCCTAAAGATTTGAAGTCTCTCTCTAGGTGTCTTTGGGGACAAGGGGTTCTGAGGAAAATTTTGTCTGCAGTCTTACTTATTGGTGCCTTGAACAAAGCACAAACTGCTTTGCTTTAAAAGACAATGCTAAGAAAAACATGTACAACTCTTTGAAACAGTTTTTAACAGTATCACATATTTATGCCTTTTAATTGTACTAACTGTCATAACAATGGTTAGAAAATTTAACATACAGAAACTTCCACCACCCTTAAGAGTTATTTCTCTTTTTCTGTGCTACTTTCCTGTCCTTGTCCCTGTGTAGCAAAGAAACTTTCATTTCTGCCAGAAATGAAATCAAAGTGCTAATGCGATCCTATTACAGACATGAGATCTAACAGACAGACTCTGAGCACCTGCAACGTACAAAGCCCTGTGCTGAGAGCGGCGGAGGCACAGGAAGAGCTGTCTGCCCAGTGAGCATTTCCCAAGTGCCTGCTCTGTGCCCAGAGCTGCTCAGGGTCGCGAGGTGCAGCAATGAGAAGAGACAGAGCCCCAGCTCTCAGGGATGGGGAAGCAGATGCCAAACAGGCAGGCAAATAACATGTCAGGGGCAGGGAGGCTAGGCAGAAAGATAAAGCCGAGCAGAAGGATAGACGGTGCTGCTATTTTACAATGGTGGTCAGAGTCATCCTCTCCAAGGGAAATTTAAGCAGAGATTTGGGAGTGAGGGAAGAATGTCCCTGACAGAGGGAACAGCAAACATAGAGTCCGTAGGCCCTGCAGTGGGAGCGTTTTTGATGTGTTTAAGGAGCAAACAGAGGCTTGTGTGGCTGGAGTGCAGTGGGGTGGAGTAGGGAAATAGGAGGTGGGGAGAGGGCGCAGGAGGCGAGGGTTGAGCCGTGTTTGAGGCTGTGGTATGGACGTGGGCTTTTACTCTGAGTGCGATGGGAACCTTCAGAAAGTATTGATCTCACCGTGGGAACCGCGGGGACAGGGAAAAGAAGCAGGAAGATGGTTAGGGGACTGTTGAAGTCATTCACGAGAGAGGCAACAGTGATTTAGGGAGGTGGCAGAGCCGTCAGCTTCTGGATATGTTGTAAAGCCAGAAAGAAACCATAACCGCAAACCTTGAAAGCCAACAGGGTTTCCTTCCATACAGAATGTGAGTGTGAAAGACAGACAGGAGTCAAGGGTGAATCCAGGGTTTTGGCCTGAGTAACTGATAAGATGGAGATGGTGCTCACTGAGATATACAAGAACACAGGAGGAACAGGTTTGGACGCAGAAGCTGGGCAGGCCTCCTCCGAAATTCATGGCAGACGCTGCCACAGCACTGCTCCCTGCTCAGCCCAGAGGAACCTCAGCATCTCCTCAATCCTGTGCTTCAGAAACCCACTCCAAGAATGCGAGCTTCGCTTTCCTGGTGCTGACAGAGAGTCCAGTGAGTGCGCACTGGGGAGGACAGCACTGGGGAGGAGGCTCTCCCTATGGACTGGCATGATCCAGAAAGTTCCAAGGAGAAGAGGAGCTTGAACTGAGCTTTCCTGTCAGTTAGGGGGTGATTGGCCGCAAGTAACAGAAAACTCAACTCAAAGTGGCGTAAACCATATGGGAAATTACTAGCTCACATATCAAGATGTCTGGAAATTAAGCATCCCAAGGTTGCCCAGTGAAGCCATCAGGGACCCAATTCTTCCTGTCTTTTCTTTCTGACAGCCTCAGCACATTAACTGGTTCCTCACTGCTGCAGGTCCAGATATCATGGCTTCACACACCTAAATCCAGGGGCATTAAAGGCTCTAATCCTCCTTGTTTCAGAAGCCCCACTGGTAGACCTGCCCTATGTTTTACTGGACAGATTTGAGTCACATATCTCTTCTTAAAGAAGTCACTGGCCAGGGGGGTGGAGTTACATGAGGAGCTTAGACCAATCAGCAGGAGTTATGGACACCAGGCAGCTGGTACTTGGCCAGCAAGGAAGAGAGGTAATGTGGTGGGTGGTTTGGCCCCCAGTGGTGTTTGCCCCAGTCTTGAATTGTCAGGAGGAATTGGTACTAAGGAGTGGGAAGGGAGGCTGTTCTAGGTGGGGTGAAAGCTTGAGCAGAGGCGCAGAAGCGTGAAGGCTCAAGGTATGTCCGTCAGACTGGGTTGAAGAGTTGTGCACAGTATGGCAAGGAGTAAAAGCCAGAAAGAAACCATAAGCACAAACCTTGTTTGGAGACCTACTTGGATAATTAGGGATCTTCAGACCAGTCCTGGAAAACCACAGATTTCAAAGACCATTTCATCTCAAGGAAGGAATTCTTGAAGAACTTGGAGGTGTGGGACAATTAGAATGGGAAAGGCTACTCGTATTTCCCTAAGCATTCCACTTGTGGGGAAGATGGAGTATTCTCAGTTAAGGCTTGTGCTGATGCACAGGGTAGTTGATGGCTCTTGCGTAGAAAGCAGAACACGCAGGACAGTGTTTTCCTTTGGAAACATAGCCAGAAACTGATACTGATTCTTGGTCATCCCTGCTTTCATTTGGATTGTGTATCAGACCCTTTCAGTTGCAAATGATGGAAACTTTGCCGACACTAGCTTAAATAAAAAAGAAACTTAGCAACATCTGTCACTGAACAGTCTGGATGCAAAGACTCCAAAGACATCAGCGTTTGGTGTCTCTCTGCTTTCTTCTGTGTTATTCACTTCATTCTCAGGTGGGCTCATCCCACAGGGCCACGAGCCGGCTGCCTCAGCCTCAGGCCATACACAGCCACAGCCTCGAATGCCTGTGGACAGTGTGTTTCCTTACTGGATATCCCAAGAAAAGGCTTACTGCTTCTCACTGATTCTGACTCGTTTGCATTCCCATCCCTGCCAACCATTGGTGGCTTTGGGGAATGCAGTGTACTCAGACCCCACCTTAGGACGTTGACCAAGAGTCAGGAGGGGTGGCATTCCAAAGTCCTGATGCTGTCACAAAGGTAGAAGAGTGTGGGGTAGTCCCAAGCGACAAATAGCCAATCTAAGATTCTACCCCCAAGTCCAAAAATATCTAACATATTTTGTTTCAACATCCCCTTAATCCTCAACAGCTCACTTAATCCTCATAATATCCCTATAAGGGTGGCTGGGTGGGAATTATCCCATTTTACAGATGAGGGTCAGAGAAATTAAGTGATTTACTCAGGGGTCATCCAGCTAGGAAGTAGCAGGTCTGGCCTTTGAATCTAGGTCTTCTGACCCCAAGTCCAGGGTTGTAGCCTCCTCTGCCAGTGAAACCACCCATTCCCTTTATGACTCGCTGTCAATCTGCATGGATGTTTGAGGAGAGACGTTCTTAAAACTGCACAAATGAAATCCAGTTGAAGAGTCAGCTCCAGGAGTTACCATCATTTGAAGGCTTGCAATATGTAAGTGGTAAAATATAGAACATCATTAAGCTCAAGGGCATGTTTTAATCACAGTTAATTAACTTTTACAAAATAGCAAATATTTTCCCCTTCTGCTGAGATGGGTTCTAGGAAGAAGGATCGTGATGTGGAGCCCCAGGTGGTCAAGTGCTAGTTGGATTTTCCTAACAGCCTCCTTTATAAAGAGCTTGCCTGTGGATGATTCTCCCCCTTCTCCACACAAACCATTGTCGGCTCAGGGTCCTGCAGGTCCTGCGGCAGAGTTCAGGCTGCTCCCAAGGTTGGGCCTGAGCTCCCCCCTGCAGGAATCATTTTGGTACCTAATGGGATGGTCTGCCCACCCCCCGTCTCATCCTGAACTCCAGCAGCCAGGCTGCCATTTCCTCTGATAAGCAGGCGGCTCTGGGGTGGATCCAAAGCACCTTGGTAGATTTCTGGGTGTTTATAACTACTTTCCTGGGGCCCAGACAGAGCCAGAAGGCTTCAAGCCAGAAGACACCAGCTACTGTCTCCAGGTCTCTGAGGCTGTGTCATGGGTACATCAAATTAGAGTTGTTTCCTATAGAAGGAGCAGTGGGCAGACGTTACAGAGAGTGTAAGAAATCATCCTCCCACCCGCAAGGTGGGGCCACACCCAGAAGGGTAAGGGGACTTCCTGTGTTAGGTGAGCTGATAAGAGCAGAAACGCATTTATGCTTACTGAGAACATGTATGAAGGTACGAAGTAACTATAGGTACTATACTGTGGCCCCCCTGGTTATTAGTCTCTGGATGACAGAGCAATTGCAGGACAGGGTGGGACAGCCTCTAGGAACCCAAGTCTTCTGACTCCAAGCCCCCCAGGCTGGCCCCTCTCAGATGAGGGCTGGGGGGAGCAGTGTGTCCTGTGCTGTACTGGCCAGCTCAGTGGGGCACTAGGCTGCAGGAGGGCCGGCCCGGGAGGGAGTCGGGATGAGCTGGGGCACTCTCACGCCTTGGTAAGAACAGAAGCTTCGGGGTCAGCTAGAAGCTCAGCTCTGCCACCTCCTGCCTATGTAACCTTGAGCAAGTGAGTTCATCTCTCAGCCTCCACTTCCTCCTCTGTGGCATGGGGGTAATAACAGTACTTTCCTCAGACAGTTGTGAGGATGCAACGAGATGGTGCATGTAAACCGCTGAGCGTGCTGTCTAGCACAGAGGAATTCCTCAGTGTGTTCCCATAGTGAGGCCGTTTACCTCTTCCATCCTTCCTCTGAGGTCCGAGTCCTCCCCAGGGTCTCGGGAGTGTTGCTTTAGGTACCAGCCCTCTCTGAGGATCTCTTGCCTCCCTGAGTTGTCAGAAAAGGAGCAACTTATCCACACACCCTCATCAGGAATACTCAAGTGGACTCACAGGTGCCCTCCACACCTTTCCTCCTGGCCCTGGCCCAGCCCTGCTGTATCTTCTCATGGGCAGTTGAGTGAGCCCTGTCTTCGTAGGGAAGAGATGCCCAGCTACCTTGGGGTGCACTGGACGGCCCCCGCACAGCTCACAGGCCCTTCTGGCAGGTGGAGGACAAGGCGCCCTGAGGAGGTGCTGTGACGGGGCTGGATCCTGAGGCTGCAGTGGGTCTTAGAGGTGATGGGCTGACATACTCGCGGCTGCCAGGAGTTCAGCTGGGAGTTGTTCTCGTCTGACCTCTGAGTGTCCGAGAAGATAGCAGCAGCAAGAGCCATCTCTGGAGCCAAGCGTTTGAGCAGGGAACAGCATCACCCCCCTCCAGCCCCCTCTAGCCTGGCTGCGGTTCTGGCCAGCTCTCCCTAAAAGGCTCCCTCAAGAGCCCTGGATCTGGTGCCAGGCCCCTTCACCCCCACTGTTTCTCCATCTCAGCCGCAGCAGCGTGTGACCCGTCTTATCATGGAGATTAGCAGAGAGGAAGCCTGGGATGTGGAGTCAGACGACCGCTGTTGGGGCCCCAACAGGGCTGCTTGCCGGCTTGTGACCTTGAGCAAGTCCAGTTACCTTTCCAAACTTCTGGGTTTTTGCCCGGAAGACAGGGAGAAGAGAATAGCTATCCTTTCTCCTTAGTAGGGTATGTGTGAATGTTGACTAGGATAGCCATAACACAGTGCTTAGTTGTTTGAGAAGCTTTTGAAGAAAGTCAGGGGTGAATTTGAGAAGGGAAAATCTTCTGCACAGTCCAGTGGGGCAGCTCTTGACCACTCTTTTCATCCATTGGTGTTGGTGGGTGAAAGCCGGCCCTCTTACTGTACCATCCTGCTAGTTTCAATGCTGAGCTGTATGTCACCCTGCTGGGTCCTTCTCATGTCCAGCCCCCAGGTATGCACTGACATGGACGGTCTCCGAGGCCAGGCTCTCACTTAATGGACTGTGTGCTTCTGTTGTCTTGTGGAGGCAGAGCTGGGGGCAGTGTGGGTGGCAGAGAGGGAGAGGGGAGGCAGCACTGAGCCTCTCTGCCTCCTTCCCAGGCTGGGAGTGGGAGGGAGATGTCACGTCTTCCTAGGATTGCGCTTCCAATTAAAAAAAACAAAAGAAAACAAAAATCTGGTTGAAATTCTAATTAAAATTTGTATTAAATTCCTGTGTACACATTTTATAATGTTAAGCGCTCCCATTCAAGAACATTTGTCTTTTCTTCAAATCTGGTTTTATAGCTTTCAGTAAAATGTCTTTTTTTCAAGTATGACATACCTATCAAACTACACGAGTCTTAACATACAGTTGATGAATTTTCACAAAGTGAACACACCCTGGTGCTCAACAGCCAAGTCAAGGCACAGCAGCTGGCCGGCACGACTCTCTCTTCGTCATTACCCCGACCCGAGAAACCACTCTCCTGACTTCCGACAGCGTAGATCGGTTTTGCCTGTTTTTGTATTTTATGTGAATGGAATTATACTCTTTTGTTTTTGTCTTTCACTTAACTTTCAGGCTTATCCATCCTGTTACATAGAGGTGTAGTTGTTTCTATTCATTGCTGTGTAGTATTTCATTGTGTGACTAACCGTAATTCTATTCATTTCTTCTCCAATTGCTGGGGGTGACTTCTGGTTTTGAGCTGTTACCAATAGTGCTTCTAGGAACATTCTTGTACATACCTTTGGGGAACCTATGTACACGTTTCTCTTCAGTATATACTTAGGAATGGAACTGATGGGCAGTAAGATTTTTATAGTTTTTTTCATGTAGGTTCTGTAAGTTTCTTGTATAATTTATCCTTAGATATTTATAATTTTGTCACTGTTGTGAATGGGCTGTTTTTTTTATTTCCTTCTTTAGGTAATTATTGCTAGGAAAAAATGATTGATTTTTTGAATATTTATCTTGGATCCAGCCACCTTACCAATTCTCTTATTAATTTTTTTTAATAATAGTCTCTTAGGTTTTCTGGATATCTAAATATGATCAAAAAGGTTATTTTAGCTCTTGTTTTACAATGTTGATACTATTTTCTTGCTTTACTACATTAGTAGTAGACCATGACAAATAATGGTGATTATTGTCATCCTTATCTAGTTCTAGATTTCAATTGAAATGACTTTAAAATGTCACTGTTTCTAATCTTATTTGCCTTTGGGTTTTCATAAATAGCTTTTATTTTGTGTAAGTAATTTGCTTCTATTCCTGGTTTTTAACTAGGAATGCTCTAAATTTTACCAAGTACCTTATTAGCATCTCTTGATGTGACCATATGGCTTTCTCCTCTTTGTGGTCGTCACGAATAATCCTGTTGAACTACTTCACATTCCTGGAATCAACAGGTTTAGTTGTAACATGTTTTTTCCTTTGATACTTTGCTAGATTCAATTTCACAATTTTTAAAAATAATTTTTGCGTCTATTGTAATAAATGAGAATGGTGTGTAGTTTTCTTTCTTGTGTTATCTTTCATGTTTTAGTAATTAAAGTTATGGTGGCTTCATAGCGTTATTTGGGGGACTCTCCATCTTTTAGTATGACCTAGAATCTTTGAAATAATGTTGCAATTATGTGTTGTTCAAAGGTTGGATAAAATTCAGTGATTCTATCTAGCACTAAATACCTAGTGCCATTTTCAATAGTAAATCTTTGATCACCTTTCCAATTTTTTCTACGTAATTTGTCTCTTCAAGCGTTCCTCTTCTTCTTGGGTCATTGTTAGTAATTTATATTTGGCTATGGAACCATCAGATTTTGAGGTTTGTAGCCAAAGGACTGCGTGTAGTATTCTTTTATGATTTTGTTTTTCCTCTTCCAAAGCTGTGGTTGAGTCTCCTTTCATTTTTTTTTTTTTAAAGATTGGCACCTGAGCTATCAACTGTTGCCAATCTTCTTTTTTTTTCCTTCTCCCCAAAGCCCCCGAGTACGTAGTTGTGTATTCTAGTTGTGAGTGCCTCTACTTGTGCTAAGTGGGACACCGCCTCAGTGTGGCCTGATGAGCGGTGCCATGTCCACCCCCGGGGTCCAAACCAGAGAAACCCCTGGCTGCCGAAGTGGAGCGTATGAACTTAACCACTCGGCCACGGGGCTGGGCCCTGAGTCTCCTTTCTGATCTTAGTTTATTTGCTTTTTCTCTTAATAAGTCTCATTAAGATTTTATTTTACTTATTTTTAGTTTTGTATTTATACTCTCCACTATTCTGCTATTTTTAATCTTATTAATTCCAGCTTTTTACTTTATTAATTTACAATCATAGTTTCTTTTGTTTTGGTTCGTTGTTTTTGCAATTTCTTAAGAGGGCCAAGTTCCTTTATTTTTCACCTTTCTTCTTTAATCATAGAGGCTTTGAATTTCCTCTGAGCATGACTTTTGCTCTGTCCCATGGGAGTTGGTATGACATGCCCTCTGTAAGTGCTTTCTAGATAGTTTGTCATTTGCCTTTTGATTTCCTCTTTAATCCTAGATTTATCTAGGAGTGGGTTTCTTAATTTCTAAGCCAATATTGTTCTCCTCACCTTTTTTTAATTTCTGATTTTCTTGATTATAATCAGAAATTGTGCTCTACAAAAGCTTTCCCTTGTAAAATTTGTTAACATTCTGTCTCTGTGACCCAACATGTGATCAATTTTTGTAAATGATCCGGGTCCCTAAAAATAGTGCATTCTGTATTCAAGGAATGTAAGGTCCTGCATATTTCTAGTAATTCAAATTTTATTATTCATTTTCTCTGTTATCTTAATAATTTTTGCCTGTAATGTTTGTCTGTTTCTGAAATAGACATCTTTGAAATTCCACGCTAAAATTTTATTTATTCCATTTCTAAGTCATGCTTTATATATTTAGCTTCTCTGTTGTTTAATGCATACAAGTTTTTGGTGGTTGTTACTTCTTCCTAAAGTGTTCCTTTTATCATTACAAGTATCTTTGTTTATCCTCTGCAGTAGTTTTTCAAATAAAATGCCCCCTTATCTAATTAATTTTGACACTACTGCTTTCCTTCTCTTTGCGTTTTCCTGGTATCTATTCACCTGTGCATTTATCTGCAGCATTTCTATATACCTTTATTTTAATTAGTTTTCTTATAAACATCATGTACCTGGGTTTTGTTTTTTGTTTTAATTTTTAACCCAATCTGATATCTTCTGTCTCTTAGTGAGAAATTTAGTCCATTAATTGATGTACTTGATTTTATTCCTTCCATTTTATGGCATGTTTCTAATTTCCTTCCATCACTATTTGGTTTGATGTAGTTGCTTTGCATGTCAGTTTGGAAGTTTACTTTTCCATCTTACTAAAGGTTACATTCTTTTTCCCTTAATTCATAATCAAATACATATTGCTCTTCTATTATTTGAAAACAAGATAACATGAAATAACTGTTTCTCCCTTGAGTCGGCTACGTTTCTTCCCTGCTTTCCCCTGCTTCAGTGGGAGGAGACCCCTAGAATTATTTCCCTGTCCCCCACTTAAGACGAGACCGTGGAACACTTTCATTCTCCTCTTCAGCTCCTTGGTTTTGTTAGGGTAGTCTTATATGTAAAGTTTTGGGCTGTTACTGGAATTTCCCTTGTAGTACGTCCCTTCTATTTTCAGAGTCGTTGCTTATCAGTTTCATTCCCAGAAAGTCTGCTTTTCTCCATTTAGATTTAGGAGAAAGGGGAGAGAGCAGATGTGCAGGCAAGCTTCCATACTCATCATGGTTTCCTGACCTGTTGGTTTCCCCCATGTTGAGGTCTCTGTTCTGGTGCATTTGTTATTGGCTGCTTTAAGCACTTTCTATAGGTGCGATGTGTGGGTGATAAATTCTGAAGTCTTGTATATCTGCAGATATCTTTTGCCCTGAAAAGTGGTGGGCAAAGTATCTGGGGCTTTGCTTCTCTTTTCTGAGTAGTCCGTAGGTGGGATTCCACTCTGTTTTAGCTTGTAGTGTTTCAGAGAAGTCTGATGTCAGTCCAATTTTTTTCCCCTTTTAGGTAATATGTTCTTTCTGTCTGGAAATTTTTAAGGTTTCGTCTTCATCCTCAAAGTTAAGGAATTTTATCAGGGTAACCTATGTGTATGTCTTTCCTTGTCATCCTTCCTGGAACTTTGTGAGCCCTTTCAATCTGCACAGTCAGGTCTTTTTCCAGCTCAGGGGAATTGTCTTTTATTTATTATTTAATTGCTGGCTCTCCTCCATCAGTTCCTTTTTCTTCTTGTAGAACTTCCAATATTCTCAAGTTAGATCTCCCTGGATCTTCCTACAGGTCTTTTATCTTTTTCTTCGTGAATTCTGTCTTTATATTTTTTCTCTGGACTTGAAGATAGTTTTTCCATTTGGTCTTCCAGGCCACTAATTCACATCTCAACAGGACTCGCCTGCTGTAGTCAGGAGACTTTAATACGCAGCAAGTCTCCTGTCTGCCCTGATTGCTTTAGGGCGCATGTGATTTTCTGTTTGACTTGTCGTTCGTCTCCTGGCGCAGCTCTGCTTCACCAGGCACGTGCACTGTTTCTTCTGACTGATCTGTGGGGACTTTGAAGCACGTTGTTCTTTGTAGGTGCCTCTGACTGTGGAGTCCAGAGTGGCAGCACTCCACTGTGGAGGGGAGCTGGTTGGGGGTGGAGCTGCACTCTGGGCCGGTGCTGCCGAGTAGATGAGCCGCTGGTCTGCTCCGGGAATATCTGGAGGGATCCTTTCTCCCTGGCCTCCCTGTTCTCCCTCCACCCCAGGGGCAGGGGGATGCAGCCCACTTGTCCAGTTACGTTCTTGGCCTCCTGGGGTCCAGGGAGACTGGGGCAGTCAGGCAAAGCCAGTTTCAAACTCCCTTCCTCTTTTCCACACACACTGGGGGTCCATTGGCCAGACTCTTCCCACTATCTGCAGCTTTTGATCCTTACTCCAAAGCTCTCTGAAGCTGGTCTCCAAGTAAAAGGGAAAGATCCCCACACCAGTTTTTCAATCGTGTCTCCCACATGGACCTCCATCTGTCCAACGGCCTCAGCAAATTCTCTGATTCAGGAGGGGAAGGTAGATTAGAGATGATCATCTCTTTCAGGTTTCTGTGTTCCCTGTCATCCCCTCTCAGTTGCCAGTAGAGGAGCTGAGACTGGATAACCCCCTCCCTTCCTCTGGGCAGGCTGTCGCTATGACTGGCTCCCAGGGACCCTAACATCACTCCCCCCGTGACCCAAAGCTCCTCCACTCTTTTGTCTGATTGAATCAGATTAGACACTGGACTAGATTCTAGAGTCGTATGCTTCGGGGTTCCTCACAGTGTGGGCTGGGCACTGCTGATGACCCCCAAGGTGATTTGCCATAGTAATAAGGACACAGTGTTCAATAACATTGAATCCCTTGGTGGGAAAGTTATTTTTTCAGTTCTCTTTCAGTTCGTCTGATTATGACAAATAAAAAGTCTTGAGTTGGTGTTACTATATCTTTGATACCTCTTTAACACTACTAATCGCCCTTTTAACAAAAAAGAGAGCAGGTCTCACGCTCAGAGTCTTTGGTAGGCAACAGTATTTGCCTTTAGCTGGGGTGGGAAGACCAAGGGGAAGTTGGGAGGGAAAATCAGTAGTTCAATGTGGGACCTATTTAGTCTGCGATGCCTGGTGCATATCTGAGTGGAGATGTTGAGTAGGCGGCCCAAGGTCTGAGCCCGGGGGCACTGCAGTGTTTAGAGATTGGATTCCTTCCTCATAACCAGCCAATCATAGGTACTTTTCCCACTTGTTGGCTGAGTGCCTTTGCATTGGCTAGCTCAAGAGATTTGTTTCCCGTTGCTTCTAGGCCACTTCTCGGCAGCCGAGGCCACGTGATTGTCATTAGTGTTCCATGTATCTGACCAAGCAGCCCTTAAGTGCAAACATGGACTGTGGCCAAACTTCCAGCTGTGCAGAGCCTTCTGGTTGGCCATGTATCTTGTCGGATCCTCTTAGGTGTGTGGTGTCCTCCAAGGAGGCCGCGTAAAAAGATGAAAGCAGCCGGCCCTGTTTCACCAGTTTGAACATGTTCACACTCAATATTCCAGAGTCATTGGACCTGACCAGTTCCTGGCTGTTGCCCATATTGATCATGATAAAAAGTCTTCTGTTGGTTTTGCATTCTTTCTTCCTACCAACATGCTGCAGATGTTTGTTCTACCAGGAACATGTGGCCAGTGCCACTAACCAGCTCTTTGAAGAGGTCACAGTACCCATGGGGCCAGCAGGCAGTAGACCGAGGACTGCGGACTGGTGGGGCCTGTGGATTCCTGGAGAACACTGGCCCTGCCCACAAAAGGCAGCCAAACTCAGGTCCCCCTCAAGAAGGTAGAGCAGCATGTCTGATTTTTTTCAGGAGAAGCCAGAAATCATTATCTTTTGTGAGAATTCTCTGATTTATAAATGTTTGCTCCAGTAAAAAGCAAAACTAAACAAAAAACTCAGAACCTCTGCAGGCCAACAAAATGCACTTCTCTCTGGCCCAAGTCCAGGCTGCAGCTGGCCCGTTTGAGGCCACTGCTCTGGGACAGCGGGCGCAGGCACTCCCATTCTCAAGCCAACCCCCATGACTGTAAAATGGGGCCACCACCAGGGCTACTGATGGAGGCTGTGACGGGACCCTGCTTCAGTCCCCTGTTCTGCTGCTTACCAGCTCTGAGACGTTGGCCAAGCAGTTGGTCCACCTTTCTCAGCCTCAGTGTCCCTATCTGTAAGATGGCAATCACTGTGCTCCTTATCTGTGAGATTTGTTGTGAGGATTAAGTGAGATAATGTACATAAATGCCCAGCACAAAGTTAGTGTTTGATCATTAGGAACTGTTATTATTGTTCAAATAACATCTGTGAAAATGCTTGAAAAACCTTAAAGCGATGGTTGGGTATTTGTCACTGTTACAGGTAGTGGCACACTAGCCAGATGAGAAAGCCCCTCGCCATGTCTCTACAGCAGTGGGAGGCCACAGGGCTAGCCCACCAATGACCTCACTCAGCTTTCTTACCTTTATTTTTCCGTACACATAATAGTAGTGATAACATTCCTGAAGTCTTGAGACTTGCCGTCCAGGAAGACCCAGCGCCACATCCCCACAGCTTCCCCGGGGGCTGGTGGCAGAGGCTGGCTGCCCTCCCACACATCAGCCCTGACATGCTCACAGCCTGTGGGCAGCCCCTCCCCATCTCAGGATCCAGGAGTACTGAGGGCACAGAGGGAGAGTTTCTGTGATCCGCTTTGGGAGAAATGAGAGATAGGGGCAGGCATGGCGAAGTTTTAGCGTGAAGTTGGACAGGGGAGCCCCATGCAGCTGTGGCCCCCAGAGCCCTGTTACTGCTTCTCATTTTGACGTGGATGTTGCAGCCAAGGCCTCCTGTAACGACGCTTTGCTCTTTGTGCAAAGCACCAGCAGACACCCACCTGGCTTCAGACGGTCCGTGATCTGAGCCTCAGAGTATGGTAACAGGCTTGAAACCAGACCCTGCACGGGAAGCAGTGTCGTTGCTTATGCATTCTTGGACGACCAGCTGAAGAGCCCCTGGGACGTTTTGTGATCAGTGCGAGTCAGCAAGTCCGGCTAGAGCTGGGGAATGCCGGAGCTGGCACAGGAGGAGTGGCCGGATTTCCAAGAGCAGGGGCAGCACCACCGGGGAAGGCCCATCAGGGACTGGAACCACATGCCAAAATAGGACCAAGTGCCCGTCAGCCTCACACCTGTGGGAATGCTGCCTCCTTGTCGGGGAGCGTGATCCACACCAAAGAGGCAGAGGCCATGCCTTGCCCTTAGCAGGCGTCAGGGAAGTGTTTAGTGAATTGAATTCCATTCTTGGGAGCGCTATTTGTGTCTACCTCCAATGCTGGAAAATCGTGTGCATTCTCTGCCCCCTCCTACCTTCCTTCCCGGTCTCGAACCACCCGTGCAGCCAGACCCTGCTGATCCGCATGCACGTGGGAGCGTGAAGCGCAGCGGATACAGAAGTGTATGAGGACAATGATTCAGCAGTTGGCTGTGGTGATAATAGGGAGAAGTGAATGTGGTGGGGACATGTGGCGGTGTCAGGGATCTCCCAAGACAGACTTAATCCAGTCATTCGTTGTTCACTCCTTCAGCAGCCACGTGTCTGGCTCTGTGCCAGACACTGGGGCATCAGGAGGAATTTGGGCTCAATTCTGCCCTCAAGAGGCTTTCAGTCCAGCGAGAGAGCTGAGCTACATCTTAGGGAGCTGAAATATGAGGTCGAGGGCGGAGAGTGGAGCAGACGCAGTGCTGCAGTGGTCAGCAGAAGAGGCAGGGCAAGGAGTTCACCTGATGAGGATTAAGCTATGACACTGCACCAGTGTTTAAAGAGGAGTAAGAGTTTCCAATTAAGGGGCAGTGTGGCAATAGAAGCCTCCTGATTGTTGAGACCCCATCTTAATATGGAAATACCTTTCCCCCTCCTTGCCAGTTGGCCAGAAGTCTTGACCCTCACCAGCCTGGTCTCCTTCCTCTGAGTGTGCTTGAGGTCATCAGTATTCCTTGGCGGTTGTGGTCCGCGGGCTGTCCGTAGAGTGGTCGGGAGCTTGAGCTCTTGGGAATCCTGCGTTTACTTGCTGCCTGACCTTGAGAGGGCTCATGTGCTTCTCTGTAGGCCAGTTTCCTCGTCTTTAAACGGAGCTAGCACTAACTCATACGTGGCTTTTACTAAGGCTAGATGCTGGGAGGTGAGGTCCCAGGGGTGTTGGGAGGATTGAATGCGTGACTGTCCATGAAGCCCTTGGCATAGTGCCGGCACCCGGGCGGGTTCAGCAGCTGCTGCCGTCCTTGCTCTTCCCAGACCACCCTCCCTGCTCCAGGTGTGGCTGAGCGCTGTGCGTGAGAAAGGTTTGCACGATAGGTGTGTACGTTTGTCCTTCCCTGAAATCCTAATGAGGAGTATCTGACCGAGTGGACAGATTCTCAGGATGGCAAGGCCCATCCTCCTTGGACTGCCTGATTTCAGCATGAGCCAACTTCAGGCTTGATTCACATTCAAAATCCCTCAGCTACCAGCTGCTGGACCAGAAGCAGGTCTCCTCCTCTGCAGAGCCTCGGAGACGGTGATGAGGGACCAGGCATGACTTACCCTCCTGTTGGCTTCACAGATGAGCAACAGAGCCATCGACTGAGCCCGAGTCCATTGCGTGCCAACCCCAGCTGTGGCAAAAATAGGCTGAGAGGGCACAGCTGGGCTCTCAGCAGGATCTGCTCCACCTACAGCCCGAGTGGATGCCCGTGGCGTCAGGAGCAGAACACTCCCCCACCCCAGCATCCCTAGAGAGGGGAATTGATGTGGCAGCCCACAAAGTGATTTTGTGGACTCTCATTTTTGGGCCGTGACCATACCATAGTGGTTATTAATGAGGAGCTTCCATCTGCTTGAGAAAGCCTGGGATGGGGAACCTGGGAGGCCACAGCGGGGCTATTTAAATTCACTACATGAGACCGGCATCTTTCTGGGCCACATTCACTGCCAGGGAAGGAAGGTTGGCTGGGCTGGGTTTGCTGTCTATTTCTGTATTTCTCTCTGTCTGGCAAGACATGCCCTCACCTGGAATTCTCCCTCACTTTCTTTGAATGACTCAGCAAAGGGGCGACGCAGAGGGAACCAGAAGAACGTGGCTCACACAGTGCAGTCGGAGAGTTCAGGGGCCCAGTCAAGTGTGGACATGGCCCTCTTTGTCCGGCGAAAGTTGGCGTGGCAACTGACCGCTGCTGTTTGGTTTAGGGGGCACATGAGTCACCCTGGAGAGGAGCGTGGATTCAGACTTGCTTTTGGCAAACTTGACCACTGGCGTTTCCCTAGAGGGCGTGAGAAACGTGACTCCCAGAGGAGGCCTGTCTCGGTGACCTGCTCCTTTTGCCTTGAATGCTCGTTGGCTGGAGCGAGAAGGCGCCTTCTGTCCGTCTCTCTGTTTCAGAGCAGATTCTTACCTAGAATGGGCCACCATCTGGGGCACTGCTTGGGAGGCTCTGTGGCAAATCTCACAGCTGCCCCTGCGTGCATGCCGGGGGTCCTTTTCATGCCCCTTTGTCTCTGCAGGTTGGTGGTGGTGCGTTGATGACTTTCCTGCCCAATCAAGTGGTAAAAAGGGGGAGAAAAGCAAGTCCTCATTTACAGAGAACAGGACGGGAAAAACCAAGAGCCTGTGAAAGCCTTTTCCAGGCTGCCTGGGCCTCTAATCTGTAAGGGAAGCGGAGCAAGTGAAGGTCCCGTTGTGTTTTGGGCTTGGAGGCAGTGGACAGTGCTTTGGGAGCTGCTGGTCCCTGAAATGCCTATGAGAGAAAGTGACCTCCAGCCTGACTTGGCCACTGTCACGTGGGGTTGGAACAGATGCTTTCCTACAGAAGTTGTGCAGTAACCAGACACTCCCTTTCAGATCATCAAGTCTATGTGGCTAGTCCAGTGTCCTGCTGCCATCCTTCCAAACAAACTCCTAAGGGCTATGCAGCATCTCAGCCGTCATCAAAACTCCTGGTTGCTAAGATCAGAAACCTGCCTCAGAGTGACTGAAGTACAAAAACAAACACATTGGCTCATGTAACTGAGTAGCCTAGGGGTATACTGGCTTCAGGCATGGCTGGATCCAGGTGTGTACTACACTGACTGGTCAGTTGTGGATCCGGGGCTCACCCCTGCAACTTAGGCTAGGGATAGGAGGAGTCCCCAAAGTAGGAGGAAGGGTGGCTCTCCAAAGGAGGGGAGAATAGAAGTTGAGCAAGCAAAAACAGCAGATGTCCACTACAACCCTCGTTTGCCTATTACACAGCTCCTCCTCGCTCATAGACATATTCTGCAGTGAGTCACCACCACACCCCACAGCGGGTGGTGAGGGAGCCAGGAGGAACCCGGAGAGGAGCCCTCCCACAGCCTGTCAGAGTCCCACCTAGTCTGCTTAGGTGACAGAGCCTTTTGGACTATCACCCTGGGGTCAGAAGCAGCTCGAGTCTTGTCTATGAGCTGTCTGCCAGGCAGCAGGCCCTAGTGGTCTTCCTCTCTTCGCTCTGGTTCACGAGAACGTATCCAGGGGCTCCTGAGCAGGGATCGTAAATAATGAGCAAACGTACTGTCGACGGGGAGGCAGGGAGGGTTTCCTGAGGCTTGGGCAAGATGAGCAGGCCCTGCAGCCTCACTCGTGCACTCTCCGCTTGATGTGTTTGGAAGCTGTGCCAGCTGCCCCCGGCGTGTGATGCTGTTCCCATTAAACATAGTGTCCTGGTAAGAATACTTCATTTCCTCACGTCAGCAGAAGGAGAAAGGGCAGTGCAGCAGCCACCCTAATCAGGCAGATGGGAAACCAGAGATGTTACTTAGATTTAGGCAGTAAAATCGACATTGAACCAATTTGCCTCACTCACAGGCTTTTACTGTGTTTAATGAGAGCTCATGTCTTTACACAAGGCGTTGTAAAAGGGCTCAGAAGCCATAAGGCTTTCGTCACGTCTTTGCCACATAACCAGTGAATTTAACAGTTGGGTTTCAAAGAACAGCTTTGGGTTTTCCCAGAAGTGAGCATGGAGTGAGCAGCATGAAGTGTCTGTGCGTCCTGACCCATAGGAAACCTGAGAACCAAGATGTCAGGGCTAGAGGGGAGTGACCCCACGCCTGTGCGGGAGGGCGTGATTCTAGTTAATATCACTGAGAAAAACACCACTGTCCTGGGCCCTGAGGGCAAGACTCTTCACCCAAGGTGGAGCCGGGAGTGGCAGCTGGGCGGAGGCGGTGGTGTGGGTGGGGGACAGACGCATGTCCATGCCAGCCCACCTTCACAGAAAGGAGTCCTGTGCAGAACCACCATTGTAGAGCTGAAGAGGTGCTGAGATCAGTCAGCCATTCGACCAACAGTATTGATCCCTCATGATGTGCCCGGTGCTGCTTAGGGCACTGTGGTCTGTGAACGAGACAGACAAGGTCCCTGCCCTCATGGAGCTCAGTGACATGTGAGGAAGCACAGTATCCCAGTCAGTATGTAAGAAAGGGAAAGAAGGCAGAACGAAGACAGGAAGCACGGAGGGAAGGGCCTCTTCTCCAGAGGTCTGGGCAGGTAACGTGAGCAGAGCTGGACTTCAGTGAGGGATGCAGGTCGCTACTTCAGAGCTCCTCAATCTTTTGTCCACCAAGAGCCCATTTGATTATTTGCCCTCAAGTTTTGTGAGCTGTTAGGTCCCAAAAAGACTGCATTTGGCAGAGACGTGGGGAGGACCATGGAGCTTGGTTACCTGAGTGAAGCAGGGTGACCACAGGAGCTGACACAACCCAGGCTGTCCGAGAGGCTGGGGCAACACACGTAGGACATGAGGCCAGAGCGCCAGGGACTTGTCCAGGCTCACTCCAGCTGGTCAGTGGCAGAGCCAAGGCCAAATGCCAGGTCTCCTGAGTGACAAACTGGGGTGTAAGCTGCCACAGTAAATGGCAGTATTTCCTAAAGACACTGGCATGGGAACGGCCAGTGGCCAGAATTGGAGGGTAGGTCAGGAGGCCAAAGGTGTCCTCACAGGGTTTCCTCTAACACCAAAGTGGAGCCCCAGGCCAAGGCCAATGATGCTGACCTAGGAAGGGCAGCCAGATGCCGCAGCTCTCTGCGGCCTTCTGCCTGGTCCACCTGGGGTTGTGATACTTGTGTAGGGGAAGAAAACGTTTCCACTACCCGCTCTAGGTCCTTCTGGCCAGACAACGAATTAAATTGACATGTGACAGAATAACATGAGAAAATTAAACAAAGCTTTATAACGTGTATACATCCAAGAGACCCAGGAAAACTGATCAACTTGCCAAAATGGCAGAGACTCTCATCTGAAATACCCTCCTCAGCTACAGACAAAGGAGGATGTTGGGGGTCGGGGGAGTCACTTATGGGAGATGACCAGAAAAGCCCAGTAAACAAGAGTAAGGTTTTTAATGCAGACTTGAGTCCTTGCCTCCACATTGATAAAAGTTTCTAGAGCTAAGGTCATCCCTGCTTCTTCCTGGTGCAGAGAAGGAGACACCCTCACAGATGGAGATTTCCATTACAAATGTAAATGTCTCTTAACAAAGGGTAAGTAAATTCTACTTTTCAGAGTTTGTCTCATGTCTACAGTTTTTAAAAGTAACCAGCCCAAAATAATCCTCATGCCAAAGAGACATATCTTGGGGTGACCAATTCCAGCCCCCCACACTTGTTGGTGGCCAAACCGCATATGACCCTGGGCCTTCTGCCTCCAAGTCCAAGGCATGATGTGTGTAATCTGAGGCCAGGGTCCAGGGTCCAGACCAGCCACACCACCAAGAAGAGAAAAGGGAACAGAGCTCTAGAAGGCAGGGCTCCGAGCACCCCGCCCCCGTGGAACGAGGGCTGGCACATGCCCACCTCCCCTAGCACTGAGAGCCTTGTGAGAGGGCAAGGTCCACGTTGTTTCCTGGATAATGGCAGCAGAGGCTCTGTACTGGAATCACAACAAGTCCCAGCCTTGCCCCTGGCTCCGTCTGGTGACAATTGGCAGCTGACATCTTTGCTTCTGGCCCGAGTTACCCGTTATTAAAAATGGCATCTTTATAACAGATTTCTGCAAGTCACTGTCAACAGGACACATCCCTTGCTTTGTGCCAGCCATTTCCCTGGGGGGTTGATTTGCCTGACACTATTATTTCTAAATACTCTTCTGTTCTATATTATTCTAATATTAGAACATCAAGTTTTAAATATAGTATTAACTACTAAGAGATCTTATTTACTTTTTAAATAATCTTTCTTACACCATACAACTTCACCCCACAGTTAAACAGCCAGTTTTTAAATTGAGTCTTCTCTCCTTTTTAAATAGCTGGGAGATTTCATTTGTGCTCACACGCTTCACGCGAGTCCCACCTGTAAGGCGAGAGGTCGCCCAGCTGCGGGCTTGCTCTGTCTGGGTGTTGCGGCTTTCTGCCTTCATTAGGAGAAATAGGCTTTTAGTCAGGCAGCGCCCCCAGCAGCTGAGTTTGAAGCTGGGAGGGGCTCCCATCCACAAGCAGCCCGGATGTCCACTGATAGGGGTTTGGTTGAATGACTCAGGGTCCATTCAGATGATCGGACACCAAGCAGCCAGTGACAACTCCTGGGTGCCATGGAGCCACACAGTGCAATTCCATTTCAGGAAAAAACAACATGCACGTGGACTCACAGGTAAAAGGACTCAAATATATGCCAACATGTGGGCAGTGCTTCCCTCCAGATGGTGAGATGATGGCTGATATATTTTTTCTTCTTTTTTGCTTAGCTGTGTGAGTTGGAATCCATAAATGTTTCAAGAACAGGTCTTTCCGTCAGGGCTGGAGAAGTCAGGGCAAGCTGCCGTTTAAAATTGGTCCACACTTAGAGCAGAACCACTGGTGGAAATTAAGATGGTTCAGAAAGATACACAGATGAACATTTTTTATTTTAATAGGTGATTTTTAATGTATATTAAGAAAAAAATATAAGTAGTACATTAGCCCTATGTAATCGAGTCCTGCTGCCCTCTCTGCCCTCATCCTCCTATTCCCCGTTACTTACTCCATGCTAGCCTTACTAGCTCCTCACCATTCCTCTAATGTAACACAAAGTGCTCCAGGACCTTTGCACTTACTGTTCTCTGCCTGAAATGCTCTTCCTCACATAGATGTAGGGTCCACTCTTTCTTATCATTCAGGCCTCAGCTTCACGTCACCTCCTTTCCTGGCTCCTAACTCCACACGCTGCCGCCCATCTCTCTACCCTTTTTGTGTTTATCATTCTATAATTTTTTTTCCTTAGATTACTTCTTTATTTTCTGTCTTCCCCTACTAGACTGTGAGTCCTTTGAAGTCAAGGGCTATGTCTGTCCTGTTCACCACTGTCTCCTAGGTGCCATATGAACTGCACCTGGCACCTAGTAGTCAGTCTGTGCATGGGAGAAGGAGGAAGCCCTCAGCTGGAGACTGACGAGGCAGTCATCTTGAGGAGAGCTCATGCTCTGCCAGTCAAGGAAACAGCCTTGATGCCTAGAGAGGAGCGAAGCTTCTCACCTCCCATCAGGGGCCTCCAGGTCTCAGTGCCTGTGTTGTCTTGGAACTCTGGGAAATTTGAAGTCCCAGCATAAGGTCCCAGCATAATTACTTTGTAAAACACACACCCCTCACCACTGCCCAGCCAGTGGTCTCTGAGCCTATCACTGAAAACGTGGAGACTCTTGGGCCCCCAGCACCTCATTCATTTAGGTCAAGCACTGACGCACTGGGGAGGAGGGGCCCATGCCTGGGAGACACGACTAGTGGTCTGGCCCTGCTTTGCACTGATCAGTCTGTGACTTTTAAATAATACTAGCAACTGGCACTTCTTGGGCCCGACTGTGTGCTAGGCCCTCCCCCCCACATTCTTTAATACTGCTCATGGCCCTCTGAGGGATGAAGTCATTATCCCCGTTTTACAGAGCAGAGACCCAGGCCCAGGTCTCTCCTCTGTCCCATCGTCCACACTGTTCTGAGAGCATAGTCAGGGTGTGTCCAGCTCCTAACAGGTGCTCAGTGTCTGTTTGTGGGATGAATAAATGGATGAGTGAATGGTGTCCGCTAGGGGATCTGGGCTGCTGCAGGTCCTAGAAAGGCCCATCTGCCACCCCACCCCAGCCCTGCCGGCACAGTACCCTCTGGACCACTCTGTTTAGACCTCACTCTTGGTGGCATCCACCAAACGGGGGGTCAGGGTCTCTCTGGCAGGTCAGACCCCACTGGACACAAGCCTTCGTAAGTGAAAGTAAATACAAGAACAGAGTCGGGAGCTCCACCAGGGAGAAGCGGGAGGCCGTTTAAGCAGGGCCCTGGCGCTCTCCGCCCTTTGTCCTCGGTGTCTCCCCCGGCTGTGTCTGCCGCGAGCTCGCCTGCCATTGCTGCCGGTGCCCTAAGCCAGGCAGGCGTTGATGACACTTCCCCCAATGAAGTAGCTTGCTGTTTACAGCTCCGTGAGACTCAATGGAAACCTCCCTCAGGAAGGACCATCAGACCTACGCCAGCCCCAGACCCAGAGCAGCCCTCCTGCCTGAAATGTCTGGCTTCCGGTCCCACGTGCCAGCCCACAAAGTGCCTTCTGTTCATTTGCACACGTCTGCCAAGCACCCTGTGTGCCAGCAGGGGCTCTGGAAGACAGGCAGAGACCACACGAGAAGTGGCTCCCCAAGTGCCACCTTTGCCTGTGCTCTTCTGTGTCCCCCATCCTGTCCCCGTCCCTCTGTGTCCAGCCAGCTCCTGCTTGACTTGCAGTGCGCTCCCTGAGAGGCTGGCCCTGCCCCGACTGCTCCCAAACGGTAGGTGCTCCCGGGATGTCTCTCTCAGCTTGGGTTTTTTCCTTGGTAGCACTTACTCCAATTATAATTTAAATAACCTTTTGTAAAATTATGTATCCACTGTCTTTCCCGTTAGAATGCAAGCTCCACGAGGGCAGGGCTGTGTCTGTTGGTTCTCTCTTATGTCCCCTGCACTTGATACAGTGCCTGGTACATAGTAGGTACCCAAAAACTATATGAAGAGTGAATTTGGGAATGAATGAAGGAAGGAGTTTACAGAATACCTTCCAGGAAGCTTCCAAATTATTAGGAGCTAGAGCTTTTAAGACAGAAGGGAAAGAATCTTTTTGTTTTACAGTTGATATATGCTTTTCTCACCAGGGTCACCCATCACCTCCCCTACCTCAGGGGAGCACTAAGGGAGGGGAGAGGCCTGTGGCCCAATGGAAAGGCCTCTGGGGATTTTGTCCCTGCCCTGCCACAAGCTAACCACTTGCCTATAGGCAAGTCTTTTCTCTCTCAGTCAGTTTCCCACCTGGAAAATGACTGTTTCTCTGTGGGCTCCGGGGAGGACCACTTCTCTGTCCCAGGCAGTGGGTCTCATGGTAGGAGCATGATCTTTGTTGTCAGACAGCCCCAGGGTTGATTTGGCAGTTCAGCAGTGTCAGTAGGAACTGCCTCTACCCCTTTGATCTTCCATCCTCAGAGTGGTGGCATTTAACCTCATGGTCACAAGATGGCTGCCATAGCTCCAGTATTTACTTCCTCACACAAACATGTGTAAAGACAAGAAGCCAGGGAATGGCCAGTGAGGGACAGCCAGGGGCAGAGGGACAGTGGAGAATGGGGACAGGAAAGTTGTTCTCGAAGTCCTCTGTCTTTGGACCAGGAAGGAAAACCCTTTGTTAGAGGCATTTCTGGCCACCTCCCTTTCAATCTGACTCACTTGAAGTGGATCACATGGTCACTCTTAGCTGCAGGGGAGGCAGGGAAAGGGACTCACCATGATGAGAAGGGAATGGCTGTTAGGTGGCAGCCAACGTGTCTGACACACATGCTCTTCAGCTGGCCCTTGGCAGATGCCATTTTATGTTGTTAGCTTTGATGTTTTCAGCATCAGCCTTATCATCTAGAGCAAGAGCCCTGGGAAGGCAGGGACCAGGCCTCACAGGGCTCCAAGTCTGACGAGGTTTGGCACCAGTTGAACCCGAATGAAGCATGTCCGGAAGTTCCTGTTGATTAACAGCTTTACCGCTTTATACTCTAGACTTCTCTCCTGGCCAGAATGGGACCCCGTGAAACAGGAAGTGTTTGTCTCCCATTGAAAATGATTTGTTGTTCTTACAAGTAACAAACGCACATTTTTTAAATGAGACAAAACAAACAATAGAGAGTACCACCGCACAAAAGCGTGTGATGATATTTTGTTAAGCATCCTCCCATGTCGTCTTTTCTCTCTCCCTCCTCCCTCCACACCCCCTTCCCTCACCAACACCGTCACACACAAACGTGGTTGTATAAACGTGGCTGTGCAGACATACTATACTCTAAGGGGTGTTTGCATTTTACAGTCCTGTCCAGGTCCAGTGCTCACTAGGTTCCGTGGAGCTCCTGATTGCTGGCATGTAGCTCAGTAACTCCCTGGCATCTACCTGTTCGCTGTTGGATTAAAAATGTGTTCTATGCCAGGGTGGTCCCTTCCCACCTCCACTAGGGAGGGTGTGGCTCCAGGGCCGTATCCCATGGCCCATCAGGTCTACCTGATGACTGCAAACTGTTGCGTGTGAATCGTGGTCGCACAAATGAAGCCCTGAGCACTGACCCTGCCCAGGTGGCCAGTGTGTGAATCTCCAGCTGCCATCGGAAGCATGTTTTATGACATCATTAAGCAGCCCCCGAATCAGGAGATTCAGCTTTTCAACCCACTACTACTCCTGTGATGTTCGTTAGGTAAAAGCAGATTCTCGGCTCCAGTCCAGAGAACACTGCTCTCCCTGCCCCGTCTTCCATGCTGTGGCCGGGAGCCCTGCCTCCCCATCCAGCAGGCAGCGGTCCTCCCATGACTTCCTGGCCTTCCTGCCCCATGGCCTGGGTGACTTCCTTTCCTCAAGAGACAGACACAGGACATCAACCAACTGCATTTTCTCCCCCTGCCCAACTCATGAAATAGAACATTAACAATAATAATAACAACTAAACTGATAGAGTGCCTTCTGTGCCAGGCCCTCTTCCTGACCCACCACAACCCAGTGAGGATAGGCAGTCCCTCACCAGAGAAGGTGAGGAACCTGAAGCACCAAGCAGTTTGGGAAATTGCCCAGTCACACAGCTCAGTCTGGCTCCAGAAGCACCGCCTTAATCTGTATCCTTAAAGAGCTCATGGTGGAGGATGGAGAGACGGCCCCGGCGCATGGGAGGGGTGCTGATGAAGGGAGCAGAGGGGCATTTCATTCACCCTGGAAATGGAGTGAAAAATCACGCATTCCAGCAGCTTAGGGTCTGTGAGCTCGTGAACCTCCAGAAAGTAGGGGTAAAACTGCGTGCGTTCGTGCGTTTGTCACAGTCTCCAAGGCATCTGTGATTCAGAGATGGAGAATGGCTGCTGGGCCAGATGATCTTCCAACGTCCCTTCCAGCTCCCAAGCCTGTGGTTCTATAACCATATAAGGCCGCTGTGCCTGGGGAGGCTCCCTGCAGCTGAGTGCAGTCTTAGACTGAGGGGGTGCAGAGAGCCAGGGAGCCCGGGCCAGGCCTGCTGCAGGGTCCCCGAGGCAGCAGAGAGGAGCCGCGCTAGGGGAGCTGGGGGTCCCTCCTCGGTACCTCTTCCCAGAAGGCTCAGACCTGCTCGGGCAGGCTGGGCTGCCACCCTCCCTCTCGCTCCCATTTCCACTTGAGATCTCCTCCCTCAACTGCGTTGCCAGGTTTCCAGAGTTCAGCTGGTGGCTTCTGTTCAAAGTCGAATGCTCAGGGCTGCAGAGTCAGCTCTTGCGTGCTCCCCATTTCTTCTCGTCTGGTAGCTTGGAACACCCGCAGGGTCCCTAAGTTTTGGGTGGCGCAAGTGCAGCGTCTAGCTTGGCCTCCCTTGCTGCTCTGGCCCCGCAGGCATGGGAACCTGGTGGATTCCCACCTCGGCACCCTTGTCTGCCTCCTTTAGTGAGCCCCGTGGAGAGGGGTGGGTCTTGCACACCTGTGTCCTCTTACCTCACGTAGTTATGTCCCACTTTCTCTGAGTACTGACCAGAGCCCAGCCCTGTCTGTGCCAGGTAATAAGGAGAGGGGGAAATGAGGTGAGTGAGATGTGGTACCTGACCTCCAGGGGCTGACAGACTGGTATAAAGACGGAAAATTAATAAACAAGTCTACTAGGAGATGATCTCTGATGATTGTTGTTATCAAGGTACAAAACATGTTTTAGTCATGACTCTCTCTGTTGTTTGTAAATGACAGAAACCCAAGTCAAATTAGCTTTTGCAAAAATAAGGGGGAATTTTTTGGCTCATATCACTCAAAAGAGTAGGGATAAAGTTCACTTCAGGCGTGGCTGTATCCAGTGGCTCACCTGATGTGTCTGGGACTTGATTCTGCACTCTGTCACTCTACCACGTAGATGAAGGTCAGTTTATCTGGGGCTACTGCAGTGTGAGATACCAGAGATGCCACCGACTGTTGCTAAGGTGTCCCCTGCAGCCTCACTCCTGCTTTCCATGTCCTTGCCTTGTCTCCAGGGCTCAGACCTGGGCTGCCTCTCCAGCCCCGAACCAGACACCTCCTTTCCCTGCCCCACACTCCTTCAGCTGATATTGTAGGAGGTGTTCTCATGCTCACTTTGTGAAATCTCTGGATTCCCTGGGAACCTGGATAGAGGGATGGGGGGCAGAAGCAGTAGCTCTGCCTCTCAGCACCAGCTTGGTGGTCATAAGCAGGGCCTCAAAGGCCACTTTGACAATTACTGGCTGTGTGACCTCAAGTAAGTGGCTTAACCCCTCTGAGCCTCAGTTTCCTCAACTGTAAAAAGGAGATAATAGTTTTTACCTCCTAGGATTGTTTTGAAGATTAAACAAGATGGAGCATGTAAAGCACTAGCACAGAGAGTAAAGCCTCAAACGCTAGCTGCCGTTATTATTCTGCTGCTTTTTTACCACGAATGAAGAAAATTCTGTTTGGGAGATTTTTACTTTAGAATGAGGATGTTATTACTAATAGCTACCATTTATTATGTACTGACTGTACCTTTATTATGTAATGATTATGTATTATGCATGTGATAAGCACTTTACAGTTATTCCTCACAACAGCTCCTTGCAGATGAGGAAACCAAGGACTGAGGGCTTAAATCCTTTCCAGAGACACACAGCTCCTCAGTGATAGCGCTGGGGTCGCCCACGCCTGACTCCTAAGCTCTAACCACTGTTCTACCGTGCTTCTCAGGAATGAGATGGGGAAGTAGAAAATGAAGTGGCTTTAAGTGAAACTCTTAAGCATATGTGACTCAGGTTAATGCTGGGGGAAAGGAAGGGAGGAATGTGCTTGAAAGAAATACTGGAGGGACTTACAGTGGCAGAGAGGACTGTGTGCCAGGACCTGGGTTCTGCTCCTGCCTCTGGCGCTTACCTGCTGAGAGATAGTAGGCCAACTACTTAATCTCTCTCAGTCTCAATTTCCTCTTCTGTCAAATAGGTATAATAAAATCCTACCCTCTCGACCTTATTAGGAAGTGTAAAGATTGATACCAATAGGTGTGAAAATGATAGTCCCATCCCCATGTGGGGGGATATCCTGTAGGCAGCCAGGGTCTTCAGAAGGGTGGAAGGCCTTCTGGTCCAAAATGAAGCAGGAGAAGCTCATTGCACCGGAGAATGTATCATGGGGACCGGCCAATCCCAGCTGTACTGCTCAGGTCACCCAGAGGTTCCCACCCTCTAAGGGGAGTCTCGTCATGGAGGCTGGGTAACAGCTGGCTTCTTTACATAGCTTATTAGTGGTTGTTCTAGAGTTTACAACATGTGTCTTAACTCACCACGTTTTACTCTCAAGTAATGTTATACCACTTCATGTAGAATTTAAGAATTTTCCATTTTAGCCCTCCTGTCCTCTGTGCTGTTGTTGCATAAGCTTTACTTTTACATATGTTAGAAATGTCACAATACATTCTTCAGCCTTTTTTCTCTCTTTGCTTGAGTTTGGATAGTTTCTATTGCTGTGTCTTCAAGTTCACTAATCTCCTATGTGTCTAATCTCCTGTTAACCCATACAGTGAAATTTTTATCTCAGATATTGTATTTTCATCTCTAGATAGTACATTTTTTCTTTTTTATATCTTCCATTTCTCTACTCATTGTGTTGATGTTTTCCTTTAATTTCTTGAAAATATTTAAAATAGATGTCTTAAAATTCTTATCTAGTTCGTCATCTCTGTCCCTTCTGAGTCTGCTTCTATTGACTGATTTTTCTCCTGGTTATCGGTCACACTTTCCTGCTTCTTTGCATTTTCAGGAATTTTTTACTGGATGGAGACATTGTGAATATTATATTGTTAAGTGTCTAGATTTTGTCGTCCTCGTTTGAAGAGTGTTGGACTTTATTCTCTCAGGCAGTTGAGTTACTTCTGGGTTAGCTTGATTTTTTTGAGGCCTATGTTTAAGCTGTGTCAGGGTGGGTCTAAAGTAGCCTTTACTCTAGGGGTAGGTTGGCCCTACTGCCATGGCACGAGCCTTCTGGGGCCTCTGCTGAGTACCCTAGGTGTTCAACAAGGACTCTCCACTCTGGCTGGTTAGAACCTGAATGTCTCCCAGCCTTGGGTGAGCTTGGGAAAGTGCTCAGCTTACGAGCTCCCTGATACCTGTTCCTTGCTGAGCTTGTAGAGTCTCCCCCACTTCAGCCACAGACTCAAGGAGACCCCTATTCAGATATCTGGAGCTTTCTCTCTCTCTGTGGTTCTCTCTCTGGTCCTCTGCTCCTCAAATTCCAGCCCCCTCAGCCTTCCTGAACTTGGATCTTTATCTCGTCAGCCCAGTAAAACCGCTCTGCTCTGCTTGGGTTCTCCCTCCCCACAATGAGGTCTGGTAAACGCCTCCAGGCAGAAAGCCAAGGCAGTCATAGGACTCGCCACATTTGTTTCCCTTCTCTCTGGGGTCACAGTCCTGTGCTGCCTATTCTCCAATGTCCGAAACTGCTTGTTTCACGTATTCTGTCCAGTTTTCTAGTTGTTCACAGTGGGAGCTAGCAATTCCCTTTGAGAGCCCTCTGGGGGATAGTGCACCAAGAGACTTGTACGGAATTGGACTTGGGGCTAAAGTCAACGCAAAGGCAATAGAGTCGAGGCAGTCAGCATAAAGACCCAGAGCCCAGCACCAAGTCAGATTTTGCAACAGGAATTGTTAGTACACACCAACTGATGGATGGATAAGTAAAATATGATAAATCCATACAATGGAATATAATTTGTCAACAAAAGGAGTGAAGTACTGGCCCCTGCTATAACATGGATGAATCTTGAAAACATTGTGCTGAGTGAAACTAGTCACAAAAGACCACATCTTATATGATTCCATTTATGTGAAATATCCAGAATAGGCAAATTGATAAAAACAGAATGCAGATCAGTAGTTGCTCATTCCTGGGGCTGGGGATGACTAGTGAGTGCTAATGAGTACGTGATTTCTTTTGGTGGGGACAAAAATGTTCTAAAATTAGACTGTAGTGATCATTGCCCAACTTTGTGAATGTACTAAAAAACATTGACTCACACTTTAAATAGGTGGATTGTATGGTATATGAATTGTATCTCAATAAAATTGTTTAAAAAAAGAAAATAGAATTGTTAGCACATTTCTCCTGTACTGAAGGGGCTGTGAGGTGGAAGGCGGGTCTCAGCTATTATGTTGGTGTGTGTACATGTGACAAGGAGCATGCAATCTCAGACCGAAAGATACAACCAAAGAAGAGTTTACACAGTTCATTGGGAGATGACTGATGTTGGATATTAGTCTTAAAATCCATTCACTCTTTCTTAATTACTTCAACCATAAGAGAATTCTAGCAAAGTTTCGGGTTATTCCCCCTTTCTAGCCTTCTCTCTTATCCAGGACCTTGTCAGCAGGGAACATTTATTGAGTGGCCACTATCTGCAGGGAGAAGGGACATTAGGGCGTGTCTAGGCTTCACCCTGACCTCAGAGGAACCTGAGAACAGGAGAGGCCTGTGTCACATGGCCTCTGAGAACTGTGATGTCCGCATCGTGTCCTCTGTGTCATGTTCAGAGCCACCAGAGTAAGGGTGACACAGTGGTCAAATCCCAGCCGAGGATGGGAGAATAGACACACTCCTTCTGTTGACTTTTCTGTTGTCCGAGATGAAGATGGTTCATTTTAAGCGAATCCTCGTCCCTTCATTAGAAGCACTGTGAGTTTTCTGTGAAAGAAAAATGTATTATTCCTTTGCAGGCTTGTTGCAGGGGCCTTCAGCAATATGCTCCTGAGTGGATATTTAAGTTAAGACCCTGAGCTTTGCTTAAAATAATGCTAACATGAATCGAGTGCTTAGTGTACTCTCTCCTATTCTAAGTGCTTTCAGATGTTATCAACACCTTGCTCACTAATATTTCTCTCACTAGATAGAGGGAAGGTAAAAAGCCTGCATTTCTTTTTTCCACTATTCTGTTTGTCAGATTAATTTTAAGTAATTTAGGTAGATTTTTTCCTTTAGATTTTATGATGTTAATGCAGCAGCTCAGTAATTCAGCATCCAAATTAGACCTAGTCCTCAGCCAGCTAGGCCAGGAGGTTGGTTGGCCCCGGGGCCTCACACACCTGGTGAGGACAGCACATTCATCAGGTCTGGTGTGTGTGGTTTTTCTCTAGGATCATCCACGAAGATGGCTTCTCTGGAGAAGACGTGAAACAGTACAAGCCTGTTGTCTACAGCAACACCATCCAATCCCTGGCAGCCATCGTCCGAGCCATGGACACTTTGGGCATCGAATATGGTGACAAGGAGAGAAAGGTAGGCCTCTGAGCCCACGGGCACAGTGAGGAGAGGGCCTGTCTCTGCTCCCGGCAGCACTCTCTTCATAGCGCCAGGCTGCCTTAGAGGAATAGAAGAGACTGTGCTGTATACGAGAGAGAAGGCTAGTCACCAACCTAAACCAGTTAACCACTTCACCTGGCGAACAAACAGGGGCTGCAGTGATGGGCAAACCTCCACAGCACTGTTGCCATCAAAGACAACAGCCACAGAATTCCAGGGTTTATTTTGCAGATAAGAAAGGGTTGGTGACTGTTCTGGATTGGGACTCCCACAGCATTGTACAAGCACTTGCCCTTGGCAGTTAACTTGAACAGAAAAAATATTTCTTAAACAAAACAAGCTGGCCACCATCCGCCTCCCTAGGAGAGCTTGCTTTGCCTTGCGGGGGAGGGGGGGCAGCCATTTGGATTGACTCTCTTTCCTCCTTTAACCAAGGGATGGTTTCCTGCCTCTCCCAGGTGAGTCTGAGGGCCTAAGGAGCTCTCCTTTCTGTAGGAAGTCAAGGTTCCAGAAAAGGGACTGTTTTTCAGTTGCATTTCCAGGCGTCTAATAAGTCGTGAATGGAATAAGTATATAAAAGTCTCACCTTCTGTGGGTCTGATAAATCATCTGTGACAGATAGCTTTAATTGTAAAATTCAATATTTTATGCACAGAATCCTAATTCCATGGGGCAGAGTTATCCCAGCTCGAGCAGTGGCTCCTTCAGGTACTGGGGAATTGGGTGACAGAGTGTGTCCGAGGCCAGGCCGGGACGGGGAAGTCGGGCGCTGGCAGGAGGGCCAGGGCCCCATCCACTGCTCCTCAAGGAGCCTGAGTCCAGAAGCTGGTTCTGCAGAGGAAGCACTTCTCCCCGGCCCCCCCAGGGGACAGGCTTTGGTTTTGGTCCCAGAGCCCGGGCCTGTGGGAGGAGGGGCACAGCTTGTTCTTCAGTCTTGTCTCCAGTAAACATTCACTGAGGGCTGATGATGTGCCAGATATTGTGCTGGCTGCTAGGGACACAGAAACGAGCACTGTGGGAGCGGTGCCTAGAGGAACCAGTCAGCAAATACCCACTCAGATCACCAGAATTAGCCAAGACGGTTACAAGACTTAATCATTTCAGTAATACTGGCCACGGTAGTGATACAAATAGCCCCCATTTGTTGAGCATCTACTCGCTGCCAGGCACTGGGCTAAACAGTTTACGTGTGTTAACTCGTTTTAGTTAACTCAGCATTAAAGCCCAGAACAGGAGGGGTCTGGTCTGATCTTCAGATATGGGACAGGCCACAAGCCTTTGGTCTCTGTCTCCCTTTTGGCCAAAGAGAGAGCATAGTGCCTGAACCTCAGTTAACCAGATGACCGACACAGTGCAAAAGGCTTGTGTGTCCACAGCACACTCCCTGCACACATACACACGCAGCCTGCGACATCTTCCAAGAGTGTGTGTGTTCACCACCATGCCCGCCTCCCAACCAACTCTTCCTTCCCCAAAATTTCCCGCCCTGATTATGACCCAGGAAAGTCAACGGGACTTTGGAATGCTTTTCTCCTTCCATTTTGGAAAACATTAATTGTTCCTGTGGGAGGTTTTTTTCCATTTTATTATCCTGAATAGAGAGATGATTGCTTAGGAATAGCTGGGAACATGATATATTAAGAACTATACTGCAGGGCCCCTGGGGCCTCTCCTCTGTGGGATTTCCCAGTCAAGACAGCCCTCAAGCAGGAGGATAGGGAAGGCTCCAGTGGAAAGGAAGACTGAGAACAGAGTGGGGACTCCCTGGAGAGTCCCCAGGACACGGTAGAGTTGGAACCCAGTCCTCTTATGGCAGGTGGCACCATGGCAGGGCCTGACCCATCCCTAGGGCAGTGCGGGCTTGTCAGGTGCATCCTCCTGCTGGCACAGGCCTCCAGGCACTCGAGCACCTCCTCCCTGTGTTATTTCACCTGTGAAGAGCAGGAAAGGAAAGTTGACCCAAGACTCAAGCCAAAGGGAGCTGGGCAGCTAGAGAAGGTATTTCCCGGGAGTAGGCTGGTAAGGATTTACAGTCTGGGGAGCTGGGCAGAGGGACACCCTGGTATCAGCTGGGGACACAGGGTACAGCTACATGAGACTGGTTAGCCAGAGAAAGTCCCCCTGAACCTGGAAAAGGAGTGAAACTTGGCCACAAGAAGGAGCCAGCCACGGAGGGGGAAGAGACACAGGTTCCAAGCAAGTACCAAGGCCCTGAGCCTGGCATGCCAGAAGAGAGAAAGCTTCTGTTCGGCCTGAATTGCGCGCTGGGGGAGGGAAGGGGCCCTGGGGTATTGGATGCCCTCCAGTTAGGTCTGCCTGCAGCCAGCCAGTTGTTGGTACTCAGATGCCCTGGCCCCAGGGCTGAGTCTCCAAACTCTTTCCTCTCTCAGATCCCCAGGGGTTGCCCTGGGTGATCTGCTGTTTTGGATGTTAGGAGAACCACCCCGTGGAGAACAGACCCAGACTGGTATTTTGGTCTCTAAAGAAAAGACCTCCTTCCCTCTCTTGGCTTCCCCACCTCTGCCGTCCTCCATCCTCCCCCCCACCCATCATGGGGTATCTGGAGGAGGACAGCCTCACACCCAGCTTCTGCTTGAGCCAGCCAGCTCTGCACACTCCACACAAAGAAGCATCTAGAAGCTTCCCTGCTGTACCTTATTAGAACAGGTGTCCCTGACTTCTCCTGGCATCTGGCTCACCACCTTCCCTGGCGCCACAGTGGAGGGAGGACTGACTGGTTTCTTCCTTGGGTTCTCTGTGGTGTGGACTCACTTGAGGTCACGTGAGCATGAACCCAAGTTTGAAAAAGCCTTGGCGTCGGGCACACAGCAGGGACCCGGGACTGGCCCCATGGCTGAGTGGGTAAGTTCATGCGCTCTGCTTCGGCGGCCCAGGGTTTCGCCAGTTCAGATCCTGGGTGCCGACCTAGCGCCGCTCATCCAGCCATGCTGAGGGGGCATCCCACATGCTACAACTAGAAGGACCCACAACTAAAATATACAACTATGTACTGGGGGGCTTTGGGGAGAAGAAGGAAAAATAAAATAAAATGTTTAAAAAAACCAAACCAGCAGGGACCCCCTTACATCAGTGTGGGTCTTCCACACCCCGTGCCCCATCTTTCGCAGACCACGGACCGCTTCCCAAGGACACTATGCCCTCCCATGCCTCTAGACCTTGCCTCAGGCCGCACCCTCTGCCTCTGATGCCTTCTCCCCTTCTTTCCCCTTCTTTTTCTCCTGGAACTCCTATTCAGTAAGGACCAGCTTAGCTCCTGTGTCTTCCATGAAGCCTTCCCTCTTCTTTCCCCGTTGAGCACTTACTCATGCACTGGTATGAAGGCTGGTTGTTTGTGTCACTTTTTCCTTAGAGCAGAGACCCTCGCACTTTAGGATGGTCAAAACCCATCTGAGCAGCTAATGAAAGCCTGAGCCTTGTCTCCAGAATAGTGCACACGTGCACATAGCTAGGAAGTTTTGCATATAATTTCCGGTGGGCTCTGGAACCAGTAAAGCCCACCAATGAAGCCTAGAATAGGAACTCCTTCTCAAAGCCTGTGTCATTCATCTTTGGGTCACCTCCTCAAGCCAACAACCAGCACAGCACTGAGCACATAGTAGGTCTTCAAAAACACATCCCTTGGGGCTAACCCCGTGGCCGAGTGGTTAAAGTTCGTTACACTCTGCTTCGGTGGCCCAGGATTCACAGGTTCAGATCCCGGGTGCAGACCTACTCCACTCATCAGCCATGCTGTGGAGGCGTCCCACGTACAAAGTAGAGGAAGATTGGCACAGATGTTAGCTCAGGGTGAATCTTCCTCACAAAAAACTAACAACAAGCAAAAGCACATCTCTTAAGTGAAATGACATTTCTAACTTTCCCAGTGCTCAGAGAAAAAAGGAAAAGTACCTATAATTTCATCACTAAATGAACAGATGTTGATTGAGAACCTACTATGTGTGGGCTTTATGCTAAGCCCTGCGTAAAGATTGATGGGCATGTGAGATGAGGCCTGTGAGGAGCTGGTCATCTTCCAGGGAAGACAGGGCTCCCAGGCTGAATGAGCACAACCATTCCACAAGGTGGTCAGGAAAAGCTTCTTAGAGGAAGCGAGGCTGGACCTGTCCTTGAAGCAGAGATGTGGCTTGACAGGGGCAGATGTGGGTGAGGAAAGGGACTTGAAGCAGGGAAGAACATGAGTAAAGGTCGTGGGTTGGTAGTGACCAAAGGAGATTTGACTGACAGAGGAGGCCAGTGGCCAGAACCGAGGGTTAGGGTGAGGGCAAGTTGTGGGAGGGTTAGAAGAGACAGTCCAGGTCAGGTTGGGGGGCAGATTGGTCCTTGGAAGGGATGCCAAGGAGTTTGAGTTCTATCCTGTTAGCAGTAGGCAGCCATTGATAGATTCTCAGCTGGGGAGGGGTGGGATAAAAGTGACTTTTAGGAAATGATCATGATGGCATGTGCAGGGTGGCCCAGTGTAGGGAGAGACTGAAGGTGGGGAGACGGGTTGGGAAGCTACAGTAATTGACCACACGTGAGGTGTGAGGGTCTCAGTGGGGGTGGAAAAGAAGGGCAGCAAGGTGAGGTGTGGTGGCAAAAGGAGGAGAGGGGCTTGGTGATTATTTGGCTACTGGGGCAGAAGTGTAAGGATCAGGAAACTGGTTCTCTAGTGTGACCAGCCTGGAGGACTGAGAGCAAGGCAGAGCCTGGTGAGACAGCCGGGGACAGGGCTGCGCTGGGCCTAACAGGGTGAGTCTGGTTTCAACGGAATGGGCTTCTAGGTGGGAGTGGTCAGTAGATGGACTCAGAGAACTGAAGCTCCAGGAATTAAAGATGGTGATGAATAATAGTGGCTTTCAATTTTTATGTTCCAGGGACAGTTTTAAACAATTTACATGAATTAAATTATTTAACCCTAACAACTCCCTATGCAGTGGATGCTGTTTGTTATCCCCATTTTACAAGTGAAAAAAATGGGGCACAGAGAGGCGAAGTGACTTGCCCACAGTCATGGAGCTAAAATATAAATGTCTGTGGTGTAGATATGTAACCCTAATGAATATCCGTGTGATTCAGGGCCAGAGCGGAGTCCCATTTAAATAGGCACAGTACAATCAGACAAAATCATTGAAAGAGCCCTGCCCTTTATCCTAAATCTCTCTAAAAATATGGAAAGGGACCCAAAGGACAACGCCCATTGTTTTTCTCATATATCCTTTTCTGTCATCCTCGTGTCTGTCCCATCCCCACTCTCTGGAGCTGCTGTCCTTCCAGATTCCCCAGAGACCCTCCCTCCATCCCCAGCTTGCAAGGCTTTCCCTCCCCCACCTTTGTCCTTCTTTCTCTCCCACCTTTTCTCTCCCTCCTCCGTCCTCCTCCTCCTCCTCTCTGCCTATAAAGGTTCCCTCTCTTCCTCTCCCTCTCGCCCTTTCTCCATCTGTTCTTTGGTTTTTCTCTTTCTTCCTCTCCCTCCGTCTTTTTCTTTTTCCTCCTTGCTCCTCCCTCTCTTTCTCTCCCCTTTCTCTTTCTGTATTCCCGTTTCTCCCTTTGCCTCTTCCTCTTTCTCTCCTTTCTCTCTCCCTCTTTCTCCCCCTCCCCACCCCCCAGCTCATTATCATGTAAATTGCCTCAGCCTTTTGAGCTGAGTCCCCCTCCTTCCTGGGTCTTCAGCCCTGGGCCTTCATCTGCATCACAAAAGCAGAGAAACTCGTCTGGCAGAACTGACCTAGACTCAGATACTAGAAGAAAGGATGGTGACAACCGAACAATTATAGGATTAGAAGGTTCACTTGGACCAGAAGGGGGATGGGGAAAGTCTGTGAACAATCCCCCGTTAAAAAATTTCATCACACACGTATATATATAAACATACATAAAATTTAAGTGCATATACATGTATACTTGCATATGTAAAATATATTGTAAACTAATGGGACGATTGCCAAGAAGTAATGCCTCAAACTTGCATGGGGCTTTATCCAGTTGAAATATTCTCATTTTCGTTTGTTCCCCATTTGTGCATATTCCTGTTTCTCTCACTAAATTATAAACTCCTCAAGGACAAGATATAGATCTTATTCATCTAGTATGATGCCTGACACAAGGAACATTGGGTACTGCGTTCAGATCCCAGCTGTACCACCAGCTATGTGGCCCTGGGTAAATTATTTAACCTCTTCAACCCTGTAAAATGGGCATAATCCTCATACTTCTTCCTTCCTCTGCTGTAAAATGGAGTGAGATAATGCATATAAGGGGCTTAGGATAGTACCTAATTCAGAGAAAGTTCTCAGTACATATTAGCTCTTGTTCTTTTAATTATTTGTTTAAAATTATTGTCGTTGATCAAATATTGATGAATTACCTTCAGCAATCTAGGGAGGAAAGGGCAAGGTTTTATCTGCATTTTTCAGGTTAGAAACAAAGGCACCAGGCTCTTAATTGGCTGCCCAGAGTCACTGACCTAAACAGGATAAAGATCTTGCTGCCTGTGCTCTAATGCCCCACCAAGGGGCTTCATTAGAACTGCCCCCTAGAGATGTTGGCAGCTCTTTGGGGAGGCAGAGTCAAATGTCCCAGTTAGGTTCCAGAATGTCGTTGGATCTCCTCTGGTAAAAGAAATCTTGACATTTAAGTCACACAGTAGAGCTCAGAACATTATCTTTTTTTTAATCAGGGAAATATTGTGGTGCCATCTCCACAGCACAGTGCTGTTCGTCCTGTGGTTTGCATGAACTCTGAAACAGATGAAGACAAGGATGCTCTCTGGCCTGAGTTCCCTGGGCCTGGAGAAACCCGAGTGGTGGTTGTCAGATCTGGTGGGGCTGGGGAGGTGACAGATGAAGGCTGTATACTCCCGTGCCCAAATCTGAGGCCAGAAGAGGCTTCCACTGCCACAAGCTGGGCACCAGGCTCTCCAGCTATAGCAGCCCAGGCCTGGCCCTGCTCTGACTATTTGCCTGCCCAGAACTCCTGCATTCAAGATCATCTCATTCTGCTGCTCCATTTTGCAGGTGGGGCAAAATAGGCTCCATCTGGCCCAAATAGGAAAAGGGCTTACTCAAGGGACAACCAGGCAGATGCAGTATTAGAACTTTAGGTTTTCTGAATCACTGTTTGGTTCTCTTTCTATCTCACCAGCCAAGTTGGGGCCTCACTTTCATATTCAGTCAGTCAGTTAGTCATTCCACAAGTACTTATTGAGCATTCACTCCCTGGCAGACACAACACAGGGCAGCAGGATGAAAAGATATTGGAGCTCCCAAGCTTGTTCAGAGATCACATCCCTAAGATGAAAAGGTAGACTCCTTGATTCCCAAGGCCTCTGCCAGCTCTGCAGGACTCCGTGCAGCCAGCTCAGCCCGCTGTCTGTGGTCTAAGGCTTGATGGGGCCCCAGCTCTGGCTTTGGGGCAGGCATCCGTTGTTTAAGCCCTGCCGTGGGGAGCCCCAGACCTGGCCGCTGGTACCTTGACCCAGCTTGGCAGCACCAGTGGCTCTTCCCAGCCCCCCTCCAAAAGGAAGGACCGACTCAAAGGTTAACGGCAGCTTTGAGGGACTAAAATCTCAGGTTTTTGAGATGTCCCTCAGATGCTTCTCCTCCTTAGAGTCTTCTTGGGTTTCCTCAGCCGAAATTGGTTGCTCCCTCCTCTGAACGCCTGTCATGCTGGAGCTGCACCCCAGCTGTCCCTGGCACTCTGCTTCGTGGTGTCTTACTTCTGCAGCCAGTGAGTCAGGAAGGCCAGGACAGTCTTGTCCATCTGCGTGTTCCCCACAGCGTCGTGCCCAGGGCTGAGCAGGGGTCAGTGGATAGATGCGTTCGTGAGTGATTCTGTTCATCCAGGACGTGGGTGCCTCCTCGGGCCGAGTTCTGGGCTAGGTGCTAGGGACAAAGCACAGCCCCTACCCTGAACAGATGCATCCACGGAGGAGGGAGCAAAAGACACAGAACATGCTTGTTTTCATACCTTCTTGATCTCCTCAACAGCCAGAGCAAGGGTGGCCGGAGCAGCCTCCTGCCATCCCCCATTTGTTTGTCCATGCAGGCATTGCTGCAGTGGTGGGTAAGACCTGCCCCTTCCCCAAGGAGCTCAGGCAGGGAGCGCAGACACTGCAGTAGACAGCATTTTTTATTTTCGTGAAAGTGCAGCGGTGGGAACCCTGAGGTGGGTGATGATGAAGATAATAATAGTGACGTACCTCGAGGGGTTGTCTAAAGATTGAATGACTCAGTAAGTGCAAGCTCTTAGAGCAGGGCCTGGCACACAGGAGGTGCTCAGGAAAGGTGAGCCGGTGTTAGCACCGTGTGCCATGAAGCAAAGTGACAACTGCTCTAGTTTTACAAGGTTTATTACCGATGAAGGGAAGGAGGGAGGGAGGCCTCTGGGCCGAGGGCAGCACGAGCCAAGTCACAGTTCGTGCAAGGGGCTAAGAGCACGTTGGGGGAGTGCTGCTTTTGCTCCGGTCTGTCCTGTTGTCAACTATCCATGCTAGAGAAACAGTAGGAGAGCCGGAATAGGCTTGGACAAGTCCGCTTTCTGCGTGATTGGCATTTAAGAAAGAGGTGCTGATGAGGGGAAGATGAAGTTTCTCCTCGACTGAGTTTCCGAGTTTCCTAAGGACTAAGTAGAAAACCTTTGCTCTGAACCTGGGTGGAATGCTGAGCCGTTCCCTGCCTGAGCAAGTCAAGTGTTGAGAGTACGCCAGGGTGCTCCCTTGTTGATGGAGGGTCACCCTGGGCCTCTGGGTCCTCTCCACGAACATCAGGGCTGTGGTCCAGGCCCAGAGATGAAGGACATCCCTATAGGAGGCTGGGCTGAATACGCTACCCCAGAACATTCTGAAGAAGTTGTCTTTGGAACTAAATTGTTGGAAAAACAGTTCACCTAAGAGAAAGCCCTTGTCCTTCCTGCCTTAGGCCTTTGGTGCAGAGGCACCAGTTCAAGCAGGAACACGCCCCCTGTCCTTGTCCTTCAAGAAGCGGGGACACACTCCCATTGTTATGGAGGTATTCCACGTATTGGGTTTTGGGTAGTCACAGCCTTAACTGTAAATGGTAAGCACTTTGCCTTGAGCAGGTCAGGTAGCTCCTCTGAGTTTCACTATGTAAGTTAGGATGTATTTGGCTGCAAGTTAAAAACACTCAACCAACAGTGTCCTAAACAGTAGGGGTGGTGTCGTTTCCTGGACAGGGCATCCCAAGAGTCGGCAGTCCCAGGGCTGCTTCTGCAGCGGTGCAGATGAGGGCCTGGGTCAGCACCTCAGTGGCTCTCTGGGTGCTCATGCTTCCAAGATGGCAGGTAACACACCCTCTCACGAGGAGTCCAGAGGCGGGAGGAAGAAGCACAGCAGCCCAACTTCTTACTGCGCGTTGGCCTAGCAGCAAGGGAGCTGAAGAAAGCAAAAGTGTGGCTTTTTTTTTTGCCTCTCTAGTAGGACACACAGACAAGAGAGAAGGGACTTGGGGATGGCACCAGTCATCGCCTGCCACCCTCCCTGTGGACTGCCATGGGAAGTAAATAACAACTTGACAGTGGATACGCTGAGTCAGTGGGGAGCCCTGCCCAGAGGCCGGGAGTGGCAGTGGTGCTGTGGTGGATGGGTGCTCCACCAGGCTGTGGCAGGGGTGGGTCCTAGCTTCTTCTCCAGTTTTTGCCTTTGTTTTCCCACTGTCTTAGTCTTTTGGGGCTGATATAACAAAAATACCATAGACTGGGTGACTCAACAACTTAACGACTTAAACAACAAATTTCTTTCTTACGAAACAAATATATTTCTCACAATTCTGGAGGCTGGGAGGTCCGAGGTGAAGGTGCCAGCAGACTAGGTGTCTGGTGAGAGCCCACTGCCTGATTCATGAACAGCCACGTTCTCACTGTGGCCTCACATGGCGGAAGGGATGAGGCAGCTCTCTGGGGTCTCTTATACAGGCACTAATCCCAATCATGAGGGCTCCACCCCCATGAGCCAATCACCTCCCAGAGGCCCCTCCTCCTAAATCATTACACTGGGGAGTAGGTTTCAACATAGGAATTTGCAGGGGGACAGGGACACAAACATTCAGACTATAGCACCCACATAGGCTTAGAAACTAAAGTGTTGTCCCAAGGGACACCAGAGATAAGAAAATAGTTGGGGGAGGTGAACCCTGGCAGCACAAAGCTTGTGGCAGTAGTCTCTGGGAAGAATGTCCATCCAGATGAGGCTGGGGCACAGCTCCCTGGCCTCTATCTGGCCCTCCTGACCGCGCATCCGTGGCAGGCCAAGTGGAGTGGGTGTTCAAGGCTGGGCCACTGCTGGTCTCTGCGTGTTCGTTGCTTGTAGAAAGGGGCATGGAATTTTAAAAAGAAAGAAAAGAAAAGGAAACTTAAATGAAAGACTCCAGTTCATAGTAAATGAAAGCCACAGGCAATGATGCCTTGCACTTGTGCACACGCTCACTCTCTAGCTCTCTCTCACTCTTTCTCGCTCTCTCTCTTTCTCTGACAAGCTTATAGTCCCCTCCCGTCAGGACTGAGGTGGGCCCCCCTTTCTCTGCCCGGCCGCCCCACAGGGGAACTGGGAGCCTCCTCTTTGGAGAGGGAGCATTATGGGTACATCCTCTGGGCTCAAAGTAGTTGTTTTAAGGTGGCAAATGAGCTGCCAAGAGCCTTAGAAGATGCGGAGAACAGCTAAGTGAAGCCTGCCTGGTCAGCACGTCCGTTCTTTGAGGTTCCCAGCATATTGAAAAATGAAAAATTCCCAAAACAAGGTCACAAAATTGTGGTATATTTTAAATGTGTATATTTAACAAATTAATACTTTGGACCCACCACAAATGTGATGCAATATAATTGTGCTACCTAAAAAATAGTTACAGGATTTATAAAAATATGGATTCACAGTGCAGTGCCGGCCGTGTGGTCCTGTAGTGGGACACAGGTTAAACTTTGTGATAACACTGTCACCTTCCACCCCGGAGGTGTCTCCCTGACTATATCTATCATTTGGTCCAGGCCCCGAATTTGAGCCCTTTATGAATGTGCAGCCCCTTCCTGGTGACCCAATGCACTGTGGGAGGAGCCTGGGGACCAACAACATAGATTTCAGGGGTGTCAGGGACTGAGAAAGGGGTTAGGTTTGTTAAGGCAGAGGCAACATGTGGGTGAGACCTGAGTCACAGGCCGAGTTGGGAAAGCCAAGGTGGCATCTGGGTCCCCCGCCGCTCAAAGGTCCTTCTCTATGTGTGTTTGGCAGTGGGGGTAGTACCACACACACAGGATGGGAGACAGATTCCCTAGGAAAACCAGAACCTGTCTGCCCCTCCCACAACCAACACACATTCATCTTTTGCTTTACTCAGCTTGCGCCCCACTTCTTCTTTATTTGTGAGGCAACATATAGTGGTCTTGCATCACTGCCAAAGACCCCCCTCTGGACAAGTCAGCATACTTTGGTCACAAGTGATAGAAGACACAATCAAACTGGCTTGTGGAACAAAGAACAATCAGCTGGCCCAGTGATTCTCAAGTCTAGAGGTCCAGCTGCAGGTGAGGCTTGACTGAGCAGCTCAGATGACATCCCTGGCTTCTCTTCATCTCTCCACTCTGCCCCACTGTGTGGTCTTCACTCTAGACTCCACAAAATTGCTCTCTCACCTTGCAAGACAATAGCTACAGCAGTTAAGTTGACACATATTCCCACCACACTTAAACTGTGAGCATCCTGGGACATATGGAGCACAAGGTATGCCCATGCGGTATCTTCCCTGAGCAGCTACCCAGGTCCTGGGAGTCCCTCTCTCCTGTTGGCCCCAGTAGGATCACATGTCCATGCCTGAACCAGTCACTGTGACCAAGGGGATGCAGTACTCATATTGCCTGAGGGGCTCCTGGGACAAGAGTGAATTCCCCAGAGGAAAGCCAGGCGCTCATGAAAAAGGAAATGGAGGCAGTAGAAACGGATGCTGGGGAGGCCACCATAGCCGTCCTCAGATCTCTCCTTGACTTTAGTGCTGCTGACTGTGTCTGATTTCCATTGTATGCTGGAGGGCCAGCCAGGCTCAATCTTGCACAGCAGGATTATGTGATAATCGAGGTTAGCCTGGAGCCAGAGCTGCTGTTCCCATGGTGGCCTCTCCCCCAGTGGGCAAACCAGGATCCCAGGTGGCAGAGCACGTGGTCACACAGCCCCCAGCCCACCACTCACCCTTCCAACCTCGTCTTTCCACGGGGGCGGGGGCCACAGCAGGGGCGATGGGAAAGTTGGAGATGAAAAGCAGACATGGGCCGGTGGGAGGGAAGTCCCCACAGGAGGACTCAGGTCTTTTCCCCGCCCACCTGAGGCAGCAGGAACCTTAGCGATGTGCCGGTCATAGCAAAGCACCGGCCCAGATCTCCTCTTAGAGCCAGGGAAGCGCGGTTGCAGAGGGCTGTACCCAAGGGAGACAGCTCAGCAGGGTTTAGCACCAGGCTTAGGAGTCAGAGGGAGATGACCCTGACCCTGGCCCTGCCTTTCGCCAGCACTGCACTTCAGGATCCCTCCCCGTCAGATTCCTCATCTGGAAACTGGAGGTAATCCTATCCTAACTAGCACAGGGTTGTTAGGGTAAAAGGAAAATGTGTGTTGAGAGCTGAGCCAAGGGGCCGGCCCGGTGGTGCAGCAGTTAAGTGTGCACGTTCTGCTTCTTGGTAGCCCTGGGGTTCGCTGGTTCAGATCCCAGGTGTGACATGGCACCGCTTGACAAGCCATGCTGGGGTAGGCGTCCCACATATAAAGTAGTAGAGGAAGATGGGCACAGATGTTAGCTCAGGGCCAGCCTTCCTCAGCAAAAAGAGGAGGATTGGTGGCAGTTAGCTCAGGGCTAATCTTCCTCAAAAAAAAAAAATGCTGAGCCGAGTACTCACAAACCTCTGCTGTTGCATCCCCTTCTCCCCCGCACTCCTCTGCCTGGAGCCGGGACTGGAAGCCTGGGTGGGACAGTGGTTTAAAAACTCGGGTGAAGAGTCAGTGCTAAGGCCTCTGAAACACTGCAGGTCAAAGAGGGGGGCCCCACATCTCCCTGAACTTAGCCGTTGTTTCTGGTCTGGTTCTGGCCCCAGGCTGGGAGACAGGGTGGGCCTCAGTCCCGGGCCCTCTTGCTGGCTCTGCAGGAGTGGAGCTGAAGAAGCTGCTCCTGAACCAGGGCCCAGCAAGGCCTGAGAGGGAAGCCAAAAGCAGGAGACAAGGGAAGACAAGGCAAGGCCCCAGAGAGGAGGAGAAGAGCAGCAAAGGGTGGGGACAGTCGCCTGGGAAACACTCAGGGTGGTCCTTCATTAGTAGGAAGGCTCACCCCGTCAGGTGTCCCAGGGTCAGTGGGGTATTTAGCACAGTACCTGGCACGGAGCAAATGCTCCTTGGATGGCAGCTGCTCTGTCCCTCTTTATTAGGGCTGCATACAACTCTGTGAATGTTGTTCCCACCGGAAACCCCTCCCCAGGCCTTCAGCTCAAAGTGTCTTCTCCTCCTCCTGGGTGCATGCAACATCTCTCTCTCATTCATTCACTCATTCGTCCATCTGAGAAACGTTTTGTGGCCTATGCACTAGCATGGTGCTGAGGGCTGGGCACACTATAGTGAACAAGAGCAAGCAGGGGTGCTGCTGGCACGGAGCTCGGGCTGGGAGAAGATGGACACCCTTCAGTAACTCTGGAGGGCTGTGAGTGCCCAGACAGCAGGCCTGGCCTGTACTGAGGATGAGGTCTCTAACAGTGCAGGAGGGACTGGCAAGAGTGGCGCAAACAAGCGGGAGAGAAGGGGCAGGATGTAGCAGGCAAGTGGAACAGCATGTGCAAAGGCTCAGAAATGGCTAGTCCAACTAAGCGTAAGGGTCTGAAAGAAGGCCAGTATGGCTGGAGTTCAAAGATGGAAGGGGCAGAGGGGCAAGAGATAAGGCTGAAGGAGGCAGGGGCCAACCAGGTGAGAAGAGCTTCTTGGCCCTGGAAGGAATTTTGGCTTTGTTCCTAGCTCAGCAGGAAGCCACTGAAAGTTTTAAGAAAGGCCAAGAAAGACTTGCCTCTGAAGAGGCCCACTGTGGCTGCCAGTGGAGCTGGATAGGTGGCCAGCAAGAGTGGTGATGGGAGGAGAAGCTGAGAGACCACTGCAGGCATCCAGGGATCATGGTCCACCTGGGCGATGTGCCAGTTGCCCCGGGGTTCCATGTCAGGTGGACCGCAGGCAGACCCAGAAGGAGGCCCAGTTCTCTCTGAGGACAGGCTGCACCTCCCTATCCCACGAACTCCTCCCGGCACGCTGCCTGGCACAGAGCCGGCCAAACGCTGCACATGTCTGTTGGGTGAATGAATAGATGTCTCTGCCTCCCGAGCTTAACTGATGCAGGTGGGCGCCCAGGCCATGAGCACAACGGCAGCCCTGGCCTCCCACTCTGAGAGTCCTCGGGGGAGCCTCTTTCAGGTTCCGTGCGTCCAGAGAGCTGCTGCTGCCCCTCCCTAGCTTCAGCTGCTTGTGGGTGTTCTGGCCTCTTCTCCCTTAACCCCAACCCCTGGCCTCCGTTTCCTCATCAGTGAAACAGGGATGATTCTATACTGAACAGTCAAATGACCACGGACGAGAGCCTTGCACTACAGCGTGCTCCTCCAGCACAGCACGCACACGTCATTACCACTGATGCCCGCAGATCCTTTCTGGCTCAGGCAGCAAGCTTGCATCGCCCAGCACAAGGGCTTGCAGCCTGGCTTTTTCCCCCTCCTCTCTCCCAAGTCAGCCCAGGAGCAGCTTCTGAGGAGACGTGGATTTGGAGCATTTGCACAACCAGACTCCCCTCCCCCAATATCTCTGGTCTGAGGTCCCCAGGGCACAGTCTCGAAATAGCTCACTGCCAGCTTAGGCCCAGCTTTCCCAGCTCTGTGGGCGCCCTCCCCCTCCTTTTCCGCCCACTGTCTTCCTCCCTTTCTCTTTCCTGCTGTACTTCCCTGCGTGGTGCCGAGACCAGCTGGTTCTCCCGATGACAACTGGCCAAGGAGAGGAAGGCAGCTCTCCCGGCCCAGGGTGGCCCACTGGGTCCAGCCTTGGAGGCCGAGGTGCCTGCTAGGGGCCCGGGCCAGGCTGGGGCTCCACACTGTTTTCAGGGCCTGAAGTTATACACCTGAATGGTGGAGGACCTTGACTCCCAGACCCTGGACCAAGTCCATGAGTTCCGCTTTGCAGCAAGAACCTGGTGATAAGGTCTGACCCTTGCCCCTTCTCTTGGAGAACCACAATCCACGTCCTCAAGGTGGAGCTCTCTGGGGAACGGGGCAGAGAGCACAGGCTTAGGAGTCAGACAGGTGCGAGGTCAAAAGTGGATCCTCTTGTTTCAGCTTTAGGATCGCAGGCAGGTTGTTTATCTACTGAAACCTCAGTGTCCTCCTCTGTAAAATGAAAATAACACCAGTGTATTTCAGTCAGGGTGCAGGCTTCCTGCTGTAACAAAGACCCCTCAATAACAGTGACATAGACAAGACAAAAGTGCATTTCTCTCTTTCCTGAGCAGCCCAGATGTGTCACGGGGTCAGGCCCTTCTGTCCACAGCTGAGTTGCTGTCACACTCATTGTCTCTGCTTCCGTTTCGGATCTAGGAGGCTGCTCCAGTTGCCCCTTCTAGCCAACAGAACGGGAGAAAAGGAGGGGGGGTGGGTTGCACAAGACCTTGAGTGTCAGGCCAAGGAGTATAGATCCCCATGACGTGGGCCGAGGGGTGTCTGGGTCGGGGGAGGAGTATTGGTGAAGACTGCCGTGTGAACAAGAGAGCCACAAGTCCCCTCCCGGCCTTGTTGTGTCCTGTCAGTTTGCTTTAGATTCACTTTTTTCCAAAGCCCAGAGGTTCTTCCCTGACCCAGAGCGTCATAATCTCAGACCCCCTTCTGCCAGCTACTGAGGACAAGCCTCCCTTCACAGCACGGGTCCCCGCCTTGCCCCATGCCTCCTGGTAAATCTGCACCAGGGCTGGCCTTAGTCCGTGGCAGCCTCATCAGAGAGCCTCCCGTTGGTCCACTCATCCTTCGAGGCCCAGCGCTCCTGCCCCTCCTCGGAGAAGCCTCTCGGGCTGCACAGAGGCAACCACTGCTTTGATCTCTACAGTTGGAAGAAGCACCTGGTTTCTTTCCCTCCACACAGTGTTTCTGAGATTCATCCACATCGTTTGCATGTATCAGTAATTCAGGTTTTTTAAATAGCAGATTTGGCTCTTCCCAGCACTTCCCTTCACTGTGCGTCCCATCCCTCATGGTCTGCAGCAGCCCTCCCGGAGTGTAATCACAGCTTTCTTAGTGAGCACTTTGCTGCGAGCGTGCGGTTTTGTGCTGGGAGAACCGTTGGCGCTTTTCTAGTCCAGGATTCACCAGATGTTAGTCCCATGATGTGATCAAGCACAACCCTTCTTGTCGACTAAGTTTGGGAACCCAGCCTGAACCTCCTCTTGGGGAACCACAGTGTGCATTGCCGTGTCGGAGGCACCCAGAGCCCTACGGAAGGGACGCTCGTTGATGTGTGTCTCATCCAGAGCTTCTCTGCCCTTTTTTGAGCCATCCTGTTAAGTTATATAACCATTCTCTGGGACCTGCTGCTCTCACCCAGTCCTTCCTTTCACAGAAGGGGTACAGAGGCACAGTGCGAGGGGATACCTGTACAAGGTCCTACCACAGGTCACAGCAGAGCTGGGGCGAGAACCAGGTCTCCTGTTTCTAGACCAAGGATTTTTCTTCCACTTGCATTCCTCTCTCCTGTCCCCATAGGAAGCAAGAACCACACTCCCACTTTGCAATAACCATTCTAGGTCTGCCTTTCCTGCTCCGGTGTCCCCATCCCATGCTCCCCTTTGCATCTGGTCTCCCCAAGCAGTCGGAGGACAGGGCCACTGCCCTCTGCTTCTGTCACTACCACTGCTGGGGTGGACCAGCCTGTGACTGGGAGTGAAGCACCAAATATTGGGCGAGTGATCTCTTTTTTGCCACCTGTTAATTAGAGAGTCCCCATTCGGAGCGTGCCAGGAAGCAAACCCATCCTTGGCTTGGGCTCCAAGTCCAAGAAGTTTCCAAGAAGGGCAGAGAGAGGAGAATCAGGCCTACCCCCTGCAAGGAGCTTGTTTCCTCCTGGGAAAAGTGAGGAAGATAGGAAACGCAGCCCCACAGTCCTTATTTTACCAGCCGCCTAGCCCGCTGGGGAGAGTGGCCAGTGTGGGGACCAGCCTTCCCTCACTGTGACTCTGGCATCGGCAGGGGCAGGGGCCTGGTCTGCCTGGGCCCCAGGAACTCAGCAGGGAAAGGCTAGGGTCTTTGTCAGGTAATGCTCCTTCTTGAACCGGAGGTGTGCCAGGCCTGAGCTCATGGCAGAAAAACACTGACCCTTCACAGAAGAGCCAGGCTCCAGGCCCGGCCCTGCTCTTGGTTGGCTGTGTGACCTCAGGCAAGTCCTTTGTCCTCCAGAGGAACCAGATGGCCTGATAGATCTCCCCTCCACTTCACCCCCATTTCAGTTCTGTAAATTCTAGAAATTTCTGTAAATTCTCCTGGCAGAAGTTAATTGCTAAGTTTAGGTGATTGCCAAGCACAAGGTTTTTCATTTGTATCCCAGAGTTTCAGAGGCAGCGCACATGTGTAAGATGAAAACTGACTTCTCTCAAGGAGGGACTGGTGTTCCAATGGCCAGCTGACTGTTAATGGCAGAGGGAGCTCTTGCAAGTACCCAGGGCACTCAGCTTGGGGTCAGGGCTATAGATAAGGGCAGAGTCCCAGCCCAATGGGGGCTCCAGTGTGGACTGGCACATGTAGGCCACCAAGCCTTGGGGATGAAGCCACTAAATCAGGCAGAAAAACACTGTCAGGTGTGACGGTGCTGCATCTGTGTCAAGGGTAACCATGTTGCGGGGCAGCGCGGGGGTGAACGTCCATGTGAAGCTGTCAGTTTCGGTCTGGTCAATCTGGAGGCTCCCTGGGTGGTGGGGAGAGGGAAGGTGGATTTCGGGAGCTGTTTGCTTGACGAGAATGAGATGGCAGAAGCATACAGAGCAGGCTCAGGGTTGGGGTGTGAGCCAGGGGCGCCTTCGGGCATCACCACAAACATTTTGCAGGCGTTTCGTTGACCCACGCCCTAAACCCAGAGCACCTGAGCACATGTCCTGTGGTACCACCAGGGCACCTGGAGCTCAGGGCAGTGGGAGATGCTGCTGCTGAGCATCGCCCCACCCTGGTCAAGCCCCCAGACAGTTGCAACAGTCTCCTCACCAGCCAGCGAGAGCTTTTACAAATGTCTATCTAATCCCCTGCTTGAAAGCCCTCAGTGACACCCTTGCCCCTCAGGATAGAGTCCTGCCAGCTGTGGGTCTGTGCTCCTGCCACAGGGTCTGCTGCTGACGCTTTAGATGCTGCAAGCTCACGGCCCCAGGGTTCTCGTGTGAGCTGTGGCCCCTGCAGGAGACATTCTCCTCTAGCCCTGTTCCCCCCTCAGAACTGGGCTCTACTGTCACCTCCTGTGGGAAGCCTTTCCTGGTCCCCCAGACTAGGCAGACCTTTTGTCCTGATGCTCTCAGAGCCCTGGGAACTTACTTCAGGGCTGTGTTACATCGGTAAGTGTGTATGTGTGTGAATATTTGATTAATGTCTGTACCCCTACTAGACTGTAAGTGGAAGGGACAGGGCCTATATGACTCCAGTTGAAATCAGTGCCCAGCACCCAGCGCAGTGCCTAGCCCAGAGTGGGTGGGTGCTCAAAAAAACTCTGCTCCATGGACAGAGTCATTGCCCACAGTGTGCTGAGCTGTCTCCTGGGGTCAGAATGTACATATCTCTTGTCCAGGCTTCCAAAACTGAGAGGTCCCTCCCACTGCTGTCACTATTCAGCCCAGGAAACAGCTACTGGCAGGCTCTGCCTGCCCAGCCTTCTTGGCCTGCAGGTCTGGCTGCATATCAGGTGCTCCAGCCTCAAGAAGCAGCCATCACAGAGTCAAGCAACCCTACAGACATCTCTGCACCATGAGGCCTGCAGGCTTGGCAGAGTCAGGATCTCGGAGATGCAGCCAGGCCCGTTTCTCCTCCCTAGGCCTTGGCTGAGAAGAGTTTGGTGAAGGTGTGAGTTCTGGGTGTCAGACCCAGCTTTGTTTGTAGCTAGCTGTGTGGTCCTTTGAAGACCCCAGAATACATACTGTCACTGGATCTTGTGGCCAGCTGACTGTGTAGATCCTGCTGTCCGAAGGGCCACAGCATCCTCAGGTATGCAGGGAAATGTCTTCCTGTGGGTATAGCAGAGACAGTCACGGAAAGGACCAGCCAGAACTAACGATGAAAAGTGCAGCCCACTGACGTGTATTCCCAATAGCACTCAGAGGCCCTGAGCTGGGGTTTAAAGACCCCACCCCCGCCCCAGGGTATGAGGCGAGAGGATGGAGACTGTGCTCTCTGTGTATGGGAGCCAGAAGGCCCTGGTGGCCCTGGAACTCCCTGATCATTGTTGTCCTGGCCTGGACATCCTCTCCGTCCTTCCTTCAACATTTATGGAGCACCTGTAAGTGCCAGGCTGGCAGCAGACAAGACCCTCGGAGTCTGTGCACATGGCGAGCTCACAGACTTGTCTCCTCCTTTCTGGCACTGAGCAGATGCTTAGGCTCACACCCTCTGCAGCCAGCCTGCCTCCTCACAGAGTCCGGGGCTGCTGCTGCCAGCGTGTGACCTGGGGGCCATTGCCCATCTGCTCTGTGCTTCCTTTTCTTTATCTGTAAAATGGGGTAGTAATGGTGCCTCCCTCACGCTTGGGATGATGTAAAGGGCTTGAACAGTGCCCAGCACACTAATATGTGTAAGCTCTTTGTGTTAGTCTGCTTGGGCTACCGTGTATAACAGACGGGGTCAAACAGCAGATGTTTATTCTCTCTCAGTTCTGGAGGCAGGAAGTCCAAGATCAAGGTTCTGACCTATTTGGTTTCTGGTGGGAGCTCTCTTCCTGGCCTGCAGATGGCCGCCTTCTCGCTATGTCCTCACGTGGCCTCTCCTAAGTACATGCCTGCAGAGAGGGAGAGAGAGAGAGCGCCCTCTGATGTCTCCTGCAAGGACACTAGTCCTGTCAGATCAGGACCCCACGCCCATGAGCCCATTTAACCTTTGTTCCTTCCTTTCTCCAAATGCAGCCGCACTGAGGGGCTAGGGCTTCAACATAGGAATTTTGAGTGGACATGTCCATTCAGTCCATAGCACTCTCTTTAAGAAGATTTAGCCTATATGATCTGCCTCCCTGATTTGGTTTTTGCTAATAAACTTGCCTGGCTCGAATATAGGCCTTTACCCATTACACAGCTCTGTGGTGACCTCTTTTATGGGCATGAACCCTTTGTTTCCCAGCTCCAAGCCCTGGGTTTGGCACAAAAGTAAATCCCTTTCACTTCCACCATCTTTTTCTGAGCTCCGAACCGCCAACCTGTGGGGCAAGTATAACTGGTATTTACAGATGAGGAAACTGAGGCTCAGCGAATTCAAATGACTTGTCCAAAGTCGAGCAGCTAGTCAGTGGCAAAGCTGCTCTCAGACCCAGATATTCCCAAACTGGGCCCATTGCCCTTTCCACTTCCAGTATGGCCCCCTTTGAAATCAGAGCAGAGAGTTGTTAAGAATCAGATCGTGGAGAACCAGAATGAGTTTGGAACCTGAATTCCAGAGCCAGCTTGTTCCCAGGCCATCTCCCAGGCCTTAGCTTTTCAACTGCTAAATGGAAACAACACCCCCTACCCTAGGACTGTGCAGCATGGGGGGCGGGGGTCACACACGTGACAAACATGAGAGCTGATGCCTACTGAAGGCTGGCTCCGTGCTGTTCCCCTGGAACTGGGCCCCTCTTTAGACAGGGCATAGAGCACAGGCACCCCAGAAGGAAACCCTGTACCCGTTAGCAACACTCCCCATTCACCCTCCCAACCCCAGCCCCTAACAACCCTTTCTGTCTCTATGCATTTGCCTATTCTGGACATTTAATATGAGTGAAATCATACAATATTTGTTCTTTTGCGTTTGGCTTCTTTCACCTAACATAATGTTTTCAAGGTTCATCCATGTTGTAGACAAATAATTCTCCATTATATGAATATACCCGATTTTGTTCATCCATCATCAGTTGATGGACGTTTGGGTCATTTCCACTTTTTGGCTATCATAATAATGTTGCTGTGAACATTCATGTATAGGTTTTTGTATGGACTCATGTTTTCATTTCTCTGGGGTGGTTACCTAGGAGTGGAATGGATGGGTCATATGGTGAGTCTCTTTTAACTTTTTGAGGAAGTGTCAAACTGTTTTCCGAAGCAGCTATACCATTTTATATTCCCATAGCAATATATGTGGGCTCCAATTTCTCCACGTTCTTGCTTACATTTGTTATATTGTCCATTGTTTTTGTTACAGCCATCCTAGTGGGTGAAGTGGTACCTCAGTGTAGTTTTAATTTGCATTTGATGACTAAGGATGTTGAGCATCTTTTCCTATGCTTTTAGCCATTTTCTGTGTCTTCTTTGGAGAAATGTCTATTCAAAACCTTTGCTAATTTTTTTATTGGGTTATTTGTCGTACTGTCGAGTTATAAGAGTTCTTTATGTATTTTGGACATCAGTCCCATATCACATGTATGATTTGCAAATCTCCCATTCTGTGGGTTGTCCTTCCCCTTCCTTGATGGTGTCCTTTGAAGTCTCACCCACTTCTGCCCCTGCCCCCTCGCTTGGGCCTCCTTTTCTGGCCTACTCATCTTTCTTGCCTGCTCTCTCCTAGGGACTTGCTCTCTCCTGGGGCTACAGGAACTGGCTCTTTCCTGCTCTGTGGACAACGTCCCCAGCAGGTTCTTGCCCAGCCCACAGCCTGAACTGCACCCAGATGTGGTCTCCCTGGATTTGGGGGTTTCTGAGGCTGTGTGACGAGCTGTGCCCACAGCCCCACAGGATAAGTGTGACAGAGTAGAGAGGAGACCACCATATGCGGAGCATCCACTGTGCACTCAGTGCTTTTCGTGCACTGTCCCGCTGCACCCCCAGAGCAGTGTCAGAAGGTACTAGAGTTTCGTCTACCCTGTGGGTAAACTGGAGCCAGGTTTGCCATCCACTGTGTCTGACTGCACAGCATGCACATGGCTTGTGGACAACAAGTTCACCTCCGCTCTCCTATTTGGTAATTGACTACTCTGGGAGGGGCCCAGTGTTGTTCCAATATGTTAGAGAAAACCTTGGCACCTCCTTACGACTAAGTCCCAGTATGGTAGCAACAGAAGTTCCTTGACACTCCAAAAACTGCCTGACGTCACTTGCTGTAACAGCCAACCCCAAAATCCCACTGGCTCACCACAGTAAAGGGATGTTTCTTGTTCACACTGCAGTCTAACGTGGAAGGTGGGGGTGTTCTGGTCCGCGCAGTCAGGGGCTGTTTCCTTCTCTCTGGTCTGTGACTTTGCCAGCCCCTCAACCGTGGGGTCTTCTGCTGGATTCCTGATGTCAGGCCGCAGACAGGGAAAGGACAACACATGGAAGTTTGTAAGGGAAGTTTTCTGGGGCCAGGCCACATTCCATTGCCCAGAACTTGGTCACTTGGTCACACCTAACTGCAAGCGGGTCTGGGAAATGTCTAGCTGTGATCCCACAAAGAAAAGTCAAAATGCTCTTGTCCTCAGGGAGCCAGTCTCTGGTCCAGTGCCCAGATGCGAACTTTAGCCAGATCACTTCCAGCTCCTCGAAGCCCTGACTCTGATGTGGTGAGAGGTCCATTTTCATGACTCCTTCGGCCCTATTTCGTGCTCCTCACTGGGCCCAGCTGAGTAGTGCGGACTGAGCAGTTAAAGAGCATTGCTTCTCTGAGACATGATGGAGCAAATCTGAAAACTCACTTCTGGTCACAGCTGTGGTAGAGCCTCCCCACGCCCACCCTATCTCCTTCACCCCAACTCTGGGAAATAGACACCCTTCTGGTACCAAGATGCAGGATAGCTCTGGAGTTTCCATTCCACTTGCTGTGTGCCAGTGTTCTAGGAACTTCTTCTGGGTTATGTCAGTGTTTCTCTGGTATTAAACACATAGTTTGGTGGATAGGAGATTAAGTGGTACATATAAACCTTTCATTTTTACTTTCATGATTATTTATCTATTGTAATGTATATTAGAAAAAAATCACTTAATACCTAAAGCCCATAATTTCACATAAAATATCATTTAAGATGAGGCTTATTTGGGGGCTTTACTGATGTGGGGAAAAAAAAAATGACACATGAATGGCTGAGCTCAGTTGCTAGACTGCTTGATGAACTGTGGTCCCGGTGCTTGCGAGCCACGTAACCTCTCTGTACCGCTTTCCTCCTCTGTAGTATGTTCCCATAGTGTATGTAGAGCAGAGGGTGGTTCAGGCGTCAGATGGATCGATACCAGTACCTGGCACATGTTCTGTGCTCTGTAGGCATTAGGTCCCAATTATGAGTTATTAGGAACCACTGCGTCATATCATTTAACTGTGCCAACAGTCCTGTGATCAGTGTTATTACTGCCGTTTTACAGATGAACAAAGAAAGGCTAAGTCACTTGCCTAACTAGTAGCAGAGTCAGACTCTGACCCCCCGGGGGGCCTGACTCCTAGGCTGGGCACTGCGAGGGGAGTCCAGTTACATTCCTGACTCTGCCACTAACTTAGAGGCCCCCTTAGGCACCCCATCCCTCTCTGAGCCTCAGGCTTCCCATGTGCAAGGGGTGGGGGACCAGCTTAGTACTTTGTGCAAGACCAAGCTTGCAGGACTTAGGGGCTGCTATGCTCGCTTCAAACACAGCAGAAGCCTTTGCTTTAAAAAAAGAAAGAAAACAACTGGACCGGATGTGATCTAGATGCTACAGACTTTTCCCCTCCCAGATCCTCTGCCTGGCTGTGGATTCTTGCTGCTCTCTCTCTCCATAACACCTGAGTACTTCACTGTGCCCAAGCTTCAAACTTCCCCCAAGTAGAGACCATCCTTAGTTTAGTTTATCTGTTCATCTGTTGATGGACATTTGAGTTAGTTCCGTTCCGGAGCTAATATGGATAATACAGCTAGGACATTGATGTACCGGTTTTAGTGTGGACATATGTTTTCACTTCTTTTGGTAAATACCTAGGAATGGAATTGCTAGGTCATATCATAGGGGTATGTTGACTTTATAAGAAACTTCCAAACTGCTTTCTGAAGTGGTTATACTCTTTGAAACTCCATCAGCAATGTGTGAGAGTTCCTGTTGTCCCACACTCTCATGGACACTTGGATGGTCAGTCATTTTCATTTTAGCTATTCTGGTTTGTGCATAGTGGCATTTCATTGTGCTTTTAATTTGCATTTCCTGATGACTAATAATATTTAGCACCTTTTTGTGTGCTTTTTGGCCATTTATATAATACCTCTTTTGTGAAGTATCTGTTCACATTTTTTATTCTTCCTTTTTAATGGCTTGTCCTCTTGTTAATGAGTTATGAGAGTTTTTTATTAAAAATACATCCCAGATACAAGTGCTTTGTCAGGTATGTGCATTGTGAATATTTTCTCAGTCTGTGGCCTGCTTTTGAACATTTTAAAGTGAATTAGTGAACGGATGTTGATCGCTGACTCTCAAGGTCTCAGCTCTAGCTCAGACCCCTCTTTGAGTGTTAGGAACCCTTTTCTGATTATTTCTGTTTGGCTGGGAGATACCTTTATCTGCAGGTAGAGTGGTGGGATGGCATTGGAGCTGAACTTGTGGACTCTGGGATCAGACAGTCCTGGGTCGAAGTCCCCACTCCAAGGCTCACGTGTGAGCAGATCCTTCACCTCTGTTCTCTGAGCCTTGATTTTCCAGATTGTAAAATGGGAACAGTAAACGATGATCTCCTTGAGCTGTTATGAAGATTAAATGAGGTGCTGATGGTAAAGCACCTGGCGAGGGCACACAGAAGCTGAACTGCACCAGTTGGCAGTCTCGTTGCTAAGGCTCGTCAGCCCCCAAACCCCAGACTGTGCAAAACCCAGCCTCACGAAGCTGGCTTCCTCCACCCTCCTGCCTTATACTGAAAACACTCCTTCCTCCGGTTACTCAGGCTGAAAACCCTGGACTCCTCCTTCCCCTCCTGTGTGCCACTTCCTGTTTCAGAATGGCTCCTGCATCAGCCCCTTCCTCCCTCTGCCAGGCCCCTGCCCCAGCCGGGCTCCTTCCTCTGCACGCTCTTGGAATAGCTCCTTTCGAGATGGTCTCCCTGTCTTCTGTCTCCCCCGTCTCCCACCCTGCGTGCCGCAGCCGCCATTGCCAAAATCTTCCTTTCTGAATCAGAAACCGGCGGCTGCTGGGGTGGACGTTGAGGGGAGACCACTTTGTGAGGGCAAGGCTCAGCTGTCTGTCGCTCCTCCTCTGGTTATAAATAGCAGCTCTATTCTTAGCCCACCAGCAGTTAGTTCTCCTCCCCTACCTTCCAGAGCCTCCATCAGGGACCTTGGCTGTCCTTACTGGAGACAGTCCATTCCTTGGCCTTTGGCAGGACCCAGTCCTTTGATACGTGATCAGAAAATTCAATTACAAAACCAATTACTGATTTCCTGAGCTTTACAAGGAAGGCATGAAAGTTTGATTAAGTTTGAATTCCTGTTTGGCTGATAGCCAGCCAAGGCCAAATGGGCTTGTGGGAGATTTCTGTTGTTGATTCCGGTTTGTTTTGTGGCTGCACTCTGGGTGGGGGAGGAGGCACATTGGTTTTGTGTTGTGGGGTTTTTTACACCCCCCCTCAACTTGCTGAATGGCTGTTCCCCTGTTGTGATGCATAAGATGTAAATCCCCCAAAGGCCTGTTGCCAGGGCAACGGGCTCCGGAATGGAACTCATCTAAGCAAAGTCCTTCAGCTTTGAAGAGAGAGGCATTTGTTTCCCATGCAGAGTGGAATGATAGTGGCCGTCCACAAGGCTGCGTTCAAGGACGCCTGCATGAGCAGGGACGCAGAAGTGGCTCACTGGTCACTCCGGAGCAGCCTCAGTAGCGTGGCTGGGCTCTGATTGCTGGCAGCCCTCCCTGGGGATACACAGATGCTGGGCCCAGGGTCAAGGGCTCCAAAGACCAGAGCCCCTGAGGTGCTCTGTCCAGGTGGTCCCCTTTCCCCAGAACCTGCAGGGCTGGCCAGAAACGACAGCCTGCTGGACCCCAACTGCAAGGGCCCGAGGCAGGTGGGGACTGGAGGGCAAACCTTGATCTCCAGCTGAAGTGCCTTGCCTGTTCAGGTGCCACTGGCAAAGCGAGCAGAGCCTGTGACGGGGGCTGGCTGGGGCTCCAGGTCAGAGTCAGAGCTGGTTCTGGGACCCAAGTTCCTTCCCTAGGAATAAAACGAGAGGATCCTAGTTCTTTGGAAGCTGTAATCATCGCAGAACTCTTCCCACGGGGCGTGTATCACCCCAGAGTGGTGATGGGGCCCCACTCAAGAGTGCCTCCCCATGCCTAAAATGCCCTGGTTAAAGATGGGCCCTTTGGGTCTGAAAGGCTTTCAGGTCTCTGGGAATCCTGGTTCAAGTACTAATATCCCTGGAGGGAGAAGCATCTGCTGGGGGATTGGCCGTCAGCTAGCTGAGAAGAGAACCCTTTGGGAGCAGGGATTCCCTGTGCCCAGCGTGAGGTCAGATAAACTGCACCTGCCTCCCAGCTCACTCAGGCCAGGCCCAAAGCGACCCCTCACACCGGAAGACAGCCACACCTCTCACGTCTACGGGGTGCGCCCCACCTCACAAAGCACTCACACCGTGCCCAGTCCACAAGGCAGCCTCATGAGCTGGCCCCTTTGACCCCCAGCTGCAGATGAGGCAGCCAAGGCTCAGAGAGGTCAAGTGCCTTGCCCAGCAGCACACAGCTGGTAAGTGCAGATTCTTGACTTGGACCTGAGACTGCTGAGTCCATCCCATGCCTATTTCCTCTGTGCACATGGCCTCCAGCCTCGTTGAGGCCACAGACATAGTGCACCCACTCTGTTCGATTGGCTTGTTTGTGTGTTCGCTTGTTTTTACAAGGTGAGAATTTTTTGTAAGGTTTGAATTTGGGGTTTTTCCCTTTTACTTTTTTTGTTAATGAAACTGTTACAGCTTCCTAGTGGAGCTGTAATTAGGAGATTCTGGGTTAGTCATCTAGGCAGAATTGACAAATAACCAGGCAGTACAGATGGAGTACTTTTTCCCTTCCTTAGAAGTTCAGGTTTTGCCAAGTTGTGGAGAGGGAGTTGTGAAGATGGGAAAAACGTGTGCAACTGGGCTGGGCCAGGGAAGGCGATTTCCTCCTTACGTAGAACTAGACAATAAAAAGACATAGCTGGCTTCATGTAGGGTGATTTTTATACGTGTAAACATGAGGCAGTATGGGAGAGGTGGAGGAGACAGGTGAAGGAGGAACCCAGGAAGGGGACTGGTGCCCCAGATGGAGGAAGGGTTCCTGGAGCAGATGCCTGGAGAGACCCTGCCGTCACCATCCCTCCACTTGCACTTCTGAGTCACAGCGTGACAGCCACCCCGCATGGCATGTGGAGTGCGTGCAGGCAGGCTCTGTGCCAGACCCTGTTTTCTGGTGTTACCTGACATTCTTCATTTTATTAGTGATATGTTTATTTTCATGTAAGTCCAAAAATAAGTATGTAGCCCATCTAGCTCGTGATTGTCAGATATTAGAATAAGGCCAAAGTAGGGGCTTAACTTATTTTAAAAGTGAGTCAAGTAAAAGAAACATATTATGCAGATAAAGCCAGAGGTGTTACACAATTTGGGTAGAAATTACGAAAACAGGAGAGAAAGGACTGAAGTTTGGGAAAGCTTGCCTTTACCCATGTGAGCTAGGTAAGTAATAGTATTATGCTCATTTTACAGAGAAGGAAACTGAGGCTCAGAAAGGTTGAGTGATTTGCCCACAGTCACACAGCTGATAGACGGCAGAGCTAGGACAAAGGCCCAGGCCTGCCTGACTCCAGAGGCAAGTCGGCAGCCCCAGCAAGGCTCGGAGCCTGCAGCCCTGGTGAAGAGTCTCATCTCAGGCTCCAGGTGAAGTCCCCATTGCTGGGTTGGGTCAGCCATGTTCCTGGGGCTCTCCTCTGGAGACAGAAGGCCTTTCTGGCTCCTTGCTGCCGGATTAGTGAAGGCGAGTTGTACTTGGGGGCGGCAGGGCCCTTGGCCTGCTTCCTCTAATCGGCTGCGTCTAGTTCTTTCAAATAAAAGCCTTTTCAGACAGGGCCTGGCGTGATACTGCACGTGACTGGCAGAGCTGCGATGGCCAAGGGCTCACTGTGCTCCAGCCCCGCTCCACCCACCCCTAGGGGCTCTCCTTTTCTCCCGTTCCTTTCTCCCCTGCTCTCTCCCAGCCCTTCCTTTTTTCCTTCTTTCTCTCTCTGATCACTTTTTCCAACAAGCTGTCGCCTCAGTATATCAAATGACTCCCGCATGGTTTCCAAGAACCTTCCTCCTGGAGCCTGGAGCCTTGGAGGTGGAAACACCTTTATCTTCTGTGGGCTGAGGCCTCAGGACATTATTAAATCTGCGTAAGGCGGTGGAGAGCAGCCTCTGCCATGCAGCGTCGAGGGCCAGGAAGCAGCATCTTCAGCAGGAGGGAAGTAGTCCCACAAGCAACTTTGCCTGGCTTATTGCTCCCCCGGGAGAAGTCAGCCCAGTTTACCCAGGCGCAGGTTAGAGCATCGCCCAGACTGTCAGAACGGATCTGCGACTGAGAGACCTCTGGGATCCCTGTGTTTATAGGTGGCCAACTTCCTCCTCAGGGATTCTGGGTCTGTGGCCCCAGACATGAAAGTGTGTGTGTGTGTAGTGTGTGTGCGCACATGTGTTGGGATGGGCAGTTCTGTGTGTGGTAGTGTGTTTGACTGTGTGCCTTCTCTGGGGGAGAGACTCTAACCTTCCTCACATCTCAAAGGGGCCTCCTATAATCCTGCAAAGGTTACACTCAAGGCCTACTATGTGCCGAGCATGTAGGCTGCTGGTTGAGGCCTCTGAGAAGAGTAATCCTCATGGGAATTAGAGTTTAGAGAAGATAAACTAACAAATAAGCAAGAAAAGCCAGGTCGTGCTCACGCAATGCAGACACTTTCAATAAATGGACGGCTGCTGGAAGTCAAGGCAGTAACAGCTCACCGTTGGCCAGCTGTGTGACATAGGACCAGCTGACATCTACTGACTGCTCACCGCGTGGCAGGCACTGTCCTAAAAGGCCTCACGGCACCGAGCAGTTGGGACTATAATGGATTGGAATGTTAAGGCTTGGTGAGCTCACACAGATGGTCAGTGGCAGAGCCAAGACCAAGATCTAGGGTTACCTGCCTCCAGATGCCTCACTGAGTAGAACACTGGCCTCTCCAGACTTCATTTTTCTCATGTGTAAAATGGAGTGATTCCCTATTTTCTTATCCCTGAGAAGCAAAAAAGAATATTTTTTAAAATATAAACTTTTATGCAAATAGGTCTGAAAATCCCACTCCTGCTTTTGACGCAGGAGCCCTTGACAGAGGTGCTGGCGTGTCTCTGGCAGTCCCACAGAGCTTCCTGAGTTTTCTTGGACTCCTTCAGAACTGCCAGTTGAACCACCAATGTGAGGAATTTTCCTTAAACCTCGTTTTACAAATTAGAGAGTTTAACTTGTCTCCCGCTAACTTGTCAAAGTTGCAGCAAACAACAGTTTTGGTTCCAGAAGCCTGACACTGGCCAGTACTGGTCCCGTAAGCTAACAGTTCTCACCAACCCACTCCCTGCCGATGGGCATCATCTCTCTCGGCCCGGTGCAAGGCCACGGTCCCTCAGATTCTGAGAGCTCAGCTGTGAGCCTGTGTGGCCAGTATGAACCCATGCCAGCTGACGTTGACAGTGGTTAATGCTTGGACCCGGCTAACAATATCAAATGGCTACAGTGGTCTAGAAAGTGGAGCTTAGGCCCACTTTAGCAATACACTTGACCAACCCTCCGAGAAATTCATGGTGTGACACACTTCATTACGTATATTGGGGTGACTTGGATGTGCTTTTGAGGATGAAGGCTCTAACAGAGCAGTGTGGTAGAGCCAAAAGCATAGGCTTTGGGCGTCAGAAAGATTTAGACACACCCCACTCTGGGGCCTTGGACCAGTTGCCTCTTAGACTTTATTTTCCTCTGCCGTGCTCTCAGTTACTTATCCTGGGGATGAAGAGGCTGTAGAAGGTAAGGCTGTTTTTCTGTTGACACTCGAAGTGCTTATCACAGAAGCAGGTAATTTTTTTCATTATTGTTATGTGTGCACAGGGAAATTTTTCTTTTTTGGTTGTGATTTTTTGTGTTGGTGAGTTATTTTTAACCAAACCCCTGACTTGTACTTGTTTTGCTGTGCGTTTCTTCCAAGTAGAATGCAACTAAAGCATCCTGCGGACTGAGGGGTTTGGTCAGAGCAGTTCTGGATATATATAATTAATCAAGCATAGTGGCCGTTATGTTGACTTATCACTGTGTGTCACACTGAGCACTTGACTACGTAACTCTTTTAAACTCACAGCCTCCCATGAGGTACCTTCTGTTATCATCCCCATTTGACAGATGCAGATACTGAGACTCAGAGAGGCTCTGTCGGTCTGGTTCCACAGTCCTCTTACTCTCACAGTGTTGCTGTCTGGAAGTGTGGGTGTGGCCCGGGAGCTCAGAGTCTGCTCTTTCTAGCCCCACTAACACCCCCTTCCCACCTGCGATGTTGAGTTCTCGGAGACCCCAGTGACAGCCCAGGCAGACTGAGGTTCCCTGGGCCCTGGCTGACTGGCCATTCAAACTGTGGCCTCTCCTTAAAGGGTTTTCACCACCCCCTGCTCCTTCCCTCCTTCAAGGCCTGCTTCCTGGCCAGCCTGAGCTTGCTCCTCCTCTTTGCTGGGTGCCACCAGCTGAGCCACCAGCAACCCTGTAACCTTGAGCTAGCTCCCACCTCTCTGTGCCTCAGTTTTCCAAGTTGTATGACAAGGGAGCGTAGACGGCATCATTTCTCAGGGCTCTTCCAGCTTTGATGTTCCACACCTCCATCATCTCTCATCTGATGACTGCAGTAGCCTCCTTGTGTTCTTTCTGTGGCCACTCTTCCAGTCCCCCACACCCAGTCTGGCTGCAAACAGCAGCCAGAGTGAGCTTTCAAAAACGGAGCATCATCGGGGCTGGCCTCGTGGCCGAGTGGTTAAGTTCGTGCGCTCCGTTGCAGGAGGCCCAGTGTTTCGTTGGTTCGAATCCTGGGCACGGACATGGCACTGCTCATCAAGCCACGCTGAGGCAGCATCCCACATGCCACAACTAGAAGGACCCCACAACGAAGAATATACAACTATGTACCGGGGGGGCTTTGGGGAGAAAAAGGAAAAAAATAAAATGTTAAAAAAAAAAAAAAAAAAAAAAAAAAAAAAAAAAACGGAGCATCATTTCTCTCCCCTTTTTTAAGTCCTCGCATGGCTTCCCACCACACTTGGAATGCAAGTCAAGCTCCTCTCTGTGGTCAGCAGTGCCCTGTGTGTGTGATGGGGGTTCAGCCCTGATGCTGCTCAGAAAGCGCCTTGAGCACAAGCAGCCGCCAACGTGCCTGCTGTCAGGCGTCGTTGCCATGTGCCTGACATCATCACTGGGTATATGGATTCCTCACCCAACCTGTGTCCTCAACTTCATATTTACGGCTTGCCCTGACATTTCCCTTTTCTTATGTGTCCTAAATTATTAAAAACAACTGCATTATAATTAATTGAATGAATCATGGAAAAACACTTTTTTATGTCTATAAATAATTCCACCTAAAATTTTTCTGGGAAGATAAAATGCTGTGACACCCGATGCACGCCATCTTGCTCCCTGGCCTCAGCTCATGTACATCTGGACACCACCTCTGGAACTCTCCCTGGCCTGAAATAGGACTTCCAATGTCAGTCAAGGTGGGGTCAGTGGAGAAGGGCCACAGGAGTAAGCAGCCTTGGACCACTAATTCTGCCACTTCTGGACACTTTCACATGATTTCACCCCTGCCTTTGTGTGCCGGCTCTGTGTCCCGTCCCACGGCTGAGGTGGAGTGCTCCAGAATAAGACAGCTCCCGCCCCCGGAGCGATCACAGTCTTGTTTTCACGACTGACACACACAAGCCCATTGAGCAACTAACTGGTGCGATTCAGAACCCAGTGAGGGCCTCAGAGGAGAGCCAGGTATGGAAGCTGGTGCAGAGCCTTCCCAGAGCAGGGACTCTCCACCAGCATGTCCTGGCACACAAAAGGGGTTACAGGTATGCCTGTGGGTTACAGGTTGTCTCCTCTGTTTACCGAAGGTGTGTACAGATGCCATCATTTTCTACATGGACACAGACATGGGAAAGGCTGGGAAAACCCCTAGAGGAGGCAGAGCTGAGTCAGCGCCTTAGGTGGCGAGGCCTTGGGTAGTGATTTCACCTGGGGCAGGGGAGCCACCTCATGACTCAGACATTTTAAGTACTTGCGTGCTTGTTGCAGCATCACGAAGTGTGATGGTTGACAACGACCTCAGAGATGATCACACCCACAGGGTGGACAGATGTGGCTTATGTGCTATTGTTGACCACCAGCCCTTGTCCCTGGCAGTCACTGTTCATCAGTCACAGCACTGACCCTAGCCTCAGAGTCCTCTCAGGATAGCCAGTACCCCAGGCAGCCATTACTGTTGATGAGAGCTGGCCCTCAAGTTGAAGCCAGCTTCCCATCTCTGGTTTACCCAGTGTAGCTCCCTTGTTTTACAGAGACCGGCAGGGGAAAGTGACCTGGAAGGCCACAGAGGAGAGAACACCTATTTTGCACGCCAAGTCTTCTGCTTTTTGGTGCTTTCCGTGCCAAGTTCATTCATCCAGTAGATGTGCCCCAGCACCTACTGTGTGCCCAGCTCTCTGGTAGATCCTGGGTGCAAGATGGGGCCTGACATAGGGGCTCAGGATCCAGCGGAGAGACCTGGTAACCCATAACCCTAGCAGGTAGTCAGGGCCACACTCGGTGCCACCTCATCATGGGGGCAGCGATCCCGCAACCCCAGACTTCCGTGAGCCCCTTGTCTCTGCCTCACTTGACCCTCAGGGGCTTTGCCCACAGTGCTAGCACTTGGTTCTCTTCACTCCTTGCTGAAGTCCTTGCCCCAAATTCCAGTCTTGTCTCCAGGGCTGACCAAGACCTGTGGCCATCCCAGGCAGGCAGATCACTGGTCCCTCTTCAAGCTGGTACTCTTGAGATGGTGTTCACCGTTTATTCACTGGGCCCAGAGAGAGCCTGACTTTCTATTAATGAAAATTTTTTCTTTATTGTTCACAATAAGGGATATATGAGATGCAGTGAACTTGACGTCACATTTTAACTTTTTGGGAGCTGGCTTTTATGTCCGTCATCTGTAACAAGAGAAGACTGGTTCCTCACATTCCCTCAGGGGAGAAGGAGCCCGTGTGGACGTAATTACTGAGTTAGGCTCAAAAGTAAGGTTACGAATTCCTTTTTTTCTTTTTCCTCTCTTAGGCAAACATTCTCCATTTTTCTGTAGTTCATGTTCTTTCTTCAGTTTTCACTTGCGACATCCCAAACCAGACAACTTCTTAGGAGGAATATTAGAAGATTTGAAATTTAGTTAATAAAACAGATGTCTTTCCCTCTGTAAACAGCGCTATACTGTGCATGACTCAGTTTCAGAATTTCGCTGACCACCCATCTCAGACTGGCTGGGATTGGTGAGCTGACCTGCCCCTGCATGTGTGTTCTACACGTATGCAGAACTGACGTAGGTAGGCACCAAGGGAGGACACTGTCCCCCTCTGCTGGAGCAGAGCCAGCACACTCTTCTGCATTCGCTCTGGAGGCATCCAGGGCAGGCAGGTTAAGCGGCACACACCTGGGACATTTCAGCTCCTCTGTGACTGCTCTGCCCGTGATCCATCTCTCCTGGGTTTCCTGTTGAGGTAAGCAGAAACCTTGAGAACACCCTCTGGGCAGTCCCTTCTCTGCCTCCTCAGGGCTCACCCTGGTGCTGCCAGGCCTTCCAAGGACAAGGAGATGGTACCTGGTACCCCTCTCGGCTTATGGCCTAAATCCATTCATTCCTTCATGCATTCCACAAGCAGCACCTTGTTAATGGACCAGATAGTCAACAAAGCAGATGCAGGCCCTGCCCTCATGTCTGATTACACATTGTGATCAGTGCTGTTAAAGAAGGGAAGGAATGCTGACATGAGAACAGCAGGAAGCACCTGCTTTAGAAGGAGGGGCTGTCAGGGAAAGCTTTCTCTCCGGGATGTGTTTAAACTGAGACCGGAAAAATAAGAAGGATCCAATCTTGCAAAGACTTGGGGTAACAGGAGGGGCCATGCAAAGGCCCTGAGGTTGAAATGAGTGTAGCAGGTGTGTGCAAAGCCTAGAAAGGGGGCAGGATGGCTGGCAGGTGGTAAGTGAGGGCAGGGGTGCCTCCAGATGAGGTTGGAGGGAAGGCAGGACCCAGACACTAGGTAGAGTTTGGAATGATGGAAAGAGAACCGCCATTTCCAGCCCCAAGGAGAGCCCCATCTTGGGGGCTGTATCAGTTTGCTAGGGCTGCCATAACAAAGGACCACAGACTGAAGGGCTGAAGCAACAGAAATTTATTTTCTCACAGTTCTAGGGGCTAGAAGTTTGAGAACAAGGTGTCAGCAGGGTGGGTTTCTTCTAAGGCCTCTCCTCGGCTTGTAGATGACCATCTTCTCCCTGTGTCCTCACATGGTCCTTCCTCTGTGTGTCTGGGTCCCAATCTCCTCTTCTTATAAGGACACAGTCATATTGGATTAGAGCCCACCCTAATGACCTCATTTTAACTTAAAGCTCCTCTTCAAAGATCCTGTCTCCAAATACAGTCACACTCTAAGGTACTGGGGTTAGGACTTTTACATAGGAATTTGGGGGGACACATCTCAGCCCCGTAACAGGAGCCTTCCCTGACTTACTCTTTGAGGACAGGCTTGGGGTTGTGGATGAGCATATTTAAAATGCCTGGGGAGGCCAGAGGAGAGCAGTCCTAAGTAGCCTGCTCTGTCTTTGTTGGGAGCAATGATTAGCAAGCGTTTAGGGGTATCAAAGACTTAATGGCATCAAACTGAGACTTTCTTACCCAGGATTAGTCAGAATCCTTGAAAGAGCATTGGAAACCTTCTGGGTGTGATTCCGTGGTGTTAATGCAGGGTCCCCAGTGGCCTACACTTTAGGACACTCTCCCTCGCCCACATGGGCAGGGCAGTCAGCAGTCCAGGCAGGGAAGTGCGTGACAAGCCGAGTGAGGAAGGGGAGTGGGGCTGCCTGGTGAGTGGGCTTTGAGGGGACAAGGGCACTGGCCAGGCCCACCTGGGCTCCTCAGTGTTTTTTCCCAACCTGTAGCGTAGCTCCTTGCTCAGGAAAGAGGCCCAAAATGTGTTGTGCTGAATTGAATGGAGGGGAGAAGCCCCAACAGACCTCAGGACCTACCTTCCCAAGAGCCCTCAGATCAGTGGGTGTTCAGCCTCCGGAGCCAGGGCGCAGCCAGCCCCAGTGCTGGAGGATCGAGGTGTCTGCGGACCTGCAGGGCAGCCTCAGGTCGCTCCCCCACCTTATGCTGAAGATAAAAATAACTGCAAGGAGGGAAGTGTCCTGGAGAAATTACCTTGAAACTCAGAAAACATGAAGCCAGGCTCCATCTAATTAAGATGACATTTTAAAAAGGGGGGCAGGGGAGGCCTGGGTGGCATTTTAAATTGCAAGCTGATTGTGCAGCCTCTCTAATTTTGGTTCTGAGCGAAGTTTCCAATTGGAACAGAAGCCCTGACTTCAAAGGCACCGCCTACCGCTGGCCAGGCAAAGGGAGTGAAAAGAGCAGCATGGGGCCTCTGGGCACAATGCAGCCGGGACTGGAGCAAAGGCCCCCAGGCCTGGGGGCCGTGGGGGCCACAGCCCCGGGAGCCTGCTCTGCCTCTTAGGGGATCAGTGGAGCCGCTCCTGGGAGGAGAGCTAGTTGAGGCAGTGGCCGTGTCCTTGGAGGGTGAGCTTTTGTCCATCTTAGGGGCACTCCCTGGGCAGAGCTCTGACCCCGGCTGGCCCCAGGCATCCGCCACCCCAGCCTCTCCCTGATGCTATAGAAATAGGCCTGGTTCTTGTGTAACGGTGCCCAGGACCCTCTTTGGGAGGTCCCTCCAGGGGACTGCTCCCTGCCAGCCTTTAAGGCCCACAGGTGGAGAAGGCCTGCTCCCTGCCTCCCAGAATCCTGGGAGAGGCAGCCCCACGTGGGCCCTGTCAACTTGGAAGGCAGGAGGATGGGCCTCCAGTGGGGAATGTGGTGGCCGGCTGGCCCAGGGAGACACAAGGCACAGGATACTGTCTCCTGCTCTCTGGCCTGAGTGCCTCAGGTGTGTGGGGAGCAGCTGCCCTCAGAGGCTCCTGCATGTCCCTCTTCTTGTCCACCCTGAGTTGTCTCACAAAGCTGGCTTCACTAGGCAAGCTTTGGGTTATTGTTGTTATTGCTCACACTGCTAACACTGACCTGCACACACGCACACACCATGATTTAAGCATGTCACAGTTCAGAGAGCACATTCACCCAGACAGACCCTGGGTTCTCACAGCAACCCTGGGAGAAGAATGTGGCATGAAAACACCACTGTTTACAGTTGAGGAAACTAAGTCACGAAGAATTGAAATGACTTTCCTGCACCTTTTGGGGCCAAATGCTTGGGTTTTCCACAAATCTCGCGTGGACTCGTGCCGCTCCTTCCCACTTGCTGCCACTGGACGTGCCACCCTCCTGGCTCCTGACCCATCAGGGAAGTCTCTGTCCCACCCCTCCCCTCTGCTCTCCATCTCACACTCTCTCAGCAGAGGTCTTTACCCACTTTCTATGTAGGAAGGGAGGCAGGATGGTGAGCTGGATGGCAGATGGAATGAGTTCTGGTAGATGGCAGGCAAGGTGGCCTTGGTTCCTTCACAGTGGGGAGCCACCAAGGGTTTCACTGTGGTGCAATTGAAAGCTCTCGCAGCAGATTAAAGGAGGAGAGAGCCTGGAGGCCAAGAGACTGGTCTAGACCCCTACTGTCATCCATGCAGGAAAGGTGGAGGGGCTTTGGAGGGGAAGGAGAAGGGTCAGAGTTCAGACCTTTCTAGGGGCAAACGAGTTCTTAGAAATCGGTTGGCTGCAGCAACAGAGGAAGAAAAGAGAGTGGAGCTGACTTTGGGGTCTGCAGCTTGTGTGATGGGAAGCACAGAATTGCCATTGGAAAGGGGCTGTGTCCCCAAAGAGAGGTGCAGGCATTCCTGGGGCACACAAGATGACCTGGCAGTTCGCACAGACCAACATCTTTTGCTTTAGTAGTCTTATGTATTTTAGTGTATGTTAGAAAAATTATCACACAGACCTCTACTTTCATTGATATTATTGTTTAAGATAAGCTGATTTTTTTAAATGAGTCAATTTAATGTCATTTTTTAAAAATTGAGTAAATAGCAGCGGTGGTATGCTGATACAGCAGAGATTATGAGAATGAGACAGGAATATGGTGTGGGAGCCTGTAGGATGGGAAACCAGGAGCAGGAAAGAGGGGAGATTGACCCAGGACACGCTGAGTTGAGTTGAGGTCAGGTGGGGTCGCTCAGCAGCCCCTTGCACAGGAAGATCTGGCAAGATCTGGCCCAGGGAGAAGGTAGCCTGAGAAAAGGCAAGAAGGGGTTTGAGGACTGAGCCCTCAGGAGCTTAAATGTCTGGTGGAGTGACGGGCCCATTAGGGAGACAGAGGGGGCTCCCAGTGTGCTGAGGTGACCCAGAAGAGATCACAGTGCTCAGGAAGCAGTGACTGCAGGGCCCAGCACCCAGAGAGGAGAAGTGAGCAGATGCCCGGCTGGAGATGAGAAGGGCACTGAGAGCCCTGGCGTGAGACAGGGACGGGAGGCGACAGGACAAGAGGGGGAAGGCAGGGAGGACAGCGGCTTGAGGGGGAAGCAGGATCAGAGGAAAGGCTTAGGATGGGGAGGCCAGAGTGTGAGTGTAGAGAAGAGGTGAAGAGAGAAAAGCCCAGGGAAGGAATGGGATGAGGGTGCAGGCAGAGCGAGGATAGAGACTCAACAGAGACGGAGTGTGGCCCAGACCCCGCCCCTACCTTTTCAGTGAAATCTAATGTGGATGAAGAGCGCAGTGGTTTTCCTCTTGGGGGTTTCACTGAAGTTCGTTTGGTGGCTGGGTAGAGCGTTAGAGTCTTGGGAGGGGGCAGTCCTGGCTTTGGTTTCAGAGACCCCAGGAATAGGTCATCCTGGCCTCCCCACAGGCAGGCAGAGGGAAGAGCTGTACAGCCCCCGCCTGGGGGACAGCCCACCTCGCTGGAGGGCATGTTCCTGCTCAGCCGCATGCTGCTGGGGACCAGCGAGCAGGGCGGGTATCCTTCCCTTCTCCCTGCTGGCCTGGGGGCTGGGCACTCACCTTCCCTTCTAAGAGGACGTTGGCAGCTAGGAGACCCAGAAGTCAACACGACAACAAAGTCCTTGACAGGCCAGTGACCCTGGCTCCCCTGCATCTGTGTCCAGGCAATTTGGGGCAATCGTCTTTCAACAAAGATGAGGCATTAGGTTGTCTGCCGGGGGTTGGGAGGTGGTGGGGGGAACATGGGCAGACTCGTTGTTGCCATTCCTCCCCCTCAGGAAAAGGGGAGGCATGGATGCCCTTCCCTTGAGAATGCCACGCGCTCTGGATGCTGGAACCACCACTGAGCTCATTCCCTCCTGAAACCAAAACCAGGGAACCGCCGAGGGATGCAGGACAAAGACGGAAACAGGAGGTCTGTGGCTGGTGGGAGCCAGAGCCTGTGGCATGCCCTGGTCCCGTGCTGCCTGCCAGCAAGCAGTGTACACTGCCGGTAGAGTGGTAGTTCTTCAGTCTTCAGGGATTCAAACCAAGGCCCTGCTGGTGGGAGGAGGGTCAGGGCTGTGCAGAATGAGGAGGTGAGGTGAGTTTTTCCCAGACCCGTGCCTGGGGGCCCTGACCCCAAATCATTGCTCGTGGGTATATGCCTTCTGCTCTGAGCCCTTAGATCATGCTGGCCATGTGCCTGCCTTGTACTGCAGGGCGGCACTTCCCAAAGCGAGGGAGAGTGCGTATTTTAGTTAGCGTGAAGGATGAACATGCTGATTTTTATCTTAATAGTTATTAACGTATTTTAATACATATGAGAAAAAGATTAAAACTACCATATCCAATATTTTTTTACAGATATTGTTAGTGATACTAAATTTCCTTTCTTTTGAAATAAGTTTAAGTAGATGAAAGTCTAAAGAGAAATGTTAAGTAAATTATAGTGCAGGTGGTAGGTAAACGCAGCAAAAATTTAGCATCATTTATTGCGTCTGTGCCGTGCAGTGTTCTGTGATGCAGTGGGGAGCAGAAATCGTGCAGGGGCAGGGGTGTGAGTGACTGAGCCTTGGGGACACCACTGTGGGACACAGCTTTCTCCTTTGGGGGGAATGGCAGGGAGCATAGATTATTTGATACTCCAGAAAACTTATCTCCAGCCTTCGCTAGCTTACAATCTGAGTGAGAGGGCCATTTATTGCTTGTTGAAGCAATCAATAGAAGAGAACAGCCAGATAATCCATAATCTAGGGCTAAACAGAGGCCAGATGTCACACAGGAAACAACACCAGGAGAGGAAGAACACGAACAGGGGAGATTTGTAAGGGTACCATGAGCTGCGACAACAAAAACACCCCAACATTTCGTGGTTCAAATGCAACAGAAGGTTATTTCTTGCTCATCTAATAGTCTACGGCAGGTGCTCTGCGTGGGCGGGTGGCTCTCCTCCACATGCTGATTCATGGACCGGCTCCTTCCATCTTAGGGTGCCGCCCCTCCCACAGAACTTTGTCATCATGTGTATTTGGGGGACATACTAACATCTTAAGAGCCTGGGCCCAGAATTGGTGCACTTCACATTCACACTCCTTCAACTCCAGCTCAGTTGCTTGGCAGGCTGTGGCCTGCAGGAGAGTCCCTAACCCAGGGGTCACGAGAGGGCTGAAATCCACACCGCCACGTCCTTGCCAAGCCATGCAACCTGGAGGAAAGAACTTTTTTCTAACTCCAGCAAAGGTACTGTATGGGCTGGCTTCTACCCTCGCTAGGGCTGAGGAGAATGGGTATGGAAAAGGGGTGAGAGGAGAGAGAGAGGCAAAGGAAAGCTAGAAATGCCTTAGTAGGGAGTTGAACCTGAGCCCAGGTGGCGCCAAGCGGCCTCGTTTGTGGCCCTGCAGTTTCAAAGAGTGAGGGCCAGCCTGAGCCAGTGCACCACCCCTCGCCAACTGGGTAGGGGGTTCCGTTGCTGGCCCTCTCACTCAATGAGGCCTGTGCAGCAGTTCCCAGCATAAGGCAGAATTGAGGCCTCAGGCACTCCCATGCTCAGGTCTGTACAGCTGGGACCTTGTCCTGACCCCATGCCCATGGTCACCCAGTGTCAGGGAGATGGAGATGCCATAGGCTAAGGGAGGAGGAGGGGTCGTGCACCTGATCCCAGGCATTGGAGAAAGCTGCTGCTGTTAGGGCACTCAGGCTGGAGCAGCTCCCAGCCACCTGGCCTGAGCTGGACACAGACCCTGCGGGATACAGTGCTCCATCCTCCCCCCATGCTGATATGGCAGGAGAGACAGGCCCCTAGAGGCTTTGCTGTGCCTGAGCCTCCCCTAGCCTCTGCTCCTCTCTCATGGCCAGGCACTTCCCAGCGTCAGAGGAGCTGGCATCCAGCCTGGCCCCACTGTGCTTTCTACTTCCTGCCCTGCCTAGGGTGGCCCGCCGGGACCTCTCTGCCAGGCCCAGCTGGTGCACAGCCACAGGTGCCACGCCGCCTCTCCCATGTTTTGGTTGACAGGAGTATTTGTCACCCTTATTTTTTACAGCTGTCGCCATCCCACCTGCCTCATGTAAACACTGCCAGCATCAACTCATTAACACTGGGTCCCCAGGGTGGGCACCAGCCAGAACCCCTGGGAGCTCTGTCCCCTTAGCAGCAGGGCTGAAGAAAGCAAATGATGGCAGCAAAAGAGTGTCCCAGATGCCAGCTCTCCCAGGCCCTGCCCTCAAGGAGAAGTCAGGAGACCGGGCCCGGCTCTGCCCTTGGATTGCTGGGTGACCTTGGACAAGGACCCACCTCCTTCACTCAGGCCTCAGTTTTCCCCTGCAAGATGAAGTGGCGAAAACAGGGAGCAAGCCATGCTGCATGGTGACTGCAGAGCGTGAGCTGGAGCCGGACAGCTGGAGATAATCCCAGCTCTACCACTTGCTAGCTTGGTGAACCCAGGCCAGTCTCCTAACCCATCTGAGCTTTGGTTTCTCTGGTTATAGAAGGGGAAAAATGATAATACTTGTGAACATTAAATGAAATAAAGCCCATGGGAAGTGCTCACTAAATACTAGCTACTGCTCTTGCCTCTTAGGGCTCCTCCTTGACTGCCAGCGTTCAGAGCAGGTGTGTGTGTGTGTGTGTCTGTGTGTGTGTTGCCAGCTCCAAGGCTCACAGTAGACACTGGGGAGGCTCTGGTCCTCTGGGCTAGTTGGCTTAGCCTGCCCCGGCCTGTGACCCCAGAGGTCCCGCCTCAACCCCAACCCTGGCAGCCTTCCACCACCACTAGCCTTTGGCAGAAACTCATAATTCTTGATTTTCTAACTGAGAGGTGTTGGCTGTAGCTTAAGGCCCCACCTCCCCGCTCTTGAGAAGGTCAACTGCGCATCAGTCACACCTCAGCAGGTGGAGGCCTTACGTGTGCTGGTTGGAGGGCCCTGAGAGACCACCTGCCCAGGGCCCCTCTAAACAGGGGCACGTGCCGCCAGTCTGTGAGGTGAGATGGCGTCAGTGGTGAGATGGTGAACGGGGTCACCACATTTACTAACATGGGTTCACCAAGTCAGAAAGTGATTCCTTCCTCTCTTTCAGCCTGAGCACCTCAAAAAAGAAGTCTCAGGCTGGAGCTGGTACCTCCTTAACAGCTCTGAACTATCCCCCTTGTTAACAAAGAGAGAAGGGCCTCAGGCCGAGAGCCTTCAGCAAGCAGCAGGATCCTGCTGGAGGTTAAACAGCAGTGTTCTGCTTTCACTGTAGTTATGGGTATCGTCTGTTTAAAAGACTTCAGGCAGGTTTTTCATTTGCCATAAGGACATGAAGTTTATAAAGTACAAAGATGTGTCTAAGAAAAGAAATAGGTGGTAGTCCTCAGGTAGAACACGACTTTGACAGAAGTTATAAAGGTTTTCGGGGATAACGTTGGGGAAGGAATGACCTAGTCTAGCAGTTCTCAGACTTCTTGGTTTCAGGACACCTTCACACTCTTAGAAATTGAAGACCTCAATAAACATTTTGTTCATGTAGGTTGTACCTATCAATTTTTAATTAGAAATTGAAACCAAGAAAAATTTGAAATATTTCTTCATTTAAAAATAACTATAATAAGCCCATTACACATTAATATAAATAACATTTTTATGGAAAATTACCATATTTTCTAAAAATATTTTAGTAGGAAGAAAGTCATTGTTTTACATTTTTGCAAATCTCTTTAATGTCTGGCATAATAGAAGACAGCTCAGTTCTAATGTGTGCTTCTGCCTTTAATCTCTTGTGATGTGTTGTTTTGGTTGAAAAATATGAATAAAATTTGGCCCCACACAAACACATAGTTAGAAAAGGAAGAGTATTTTACTAGCCTTTTCAGATAATTCTTCTTTGAAACTCAAGCAAACTGGACAAGTGGTACTTTCTCAAAGGATAGTTTCAGTCTGAAGCTATGTTAATGACCCTTCCTATTCTGTTATGTTAAAATCCATTGGTCTCCTCAACACATGGTGCTGGAACAACTGGATGTCCATGCAAAAAAATCTAGACACAGACCTCTTCACAAAAATTGACTCAAAATTTATTGTAGACTTAAATGTAAAACATGAAACTATCAAACTCCTAAAAGATGACAGGAGAAAACCTACATGTTTTCTTGGCCTTGGTATGGCAATGCGTTTTGAGATACAACACCAAAGGCACAATCCATGAAATAAATGATTGATAAGCTGGACTTCATTAAAATTAAAAGCTTATGCTCTGCAAAAACAATGTCAAGAGAATGAGAAAACGAGCCACAGACTGGGAGAAAAGATTTGCAGAAGATATATCTGATGAAGGACTATTATCCAAAATATACAAAGAACTCTTAAAACTCAACAATAAGAAAAAAAAAACAATTAAAAAATAGGACAAAAACCTTAACAGACACCTCACCAAAGAAGATACACAAATGGCAAATAAGCATATGAAAATGGACCCCACATAATATGCCATCAGGGAAATGCAAATTAAAAAAACAGTGAGATACGACTGCGTACCTATTAGAATGGCCAAAATCTGGCACACTGACAGTACCAAATGCTGGCGAGGATGTGGAGCCACAGCAGGTCTCAGTCATTGCTGGTGGGAGTGCAAAATGGTACCACCACCGTGGAAGACAGTTTGGCAGTTTCTTACAAAACTAAACGTACTCTTACCATATGATCCAGCAGTTGTGCGCCTTAGTATTTACTCCACAGATGTGAAAACTTACATCCACGCAAAAACCTGGGCGTTTGTCACAGCTTTATTCATAATTGCCAAAACTTGGAAGCAATCAAGATGTCCTTCAGGAGCTAATGGATAAGTAAAATCTGGGACGTGCACACAATGGAATATTATTCAGCACTAAGAAGAAATGAGCTGTCAAGCTATGAAAAGAGATGGAGGAACCTTAGTACATATTACTAAATGAAAGAAGCCAATCTGAAAAGGCTGCATACTGTACAATTCCAACGAGATCACATTCTGGAAAAGGCAAAGCTATGGACCCAGTAAAAAGATGTGTTACAGGGGTTGGGAGTGGAGAGACGGATGAACAGGCAGGGCACAGAGGATCTCTAGGGCAGTGAAAATGCTCCGTCTGATGCCATAATTGTGGATATATGTCATTCTACACTCATGTAAACCCATAGAATGTACAACACCAAGAGTGAACCCTAAGGTTAACTAAAGGCTTTGGGTAATTATGAAGTGTCAATGTAGGTTCATCCCTGGTAAAAATGCACCGTCTGGTGAGTGTTGTTAATCGTGGAGGAGGTTATGCATGTGTGGGCGCGGGGGATGTATGGGAAATCTCTACCTCCCAACGATTTTGTTGTAAGCTTAAAACTGCTCTACAAGAGTGAAGTCTTTAAACAAATCATTGGTCTACTTTGCCCTTTGCATGGGTCTCTAACCCACACGTGATTTTTAACTTCATTTTGGTAATTTGGAAAATGTTGGTTCACTGCGTTACGCACATATTCCAGATGTTGACACGTTTCGGCATACAATATCAGAAACTCACTTGTGTAACGTCAGCAGCAGTCTTATCATAAAAGTCTTTAGGTATCGGGAAGCTGTCAGGCTAACAGTGGTAAATACAAGTTTTCCAAAATTCTGGTTTTTCACTTGCAAGCCGGAATTTTTTCAACTTGGCAGCGAATATGTTAGTTTTCTTTGAAATAATAGGCTCACTTAATTCCTTTTTAGAAAATATCTACCAAAGACCAAGTCTGAATGACCATTGTTTGACTGTCAGGCGTTCTTTCAAATAAAAGCAGTGTCCCCTGAGAAAAGGGACTGTGACGGCTGGCAGCGCAGTCTGACAAGTGCCCTTCTCCTTGAGACCACCAGTCTCCTTCCGTTTGCAGCAGAAGTGTTTTCTGCATGCTTCCCATTTCATCACACAGAATGTGAAAAAGACATGTACTCAAGGGTAGAGATTTTTAAAATTCATAATTTTACTACTTCATCAAGGACGTTTGAAGCAGAACTGGCATTTGTTTTACTGTGACTGTGTGGTGGCAAAGAATACAAAGGCAACTAGTGCAGTTTGCTGCCACCGCCTCCTGCTAAGGGGCAGGCACTTTTACCTGCTATTGCTTTTGTACCCTCAGTGTGAGTGCTAACACTGTTAGCAAGGCAAACAACGTCTTAGTATTGTATGAAAACAGTTTTGATGTTATGGACCCCCTGAAGGGGCCTCAGAGACCCGCATGGGTCTGCACACCACCCTTTGAGAATCACTGATCTGGCTAACCCCCTCCTTGTGCATTTGGGGACACTGAGACCACGAGAGGAGGTGAGACTTGCCCACGGTCCAAGAGCCAGTCAGAGGCAGAGCGTGGGCTGAATCCCAAATCTTCTGACACGTGATGCACTGATTCAGGCCGTGTCCCTGAGATCCTGGAAGCAGGGTGACATGCTCCTCTTGGAGCAGGAACAGTGTCCGATCACTTTAAGGCATGGTGCAGGAACTGATGTTCTCCAGTGAAGGGACAAGGATACAGGAAGGGCATCATGAATAAGCCTGAGGGCAGGCACCCATCAGCCAACCTGGCCTCTTCAGGACTTGCTCGGCTGCCCCGAGCCCCCTGCCGTGTGTGTCCTGTTCCAGCATCCATCTTTTCTCTTCCATCATCGTGTTGCTAATATCTCCCAGCCGAGGCAGCTCTAATTAAACTACTCACCATGGTCACTTTGTGTTCTGAAGAGCCGAGCTTGGCCATTAGCACTTTTCTTTCCCTGTGATTGAGCTCTGTGTGGGTAATTTCATTCTGCCCTTGTTCATTTCTTAGAAATGTAGCCTATCCAATTTTAGTTCTTTTCTCTATCTTAGAACATTGAGCTCAGAGCAAAGGAGGCAGAGGGTGAGGGCGCCATGGATTTGTAAATTTCTGTCCCATTCACCTTAAAGTTTACTTTTGACTGAATAGTGCCTGCTTGGTGGTTCCCCTGTCCGCCATGCCCCTGTCTAGGAGAGACGCCCAGAAGGTATGGACTGGCAGGTCTGGACTGCCAAGGGGAGAAGGGTACCAAGAGAAAGTGGCGCGACATAAGGCTGTCCCAAAGGAGTGACGGTTGCACCTCTGGACAAGCGGGCGCTCGCACTCTATCCTTGGGGATCTAAGTCTATCAGAAGCCTTGGCGACATAAACACACCAGTGCCCCCCAGGGCCCAGGATGGCCTCTGTCCTGAGTCCCCCGTCTCTGCCTGTCACACACATAGAACACCTCTCTGTGCTCTGGCAGGCCGGCACTGGCAGAGGCGCCAGCCTCCTCCATGGGCCCTCACCTCTTCTACGCTGGCCTGGGCATCTCTTGCTCGGAAGCTGTGGACCGACTGCTGCCCTCTCCCCTGCCAGCCTCCCTACCTGACACTGGCACCAGACGCCGGGCCAGTGTGATTTTAGGAGACACACGAAGGAAGCGGCTTCATCTGAGCTGCGGAGGGGCTGAAAGCTCAGGCGCAGGCCGGTGCCCCAAGGGCCTGGAGCCTGGGAGCACAAGGAGAGAGTGGACACCCAGCCCCACGCTCAGGGAGTGTCAGCCCTCGCTCTGTGAGGCTCCGCAGGGAGAGTTTTCACACCCTCAGAGCTGCTCTGCGATGGGACCCAGGCTGCCTCCCCATCAAGATGGACAAGTTCACACACGTGGACCAGCTGTGCAGGCAGGGTGGCCGTTCTTACTGTAATGTCTAAGGGCTGTGTGGACCCTCCAGGCCCTGCCATTGTCCTCAGGCTGTGCAGGTGGCTGGAGGGGCATCTGACACCCTCCAGGACCCGCTGCGTCCTGGCACGGCCCTCAGTTCCCTCCTCAGGGAAGACTGGTGTCTGGTCTGTGCCCTGCCTTCTGGGCAAGCTAAGCCCTGACTGCACATCTCCCAGTCGTGCTCCCCTCACATCCCTGGCCACACTCCAGTTTCTCGTTGGGACCCAGCCCTTTCTCAGTGGTGCCTCTGTGGATGGGCCTTGCCTGACTCCACAGCTTGTGCTGAACAGCAAGGCCAGATCCTGCTGGCTGTTCTGGCCCTAGCACCCAGCCTGGGTGCAGCACTGGGAAGGTGCTCAGGCAGCCTGTGGTAAAGGAACATTCGCTGGTCTAGCACTGGTTTCTTCTGCTTAAGTTGGGCCAGGGCCGGGGGTGGGAAACCACACAGTTGCAGGGCCAAGCAGGTGGTGTCCAGGTGGAAACTTATATCTCAAGTGCTGACACCAGTGACAGGGCCTCGAGAGACTCAGGCCTCTCTCACCACCCAGCCCCTGGTTCTTGAAGATATGTAGTAAGCCAGCAAAAAGGGCTGCTTCTGAACCACTGGGAGATCCAATGTTCAGAGACTGTAAAGGGTGTGATCCTTCAGAAAGTGAGATCTTTCAGAAAACCCAAGACTTCTCGGCCTCCACAGGAGGCAGCCTGGGCCCAAACAGATAAGGTGCTCAAAAGGGCTTCAGACAAATCCCTGAAGAATCCAGAAAGTTTGGACTACCATCTGAACCCAGCTGGAGATCTTAGGAGAGCCTTCCTTTACAAGGCCATAGGCCCTGGACAAAGAGGGGTGTCATGGAACAGAGGGAGGGACAGTCAAGGGGCAGTTGTCCCTGATGTGTTCAGGGCACTAAATAAAGGGCTGAGGAGATTCCGGTGATATGTTCTCTTTATGCCAAACATGAAGCTCTTAAGGCCAAGACCCCACTCACCAGTGGGTGTACAGTGGATGCATGAGTAAGTCGGTGGATGAACAGGTGGGTGGCTAGCTGGATCAAAGAGGAATGGAAGGAATGGTGCACTAATGAATAATTAAGGGATAGACAGATGCTGGGGAAGAACAGAAGGGAGGTAAAGGGAGGGATGGGGGGGTGTGGAGCAAGTGGATGGATGAACAAGGTGGCTCATGGGTAGATGACGTAATGGATGGGAGGGTGGCTAAGTGGGTGGATGCGTGGTGCTGGTAGGTAGGTATCCTGGGTCAGTAATACAGGGATCTGTGGATGGGCAGAGGGAGAAGGGGTGGGCAGATTTGAAAGGAGGTCAGATTGGAAACAGCACCAAATCCTTGGTTGTGCTGCAGGATCTTTCTGCGGAACCAGGAATGTTCCCTTCCCTAAGGCAAGTGGTAGCCCTCTGAGGTCCCCCGCTGCCCCTAGAGACCCTGCGAACTGACGGCGTGCTCTTGGCACAGGCTTTGCTAAGACCCCTAAGTCCAAGTGAAGAAAGAACCTCAAGCACGCCCAGCCCCCAACCACTAAATGCCTGTGCCCCAGTTATTACCACTAACAGAGACGTCTCACAGATGCATAAGATGCCCCTGCGGGCACCACTTCCACTGAGGCTGACAGTTAGGGAGCCGTCTGCCGGCCCAGGGCCAGGAAAGCAGGCCCCTGTCTGAGGGGTGAGGGAGTGGGCCCGTTTGCTCCCTGTCGGTGTTCTGAGGCCCAGCTGCAGAGGAGGAGGGCGCTCTCCTGTGTGAGAGAGAATGTGACGTGCATCTCTGTAGATGGACAGGCCTGGGTGGCATGGGTCTGCATTACTAAGTGCCCAGAATGCCCCCTGCCATTCTCCACCTGCTGGACTTGCAGTCTCCAGACCGGGCCTCCAGCAGCTGGGATCCATCTGCCCCCCACCCCTGAGGAACAGGGTGGGCAGCCAAGAAAGGCAGCTGTGCCCACTGGACCTGGCCCTGCCCTCCTCGTCTCTTGGGCTTGGCTTGTCCAGCTCGCGCTCCCACCCCATTGGACTGTGCACTCCTGCCCCCTGGTGGGAGCAGGGCCAACTACAGTGCGTGGGGTGGAGCAGGCAGGACGGAGGCTTTCCCTGCAACTAGAGGCCTGGGTGCGTGCGCGCGCGCGCGCGTGTGTGTGTGTGTGTGTGTGTGTGTGTGTGTGCCCGCATGCACTCACGCTTCACTCAGCCTAAAAGATTAGAGATGGAGGAAAACTCTGAAAGATCCAAAGCAGCTCCTCACATGGAAGGGGTTATTATTATAATTACTATGATTATTGTTATCAAGATTATCATGCTTGCCTGAAAAGTCTCCTGCAGGGCGGGCTTATTCTGTGTCAGCTTGTTGTTTGTGTCTGAGGACTTCATCTTTGCTTATAATAACTAACATTTGCAGGGCTCTTTATGTTGCAAAGCTATGTCACATCCTTAGCCTGTCTCAGCTGCACAAACGACGCTGCAAGGTGGGAACTCACCAGAGAGCAGAGGCTCAGAGAGGTGAAGTGGTCTGTCCGAGGTCACACGGCTAAAAAGCCACAGGGCCAGGTTGAACCTGGGTCACCTGACTGAAGGTCCCTGTTCACTTCCCCGCCGTGTCCTTGGCATCTCATCTCTTGGGAGGGAGGCTCTCATTATGCTTTTAGCTCCAAGCCTCTTTGCTATTGATTGTTTATTGAAGAGTCCACGTTGGCCTAAAGAGAAGGGAAGAGTTCTGAAGACCGAGGTGTTACGTGCAGTTAGCTGTCTCAGTTTCAGATGGTGAGCACACTTGGGCACTTCCGAGTCCCTGGCATGAGTGGAAACGTGTGATGTTCATTGCCAGTGGCTCAGCTGGGCTGATGCCAGCTTCCTGTGGTCACCACTCCCTCCCATCCTGCCCCCCGTTGTGGCAGAAGCACCAGCCACATCTCTGAGAAGGGGGAGCAGGAGATGCTAGGCAGAAGTGGGTGTGAGGGGGCCTGTCTGTGCACTGGCAGGTGGGAGCCAGGGTGCACAGGAGGGCAAGGACCAGTTGGCTGATGGGAGATAGCTGTCTGGAAGCAGAGCCCCTCATGTCTAGATGCCATGGGTAGTCCCACTGATTGTCACCTGGATCGCAGGTGCTGCTTCCCATGCACACTCATGGCCAGTCCCCAGAAGCACATGTCCTCATGGCGGGAGGCCCCTGGCCTGTATACCACAATGTGGGACCACTGTGTACTGCCAGTTCAAGGACATGGCCACCCTCACCACCACCCTGGGCGCCCTGCTACCCCCCAGTGGCCCAGGGTGGCCCATTACTGGGAGGTACCCTGTGCTGAGCTCCCCACCCACCAAACACTAGAACTGTCCGTGGGCCCCATCTCTACCTGCACATCCCTTTCTCCAGATGCTCATGGATACCATGCAGAGGTTTTTGTTAGGGGTTCTCCAGAGTCGTGGGATTTCCCAAAAGTACCTCATCTCCACCCAGAGCAGCTAAGCCATTTCTGTGTCAACATTATGAGTAAGACGCCATTTAACCAGAAAGGTCATCCTGGCTGCAATGAAAAGAAAAGTGAATGCTCTTTTTAAATCACTGATGAGGTAAAAAGAATCCTGCAGGTGTCCTGGGGAAGTCACAAGCTCCACAGAGCCTCCTGATCCCACACCTGTAAGAATGACATCTTGCCTGCGGCTCACATTCAGAAGTGCACAGTCCCAGCCGTGCCCCAGCACGTCCCACCCCTTCCTGCCCTTGGCATCACCAGGGCTGCAGGCTGGCCTTCTGGTCTCTCTGTGGCCTCTGGGCAGCTCAGGAAGTGGGGCAGCAGCACAGCCCACCCCTCGATGCCGTCCCTGTGCTAGTGTCCTCTGTAAGCTTACAGACAGCCCTGTCACAAATGGTGACACCGTCATCTCCGTTTCTCAGGGGAGGACACCAAGCCACAGAAAGATTAAGGCCCTGCTTGAGCTGGGAGCCCAGGCCTGGGTGGCCCCGAGCCTGTGGCCTGAGCCCCCAGAAAGCTGCCTGGAGCAGGACAAGGCAGCCCGAGCAGGGAGTGACCAAAGGGGGTGGTCAGAGGAGGCTCCTCAGAGCAGGGGGGTGGCGTGGTAGCTGGACATCAGAGCACAGGCAGTCCCAGCGGGCAGAGGATGGCCAGGGGAGCATCTGGGCACTTAGTGACTGCCAGACCTATGCCACCCAGCCTGTCCCTCTGAGGAAGTGCACCGGTCATGCTCTCCCCTCCTCTGCAGCTGGGCCTCAGATCAGCAGGGGGCATGGTGGAAAGAGGGGCCCACTCCCTCACCCCTCAGGCAGGGCCTGCCTTCCTGGCCCTGGGCCAGCAGACGGCTCCCTAACTGAGTCTCAGGGGACCTGCTGCCCCCAGAGGCATCTTAGGCGTCTAGGAGGTGTCTCTGTTAGTGTTAATAAGGGGGGCACAGGCCTTTAGTGGCTCGGGCCTGGGTGTGCTGGTGTGACAACATCACAATGAGGAGTGCCCTGTGCCCTCGGCTGTGCAGGGCCCTGCCAGGCACACACGTCAGTAAGCAACCTGTTTAAGCTCCTTCCAGGACTGTCCGGAATCCCACCAAACTGCCTCCCAGGCCCACAACACACCTTGGGCCGTGACAGTCCCATGGCAGAGAGAAGGCCACCCACACAGGAAACACAGCACAGCGCCAGGCCGTGGTCCAGACAGTAAGAGAGGAGGGGAGTCAGATGCTAGAGGAACTGTGTGGGCTGCAGTAATGGGAGGAGTCTTTCTGGAGGAGGTCGGCCTGCAGGTGGCCTCAGCAGACCAGGAAGTGTAATAGTCAGGACTATTTGGGGTGCAAGTGCAAAGATCAACCAAACAAACAAAAACATCCTCAACAGGTTTAAAACAGTTGGGATTAATTGACTTAAGTAACTGCAAAGCCAGAGGTATATGTGGCTGCAGGCGTAGCTGGATCCAGGTGTTGACATGTTATTGTGACTCAGGGTGTCTCCCTCTCTCAGCTCTGCTTTCCTCAGTAATGGCTCCACATTCAGGTGGGCCCTCCCTCTGGGAGTCTCTTTGTCCTAATAGTTTGTACAAATGTCCTGGGGCTGGTTGGGGCAGTGGGGGCTAGTTGTTAATATGGATTCTTTGTCTTCCCCAAACTGTTCACGGAGGCCACCATGATGGATTGACCAGGCCCAGACCATGTGTCCCTCACTGGAACAGGGGACAGAGTGAGCCCCTAAAACTGCTCAGACTGAGTAGGGGAAAGGGTGCTTTCCTTCAAAAAAGCTGGGGCTCTGCTGCCAGAAAACAAGGGGATGGAAGCCATGTGATGGAGAGGATTGAGCAGAGGGTTGGGGCAGGCCCTGCTCTGCCCCTTGAAGCTGGTGGCAGCCATCTCTCCTGTGGCACGGCCTGGGTGGCAGCGAGTGTTTTCTGGGGAAGTTAGCCCCAGCATCTCCACTGAGTAAAACGCCATAAGTCAGGCCTCCTGAGTCTGCCTGAGTCCCTGCGTGTGTCTGTCCTACCTCATGTTGCCCAGACAGTGGGGCATGCTCTGACCAGCAAGAGGCAGCAGTGCCATGGGGCTGTAGCAGGGGAACGGTGTTAGAAAGTGTGGGGGCGCCACTGTCCCAGAAGGAGACCAGGACAGAAAGTTCAGGCCCCGTGTGAGCCCCGTGCCCTCGGTCCCCGAAGGCAGGCAGGCAGGCAAAGGGACAAGGGCCTCCTCTGGCCCTGTTCATGGCTTGCTGAGCCTGGCACCACAGGGCTGGGTCCAGCCTGGCATCCCCACAGTCCTCCGTGGTGTACTGGCAAGACCCCCCTTCCCGCCAAGCCTGACCCTTCCTACCCGTCTCCCTCCCCTCTGCTCAGGGGGCTGGGCTGGGCACAGGTGAGTCCTCAGCTCTGGCCTCAGGCGGCCAGGCATGGTCTGAGATGCAATTCCAGGGCTGCTGGCTGGAGCACAGTAGAGAGGGTAGCCTCAGGTCCAAGCTCTCCTACTTACTAGCTGCGTGATCTTGAGCAAGTTACCTCACCTCTGAGCCTCGGTCTCCCGTCTGTGAAACAGGATGGCCACCTGGGAGAGGCGCTGTCATGATTAAGTTAGGTGCAAATAGCGTTGAAATGGACAAGGTGAAAAGAGTCGGGAGACAGACAGAATGAAGTGAGAAATGGGGGCCATGCCTGGTATTAAAGTGCCAAGGGATCCATCCCACAGGTGCCGCTGAGCACCAGCTGTTCACAAAGCACTGGGCGAGACCCGGGCAGGGTGAGACTTGGCACCTGAGGGGCAGGCACCCGCAGCACCAGCTGTGACATGGTGTGGGCAGTGCACTGTGGGGGCAGACTGCCTGGGGGCATCGAGGATGGCTTCCCAGACACAGTGACACTTGAGACAGGGAAGAGCCAGGTCAAGGAGGATCCGGGCAGACGGAGCACCCTGAGCTGAGATCACGCTGGCTTACTTGGGGAGCAGCAAGAAGGGCTGTGTTCCGAGCGCCTTGAGAGGGAAAGGTGGGAGGAGGTTAGGACAGAGACAGGCAGGGGCTTTGGAGGCCAAGGGAAGGAGTTTGGGATTTAGGAATGAAGGGAAGCTATTGAAAGGGTTTAAACGGGAAGAATTAGTATATCCATTAGGATTGGGTTTGACTGAATATCTGAGACCTGGAAATAATGACTTACATAGGATAGACATTTATTTTAAATGTAGATGGTATGGAGTGTCCACAAAGTTGTCAATGACCTAGGCTGTTTTCAGATCACCGTTCCATGATCCCTAGGGTGTAGACCTTGTCTTCATGATCGAGGTTGGCTGCTGGAGCTCCAACCATCACATCCAAGTTCCAGGCGTTAGGAAGGAGGAAGTGAGAGAAAAAGGGTTCAACCTCCCTTTAAAAAGACTTTTCCAAAGACCTCACTAAACTTTGGCTTACTTTTCATTGAGTAGAACTTTCACTTGGTCACACCTAGCTGCAAGAAAAATTAGGAAATGTAAGCTTGTGGTTGGATATCAGTGTATCCAGTTAAAATTTGGGGGTTCTTTTTCTAAGAGAGAAGAGGAAACGTGATGTTAGGAGGAAATTCACCGTCTCCTGCAGGCTGCTATGTGGGGAACAGACTGGTGAGAAGCAAGGGAGGCAGGGAGCCCTGGGGAGGGGACGAGGGGCAGCCGGGAAAAAGACGGCACGGGCTTGGACTCGGGGATATGCGAGGGGAGATGGGAGAAGCGGACTGATGGGAAACAGATTTGAGAGAAAAAGCACCACACACAGGACATGGGAGGGAAGCGGCAAAACCGAGGATGGCTCCTAGTCTTTGAGTCTGAGCAGCAGGGGCGGGCGGGGCGCTGCCAGCACAGGACGGGCCCTGTGCCACCACCACACCTCGGTGATGTGGAGCTGGGGGGAGAGCCCAGACTTCCAGGCTGTCCACTGGTGACTTCCTGGGAAACCGTCGAGTCCAGCCTTCCCCGGGCTGAGCAGTACGTCCTGCTGGAATGGGATACACAGAATTCCAGGTCAGGCACACAGGAGCCAACATGGGAGTCCAGAGTGGCTTTGTGGAGGCCCATGGCTTATAACTCACACCCTCGCTGTGGCTCTCAGGCGCCCAGATTGGAGGGTCTGTCATCCAGCAGGCAGTCTCGCTCTGCCCACCACCCTGGTCCTGACTCCCTTCTCCCTGATGGAGCAGAAACCGTGAAGGTGGTCCTGAAGGAGGAAGTTTGGGACGGTCCGGCCAGGTTCACTGCCACGTCCCACAGATGGGACAGCCCACTGAGCCAGGGAAGGACAGGCCTTCCCCAGGTCGCCCAGGCGTCGGGCAGAGCAGCGTCAGCACCTCGGCCTCTGGCTCACGGGCCTATTTTTAGCCCCAGGTGGAGCATGCACACCCCTCACCCCCCTGAGTCACCATCTGCCTAAGGCACCCCACGCTCAGGCCCCAGGGCCAGCTTCCCAGGTCGCTGCCCCCAGGGTAGGCTCAGAGGCTGAAGAAACTCATCTCCGAGGCCCGGAACCCTGGAGGCCAGGCTCTGTCGGTGCGCAGCCCTCCAGGTCAGCTGAGGGTGACTCAGGAAACAGAGAGCTGAGGTCTATGGGACACTGTCCCCAGGAAGCTGGGTCTGGCCAGCGTGTGGTCCCGGCCTGCTAGCCTCCTGGCCAGCTGTAGCCTCCTCCCGGGCCAGGCAGTTGGGGGGACACGGCCGCCAGAGCCTCCTGCACCTCATGCAGTAGGCAGGCTGACGCGTAAACAGCTGCGGAGCAGATAGCTCAATCCTGGAAGAGACCCCGCGGAGGCTTTGGCCCCACGGACCTTCGTACAGAAACTTTTGTCATCAGCCACAAGTCTTCCGGGCGCTGACCTCCTTTGCTTTGTGTCTGTCCCACCCCAAAGAACACCTACAGATTTTTAGCTGCTCCCACTCACTTCCGTGCCACGGGGGGCTGGGGCATCTGTCTCTCCTCCGGCTCCATCAGATGGCTGGGGGGTCAAAAGGGCTTGAGAATGGAGTAATGGTGTAGTGATAATTACTGTGCCCATGAATAAAAGACCCCGATTCTGGAGGGCCCGAGAGGTCAGGGAGAAGGCGGGCCTGGCAGGCCTCACTCCTGGCCCCCACCAGGGCCCCGTCCCACCATGGGCCCCAGCCCGTGCTGGCTGAAACCGGGGGAAGATGGCTGGAGGACAGGTCCCAGGAGTGCTGGCACCAACGGTCCAGCCCAGGTAGACCCACTAGGGCCCACTCTGCCCCCTGGGTCTGCCTCCCCGAGTGCTGTCTGGGGCCTGGTTTGTATAAGGGGCCAGGCCACAGAGAGGGTGAGGGGGCCTGAACACTTTGATGCTTTCCTGCTTCTTTCTGGTAGCTTCTTTCCTAGGGGCTTCTCCATGAGTGGGACATGGTCTTGATGACACCACTGAGTGTGGGACATGTCCTCTTAAGCTCACCCCACTGAAAACTCCCAAGGAAGGACCACAGTAGGCCCAGCATGGATCATGTGCCCAACAGCTGCCTCATCCCCCCTTCTAGGCCTGGGCTTCCCTCACCTGCCTTCCCAGGCCCCTGACCTGGACGGGAAGCTGGCCTGGGCCCCGCTGGACTGGGCTTCTGGACGTGAGGGGTCCAGCACGCTCCCATGCCCCCTCCTCGCCTGGCCTTGCGCTCCCACCTGCACCTGTTTCACTGTCACTGGGATGCTCCAGTGCCCAGCAGGTGGACCATGGTGCCTGGGGTGGGCAGTGGCCACAAGGCAGAGGTGTTCTTCAGCGCCCACTGGGGGATTGCATGCCAGAGGGCCCACGTGGGTGGCTGTCTTCTGGCTTTTGGGTCACAACAGTGGTCTGAGCAAGGCCCTGTCACGCAGAGAATTATGTGAAGACTCAGCAGACAAGTTTGCCTGGGGCCTGGGCTCAGACAGGCACCGTGTTGTCCTGGTTTGGGTTCCTCTAGGAGCCAACCCTGAGACAAGGATTTGGGTGAGACAAGGAGTTTATGTGGGAGGTCATTTCAGTAGGCACCGAGGGAGGGGGACATGACACGGGGAAGGGAGGGAAAGAGTAAGGGATAAAGGAGGCAGTAATGGGTGGGCTGCAGCTTTGGGCAGCTGGGGCTCAGGCCCCCTTGTGATCCTCTGAGACACTCCAAGACATCTCAGAATCATCTCCCTGTGAGGGCAAGGAAATCAGGGTATTTGCCCACCAACTCCTGTCTGTCCTGGGCTCTAACTCCCAAACTTTGCAGTCTGGAGCAGCCCAGGGGCAGAGGCAGGAGCCCTCCCTCTGCAGGGCCCTCTGGAGGCAGCCTTCGGGCAGCCCCCAGTGTGTGCACGGGCTCCGCAGCAGCTCTGTTGCACACTCACCTGCTCCAACCTGGACGTTAAAAGCAGCGGTCATCTGAGATGGAGCACGGACCTTCTGGTTAATGCACGTCCCCCTCTGTGTGGACCCCTCCCTCCATCAGCATCGTTTGCTGTAGTCAGCGACTGCTGTCAGTGCCATGGGGGGTCTCATCACAGAGGCTGGTCTTGGAGTCAGAGGCTTCTGATCTGGAGCCCCAGCCCTGCCACTTACGACCTGTGACTGTAGGTGAGGGCCTGCCTCTCTCTGACCCTCAGCTTCTCGACCTGTAAAATGAGGATAGTGGCACAGTGACCACTGTGCTAGTTAGTTATTGCCACAACGGTACCATCTAACAAGCTTCCCCTAACTCAGTCCCTTAAAACAGCAATCATTTCTCGTCATGGCCAGGGGTTCAGCCTTTCCCACAGCTCCTACAGCTCCCTCGGGAGGTGGTTGTGAAATTCTAAGGAAGCTGCGTGTGTGCACAGGAGCGTCCTTTGGAAACTGTAAGGTGCCACATGCCTGTGCAAGGTGCTAGTGATGGTGAAGCCTGTGACTTCTCCAGGAGCCTCAAAGACCATTACCTTCCTGGCTTTCGTGTTACGTGTATTTGATGGCAGCCTTTGAAACGGGGTGACCCTGTTTGGTATCAAAGATGAGGGGAACAGGGAAAGTACCCGTTAACTATGGAACGCTTTTATGCCGTTCCAGCCGAGTCCCGGCCTCCATGTGTGTGCACATTACACCCCCCCACCCAGGGGGGAAGGGCAGGAGGCAGAGAAAGGGTGGCCTCCCTATCTCGTTACACATTCCCGACTCTTCTCGTCTGGACTCCCCCAGCCTCCAGGGAAAGGCAGGCCAAAGGTCAAGGGCAAATAAGTAACTAAAACTTAATAAAATTAAGTTTTAACTTTGGGCCATCCAAGGGCCTAAGCTCTGAAGATTTAATACGGATGTCAGGCATTTTTACCTGAAGCGAGAACGAACATCTTCACCCCCAACCCCCGAAACCCAAGGTACAGCTCCTCTAGGGCCCGGGCCCCAGCTAACTGGAATTCCCACAGAACCAAAATGCCCTGCTCCCTGATCTAGCCCAGTTCTGCCCACTTTACTCCACCTGGGTGAGAAGTATAGAAAATTAGAACGTTAGCCAAGAACAGTGGTTTTCTCCCCACCAACAAATTATGCAAAACCCCAGTTTTCGAAGAGTTGAAAGCAGAGCCGCTCTGGTTGAGTTGGGGGGCGGAGAAGAGAGCCCTCGCACTCTGCCCTGCTGTGCACAGAAGCCCCTCAGGCTGCGTGGGGCCTGGTGGGGAGCTGCCGCTCTAGGACCCACCCTGTGACAGACGGCCCTGGAAGCGCTCGTCCCCCGGGGCCCTGGCAGTCAGACTGCACGGGCTGCAGGTGTGGGCGTGTTCGGCTGGTGGCCCGCTTCTCCTGACCAGGCCAAGGGCTGAGCCGTTGTCCCTGTGCCCTGGAAGGTGCCCAGCCAGGGCTTCTGTCCCCAGTGAGGCCTCAAAGCCACCATCCGTCTCTCCTCACAGGCCGACGCCAAGATGGTGTGTGACGTGGTGAGTCGGATGGAAGACACCGAGCCCTTCTCTGCAGAGCTGCTTTCCGCCATGATGCGACTCTGGGGCGACTCAGGAATCCAGGAGTGCTTCAACAGGTCTCGGGAGTATCAGCTCAACGACTCCGCCAAATAGTGAGTGCCGGCAGGAGGCGCCAGCAGTGATGCAGGCGCGGGAGGGGGTGGAGGGCCCCTGGGCCGGCCTGGGAGCTGCTGTGGGATGTTCCCGCAGGTGTCTGGGAGGGAGGGGAGGCACCCGTAGGGCCGGCCGTCACCTGCTTGCTCTGGAGAGGGCCTGGCCCCCCAGAAGGAGGGTTTTCAGTGTGGCAACTTTTTTTTCCTGGAGAACCCCTGACCCCATAAATACAAATCAAGAGCCATATAGGCAGAAAATAACTTATATGGCACCATTTTGTTTTATTTTAGAGAAAATAATAAACTTTGGATTCCTCTATCTTTAAAATTAAAAATAAGGACGATGTAATCCATCCAATAAATATAATAAATAATCAAACGTACTTTAATACTGTTATAACTAAATAAGGGGAAGGAAAGAAGTGAGAAGGGGAGAAGGGAAGAGAGGGGGAGGGAAGAAGAGGCGATGAAGGGGTGGAAGGATGCTCAGTGAAGCCAGAGAGGGTTGAAAGGAAGGGCAGAGGCGGCCTGCGGGCCCTTCCTGCAACAGCCGGACCACAGGGCTGCAGCTTCGTCACTCCAGGTGACTCTGAGGTCGTAAGGTTACAGGCCCTTGGCTCCTGGATCAGAGGCCCCAGACCCCTGGCATGGTTCTCCTTCATTGAGGACATGTTTTCCGTCTTGAGGACATTGGGATTGCACCCCAGCTTTCAGGAAATGCACCCCAATTTTGCAGTCTTGTGCCCAGCTTTTCAGTGGGAGCCTCTGGGCTTAAACTCGCTGTCTTAGGATGCATGTGCTCTGACACTGATCTGCTGGCTGAGTCAGTGTGCTCAGCCGGGGCCACTTTGCTCCTAGGAGACACTCTTGATTATGCTGACTAGGGACTAGGCGTCTAGTGGGTAGAGGCCGGGGGTGATGCTGAACATCCCACAGTACACAGGACGGCCCCCACAACAAAAACTTCTCTGGCCCCAAAACGTCAATAGTGCCAAAATTAAGAAGCCCTGATCTACCTGATGCTGATGTACCGGAGGCCAGGGCCGAGACAACAGCATTCACTAATGGGTGTTGGGACGTTTCCATTGGCCGTGATGACGGCTAACACGCTTGAGACTTGAGAGAGGCCAGAGCGTCTTCCCATTTCGGCACGCCTGGATTGTCCATGGGGCAAGTGCTTCGGTCCTGTGTCCCACGTGGTAGCGACCCGGGCCCCAGGCCCTGATGAGCCCCCAGGGGCACCTTGGTGGGCAGGGGAGTGAGGTTCAAATCCACAGCTGTGTGTGCACTCAAATTGCAGACCTGGGTCTTCCCCTGAGCCATTCAGGCCAGAGAGCCCCCCTCGCTGCTCTCCCCCCGCCCGCTGCTGGCCCAAGTCCAGGGCCTTCCCATCCCCCCACTACCCTTGGGGCCCCTTGGCATCAAATCATGCTCCCCACCTAAATTTTTACCCATTTAACTAATTGTAACATGAATCCGTTACAAAAACAATTTTTTTAATTGAGATTCATAATAGTTTACATCATTGTGAAATTTCAGTTGTACATTATTTCTTGTCTGTCACCCCAAAAAATTTTTGAACAATATAGAAATGCATAAAATTACTAGTAAACTCCCCCTCCCAGGCCTTTCCTCCTCCTACTTTGAACTATTTCCATTTATTTGTTCCAGTGGTGTCCAAAAAAACCTGAGCCCTCAACTTTAAAGGGTATTTAATCACCTGCAGCTGTGAAACTTGAATTCGGCTCATCTTCCTCCCTCCTGTCCTCTCTCCTTTCTTCCCTTCCTCCCTCCCTCCCTCCCTCCCTCTCTTCCTTCCTTCCATCCTCACTCCCTTCCTTCCTTCCTCCCTCCCTCCCTCGCTTCCTTCCTCCCTCCCTTCCTTCTTTCCTTCCATCCTCCCTCCCTCCCTCCTTTTTTCCTTCCTGCCTCCTCTCTTCCCCACGTCCACTCCCAGGGTTTTGCTAGATGATTATTTTTAGTTCTTCTGGTGGTTACCTTTATAGCTTAAAATAAGAAGCTTGAGTCAGTATTTGTCAACTCCCCACCAAGTAAGCTGAGGAATCTGCCTTCCTTCTCCCCCTCTCCTCCTCTGCCCGCCTCCCTCGAAATTTCCCACTGCCCACATCATGGTACTGCACTCTGCTGTGTCGCCCACCGTGGGGTCTTCTGTGTCTTGTCTCTGGGGCAGGTTCCACGCAGGCGGGGGAGGGAACCCACAGGCTGTTGGGTTCGGAAGGGCCCTAAACACTCTCTGGTCCATACTTGCTTTGCTGTTGTTGTTATCGGCTCAATCTTGTCTTCTGGGCCCAACATATAAAACAGTTAAAAGTGCATTAGTTGCAATAGGAGGGAGCAGGAGGCCTAATCAGGCTGTCACAGGGTTCCAGGGGGCGCCTCGTACATCTCAGACTGCGAATGGCTCCCCAAGGTCCAATCCTCTCACTTTGCAGGTGAGGGCACAGGGCTCCGAGGGGAAGACGGGGTGGGCTCTCGCTCTCAGGGCGCCCTGGGCCTCTGTGAAGTGGCTGGCTCTCCCCTCTCCCATCTGAATGATGGCTCTGAGACAGGTCCCAGGAACCCAGAAACCCGAGCGCAGCCAAGCAGGGGCTGTAAAGACAGTTCTGTGGTTCGTTTCAGGTTGCTTTTTCTCAAACCCAGTCCCCCACTGAGAGTCAGTGCTTGCTGTCCAAGCTTCTCCCCTCCCCTTCTCCCTGCATCCCACCCCCAGGCCGTCACTCCTGTGCCCTGCAGAGACTGCACTGGCAAGGGCGCCCCAGGCCTGTGCTCAGCCTTCCGTGGTCAGGCTTCCTGCGGGGGCTGCAGCTCGCAGCAGCATTGGCCGCCTCCTTGCAGCACCGTCCACTCAGCTCCTGGGCCTCAGATGTCCTCACTGGCCACCCTTTCTCAGACCCCTCACCGCTTCCTGCTGGTCGCCTCTCTGGAGGCCCTGAGTGCAGCCCCTGAGCCTCTCCTGCCCACACTGAGCACCTGGTAACCTCCAGCCTCATTGCTTTAGATTTCTCGTCTATCCGGGCAATGCTCAAATTTAAATGGCCAGCCCAGCCCTCCCTCCTGAGTTCTGCCTACTCAGTGTCCATTTGGGCATCTTCGTGCGTCTCAAATTGATTCTTGCCAACTGGACTCCTGCCCCCTCGCTCCCCCGTACCTGCTCCGCCTGCGCCCCTCCTGCCACGAGCAGCTTCCTCTGCCACTCTGAGGCTTTCACTGGCTCGTCCCCCATCCCACTTCTCATCCCTGCACAGCTACCACTGTGGCATGACTGCCACCACCTGTCACCTGATTACCACAGCTCCTAAGGGGCTCCCTGCCCCTCCCTCCCCATCTGCTCTCTGTACAGGAGCAGAGCCATTTTCCAATGCTCTTCTGGTCAGAAGCTTCCAGGGCTCCCATCTCAGAGTAAAAACCAAGTCCTCACAGTGACCCCCAGGCCGTGTGCTGGGCCCCACCCTCGCCTCCATCACCCTGCTCCAGTCCCACTGCTACCTGCTCCCACCACCCATGCTTCCTACCTCACCATCCTTGATGCTTCCTGGCGCCCGCTCCACCTCCCCCACTCCAGGCCTCTGTACCTGTGAGGCCTTCTGCTGCACCCCAGGAGGCTCACTCCCTCACTCCCCTCCGTCTCCACTTGACCGTGACCCTGGCTGAGAAGCACCCCCAACCATCCTGTATCAAGTAACAGCCTCCCGTTGGCCGCCCCAGCCTGACAGCCTGATTCCGTCCTCCTGACACCTACCACCTCCTGACATGGTCTGTATCTTAGGTCCCTGTTAATTATCCCACACAGACACACACACGAAGAGAGGCTCCAGGAAGGTCAGGCTTGTCGTCTTGTTCATTGCCGCGTCCCAGCACTGGGACAGCGGGTAGGTGGAACCTACAGTAGGTGCACACTCCACTTTGCTCGCCCTCCCTCCTGGGGACAGCTCCCTGCGTGAGACTCGGCTGGCACACACAGGCAGAGGGCCAGCTTGTCTGTCTAAAGGAGCTTGGATAGGAGGGCCAAGACCAGAGGCTCCCCAGACCTGGGGGCCAGCAGGAAACGACAGGAGGGGGTCATTTTGAAACCAGCACCGGCTCTAAGCAGAGGCACTGGGAACGGGGAAGGGACCTGCACAGAGGGGTTGGGAGGATTGCGAGGTGCTAGGCGGGGCTTCTCCAGGCTGAGACCAGAGCCCGCACCCACGGGCCTGGGAGGGGCTCTGACGGGGCCGGAGCTTCCAGGTCTGCTCTGGAGCCTCAGTCCTGTCCTTCCACAGAGGAGAGGAGGCTGGAGCCTGTTCAAGAGCACTGGCTCTGGCATCAGGCAGGCCCAGGCTCAGATGCCAGCAGCGTCCCCTTTCCAGCAATGATTCAGGCTTACCCTCCCTGAGCCTGGGAACCCACCATTTGGTTTTATTTCTTTGGGGAAGATTCTCACAAGGATTGGAGCCAGGGCTGGGGTATTGGGTTTCCAGTGGACACCCTCATTGGTGAAGGCGTCCACTCTTCCCAGCCTTGTAGACGTCCACAAGCCAGGGAGCCGGCCCCCAGAAGGTGCTGGGGCAAGTGTTGATAAAGTGCGGCCCCTCCGCTTGTAACCTGGGACCCCACGTCATCCCATGGCTCGGATACTCAGGGCTCCTCCCCTATGGGCTGTGTGCAGTTCCCCACCCCCAGGCAAGAGGAGTGGGTGGCCCAGGTGGCTCTATAGATGACTGAATCTTCCCGCAGGCCTGGCCTCGCTCCCTCTTTCTTAGCTTCCCAGATCCCACCATAGCCTTGGGTTCAGACCTAACCCATACAGACCCCAAAGCCCTTCCGGGTGCTTAGCCTGGACGGTGACATGCAAAGGCCTGGCCTGTCTCCAGGGCAAGTGGTGGCGTGGGAGGAGAGCCCTCATGCCAGAGACCTGGGCCCCAGCAAGGCCTGGCCACTGCCCAGCTGTGTGGCCTCTGAGCCTCCCTTCCGAGGGCATCAAATGAGAGGATGCGCACAGAGCCCTGGGTAACTCCAGGGAAGTATGGGTCAGGCGGGTGGGGGCTCGGGGCCTCGTGGAAGCGCTGCAGAGCCCTGGCCCGAGCGTGCACTCGAGCCTGCTGGCTGGCTTCAGGCCCTGCTGACAGCCAGGCGTGGTACCTACTTTCATTGCTCTCTTTTTTAATCTATAAAATAGCACATTTAACTGGGTTATTAAGGAAGAAACAGGATCCCACATGTCGAGAAGAGAACCTAACTGCTGCCATTGTTATTTTAAGATGAGGAAATGTCACAATGGCATGGTAAACATGTTAGTCTCGTTGAAAAGTCCCATCTTGTCTCAGCGTCCCTGGAACTGTGCACAGAGCCCCTTTCGGTCTGAATTAGATGCTCTGAGAATGTGAGGCCAGGACGTAAGCTCCCCACCTGTCACCATCCCACCCCATTGCCCCCGGCCCTGGACGAGGTGGTGCCATCATCCCACTGGTGGCTCTCCAGGGGCCCTGGCGGGACAGGGCTGTGAGCGGGTGCCCAGCATGCCCCAGGCAGTGCCCAGCACCTGGTCCATGGTCCCTGTGTGTTGCCATCCCAGCTACCTGGACAGCCTGGATCGGATCGGGGCCGCTGACTACCAGCCCACCGAGCAGGACATCCTCCGAACCAGGGTCAAAACCACCGGCATCGTAGAAACCCACTTCACCTTCAAGAACCTTCACTTCAGGTGAGGCCCAAGGCGACTGCCGAGCCCTGGGGCGGGCGCCAGGAGGTGGCGGATGCAGCCTTTCGGCCTCAGCTCATCTGGAGCCCCCAGATATCGCCCTGCCTCGGGGAGCTTTCATGCTGGGACAGGAGTTAGGCATGAGAAGGGGTCATATCTGTCTCTATGTTTGTTTTCACCAAGGGCAGGGGCTGGGGTGAGCAGGGAGGCTTCCTGGAAGAGGAGTCCTGGAGAGTAGAGCTCTGAGGAGCAGGGAGGGTTAAAGGGACAAAGGAGGGGGGGCCTGTCTCTGGGTGACTTATGAGGAGGAAGAGGAGGGGGCGGATCACCCAGGTGGCCCCCGCAAGGCCACCTTGTAGGGAGGGGTGAGGAATGAGGATGGGTAAGCCCAAGCCATATCTGTGACACCCTGGGGACCCACGTAATCCCAGATCTGGAAGGGGCTTAGGGATCAGCTGACCCACCCTCCCCTGGTACATATGGGGAAACTGAGGCCTGGGACGAGCAAGGCTGCCCCAAGCCCAGGGGCTCTGAGCACCTCAGAACAGGGCCTGAGGTGTGAGGCTGGACTTCTCAGGCTCTGCTGGTGGGCTGTGTCCCCACGTGGGGTAACTTCATGCACTGAGGCCTGGGAGGCCCTGTTCTGCCCCCACCTGCCTTCAGGTGTGGTTCAGGGTGTTGGGTAGAGCAGGAGCGGCCAGGAGGGCAGGGACTGCGGGCAGGTAGAGAGTGTAAGGCCCCATTCCTGGCCCCTGGCCTGCCCAGGAGGGCTGGATGCCAGACCGCTTGCCACCCACCTCCCCAGCCCCTGCTCCTGTGCAGAGTGAGGGGCCGAGGTTCTGTCCCCAGGCCTTGGGCCCATGGGCAGCCTCTCTGCGGGGCCATGGGAGCCACACTGGGCGCGGGGGGCTTCCCGACCTCTCCTGAACCTAGAGTGCAGCAGTGGGCAGGCGGCCCCCGCAAGCTGCCTCCTGCCTCCTAGTGGCCTCAGTTTCTGCCACTCTCCCCTTGGGGCACAGGGTGGGCTCCTGGGCTCGGCGCTGCCCACAGGCAGAGTCCGAGAGTAAGCATGTGGAGGGGGCCCCGAGGCCATCCATCGGCCAACGGCCTGTATTTCAGATGGGGAAGCAGGAGCCAAGGGAGGCGGGACAGCAGCGGAAGCAGACCTGTCTCCTCCTCCAAGCCCACTCTGGTCTGTGCCTGGGCTGCCCTCCTCTGCCTGGAGGGCCCAGGGTCTCTGTGCACACGGGGTCAGGGCCAACCACACCGGCAGCTGTGTGCCCCAGGCTTCCCAGGCCTGGGAGGCTGCAGACCTTGACTGAGGGCGCTGGGCTGAGAGACTGACCTCCTACTTCCAGGACGTCCGCCCCACCTGCCCACGGTCTCTTCTCACAGCCCTCCTGCCCCCTGGAGGATGGCGTCTGAGATGGGGAGAGGCAGGCAGCCCTCTGCAGGGAGAGGTGGCACAGAGCAGAACTAAGAGGCTTTGTCTACAGACAGACCTGGGTCAGACCCCGGCTCTACCAGGCCTGCTCTCACCAGCACCCTGGGCATTTAACCCCTAGAGGCCTCACTTTCCTTCATGTAACAGGTGACAGTGCCTGCCTGCCTCCCTCCCCAGCTGGTTTGGACATTGCTCAGACCACAGGCATGAACGGACATGCTTCAAAAGCCAGGAACAGGACGTGCATGTTACCCTGCGAGGAGGGCCTTGCAGAGGCGTTTCTCAGGGGCCAGCGGAGGTGCATCCCTCACGAAAATGCTTGAGATGCAAGGGCAGGTCCTTGAGTCACTCTGTGTGAGCACAGCCCAGTCATGGGACAGACTGCAGTGATGGCTGCCCCCGCCCGCTGGGTGGCAGTGGTCAGCAGGGCTCCTGGGAAGGCTCAGGCCATGTGCCCAGGCCCCTCCCCCTCCTGCCCCACAGCTTGACCTGGCGTCCCCCACCTCTCTGGGCCCCACCGCCCACTACTCCCAGCTTCCCTGTCTCCCCACAGGCTGTTCGACGTCGGGGGCCAACGATCTGAACGCAAGAAGTGGATCCACTGCTTCGAGGACGTCACGGCCATCATCTTCTGCGTCGCACTCAGCGGCTATGACCAGGTGCTCCACGAAGACGAGACCACGGTGAGTGGCCCTGGCCCGCCTGGCCAGAGGGGGCACTGGGAAGACCTGCTGCACTGGCCTCAGTGGCCCACGGTGGCTCTGGGACAGGGCCAGCTGCAGGAGCCAGGTTCCAATGTCGGGTGGGCCATGCCCGTTCTCTCTTGACTATATTGCTGGGCAAATAGCTCATGATATCAGTGCAGAAAAGGCCACCACGGGCCGCCCTGGCTCTGGGGCTGTATGCAGACTGACCACAAACGTCTACAGACTTCAGGTCTTGGTCAGTGAGAGGATCTTCGGTAAACAGCAGAGTCATAGAGGTCGTCAGGCCAGAGCCACATTAAACCAACCCTAGAAGAAACCAGGGTGCAGCCAAGCAGGCATGCACCTGAGACAGAATTAGCAGTTCTTAGCCCTGACAGCCCCCCCGAGTGCCAGCCGGGCTTCTCCAGCAGAGGCCTGTGGGCCTGGCAGCGGGAAGGGCAGCCGGGCGTGTGGCATGCTGGTAAGTGACGACTGGGGCGCTGGGCCCCTCCTTGGAGGACACGAGCCTGGGTTCCCACCTGCCATCAATGAGTCATTCTGTCTGGGGCCTCAGAGAGCTGCCAGCCTGGCTTCAAAGGGGTGCTTACCTGGAGAGAGGGCTGCCCTTCTCTGGGCCGAGTGCTGGCGTGCTGCCCAGTTCAGGCAGCACCCTCTCTGCCTCAGTTGCTGTGTCTGTCACAGGGGGCGATAGCCGTCCCTACCTTTTGGGGCTGTGAGCGATGAACTGAGGGAATCACGGGACGTACTTGGAACAGTTTCTGGCACAGCAGCGCCGACTTGGTGGTTGTACCGTCACTGGGACTGTCCTGAACTCGGGGTCCACTGAGCCGGCCCCGTCTGGGCTGCAGCCCACAGGGCGGTGGGCCTGTCTGCAGGGCCCTGTCACGGAAGCTGGTTATTGGAGTGGGGCACCCACAGGGTCACCAGAGTCAAGCCCGCAGCACCTCTCGGGGTGGGGCTCCGGGCCTGTGGGGTCCCGCCCTTGGCCTTCTTCAGCGCCTCTGTCTGGCGCACACAGACCCTGGCCCCAGGCCTCTCAGAGGCAGCACTGAGGGCTGGCGGTGGGGCTTGAGCAAGGTCTGTCTTCTCTCTGGTCTGTTTCCTTATCCGTCCTGGGCTGCTGGTCCCACGGGGCTTCCATAAGGGTCTGATGGGCTGTGGGGTGTGGGCCACGGAGGGCAGTGCTGTGGGGAGGAGGCGCCGCCGTCGTGAGGGACTCACTCGGCCGTGGGGCTTTCGGCGCATCCAGGGAGCTGGAGCTGCCGGCTGGGTGGGTGAGTCGGACTCGCACCCCGTCCTGGCTCGTCCACCTTCTCTTCCTCTTTCAGGCCCAGCTGCACCCCTGAGTTGGGCTTCAGCAAAGACCCCCAAGCCCTGCCTTGTCCCAGGGGAGGCTCTGGGTGGCCTCAACTGTGCAGTTCTTTCTGGTGAAACTGTCATCGTTCTTGGTGGCCTCTGCAGGCTGTGGCATCCAAGGGTCACCCGGAGTGGAGGGTGGGGTGGGAGTAGACTCATGCCCTGGGTCATGTTTGTACCTGGACTCACTGACCACCCAAAGCCCAGGCCGGCCCCTGGCTGCCCCCAACAATGCGTCGGCACCCAGGGACTGCCCTGGCAGGCACATCTTTCACTCTTCCATTGGTCGACTGCTTTTCCGGCCACTGTTCATGGTCCACTTGGCCTCCTGTGTGGTCTGCGCTCCTCTTGGCTCATGTTTTCTCCTGTATCACCTGGGAGTGGGAAGCAGGGCTGTGCCTTGAGTGCGACGCTGATCCAACCATGGGTTTCAAAGAGGGTGGAGGGACCCTTCTCACTGGGCAGACCTCTCACCTGGGACCTGTCCTGCCAGGCCTGCAGACAGCTCAAACCAAGTCCCAGGCCCTCTGCAGGTGCTCTCCAGCCGTTGCTCTGAGCAGGGCCCACGTCCTGGGATGCTTTCCCTCTGGGCTCCTCCGCCTTCCTCACGCCTTCCTGCCTTACTGTTCCTCTCTCACCTTCCCCACCTCCATCCTGCTCCAGTTTCCCTTGTCCTTCTTCACGAGGGCTGGAGCAGAGGACCTTGGGGAAACAAAGGCACATGGGCCAGGACAGGCTCCTCCTGAGGCCCTTTCCACCCCAAAGCGGGCCACCTACGCAGCCCAGGAAAGAGCAGCAGCCCCTCCAGGGACGGGAATTGGCTTCACAACAGCCCACAAAGCTCGTTGCCACGGTGGCAACAAGAACAACATCGTCACTGCAGAACTAAGCAAACGTCTGAGTGTCCAGGACACGTGGCGGCGTTGGGCAGCCGGGGAGCCGACGGATCTGGCCCAGGGCCCAGTGCTGCCTCTGCCGCTGTCCACCCTCTCCCGGCCTCCGCTTCCTCCCCCGTGGAAGGGCCGTGGCGGCTGTGAGGACTGCTGGGCTCGGAGCTGCAGGAGTGCCTGTGCTCAGGCCTCCACTCAGTAAGCGGCAGTCGTCTGGCTCTTCTGTCCAGGCACACGGCTAAAGGACACGTTCTGGGATACAGATGCTCTGCCCCCAGGAGGCAAGAGGAAGGCCCCGCTGATCAGTCCTGGTCCTCAGACTTCCTCTCTAGCCCTGCGCTTCCCGCCCCGGCCTGGGGCGCGTGTTGGGGCTGCCAAGACAAAGGCGGCTCCTGGAGCTCGGCCAGGAGCCCTGGGGCTCATGGCTGCTTGCCTACCACCAGCCACCCTGCCCACCTCGCCCTGGGACCCCAAGGGCCTCATCCTGTCCTTGTACCTCAGGCCTGTGGCTCCAGCGGCACTGGGCCTCAGCTTGCCACAACTTCACCACCACCACATCCATCACCACCGCCTGCAGGGCCTTAACTTGCCAAACCAAGGCCAAAACCATGAGCAGAGTCTGAGAGACCCTCCAGGCTGGGCAGGTATGAAGCACCTCCCTCCAGTCGGAACTATCAGCTAAGAGTTGAAAGCAGCAGGTTCTCGGGGCGCCACGGGTGACTTTGCTGTGACTGTCTGCCCTGTCCACTCTTGTGTCCCACACTCCTCACCAGCCACTCGGCTCAGGTTGGTCCTTTCCACCCACCTTCCAGCTCCAGCCACGCAGTGCACAGTCACGGGGCAGCCGTGGCCTCTTTGAGCCTGCACAGGGCCTCAAGTGGACTGGCCTTGACTTCCTGGTCCCAGACTGGTTGAACCAATTTTTCGGGTTTTTTCTCTCTCTTTCTCTCATAGTTTCTGCTGGGTTTTTATCTTCCTCTCTGTTTTAATCTGTTTTGCTGGGTTTCATCTTGGGGTTCCTCCAGCCCCTCTACTGAGAAACCAGCTCACCAGAGCCGCCCCCAGCCCAGCCATGGCCCAGCCAACCAGCCCAGTCCCCCAACCACATCAAGGCCACAGCAAGATCACCCCCCCAGATGCTGTCCCCCTGGTGTCTGCTTCCAACTCTGGATTAATTCGAGGATCTTAGTCCTCGGTTAATGTCTCCCTTCTGAATGCGTGCACCCTCCCACCCCGGCTGGCAAAACCCAATGAGACCCGGGTAGAGAAATCTGCATGGCCCGCGGTTCTGCGTAGACGTGTTGGATGGTGGTGCGGCCCCACCCGCCCCTGCGTGCATGGTGCATGTCCTCTCCATGAGCCAGAGTCCTTCCAGTGACCTTGCTGCCCCCACCCTGGGTCAGCCCTCTTGGCGGGGGGTGGGGGCAGCATTCCACATCCTGCCCACCCCACTCCACCCCACCCTGTCTGTGTGTGGAATGAAGCAGGAACCACATCCCGTTTGTCCTTGTGGGTCCCCCGTCTCCGTCCCTTGGTGATGCGTTCAGCCGCGTTGGTGGACCTGTCCTTTGCTTGTCCCGCTGTGTCGGCAGCCGCGGTGGGTCGGGGCCCCGGGTGCTGCCAGCCCTCACTTGCCTCTCCGCTCTGTTGCAGAACCGCATGCACGAATCCCTGAAGCTTTTCGACAGCATCTGCAACAACAAATGGTTCACAGACACGTCCATCATCCTGTTTCTTAACAAGAAGGACATATTTGAAGAGAAGATCAAGAAGTCCCCGCTAACCATCTGCTTTCCTGAGTACACAGGTAGACTCCCAACCCCGCAGGGACAGCAGAAATTCCTGAGGGAGCAGGCCCCTTTTCCAAGCTCAGAACACTTTTACCGCACTCTGCGGATGCACCAGATTCCACCACGGGGAATCCAGTAGAAAACCAGAGACGGGCCTCTCCACCCGAGAAGGTGCTGTAGTAAGGGGGCCAGGCAGCCAGCTGGGCCCTCCTGCTCGGGGGAAGCAGGGTTGCAATTCTGACTCTGCTGCTTACGAGCTGTGTGGTCCCAGCAGCTTCTTGGAGCCTCAGCTTGATCATCTATAAATAGAGATTATCAGTAAGGTGGCGACACCAGGGTGATGAGGGGGTTCAGATCGGGGGCTTTGAGTCAGGCAGCCCAGGGTTCATGCCCCAGCTCTGCCATTCAAGCAGGTCACATGACCTCTCAGAGTCCCAGTTTTCATGTCTGAGATGGGGATGATCGGGATGATGTCCACCCTGCCCTCAGACTTGCTGGGAGCATAGAGGAGCTCACGGACGGCAGTGTGGCCGCTAGCAAGTGCTCACGAAACCTCTGCTCCAATTATTCGAACCAGGATTTTAACTAACAAGTATTGTAATGACACCTCCCACACGGGCAGTTATGAGACTCGAATGGCCAGTTAGGGGTAACAGTGGGGTAACCTTGTGGAAGGTCTTAAGGAGGCACAGGCTACCTCTGTTAATGTCACCATGGGTTTACCTAACTGTGGGGTAGGCGGGCAGCCGGGGAAGGCACCCTCACTGGGGCTCCCACAGAGCAGCGAGGGTGGTTGAAATAGCCCAAGCGCCCATTGGCTCTTCCAGGTGGCCAGAGCCGTGAATGGGACCAGAAATGGGGCATCCCCAGCCTGACCAGCCCCGGGCCCGGAGAGCATAAGAGCAGACAGAGGCCCAGCAGGGCGTGCCTGTGGGGCTTCCCCGAGAATGGCCTGGGGGCCGTGCCTTGGAACCACAAGCATCACAGCTCAGTCTCCTGCTTCCTCAAGATCAAGCTGACTGCCCCTACAGGCCCCCAAGAGGTGGGGGGGCTTGGCACCCCTCACGGCTGCGTGAGCCTCCACTTAGCTGGAAGATGGGGGTCTGTGGATCCCGCCCTGCTGACCTGGGCTGTGACCTCTGGGGCAGCAGAAGTAGGCTGGGTGGGCCAGCCACCAAGGCTGGTTTGGGGCTGAGTGATATCTGAATGTCCCAAGGAGACTCTCCTGCACTTCCGGCCCACATTTAGGAAAGAGCTGTGGTCTGGCAGACCTTCCAGAGGCTGGGACCCCCCTCCAGATATGCCACTCCCAAGCTTCTGATTTGCACAGCAGCCGCCCAGCGTAGCGCTGTGGCTCCAAAATCCAGTCCTCTCCCTGCCTCCGTCAGCAGGTCATCACTGCCTGCCTGGGCCCGGGCCCTGCTTCCTGGAGCATGTGGAGGCTCCGGCAGAGCCAGGAGTCCTGTTCTGCTCCTCCCCGAACAGCAGCTGCTGTCCTAGAAACCCTCTCTCTGGGCTCCCCCAGGAAGAGAGCAACATGGCCCACCTTGAGGAAGGCAGCACGTCAGCGAGCCAGACAGTCCTCCACCCCTGGCTGGTGAACATGAGGACAGGGAGGGGCGAGGAGAAGGAGGCCAAGGCAGCTGGCATCACACAGTCTCTATCCACCTTGCCCAGCAATGGCCAAGGGAGGTGACATCGCGGCCTACCTCGAGGGTCACAGACAGGAGAGGCCCTCCCTGGGGGGGTGTGCGTCAGCCGGCGCCACCTGCCTAGGGGGCGGTTCACACTTCTCTGAGCTGGACTCGCAGTAAGAAGGAACGTTTGCTGTGGGAGTCAGTAGGTGCATATGCAAAAGGAAAACGGGCGTTTCATGAAACAGTGCTTACCCTCAATACAGCAGAGGCACGGTGAGGTTGGCTGTTTCATTTCTGTCCTCATGTTTAGACTGGGTGTGGACTGCTGGCCTGATTTCATGACCTGCTATTAACTGAGCTGACCTGTCAGATTTCCCTCCCCATTAGGTCTTCCTTTCAGGGTTGTCACTGAGTGGCCCTCAGTGTCTGCTTCCTGGCCCAGGGCCTGATGGACACGCTGGTGGGGGCCTGGCCTCACCCGCTCCTCCCCTCTCCCGCAGGCCCCAGCGCCTTCACAGAAGCCGTGGCTTACATCCAGGCCCAGTACGAGAGCAAGAACAAGTCGACCCACAAGGAGATCTATACCCACGTCACCTGTGCCACTGACACCAACAACATCCAGTTTGTCTTTGATGCTGTGACAGATGTCATCATCGCCAAAAACCTGCGGGGCTGTGGCCTCTACTGAGCCCTGGCCTCACTGGCCAGCAGCCCACTGCCCTGCCCGGCCTGCTGCCCACCCTCCCCTGGAACCAGAGCTCCGCCTCCTCTCAGACCACTCTCCACATTTGACAAAGAAGCACCAGCAGCCGACACTGAGGGGGGAAGAGGGGACCCTCCCCCGGCCACCCACCCCCAGACATCAGGACACGTGGTAACACCGGGGCTGGGCGGGGTGCTGAGTGTCCGCGGGGCCCGAGTCATTGCTCACCGCCTGCGTGCCGCTCGCTGCTCACTCACCTCTACTTCATCTGAGTGTTTTATGGGGGAGGGGGGTGGGGCCAAGGCCACCGTTTGGCCCAGAATGGGCACACCCTATACTCAGTGACTCATTCTTGAAGTCCCAGGGTCTCCTCCTGTCATCTGGGGTTGTGCAGGTGGTGGGGGTGGCCCTGGTGCAGGGTGCTGGGAGGGGCGGGGACAGTGGGAGCCACTGCTCACCTTTTCCTGGGGTCTCTCTCGTCAAGGGCAGCTCCGTCACCGAAAGCCAGGGTGGAACCAGGCCAACTGCGTGTGGGTGTGAAGGCTTGGGCCTTGGCGCAGGCCCCCCTCCTCCCTCCCTGGATCTCAGGCCCTGGCGCGAGCCCTTCCTTCTCTGGCCATCCTTCCCTGCACACCCTTGGGGCTCCCATTGCCCTCCTGGGGACCCTACCCCTGCCTCCTCACAGGCCCGGAAGTGCCTTGGAGACTGACTTATGGCAAAGGCACGGGGTAGATGGTGGGAGGGGTCGTGCCCCACATCTGCACAGAGGGCAAGAAAGAGGTGGGAGATGGCAGGGGAGGGCAGGCTGAGGGGAAGCAGCTCCTGTGTTGACTGGGGTGGGGGCCCAAGGGTGACTCATCTACATTCTCACATCACCCGGGTCTCGGGCCGCGGCTCCTCAGTGCAAGTAGATGTGCTTTTCCTTCTCCAGTTCAGAGTGAATCCAACTCAAACGATCAGGGCAGGCAGGGGCCTTTTGGTGGGGGTCCTGTAGCTGGGGAGGCCCAGGGGAGGTATGGACACAGCCCCTGCAGCCAGTGCCCCAGCTTCCTTCTATCTTGGTGAAGAAACCAGAGATTCTGTCTGTAGCCTTTGGTGTCCTGCCAGCCCCCAGGGCAGAGGAGGGCAGATGGATGGGAGCACCACCTTGGCGTGTGCACTGCAAGGGGCCCAGGCTGGCTCAAACACGTCAGCCCCCTCCTCTGGAGAGAGAGTCCTAGGACCCCTTGGAGGGGCTTTGCTGCCGATCCCTGAACAGAAAGGAGTGGGATGCCTTCTGGTGTCCCAGGCCAGAACCAACACACCTTTCCATCACTCCTGGATGCCTCCAGTGGGCTGATGCCCCCAGCCCGCACCCCACACAGGCTCTGCGTGCTCATATGGCAGTCTCTGCCTGGGGAGCTGGACATGGGAGGGGAAAGGGCTGCCCCTTGAGAGGCCTCTGGCTCCCTCCCCAAGCCCTCTGCTCTGCCAACCTCCACTCTGGGCTCTGCTCAGTCCTGGGACCAGGCAGGACCCCTTGGACTCCAGTGTAGCCCACTGGCCACCCTGGAGCCAGGAAGAGCCCATGCCAGCAGTTCTGGGCTTCCTGCTTCCAACAGGCACAGAGCTCTGGGTGGGGCACAGGAGACCCAGGGAACCTGCCTTAGTGCCAAGTGCCTGCAGGGATGGGTGCCACTCAGGTGAGCCCTGTCCCTGGCCTGGCCCTCTTTCTACTGCCCCTGGCTTGTGGGAGTCACATCAGCCAGGCTGCAGGAACCGCCCTGCAGGCCCAGGTGCACCGGGGTGTCGTTTGCCTCATTGTGTGCCATACCTTGTACCAGGTGCTCAGTCGTGGCAGAGGATAGGCTCCTGGAGTCAACAACCTCTGTTTCTGCCATGGGCCACCAGGGCCATGGAGGCCATTCTGCCCAACATTGAAGACGCAGCAGTTATTTCCTGGCATCACCACCCTGGGTGTGGCCAGCTGAGCTGTGCCCCTAACTCTGCCCTGTGACCCCAGACTCAAAAACAGCTGACAAGAACGGGGATGCTGGCCAAGCCCCACCTCTAAGGCCATCACCCTGGAGGTGGAAGTCACTGGCCCTCCAAGCCCAGGGCTCGCCTTTGCCCAGCTGCCTCCCTCAAACCACAGTGGCCAGGGCACCAGGCGGCATTAGGAGCTGGAGGAGCTGATAGCTTGGGACCTTCCTGCCCTTCCATCCCCTGGGCTGCCTTTTCTTCTCTCAGATGCTCTGTCCTGCTCGGTTTCTGGAGCTGCTCTCGCCCTCCCGCCCTGGCCTGCCGAGGAGGTCCTTGGCTGTCTAGTGTAAGCCCTTGAGGAGAGGGTATCCAAGGCGAGATTCCTCCCTGTCCACTGCATCTGTCATCCATGTCATCACTGGTGGCTCCATCACGGGGGGAAACGACTAAGTGACATGGGTTTGGCTCCGTCGTGGATGTGGGGGGAAGACGTTGTGAGTGACCAGGTGTGGGTGTGTCTTCATCCACAGTGGCCCCATGTGTGCCCCCGAAGGGGCCAGGTGTAAACTCTGAGTGGCTCTAAGTCAATAGGCCAAGAGGAAACTGAGTTCTAGGAGGGACACTTTGCCAAGAGAATTGTGCCTGCCGACCAGATGCCTGGGGGCAGCCCTGTGCCTGCGCCGCTGCCCTCACAAGAGCCAGGTGTTGGCCTTCCCACTGCGGACGGAGAGAATCCCCCAGGCTCTCTGGCCTGACTGGAGGGGTGTGCCCGAGGCCCAGGGAGGGCCTCTGTTGAGCCTGTGGACCGTGGCCTGAGGAGGCTGTGGTCTCCCCCAGCCTGAGCAGAGAGCACAGCTCTGGGCCCCTCGCCAGCAGCTTGGATGTTCTGGGTTCCATGGCTACCTTCTATAGAGGCCCTCGATGCCCGGGGCCCTCGCCCTTTCTTCCCCCCCTGGCCCCAGCAGAGCCTGAGGGCCTGTGGCTACATGCTCCCACCCCAGGGCAGTAAGCAGAAGACCACCACCATATCTGGTGCCAGGAGGCAGCTCTGCCTCCCAGCCTCTCGCCCAGCCCAGCTCCATGCCCACTGGTGGGAACCGGAGGCCCCCTGCCCTCCGTGACTGCACTGGGCACCAGTGGGTCTACCCGGGCAGGCAGTAGCCACAAGTGCCCTCCCCACCCAGAGCCCCCCTAACCAGGCTGTCTGTAACCTACTGACAGGAAGGGGAGGGCCTAGGAGTCCTCCCACCCCAGCCCTTCCCTTCTGCCAGGGTGAACCCTGCAGGGGGACTATCCCCTGCTCCCACCTAACACGGACAGTTTCTATCCCCTCGGTGACGCTGCAAGTTCTTCCTCATCTCTGGCCTGCATCCTCCCCGACTCCTCCCCTTTCATCTCTGTCTGCCCTAGTACACTCTTCACGCCTCTCGTAAGTAAATCCACCACAATCCGGGCCTCCGTGTCTTTCCTCCAGGCCAGGCAGTGGCCATCCCAGCCCCCTTTTTATGAAGCCTGGAGCACAAAGCCTCTCCGGCTGCACCTGCTCTTCTCTGAGCCTTCTGGAAACCTTCAGGTGCAACCTGGCAGTTCCCAGGAACTGAGGCCGGAGGCTCTGGCTCCGTGACCACCGGAGATTCCATCTGGGGTCCCGAAGGCAAGCAGCACCCAGAGGGTTCCCCCATGTCAGGCCACAAGCCTACCGAGTAAAGGGTCCCAGCAGCCCCAGGCAGTGGAGAAGACACAATGGGCAGACCAGGGAACAGGGCCAAGGTGGGAGCTGCTGCCGTGCGGTGTTGGTCGGGCTCCCCGCTCTCCACTCCCAAGTGACGTGAGTCCTGAACCCAGCCTGCCCAGAGAGCATAGAGGGCCTTCCCTCTGGGGGCTCCAGACAGACCCCACCCCAGGCAGATGAAGGCCCCTGTTGGGGGAGGGGCAGGTTGAGGCTCCCCCACCAGTCCAAAGTCCTAGGCCCTCTGGGTGGGAGAGGGGGTGTCTCTGGAAGGGAAGCTTTCATCCCCAGGCCCAGTGCACCAAGACCACCAGCATGAACCCACACCCCTTTCCCAGCAGAGCCCACAGCTCTGGTGCACCCCTGCTCCTGTGGCGCATCCCTCCTCGCCTCTCCGCCACCCCCTCCCCCCCATCTGCTGTCTCCCTGCAGCCTTCACCTCCTGGTCTCCTCGACCCTGCTGGTTCTGCCCTGTCCCCTGGCTTGGCCCCACCGCGGGTGTCCTCTGCCCCCACCCGTGCCCTCTCCCCACCCTGCCGTGGCCTGTCTGCTCCCCTCCCCCACCCCAGGCAGGGATGAGCTCAGGCGCCCTCTCCCTCCTTAGCAAGCCTTCCCTTCGGTGCAGCCGTCCCACCTCCCAGCCCCGCCGCAGCCACCCACCCCATATTAACTGTAATTTTGTATGAAGAGTGACTTGTTGGTTTAATAAATCTCTAGTTAATGTAATAATTTATTGGCTGCCGTAATGTATTTATTAGTCACCTACTGTTAATAAAAAGTGCCAGCTTTTCCTAGCGTTAAGTGTGGTGTGTTGTGTCAGTGCCTAAGGAGCTTCCGCCAGGCGCACCCACACTACACAAGTCCCCGTGCCCTGGGCCCGTCCGGGCCCGGGGGCTGCACTGTGGGCTGCCTGACGGAGAGGGCACATTCCGAGCACTGGCCACCCTGCCCACCTCTGGGGCCTGTCGTGAGGGCAGAGGCTGGTCCATCCCATGCCGAGCGCGCCGTCCCGTCCTAGCATGCTTCTGCCACACACCACTGCCGGGGGTGATGCGGCAGCCGGCAGGCAGGGCTTTCCTACTGCTCTCGGCCCGCAGAAGCCTGGGGCAGGTGGAGGCCTGGGGAAGATGGGAAGGTGGCCGTGGGCAGGGGTGGGTGGCTTCTCTTTTCTTAAATGGTGACATCATTTCGAATGCACTCCAGCCTCTGTGCTTGGGGGAAGCTTGTAAGGACAAGCTGTGCTCTTGGTCCTTGGTGATGGGTTCCAGTGGGTGTGCAAAGGGGTGGTGGTCAGGCCGGCGGGGCGTGGAGGGGATCTTAGTGCCGGCGCCCCACCTCCTGCAGCCGCTCGCCTCCCCACTGCCCTCCCTGCGTCTCCAGGATCAGCCCTTCTTTGCAGGCTCGCTCCAGGCCCTCCCCATGGAAGCAGGTCTGACTGCTGCGTGTCCTCTGCCTCCCCCGGCCCCTCCCCACTCTGTGCCTCTCCAGGGTGTGTGCATTGTCTCTCCCCAAGTAGACTGTGAGCTCTTGGAGAGCAGGAGCCTATGGTCTTCCTACAGCCTCATAGCAGCCCAGCAGAGGGCCTTGCATACCGATCGAGCTGGTATTGGTGGAAAAAGTGCCTGCGTGCTCTGCAGCCCTGGAGCGGGGGGCCGTGGAGTGGCCGAGCCTTCGCAGAGTGGAACTGTGGAGCCCAGGCCAGCTGGCCTGGATCTCTCCTCCAGACCCACGCTCAGTGGCCTCTTGAGGAAGAGACCTTCAGCCCAGCCCAGATGCCAAATGGGCACAGTCCCTACTCTCAGCTCAGCTCACCCTGGAGGCCTCTTCTGGTGCTTGGAGGGCCCTGGGCATATGTCCCTCCACGTCCCCCGACGTCTGTAAACCAAAGCAGTGCTCGGGACAGTCGTGCAGTGGAGTCGGGGGCTTGCTTCTTGCTGTGGGTTTCCAGCGTCTGGTTGAGCAGCTGTGGGACAAGGTGGCTCTGTGTGGTAGGAGGCCTTTTCCTGTTGACTCCCTGGGTGTCGGAGCAGCTCTACTCTGCCCTCACAGGTGGCCCAGGGAGCCTGAGTGTTCACAGCCCCAGGCCCTGAGCATCGATTCACTTGGCCACCTAGGAAACCGACCTGGTCCTTCTCTGAACAGGCTCCATCGAGCTGGCACAGGCATATGAGTCTGGCTGCTGGCTGAGTGGGACTGTGCAAACGGCCGGCAGACTTTTGAAGGAACTGAGAATGAGATTTACTGGTTGAGGCCAGGGAGGTGATCAGGGCACAGGAGTTTACTGAATGTGTTTAGCAGAGTAAAAGGACAACAGCACTTACTGCGCATCGTAGAGGGAGTAGTAAAACCGGGTCACTTGTCCTGGGGCTCCCAAGGGGCAACTGAGAACTCGGACTACCCCCTCCACCAGCTGGCCTTAGCCAGAAGAACAAGGGCTGGGGCCGATACCCTTCCAGGTCACTGGTATAATAATGCATCCGTTGAAACGATGGTTGAAGACACACACAGCCTTCTTGTTATTTATTCCTCTAAAGGCCACAGACTATTCCTATCGACTGGAGAAGCCCATTTCATTGCTTAAGCTCTAGATCTGGCCCAGAGCCAGGTGCAAGTCTCTGCTCTTCTGGTTTCCACCTGTGTCACCTCTCGATGTCCCCTGAGGGCTAACGAGGCTAAAAGACATGAGGCAGGTGAAGTGCTGGGCACGGTGCAGGCAGAGTGGGGCTCGGTGACTGGTGGTGGTCACCTCATCTTCTTCCTCTCCCTCCATCTGCTCAGCTAGAGGAAGGCAGCCATGGCAACCGAACAGGAGCTTTGCTCTGCTCCTTCTGCTCGCTCGCCCCTGGGGATGCGCTCTCTCTCCATGAATGAGGCCCAGCAATGCCCACACCAGTCCTCTGTCCTTTCTTCCCATGTGTTTCAGTCTTCTTAGTTCAGAGGGAGAGCGTAGCCTGGAATTACTTCTGGGCTTAAGCTGTGGACCCGTGGAGCTGGGTTCGGGGTGGACGAGTTCTCAGGGCTAGGATAGGGTTCTTGGGGAAAATGAGTACCCCAGAGAGGTACATTTCATGGAGGAGCCAGCTTCCTGTACAAAAATGGGTTAGTTCTTAGAGAGACATACTCCTCTGCACTCCCACGAAACACTACTCAAGTTCCTGTGCTTGGCATCCCACAGGAGAATAAGTCAGTCCTTGCCCCAGGCAACAGGCTGTCCCCTCGGATTCTGCTTTATTTGGAGTGCCCATCACATTCACTCATTTGCTAAACAGACTTCATGTCCGCATTGCTTAAAATACCTTGCGGGATCAGCTGTGGCTGAGTTTGACCCAGCCAGAGGAGGTCTGACCAGTCCCCCAGGCCCTCCTGGAGGCAGCCTGGGCAGGAGCGCCTCCCCAAAGTGTGGCCCCCAAGGGTGCCGGCAGGAGCCTGGTGTGACTTCCCTCAGACCACAGGAGGGGCCTGGTGCCCCTCACCACTCCCAAGACGTCCCCCCATACTGATTGGGCCCAAGAGGAAATGTCCAGACAGGAAGTGCCAAAGCCCAGCTTTCGGGCTCCCATTCAGCAAGCCCCTCTGCACACACACACACATGCATGCAGGCACGCACGCAAGGAGACCCTCCTATGACTCTGCAGTGACGAGAGCCCAGGTCACCCTGTCCTGAGCCACACCCAGGGAGCTGTGGTTGGTTCCCGGTCCCGTCGCTGCCATCAGCCCCAAGACAGCAGGTGCGGATTGCTCTGAATGCTCTGTGCTGTGTAGACTGCGGTTCTGTCATCTGTCCGCCTTCAGAGGAGCCCGTGGGGGCCCAGGAGCCCCTCCTGAGCTGCTAAGTAGCCCAGTTCCTCTCTCTCAAACCTAATTCTCTTCTCTTTCCTTGTCTCCGTGTCTCTCCCTCTCGCTGTCTGTCTTGCTCTCTCTTCCTCCCCCCGGGGGCTGCAGAACCGCATGCACGAGTCTCTCATGCTCTTCGACTCCATCTGTAACAACAAGTTCTTCATCGATACCTCCATCATTCTCTTCCTCAACAAGAAAGATCTCTTTGGTGAGAAGATCAAGAAGTCACCTTTGACCATCTGCTTTCCTGAATACACAGGTGGGTGTCATGGCGGCTCTGTGCAGGAGGAGGCCTCACCCCTGCCAGGGACCTGCGTCCCTTCCAGAGGCGACAACCAACACCAGCTGCTGTGGCTCAGGGACAGGCTGCCTGGCCAGCAGCAACTGGCATGCGGGCGCCACTAGTGCAGGGGTGCAGAGAAAATCACTAGGGCGTGGCAGGGTCGGCCCTTCCCAGGACACAGCCCTGATCCTTATGTGTTGTGACCAGGTCACCGGGGAGTGACATGGCAGGGATCCGGAGGCAGAATAGGACCACAGGCTTGCCCTCCCCGCTTTATCCTGGTCACCCTCTAGAAAGGCTCTCCTACCTCCCCCAGACTCCCCAGTGGCCTACCTCTTACCCCTGTCCTGGGCGGCTGCTGGGCCACACAGCACCTTTACCTGAATTAGGAAGGGGACACACGGCCTAGGAGTGGGGCCTGGGTTGCCTTTCTCCCCACCTGCTTTCTCTACTTCCTGCTCTGGTGCCCTATGTGCAGCAGCCCTGCTCATGCCCAGCAGATCCTTCCACCCCATCATGCCTGCTCCTCCACCCCGACCCCATCCGTCATGCCGACTCCCCTCATCATGCCTGCTCCCTGAACCTCCCATCCGTCATGCCTGCTCCGCCCATCACGTCTGCTCCCCCACCCCCTCTTCCATCATGCCTACTTCTCCCTATCACGCCTGCTCTCCAAACTTCCCATCCGTCTTGCCTGCTGCCTGCATCACGCCTGCTCCCCAACCCCTACCCCATCCGTCATGTCTGCTCCCCCCATCACGCCTGCTCCCCCACCTCTACCCCATCCATCATGTCTGCTCCCCCCATCACGCCTGCTCCCCCACCTCTACCCCATCCGTCATGTCTGCTCCCCCCATCACGCCTGCTCCCCCACCTCTACCCCATCCGTCATGCCTGCTGCCCCCATCACGCCTGCTCCCCCACCCCTACCCCATCATGCCCACTCTCTCCCTGTCTTCCTCCCCCCCGATCTTTTCCCCAAATCAGATCACTCCAACTTCCTGCAACACCCCTCCGTCCCACCCACCTGCACCCCTGCATCCACCTTCTTTGGGCTTTTTTCTCCCCTCTGGCTCCCAGATGGACACAGATCCCCAGGACAAAGCTGTTTCTGAATGGGTAGATGAGGGGCCGGGCCGTCTCTGGCAGCTGAGGGAGGGTGGCTGCCGTGGGCTGGCCTGGCTCTGGGCTGCTGCTCAAGGCTGGAGCAGTGCTGATGGGACCCCAGAGGCCAGCCTTTGTCCCTCTGGGGACTGGGAAGTTTCGAGGGGCCCCTGGGGTGGCAGCAGAGGAGGATGTGTCACAGATCGGCTCAGCTGGGAACCTGCTCCCTGACAGCCCCAGAGTGAGATCAGGGCGTGGGCTCAGCTCACAGGGCTGCACAGGCCCCGAACCAGCCAGATTCCAGTGGAGATGGATGCTGGCCCCTCTGCTCTGCTCCTCCACCGGGAAGAGCCGACCCTCACCCTTGGGTGTGGAGACTGGCCCGTGGGCTTGTTCTGAGCGAGGCCTGTCTCCTTGCTGATGTTCCACACTGCTGGGAATCTGCATGTTTCCCGCCCATCCCAGGGGGCGCAGAGAGGCAGGTGGGCACAGGCTCCGGGTCTGACAGACGTCAGGAGCACAAAGTCTCCAGTAGGCAGACACGCTGAAGCAGCCTCTGGAGCCAGGACACCTGCAACTTTGGGCAAGGTAATCACCTGTGCCTCATTCTTCGTCTGGGCACCATCGTAGGTAACAAGAATGCCTACTGGGTAGGGGGCAGTGGGGGTGAATGGAGAGGACAGAGCCCAGTGCCGGGTACACGTAACCACTGGCTACCACTGTCGTCAGTATTATTCAGGGGATGGAAACCAAGGAAGGGGAACTGGCCATGGAGGAGGAGCCCTCTGCAGGGTGGGGCGAGTCCAGGAGGGCAAGGGACAGGCCCAAAAGGCCAGCCCCAGGCTGCCCCAGCCCAAGGAGGGCCCTGCCCGCAGGCAGAGCTGGGGTGCAGCTCCCTCTTGGCAGCCACTGCTGACCTCTCCCAGCCTCGGCCAGGGCCCTCCAGGACCAGCTCAGTCTTTAGAAAGCTGTGGCGACTGCACGGGGCTCCGCAGCCACAGCCTGGCACATCCCGCCCTAAGGGTCTTCCTTGTCCCCGGGACCTGCCCCGCCAGAGCCCGATTTGGGAGGTGGCCTGAGGAGTGGTCATTCTCACTGCTGTGTAGTACGGGGCATGGTGCCCCCAGAAAGGCGATATGAATGTGGGAAACATCCAAGTTCTCCAGGGCTTCCCGAGAGAGCCAGTTTCCAACACAGTAGATGACAATGGTCACCAACGCAGTGGTCCCATGGCGCGCCAAGGCCTTTGGGGACAGAAAACATGCTGGAGGGGCGGGGGTGACGGAGACAGGTGGAGAGGCTGGATGTCCAAGGCAAGCACGAAGGGACCACCAGGCTGTGTGAGGGACGAACTCAGCAGACGCTGAGAGCGCATAGCTGGCTGTCCCCGGAGTCGTGCCCAGGCACTTTTCACCTCCCACGGGGCCCTGTCTCGATCCCTCTGTACAGGAAGCTCCTTGATGGGGTCCAGTCTGGAGCCATGTCTAGTCTGTGAGCTGGCTGCTGGCTTCCCTGTGGACCTGCTGCTCAGGGCACTTCCGCTTCCCATGTCTGGTGGGCTGAGAGAATTGGGCTGAGAAGGAGGCTGTGCCTGGTGGGCTGCCCAGAGCTGCTCTCTGCCCTGACGCCCATCCCAGGGATGCCCCCACCTCTGACCCCTGGCCTGTCACATTTGCTTATCTGGCTGCAGAAGCCTTCCAGTGACCCGAGCCCCAGCCTGCCCTCTGTGGCTCACACTTACAGATGGAGAACAGGCAGAGTGGGCTGGGACAGGGGGACATTGCTCATACCCTCAAAATAAGATTATGTGGGGCCCGCCCAGTGGCACAGTGGTTAAGTTCGTATGTTCCGCTTCTCGGCGGCCTGGGGTTTGCGGGTTCGGATCCCGGGTGCGGACATGGCACCCCTCGGCACGCCATGCTGTGGTAGGCGTCCCACGGATAAAATAGAGGAAGATGGGCAAGGATGTTAGCTCAGGGCCAGTCTTCCTCAGCAAAAAGAGGAGGACTGGCAGTAGTTAGCTCAGGGCTAAACTTCCTCAAAAAAAATAAATAAGATTGTGTTGTTTGCATGCTGGCCAGATGCTGGTGGCACTGAGGAAAATGGGGCATCGTCCTTTTAGGGGCTTTTAGGTAATTCTGTGTTGGTCCATATTTTGTGGTATTCAGTTGAAAGCTGTCTACAGGGCAGAGCCACAAGGGTTTGGGTTGCAGCTGGTTGGAAAACTGTCCTTGTGTTATCCACAGGTCTCCCCACCAGGCCCCAGAAGGATCAAGGAGTCAGCCAAGGAACCGTGGTGGGCAGTGGGGTCCCAGTTGGTATTATGAATGCTGCTAGCCCCTTAAGCTTCCTACCCAGGAGATGCCAGTGCCCCCCACGTCCTGGCCACTCACCCAAGAAGTGGGACTGCTTAGAGATGCTCCCAGCCCTGCCGAATGGCTCCTCGTTAGAGGAAGCCATCCAGGGAGGTCCAGGTACAGCTCGGCACGCAGCGCACCCTCGGAGTCCGCGAGCCCTGGGTCGCTCCCCTGCCGGAGCTCTTCCATCAGAGGTCATTGTCTTGCTTTATCAGCAGCAGGTCTGGTTTAGACAGGGGGTGAGCGTTGTGAGTGGCAGTTCCAGGCCCCAGGCTCAGTGTGCTCATCTAGAAAGGGAAAGGGAGAACCTGTGGCCACTGGCCTCCCAGGGCTCCTGGGTGGTCCCGTGTGAAAACAGAGGGAAAGACCTGGACAAGTCAGCAGCCAGGTGACTGCTAAGCCTCCTGTGGTTTTAACGTAAAGGCGACTGCGCCTGGAGAAGGAGCGCCTTGCAGTAGCTCTGCGGCTCCCGCGGTCTCGTCCCGCGGTCTGGAGAATGCCACGGCCCTCTGCTCGACCCGGTGTCCCCAGCCCGCTGCGCCCCAGCTCTCACCAGGCCTCTCTCTGTTCTGTGTCTTGTTACAGGCCCCAATACCTATGAAGATGCAGCCGCCTACATCCAAGCACAATTTGAAAGCAAAAACCGCTCACCCAACAAAGAAATTTATTGTCACATGACTTGTGCCACAGACACGAATAATATCCAGGTGGTATTCGACGCCGTCACTGACATCATCATTGCCAACAACCTCCGGGGCTGCGGCTTGTACTGACCTCTTGTCCTGTATAGCAACCTATTGGGTAATGATTCCAGCACTCACAGAAAAGCTTGCACACACACACACACACACACACACACACAAATGCAAGTTGGTAAATAAACTTTAAAAGGCATAACAAAACCTTATATATATACAAATATATATTAAAAACTTCTTTTTAGTTTGTACTAGGAAGAGCTTCAGACAGAACTGACCACCATCCCGTAGATCATCAAGGTTTTCCGGGGCAGCACATGAGCGTGCACGTGTGTGCATGCGCTCACCGTCTCACACACACACACACACACACACACACACACACACGTCGTGATGGGGTTCCGGATTTAGGAGTCCATCCTTTTAAGAACAGCCACGCGATCTTACTCTCTGAGACCCACGCCTGTGAGTGGCGGGAGGGCGGGGGGGCGGGGGGGCGGGGGGGGGGCCTGGCTCAGTCCAGCCCGTTTCTTTGCTTCCACCCGCCCAGGCTGGGTGCTCCCAGTTCTGTCCTGCTCTTGGGTGAATTCCAAAACCCTTTAAAAAACGGCCAATACCCTAAACATCTCCCTGCCCTGTGCCCCGGCAACAACAGAAGAATTAAGGACGCTTCCATTTTGGGTGGTGGTGGTTGTTAATTTCCAGAATTTAGAAGAATCATCGCTCCGACCAGTCCACTGTCTCCTGAGTTTTCTTTATCCTTGTGAACAAGGCAGGCGGGAAAAGGGAGGCTTGGTCTGCTTCCTGTAAGCAGCTGAGGGGAGGGGACATGCAAACCATGGCTCAGACTCACCTGCAGGGTTGAAGCCAGCCCGCCTCCAAGAGGGCAGGTCGGAAGAGGGGAGAGATGTGGAGAAGGGGACAGGAGTGGCCGAGGGTGGGCCGGACTTGTAGACCTGACTGGCCATGGGCCTATGCGGTGAGGCCCCAGGGCCTGGGACACGCTTCTGAGGGCTCTGGATCCTTCTGCGATGCTGCCCCAGCTCGCCCCACCCCAACATTATTAAACATGTTCTAGGGTTTTTGGTTGGTTGGTTGGTTTTTAAAATCAAAGAAAATGGTCAGACTGGACCCCCTTATCTCTCTCTCTACAGACCGCTTCATGGACACTTTGCTGTTGACGTTGATCTCCTGGTAGCATGACCTTTTGGCCTTTGTAAGACACACAGCCTTTCTGTATCAAGCCCCTGTCTAATCTACGACCCCAGAGTGACTGACGGCTGTGTATTTCTGTAGAATGCTGTAGAATCCGGTTTTAGTTGAGTCTTTACATTTAGAATTTGAAAGGAAAAAAAAAACATTTCTCATGTGCTTTGTAGCTTAAAAAAAAAAAGAGGAAAAAGGACACCTCACCATTACATCCATCTTTCTTTCTTTTTTTCTTTTGAAATAAAGAAACATACACATCTGCACCTGCGTCCCCCGACTCCCGCCTGCGAGGTGCCAGCCTGCCTGCGCTGGGCCCCGGGCGTTGCCTAGGTTCTGGGTGCGCTGCGGCCACTTCCGGAACACCGCCCGCAGCCCTGCCCCCTTCCCCCACCCCGCTCCCCCCCCCCGCCCCCCAGCCACACGCTCACTCCAGGTTTGTACAGAAAAAGCACAGTTCTCACTGGCCAGTAGCTGCCAAAAAGAATACCAATCAAATACATAAATAGAGACCGATAGAAAACAATTTTCCCGTGGACCCCCTTTCTACAGATTCCCTCTGATTTTTTCAGTTGTTTTAGTTCTGTCCTGACGCGCACTGTGTTCCATGTCAGATCAGCTGCCACAGTCTGGGACACGGGCTGTGGTTTTCCCTTTGACATTCCGCTTCTCAGCCTCTCAGGTGGATGCTCCCCAGTGTGTGTGCGCCCCTCCGCCGCCTCCTTTGTTCCAGTGACCTGTGTTCGCTCTTTCTCATGTGGGGATGTTTGTGCTGCAGATAAAAAGAACAAAAAAATTTTTTAAATACCACAAGATGGGAAAAAAAAAAAAACCACAAAAAAAATTTTAAAAAAAAGATGGAAAGTAGTGTTTCCATGAAAGCCACAGTTTTCATGATCAGTCCTATGCCATTTCTACTTTGACTAGTATCCAAACCCCAAACCTCTTCACAGTTTCACTTTTAAGACTTAATATTTGCTGAAGAAGACCAGTTGCAGCCATTTCAGATAAAAAGGAGGCGAAAAGACAAAACACACAAAAAATTAAAAATACAGAAAAAAAAACTTGAAAAAAAAGGAAAAAAAGAAAAAAATAGCCCACGGGTCTTTCTAAGCCTTTCTATTCCCAATCGGTGAGGTTTCTGTGATATCTTACACACTGCCAGTCTACTTCTCTGACTAATGGAAAATTCATGTGTAGCTCAATAAAGAGAATGTTTGTCTGTATTCCTGAGTCTCTCACCCTCGGGCTTCATTCTCACAGGAAAGGGATGGAGGGATTTGACTGGGCCGCAGACACTGGAGGCCAGCGGGCAGGGCCGTAGCTGCCCCCGCGCCCCCTCGGTGTGCCATCCAGCTGGGTGCAGCCACCCGGGAGCAAGGAGGGCAGGGGAATGGGAGCCTCATTTCCTGCCTGCAGGTGCCCTCTTCTGGGGCTCCCAACCAACTCCGCCTCACTCTCAGCTGGTTTTGTTTGTTTTTGAGGAAAGGGTGGAATTGAGGTTTGGAAAGGGAAAAAAATGGGGTGAGGGCAGGTAATCCCAAATCTGCTAGTACAGGATCCTGTTTCTTCTGTACCCCAAGCTTCCACTGCAGTGGGAAATGGTTGGTCCCAAGAATGAGGCCACATTGCCTGGGCCTTCTGCACCCAAGGGGTCACACCCTTTCGTTTCATTTAAAGGCCTCCCCTACTGCACATCGTTGCCAGGAAGCCCCTCGCAGGTAGAAGACACAAGGGGTAAGAGATCGGCTAGGCCTGGCACGCGGAGTCTGATTCTAGTCTCAGGGCAGCAGGTCTCACCAACTCTCCCCTAGGTTGCCAGGTTTTTGCTGTAATAACTAGTTAACTCGTTGAGACTGGGACCTGGAGGGAACACAGCCCACCCAGAGCCTTGCGTCATGTCCATGAATCACTTATTAGCCAAGCAGTCAGTGCTATGCATAGCATCCACGGGGAGGGAGGGCCTCAGAGGTCAGTTCTTTGGAATCCTCTCCACACACCAACCAATGGGGATTATCAGCCCAGGAAGGCCTCTCCTTGGCGATTTCCGGTGGTCTTTTGAATCTAGTTGGGGCGGAGGCAGGGGCTGATATTGCTGCAGAGATCGAGGAACAAGAAGCTAGTTCCTGCCTGTTATAAAGAAACCACCAATGCAGGCACCCCTTGGACTTCCTCAGCCAGGAGGAGCCTGCTAGCCAGCTAGGCCACCCCTCTCTCCCAGGGCTTTTCCCACCGGCTCCTGTCACCCCAGCTGATCTGCAGAGGAGCCCACAACCACCTCTGGTGAAGGGAAGGTTGCACTCCTGGCCACAAGGTGACTTCAAAACACTGCTCTGGGGGCAAACCAGGATGCAGACGGAGGCTGAGGACAGGTGACTTCTTCTACATATGGCATACCTGAATTTCCCTCAAATGAGCCATATTCTAACAGAGTTCTTCCGCAACTTTCAAATGAATTTTGTAGATAAAACAGAAGTTTCTTTGCCTTATCTTCCTTAGAACAGAAGTCAGGAAGCTTTTGGGGGGTAAAGGATGCAGGGAAAGACCAATTGAATTGAAACAAGGAGTGTGGGGGTGGAACCTATGCATTATGGTTCCTAAAAGCTCCACAGTGACTCTAGTGTGCAGCCAGGTTTAGAACCACTTCTATCAAAAAAGAGGCGAGGAGATGAGGACCGGAGGCTTCCGGATGCTGGAGGGCCTGCAGGCAGGCGGGCAGACAGGCAGGCGGAGGTTATTCCTTGACAAGCTCGCCGGCAAGGCCACAGCTCCTTTGGCACACTGTGCCTTGCTTCAGCCGAGCTCTGAGAGGCAGAGTTGGGAAAGCCACACCCAGAGAGGACCACATCTGCCGGCTAAAGACAAAAGAGTACGTTGTCCACAGCTCAAGTGGGAAATCAGGTCCAAGTGGCCACCTGAGCACCGAGGGTTTATATCAATAGAAGAGCCACACAGATCATCATTCTCTGTGGTACACAAAAGCCTGCAAATTTGGCAGGGAGGGAACCAAACTGAGGAGAACCTAAGATGTCAACAAAACAGGGCCAATAAGACAATGGAACAAGTGGGGGCCACCCCAAGGCCGGGGGGTTAAGTTTGTGCTCTCTGCTTCAGCGGCCTAGGGTTTTGCTGGTTCGCATCCTGGGTGTGGACATAGCACCGCTCAGCAGGCAACGATGAGGCGGCATCCCGCATGCCACAACTAGAAGGACCCACAACTATGTACCAGGAGGCTTTGGGGAGAAGGAAAAATTTTTTTTAATTAAAAATAAGATAATGGAGGGAGTAACATAGACTACTTCCAAAAGAGCCAGAGAGAGCAAGGGCGACTCAGCACCATTTGCCAGAGCGCCCGACCTCTCCTTGTTCTGTTTCAAACATGAACCAGCAGCCCAGCCTCAGCTCTGGGCTACCGGGGCTGAGCATGAGAACAGGCTCCTGCTCTTGGAGGCAGCAAGGACAGTGAAAGAGGCCAGGGGATAGGGTCCTACCCAACGTAACAGGACACCGGTCTAGCCTCCTGCTGCTAACCTTTGCAACTGGTCCCAGATGCCCCCAAGAAGTGACAAAAGCCAGGAGACAGTATAGTGCCCAGAATCCTCAACTACCAAGGTGTAAAGCCTAAGGGTGCGTTTGGACTTCTCTGCGTGGGTCATTTTAAACTATGTAAAGCATGTTTCTGCTTTATCAACGTCATATTGCTATATTCCAATGTCTCAAGACCCCCTAAAATCGACTCCAATTTTCTTTTTACACATCTGAAACATAAGAACACACGGAATTAGTGTCATCTTTAATGTGTGCAACATACGGAGTACAAGGATAGAAAAAACCCTCCAACCAAAATGACACACGAAATCAACGCGGGAGCCAACTTTGGCACCTCTGAAAAAACTGCCCAGCTTCCAGCCACACACAACACACTAGAAGAGTCTGCTTTTTTATTATTATTATTGTTTTACAATAAAAACAAATAGCTATGCTCTCAGCAAAACAAAATGAATTTTTTAAAAATCACAGAAATTTACTAACAGCATTTCAAAGTAAGGCTTTTGAAAGATTTATTGAAATAAATTATCTCAGCCTAAACACTTACTCATCACTCTTTTTTCAATTACTTTTCAACATCCTAAAAACTTTCAGTTATGTAAAATACATTTAACTTTGCCAATAATTTTAGATAATACTGGATTCTTCCCAAAAGGACTACCATAAAACTATGCTTTCAAACATTAAAAAAAACTTAATCCAATAGGAGATAAAACTGAACTCTGTAACCTATGATTGCATGTCAAATCCTTGAAGGGAAATGCACAAGGAATTTGAAAAGGCTCAGGACCTAGGTCTGCTCCAAGGCAGGAGTCCACGTCCTCCCTTTCTGTGCCTAAACCAACAGGAAGAAAGCTGTGACAACGAAGGGCTCCAGAGAAGAAAGATACGAAAGGTATCTCTTATTTCTTCAGTAAAGCCCTCCAAAATTTACTCCCCCATCTTGTAAGGCCCATGTTTTCTCTGAGGACCCAACACACAGCCCTTGGCGTTGCCTAATTCTCTTGACCAAACCAAAGCTTGTTGCTTAACCCTTTCAGTGCTGACCTTCCCATGTCTGGGGCGGGGGTGGGGGGAGGGGGGCAGTGAAATGCAGAGAGAAGAGGACAGACACAGGGGTACCCGAGAGAGGCGGGAGCACCAGCGTTAACGGAAATAAAGCCAGCTGTGGACTGGGGGCTCAGAAAGTAAGTCTGGACGTACTGGGACACAACGGGTCACCTCCTCACACTCTACAGCCCTAGGCTTTCCCCTCCTCTGCTCCAGGCATCAAACCAAGAGCTGTCTTTCCAAGATGCCCTGCCAGTCCAGGGGTCCACGAGCCCACGCGGCTGGCCTGTGTAACACTGGCCTCTGTAACAGCCACCAAACCCGCCCCTCACTAAGAAGAGCAGTTTGACAATAGAAATTAGCCAGTGGTGTGGAGTCAGGCGCACGCTGGACATCTCCACACTGCTCTTTATGACTCCTGCCCCCTACACGCACACGGCCTGCCAGATGTGGAGCTAAAGACACCAGCATTTGTTGTGACTTATGCAGAAAGCAGTCAGCAAAGCCGCCTGCTTCTGGGTTTCCAGATGCCCACCTCCTCTGGTCTTCCCCCACCCATGAGAAGTCCAGTCAATGCCAGGAGAGCGTGCCTAGAGTTAAAATGTGCAGTGTTTCTAAAGGGAAAAGAAACGTCACATAGAAAGTATTACAAAAAAGGATTAAATTTGTCAGCTGTCCAACACTATGAAGACCACATGCTTTATACAGCGGCAATGCAGTCGAGCCCCCTGCTCCAACAGCGGGCAGAGCCGGACGGGCCTCTTCCGGCCGCTGCTCAGGAGGCGGCGGCCGAAGGCGGCGGGAGGCGCTAGGAGGTCTGCTGCTTCTGAAGTCTCCGCTCCGCGGCTGCAGCCAGCATCCTCCGACGCAGCGTCACGGGGTCAGAGGTCGCGCCCTCCGAGGGAAGGCAGCTCTCTGAGGCCGAGTCATCTTCAGAACTTCTGTTCAAGAAACGCCTATAAAAAAAGGAAGGATTTGCAGAAGAAAGAGAAGGGAGCTCGGGAACACACACAGAACGTTTATGTTTAATGTCGCCATTTTCCAGGCCCCTTCGTGAAGCTGTCACTCAGCACCATCCCAGGAACAAGACACCTCTCCTGGAACCAGGAGGAGCGCAAATTCTCACTGCGCCAGGGAGGGCCCGGCGCCCTTCAGCCCCGCCCGTCCCGCGTGCACACAGCACCGAGTCCCCACTCCCACCGGGGCGGGGCTGCGCATCAAACCGGCCGCGTGAACACAGTACTGCCCCGTCCCCAGGAGGTGAAATCAAAAGCCCCTGCACAGCAAGGAACGCCCCGTGCTCCAGCTCCGACCGACGGCGGCCGGGGCAGACGCGGAGGGGCCAGCAGGGGCCGAGAGAGGGCTTGGGAGCTAGACACCAGGCCAGTGTGAACCTCTCCAGGCCTCAGTTTCTTCAGCTTTCAGTCTGTTAAATGGGTATAATTACAGTGCTCTGTCTTAGAACTGTTAAGAGAATTAAAATAATCAACACAAAGGGCTTGGAACACGCTGGCTCGTAAGTGCTGTCCATGTAAGTGTGGCCGAAGATAATCCACAGGAGACAACCGACAGCACCAGCGCCCGGAGGTTACCAGCTGGGCCCAGGGCCACCAGATCCTCTGCTTTTTCAAGAGAGGTTTGAAACCTGATTTTTAGGTGACATGAATGTTGGCATCTATTTAAAAAGACATGATGTGGGTCCGACATGACAGTGGCCTTTAGAGCTTTACGCCAGCTGGAGTAACCGACTTACTTCCGAGCTTGCTGCAGGAGGTCGTCCTTGCGCTGCACTAACATGCGCTGCCTCTCGTCGGCGGACTTGGAGAAGCGGCTCCCCCGAGCCTCGAAGTCTTCCCCCTCACCGGGCTCGGCTTCCACCTCACTCATCGAGTCCAGCGCCTCCTCCAGCCGAGGACTGAGGTCCAGCGGCACACGCTCAGTCTGGACACAAAGGAAGAAAGGGGCCGCTGTGGCACAGGCTGCCCTCCTAAGCAGACTCCCCACCTAGCCAGAGTGCCCCAAATCAGGTTCTTCTGGACCCTTCCAGAGGGAGGCAGGCTGCCAGGCAGGGAGCCACGCACAGACGTGCAGCAGCAGAGGCAGCCTCCTGGAAGGCAGGCCACTGCATCTGGCTTTTGTACCACTAAGAACAGGACCTGAATCACGCCAAATGTTCAATATTAGTGGAAAAAATAAATGATGACTAGTAAGAAAAACATAAGCTCCTTGAAACCATACTCTCAGAAAATAAGAACAAAGTGAACTGCTAGTTTGCATTCTGGGAATTTTCTGTTCAATTTGACTAATTGCTCTAAAATTTAAACAAGTCTTACCACACTTACTGCACGAATTTTACACTGACTTGACTCTGAAAACAGAGTCAAGCAGATCAAAAGGGCAAATTCTAAGGGTCTTTTCTTAAACAGATATAAGATCACGTGTTGATCTTTAACAGGATGTTAAGATGAGACTCTCGGTTTTGGTTGACGCTCCGAGGGCCAAGACAATGCCCAGGTGCCCCCACATGCTTAGGCAGGTGTCCAACCGTCTGTGCTCATGCCACCAGCATGGACCCAGGCTTGCTGTGTCAGCCCAGCACCCACCTCTAGGTGACAACAGAGTTGAGGTGGAAAAAGCTGAGAGACAGGCCTATTTTTAAGAGCTAAGAGAAAGAAACTGGCTTGTAGTAGATAAAAAAAGGCTGTGATGTGGGGCTGGCCCCGTGGCCGAGTGGTTAAGTTCGCGCGCTCCGCTGCAGGCGGCCCAGTGTTTCGTTGGTTCGAATCCTGGGCGCGGACATGGCACTGCTCATCAAACCACGTTGAGGCAGCGTCCCACATACCACAACTAGAACAACCCACAACGAAGAATATACAACTATGTACCGGGGGCTTTGGGGAGAAAAAGGAGAAAATAAAAAAAAAATCTAAAAAAAAAAAAAAAAAAAAAAAGGCTGTGATGGGAGCAAGCTGGACTTCCACTGACTGTAAGGCCATGTTGTGTGTGTCCCGAGGAGTGGACATGGGTCCTGCAGGAGGGATCCAGCCTGAGGTTGTTGAAATAGACTTTGCCCAAGAGGGCCCCTTGGAGGGTTGAGTGACCCCCCATGAAGGGATGGGTGGTCATAAATAGCCAGTCCCAGTTCAAAGAAAGTACATTCAGTCGAGGTTTGTGGTGCTAGATGGGGCAGGCAGACCCGTGAGATAACTGTAACGCATAGGGAGGGGTGTGCACAGACGCACACACGTGTACACACATGTGCATGCCGGGGGCACAGGGCCCATCCTGACCCTCTCTCCTCCTGAGCCTGACCCTAGAGGAGGTTAGCAAGAACTGCTGGTGAGTGGAGGAGCAGACAGAAGGAAGGAAACAAGCCCAGCCTCAAGCCCGCGCTGGCTTCCAGCCTGACTGATGCAGGGAAGACTTTGAATTAAGAGACGAGCAGAGCCGATGTGACCATGGGCTAAACTCAGGCTTTTATTAACTGATTGTTATCCAAGGACTTTTTATTTCCTGAGAATGACCAAAAATGTTAGATAGCAAGTTTCCTTGTGAAATAAGTACTTTCCCTCCACTATGTTAGAAAAAACTCAGAAATCTTCATGCTAACTCTAAAAAGAGAGTTGAAGAATCAAGACAGGAACGGAACGTGCCGTCCGCAGATGCCCCCGAGCCAGTCTAGCGTTCAGACCTCAGCGAAGCCCGCTATCCAGAACATGGGAAACATGAAACCAACTCCTTCTTCAGGAGTCGGGCAGCACTGTTTAAACGCTGCATGATCCAGTTACCAATGCGGATGTGAAAACTTAGCAACGATCTGAAAAAGTCTTAGGAGTTTTACTGTCTCCTGTCTGCAGGCAAAACACATGCAGTGAAAGCAGCCACCGCGTCACTCGTCAGTAAAAGGAGCTGCTTTGAGAAGAACCTTGACTGATGTGAGGGAAGGCACTGCCAGCCGCAGACCCCAGCCCTGCGGGCGGAAAGCCCCGCGTGTCACAAACACAGAAACAAGATAGGGCTGCCTGGGGCTTTTTTCTAGTCTCTTAAAAGTTTTTGGAAAGTATGGTAACTGATTAAGCAAATAGGAATTATGGGAAAAGGATGTGAACTGGACCCCCAGGGTGTGGGGCTAAGAGCATGTAGGGGGTGCCTCTGCCCTGAAAACCAGACAGAAGAGCTGCTTTTGCTTAGAGGCAGCCATCTCAAGCTGCCCCCAAGTGTATATCTAGGCAGATCTGCTTCCCAAGACAACCACGCTTCTCCCCCCACCCCCACACTCAGGGGGTCTCGCTTTGGTGAAATGCATGCAAGTACCTGGAAATGCTGAACTGGACAGGTGAGCTGTGGGAGAGACTGAGTCACCGGTTACAGCCCTAGACAGCGGGGCCCAGTCGTCCCCACCTGGGTTGGGTCCAGGCACGGAGTCCAGGCCCAGCTTCACCCTGCCCTCCCAAGTGCAGCCACTCAGGCCCACGGGGGCAGGGCTGGCTCGGGCACAGCATGACTCCCTTCTCCAGGCCCTGAGGACGATGCCCAGGGAGCGGGCTGCAGGCCCTAGGGGAAATGCAGGCCATGCCACAGGCACCACCTGGTTTCTTAACCTTAAATATCGAGGCAGATGTGGCATCCGGCCTTCCTCAACACCCCTGCCCTTGCCTCCCCCCTCAGAGGCAGAACTGAAGACCCCTGCCAAGCACCACACTCCTCCTCCCCGATCACACACACTCACTCTCTCAAGTGTGCCGACCTCACCTGGGCAGAAGGTTCTCCCTCCTCCGGGTCACCGTTTGGCCTCTCCACAGGGCTGTTCAATGCGGGTCTAATGCTCTCTGACCGCTGAAAGAGAAACAGCACCACGGACAGTAAGAGCCGGGCCGAACCTAAACAACAGGTCCAGGCAGACCCAGGGTGCAGAGGGGCTGTGCTCCCAACACAGTCTGAGCTTTAACAACACCAGCGGCATCGAAGAAACGAAAATGCCACTAAGATTAAAGACAAGACAAAAGAGCCTAAGGCCTAAGTTTGAGAGTTATCAGTTGGCTCCACATTTAGTTTCCCCTTCAGTAATAGTAACTGCATGAGAATAATGAAATAACATCAGATAACAGCGACTGAACACTCTGTAAAAACCCTCACATGATCGCCTCATTTCTCTTCTTAACATCCTATGAAATAGGTACTGCTGTTCTTCTCATTTTCAGCCAGGCTGAGATCTCGGCCAACGCTGCAGACACTCCGGGCCCTGCCTGTCTCCCCGTGGGTCCTGCCACCACAGTGCTGGCTGGCCGTTCCCGTACTGCATTGCCTGAGGCTCACTTCAGCCGCATGGGGTAACTGTGCCCCCTAGAAGCAGCCCTCAACCGACAAAAAGGAACTAGTGTATAAACACCCAGCTCCTCCCTCTCAGGAGGGACGTGTTTTACACCAGATCCCAGAGGACCCCAGTGGGGTCCAGCTCCAGTCACCCACGACAGCCATCTGCTGGACAACAAACTATTCACTGGCCACCTTCCCTTGTCCTTCTCACAGCCCCACTTGCTGCCCGTGTTTCCTGGAACACGTCCCAAATTAACTACTCACATTTGAATCCCTGTCTCAGGGCCAGCTGTTGGGGAAATGCACAGCCAACAACCAGGTCAAACAGGCAAGGACCGGTGAGCCATGTCTAACACCTCAGCACATCTGACTCCAAACTCCAGGCTCGTTCCCTCTTCAAAGATCCTCAAGTTTTAGGATTTTATTAATAGATTTCCATCTATTTTGGCATACAAAGTTGAATAATTTCTTGGTAGATGATCCCCTGGTCCTGCCAGAAAGCCTGTCTTTAAAATGTTAATACTTCTTGTACCCTTAAAGGGGCTATATGATGGGCCAGGAAATCTGACCATTTTAAAAAAGTGAAAAGTACAGGGCGGCCCCATGGGTCGAGTGGTTAAGTTTGCACGTTCCACTTCAGCGGCCCAGGGTTTTGCCGGTTCAGATCCTGGGTGAGGACATGGTACTGCTCATCAGGCCATGCTGAGGTGGCGTCCCACATAGCAGAGCCAAAAGGACCTACAACTATGTACTTTGGGGAGAAGAAGAAGGAAAAAAAAGATGGGCAACAGATGTTAGGTCAGGGCCAATCTTTAAAAAATAAAAAAGTGTGTAAAAATAAAAAAGTGAAAAGTACAAGCCTCACATAGCTGTACACTTCAGGGAGAACCACACCCATGTGAAAAGCCGACCAGGGACAGGCGGCGTTATCGCCTAGAGCTGGGGGTCAGCACACAGCAGCCTGCGGCCACATTGCCCGCTTCACCTGCTGTCATAAGTAAAGCTTCACTGGGACACAGTGAGGTGCACTCATTTACATGTTGTCCCTGGTGCTTTAGTGCTCCAACGGCAGAGTTGAGAAGTTACAACAGAGACTGTATGGCTCGCAAAGCCTGAAATATTTTGATCTGCCCTTTACAGTAAAAGGCTGCCAATCGTTGTCCGAAGGAGCTGACGCTAGGACCTCCTGGACTGGCAGGAGGCTGGTTTGGCTGGTTTGGGGTGTATGTCTGTACAAAAAAGTATCTGAATACATTTGTCCTTGTCTTAATCTGAGCCTCTCTGATGGGAATGTTCTGTCATAATTTGGTAAGATGGGAATTCAGAGAAACCCTTCATCAAATCATAAGTGATATTCAATTGCTAAGAAACTAAAAGGTTAATCTAGAGAATTAAATCTTTGTGAAGACATAATCCATTTGTCACGCTTAAAACCCTCGTTTACCTGTGTGGGAAAAGGTACTTGAATCCGTCCTTCTAAAATGTTGTCTGTTGTTATTTCAACGGAGCGTGTCAGCTGGAGGTCCTGTAGCACAAGGTGGTACGGAACCTGGGGGAACATTTCTTGGATCTGATGAGCCTATAGGAACACAAATACAGAGGCCACAGAAACGTTTAGTCTCAACAGGGACTCACTGAGGTCACCATGTATGGCAGGCTCGGGCACTGAACTCGGCGTCCTGCCCTGCACACACAGGTAAGGGGCCACCTCTATTCCGCGGATCACCATCAAACTGCACTCCTTTTACTACTTTTCCAGGATGCCAAACAGATAACTTGGGACAGCATCAATTTCACAATAGAGCACAGAAATCCAGCTGGATCTCGAAACAGGCTCACCTAGAATATGCTAGCTGTAAAAAGTCTTCATTTTAAAGCTCAGTATAACTCAGGTATAAAAATGTGTTCTCCATGAGATCAATAATTCAAAAAGATAGATGCACTCCTATGCTCACTGCAGCATTATTCACAATAGCCAAGACATGGAAGCAACCCGAGTGCCCACCAACTGATGAGTGGATAAAGAAGATATGGTATATATACAACGAAATACTACTTGGCCACAAAAAAAGACAAAATCATGCCATTTGCAACAACATGGATGAACCTTGAGGGTATTATGCTAAGCAGAATAAGTCAGATAAAGACAACTACCATATGACTTCACTCACATGTGGAAGATAAATAAATACACACACAGATAAGGAGGACAGATTGGTGGTTACCAAAGGGGAGTGGGTGGGGGATAAAAGGGCACATATGTATGGTGATGGATAAAAACTAGACCATTGGTGGTGAACACGATGTAGTCAACACAGAACCCAAAATATAATAATGTACACCTGAAATTTACACAGTGTCATAAGCCAATATGACCCCAATAAAATAATTTAAATAAAAAATGTATTCTCCTTAAGGATAAAATTGCAAAAAGGAACAAACTTATCATATACATCAAATGGATAAAATTCTAACGTATTATCTTAAGTGAAAGCAGCCTGACTTAAAAGGTTATGTACTGTATGATTCCATTTATATGACATTCTGGAAGAGGCAGGGATCACAAAGCGCACAATGGAATTTCGGGGGAGGGGAAATAGAACTGTTCTGTATCTTGACTGTGGTGGTGGTCACACAACTCTGAATGTGACAAAACTTACAGAACTGGATGGATACTAAAAAGGGTGAATCTACTCTATGTAAATTACACCTCAATTTGAAAAGAAACATCATAAAGAAAGTGAATTCCTAATATCGGAGCTGAAGTTTTCAAACAGTACGCCAGCAATGTCTCAGAGTCCACTTAGGGCTCGAGAGTGGGAGCACATGTGTAGCAGGGAGCAGGCACAGGTCTTGGCACATCACCACTCATACTTTCATCAAAGAAGCTCCAGATTTGTTTTTCACACATGTGTATTTATTTTACAAATGCTTTTGCTCAAGGTTTTATTTGTGGAAGAGTCCTAATGATCAAAAGAAAAAACAGGAAAAATAGAATTGCTTTAGGGGCACTTGAATGAATGAATCTTGAGTGAATCTCCTACTGGGATCTGAGCTATTGGGATCTGAGCTCGTAAGGAACACGTCATTGTAACTGTAGAAAGAGAGGGATGTGTCTCAGTGTCAGGGCCTTGAGAGACAAGATCAGGGGAAACCTGCACAAAGCTTTGCTCAGAGGCATCATGGGGGTCGCAGGGTGGGGCAAGACAAGCAGAGCACAGCAGGAGGGCCCATGGTCTCCATGAGCCAGGAATCCCCTTTTTGTTTGCATGAATGTCAGCTGATCATTTTTTTCCAGGTCAAATCAAAGCTAACTGGAAAAGAGTCCATAAAGATCTCAATAATCAGATAATGTTCTTCTCTATTCTTAAACAGCTTCCCTCTCATTTCCCAAATTAAAAAATGCTCAAGATTCCTTTTACTAGACCAAAGCTTCTCTTCCAGAAAACCAAGTAAGGTAATTATTGGATCTTTATAAAAAATGTATGGTTCCAGCAAATTAGTCATGCTAACAATAGGCTATTCCAGTCCATCATGGAACTCGAGGAAGAGCCAGGGCCTGCCTGAGAAATGTGAACACAGCAACTCTGAGAACGTAATTCTGATCCCTAGGAGGTTCCACACCCACGAAGTCTGACTCCTTTAAGGAGGCAGGTGAGGTGATCCACGTGCAGAGCTTCAACAGCTGCCTAACGCCAAAGTAGCCACGCAGAGCCTGACAGGAGCCGGCAGCGGGCACACTGGGCCACCACACTCCCAGACCATCTATGCCAATCATCACGTCACTGTCACTCTCTGCTGGCAACCTGGCTGTGGGCTTCACTGAGAAAGCAGGAGCCAGCAGGAACCCAGGCCTTTCTTGTAATCATTGTGGTCAAAACATAAAAGTGACCACCTTAACCGTTTGTGAGTGTGCAAGCAGTCTTAACTACCTGCACGCTACTGTGCAGCGCTTCACTAGAACTTCTCCAGCTTGCAAGAGGGAGACGCTGCCACTGAACAGCGACTCCCCATTCCCGCCTCCCCACCAGCAACGACCATTCCACTTTCTGTTTCTAAGAGTTTGACTCATTTAGACACCTCATGTAAGTGGAATCATGCAATATTTGTCTTTTTGTGACTGGCTTATTTCATCCAGCATAACGTCCTCAAGGTTCATCCATGCCGTAGCATATGACAAGATTTCCTTCTTTCTGAAAGGCTGAATAATATTCCATTGTATGAAATACCACATTTTCTTAATCCATTCATCTCTGATGGACATTTAGGTTGCTTTTACCTCTTGGTTGTTATGAGCCATGCCTTCTTTTTAAATCAAATCTCAAAAACATACCGGTAGCTACCTCCGTCCCTCCTCCTAACGAAGGCGAGAGTCTCTCTCCTGTTCTGGCTCCCAACCCCACCCTCCACCTCCAGTTCAGTTAACTCTTCGGTTTGTTCTGTACCATCCATCTCTCCCCCCTAGTGATCATTCTTACTCATCTACCAAGCATGCTTTAGAATCTATCTTTAAAAAAAGACCCATGGGGCTGGCCCCGTGGCCGAGTGGTTAAGTTCGCGCGCTCCGCTGCAGGCGGCCCAGTGTTTCGTCGGTTCGAATCCTGGGCGCGGACATGGCACTGCTCGTCAGACCACGCTGAGGCAGCGTCCCACATGCCACAACTAGAGGAACCCACAACGAAGAATACGCAACTATGTACCGGGGGCTTTGGGGAGAAAAAGGAAAAAAAAAATAAATAAAATCTTTAAAAAAAAATAAAAAAAAAAATAAAAAAAAAAAAAAGACCCATGGCTACTCAAAATAATTGAAAGCAAAGTCCCAAAGAGATATTTGTATACCCATGTTCACAGCATCATTCACAATAGCGAAAATGTGGAAGCAACCCAAGTGTCCATCAATGGATGAGTGGATAAACAAAATAGAATAAATACATACAATATTATTATTCAGCCTTAAAAAGGAAGGAAATTCTACATTTGCTACAACATGGATGAACTTTGAGGATATTATGCTACGTGAAATAAACCAATCACAAAAAGACAAATACTGCATGATTCCACAGTGGTTGTGGGGGACCGGGGGCACTAGGTGGATAAAGGAAAGGATGGGAGCATGACTTCCCTGGATACTCCTCTATAGGTTTTGAAACTTGTGGATAAATGACCTGCTCAAAAATCTTAAAAAAACAAAAACTCCCCTGATACCACATTCCTATCAAGCTACCACCTCCACTTCTCCACTCCCTTTTATAACATACTGCTAGATATTGTGTGTTTCTTAAGCTCCTACTCATTTTTCAATCCACCACTATCTAGCATTCAAGCCGTCAGGCCATGGAAACTGTTTGTTCTTCTCCAGCTAATCAACTGCCTCCACCCTGTCAAATCCAACACGCAGCTCTCTGACCTCATCTTCTAAGAATTCCCACATGCGTGACTTGCCACCTTTTCCCGGTTTCCTTCCTTCTCAATCAGACCTCAGCCTTGACCCCTCTTCTCTTTGCAAGCCACATTCTCTCCCTTGAAGAAATCATCTCCTGCTTTATATATCTCACCTATAGATATAAAACTACCCCCCAACCCAAAAACCCTCCTGAATGTTTATCTCCAGCTTGATGTCTTTACTGAGGTCCAGAACTGCCTACATGACATCTCTACTTGAATGTCTCATAGACATCCCAACTTCCCACCAAACAGAATGCCAAGTCCTGGTCCTCAAGCCCGTTTCTCCCCCAGTTTTGCCCTCAAGACTCAATAGCGGCTGAGCTGCTTAACTGAAACCCAGTGCGTCAGCTTTCATTCCTCCACTTCCCTCCCCCTAGCTCCCCCCACATCCAAATCAAAGCACTGTCAAGCCCTGTCAGTTCATCTTCCAAAAATACCTTAAATCTGCCAGTTATTTCATCTTTTATCACTAACACCCTGGTTCAAGCCACCATGTTCTTCTGCTGAACTATTGCACCAGCCTCCTAACTGGCCTCACTGCCTTGTTTTGCCCCTCTATAATCCACTCTCCCCTCAGAAGCAAGATCATTCCCTGTCAGTCCCCGGGGGAGGAAAAAAGCCTTGGATGGCCCCCTACTCCTCTCATTCTAAAATCTACACCCGACTGTGGCCACAAGTCTCTGCAGAACCTGGCTCTGCAATCTCCGCTTATATCCCAGTCTTGGTCCCCGACCTGCCAGGCTCCAACCACAGTGACTTCTCTCGGTTTCCAGCACTTTCTCATCTCGTGGCCTTTGCACCTACTGTTTCCACTGCCTCCTTCCCCCTGATCTGCCTCCTTCTCGTCTCAGCTTAAATATCACCTCCTCAGAGAGAACGTCTCCAGATGCCTCCTCTAAAATAGCCTCTTCCCACCCGCCCCACCCCACCACCTGCCTCACCGCCTGCAGAGCTCTCAGCACCACCAGCAAGCTCTTACCTGTCTGCACCTATAATCAGTCTCCCAGCTACAACTAGACTGCCTGAGACGAGGGCTCACATCGGCCTGGTTTACACCGCAAGTGTTTGTGGTTTGGTTATACTGTGTAGTGCCTGTCACAGGAATAGGCTTTCAGTACAAATTTGTTGAATAAATACATTAAAATTAACTAATGAATGAATAAATGACAACGACCTCCTGGAGTACTGACTAGGCTTACCCAGGTCAGCCAGAGGCCCCATCCAAGCAGGACTAAGGTAGTGTGCATTTTAAGACTCCTGCATTTATTATCACAGTGAACACTAAATTTCAACAATGGTAAAACATGTTTCTCCAACACTGTAAAATAAAAATATACACCATATGGCAAAGCTTTAGAAAAATACAAAGAATCTTGACGTATTTGAACAATATCCTTGAGCCAAGAGCATGCCTCAATATCTCAAGGTATATATATACACACACACAGCCGTGTGTGTGTGTGTGTGTGTGTGTGTGTGTGTGTGTGTGTGTGTGTGTGTGTGTGTGTGTGTATGGATACACATTTATTTATTATGGGGAAGGAGGGGACGGGGGTCAAAAAACCACATTTGGTAGGCCTAATATAATTTTTGATAAAAGGCACATCATTCACTCCAGTCAAGAATCCCCCCAGGAATTTTTGGCTAAAATCAAGGAGAGTCCCAAGATTGGCCTGGATCACAACAGAGTGAACCTACTAGTGCTCAAAAAAGGTGAGATTATCTCCCACCCGAGTGAAATGAAAACTGCTTTCCAAACCAGTTTCAGATTGCAAAACACAGGAATTTAAGTGGTCCCACTGAATAAATAAAACACCCCTGAAAATCCTGCCATTCTGCCAGAGCAGAGTAGGACCAACAAGGTCAAACACAGTACACATCCCTTCTGCCTACTAATCATCTTAAAGCAGTTAGCGGGCCTTACCATTGCATTAAGCTGGGAGTTGCTTGCCTGCGTAATGCCAAGAATGTTGGTGGTGTGCATCACTTCGACTGAAAAACTCGGCAGCCAACTCGCAATCCGCGACCCTGAAACAAAGGAGAATCCAGAGCAAGTTTGAGAGACCTCTTTCCCCATGTCATCCACTCCAGAGTTGGCCTCTCCATGACACCAGCTGGTACTCACTAAGGGCTTACTTGACACCAGGCCTTTTGGACCAAGTGTTTCAAGTGGGTTAGCTCATGTAACCCTCACTAGAACCCCATGTGGTACCATCTGTTATTATTCCCATTTTATCTTCTCAGACATTTGACTCTAGTTCCCTGGGTCTTGGGTCCCCAAGGCACTCAAGAAGTTAGATAACTTGCCTAAGATCACACAATTTAATTATGGCAACCAGGATTGGAAGCCAGACAGTCAGGTTCCAGAACATTTTAACACTGGGCTTTCCTGCTTCCCAGTGGGCTGGATCCACACAATCTCAACCCACTCTCTCAGCCTAGAATGTGAGGAAGGTTTTCATGGCTCTAATGCTGCTACAACAGATGAGTTTTTGCTCCTCTCTTTCACACTTTACACAAACACTACTCATCCGGAGACACTGTTTTCACAACTATTTTCATGAAGCATTTTCTACTTAACAATCTGGCTTCAAGACCTTGGTTTTCTTATTCAAAATTGTTTCCAAAGAGTTCTACGACACAGGCTTGTGGACTGATGGTACCAAGAAGTCTGCTGCTTCTGCTATTTCCCTAAGAAAAGGGGATCCTTAGATATTCCACCACCAAGGACTGGCTGCAAAACAACTCAGTATCAAGCCACATGTTTAAGGGAAAGTATTCTTCCCATCACAAAGAAGCACTGAGGCATGGAATATAAAAAAGCTAATGGCCATCTCCAAGGTCTTACCCAACTAAACATGCCTGTTAAAAAAAACTGGATACTTATTTCATGTGCTTACTAGGGAGAAATAAAGTTGATTTTATCTATTTTGAGTAAGTTTTTATTAGTAATTCATAAAACAATAGATTACATAGCCAGGACCCATGTCCAAGATCTGCTAGTATATTTCAGAAGTCTCACCTGATAGAGGCCTTAATTAACAGCCACCAAGGCAGCCCCTCCACACACCCCTGCACCCTCACCCTTGGCCCAGCCCGCCAAACAGCCGTCTTCTTGGAGACTTGACTCTACTCCCTTTGGTCCTTTCTGTCAGGGATTTCACCAATGTCTCACACTCTCGCCATGCTCCACCCATGGAAACTCAAATCAGAGATGCGAACAGCACTCCTCCTAACAAAATTCCAGGGGTACCTACTTTATAGTAAGAAACAGGAACTCACAGAATTTAGCGGTATTGGAATTGATGAAAATCAACAACAGCTTGATATAATGTGAATGATGATCAAGAAGGATGATCAACCAGTCCCTCATATGGTGCTCATGGCATTAGAATTTTAAGTGTGGTTTTATTACAACTCTTTTCAACACTGATGGAAGGCACAATATTCATATTTTATGGGCAAAGAAAAAGGATTCCAGCTCTGATTGTGCTTCAAGTACTCACTGGAAAGGCTACTCAATGACCCTTCATTATATGCGTAAGTACTACACATTATTAGCAACAGTTAAGTACTAAACTGATTAAGTGCGCTCCTTGCAGGCATGGTTGATTCAGTTTCACTTCTTCCACCTTCCCGCCCCAACGCCCACCCATATTCACACTAAATCTAGCAAAATGCCTGGCACAGAATAACCCCTCAGTGCTCTCTATACTTACTGAACACTTTCAATTAAAATTAAAACATAAAATTAAACTGGCCTGTATAGGCAATTTATAACTAAAACAGCACCCCCTTAGGGGAGAAACCCCTTGAGTGTGGCTTTAGAGGTCGAAACAACTAACCATCAAAGTGGAAGAAGTGATTGTGCTGGTTTAAGCGAGGTCTGCCTTCAGCTGCTGCCACAGGAACCAGATTCTCATCCAGGTTCTCTCCTTGATGGTCTTCCCTGGCACGATTATTGTCAGCAATATTAAGAGACATTCTGCATGTTGGGCAGGAGGTGTCTTGTTCTAGCCAGGAACGAAGACAGGAGCTACCAAAAAGACCAAAATAAGATATCCTTAGCACATTTTGTGAGAATTCACCAGAAGTACTCTGAATGTATCAAATGTGTTGCAATTTTACTTTCTATTTACCACTAGAGAGATTTAAATGTTGAGAAACGTTTGGTAACATTACCTCTGTGCCCTATTTTACTCTAATTAGAATACTTCCAGTGTGTTCTGCTATGAACATTAATTTGTTAACATACATGGTCATCTACCAAGCTCCCAGTCATGACCTTCTTCCATGAGACTTCATCACATGGCTCACCATCTTCCTTTCCAACTCTATCAAATCCATGTGGCTGAATCATCCCTAGCCTCTCATTCTTTGAATCCTCTACTCCAATGATCTTTCTCTCACTCTACATTAGCTACCCACTAATATGGTCATAATCTTGGCCTTCTCTTCAAAAATCGTGACTTCAAAGATCTAACTAAAGCTCCTCTCCTTCCAGCTCACTTCTCTGGGACTGAGCAAATAAGGGTCACTTATTTGCTAAGACCTCCCATCCACTGATAACACCACTTTTTCATCAAGTATCACATCGCCTCGAGGCCTTACTTCCATCTTCACCTAGCTCACCCACAACCACTCCCTTACATCCACCATCTCAACTTCTTCTATTTGTAACCCTCTTCTATCTGTATTCTGCTTTCTCAACAAAGCCGAAAGCTTCTTTTGCCCTCTCTCAGGAAATGATAATGCCCTAATTATGGTAGAGTCTCAAAAATTACTTGCACTGTCCATTAAAGGGAAATGTACTAAAAAAAATGAGAAAGTAGAATGAAGTGACCTCCAAGGTACCTTCCTATTTGATAACACTACATGATCTTTCTTCTAAAATTCCAAGGAGCCTTCCATTCCACGGAATGATAATGTTATCTTTCTTCTAAGAACTCAATGAGGCACTGAATAAAAGCACTCACTTCTCTGGGTCTTTTTCTTTTTGAATATCTGGGAAGACGTGCACATATAAAGTTACAAAGGAGAGTCTCACCATAATGTGACAATCCTCAGAGTCTCTGGAGACCAAATGGTACTTACGTGTCAAAACTTTCCCAGAGGCCAGATGGAGCCACTTACTATCTCTGTGCCAGAAAAAAGTACGACAGTAATGTTCCAAAATAATGTGTATATCCAACTCTATCACATTTTGAAATAAAGTACCTATAATTCCTGTTTGTGATCATTTAACTATTAGACAAATAAATGATTATATTTTTTAAAAGTTCACTTCCTCTTAATGAACACCCTTAAATCACACCTCTAGTAAAATTAGCCTTGTGTGGGGCTACAAAAGTGTGTAAGATCTTTGTCTTCCAATAATGTTACACTGTGACACAGTTTTCATAAGCAAATCTAATTTTATTTCATATTCTAAAAAAACCTCCCACATTAAATTAATAGCCTAAAAACTCCAAGGTGAGTACAACTAGTTAGATACAGTTGCTTAAAAAAAAAACAAAAGTAGACTTTCATAGCTAAAGAAACTTAACTTTAGATAAAACAGATATTTTTCTATATAACTATAATAATATTCTATTGAAGGATTGTGTCGCCTCCTTCTAAGTAGGACACTTCAATATAATTAAATATTCATTGGACTGAAACCTTGCAAAGACATCTTCTATAGCAACAAATTATCTAGCTACAGTCTATTGAAATCTAGACAATTAGCTTTACGACAAATGAATTTGCCCTTAGATTATCATCACACAACTCTCCTCCTATCTACTAACCAAAGCTACAAAGTAAAGCACCAAGCAGATGTCCTAACAATGGTTTGCTCACTCAACCCAAGGCAGACAAGTGTTTTAAAAATTAAATTCTAACTCTTAAACAACCACTGGGTCAAGAAGAAATCACTTTGGCAACTAGAAAATACTTTGAGACAAATGAAAACAAAAACACATCATACCAAAACTTATGGGATGCAGTAAAAGTAATGCTCAGAGACAAATTTATAGCTAAAAATGCCTAAAAAGAAAAAAACCTTCAAATCCACAATAACTTTATAACTTATGGAACTAGAAAAAGAATAAATGAAACCAAAAGCCAGCAGAAGGAAGGAAACAACAAAGATTAGAGCAGAGATAAATGAAATAGAGAATGGAAAAACAATAGAGCAAATCAATGAAACCGGCAGTTGGTTCTTTGAAAAGATCAACATTGACAAATTTTAGCTAGACTGAGAAAAAAAGGGAGAAGATACAAATTACTAAAATCAGAAAGTGTGAACATTATTATCAACCTTATAGAAATTAAAAGGATTATAAGAGAATACTAGAAATAACTGTACTCCAACAAATTAGATAATATACATAAAATGGACAAATTCCTAGCAACACATTAATTACCAAAACTAATTCAAGAAGAAATAGAAAAATCTCAACAGACCTAGAACATGTAAAGAGACTGAATCAGTCAAAAAATGTCCCAAAAAAGAAAAGCCCAAGACCAGATGGTTTCACTGGTGAATTCCATCAAGTATCTAAAGAAGAATTAATATTGATCCTACTCAAACTTTCTCAAAATATAGAAGGGAAAATTTCCTAATACATACTTAATATGAAGCCAGTATTACCTTAATACCAAAAGCAGACACAGGTACCAAAAGAAAAGACCATTACAGACCAGTATTTCTTGTGAATGTAAATTAAAAAAATCCTCAATAAAATACCAGCAAACCAAATCAAACAGCACATTAAAAAGATTACACACCAAGAGCAAGTGGGATTTATCCTAGGAATGCAAGTGTGGTTGAACATAAGAAAATGAATCAATATTCACGATAAAATGATAAAAATACTCAGCATTACTAGGAATAGAAGGGAACTTCCTTAACATGATAAAGGGCATTCATGAAAAATCCACAGGTACATCATACTCAATGGTAAAAGACTGAAAGCTTTTCCTCTAGGGTCAGGAACAAGACAAGGATGCTCATTTTCACCACTGCTGTTCAACAGTGTACTGGGAGTCCTAGAGAGAACCATCAGGCAAGAAAAAGAAATAAAGGCATACAAATTGTCAAGGAAGAAGTAAAATTATCTCTATTTGCAAATGACATGATCTTATATACAGAAAACCTAAACAATACACATACATACAAAAGTACCACAGAACTAACAAATTTAGTAAAGCTGCATCATACAAGAGTAACACGTAAAAATCAGTTATGTTTCTATACGCCAGCAATGAATAACCCAAAAAAGAAATTAAGAAAACAATTCCATTTACATAGTATTCAAAAGAATAAAATAGCTAGGAATAAATTACACCAAGGAGATGAAAGCCTCAACAATAAAAACTACAAAGGATTCCTGAAAGAAATTAAAGAAGACCTAAATAAAGGGAAAGAAATCCCATGTTAATGGATTGGAAGACAATATTGTTAAGATAGCAATACTCTCCCAAATGATCTACAGATTCAGGGTAATCTCTATTCAATCCCAATGGCCTTTTTTGCAGAAATGGAAAAGCCAATCCTTAAATTCATCTAGAATTGCAAGGAGTCCCAAATAGCCAAAACAATTCTGAAAAAGTTAGAGGACTCACTCCCCATTTCCTGATTTCAAAACTTACTACAAAGCTACCATAATCAAAACAACATGGTACTGGAATAAAGATAGACATATGAACCAATGGAATAGAATTGAGAGTCCAGACATAAACTTAAACGTCTATGGCCAAGTGATTTTGACAAGGGTGCCAAGACCAATCAATGTGGAAAGAAGAGATTCTTCAACAAATGGTGTTGGGACAATTAGATGACCAAATCAAAAGAATGAAGTTGGAACCCTAACTCACTTCATGTACAAAAATTAACTCAAAATGGATCAATGATCTAAATATAAGAGCTAAAGCCATAAAATTGTTAGAAGAAAACACCGGAGTAAATCATCATGACCTTGGATTTGGCGATGGATTCTTAGATTTGACACTAAAAGTATGAGCGACCAAAAAAAAGGTGCATTAGACTTCATAAAAATTAACAACTTGTGTGCATCAAAGGACATCATCAAGAAAGTGAAAAGGCAAGCTACAGAATGGGAAAAGACACTTGCAAATCATATATCTAATAAGGGTTTAGTATCCAGAATATATAAAGAACTCTTATAACTCATCAACAAAAAGACAAACAACCCAATTTAAAAATAGTCAAGGATTTGAATAGACATTCTCCAAAGAAGATATACAAATGGCCAACCAGCATGTGAAAAAATGCTCAACGTCATTTGTCACTAAGGAAATGCAAATCAAAACCACAATGAGATACTACTTCCTACCCATTAAGATGGTTACCATCCAAAAAACTGAAAATGACAAATATTGGTGAGGATGTGCAGAAACTAGAAGGGAACCCTGTACACTGCTGACAGGAATGTAAAATGGCACACTAACTGTGGAAAAGAGTATGGTGGCTCCTCAAAAAACTAAACATAGAACTACCATACGATCCAGCAATTCCACCTTTGGTTATATACCCAAAAGAATTGAAAGCACGGTCTCAAAAAGATATTTGTACAATCATGTTCATAGCAGCCATTATTCACAATAGCCGAAAGGTAGAAGCTACCCCAATGTCCCTCAACAGATGAACAGATAAACAAAATATGATATATCCATACAATGGAATATTATTCAGACTTAGAAAGGAATAATCTGACACATCCTACAACATAAATGAACACTGAAGTCATTATCTTAAGTGAAATAAGCCAGACACGAAAGGACAAATATTGTATGATTCCACTTACATGAGGTACCTAGACTAGTCAAATTCCTAGAGACAGAAAATAGAATGGTTCCCAAGGACTGAGGGGAGAGGAGAATGGGAACTTGGTGTTTAATGGGTATGGAATTTCAATTTGGAAAGATGAAAAAGTTCTGGAGATGGATGTTGGATTGTTTGCATAACAATGTGAATGTACTTAATGCCACTGCACTGTACACTTAAAAAATGGTTAAAATGGTACATTTTATCTTATGGATATTTTACCACAATAAAAAATTACATTTGAGAATTATCACTCAAAAACAAAACAAAAACCACCACACGGAGATACTACTTTCCACCCACTAGGATGGCTATAAGAAAAACAGAAAATACTAAGCACTGTTGAGGATGTGAGGAAATTAGAACCCTTATACATTGCTGAGGGGATGTAAAAAGTGCAGCTGCTGTGGGAAAGTCTGGGGGTTCTTCAAGAAGTTAAACAGAATTACCATATGACTCCACAACTCCACTCCTAGCTATCTACCCAAAAGAACTAAAAACAGGTATTCAAACAGATACCTGTTCACAAATTGTTTATAACAACACTATTTGCAATAGCTAAAAAGTAGAAATAACCCAAACATCTATCCATGGATGAATGGATAAACAAATTGTTTAATTATTATAAAATTACTTAAATTCAGCCATAAAAAGGAATGAAGTACTGATACATGCTTCAACTTGGATGATTTTGAAAACTTTATGCTAAGTGAAAGAAACCAGTCACAAAAGGTCTCCTATTGTATGATTCCTTTTAGATGAACTGTCCAGAAAAGGCAAATCCATAGAGACAGAAAGTGGATTAGTGTTGTCACCTAATGGAGGGGGGAGGAATAGGGAGTGATTACTTTAATGAGTATGGGGTGTTACTCTGGAATGATGAAAAAGTTTTGAAACTAGAGAGAAGTGGTGGTTGCACGACCTTGTGAATGCACAAAACGCCACTGAACTGTACACTTTACGGTGGTTAACTGGGGCTGGCCCCATGGCCAAGTGGTTAAGTTCGCACGCTCCGCTTTGGCGGCCCAGGGTTTCACTAGTCCGGATCCTGGGCATGGAGATGGCACCACTCATCAAGCCATGCTGAGACAGCATCCTACATGCCACAACTAGAAAGACCCACAACTGAAATATACAACTATGTACTGGGGGCATTTGGGGAGAAAAAGCAGGGAAAAAAAAAAAGATTGGCAACCGTTGTTAGCTCAGGTGCCAATCTTTAAAAAAAAAAAAAAGACGGTTAATTGTATGTTATGTGAATTTTGCCTTAATTGAAAAATTAAATCCTAAAATCAATCTAATTGTATGCTTGAAAATATTTCTTCTGGGCTAAAATACACTCTTTAAGTTATTCTTCCCAACTGTCTCCAGGCTCCTTTGGGACTAACTGAAAGGTTTTGAGAAATGTGTGAATTCTGTGGCCTTCCTATCTCAACAATCAGCACCACTATCCATCCAGTTGCACAGCCACAAAACTAGGAGAATCCCTGACACCTTTAGTCCTCACTTTCCCACAGGCAATCTAGCACCACATGCTCCCTAATCCTTCTCAAATCTGTCCATTTCTCTCCAACTCCACTTCCACCACTGTAGTCCAGCTACTGTACTGCCAACACACACTTGAACCACTGCAGCCATCACTAACTAGGCCCTCTGACTTTTTCAAGCTGCACACCTGAACCCCAACCCCTACTTAAAAACCTTCAATGGCTTCTTACCTTTTCCGAAGGCCCTCAAGCCCCTGCAGGGTCTACCTCCTGCCTGCTTCTCCTGCCTCAGCAAACACCTGGCTTCTCTTTTAGTTCCTTCAACACACCACATTCCCTCCCGCACCAGAGATGTTCCCTCTGTCTCAAATACTCTTCTACCTGATGCCTCCTTTTGCTGTCTTAACTCCTACTCAGCCTCAAGAGTCACTTCCCCCACGTTTGAGTCAGATTCTTTTGTTACAAGCTTCAAGAACCGTGTTCCTTTTCTTTAGAGCACTTATGTCAATTTACACTTACACAGTCATAAATGTGTCTAGGTAATTCATATTTGTCTCCTCCATCAGGCTGTGAGCTTTGTGAAAGCAAAGACTTTCTCTGTCATTTTTATTTTATCCCCAGAACCCAGCACATAAAAAAAAATATGTCAGTACATTTGTTGAGTTCCTGATACCCCACCTCCAAAGCCCTTCTAACATTAAAAAGGAGAAGAAAAGTGATTTGGGAATATCAAATCAGGAAAGGAAGAATAAAGATGTAAAGATTAAAACTTTCTCAATATGCAAAATTGACCACAGATGCAAAAGGCCAAAAGATACCTGAAGGTCCATCAACACCAAAAATGCCCAATCTACTGAGAGACTGATTTAGGTTAAAGAGCCAGAGCCCTGTGAGATCACTAAAAATGAATAATGTAAGGCAACAAGGACTGCAACTCAGAGAGACAAGAAGACTCCATGGGAAAGGACCGAGTCTGTTCCACACGCAGGTCTACTCCAGTCTTGAAGGTTTTCAGAAGATCCTATTTTGTAATCATTGATGACACAGTCACAGTTCTTCTGGACTATCTGATGTTCCTGGTCCAGTCCCCCCTCAGCGTACTTCCCTGGTGTGTGTTTTTATGCTGTTTTTGGGCATGTGCAAAATACAAAAATATACATTCTCTCCCTCCAATTACAGAATAAGCTGTTTGAAAGCAAGGATTCCCCCATCCCTTTCTTTTAAATCTTACAGGCATATTTGCTTTACCTCAGAGCTTAAATAGAGAAGGAATACAAAGACAGCTAACCCATCCAGAAATTAAGATGGCAAACTGTGAGTGGGGAACAGTCCTGCCATGTGGGGAAGAGACTGAGGGATAAAGGAGGAGACCCCAAAGCTTCCCATATCACTCACTACCAGCACCATGGCCAGTCTGAGGTAACGTCCCCACTCCTCTGCTGGGATTACTCTCGAGGGGCACAAAAAGCACCCACGTGCCCTGGACAGAACACCAGTCCCAGGTGGCCCTTCCTGAAGCTCCTACTTGTGGAAAAGATGTCCACAGGGCAGTTTCCTCGCAGCCTGCATGGAGTCCCAGCAGATGGCACAGTCATCATTATTGACAGCCAGCTCCTCGGGAGTTGCAACTGCAAACCTGTAAAAAAACATGCATCCAGCAGGAATCTGTCAATTCCACACATATATACTGAACAACACTTTATACATTTCACCTTGCTAACAGCACAGTTACAGAGGAGTCTTGTTCAGTAAAAAATTTCCAACCATCACAAACATTATACTCACCTTCTCTTCATAGCCCATAGAAGAGCCAGCAAGAAACTTATACAGCCATGCATCACTTAACAACATGGCTATGTTCAGACAAATGCACCATTAGGCAATTTCACCACTGTGTGAACATCATAAGAGTGCACCTCCACAAACCTAGACAGTACAGCCTACCACACACCTAGGCTATACAGTACTACTCTATGGGACCATCATCATATATGTGGTCCAGCATTGACTGAAACATCGTTATGTGGCACATGACTGTACTAACATTGTCTTAACAATGGCTCCTCGTAGTACTGACTTAAGGGAACACTTCTAGGCAAATCAGAGGAGTTAAGATCCCCGAGAGTCAAACTGTTCCCTTGGACACAAAGAGAATATCCATCAATCTCACACCTTTAGGCTTGGTTTAGCTTCAGGTGGGCAAGTGAGTGTCTCCTTCAATGAAGTTAAGAGTGTATAAGAGAGTGTGTGTGTGTGTATGTGTGTAAACATGCATGTAATGAGGCTGACCTTCATAAAATAAAGAAAGCAGAAGCCCAAGGAAGCTTTCATTTAATAATAATGGTGGTAAAAATAATGACATAATAAGAACCTAACATTTACTGGGCACGTACTATAGACCCAGTACTATTCTAAGTATATTACATGTATTATCCCATCAAATCCTCCCAATAGCTCCAGGAAGAAGCTTCTGCTATCATCTCTAGAGATGAAGCCAAAAGCCAAAAGGGGCACAGGCAGTTAAGTAAATTGCCCCAAATCACATGGCAATTACGTGGGGATTTGCACCCACACAGTCTGACTCCAGAGCCTATACTCGTCAGTATTCTGTTAGTTTACAAAAGCAAGTTCTCATATAATCTTGGATCTGTTATTATTAAAGACTAAAATGAGTAAACTTGGCAACATCAACTTGTGCTTACTTACCTGGCTTCCATGTTCCCAACCACACGCAAATAGTTCTTATGTCGACGGATTCGACGCTGCACCTCATGAAACAGGTAACGCAGCTGCATAAAGATGACCAAGCTGGCCATGGATAACCAGATGTTGCCAAATAACTTAACAAAAGGGAAAGAGAACGAAACATGCAATAAAAATGAATGCGAACTTGCTAGTGCTGAAGGTGAGGTGTGTAACAAAAGCTCTTAATTGTTGGTGAAGGTGAACTGGAACAATCGTTCAGGAAGCAAATGCATATATTTATCTCACTACCCTAAACAATGTACATGCTCTTTGGCCTAGTCATTCCAGCACCAGGAATCTTTCCTGAGGAACTAATCAGAAATTTAAAAGCTTTCTGCAGAAAGATGTCCATCCACGCAATTATAAAAAAGAAAATCAGAAAATGAACAAAATGCCCAGTAGGGGAATATTTAGGTTGTAAACTCATATAATATAATATTATATAGTCACTAATTATATTTATTATAAAATATAATTACAAATTAATATTATATTTTATATATAACTTTTTTTTTTTTTGAGGAAGATTAGCCCTGAGCTAACATCTGCCGCCAATCCTCCTCTTTGTGCTGAGGAAAACAACCTCAGCTAACACCCGTGGCCATCTTCCCCTACTTCATATGTGTGACGCCTGCCACAGCATGGCTTGATGAGCGGTGCCATGTCCGCACCTGGGATCTGAACAGGCGAACCCCGGGCCGCTGAAGCAGAACGTGCAAACTTAACCGCTGCCCCAATATATGTCACATTTTTAAAGATTACATGGGAAAATAATATTCGTTAAGCAAAAAAAGCAGGATAAAACTACCTAAAAAAACTAAAGCATGACTTAAAAAAATTATGTAAAGATGTGAAATAGCAAACTACTGAATACAATCTAAGTAACCCATTATAGGAGCTGGTTAATCAAATCATCACACATCTATGTGGTGGGATCTTTGTCTTGAAGGCATTAAAACAGCTGAGAAGAACTGCACAGGAAACTGCCCATAATACATCAGCTAAAGAAACTAAACTGTGCGTCCAAACATGATCTCACTCTATGAACGCATATCTTTGAGTATAGAAAGGAACACTAGACACAATAAAATGTTAACAGTTATCTCTGGGCATTTGTTTTGGGGGGGGGCCTCTTTTTTTAACAAAAGCTATACATTTTGTTTTTAAGTATATTTTCAAAGTTACTTTCAAAAAGTAGACTTAGAAATGTGCTGTTTCTAAACCAATAATTTGTAAGTGTTACTTTGATAGGCTTATAATTTAAATAAATTGCCAACCAAATATACCAATTCTCACCATTATTAGATCACCGAAGTGCTAACCAATGAAGCAGGTTTCCAACATTGTAATTTCTTGCTTACCAAAGTAAAATGTAAACAATAAAGGAGGGGAAATTAAGTATAAAGTTGGTTGTTTTTGTTTGTCTTGTTTGGTGAGGAAGATTGGCCCTGAGCTACCATCTGTTCCCAATCTTCCTCTTTTTGCTTGAGGAAGATTGTTGCTAACATCTATGCCCATCTTCCTCTATTTTATGTGGGATGCTGCCAGAGCCTGGATTGACAAGCAGTGCTAGGTCTGCGCCTGGGATCTGAACCAGTGAACCCCAGGCCACTCAAGCAGAGCGGGTGAACTTAACCACTACGTCACCGGGCCAGCCCCTACATATTTTGTTTTTAATTACAAAGATGGAAAAGTTATGAATCCATGAAGTAGCTAACACTGTGAGAATTTCCTCACCATCTACAAAGTAACTGCTAAATATTAGAAGCCATAAGAACTAAGGGGAGAGATATTCCCTTAATTTCATGCTAAAAGAATTATCTACTGACTTGGTCGGTGGAGGTAACTAAGTCTCTCAGGAGATTTAGCAAACTCCTGAGGTGGGTACCAGCCAAGGTGGTTCCACGACACTGCTTTACACCCAGCGGCAAAAAGAGGGAGAGGCGCAGCTGCATTTGTTTTTACAGTCTTTCAATGACATCCACAAAAGTTTCATTTCTTAACGTACTAACCAGGTCTCCTAATTCTGAAAAACTTAGCTCTCTGTTAGAGCTCCTTCTGAGGAAACGTACCAACATGTGAATGTGGTGCATGAGGTCCAGGGACAAGAGAGTGAGCTCCATGACAAAATCGGTGTAATAGACATACGTCCCCTTTCCTTCCCATGTCCCTTCGTGGTTGAGGTCCCAAAGGTGAATTACATATCTGCAGGGAATAGAGAAAAATCATCTTAATCACTTACTGTCATAATTGAATTTGGTTTAAACGTGATACAGTACAGTCACATTTTTATATTTTATACATATCTTAAAATCAACTGTATGAGTAGACCTCAATCACCTCCCTCCCAAATTTCTACTCACCTTAAAATCACATGAGCAGTCCTCACTGTCACAAGAAGAGACTGTAAGAAAAAAGACACATTTTTTCTTTTTTTGGTAAAATTTAGGATTGCTCAGGCCAAATTTACTTTACAAAATGATAAGAGACAAACGTTTCTCAGTTCAATTAAAAATCAGGTAAGGGAATTGAAGGAAGCTGATCAGAAGGTACAAACTTCCACTTATAAGATAAATAAGTACTGGGGATGTAACGTACAGCATGGCGACCACAGTTAACACTGCCGTGTGGCATACTAAAAACTGTGAAGAGAGTATATCCTAAAAGTTCTCATCACAAGGAAAAAGTCATTTTTTTTCCTTTTCTTCTCTTTTGGTATCAATATGAGATGAAGGATGTTACGGAAACTTATTGTGGTAATCCTTTCACAACATACATGAGTCAAGTCATTATGCTGTACACATTAAACTTCTACAGTGCTGTATGTCAATTACATCTCCGTGAAACTGAAAGGGGGAAAAAGCAGGTTGTCCAAGTTTAGCAACCATTTTATTTCACCTGCTTGAAATTTCCATGGAACATAACCTAGAAATTTTCATAACCTAGAAATCCAACTTTTACTGAGCCTTTCCCTGTTGAGAGATGACAACCAATCACACCTGTCCATTTCCTGAGGATGCCGTCTACAATCTTGAGGTTCATTCTAGTTGTCTGATGATCACTTCTGTTTTATACAGCAGTCACCATAAATGATTACCTAAAAGGGTGTCTGAAAACTTGGTGACCCTATAGCCAAGGACAGCTTAGGTGCTACCATCCTAGATATGAGTACCTACTCTCCAAGTAACTCTTTGTGCATTCCCTTTGCCTACACAGAAGAAAAGAGAATGAAGGAAATCAAAAATAAAATAAGCTCCTCATGGTATTTTGTATTATAGAAATTGATATTAAGAAAAATTTCCTCTTCCTCTACTAGCATAGAACTGTTACATTATTTATGTTTGAGATTAGGAAACTCCCATTTATAAAAGGAAAATATTTTACATAGAAGAGAAACACAACAAATATAAAAATATGATTCACTTCAAAATATCAAATCTGTAACATAATTATCTTAAAAGAATAAACAGTAACGAGCTAAAATAAAAATATGTACTATAGTATGATCCAATAGGCCTAATCTAAATGTCTTTATTTTTAGGTACACCTTTTTCAAAGTTTGGCCTAATATTAACTAAAAGGTAAAGAACCAAAAAGGGAGAACACAGAATCATTCAAATGGTGATTTGTAATAAAATCGATCTAAAGCAAACTAATTAACTTAAGTCAGTGTAAAGTTTTAAACAGATTTTTTTTAAGAGGAAATACAGTTGTTTACCTTTCATATACAGAAAATAGTCAACTAGGATTGTAAATGTTTTTATTAAGTACTTGAATGATGTTCCTTTTCTAATTTTACTTACACTACTATATTATACTCTGAAATGAATGCTATTAAGCAAAATTTTAACCCTATTCTAACAAATTCGCAATTAGTAGTTCAAACTTAGTAAGAAATTTTGATACTAGCTAATTAGCTTCAGTATATTTATTATTTCATTTTTTCCATTAATAATAGCAATTATGGGCAAGATAAAAGTATTTCACCTTTGGCCTGAGGCAAAAAGCAAATACAACCACTGAATATAAGGATATACAAAAAATTTTATTTCTATTGAACAGAAATTGGTATTTTCTGATTTAAAAAGTAAATTTTAAAATATACAAGAATATCTCAAATTAGTCTTTCAAAATAATGATTATAGTTTATATATTTATATTACTCTGTAAAATCTTAATTTATGCCATATCTAAAAAAACCAATTATAGAGTATTTGCTCATTAATCCCCACCAATCATTGTTTATAACATCTTCAGGGGAAGAGCCTTCCTACTGAGGAGCCATAGGACTTGGATGGTACCAAGTGCCTCTCTGGAACCTTAAGCAATTCACTTTACCCTCTATGCCTACTTCCCCTTCATAACTGGGAATATTAAAATGAATCAATACATGTAGGGTATTTAGAAAAGCCTCAGCATACAATAAGCACTATATAAATGTTGGCAAAAATAATTACTTTTTATTAGGTTGTAGCAAGGATTACACGAAATAACACACATGAAAGCATTCAGGACCACTACTCAACACAATACAAAGCAACTCAAAAACACTTGTTAAAATGAAAGACCAAATACCCATCAGTTACTTCGTGAGTGAAAATCATCTGTCAATAATCCTCTAGCTTCCTTGAAAATATACAGGAAAATAATCAGAGCAAAAACCCATGTCTGCCATCTTACCTCTGCGGCCATGAAAGCCAATGTGTGCATCCCATGGGTGTAGCCTGTGACACAACAGACAACTGCTAATCCACAGCAGGAAAGCAGCATAGCGATCAGCAGAGACAGAACTCGGCCGTGGCTACTCATAGGTGTGGTGGGAGAAAAGGAAAGCTGAAACACACAGAACAGGAGAACGAAGCTCATTCTTTTTTATGGCAGTGTTGAACTTCACTGAGAAACTCAAGGTTAATCTCAGTGTCTTTGCCTGGGGATCTGTGCTGTACGGCCGAATGCAAAGCACAGAAATACATCCCATTACTAGATGGTCAAAACTCTCCCCCCAACCTAAATATGAGTAGGAGCTGATATTTAGAGATCTATATCATTTATCAAATATAACAATACACATTATATTTTCATCTCCAATTCTCAAGGATCCTCTTACCACTAGGATTATAAACCTCTAGAAGCAAGTTTCCAAAGGCGTGTAATTCTTCTAACGTTCAACAGGACTCTGGACAGTTATACATTATGTTGTATTTCCTTCTCAACCTTGCTCTAGCTCTCCTTCCCAAAATTCACTTGGAGGACATTGCTAGTCTGCTTAGGGCTAGGACAACCGAAAGATAATCTAGATTGCATTATAATGCTATGTTAATGGTATACAAGGAGAGGCAACAGATGGAAAAGCCAGCCTGGAGCTGTGACTCGTGAGCATGAAGGTGTGGATAACAAATCAGTTAGGGAGGTCAGAAGCTCCTCTTCTGGAGCCAGAATGGGGGTTGAACAGTGAAACAGCTAAAGGCTTTGAGACTGAGATTAGCTCACAAGGAGGCACAAGGACCACCTGGTCCTTGAGGACTAGGTCAAGAAAAGGGCACACAAGGCTCAGGAACGGGTTTAACTGAGGGGCAGAACTGCAGGTGCATGTTTACCCGGGATCCCCGAGATTAGTTCCAGAGCACTAACGAGTGAGGGTTCATCTGCACAGCTCAGATCTGAAACCAAGAGACAGATCTTGTACTCAAACAGAAAAGGATTCACTTCTCCAGGGACCAAGGAAGCCAAGAGAGCTAATTCAGTCCTCACCCAGGGGTGGAAACAGTGTAAACTAGTCAGAAAGAAGGGCTCCAAGAAATAGAGTAAGAGGGAAACAAATGGAAGGAGAATAGAACAGAAAATACCTAGACGAGACCAGCTTTTATTCCGTTTATATATTAAGGTTTCCTTGCACTGTGATCAAAACAGTTTGCGTAGGTGAACTGACCCCACGTGGCCTGTAGTAACGTAATACACTATTGGGTAGGGGAAGAAACCTCTCTAGGAGACAGTGATCCTGCACTCCTCGGGCTCTGCAAAACGTTTCTCGAGAAACAGGCCATGGGTACCTGATCCAGGAGCCTTCCCTTGGAGGGCTACTCTGAACACGCCTGTTATGGTTCACTCATTACCATGTCCTCCCTTCCCCGTGCGGGAATATGTTCCAAGGCCCCCAATGGATGCCTGAAGCTGGCAGACAGTACTAAACCCTACATATACTATGGTTTTTCCGATACATACATACCTATGATAAATTTTTATTTATAAATTAGGCACAGTAAGAGATTAACAAAAATAACTAATAATAAAATAGAACAATTATAATACACTATAATAAAAGTTATGTGAAGTGGTGTCTGCCTCTCAAAATATGTTACTGTACTGTACTCATCCTTCTTCTTGTGATGATGTAAGACGATAAAATGCCTGCGTGATGACATGCAGTAAGTGAATGCTACTAATGACCTCCGGACATACATTTCAAGAATGATCATCTGCTTCCAGACCACGGCTGACTGATACCGTGGAAAGCAAAACCACCGATAAGGGGGGACTACTGTATACAATTCAAACCTGGCAAATGTGTGACTGAATGAGGAAAGAGCTTTGCTAAAAACTCACGTATTCAAATCGGTCCTTGCAGAGCTGAACCATCAGATGCAGAAATACAAGTCCTGCAAACCAGAGGCACCACATGACCACCTCTTCCACTGTCTGGACATTCAGCACACCAAAAATGAAAATGAACTTGTAGAAAATAAAATTCCAAAACTTGTCTTTGAGGTGCTAAAAGGAAAAATATTTATAAAGGTGAGTACCATTATACCTAAGCCATTTAAGAGAAACTGAACATAACAAAAGCTGGCTTCTATGGAGAAAATATTCTATACCGAGCTTTCTAACATTGTCCGCAAGAAAATACAAGGTAAGGAAAAAAATAAGCCCTCTGAACAATAAAGGTAAGACACCTACAAAACAATTTGTAGTCTTTGTATTGTTAGTCAGTCAATTCTGGAATTTTAGCCATTAAAAGGGGAGTGGTGTTAGTCTAGTACCTTATGTATTAAGAAATAATCATATACTTCCAAAGCAAAATAAAAAGAACAGTGAGGGCTACAAGTATCATTTTTAATACTTCTGTTCTCTGGATTCTTAAAACAAACAATAGAAAGGATCAGATTTTCTTCTTTTTTTTTTTAACATCCTTCAGATTAAAAAATAACATGCTCATTTGCCAAACCATAATCAATACCATACAAAAAAGTACAAAGAAAAGTAAAACAAAAATGTCTGAACATTTCTATAGTCTTTCCCCATGCACAAAACATTAATTTTTATACCCTGCTTTATTTCACTTATCCTATTGTAAGAACCTTACCAGCGTCAGTGAATATTCTCTGAATATACCATTTTAGTGGTTACAGATGGGACAATGAAACTGTTCTTAATTTTTCACCATTCAGAAAATGTTGCAACGAATATCTTTGTGTGAGTTTCTATTTCTTCAGCATTATAGAATCAAAGCTACAAACGTTGTTATGGTTTCTGGTAAGTAACATCCACCTGATTTCCAAAGAAGTTGTATAAACGTGCACTCCTATGAGCAGTGTCTAAGTGCATCTGCTTCACTGTACTTTCCTACACTGAGGGCTTCCCATTTTAAAAATCTTTACTATCCTGAAGAAAAGGGGGATGAGTGGCATCTAGCCAACAGGTATTAAAATAGACTATCAAGGGTTGGCCCGGTGGTACAGTGGTTAAATTCGCACGTTCTGCTTCTAGGCGGCCCGGGGTTCACCAGTTTGGATCCCGGGTGTGGACATGGCACTGCTTGGCAAAAGCCATGCTGTGGCAGGTGTCCCACATATAAAGTTGAGGACAATGGGCATGGACGTTAGCAGGGCCAGTCTTCCTCAGCAAAAAGAGGAGGTTTGGCAGTAGTTAGCTCAGGGCTAATCTTCCTAAAAAAAAATAAAATAAAATAGACTATCAAGCCATCTATAGGAGTGGTGGGAACTGAGTGAGAGGATAAGGAAGAAAACATGACTTCTAAGTATACTTTTATGTATGGTTTTGAACAACATAAATGTTTCACAAATTCAAAAAATTAACAGATAAAAAGCAAAAATTGAATAAAAACAGAACTAATTAAACCTAAATGTGTAACAAATTGATAACAGGACTACTTAAAAAATTATTTTGAGAACTTTCACACACTGTACTCTGCCTGTACGCCCTTTGTACAGAGAATAAAATGAACTTGGAATCTTGGTGAATGTCTGTTTCCAGAGCTGGGGCAGGTAAAGCACAAGGTGAACCTAGGACATTTTGTGCCCTGGTTTTGGATCTTTGCTCCACCACCTATTTGCTGTGTGACTTTGGGCAAGTCACTTAAGATCCCTGTGCTTTGGTTTCCCCATCTACAGGATGGGTCTTATAACAACGGCATATCTGCTGAGAGAACTAAATAAGTTAATATATGCACAGTGCTTAGACAGGTACCATAGTAGGCATTCAGTGCTTAAAACAAAATTGTTTGTTCTAAACCTCCACTTAACAGTTTATTATTTGTCCCATTTTAGGTATTCAGTGTCTTTGCCTCTAGCATTTCTTTATTTCTTGAACTTTAAGCACCCACAGAGCAAACCTATGTCAATTGTGTAGAGTTCTAACTAAAAATGGTGCTTAATAAAATGCTACCAGATGACATTAGTCAAAAAATAAGTCATCACAGAACAGCATGAAAGATGTGATCTATACTGAAAAAACTGAAAGCAGAGTTGAGTAACACATGTGCCCATTATGATTACCTCTAGGTACTGTAAAAATCTCTGTAATACTCCAACGTTATTACGTTTTCTGCAAATTTTGAATTGATATTTAACATTTTAGGAAAAAGAAGGTAGTATATAAGGCCCACTGGTGCCAGATCAATTTACCAGCCATTAGATGGCCGGCCTGGCCTGACCAACTTCTGGCCCACAAATCAAAAGTTCTCAAAGCACAAAGAAGTATCCTATTAAAGAACTCTACACTCCACTGATCCCATCCAGGAGACCTTTGGAGTTGGTATTTTGGAGAAAGCGCTGCATACTCACTAATGAAAAATCTCTGGCAAAACAAATACTCCTGCTCACAGCAGCATACAAGGGCTCAACCACACCATGACTGCATTTCACCTCTAAACTAGGACCTCAGCTGATTTGGTAACAGGAAATATGGGATGAAAGGGTAGGTAAGGAGTGAAGCATTGTTGTACCTCTTTTTTGTTTTGTTTTTTTTTTTGGAAGAACAGCCCTGAGCTAACCACCACCAATCCTCCTCTTTTTGCTGAGGAAGATCAGCCCTGAGCTAACATCCACACCCATCTTCCTTGCTTTATACATGGGCCGCCTACCACAGCATGGCTTTTTGCCAAGTGGTGCCATGTCCACACCCGGGATCCTAACTGAGAATCCCAGGCCGCCGAGAAGGGGAACGTGTGAACTTAACCACTGTGCCACCGGGCCGGTCCTGCATTGTTCTACTCTTAATGTCATGAGTCCTGTGTTTCACTACTGGCATAAGATAAAGTAAAATATAGTTTTGTTAGTATGTTGTTGTTTTAAAGGCCAGTTCTAAATTCCGATTTTAAAACATACCATTGTGCACTCTGTCCACTAAAATCCTTGGGGAACTGCCAATCTGTATGGTATGCTTGTGGCATAATTCCTTAAGGAGGGCATGTTCGGTTCATATATACATTCTGAGAGTAATGTTCAAACATCAGACTATCTCATCTGAAACAGGAACAAGTCACCTAATTTTCTGCTCATAAAATAATGAATCTTAATTTACTTTTCACAGAGAAAAATTAAAATCTCAATAAATTCCTTGGAAAAGAACCCATAATCTAAAGAGTGATATTTATGATTATTCAAACTAAAACAAATCTATGCTTCTTTAAAATCTACATCACAAAAGTCATGGGAAAAATAGCTACAGAGAACAATATTGGGAAAACTTGGCTACATTGAATATGGACTGTGGATTATATAAATTATTTTATCAAGGTTTAATTTCCTGATTTTGATCATTGTGCTATGGTTATGTAAGAAAACGTCCTTGCTCTTACAAAATACATATTGAAGTACTTGGGAGTAACAGGGTGTGATGTCTACAACTTACTCTCAAGTGGATCAGAAAAAATACGTATATGTAAATAAAAGGCAAATGTTAAAGCAAATGGAAAAAAATGTTAACAACTGTAAATCTGGATAAAGGATATATGGGAGTTCTTCATCGTATTCGTGCAACTTTCCCATAAGTTTGAAATTCCACCAAATACACAGTTAAAAAAAAAATCTGGTCACAAGAATCCATTCTTGCTGTCTGGGCTTACCTGTCTCTCGCTCACTCGAAGAGGGCCAAACACAATACATTGGATTAGCTTAGCCACCAACATCAACACACAGCAAGCAGTGTTTACTAGAACCTGTACACAAACCAAAGAAAGGAAGTTTATTTCCTCCTGTTTAAAAATAAAAGCAGTTCTAAAATTTTATATTAGGGATTCAGCCATCACTTCTAATGACTGAGCCTTTCCAGTTCTCTACTAGTATAAGGTAAGTGATATCTGAAGGGGCACACTTATTTATGGGTGGTGGGGGTAGGGATGAGGAGTGGGAGGAGAGGCACCAGCTTGCCAGTAATTCACAGAGCCCTGTCCCAATACGTACCCTCCAGCAGCCCATCTTCCCAGTCAGACAACTCAACTGTGTATAAACTTTGTACAGTACGTATAAAGCTGTATGTACCTTATAAACCGTAGGTGTCTCCTAGGTACATCATTTCCCACATTAAGATTCTGATAGCCTTAAGAAAACTTTTCTAGCATATGAAGTTATCATGAACAGTAAAATCCAGCACCCAAATATCCTGCCTGCCCTGTCAAACAAATAGAAGGTAGGGAGAGGAAGGTAGATGGTCACAACAAAGTCACAAGACCATGAAGAACTGATAGAAAATATATTGTAAACATATTTTATTTTAAAAATAAAATAAAATAAATATCTAAAAATATATTGCAATGGGACAATCAGCCAACCAAAAGATACGCTAGGCTTGGTGTTGGCCTTAAAGTAAAGGTTCTGGGGCATTAGAGGGGAGTGGAATCAAGAAACCAAGAAGAAGAAAACTGGCAGGAGCGGCCGAGAACTGAAAGGCAACCATGACACACCAATGTAAGACCAAAGCCTTCTTTAACGGGGGGGATGAAATCTTTTTTAAATAATTGAGAGGTGGATATCCTTACACTTAAACAACAAATCTAATGCTTACAAAATGAAAGCGCGCGCGGCCCCTGACCGAGAGGCTAGTGTGGCACATCACATTATTGATGCTTAAGTGATTTTCAAAACTCTGCACGACCCAAAAAAGTCAAAAGACCTTGATAAAGACAGTAAAGATAACTTTTAGTTAGAGCAAATGAAAACGAACATGAACTCAATGTAAAGGCTGCTTCAAACTTTGTTTCACTATGTTTACAGGAAGGTGGTCATATTCCTCTTCCCAGGTCATTCTTCCGTCTACTTTTAAAAGAAGCAAATGATATTGAAAAAAAAAAGAAAGAAAGAAAAGAAAAGGAAGGTGAGGGAAAAGAGTAATATAAGAAAGCAAGCTCTCTAAGGTCTCTTTAGGTTCCCCTTACTGTCTCACACCCCTCTGGGAGAACACATAGTGGCATCCTGATTCATTATAAAAAGATTAAATTATGTTTAGTTCTAGTCTGCCTGTCTAATGGGGCAAGGAAGTACATGAGATATATATATATATATATACATATATATAATTTTTTTTTTTACCAGCACCAGTATAAAGCAGGGTGATAGGAGCAGCTGTAGTTTTTGTTTTTCTGTTTTTTTGATTTTTGGTTTTTGCTGGGAAAGATTTGTCCTAAGCTAACATCTGTTGCCAATCCTCCTCTCATTTTTACCCCTCACCAGATCCCCAGCACATGGTTGTATATTCTAGTTGTAAGTCCTTCTAGTTCTTCCATGTGAGCTGCCACCACAGCACGGCTACTGACAGATGAGTAGTGTGGTTCTGCACCCGGGAACCAAACCTGGGCTGCCCAAGCAGAACACGCCAACGAACTTTAACCACTAGACCATCACGGCTGGCTCATGGTATATTTTTAAAGAAGCGAAACAAAAATAGTTTTGCTGAAAAATGAAACCATTCCAGTAATTAAATCCTTCAAATAACCAGTAAAAAATTCAAATTAGTTATCCAAAACATCCTGTATCCCTAACTTATGACTCCCTCTGGAACAGCTCTATTCAAAACTTTCCCACAAATAGCTTAGAATACTAATTTTTAAGGACAGGAAATAGATTTTAAAAAGGCTCCTCTTCACTGTCAATGGCTCTACACCAGTCAATGGGAACCTCAGTCAGGTTAATTAAGAAAAATGTCATAAGACAAAACCACAACCACAACCCCTCATGCCACATCCACTAGCTGAAGAGGATTTTTCAAATCAGCCAAATATCCCCCAGCCTAATAACAACACAATTTTAAAAAAGAATTCTTCCTGTTTTTGCATGCAGGCACATGAAGCAAAGAAATAAATTCAATATAGTTAGCATCTACTTGATCGTGGGATACGGAAGGTTAAGAGAAGTGAGGGAGATCTGGACCTGCCCTCGAGAACTCTGAGTATCTACAAGACATGGAACTTGGCTGGTACGCAGCTAACAGACCAAGCCAACTGGTGTGACAGCAATGAAGGAGAAAAATCAATTTTAGGGTCACTTAATCATTTCTCTACCCAAAACAGCATTCTCAAACATCTTAGGTTACAAAACAAAAAATAAAGTATTATTTAGTATTTCTCAGTTAAACTTCTTTTAACAAGTTTTTCTGAGTTTAAAAATAAGGTTTAAAAATTCTATCTTTGATTTACAAAAAAGAAAGTGAAAGTTTCTCATAATCCCATCACCCACCAATAACCCTTTCTTAATTTAAATGGCAGACTTAAAAATTAGAAAGGCTAAAAAGGAAAAAAAGGCTTGAGAAAGTATACTGATATTAGAAAGGGAATTTAGGCAAAAAGAAAGAGACAACCATTTGTGAACTTTAGATGAAAGCTACAGCTACTAAGGATTAGAAACAACTAAAAATTATTTCAAGGTTAGGTACAAACTGTTTTTAAAAATACCTTACCAATTATTAATAACTATTTACTCTATGTCTATTTATAGAAAAATGTCTTAATTTCACAAACATTATGTCGCTCCAATAAGGATACGCTAAATTCTCAACTTTAAAATTGACAAAGTCTTGAAAAATTGTAAATATGGAAAGAAACATAATCGCTGCAATTCTCATTTAAAAGCAAATCCCAAATCAGATCCCACTAGGTCACCAGGGATATTCTTACAGAAACAACACTTCAGGCCAGATTTAAATCCACAGAACCAAGACAAACCGTCTCCCTCCAACAATCATAATGAGGCTCACTTCCAGCACGGCTAGTCTGAACCACCGCTTTAGCCAGGCAGACCACAGTAAAAGCACCAACCTCATTTTAACTTCTCTATACTGCTAACTAATTTTTCCTTGCAGGCAGAATTCAAACTTAAATGTAAGTATAAGGAGTTCACCGGAGCAGTGTTTACAATAGCAGAAAAATGGAAAACATTTAAATGTCCATTGGGGAGATAGTTCAATAAACTGTAAAACAGCCATTCAGTGGAATACAATGAAGCCAGGAAAACTAACTCAGTAGCTCTACATTTACCAGTGTTATACAGAAACTTCAAGATAATTTGATCACTGAAAAGAAAAGCAAAGTCTACATATGTGAATACTATGCTACCTCCTGTGTAAAAAAAAAAGAGTATTTATACATACACATTTGTAAAACATGCAGATGGGAACAGTGTCAAGGACTTGATCATGATCAATGTGGCTATTTCTTAGTCTCCTACTTAACACCAGCACTAATTACAAGAAAGTGGTAATGGCCACTTCTAGGGGAGGGAATCAGGTAGCAGACAGAGGGAGATTTACTTATCACTGTCTATCACTTGTGTACCTTTTGATTGTTGTATCATGAGCAATGCATTTATTTTTTTAATTAATTTTAAAATCTATTAAACTAATTTGGCCTGCTTTGAAATTCCACATTATTTTTCTTATCATATGATAGGAGACTGACGAGTAACAAACCAAAACTGGGTGGCCTAAGTCCCAAGTTAACCTGTTACAACACACAGTATTTCTACTATATTAAAAGACTTCAGGAAAGTTTCGGGGCTGGCCCCGTGGCCGAGTGGTTAAGTTCGCGCGATCCACTGCAGGCGGCCCAGTGTTTCGTTGGTTTGAATCCTGGGCACGGACATGGCACTGCTCACTGAGCGACGCTGAGGCAGAGTCCCACATGCCACAACTAGAAGGACCCACAATGAAGAATAGACAACTATGTACTGGGGGGGGGGGGGGGGCTTTTGAGAGAAAAAGGAAAAAATTTTTAAAAATCTTAAAAAAAAAAAAAAAGAAAAGTTTCTTATATCTATAGCACTGTAAAAACTTTAATATTTTTTTTAAAACCTCACCAAACATCTTTACTTTTCATTAGTCTACATAAAATGAAAACAAGTTTTGCTTGTCCCTGAGCAGCCTGTAACAGAACAGGTCAGAGAGCAGTGACTCAAGGAACCCCGACTTACATCAAATTTAAACTCATTCCATCTACTCTAAGGCCCCATAAGAAAACTTCCCTCCCAGAACGGTTCTACTGTTCTACTGGAGAAAACAGAAACTAAATTCTCAGCCAGCTGAAGACCTTCAAGGAAAAGAAAAGACGGTGGCGACAAATGGCTTAGCCACATTTACCACTGTGTAACCCTGGAGGTATTTTTCATCCTGTAAAATGCTGGCCACCAATGGGGCAGTATCCATGAGCCTGTGAGGACACGCAGCTAACCTACCAGGAACTGCTTCAAGGACATGAGCAATATGGATATTTCTTAGTCTCCTACTTAGCACCAACACTAACTACCACCCTCCACATACCATTTGTCTGTCTCCTCCCTTTAAAGACAGTTGGAATGTTATCTCTCCGGAGGCTCACAGCGACAAGCATAAAATGCCAATAAAATTCAAAGATGCATACTCCCCCTTATCGCATCATGACTGTGTTCCTCTTCTCACAATAACAGGGAAATAAGTGAGACTATGCACACAAAGCACTCAGCACACATCTAGCAAGCAATCGAGCAGCAGTCTCCTTCCCCTCACCCTGAAGATTTTTCCTATATTTTAAAGTTGTTTATCTAGACTTACATCCTATTATTTACAAATTTAGTCTTTTTCTTCAGTTGCCCCAACATTTCTGGACCTAACATTTTTCTCTAATCTTCTTTGGAATATTCAACTCATAAAGACTCAAACCTAGCAAATTACTTTCAGTTTTGACATTGTATAATTAACTAAAGACGGGCTCTTTAAAGCAGGAGTCAGCAACTTTTAATCTAACGGGCTATCAGTAAATATTTTAGGCTCAGTAGGCCACAGGCTGACACACAGTTTTCCGTTTTTCAAAAAAAAAAATAACCCTTTAAAAATGTAAAAACCATTATTAGTTTCTAGACTGTACAAAAACAGGCAGGGCCAAAGAGGCCACCACAGTTTGCTAATCCATGCTTTAAATGGTCAGTTCAGGGGCCGACCCTGTGGTCGAGCGGTTAAGTCTGTGAGCTTGCTTTACGGCCCAGGGTTTCACTGGTTCAGATCCCGGGCGCTAGCACCAGACCTAGCACCGCTCATCAGGCCACGCTGAGGCAGCATCCCACACAACATAACCAGAAGGGCCTACAACTAGAATATACAACTACATACTGGGGGGCTGTGGGGAGAAGAAGGAAGAGAAAAAAAAAAAGATTGGCAACAGATGTTAGCTCAGATGCCAATCAAAAATAAATAGATAAAAAAATAAATGGTCAGTTCACTTTATCCATTTTCATTTTTGGTGATTTTTGCCCCTTGAGACTTGTATTTAAATTCTTTGACCTGCATATAATAAAGTCAGAACTTTAACACTTGTTTCATATTTCTGTTTCTTTATTTTACCATGTCCTGCTCTTACAATTTTAGAGGCAAATCCATAGAAAAGTAAAAAAAAAACAGAAAGGAGAAAGTAATGAAAATAACAAGTAAGAATAAAGAATAAAGTTTAATGGAAACAACATCTGAACAATAAGCCTAGACATGAATAACAAAATAAAACCTAATCTGGAATGGAACTTTCGAATGAAAGTTCTAGAAAGACATGAAGAAACAAGTGATCATGTCATGGGTATTTGCTGGCGTGAGAATCCCAGAGCCTCCCTCTAACCTGTTTTCAATGTCCATGCCAGAGGGCCACCTGGAGAGTGGGGCCTTGGGGAAGGAGGTCTTAGGTCACTACATCTCCTGCCTCTTCGCATTCTATGGAAATCCATTTTCCTCGCTGATGGCATAGTTTGTGCCCTGAAAACAGCATTTCATCATGACAGCCCCTCTTCCCCCACAATCCCACTTAAACTCTAGGGCCCACAAAATAATGTCCACACTCCTTAGCAGAGCAGGCAAGGTTTACATAATCTGACCTTCGCCCCACACCCCTTTCCCTGCCTACTCAGTTTCTCAACTATTAGTGTGCCCCAAATCACCTAGGACATTAATCAAAATGAAGATGCCAAGCCTCCACCCTTCTCCCGGAAATTGATCCCCAGGTAGAGCCTGAGAAACTACATTTTACAAGTATCCCAGGTGACCACGAACCAGGCTGCCAGGGGTACAGTTTGAGAAATACGCCTTCAGAGGGGTTGCTCACCTCTCCCTTTCTCATAGCAGCATCACTTCCCTCATCTCCTGTGACTCCTGGGTCTCCCCTTCAGCATCCCAACCTCACTCTTAAATCAGAGGATCCAATGTAACTTTAATTTAACAGCCCACTTTATGAACTGCTCTGCATATGCTCTGCACTGTCCTCAATACACCAGTCTGAGCTTCACATGCTGTTTCCTCTACCTGGGACGCCCTGTGCTGCCTGCTGAGCTCCTCTCCATCTTCCAAGGCTGGGTTCAAACACCACCCTCCAAGCATCCTTCCCTGAGCATCACTTTCTCTTTCCTCCAAACTCCATCATATTTTCTTTATATATCTATTATCATTTAGCAGATTTTGACATATTTGTATACGGATTGCTTTGAGAGTAGGGGAAAGTGTTCACAGCTGTGCCCTCCAGAGTGCCCCAAATACTATCCTTGAAAGGTTTTGATTTGAGTTTGTTAATCCAAAACCTCCTGAGATGCTATCAGACCTATATTAGTCTAAATTGTGCTCTACAAAGATAAGTTTTAGAGATTCCAATACTCCAAATAATAGCAGCAGGACTTGGGAACTGGCCAAAAGATCAGTTTTTGTTTTACCTTGCTTGGTTTTAAAAAAACTGAATCTGAATGTCTTTGGGCAGAGTGCAAAAAGGATCCATTCTGACAAAGGCCTCACCACATACTCACTCAATAATGCTATCTGTCAGGCCACAAAGGAAGGCTTTTGAGACTGTAACTCCTACTCAGCTACTAAAGCAGGAACCATGGGGGCTGGGCCGTCCCATGGCCGGGTGGTTAAGATCAAGCGCTCCGCTTTGGCAACCCAGAGTTTTGCTTGTTCGGATCCTGGGCACCGACCTAGCACCACTCATCAGGCCATGCTGAGGTGGCCTCCCACATAGCACAACCAGAAGGATCTCAACTAGAATATATAACTATGTAATGGGGGGCTTTGGGGAGGAGGGGGAAAAAAAAGATTGGAAACAGATGTTAGCTCAGGTGCTAATCTTTAAAAAAAAAAAACAACCATGTAATGGGTGATGAGGGTTAAAAAACCAAGGAAAGCCAAGATGAAAACTGTAAAGACCAAGGAAAAGATGGAAGAAAAACAGTAAGAAGATCAACTGAGAAAGGAGAAAACCATCAACAGAGAGGAAGAAATGATAAACTTGCATGAGGCAAGTCCTCTACTGAAAAGGAAATTTTCTTCAAAGTATTAATTTTCACAGAAAAATCAACAGGCTTTATGTAACGTTTTATGAAAAAGTGTTAACCTCGGAATTTGAACACAGGTTTCATAAAAAGAAACTCTAAGGGGAAAAAAATCATTGGACAATACTAGTAGTTATTATGTACATACTACATTGGTTCCTTCTCAAAGGCTTATTCCTATCTCATACTTAAAAAACATATCAAAGACTAAAGTATAATCTTAACATTTGGCAAAAGCACTCTTCACATCACTTTCAGTTGTTTACCTGCTAAGTCAAAAATAGATTTGAAATTAAACAAGAGATGCAAGTTGAGTTCTTTCTCTTCTCCCTTCTTGGGTGCTGTAAGGTGCAACCTCACCCAGCAGGGGAGGAACGGAACCTCACCTTTCACTGCCTTCTACTAATCTCTTCATCAGAAGGACCAGGAGACTTCATCCACAGCCCACAGAGTTCATAAACCCCACTGCTTCCTGATGAAGCACAGTGGGATTAATTACAACAAATGAGTTGCATATCATTCTATACACTTGGAACATTAACCTCCGTCATTTACAGCCGACTCTCAACGCCAAATGGGAACTTGCAGGAGGAGACAAGACTCAAGACGCCACAGTAAATCCAAGTGACAGACTAAAATCTTGGAGTAACTTTTCTGATCACTGTGGGGTTTATATAAGCAGGCATTCAAGGCCAAAGTGGAAGTAACGTTCTTTAGCCAAGAAGCTGTTGATCTGCCCAGCCTGAAAATTATCAGTTCTAATAAGCGAAACCAGCATCTATGCCTCGTAAACGTTGCTTATCTTGCATTGGCAGACGAACTGCAAACCCTGTTTTAAAACGGATCACTAAAAGGAGAAATCTTGAGTTAAAATGATGAGCGGCCTCTAGACTCCAAATGTTTTGCTGCCTTCAGACATCAAAGGAAACCGTCATGAATCATCAGGTAAAAGCAGCAGGAAAGGAAGCACGGTTTGTAGGTTTGTTTGACCCAAAGAGGACAATCGCATACGAAATGGCAAAAAAAAAAAGTGGTGGGAGACGGCCTCTCTCCGAACAGGAGTGTCCGAACACCCCAATGGCGAAAGCCCTCCCGGACTCGACACGCGAGTTCCGTCTCTGCCCTCTCCTCTCACCGGAACCCCACAGCCCTCCCGTGCGGGACCGAGTCGGAGAAGCCTTTCAACTTGCGGCACGACGTCCCACAGCGGCCGGGGGCCGACTCCCCGGGCCCAGCTCGAGCTCGTGCAGCTTCCCTCCCCGCCGGCCCTCGGCATCCCCGGCTCCGCTCCCGTCTACTACTGCTACTCCCCCCGCGCCTCGCCCCGGGCCCCCCCCCAGGCCCTCGAAGGCGCCCGCCCTCGGGCCGACCTCCTTCCCACGCCCGGGCCCCGGCACCTCACCCCGTCCTCCGGCGGCGGCTCGCGGGCGGGGCTCCGCCCCCCAGGCCCCCCTCGCGGTGGTCCCCGAGGGAGGGGGACCCTGGCCCCAGCCACGCCCCCCACAGATAATGGGTGACATGGCGGCCCCCGCTCGGCGGCCGGCGGCGGCCTCGCTCACCCACACGAACAGGCTGTCCGAGAGCAGGTACTGGGCCACGTCGCGGGCCCGCGGGCCCCCGGCGCTCGGGCGGACGAGCGCGGCCGACTCCGGCAGCACCGGGGCCGTTGACGACTCGGGCTCGCCGGGCCCGGGCCCGGCCTCGGGCTGGCTGAGGGCGCGGTAGGCGCTGACGATGGTGCCGAGCAGGGCCAGGCCGCTGAGGCCCGTGTAGGTGCGGAGGCTGGGCCAGGGGAAGCGCTCGAGGAAGAGCAACGGCATGGCGGCCGCCGCGGCCTCCGGAGCCCAGGCCTCCCCACGCTGCGGCCGGGCCCCTGCGGCGGCCTCGCGAACGGCGCCCACGGGCTCTGGCGTCGCTGCTGCCGCCGCCGCTGAGCCGGGCCGGGCCGGGCCGCTGCTGGCTGCTCGCGCCGCCCCGCCCCGCGCCGCTCCCGCTGCTGCCCCTGCCGGCGCGGAAGAGCCTCGGCGGGCGCGGCGCGGGCGGGACGGGCGCGGGGGCGCGGCCTCAGTCCCCCGCCCCCCGCGGTCACGCCGCCGCGCGGCCGGCCGCAGGCCTGGGGGCTTGGCCCCCAGCATGCTCCTCCGCGACACCCCAGCCCCGGCGGCCTGCGGACGCGCGGGACACCCGGCCGGGCCGGGCCGAGCCGCAGCGTCGCTCAGGCCCCGCGCCGCGTGGCCCGCCGCAAGCCGCCAGCGTCCGGCCCTTGCCCCTCCGTGCCCTTTCACCCCCCTTAAGCAGGTTCCCGCCGCGCACCCCTGCGGGTCTAGCAGCTTCCCGGGGGCCGAAAGAGGAGATGGTGCCTGGGGAATATGGGAGGCCCTGACCCCAAAGAAAGAATATCAACAGTCTGAAATTTCTGGCCAATGAATTCTTAAGTTTCTGCCGTTTACTAGTAGCCCCGAACATAGTCTAAGACGAACCTGATTTAGTGGGAAATAAAAATGCATTCCCTCATAGACCAGGTAGGAATCTAAATAGTGCAGCTACTTTGGAAAATAGTCTGTCAGTTCCTGAGTTCCACGCCTAGGAGTAGACCCCAGAGAAGTGAAAACATACCTCCCCACGAACGTGTACACAAATGTCCGTAGCAGCACTGCTCATAGTAGCCAAAGGGTGGAAACAACCCTAGTGTCCACCAAGTGATGAATCGATAAATGGGGAATATCCATACAATGGAATTTTATTTAGCCACAAAAATAGACGCTACAACGTGGTCGGACCTTCCTTGAAAACATGCTAAGTGAAAGCAGCCCCCCAAAAAGGCCACATATTGTGACTCCATTTATATGAAATGTCCAGAATAGGCAAATACGTTTATAGACACAAAGTAGATTAATGGTTGCTTAGGGATGGGGAAATGAGGGAACGGGAGGGTAAAAACTAAATACGGAATTTTGAAGTGATGAAAACGTTCTAAAATTGTGGTGATGGTTGCACAACTCTGAACACACTAAAAGTCATTTAATTGTACACTTTAAATGGTGAGATATATCTCAATATGTGAATTATAGCTCAATAAAGCTGTTACCAAAAAAACAGCACTACCAAAAAAGTGTTATTTCGGGGGTCTTATTCTTCCTTGTAACCCCAAGGCCTGGCCCACAGTAGGTGCTCTGTAAATTTCTGATGAATCTTACAAACTTTCAAAACAAAAAATCGTCTTCAAGATCTATTTTATACCTGATACTCTAATGCTAAAAGTCTACTAGTCAGAAAACTAAAAAAGATCTCTCAAGGTTATTAGCTTCTACTTTGGAATTTTTAGGATCCTATCAAAGGGCCTGTGAAGAAACACAACTGTTTGGCTTTTGTAGGGGGGACACACACATCTTTTATGAGGTCTGTATGAATATTAAACTTCAGTTCCCTTTGATTCTCCACCTGCAGCCATCTGATTAAAATGCTGAACTTTGGAGCCAGCCCTCATGGCCTAGCGGTTAAAGTCCCATGCGCTCTGCTTCTGCGGCCTGGGGTTTGGTCCCTGGCGCGGAACCACACCTCTTGTCAGTAGCCATGCTGTGGCGGTGGTGCACACAGAAGAACCAGAATTTACAACTATACATAACTGTGTACTGGGCTTTTTGCGGGTAGGAGGACGACTGGCAACAGATGTTAGCTTAGGGGTGAATCTTGCCCTGCAAAAAAAGAAAAAAGCTAAACTTTCAACTTTATTGGTAAAATAAAGGAGAGCTGTATTTTGAAAAAATGAAGACAGTAATTTTCCAGGGAAGTAACTGTTCTACTACATATGAGCTCCCATAATTTTTAAACCACACTATCAGATGACCCACCTTCTGTCCAAGTCACATTAGTTACAAAATACCACACACCAACTGTGGCCCGTTACAAGAAGGGGGCTGACTGTTAGTATATCTGCCCTTATTAAGGCACAATACTCCACCATCTTGAATTCCAAGGGGCTACACTCTCCTCTAAATTGTATTGTGAAATACTACTACTTTCTAAGTGTTAAAAAAAAAAAACTTGATAACCTGTTTTCTGGAATGACTTTGTAAAGCGTTTAATAGCGACTTTTTACTTTTGGTTCTGACTACGTAAAAACTATAGTCTAACTAAATTCATCCTAAACTTTTAGAAGCTTTAACTTTCTGAAGATTCAATGTGAGATTAAGTGAGATTAACCCAACTATATAAGATTTTTTTTATTTGCATTTTAAAAGATTTCAGAGGTTTGTGTCTGGATATTTTACTAGGATAATTGGTATTTGTTCTACCAACATTTTTTCTCTCTCATTCCAAGAAGGTAGCCAGGCTTTTGCACATCCTTCTCTCAAGGATTTTTTTTGGCAAGGATGGGACCCACCTTCTAAAGTCGACCAACGCTTCTGGCTCTTCATGGTGCATCCGACTCCATGAGAGGATCAGGGGAGGAGGCAAGACACAGAAGTGATGAATATTTAGTGTGCCCAGGAAGGCTGGACCATAAGCATAGGGACTACCAGTATCAGTTGAGTTCCAAGGCTCAAGTGTGGCAGGGAGGCAGCTGCACCAGACATTAAAGGGCTGGTTTGGCTTGGACAAGAAAGTATCTGTGGAGTCCACGACACTCTCCCTACCCCCACTTTCATTTCAGAGTACCATTTATGCCTTCTGGATTCTTGAGAGACTTTGGGTAGGTCCCCACTCCCAATGACTGAGAGACTGAAATTCCTGCCATCTTTGTGGAATGGTGGCTCTGATTTGGTTTGATTTAAAGGAAATAAATGTCATTTCAGACAAACCAGAGTTTGTATGGAGTAAGATTCACACCTAAATGCATTGCTATTTTCATTTTTTAAAATATCTGAAATCCTTTCATATTCATGACCTCATGTGATTTTCACCATCCTGTGAGAAAGGCTGAGTAGTTTTGTTAAGATTCTTAACATCCTTGGGCTGCCTGGTGGCATAGTGGTTAAGTTTGCACGCTCCACTTCCAGGATTCGCGAGTTTGATCCTGGGCAGACCTAGACACCACTCACCAAGACACGCTGTGGCGGTGCCCCACATAAAAAATAGAGGAAGACTGGCAACAGATGTGAGGTCAGGGCCAATCTTTCTCACCAAGAAAACAAAATTCTGAACATCCTAGGAACTGAACTTCATTGTCTAATCTAGTAGCCTTAAATGAACTCCCATGGAATTCTGGTGTTTCATTAGTTGGACCGTGTTCCACTACTAAATCTAGCAGAGGAGCAAAACTAACCAACTCCTCAATTTTGTAGGGGAAAAACTAAGTTAATGGGCATATTTCAATCCTTAGCTTTTCTTTCATAATTTTTCATAGTTTTTTGGTGCCTGCTATAAAATACACTAGTAAAATTTTCAGAAATTTACAATAACTTTATGAGGTTTTGTTCCACATTTGTCCAGATATAAAGACTCAAGGCTATGGTTTGACTACACATATATTCTTGTATTTTGGGTATAAACTGTTTCTATTTAAGATGCTGAAATTACACAGCATTACATAAGCAGCAAGCATGGTATCACGGAACATCATGACTGCCAAGCAAGTTTGAGGGAAAAAAAACTATAGGAGTCAACACTCTCCTTACCGATGAGAAAATGCAGTCCTCAATGATACAATACAAGAGTTAACACAATTATGTGGCTACTTCTAAATCCCGGTCTTCAGGTACCAAATCCAGTGACCTCTTGGCTTTGGAGGAAACCGAACCTGCCTTTGAATACTGCTAACACACAATGGAGAAGTGTGAGGGGAGGAGAACAACGATGTCCCAGGGTCTTCAGGACCTTGCTATTATGCCAAGCTGTCCTCTCACCAGTGGCCCCTAGCCACTGACACTGAAAAAGAACCGTGCAGGATTTCTAATGGCACACTAAGGCTAGTAGCCACACACAGTCATTCTGTTTTAATTTTTTTTATTGAAATGACAATAAAATTAAAAAAACAGTGACCATTTTAATCAACTTTTACTTTACAAATATAAAAATATAACCAAAACTTCAAACACTTTCTTTTATACATTTCTATAAACTTAATGCCAGAAAAATCCTCAAAGCCAAACTATAAATGACGCTTGTACACTATGATGTGAGCACAGTAAGCAAAAGTTGAAGTTTTTAAATGCACTGATCTCTCCCTCAACAGAAAAGCATAATACATTTTCCCAATTTATCTCTAGTCTTACAATACAATCCATCACTAAAATACAAATTACAGCTAACCTGGCTTAATCTAGACTTACTTAGGTTTTAGCCTGTTTTTTCACAAAAACAACCTTGATAAATATAATACAAGCTAATATTAAAATTGTGTTTTATGGCTCAAGTCAAATTACAGCATTGTTTCTCATCACATATTTAAAGAACAAAGGCAAACTGCTTGAAGTGAGGCCACTTTAACCCAAATAATAAGTGATGTAAAACAAGTGGAAGAATTATAGGAAATCAAACCTTATGCTACAGAAGCTGACTCGTATTACAGTGACAAACCACTAAGCCTTCTCTGGCAAGGGGACATACAAAACCGCACACTCTGTGAAGCAGTCTTAGTGATGGGCACATACTGTCCCAAACACTATGAAGTAGTAAAAACATGAAGTTTGAGGAGCTCCAATGTGGAAAAGCTACTCCAAGCATCTCAAGCAACTGAACAGGTACTTACAAAATAAAGTAATAAAAGACCTGAGAGCATGAGTCACATCATTTAAGAAAGGGAATTCTAAGTTGATTGTTTGCTGGCCTGTGGAATTTGGAGGACCCCCTACCTCTCACTTCTAATTAAGCATGGAAGAAAACAGGCTGGCTAATTTGGTTGTTTTATCCAAACAAAATGCTAACTTAACAGAACCCTTAAATATCCAAAATAATAACTGAAACACGCAATGCTAGATACAAGGTAAGACAATGATAAAAAGTAAAAAATCTTCCAGATCTGTTAAAAGTACAAATTCATATAAAGACTTATAATGCCATTTTAAGTATTATCTACTTTTAAAAAAATCACAAGTCTTCATCACTTAGGAGAAAAAAAATTTCACTTTTCTTCAAAGTGATGTCAATCCTACATGTGATTTAAAACATTTGAGTAAAACTTTTTAGTTTTTTCTCTTAACCTACTGAATATTTTCTAGTACCATTTAGTAGTTTTATACAGAATATGCACTACTTGGATTACTCAGAAAAAAATAACATGGCAAATATTGTAATTATACAAAAGAGGGCTCTCATTTATAAACAAACCTGAACACAAAAGGCATTCAAAAATATGTCAGTTAATGAAGAGCTCACTTTAAAATTATTCAGTATTTATTATGTAGAGAACTGGAATGCATAATTTAAGACGGGTAGTTTTGAAAAAGTGCGCTAAGAACTTATTTATCAAAAGACCTTAGTGTCCAACAGTGCCCTTATACCCTCTTGTACTGCTAGAGGAATACATCAGATTTCAATTTCCCTAGTTCTACTATTTCCATCAGGAAACTTAAAACGAGAGTACTGAGAAACAACCATAACTAACCAGCCCAAAAACAGCTTTAGAAACTTGTATTTGTGTATTATGAATTTTATATTCAAAACCAGATCTCTTAAACTCTAAGGTTAGTAACCCAGCCAACTTAAATCAAAGGCTTTTCTCACCTAGGCCACAACATACAGATGACTGACTCAAGCACTTAGACTGGGAAGTAGTGATCAAGAAAGGATTTCTAGGTCAAAGCTTAAGTTACAAAGGACATGAGTTGCCTCAAATCAGATGACTCTTCAACTCGAACACTCCTTACTGACAGCACTTCATAAATCACACCAAGAACAAGTCCACCTATCTCCACCCTCCCCAAATGGCAAGAGCTAACACATCTGAAATGTCACTAGCTTTTCACTTGGATGCCAGAAGCAATCACGGAAGGCATGCTGGATCAAGCCATCTCCATCTCTGCCCAACCTGTAGGGCTCAACTAATCAGTGAGGTTACCAGTAAAATTAAAGTAAGTTAGAAATATGCTAAAGTAAACAGGAGGGGCAGGACTGTCAGCCCCAGAGGGAAGAGGACTATCCGCAGAACTGCTGGCTTTTTCAAAGGAAATCGCTGGTAATTTTTGGTCCTGGAGACTGGTGCTCATCTACTACTCAGCATGGGCACAGTTACAGTCACTACTTGATACACAACGTTGTGAAGGTTTGACAAGACCTCAATTAAATAAATGTGAATGTTCATAAATAGAATTGCTCAGTTGCTCTTGGTTTGATTTCCCTAAGTCTAAATAGGGAAGATTATAAAATATACCTTTCACATCAGCCAATATTCAGAATTGCTCTGTGATCCCAGTACCATGAAGATGAAAGAACTAATCAAAAGGTCATTTCTGTCCGCCTATTAAGAACTTAACTATACCAATCTCCTTTAAGTAGCTGTATCTTACAAGATTTCCTTTACATTAAGCCTACAGTCAAAAGGTCATTTCTGTCTACCTATTAAGAACTATACCAATCTCCTTTCTTTAAGCAGCTGTATCTTACAAGATTTCCTTTACATTAAGCCTACAGTCAACAAGCTTGTAATAAGGCATACACAGTATACTTTGACCATTAAGCAATGACGTAGCCAGTAAACTCCTTTGCTCTAAGATTCCTTTTTTATTCCTCCAAATTTGATACTATTTAGCAGTGTTTTAAAAAGCTTTTGGAATTTGGTATTTTTCTCTTAGGTGATAAAATCTATCCCCTACCCTGTCCTTAGCTTTCAGTTGATTAAGATTATTCCAAAATATTTTTGAAAAGCTTTGTGTTGCTTGCTAAAATCAAATTTTCACCTCTGTGGATATAATTTCAAGTCAACTGAAATAACTAATTTTGCAATCCAAGAGTTCAAAATCTAGCAGACCCACTTTCAGAAACTTCCTTTACAGATTACCATTTTACCACGGTCCTAAGAATAACTAAGACACAATGTCATAACAGCAGAAATAATTAATACTTCCATTATGCGAAGAAAAAAAACTCTAAATGAGCTCTGGATCAGTCTCATTTTATACCAAGTCCCATGACTTTCCCTGTCCTAGCCAATTTTAGTGGTTTCCCACATGTTTAAGGTTCACTGCTTGTAGTCTGGCTGTACTAGTATAAAATGTACCAGTCAATAACATACTGGGAGTTCTGCTGTAATATAACTCACTAGAGGGTAAAATTTGGTATAGGAATTGCACCGTGGACTCAATCAAGCAAATTCTAGTTCCCAAAAGTAACAGAAGATCCTCATCACAAAGATTTATAACATGGTCTTGGAGTGTACCTGCAAGAATGGTGTTGGAGCAAGGGTCTCATAAAATTGACTGACCTAAACCTGCCATTATCTCTTAACATTCATCAGCCGGCGGGTAGGGGGCATGAACGATCCTTACTTTAAGATTTTACAAGTTTAATGTGAAATTAAAAAAAAAATACAAATAGAAAGAAGTCCACTTTCTTTAATGTACAAAAAAGTGTGAGAACCAAAAGTAAACATTATCATATTTGTTTACACCATTATCTAGTTCTTCATATTACCTTTACTATTCCAACAATAGAAAGTAGGTGGCAATTTAGGGAATGGGAAAGAAAGAAAACCAAAAACAACTTTTCTACCATGTTTATTTTACACTGTGTGTAGCTGTGCTCACAGAGACGGCTTCTTTCAATTCACTGCGCAGGAATTCAGTTGTATATAAAATTGAATCTGAATTTTCAAAAGAACAATAGCTTTATTAGAAACAGGATTATTTACATAGTTTCTAACTTAGACAATAAAGAAATTTATTTGGACATTTTTGGCTTCCCCCGCCACCAGACATTTCTGGCACTTTCTACACCTAGACACATTTTTCTCTCACCTGTCATATCTCACACATTAAATAACATTGTTGTTGAATACTTACAATAATAAAAAAAATTTAAGAGGGTAAATTTGATTAATTATCCACTAACAAGTTCCTTGAGGGAAGGAAAAGTTGTTACACCTCATTGTATTCTGACCACACGACACAGTTCCTGAACCCAATAGGTGCTGTCTAAATAAATGAATAATATGGCTCTTTTTTTCATATCCCATACTTCAACTAGTAACCCATCAGCAGACTAACACAGAGAAACAAAAGATGAAGTTTGATCAGTGTCACAAAATTGAAAGACCCATTTCATACTCAACAAGCTTTCATAGAAGGTCAAAATCACTACCGGAATTGTTTTTAAATTCACATTTATTAAGCACTTACCTGGTGTCTGGCACTATTCTAAGCACTTTACATGTGTTTTTTCACTTGGTCCTCACAATTCTATGAAGCAGAGACAGCCATCCCCATTTACAGATGAAGAAAGAAGCAAACAGGTATAATCTTTTATCCGAGGTCACACTGCCAGGAAGTACTGAAGGTGGAATTCAAACCCAAACACTGGCCGCAGAATCTATCTTAACCACTATGTGATTCTGCGATTCCTATCTATGGTTGGCTCCAAGGACCTCACCCAGTACAAGTCAACTATTTTAAAAAAAATGCATAGCTCATCACTCTAACCTGCCTAGAAAAAATATATCCAACTCCATGCAAGAATTCAAGACTTAATCCCACATGTTCCAATTTGGGCCTAAATACAGTAGGTTCCAAAAAGAAAAGAGAATATATTACACCAAGAGATTAAATCTTCATATTTTTATATAGACAACTCGCTTCATATTTATTATTCATTGCTGACTGCGATTTTACCAACTCTTCTTTGAATGAAGATTTCAAACTTTACCAGAGAATTTCAGATTTGGGGAAGAGCAGTTACACAAATACCAGAATGTGATGCTGCAACTTAGGGTCTGGGGACACTTTTAGTCAGTCATAATTAATCTATGGCTTGTACGTGACCTAAGGGTCCATCTACTGTCTTAAGTTTCCTGAAAGATCAAAATTCATGAACTACTCCTTCCCAGTGGTTCAGAGCATTTTAAATCTGGCATTTCAGATGAATCAATCACAAAATGTTCAACTTTACATACCTGCTCAAAAGCTGAGGGAGACTAGAAATGATGGGTCCATATCCTGGTGCATTGTCATACAATTCAAACAATGGTGCAGCTACCAGCTTGTAATTTTTAGGGACTGCAAACAAGGCTAAAATAAAATAAAACAGTATATTCATTTTCTATAATTTCTCATGTAATCACTGCTTCTACTTCATTTGTAAAGTCATCACCAATTTTACATTCAAGAAACTTTTGAGGAAAAAAATAATTCTCTTGAATACATTTTGGATGTGTCTTTTAAGCAAAGTTTATAGTGAGAGCTTTGAAACTGACTGACTCTCTAAAGAGATCCATGGTATCAACAACCAAGAGTACCTTGTAAGTCCTGGCCCTGGGAGAAAAGGGAGAAGAAAAGTCTCTTGGGTTTGTAATTTACTTTGCATCCCATTTTAAGAGTATCATAAGAAATGGAATAATTACTTGTTAAAATGCACAACAGGCCTAAAAGATGGTATTAAAAAAATAACAATTCATCTGTCTCCTAAAATTTTCAGTTTATCACAATGTGAAAATCAATACCAGCAGCTAATCAGTTACTAACAATATCTTAATCCAGTATTTTAGGTTCCTGTTAAACTTAACTTTTCCCCCAATAGCATGACTTGCACATCTACGAAAAAAACTAGCTAATTCTATACAAACATGGTATGTGTTTTTAGCTTTCGAATAAATCCAAAAATTCAAGGATCCTAGAGAAAACACAAATAGAGGTATCCTTGAAATTACTCTACAGAAATTTTTAGATGGCTGCCTTCAAAAACAAAGTAACTTACCTTTCTCTTGAAGTTGGACCAAAAACAACTTCTTATGCTCCTTAGGTTTTGTAATATGTGCAGGAATATATGGATACTAAAATAACAAGAGAATAATTTGTAGTTGCCAAGACACCTCTCATACTTCCACACCGCTATTTATCAATTTCTCCCATTTCAGATGTTAAGCTCAAATAGCAACCCTCTGAGACCAAGCTCCTCATAACCCAACAAAATTTTATTTTAACACGTATCCCACAGCTTCATTTATTTCTTTACATGTTTATTCCCCAATCGAGTGTAATCTGCTGGGAGAAACAGAATCATTTGCAGTCTTCCCTTTACCAGGATCTAGTACCTAACGGATGCACCAATAAATAAATGCTTTAATATAAGTAGTAAACCATTCAAGACAAATATGTAATTACAGGATTTACAGCTTGAGAAATTTACAACACAATGAAGTCTGATATTAATCTTTTATAAAAGTTTTTAAAAAAATAATATCATTACCAATTTAGATTTTCTAGAATCCTGAGGTGGACATGTTTACTATATTAAAAGTATAAGCATAGCCTGTGAGGTATTTGACAAGAAGCCCCTCCCCCTAAACCCACACACACATCCCGCCTGCCAAGACACATGCTTCAGGAACACCACATGAGCAGTTTAATTGGAGTTCTGTCAGCAAGGCAGAGAAAGACTGCTTGAGAAAATATTTTGGAGAATTTAAAGGGATGAAGAGAATTAGAGAGGAGAGGTTGCTACGTCTTTTTGTAAAAAGTGCAATTGGCTTAAAATAAACACCAAGATGAGGACTAGAAAAGGCAGGCTTAAAGAAAAGGAACATATAACCTCAAGATTTCTTTTTGTTCTACTCCGTGTATGTGATGAAAACCTTTCCTACATCTCCCCACAATATATTCGGAAAATCAACTTTTGCTTTTGGAGTTGTATTGAGGGAACGGGAATTAAAAAGTACTGAAAATAGACAAAGAGGGAGAGTAGGATGAAAACAGAGGCTACCAAAAGAAGGCATTATCACCCCCACCTTACGAAAAGAACTTATGCTGAGAGGCTAAGCATCTTTCCCAAGATGACATAGCTAAGCAGTGATGCCAGGATTCAACTCTCATCTAACTATAACAGCCTATGTTATTTCCCACTGTGCCATCCCACTGGTACCTAACCATTATTCAAGTTAGAATAATTATATACCAGAGCCATCCCTAGGGTATAATGAACCAAGACGACAGTCTCAGGCTTTGGAAGTTAGCTTGAATAGCACAGGCTAAAAGAGACCTGCGGTTCACATACAACAAAAGTTCCCAAACCATGACCAGACCAAAGTGATTGGCATTACCCCAATTTTCTTTACTATATGTTCCTTCTCTTTTAAGCCTTTCTTCTCCAGTTCTCCTCTTGGTGTTTATGTTAGGTCAATTGCACTTTTTACAAAAAGATGGAGCTAGGGAGATGGTCTTATGCTCTTTTCCCACTGATTCCAAGTTTACTAAACCAACACACATCCCTTACGTTCTATCTTAAACTAGTAGAGCCAATACTAGGGTTCAGTGAATTCAGGGAACTGCCCTAGGACTGTGGTAGGGTAGATGAATGAGAGTATTCAGAAAGCAGCCTGGAAAACTTTGGGGTTATTACTGAGCATTTTTCAGTTAGATCAAGGAATGTTCAAGAAACTAAAATAAGTTTACAGTAACTGTTCTATGTATCTTTGGATAAGGAACTTCACATTTGATGAAACTACTTTCTTAAAACCAAGACAATTCTCAGGTAGTGAGCACTAGCACCAACTTCCAAAGCACCTTATCTTCCCACCCCTCAGCCATATGAGGGAGTGAGAAGGAAGAGGACAGAACAATCTTTAGCCTGGCTGATATTTTGTGAAATTCTTAACCTGGAACATCTTCTCATGCAAAGAAGCCATCAAAATCATAGAGCCTTGTCAAAAGAATTTGGGATCCAACTTCAAGAGGCTCCCATTAGCCAAAAATAGGAAAATTTGCACATCAGTAACATTATCAGTCATTACAACAGTTTAAAACAGATCAAATGTATTGAAATACATGAGGTCAAATGACACTTTAAAAGGTCACTGAAACAAATGCTTTTTGTGCCTCTCATCATAGTTTCTCATCCCACCTCAGACCTCACGGCAGCTGTGTAAGAAAGTGTCAGAAAGCTCCCTGCTTGCTCCCACTGTCTCACTCTCTTGCTTTTCAGCCTCAAAGCATTTCCAAAGCCCTGGGAAGTCTCTCAACCAGTGCTCAGACTCAACATAAAAGAACAAGGGAGTTACTATAACCCTCTTGTAACAAGGGCTAGGAGTCCCCAGCCTTCCATCCTTCTGATGGACAATTCTGAGCTGCATTCCACCTGGTTGCTCACAGTCCTTAGCAGGATCAATTCAGTTGCCCACAGCTGTCATAAGATCAATTACGTTCCCTTTTTGGACTGCTGCTGCTTCATCTCTCCCTTTCCTTGTACTCTGCTGCTTCCTGGGATCACCTCTCAAACAAACATCTGCACTCAAGTCTCTGTCTTACTCTCTTTTGAAAAAAGTTAAGTCTTTGGAGAATGCTAAGGAATTAACTCATTCTTCTGAAAACTGGTAAGTAGCGGAAAAGCAGCACGTATTCTTTCCTACACAACTACAGCACAGGGTAACCAAATAGCTGATGAGGGAAGTTTCTCTTTATATAAGGATCACAATCCTACAGAAGTAATAGATCCAGGAAAACTATTACCAATGAGCTGATAACATTACAAAAAGAAGCAACGAGATATTATAAAATTCCGGATAGAAGCACACAATACCACCTGTGCTGGCCAGCCTCCAAGATGACCCCCAATGGTCCCTGTCTCCTGGTATCCATACCTGTGTAGTCCCCTCCCACGAGGTACTATGTTGGTTTGTGTGACCAGCAGCACACAGCAGAAGTGATGGTATGTCACTGCCAAGATTAGGTTATAACGACCGTAGCTTCCTACTTGGGTACTCTCTGGCACTCTATCTCTTGGATCACAATTCTGAGGGAAGCCAGCTGTCTTACAGGGAGTTACCCTACGGAGAGGCTGTCATGGCAACTGAGGGAGGCCTTGTGTCATCAGGTGACAAGGAACTGAAGCCTTCAGTCCAACAGCCCAGGAGGAACTGAGCGGTCTGCTAACAAACACATGTGTGAGCTTGTGATCCTTTAGCTTCAGCCCAGCTTTGAGATGATGCAATCCCAGCTGACAACCTGACCAGGACTTCATGAGAGACCATGAACCAGAACCACCCAGCTAATCAGCTCCCAGACGCCTGACCCTAAGAAACTAAGATAATAAATCTCTGTTGTTTATGCTCCTAAGTTTTGGGATAATATATTTTGTGGCAAGAGACAGATAATATAATACCTATGACAAGCCTTGTACCTCCCTCTCCCCAAAACTGAGCCCAAATCCAATCTATCGATCTAACTACTAATTTACAGGACATAGAGGAAAAAGAGCTACATGTTCGATGACAACACGAGGACACAATCAGCAGTGGAAACACTAAGGACTTTAAGTAGCCTATTTTCATTAACAAATAAATTACAATGAAAAAAAAGAAAGAAAAGGAACGAATATGTAGATACCAAAGAAACTATCCTAATTTGAACAAATTATAAGAATAAAATTTGCAACTATCAGGGATATGTGAACAGTGAGTACATATTTTTAATGATACGATGGAATTGTTTCTTATTTTTAGTATGATAGTACTGAGGTTATGCTTTTTAAAAGATCCTTATCTTTCAGAGATGCACACTGAAATATTTACGATTGAAACAATATCTAGGATTTGCTTCAAAATAAACTTAAGGTGAGGGCGGGGAGAATGGGGCGATGGGGAAAGGAGCTTGATGAAGTTTGGTCATGAGTTGCTAACTGATGAAGGTGGATCACAAGTAATGGGATTCATTTACTTTTACTAATCTCTCTTTTTGTATGTTTGAAATTTTCCTTTAAAAGAAAAAATGCTTGGCTTTTTAATTTTTTATCTAAACTGAGGAAGAAAAAATTTCAAGGCAAATTCTACTATGATCTTTTTATTATTTTTTTTTTAAGATTGGCACGTGAGCTAACAACTGTTGCCAATCTTTTTTTCTTTTTTCTTTCTGCTTTATCTCCCCAACCCCTCCCTGTACACAGTTGTATATCTTAGTTGCAGGTCCTTCTAGTTGTGGGATGTGGGACGCCACCTCAATGTGGCCTGACGAGCGGTGCCATGTCCGCACCCAGGATCCGAACCCTGGGCCGCCGCAGCAGAGCGCATGAACTTACCACTCAGCCACGGAGCCGGCCCCCTATGATCTTTTTAAATGGGTGGAATTAAAATCAGTTTCCTACTTCCCCCAATGCCCAGCAAATATAACTGAACACTGACCTGAGGAGGTTCAAAATTTGGTCTCCACCAGTTACCAATGCAGTCATCAATGACCCAGTCTTGCAGGACTCCATCTTGACGACCCAGTATCTATCAAGAAGAAATGAGAGAAGCAGTAAACAACTAAACATACATACCCTTGAACACCCTTCTTCAGTGAAGAGAATACTTTTGGCAGCACTCCTGAGAGAGACATGGCTAACATGCCTTCCATATGGATTGCCTTTCTATAATTTCTTGTCATTATCTGTGTCACTCTGCCCAAGATACACACTATTAGTTCAAAATTAGGAATCTAGAATCAACATAACCACAGACAACCAATAAGTCTGTTGTTAGGTCCTGGTTATACATGGAAAACCAAAGGTGATCAATTACCAACATCAGCCAATGGCATGCAGTAGTTTTTCTAGAATCAATTACAGCTTCTGTAAATCCCCCACCTAACCAAGTTACAGCAATACGTGTGCAAAATTCACAACTTTCCTTTTTATGAATCTGTATAGCATACCATTAAACTTAGGTTATTTTAATCAAAGCTATACTCTACACATTTTAATTGGTCAAAAATGGTTCTATAAGGTTCATGAGAAAGGGCAGTTCCCTGTTCTACTCCATCCATTCCCACAGGCTATAACTTTCAACTCTTAGCTGTTTCTTCCCCTTGTAAATAAACTGTTTAGTTTTAGATTTACAGAAAGGCTGCAAAGATGGTACAGACTTCCCATATATGCCATATCCAGTTTCCCTTGTTATTAATATCCTACATTACTGTAGCACATCTGTCAGAACTAGTGGACTAGTGAATACTGATACCTTGTTATTAACTGAAGTCCAAACTTTATTCAGATATCCTTAGTTTTTACCTACTGTCCTTTCTCAGTTCCAGGATCTCACACTATATTTAGTTCTCATTTCTCTTAGGCTTCTCTAGACTGTGATCGTTTCTTCAGACTTTCCTTGTTTTTGCTGATCTTGACAGTTTTGAAGGGTACTGGTTAGGCATTTTGCAGGATGTCCCTCAATTAGACTGGAGTTATGCATTTGGGGGGCTTGTTTAGGAAGGAAGATCATAGAGGTAAAGTGCCTATCTCATCACATCATTTCAAGGGTACATTCTATCAACATGACTTATCACTGATGCTAATCTTGATCACCTAGCTCAAGTAGTGTTTGTCAGGTTTCTCCACTGTAAAGTTACATTTTTTAACACATTTTTTTCCAATCATTTCTTGACTACCTTTCATTTTTAAAAACCTAAAAAAACAGATTAACACCCTCTACTGTGGATGGGAATTTAGATCTCAAAATCACATCCCCCATTCATATTTTCTCTTCCACCATCCTCCCATTATCAATATTTAAGTCAATATTCAGTATTTAAATTAATATGACTAGGTGAATCAGACATAACAGTATTTAGTAAATATAGTTTCCTTACTTGTGCAGCTATCCTTTTCTTTTTAGTTGTTAACTGTTTCATTTCATTTACTATCACTAATTCACGCCCACAACAGCTGAAATTTCTTCTCAATTCAAATATCAACTATTCTGTCAATTTCATATTTTCCTAAGAGACATTCTTCTATCATCCTACTCCAATCTGTGGATGTTCTCTGCCCTACTTCACAGTTGGAGTCCTCAGGCTTCCCTCTGCCTCTCACCTATGTTGTTAGATCCCCTCTATGTTCTGAATCCTGTATCTTCTGTCTTAGTCTATTCCTTCATTTTGGTGGCGAACACTCTGCAGGTACTTTCTGAGGAAAGGTACAAGAGTTACCACATTTTTGGAAACTCTGTATGTCTGGAAATAACTTTACCTGAACACGTGATTTACAGTTTGATAAGACAGAAAATTCTAGACTAGAAGTCATGTGCTCTCAGATTTATGAAGGCATGTTCCAGGATCTTTTAGCTTCCAGTATTATTTCTGGAAAGTCGACACGATTTCTGATTTTGATGATTTGTATTTAACCCACGTCTCGCGTCCTCACTCCTCAACTCTGGAAGCTTTTAGGATATCCTCTTTATCCTTACTGATTTAAAATTTCATAATCATGCGCCTTTGCATGGATCTTTTAACCTTCATTATACAGGGCAGACCAGGAGGTCTTTTTAATCTGAAAGCTTACACTCTTTGAGTTTGGGAATTTCTTCAACTATTGCTTTGCTAATCCTTCCTTTTCCTCTGTTCTACTTATCTCTAGTTTATACTGGTCCTTCTCCAATGACCCACTGATTTTATCTTTTCTCACCTATGTTCTCTTTTCATCCTACTTCCTGGTAGATTTCCTCAACTCAATCTTTTAACTCTACTGAATTTTTCATTCTGCTAACATTTTTTTAATACTCATGAGTTCTTTTTTTTGGCTGAACAGTCTTTTCTAGTGGCACACTGTTCCATAGATGCAGTATCTCCTTTTATCACACTAAGAATATTAATCATAACTTTGTGAATCAATGAATTTTCTGTTTCTGTTGAGTTCTCCTGCTTCTTTTGATCTCTTTCTTGTTAAGAAGCTTTCTCCAAAAACCTGCTGATACTTGGTTATTTGCTCACAATCAGGGGTAAAGCAATAAGATTCTTAATTGTCACTTCTGTGTGCATTAGTGATAGGGTTACACTTTTTCTTTGGGAAGATTCCCAAGTATCATCATCTGGAGTTTTTTTTTCCCCAGACTAGTCACTTTCTCCTGAAACAAAACCTCCAACCTTCAGCCTGGGGTACGCAAACCTAGTTGTCAACACTCTCTCGGCCTAGTAAGGTTAAGTCTAGAAGCCTCACTATTTGGGATGTAAACCTTCACTTGTTATCCCCATCTTCTCAACTTTTACAGTGCTTTGCATTTTCTGATTCCATTTCTACAGAGGAGTTGCCAGTCAGTAGTGGGGAAGATATCTAGGAATATAAATACATTCTATATGGACTGTCAATCAATCTAGTTTTCAGTCCACACATGCCTGCACTTTCACAGGCACCAGGCACCTCCAATTCCTCAGCCTTTCTGGTGTTCTGCAGTGCTGGGTCCTGGACTGCCCTCCTGTTGGGCTGAGGTTTCTGCTAAGGCAGTTATGATTTGCCCATCTGCCTTCCAGCTTCTAAAATTTTCTTCTTGCCGTTGTCTCATTTTGCACTCCCTCAATCCTACTGAATTTGTTAGCTTTTTAAAACCCCTTTATTGCCTTTTTTGTGGAATTTTGAGAAGGAGCTGAGGTAAGCAGATACGTTTAACCTACTATAAGTAAACGGAAGTCTAAGCACAGCATGATATTTAAGAGTTATAATGCATTTACAAAAATACTAGGAAGACAAACCAATAGGTCAAAGTGGTACAATTAAAGGTGAGTTTAGCCTTGTTTCTCCTACTTTTCTGTATTTGCCAAGGTTTTTGCATAGAACATGTATTAGTTTTGTAATTGAAGAGGAGAAGGAAAATTGCAAGCTAAAAAAGAAAAATGTTTAATAATGAAAACAACTACAATCCCCAAAACTTCCAGCATCTATGCATTCAGCCTCAAGTCTTAAGAGACAGACTTAGAATGACTTTTAACAAGCAACATAATTTGGACAAAGCCTAAAAGATATGTGCAAAAAATGAAATTAGGTGTGTAACAGGAATCATTCTCTTGTCAAAATTCTATAGACGCCTACTCTGGAACAAAACTACCTGCATCAAATCTCCAGCTTCCCAACATACTAGCTGTGTAACAGCAGGCAAGTTACTTGAACCCTCTGTGCCCAGTTTCCTTATCAGTAAATGGGATTAATAATAGAACCTACACTTCCTAGGGCTGTTGTGATGATTAAAGGAGTAACTGCACGTAAAGCCTTTAGAACAGTGCCTAGCATAGTAAGTACTCAATAAATGCTGGCTTTCATTAGTCATTATTGTTATGTGAACATTTTAATGAAAAAAAAAAAAGTAAGTATAAGTTCAAGTTGTAGAAAATAAACCATGGTGCTAACACTCTAGGGTTTAAATTTTATTTACTGACAACTAAATATTCAAAATAAACATCCTTTTTACAAGATATAAAAAGCCTAATTATCCATTAGGTTGACAGTATTCAGAAGGGCAATACTAACACTGCCAAAGTGGTTAAACAGAAAAATACCTCTGTCATTAAGCGTTTTAGTCCTTCAACTTCATCTTCTCCTGGGTTAAGTTCACCACCAGGTCTGTATAAAGGTTAAGAATTTCAGCTTTCAACTTAATACAATTTGGGGATAACAGGAAGAACACAATTATAGTTATTTCTATCAAGTAACTGAATAACACATCAGGGTCACATAAGGCAATCAAAGCAAACATCAAACGGAGGGAGAAGATTGTGCCAGAAAGTTGAATTCATGTTAAATCACTAGACTAACACAAATCTTAGTTTTAAACAAACAAACAAAATATATACCATAACATAAACATCACATAATTGCTGGCCACCAGCCAATCTCAATCTCTTTTCTTTGAAAGCTAACTGGTGATAAGAGTCTAGAAATACCCAGAGAGCAATGGATCACATTCTTTAGGTCTGAAGAATGGGATATTTTTTAAGAACTCCAATCTAAATACTTGAGACTTCTCTTTTGGTACAATCTGGTCAAACTGTTGTGGACTAAATGTATACTGAGAAATTTATTTATGAGCTTAAATGATAAAACTAAATAATTATCTATAAAAATGTATGCCATTTGAAGAAAAGGAAGCATTATCCATCCTAAGAAAGAAATGTCATCAATTGTTCTTAGTAATACTACAATGACAGAGAAATTAAACCTGGACTAATTTCTTTCCCAGGGCTTCTATCAAACTCAGTCATTAACATCAACAATATAAAGAAACATGCAGATTTCTAGTCAGGCAATAAATGAGCACTGGCCTAGAAAAAATTACTCGTGATTTTCTCTTTCTAAAGACTTCACTAACAGTTTGTTGAGATAAATGACTAAGGGCTAAAACTGTATTCGAAAGCAACATAAAACAGCAATCTTATTAAAAGTTGTCTTGCTGTTCCTTTCCAATGACACTTACAATTTGAAGAAAGTTGTTCCAAGCTGCAGCAGTAGCACGTGGGGCAGCCGGTGCTCATGGACAATCAGAACCCCTTCTACAGTCCTCCTCATGCCAATTTTATCAAATTCCTCCCTCATGCGCTGAAATCTGGCTGCAACAGAGCTGTCCTTCTCATAGAGGGGCTCCTTTGTACCAAAAGTATAATTGGTAAGAGGGTACCTGTGATCCAAAGACAAACATCAAACATGAGAACTGAAGACCATAATTTACAATGACAGATACCAACCATATATAAAGAAACCATGGTAAAAAGTGTATATATGGTACTCAGAGTCATAGGATTCGCCCAAAGTTACACAACTAGTTAACGAGACAGCAGAATTAGAATCCAGCTCTTTGGACTCTAAGGCCAGAGCTTCCATTAGATCAAACTGCTACTCCACACTTGAACTTCAAGTCTAGATAACACTATCCTTAAGGCTCTTAAATGTTTGAGAAGTGGTTATCTGGGTATCTGATAATTCTTTGCTTTTAGATCATGGCCACTATACTAACACTGCCAACCTGGCTAATGTCCCCCTGGGTTCCTCTGACTACCAATCTACTCAGAAATTCTATTAATTATGGGCGCTAGTGGCTAATCTCTTTCTATAAGCTGAGCCATCACTTTTCATCATCTCTCCAGCTATTTTCTATTTCTCCCAGTCAACTCTCCTCAGACTTTTCTGGTACCACAACCCTTTCCTTTTCAGATTAACTTTTCTTTCACCTTTAAATCTGTTTTAGCCTTCTGCCTTTATTCTATTCAGTATCCTTATTCTTCCTTTCTTTTCATTCAAATCTTCTGCCCACCATATCTAATCTGAATATTCTCACCTTTATCAAGAATTCAAAATGTGGCTCATATTGTTGAAGATACTTATCTTACCTAATAAAAATGAAATTTTTCCTTAAAGATAGTTAAAAATACAATATTTCTATTTTATCACATGTACCACTTTGTAACTCCTCTGTCTTAAGCCTTACAGTAAGAAGCCTGATTATAAGCTTTTGAGTAAGAAGAATGTTTTGGCCACACTTGCCTACCCCCAAGGTATGTATCCTATCAAAATGCCTTGACATAAAAAGTCAACAACTACACAACTAATCCACTCAGCTATTCTTTTTTTTAAAAGAGATTGACCCTGAGCTAACATCTGTTGCCAATCATCCTCTCTTTTTTTTTTACTCTTCAAAGCCCCAGTACGTAGTTGTATATTCTATTTGTAGGTCCTTCTAGTTCTTCCATGTGAGCCACAGCCATAACATGGCTACTAACAGATGAGTGGTGTGGTTCCACGCCTGGGAACCAAACTTGGGCAGCTGAAGCAGAGCATGCTGAACTTTAACCACTAGGCCACGAGGGCTGACTCTCGACTGAGCTATTCTTGAAAGGGGAACAAATCAAGGTTGCCAAAACTTAAAAAATTACTTTAATGGCAGAAGCCAAATTCTACACATAAATGAAGCAGCTCTAAAATAACTAAAATATACCATATTTCTAGGGTGCTTTAAAGATTTTTAGAAAGAACTTTCCCAGTAGACCCAATGCTGAATCTAAGATTGTCATTAGCAGCAACAATCTCACACAGCACTATGGGCCAGGCAACTTTTTTTTTAAATGCTTTATATATATTAACATTGAGTTCTTACAACCTGAGTTCCAAAAAATTAAGGCTGGCTATAACACACCTCTACCGCAAGAGCCAGCTCTCACATCAATAGGAGATGCCGTCAAGAGGAAACGTAAGAATTTTCACCTGTGCAATCAGACTGACAGCCCAGACACATGCATATAATTTCCATCATCCTATGAGCTTTGTAAAGCAGGGACTACAGTTTATTTTTTATTTCCTCACTACTGTATACCAAGCATTATGCCCAGGGCCTGGTACAAAGTAGGCACGCATGCAGTGTTTCCTATAATAAAATATATTGGGGGAGAGAGGACTTGTTTTCAATTTAGATCATTACTCACCCAGGTGAACTGAGTTCACAACACAATGATTATTTCTGAATGCTGCATTTATACAGGAGGAAAACTACTGTAAATCCATCAACTCATAACTTTAATGAAGCAAAGATTAAAACACTTTCACCAAGTTAATTCTACATAATGGCTTAACGCAAATTGATCCAGTAAGGAAGGGAAAACTAGGTGAGTCCTAGTTCTAATTACCACTGAAATTACTCCAGAAGCTGTGCTTTCATCTTTTTTAAAAGAACATTTGCCTTTTTTCATTCCATGGAAATCTTACAAGGATTTTTAAAAGAAGAGATATGAAATTATGTTAACAGCTACAGAGATATTAACTTGTATACACAAAACCATCTCCTAATTCCAGATTTCATAAACCTAACGTTTTTATTATCTAAACTTCCAAGCCAGCACCTGTTTTGCCACATAAAACAATAACAACCACATTTTCTATTTCAAATCGCTTTTGAGGGGGAAAAGTTCATTTACTCGACTATAAAACAAAGAAACACCTGGAGTGTCTTATCGAAACACCAGTATTAGTAAATCTTTGCACATTTTAAACGATGACCAGCATTAACTGGCCACGTTCCTCCTTTTGGATCAGCACCACGGTGCCTCAAGAACTCTCAGAAAGAATAAAAAATCATACTGACAATTTCCTGAGCAAGACAAAGTCCAAATGCCAATTACCTGCCACAGCGAGGTTACTTCTGAGAGTGACCTCGAAATGCAATGGCTTGAAGTACTTAAACAGAAGGTGTTGACAATAAACCAAGCCCTCAATGGGTTCCCTGGGGCTACATTCTGGACGCCTCCATGGTCAGGAAGTGCAACCACAACAGTACCCGCCCTCCCACGCGGGGGTCTACTGGGTGCCTGGAGGCTGTCGCTGCAGCAGAGAAGACACCTGAATGCCTAGGGCAGGCCAGAGAGCCCTGGGCAGACGAATAAAATGTGGTGCATTCATGAGCTGAAATGCAATATAGCAATTAACAGGAAAATACTAAATCTACGCTGTACAGCTAGGTCTCGAAAGCTTACTGTTAGGAAAAAGTGAAAACTGCAAAAATGATACTGCGTTATACCATTCATAGCAAATAAAAACACAAAACGATACCGCATACGGGATGCGAAAGCGTAAACAATGGACCGGAAGGATAAACCCCACGTTTTGCGGTTGGTATCTCTGGAGAGATGGGGAAAGGACGACTTCAAAGCAAACTGGGTTTCCTATAATGACTGAATAGAGGAGCATAGAAAAAAGTCTTTTCGGGAAGAGGAAAACCCTCTCGAATAGGACTGCAACCCCTTGGCGCTGGAGGACAAGGAAGCGGCCTCAGGGAGCCGGGGAGGCGCGCGCCGGCGAGCGGGAGCGGGGCGGAGGGGCGGCGGGAGCCCGCCGAGGCCGGGGGCGCGCCGAAGGAGAAAACTGGAGCCTTGCGGAGCGCTCACGAGGACCGGGACGCCGGCGAAGGCAGCGGCGAGGCCAGGCCGCACTTACAGGTTGATGGTGCGCTCCAGCGTGAGGGGCTTGGTCTGCTGGATGTACTTGTTGCCGAACTGGTTGACCCCCCGGGGCCAGCCGGTCTGCGAGCGATTGGGCGGCACCACGGACATGTTGGCGAGCTCGGGCACTGGCGGCGAGCAGAAAGGGGGAAGGCAGGGAGACTTTCCCTGTGCCTGCGGCCGTTACCTACGTCCCACTTAGCAGCCGCCGCCCGCCATTAACAGGAGAGCGCAAGAAGGGGCGTACGCACGCCGGAAGTGCATCCAGAGCCTCTGGCGGCAGGAAGTAGGGAGGCGGTGACCTGTTAGGCCGAGCACCATTGAGCCAATCAAAGGGAAGATGGCCGCAATATCTGGAGCTCCCATTGGTAAATCCGGCAAGGCTTCCGCCCCCTCTTACTTTGGTCCTTCCTATTGGGTGACGCCGGGGAACGTGGGAAAGGAGGCATCCTGGGAATTGTAGTCTCCATAGGGAAATAGTTGCTTGCTCGGTGTGGGGTGGGGAGAGGGTCTGTAACTTGGGAGGAGATGAATGGGAAACGGCCTGCTGAGCCCGGCCCGGGCCGGAAAGGGAAAAAGGGAAAGAAGGAGGTGATGGCGGAGTTTTCGGACGCCGTCACAGAGGAAGCCTTAAAAAAGCAGGTGGCTGAGGCCTGGAGCCGCAGGACGCCGTTCCGTCACGGTAACCGAGGGCTGTGAAGGGGGAGCCGCCGCGCGGGGTTAGGGGCCTCTGAAGAAGTCCTGGTACTCGAGCCGGTCCCTGAGCGGCGGGGCCACAAGGGAAGAGGCTCTCGGAGAGGGCGTGACTTTGGCCACCTCTGACCCTCCTGCCTGGCCTGCTGCCCACTTCCATTCCAGGTTCAGTTTGGATTTAGAAACCTGAGAAGGGAAGACCTGTAGGCCGGAGAGTTTCGGGAAGTAGAGGGCATGCAAATTCGCAGTGGAATTCTGGAATTAGAGATAATTGAGTTAGAATCCTCTCCACCGTCTGTGCGTCGTTGGGCAATGGATTTAACTTTTTTAAACTTCAGTTCCTTCCTACGTAAAAGATGTTAAATGAGATTCGTAAGCGAATGCATGTAACCATCAATAAATGTTTCCCTGAGTAAGGACCAGTAAGCCTTTGGACACGTATTTGAGTGGCTTATGCGATTTCTCCTCGGAGGGTAGAGCTCACTTGTCCCGGGATGGTGTAGCCAGAGCATGTTGTGAGCTGCCAGATAGCACGCCCCTGAGCTTACTCGTTTGATGGCACGCCCCTGAGCTTACTCGTTTGATGGCACGCACCTGAGCTTACTCGTTTTTACGCGCCTGTAGTTCGACTACATGACCCGTGAAAGCAAATGTGTGTTGGCTAAGGGAGGGAACCTGCATTGAACGATTCCAGCCTCGGCTTCAAATATCACCTCATAGGATAAGGACTCTGCTTCATGCATCACACTTTCCCTTCTAAAGTTTGCCATGATTTTTGTTTCAGTGGTTAAATGCTTTGAAGAGGTGAGTCCCGAGTGCCCTGGATGCACAGAGAAGGTGATAGCTTAGTGTTTAAAGTGCAAGCTCTGTACACTCCGCGACTTCTCAATTTCCTCATCTGTAGGATGGAGATAGTGATAATGTTTACTTTAGAGTTGTTGAGAAGATTAAATGCAGTAATGCGTGTAAAGCACCACTGTGCCTGGCACCTGGTAAGTAGTAGTGGTGATTATTATAGAGGTGCGAAATCTTCCCACCAGAGGCAGTGGGTAGAATGTTGAGGTGAAAATCAAGAAATTAAGGGAGGTTATGCCTGAACTGATTGGAAAAAAAATATGTAGTAACTTCCTCTGATAGTAACTTGGGGAAAGAAAAAGGGTTGAAGAAAAATTGCCAGCCAGTGTTGCTATTCTGATTTTTAATTTGCTACTCTTATTTTAAATTTGGGGGGAAGTGAATTAAGAATCTAAAATACATTCAATTTGGGGCAGCCAGTGGCATAGTGGTTAAGTTCGCGCCCTGCTTGAGCAGCCCTGCGTTCACGGATTTGGATAAGGGGGGTAACCTACACACTGCTCATCAAGCCGTGCCGTGGCGGTGTCCCACATACAAAACAGAGGAAGATTGACCCAGATGTTAGCTCAGCGACAGTCTTTCTCAAGCAAAAAGAGGGAAATTGGCCGAAAATGTTAGCTCAGGGCAAATCTGCCTCACCAAAAAATAAATAAATAAATAAAATACATTCAATTCAATAAGTAATCATTGAACTAAAAAAAACCCAAAAGAACAGGAAACTTAATTTAGTGACATCACCTGTATTCATCTTACAGACTAATATTTTAAGTAGTATCTTTAAAAAGTAGTATTCCGTAAAGAAGGGCCAGCCCAGCGGCCTAGTGGTTATGTTTGTGTGCTCTGCTTCGGCGGCCCAGGGTTTCACTGGTTCGGATCCTGGGTGTGGACACAGCACTGCTCATCAAGCCATGCTGAGGTGGCATCCCACATGCCACAACCAGAGGCACTCACACCTAGAATATACAACTATGTACTGGGGAGCTTTGGGAAGAAGAATAAAAAAAAGAGAGAAAATTGGCAATAGTTGTTAGCTCAGGTGCCAATCTGTAAAAAAAACAAAAAGAACAAGCTTTTAATTCTTCCTCCAAATCTTGGGTACTAGGTTCCTGAAAATTCATGACCATCCCCTTTTGTATTTTCTCTACTGTGCTACTTAGGGGTCAAAAATAAAAACGGAAAAAAGCCACAAATCATGTTTTCCTTCCAACAGAAGCCATTGTCATGGACGTGGACCCCTTTCTTCACTGCGTGATCCCAAACTTCATCCAAAGCCAAAACTTCTTGGAAGGGCTTCAGAAGGAACTTTTGAACTTGGACTTCCATGAAAAGTACAATGATTTATATAAGTTCCAGCAGGTATGTATGCCCCTTTCACATTAGCTCTTCCACTTCAGAAATTCATATGCTATAAAATCATTCAGTACCTTCAGACTTGAGGTTTTAGATTGGGTTTGCCGTGGAAGATCCTTGCCTCAACATTGTTAAAAACATTCATTCATTTAACGTAAGCTTACTGAGTGTTAACTCTTTGTTAGGTACTATAATTATTATTTGAGAATCTTTGCTAGTTCCTGCCCTATAAGACTTTAAAATCTAAAATAATAGAGTTAATAGTGAAAGTGATAGAGAGTCAAGGAATACAGTAAGCCAATAAGTAAGTATGTTATACATATAGGGGTTAAGTACACTTTGGAGAGAGTTGTACATTGGGACATGATAACCATTTAAATTTTTGAGTTCGTATCTTTGTTTAGGTAGCTTCATGTATTGCAGTATGCTCTGCGTTGCAATATGTCTTACAGAGAGATCATTCCTTTTTTGATGGACAGTTTAATTTGGCAGAAACGACTATCTCAAAATCGAGGCTAGTTTTCCTATTCTTAGAAACAGGCCCAGTCTAGGTATAGAAATATGGGTCGTTGGTTTCCCCAGTATGAGGGATATCTTTCAGTACATGACATACATCACTCTTGGAAATCCTTTATAAAACCTCAAGGACAGCAGCCCTTAAAATCACAAAAAATAAAAATGAAAAAGGTGAAGGATTATTTTCTTTGCACCTTCGCTTTGATTTCTCTTTATCCAGAATAAGAGAGTGATAACCCATTTCTCCGTTATCTCCAGAGCTGATTGTTTGGTCACCCATTTCTGTCCCCCAGTCTGTCTATCTTGGGGCCTTGTACATATGATTGAATTAATCCAGGTTAAATACACGAATGATGGGATTCTTAATAATTCAGAAGAACTAACGAAAATTAGCTTTATCCAGAGTAAAGTTCCATAGGTTAATTAAAAACCGTAGTTGTTTGCCTTTGTAACTGTATCAACTTTGGTAACACTTGGCCTCTTTTGTTGATTTAGGGCTATATGCATCTCTGGTTACTAAAACTGAGAAATCAAAATGGTTTTTACTTAATGCAATTTGGTTGATGAAAATACTTCTAACTGTGAAGTCAGTGCGAGGCAAAATAATAAAAAGTGCCCTGGGTGACGAGGGGGAAAAAAAGGAAGCCATTACGTTAGATCCCCGTGCGTGCTTGGTGAAACTCTGCTCTGCTGTGAATAATTTTTACCCTGCTCGCTTTGGGACTGAACTTCATCCGCAGACAGTAAATATAGAGCTGTTTGCAGTCTCCTGTGCCTTCAGACTTCACCTATATCTCTTTTTCTTTGCTTGTGCTGTGAGTTGACTTCCTAATTGAGTCTGTACCATCTTCCAGTCCCCCTAGCCAAGGCTGTCATTGGGAGTAGCCCGATAGTTTGTATTTATTTAAAGCAAGCATTATTGAGTGCATGCTTATTGCCAAGTGCTTTACATTTATTCATTCATTCAATCCTCATAACAGTCCTATGAAGGACATACATTACTATTCCTGTTTTATAGATGAAGAAATTACATCAGTAATTTTTCCTTCTCTTCGGGACCATTCCCTTCAACATACAAAAAAAGAAGAAAAGCTGTCACTACTAGTTCTTCTTATCTTCAGGAAAAAAAAAATGCTCTTGGTCTGACTTTCCCCTTCCTCTACTACCCCATTCCTCTGCTCCCCTTGACTGTAGCATTCCTTATGAGTTGTCTGTAGTGTCTCAAATTTCCTCTTCTGGAATTCTCTGTTGGCCACCTGTGCTTCAGCTTTCACCTGTTATGCTCCACTGAAACTCCCCTTGTCTAGGTCACTCACGACTTCCACCTTAGTAAATCTAATGGTCAGTTTTCAGGTCTGGTTTTACTTGACCTCCAGCAGCATTTGACCTACTATGTTATGCCTCCTTCCTAGAGACATTTTTTCACTTTACTTTCAGGATACCATGTGCTCGCTCACTCTCTCTTTTTTTTTTCCTTTTTGTTCTGGGGTTCCAGAATAGACATGAATTTGGGGGGACACTTCCCAACCCAGTACACCCTCCTTGCCATAGCCGTCTACCATCCTTCGAGTCACTGTCCTCACCTGGCATACAGTCCACGTCCGCATCCCCAACCTGCCATCAGCCTAAGCAACTTTGTCGTACATAAGCATGACCCACCCAAACCCTGGCCTCTCTGTCCCGTGACTTCCAGGGCCCTGAGGACTCTCTCCACACCACTTCAACCACCCAATCCTAGGGCCACCCATGGACTTCGTCATCATCTGCAGCTGCTGTCCCTCTGGAACCATGCATTCATAAAACTTCCTGTGTGACCAGTCTCTTCTCCTCCAGATTGCATGTCCAGTAACAAATTGTAGGTGCTTGGGTTGTGTCAGTGGACAAGACAAAGATCCCTGCTGTGGTGGAGCTAACACCCAGAGTGTGCAGTGCTCTCTCTACACCAGTTCTTCTCCCCGATAGACCTCCTGGAGGCACCGGCCGTCCCCTCCCTGTTGCATCCTCCTGCTTCTACCCCTCACCTGCTTGGATTCCATGACCCCCTCAACCACCAGTCAATATGCTAACCTTCTTTGCCCCCTTGTCCTTCCTTTGTTCCACCTGGAAAAACCCAGTTCTGGATGCTCCCAAATGGTGGTCCAAAGGGATAATCACAACCTCCTGTGACCCTCTGTGGAGTTGCGTCACAAACCTCAGCCAGGCGCTCAACGCTAAGACGCACTCCGCTGTGCTTCTCTCAGCTTCTGCCTCACTCTGAACTCATGGCTTCTCCTCCTTCAGCAAAAACTGAAACCACCTGAGGGCAACACCCTCGAGCCCACCCCCACCCACCCGTCTATCTGCCTCCAGTCCTTTCCTCAGGAGAGGTGGCCCTCCTGGTCATTACCGTCCATCCTTACTCAGCCTTTCATCCCAAACACCCGCCCAGCCTCTGCAGGGAATTACTCTTCAGGGAATTATCTACACTTTCTTCCTCTTTTTAAATCTCTCCCTACTGGAATCTTCCATCAGCATTAAATTTGTGTGCATCTCTCCCATTTTTAAAACAGGAGAAAACTCCCTCCATATCACATTCTTCTCCAGCTTCCAGGATCTTCCCCTCTGTCTGCACTTGCTGCATCACTTTCCTTGCCTCCATGTCTCCTTGTGTCACAGCATCCTTACTTCTCCATGCTACCCTAAGTCTCCTTGAGGTTCCCGCCAGCCCCACATCACTATGTTCTTTGGACATGAACTTGCCCTTTTTTCATTGGCTGCTGCTGGCTCTCCTTCCTGAAACACACCTCCATGGATTTCTTGACCGAATTCCTTCCTACTTTTGGGACCTTCCACTCCAGTGCCCTTTGCAGCCTCTCTTCCTCCACTCCACCCCCAGGGCTATCTACCATGCCCTCTCAATTTTCCTTCTACCTCACTGGTGAGTCCTTCCTAGTTTCCTCTGGTAGGTCTTCCTTTCGTACCTGACTTCTTGGTGATGGAGTCCTCTAGGGCTTAGCCCTTGGACCACTTCCAAGCAGATTTCCAGGGAGTCTCATGGCTTTGCCTCTGCTCTCAATATCTATTAAGTGCCCAAAACTAAACTCCTGATCTTTCCACCTGCCATTTTCCCCATCTCGGTTAATAGCAATTTGATGTTTTCAGTGGCTCAGGCCGGAAGCCTTGAGGTCATCCTTGATTCCTCTCACAACTCGTATCCAGTCCGTTGGGAAATTCTGCTGGCTCTACTGTAACTGAGCAAAAAGGGGCTCGTTCAGCTCACCGCAATCCAGTGCTAATCAATTGCAAATGAGCCAGTAGTTGAGAAAGGAAAATTTATACGATTAGCTAGCATAATCAGAAGATGGCAGACTAGTGTCCCAAAAACCGTCTTAAAATCATACAGAATCTTGAGGCAGTTATATATGGGAAATGGGTAAGGAAGAGGGGTTTAGTAATGTCAACCATCTGGTGTAGACGTCAAGGCACCTCATTATCTCTTTCTTTTGTCATTCATGATGGGTAGTAATGCAGAATTTTTCTTTCTGGAGGTTGTCCTGTTCCTGGGGAACTCAGAGAACAAAGCTGTCTTATCACAGCTGGGAGATGGTAAGCAAGAGTCAGAACTAGCACATCATGTATATTGCAGAAGGAAGAGATGCTTAATCATCTGGGCTACCTGAAAGCTAGAACATATTCATACAGACTGGTGAGTCAGGGTCATAGTTACAACATTTCTTTCCCTCATGCTAGCTTAAGATCTAGCTGTTACACTACCTTCAAAATACATTCAGAAAAACTCACTTCTTTCCACTTTCACTGCCAACAACCAACACCTGGATCAAGCCGCCTTTGTCTCTTACCAGGATTATTCTATTTGTATGTTAACCCATCTCCCTACTTCTACCCTTGCCCACCTACACAATCATAGCCATTATATTCTTTTAAAATGTAAATGGACCAGAGAGAACTGAAGACATATGTTCACATAAAAAGTTGTACGCAAATGTTCATAGCAGCATTATTTATAATAGCCAAAAAGTGGAAACGACCCAAATGTCCATCAACCGATGAATGGATAGACCAAATGTGGTATGTCCATACAATGGAATATTATTCAGCCAGAAAAAGGAATGGGGTACCAATACTGCTGCAACATGGATGCACCTTGAAAACATGCTATGTGAAAGAAGCTTGACCCAAAGGGCCACATATTATATGATTCTGTTTATATGTAATGACCAGCAAATACATATATAGAGATAGTAGATTAGTGGTTGCCAGGATCTAGGGGGAGGGGAGAATGAGGAGTGACTGCCTAATGGGTACAGGGTTTCTTTGTCGGGTGACAAAAATATTCTGGAATTAGATAGTGGTGATGGTTGCACAACATTATGAATATACTAAAATCCACTGAATTACACACTTCCAAATGGTTAAAATGGTAAATTTTATGTTATGTGAATTTTATCTCAGTTTTAAAAAATGTAAATGGGGTTGTATTACTCCTTTGCTCAAAAACTCCAGTGGTTCCTCATTTCTTTGAGTAAAAGCCAAAGTACTTAAAATGGCTCTAAGGTCCCCATTGCCTCTTTGGCCTCATCTCTTACTTCCTTCCCCCTCACTCTGTGCTCTAGCCACACAGTCTCCTTGCAATTTCTTGAATAGCCAGGCATCCTTCACACTCAGGATCTTGAATCTTCCTTGCCCAGATACTCCCTTGGCGCACTCCCCGACCTCCTTCAAGTCTTGGCTTCATCTCAGTGAAGTCTAACCTGGCCACCCTGTTTATAATTGCTGACCCTTCCCCACTCTCAGCACTCCTGGTCCCTCTCACTCTGCTGTTTTTTCCCTATACATTTATCACCTTCTTTTATACTAATAATCCATGTTTTATGTTTATTGTCTGTCTTCCTCAACAAGAATATAACTTCCACTATAATAACTATTTAAGTAGTTTTTTAGTGAATAAGGCACAGAGAGGCTAAGTAACTTGCTTGAGGCACAGAGCTGCCAAGTGGAGGGGCCATGCATCACACTAGGCAGTTTTCAGGGTCCAGGCTCTTAACCACAATGTTATCCTCCCAGAGCTAACTAAACCACTCTCCTCTGTGTGTCTGGTATTTGAATGAAATCCTTTTCATCTTTTTTCATGATCAAGTCTGACGATTTGAAGAAGAGAAGAGAGCCTCACATCTGTGCTTTAAGGTAAACAAGTAATCATATTTGTGGGGTGCCTACTGTGTGCCAGGCAGAGTAGTAAGTGCTTTAAATGCTATGTCAGGTAATCTTTGTTGACATTATTATCCCATTTTGTAGGGAGGTAACAGACTCTGAGAAATAAGTAACTTCTTCAGGACAGCTGGAGCTGATGCACAACCCAGGTCTGTCTGATTCCGAGGCAGGTTCTCAGTGATAAAATGTTCAACCTTGTTAGTAATCAAGGAAGCAAATTAGCACTGGAGGTACCATTTTCTACATATGAGGTTGGCAAATATTAAAAACAAAAGCTGCAGTGTTGACCGAAGTGTAGATACCTTTATACACTGCTGCAGTCTGTCTTAGAAGATGGTTTTGAAAGAGGTATCAAAACTCTTAAAATTATGCTTATCTTTTGTAGTGTAATTCCACTTATAAGAATTTATCCTAAGAAAATAACTAAGGATGTGCTCAAAGATTCCATATGAGATTATTTGTTGTAATGTTGTTTATAGTAGTGAAAAATTATGTACCATCCATTGAGATTTATATAGATAATGGTAGGAAACATAAAGTGGAAAACTAGAAAACCACTGAATATGATGTGTGTGAATTTTAACACATGAGTATGGTAAAGTTATACCCTGTTTCATCAATTCTAAGACACTTTTTTTTTTTACATTTTAACATCTCTGAGCCAATGTCTTACAATTACTGTTGTGTCCTAGTTTAATTGGCAACATTTTTAAGTGATGTGTAAAATAATGATACTTCTTATAGGCAAAGGCATATTAGACTCAAGGAAATACACTTGTAGAGAGAAAAGAAGTTAAAACAGTACAGTGTGATCCCATTTAAAAAAAGAGAGTCCTATCTTTGGCTACCTATGTGTATACAAAGGAAAATACTTGGGAGAATGGAATGTTTTAAGCCAGCTAGTAGGATGACAGATTTTAGTTTATCAGTTTCCTTTTACTTATACAGGATTTTTTCCTAGTTTTGCTGCAATAAGCACGTTACCTTGTAATAGCTGTTTGTTTCCCATCTATAGAGTACAAGTTATTTTTTCTCATTCTCTTTTTTCTCTGTGACATTTCCATACACAGCAGTAGGCTGTACAGGTTGTTATTTCTTCTAAATCCTGAAGTTTTGCTCATATGTTAACTGTAACTTGTAATATTTCATACTTATTTAGACTTTTTTCTCCCCAAAGAGACATTATCATGCTTTGAAGCATTCGTTCACAACACCCCTCTGGTAAGCGTTTCCTGTGGGACTGAGTTACATTCTGTACCCAAAGGGTAACAGCCAGATGGTGTGAGAGACAGAATTCCTTGGTCTTTATAGAAAGGTGATCTTTTTATTTCCCAGCTGGGTTCTGTGATTTCTCTCATGAGTATAATTAACAAATGAGAATGATGACAGAAAATAACCCTGTCCTTCTGACGCTTTCATAAAGTGACTAGAGGAAGAGCTTTTTACAGGATAAATTTGTGGATGCTGATATTACCAGTAAAAGAAGGATTTAAGGCTTTGATAATATTAGTTGCTTAAAGCATCAAGACTTTGCAGAAATGTTTACCACCCACATCTGAAGCCTGGTTCAGCAGTTTGCTGTGCTGGCCCATTCTATGTAATTTGTAACTCTGCCTGTAAAAGTGACATGGCACTTCTGGTTGAACTAACTGAGCACACTCTTTTATGGAATTTTTTTATTTGGATAGTGTATAGTGTAAAAGGTATTTGGCATTAAAATCTTAGGGGATCAACTTGTAGAGTTGATATTTAGTTACAAACAGCACAATTGCATTTTATGGGAAATTCACTTATGTACCTTTGGACTAGGATGATCCAAAAAATATTGTCTCTTTATGTGTAAAATTTGAACTAATGTAAATCCTTTAAAAATATTTTTAATTCATCAAGGTTAACGTAATTTCAGAGTTGATTGGCTGAGTGAGTCATAAATTGTGTTAAAGAGATTTCTGTACAGAGAGCCAGTTTTGCTGGTACATGGAAATGTTCAGCATCTTTTACTGGTATCCTGTTAGCACCAGAAGCTCTATGAAAGATTTTACTGATTATTGTACACTTAGCATAATATTCACCATTATTGCAGTTTAAAGGTTTTAATCTACAGCAGTGTCACCCAAGTGTTCATTCAACAGTGGTGCTGGCATTAGTGCTGAAAATCCTGTCTAAAAATCAGTACCTTTGGAATGGAACCTTGGTGTGATAAATTGTTCTGACAGAGGCCAAAGCGCTGCCTCAATGATAGGGCATGCTGTAAATTTAGGAGGAAGAAAATACAATGAAACAGAAGAGCAAAAATATATTACAGTAGGTAAACTTATATTTATTTCTCTGGGAATATTAGTCCTAAACTATGCAAGTTTAAAGTGAGGAACATTCTCAGGAATGGATCTCCTGAATAAACTGCAACCTCCAGGAAAAAACAGTTAAGGCATAAATCCAAATGGAGCCCACACTATAGCATAACAAGTTATCTTTTGTTTACATTTCTAGGAAAATTCTGTTTGAAAATTTCCGAGCTTGGCTTTCTGACATTTCCAAGATTAACCTGGAATCAACCATTGACATGTCTTGTGCCAAATATGAATTCTCAGGTAAGAAACATAAAACCTGATGTCTGTAAGATTTAAAAGTCTTAACTAAACTATGGTAGAAAGATTGGTGGTGGGTCAGTGTACCAAAATCCTAGACTGTGTGTCCCTGCATAGCATTAGGATCTTCTTCATGAGGAAGATCTGACCCAGCTCATGTCCAGAAATGCCCATCTTGTTCGAAGGCATAAGGCAGTGGCTCTCTTTGAGAATATGGTGAAAGCTTTGACCATATTTTAAGAAAAACACTGATAATGCACATACTCACTAACTTCGCATACAATATCAGGAAATTCAGAGGTGCTATTATAAATACTACTCTTAGATTTCCCAGGGAACAAATATCTCCCCCAATGCCACTTTTTCTTCTTCTTTTTTTTTATTTTGAAGGTATTAAGTGAATACATTCTTAAGGAAAGAAATTCAAATAATATAGAAGTGTACCGTGGAAAGCATGATAGCCTCCTTCACCTTCTCCTTGCTTCCCTTTCTCTTCAAAGGTATCCATTGTCACCAGTTTGGGGTGCATCCTTCCAGGTCCCTTTCTGAGCATATAAATGTCTTTTCGAAAACATGTTTGGTGTTTCAGCTGGAAGGAAAAGTGTTTTGTTTTGTTTTACTAAATAAAATTTTGATTTGGGTTTACCCTCCTACATTGTCCTGGGGAAGCATAAATTGGTCACAACTTTTTTAGGATAACTTAGTGATACACATGAAGAGTTCTATCATATGCCCTTTTTTAACTTTGTTTTTCTTTTTAATTTGAAGTAATTTCAAACTTGCAGAAAAGTGGCACGCATAGTAAAAATAATTTTTTTCCTATTTTACTTGAGAGTAGATTGCCATTACGATGCTCCAAGACTCCTGAACACTTCAGTAATTCCTAACAACAGGGACATTCTCGTACGTGATAGTAATAAACCATCAAAATCAGGAAATTAAGATTGATATGTTATTCCCATCTAATCCACAGGCTCCATTCAGCTTCCATTATTTGGTCCTTTATAGCAAAAGGATCAAAACAGTGCATTTAGTTGTCATGCCTCCTTAGTCCCCCTCCGTCTAGAACAGTTCCTTAGTGTCTCCTTGACTTTCATGATCTTGATGCTTCTGCAGATTTACAGATGGGTTATTTTGTAAGACTTCCCTCAATTGGGGTTGTCTGATGCTGCCTCATGATTAGATTCAAGCCATGCATTTTTGGCTAGGAATGTTACAGAATTAATTATGTGTTCGCTTTACTGCATTTTATCAAGTGGTACACGGTTTCTCTGTGTCATATCATTGGTGATATTAACTGTGATCACTTAAGGTGGTGGCTGGCATCAAGTTTTTCCACTGTAAACTTGTTTTTTTCCTCTCTGTAAGTTAATAAGTATTTTGTGGAGAGATACTTTAAGACTATGTAAATATCCCATTTCTCATCAAACTTTGATTCACTTATTATAGCATCCACTGAGATTTCTTGCTAAATTATTACTATGTAGGTTGCCAAATGGTGATTTTTTATAATAAAATCATTTCTTCTACATTATTCAGTTGTCATTCTACTGTAAAGAAAACTTTCCCCACTCCCCATTTATTTATTTATGTCAGTGTGGATTTATGGATTACTATTTATGTAATGGGCTATTATCAGTTCCTTTCATTACACTGATGCTCATATTGTCCCTGTATTGATCAAGGGGAGCCCCTTTAAACCACTTCTGTGTCCTTTTGATTGTCCTCACCATTCTTAATATATCTTACTTTCTGGCAAAACTGGATTTTCCAGGCTTACCTTATATTTCCCATGCTCTAGACCTGGAGTTGGCCATTCTTGCAAAGAACCCTTGTTCCTTTTAGTGAAGAATGATACTTAAAAATCAAGATCTGGACTCTAGTATTAGGATATTACTGCTCCCAGCCCTTTCAGCAGAAGGAGGTGGCAAATGTATGTGTGCATATGCATGCAACGCATGTATGCGTTTACATTTGTATGTATTTCTATATCTATATTTATATCTAGATATCTGTATAAATATCTGTATAGATACATATATAGGAAACTGAATTCACATTCATTCCTCCAGTTCCAGTTCAACACCATAGGGTTCATTCTAGATTTCTCTTTTTCCATATTTGTGATTCCCTTCTTCACCAGTGAGAAACCTGGCTGCCATTACCTTCAATATGTTTATTTATCAAAACAGTCCCTCCGTGTGTGAACAATCTCAGTTCACCTTAGCATTCCCTCCCTCTCCCACTCTGCACAGATGCCTGTCTTGCTCCCCACCACCTAATGACTTTCGAAAGTTTAGCTCAAGAAACTAATGGGAACAAGTACAAAAAGATCTATGTACAATGATGTTCATTAAAGCATTCTTTGTAATAGACAAGAATAGGAAACAACAAATAGAAGATTGATTAAAGGGGGAAGAGAAGTAATTCATAATCCATATAGTACCATAACTATGCAGCATAAAAGAGATAAGTGTGTATATTGACAAGGAAAAGCACTTGCCATTTAATAAAAAACAAAAAAAGCAGGCCACAAAACAACCACTGTAAGATACCATTTTTTAAAAAAGCAAATACATGTATGTAGGAAAAATACTGGAAGAACGTATGTAAAAATATTGCTAGTGATTACCTCTGGGTCTCTCTATATGTGTGCTCTTCAGTGTTTTTAGTTTCCTATACTGACAGTTTTGTTTCTATAATTATAAAAGAGGAGAAATAAGTGTCATTTTAAAGCTACATTTTTAAAGGAGCTGACGTTACAGATGCAGATCAGATGGACTGATGTTAAATACAGGGTCAGATATCATTGTCTGCACCAGGACGTTAAGGTGTGCATTAAACTATTGCAGATGCCCTGCTCTGCCATGATGATGAGCTGGAAGGGCGCAGGATCGCCTTCATTCTTTACCTGGTTCCTTCCTGGGACAGGAGCCTGGGGGGCACCCTGGACCTGTACAGTGTTGATGGTAAGACAGGCGCGTGCTCTTCAACTCCAGTAGCTGCTTCTGAATTCTTAGACATGATGCCTGTGCTCCTCAAAAGAGATGGAAGCCATTCATTACAGTGACTACCACAGCAGGAATTAATGCCAGCCCTGACAACCACCTCTCTAAGTTGTACTTGAAATAATCATTACTCCAGAGATGAATTACAGTCAGTCTAAGATGAGGAATAGTCAGACCCTGCTTCTGAATACTGACTGGGGAAGGGTGGAGAGCATGTAAAGCTGCCTGTAGCTATGAATCTGCCAGGACCAGTCCACTTGACAGGAGTCAGGGTTTTTTGTTTTTTTTAAATATTTTATTTTTCCTTTTTCTCCCCAAAGCCCCCCAGTACATAGTTGTGTACCTTTAGTTGTGGGTCCCTCTAGCTGTGGCATGTGGGATGCCGCCTCAGCATGGCCTAATGAGCAGTACCATGTCCACTCCCAGGGTTCGAACTGGCAAAACCCTGGGCTGCCAAAGCAGAGTGTGCAAACTTAACCACTCAGCCACAGGGCTGGCCCACCCCACACACACTTTTTTTTTTTAAAGATTTTAAAGGGTTTTTTTTTTCCACTTTTTTTTTTTGAGGAAGATTAGCCCTTAGCTAACTACTGCCAATCTTCCTCTTTTTGCTGAGGAAGACTGGCCCTGAGCTAACATCCGTGCCCATCTTCCTCTACTTTATATGTGGGATGCCTGCCACAGCATGGCTTGACAAGCAATGCCGTGTCTACACCCGGGATCCGAACTGGCGAACCCCAGGGCCGCCAAAGCAGAATGTGTGAACTTAACTATTGCGCCACTGGGCCGGCCCTTTAAAGGGTTTTTTTTTTAATGGCTGACACCAGAGGTTGACTCCAGGAAACTTTCAGAACTTACTCCAGCCCTCATCAATAATAGATGGATAGTGTAGTAAGACAGATGTCACCGAGCAGAACTAGCAAGTATGAGTGAAACAGATGGAAAGATGTGGTATTTGGGGATCTGAGTGTACATCTAGATACCCTTAGAAATTTGAGAATTGTCAAGGTGAAACAAGGCGGCCTGGAAGTGGTCGATGACAATGAAACCACATTTATGGATGTGTTCTCTCCTGGTGCAGAACACTTTCAGCCGAAGCAGATTGTCAAGTCTCTTATCCCTTCGTGGAACACACTGGTTTTCTTTGAAGTGTCTCCAGTATCCTTTCACCAGGTAAAAATTGTAAGCCACAAATATGTAGAGTACTAAAGATCGTGCTTCTTAGTCACCATTGTCTAAATGTGACAGCTTCCTGTCGGACTTCTGTGGCTAGGTTGTCTTCACACCTAGCACAAAGGATCCTGACATTAGTGTGTGTTGGCTTCCTCCTTATTCTTTGTGCTGATGTGCTACTGGCCTTGTCCTTTCAGGTGTCTGAAGTCCTGTCTGAGGAAAAGTCGCGTTTGTCTATAAGCGGCTGGTTTCATGGCCCTTCGTTGACCAGGCCTCCCAACTACTTTGAACCTCTCATACCTCGGAGCCCTCACATCCCGCAAGATGTAAGGATAAACTCCTGTTGCTGGGATTCTTATCTTAGAAGCTGTAGCATATCATTTGTTTTTCTGGTTTTAAAAAGTGGCTATTCCTAACAACAACAAACAAACACAGATACAGAGAATAGATTGGTGGTTACCAGAGGGAGAGAGGGGAGGGCAGAGGGCAAAAGGGGTAAAAGGGCACATTTGTACAGTGATGGATGGCAACTAGACTTTTGGTGGTGAATACAGTATAGTTTATAGAGAAGTCGAAATATAATGATGTACACCTGAAATATATACAATATTATAAACCTATGCGATCTCAATAGAAAAATAAATTAAAAAAACAAATGGCTATTCCTGATAATGAAACTAGACTTTGAGCTTGCCCTTCCACTTTTCTTAAATAAACTTGCTACTATCTTTCTCAGGCAAAGTTTTCTAGCACTTTATGTGTAACAAGGTAAAAATTATAAAGCGAGGATTTGCGTATATTTTACTAGTGTGAAATAATGTCAGAACAAAAGGAATAGGAATTATTAACTCACGTTTTGCATCTGCTGCTTCTTTGTAAGCATGAAATTTTGTATGATTGGATCAACCCTACTTATCTGGACATGGATTACCAAGTTCAAATTCAAGACGAGTTTGAAGAAAGGTCTGAGATTCTCCTAAAGGAGTTCCTTAAGGTAGGTGAGCATATCCTGTCTGCTGTATCTTGTTTGGATGCAGTTTTGCTTGTTTGGTGGGTGAATAGGCATCACTAAGTTTGTGTTGTTTTTTGCTTTGATCCTGGTTAAAATGTTTATGTCATCTTCTACTTCAGATAAAACATAGAAATGATGATAATACCTAGCACTGGTATCAGTTTTATGCTTAGTGGGTTAAGAATCCCTTGGGTATTCCCATTGTCTAGAATACTAATGGTACACACACACACACACACACACACACACACGCACGCGCTTCTGCACTGAGAGGGAGTTGTGTGTAGTTCCCTCGCTATTCATTTGATGAATATGGTGCTTACTATTACTTTTAATATAGACAGATCACCAGTTGATCGGTGCTTGTTAACAGATGTTTGACGATGATGAGGCGATGCATTAGAGTGAGGAGAGAACTAGATCAGAAGTCGGGAGACCTCTATTCATGTCCTGGCTCCGGGGTTCTACTAACCTGAGCAAATCACTGATTCTCTCTGAGCTTTTATTTCATCATCACACTGCCTTGCCCATCTGAAGATTGTTGTGAGGGCCAAATGAGATCACGTATGCCGGTGTGGCGCTTCACACTTGACCCTGGGTCCCATTGAACCACAGTCCCAAGAGTTGTTCCTCCATGAAAAGAAGGTTGAGAGACACTACATGTGGTCTCTCTCTCTTGGAATTTTATAACTGACTTGGCGTATTAAGGAATTGAAGAAGTACTGTAGTAAATAAACTTGTTTAACGTTATTTAACCAAGCTTACCTAAACCATGTTTTGGGATCCTCTTTCCTACTTATAGCTGATAGGACTACTGTTTTCAGAATGCTCCTTGGTAAACTGCATTAAACAAGTACATATAAAGCCTCTTGTGGAGACTATTTCAGTAGATTAATCAGGTTCTTGTACTGCCCTTGACTTTTTAAATTTAGAATGCTGATTAAATAAGGGAATGAGCTGAGGCCTAGAGAATCCATATGGTTATACAGAGATTTTCATTTTAATGATGTTGTAGGCAGTTTAATGTTTTTTCCTCACATCTTAGGAATTAAAGAGTCTGTATTATGATCTTAATTTTATAAATGCAGCAATTTGAGAGGTTTAGCCATTTGACATAAGATATACAGCCACTTAAGGAAATGACCCAGATTGACACGCGGGTCTTTTGGCTAAGCTTGCTGACGATTTATCCAGGCTTTGCTCTGGCTTCATCATATCGGGACTGGGGGATCTTGGGAGAAAGGAGTGAGAGTCAACTGGCTCTTTTAGGAATCAGCCAGAATGGTTCTGCAGAGCTGCTACACCTGCAAGACCAGTGTGCGATCATAGGGAGATGTGCTAATGGCTTCATTTGCTCATTTTCCAGCCTGAGAAATTTGCAGAGGTCTGTGAGGCTTTGGAGAAAGGAGATGTGGAATGGAGCAGCCGAGGTCCCCCTAACAAAAGGTAGAACCCATCCTCCAAGATATTTGCTTCTGCATTCAGTACCTGCCTATTTGTCTGCAAGGTTCAACTCCAATGACAGGACATTTGCCTAATGATCTTTCGTTCCCAGGGACATCCAGTAGCAGGCCCTAACAAAATCTCACTACTGTAACAACTTGTGCTTTAGTATGCTATGCCAAGATTTGGGGAGAGAGGTACAAAACTAAAGATCAGCTTTTATTTCATGAGTAATTTTCCATCTGTGACTTTGATGAACAATTTGGCATTGTTGCTTTTCAGGTTTTATGAGAAAGCTGAAGAGAGCACGCTCCCCAAAATACTGAAGGACTGCATGGAATTATTTCGCTCCGAGCCACTCTTCTTGCTGCTCTCCAACTTCACAGGCCTGAAACTTCACTTCCTGGCCCCTTCAGAAGATGATGAGGTTGAGGACAAAAAAGAGGGAGAAGCAGCCTCTGCTGCTGACAGCACTGAAGAAGGGACTAGCCACAGCTCCTCTGAGCCAGAGAATAATGAGGTGGCCATCAGCAACAACCGCCAGCAGAGCAGTGAGCAGACAGACCCAGAGCCAGAGGAATGCGAAGCAGAGAAGGGTAAGCTGTTGTTATGACTTGTCCTTATTTTCCGTTAAGCATTCACCATCCAATTATTTATTCATTCCACAAATATCTCTTGAGCATCTACTGTATGCTAGGCCCTGTTTCAGGAGGTAGAGAACAAAAGAGACAAGGTCTCTGCTCTCCTGGAGCTTATGTTCTAGTAGGAGAGAACAAAGATAAAATGTATACACCAACAAGAAAACATCATGTGATGGTAAGTGCCATGCAGAAAATTTTAATAGAGTGACGAGCTGAAGAATGCTGGGTGGCCTCTTTTGTGAATGGGCAGTCTGGAAAAGCCTGTGTGAGCAGTTGTCATCTAAGCTCAGTGCTGAATGGCAAGAAGGATCTGTGGGAAGAGCATTCTAGGTAGGAGGAACAGCTAATACATTTTATTGGGCTAATAATAGCACAAATGGTGGAGAGAAATATGACTGGCTCTGCCCAAAATTACTCTAAAACATAAGAATATAAGGGAGCGGAAGATGAGCAGCTTATTTCTGCTAAGGACCAATAACAGCCTAAGAAAAGCTTGCTTGAATTTGGACAAATAGATAGAAGGAAATTATTAAAAGTAGAGGAAGTTTAATTATCTACAGACAAGATGGAAAAGATGAAAAGATGAAAAAGAGAAAAAAAAAGGACATTTAAGAGGTAACACTTCTGTAGAAACTTTGGCACCAGTAGCTGAGCAGCTCAAGTTCAGCTTAAATCTTTCAGCACCTGCTAAATCAGATTAGAAAGTCTGTTACCAGGTTGTCTCCTCAGTTTGCTCTCCCCGGCATCCACTCTGATTTCTTGAGAAGAACCCTGTGCAGTTGGAAGAGCAAAGATGGGGAGGTGGACATCCATGGAAACAAAACCAGCAGTGTGAGATGCTAACCACAAGCAATGGAACTCGGACTCTGTAGCCTCCCAAACTGACTGACCTGTCACTTTGGTCACCACAGATATTTAGAAACACCTGACCCAGATGGCTTTTTCTGTGCTATTCAATATACGAGACAGCCTTTCTTCTGAAGATTGGTTTTTCTTGATAACTCATACTAGTGTCTATACCTAGACCCTAAAAGGAATCAGGTGAAGATCAGTGTGGCCTCAAGGGCTTTTTAAAAAAGTATCTGTCCACTTCTATTCCTTCTTCCTTTCTTTTTTATGGGAACCTGCCACTTGGAAGAAAATCTATGTGGCAACCAAGAGATGCTTTATTCTATTATTGAGCATCTACTGTATGCAAAGCTCTGGACCAAAGCAGAGTGGGTAAATGAGAAAAGTCACTGTTTATAATGTTTACCATCTTAAAGAAATGCTAGAAAGCGTTCTTTAAATAAAAGCTATCAAGTTGCTGAGGCATGTAACAGCAGTGTTACATGTTGGCATAGCTAGGACACATCTAGTAAGATAACTGGGACCATTACAGTCCTGACAATTTTAAGTTGTTTTTTTTTAATATAAAAATTACACATGTCGATTTCAGAATGTTTAGAAAACAAGTAAAAGGAAAATAATCACCTACAGGTGCCCCTAGTAACATTTGACATATATCCTTCCAGTCTTTTTTGCTACGTAGGCATATACATATATGTACATATATAGGTGTCTGTGTATACACATATAGTTTTTAATGGGAGTATACCATATATATTCTATAATCTGTCTTTTTCCCACTTAATATTTAATGGCGTTCTTTTTTGTTATTTTACATCCTTATACAGTAGCATAACAGTCTACACAACCCCTCAGTTAAGAAGCCCTTGCCTCCAACCAAAGCAGCTTTAGGTATATCTTCTTTCCAACATTGCATTTCTAGAAGCTTTCACTTGAAGAATGTATTCCACAGTTAAAAGCTGTGAAAACCACACTTCTGCAGTATAATTTTTAATGACTGCATGGTATTTGATCAAATGATCTTACCCAGTCCCGTGGTGGACACTTAGATTGTTTACAGCTCTTCACTATCATAAAACAATGATGCATCCATTATTTCTTCAGAATAGCTTCTTAGATGTGCACGTGCTGTATCAAAGACTGCACAAAATTTCAAGCAGTTGCCCTCCCCAAAATTTGTATCAGTTTACACTCCCACCAGTATGGTACATGATGGTGTTTTCCTTCTTCATTGAGAAACTAATTATTGTGTTTTCTTTTCCAGTTTTGCTTATTCTGTAGGTAAAAGTGGCATTGGCCTTTCATTGATTAATGGTTGTATATTTTTCCCTGTATTTATTGGTTATTTGATTTTCTTTCATGAATTGCCTTTCATGACCTCAGTGTATTTTTCCTTCTAGCTTTTTGCTATTTTCTTACTGATTGTAAAAAATGCTACATATATATGTAGGACCCCTCTGTCCTACATGGCCTAAGAGTTTGCTGTTTATTTTGTTTAGCATGTTTTAAATTTTATAAAATGTTTTAGTAATCAGAACTATACTTGCCTTTCATCATTTCTGCTTTTGGTGGTGACATGCTTAGAAATCTCTTCCCTGCTCCAAAATTAGATAAAATAATATTCAGAGGATTCTGGAAAGATGGCAGAGCAGGAAGCAGCAGGAGTGTGTCTCCCTGGCTAGACAACAGGTGCACTTGGAGAATCTGTCTGATGTAACTGTTTTGGAACTCTGGAGTCTCCTAAAGGCTTGCAGCTTCCAGGGGAAGGTTTGGATGATAAATTGTGGTTAATTTTGATCAATTTCGGCTCCTGGCATAGTAGCAGCTACCCATCCCCCATCCTCAGCCATGTGGCCAGTGGCTGAGCACAGTTTGTGGGAGCCCGGGTGGGCACAAAGGGCCCTGTCCTCCAAATACTGGGGATCTGTGCTCTGACTGCTGCTTTTGATCTGAGAGGTGCAAAGAGATGGGGTGCCTTTGTTGTTGAACTTTCCCTCATTGTTGCAAGCCCCTCTCTATCTGGTTTAAGTGACTTGGCTAAAGGACTTAAAAGGCCAGTGTTGTCTTTTTTTTTTTCCCTCCCCTTCATGTTTCTCTTTTTCCCCTTTTGGGAGCCAAACATTAAAGACTAAGACATTCAAAAAGAACACTGGGGCCGGCCGGCCCAGTGGCGCAGCAGTTAAGTGCGCACATTCTGCTTTGGCAGCCTGAGGTTTGCCAGTTTGGATCCTGGGTGCGGGCATGGCACTGCTTGGCAAGCCGTGCTGTGGCAGGCATCCTACATATAAAGTGGAGGAAGATGGGCATGGATGTTAGCTCAGGGCCAGTCTTCCTCAGCAAAAACAGGAGGATTAGCAGCAGATGTTAGCTCAGGGCTAATCTTCCTCAAAAAAAAGAACAGCATATGTGGGGAAAATTAGAAAGTGACCATAAATGCCCAGAGAAGGGATCAGAAAAGACCCTAGAAGACCTTAAGTTTACACTTCAGGCTGATCTTCAACACAGAGATACCCTACAACAATCAATAAAACAAAAACCAGAAATAATAACAAAAAACAGCAAACCCTAGGGAAGAAGGAAAATCTGGCTTCCAGAGTTACTACATTATTAGATCCAAATGTCCAGTTTTCAACAAAAAAATCACAAGGCAGACAAAGAAAGAGTAAAGTATGGCCCATTCAAAGGGAAAAAATCCATACAAACTATCCCTGAAAAAGACCTCATGGCAGATACACTAGACAAAGACTTTAAAACAACTGTCTTAAAGATCCTGAAGAATGAAGGATGTCTTAAAGAACTAAAGACATGGAGAAAGTCAAGAAAATGCTGTATTATTAAAATGGAAATATCAGTAAAGAGAGAGAAAACCTAAAAAGAAATCAAAAAGCAATTCTGAAGCTGAAAAGTACAATAACTGAAATGAAAAAAATCACGAGAGGGATTCAAAGGCACATTTGAGCAGGCAGAAGATTCTGGGACAATGGAAATTACAAAGGTTGAGGAACATAAAGAAAAAATATTGAAAAAAAGTGAGCAGAGCCTAAGGGACCTATGGGATACTGCAACATAAGCATTGTGGGAGTCCCAGGAGGAGAAGAGAGAAAGAAAGGAACGGAGAGAATATTTGAAGAAATAATGGCTGAAACCTTCCCAAATTTGATGAAAGACGTGCATATAAACATCTAAGAAACAAGTGAACTCCAGGTAAGATGAAGTCAGAGACCCACACCAAGGTGCATTATAAGTAAACTTTTAAAAGACAAAGAGCAAGTCTTGAAAGCAGCAAGAGAGAAGCAAATCATCACATATAAGGGATTCTCAGTAAGATTATCTGCAGATTTCTCATCAGAAATTTTTGAGGCCAGAAGACAATGGGCCAATATATTCGAAGTGCCAAGAGAAAAAACTGTCAATCAAGAATCCTATGTCCAGTGAAATGTCCTTCAAGAGTGAGAGAGAAATTAAGACATTCCCAGATAAACAAAAGCTGAGGAAGTTTGTGACCACTAGACCTGCCCTGCAGGAAATGCTCAAGGGAATCCTACAGGGTGAAATGAAATGACACTTGACAGTACCTCGAAACCATATGGAAAAATAAAGATCTCAATAACGGTAACTACATTGGCAATTACAAAAGCTTAGTATTATTGTAACAACAGTGTGTAGCTCCACTCTTTGTTTTCTACATGATTTAAGAGACTAATGCATTTAAAATAATTATTGGCTTATGCTTTGGGGCACACAAGGTATAAAGATGTGACATCAACAACTGAAAAAGGTGGGGATGGAGCTGTAAAGAAGTAGAGTTTTTGTATATTACTGAAGAGAAATTGCCATAAATTCAAATTAGAATGTTATACCATTAGGATGTTAAATGTAATCCCCATGGTAACCACAAAGAAAATAGCTATAGAATATACGCAAAAGGAAATAAGAAAGGAATTTAAACATTTCACTACAAAAAATCAACTAAACACAAAGGAAGATAGTAATGCAGGAAATGAGGGACAAAAATCTATATGGCATTTAGAAAACAAATAGCAAAATGATAGAATTAAGTCCTCCTTTATCAGTAATTACTTTAAATGACGATCAAAAGACAGCAGTTGGCAGGATGGATGAAAACACATGATCCAACTACATGCCGTCCACAAGAGACTCACTTTAGATCCAGAGACATAAAGAGATTTGAAAGTAAAAGGATGGAGAAAGATATGCCATGCAAATAGTAACCAAAAGAGAGCAGAGGTGGCTACGCTATTATCAGACAAAACAGACTTTAAATCAGGAAAGATTACAAGAGACAAAGAAGGACATTTTATTTTTTTATTTTATTCTTTTGAGAAAGATCAGCCCTGAGCTAACATCTGCTGCCAATCCTCCTCTTTTTGCTGAGGAAGACTGTCCCTTAGGTAACATCCGTGCCCATCTTCCTCTACTTTATATGTGGGACGCCTGCCACAGCATGGCTTGCCAAGCGGTGCCATGTCCGCACCAGGATCCAAACCAGCGAACCCTGGGCCGCCAAAGCAGAACGTGCTCACTTAACCGCTGCACCACCAGGCTGGCCCGACATATATTTTTAAAAGTTTCAGTACAGCAAGAAGATATAACAATTATACGGAAAGTACTTTCTAGGAAATTTTTCTGTAAACCTAAAACTGCTCTAAAAAATAAAGTCTATTTAAAGTAATATTAATGTTATTTTTTTTTGGCAGCTAAATAGGTGCTCTATCTGAAATTTATTTTGAAGACAGAAATAGAAAGTCAACTTTTTTCCCCAAATAGTCAGACCTAGTACATGTGTGACAATCATTATTAGGCTGGGTTGGTGGAGCAGACGTCCGCTGTTCCCTTTAGTGCTGTATCATTCCTAATTATCATTCCCCTGCAATCTAGCAGTGGTAGCAAGGTTATTTTAAAATTTCCCTGGCCTTCTGTTGTTTTTTCTTAGAATCAAGTGTTCCCACATGCCAGGGGGAACTGAGGCATTGGAATACTGGTCACTACACTTTGATCCATGACAACAGCAAGACTGAATTTGCCCTGGACTTACTTCTCTACTGTGGCTGTGACGGTAAGAGAAAAGAAGGAAAGCAATGAGTTGTGTCCTTAAGAGGGCAGTCTCTCCTGAGTGCCCCTCTCCAACTGAACCAACTCAGAAGGAATTTGCCTTGGCCAGGACCTCTGATCACAGGAGCTCAATGTTGGAAGGGATCTTAGGGTGTCATGAGTTTCAGCCTCCCAACTCAAAGTAGGATTTATATCTGCGACTAAGGTATGGGCGACGGACTGAACCATAACTTCCCTCCAAGAAACCCCCCAGATCTACAGCTTTTATGTAACTGTCCTTCCAGGTGTGTTTGACACTTAATTCTTAGTTTTTATTTCTTTTTCAGTATTGATTGAATGGTAAATTCAGCCTTGTAAGTCACAGAGTTGGTGACTGCTGAACTCCCAGGTCCCCCCGTTTTAAGCAGCTTGGGATCAGTGATCTAAGCAGATGATGTAACTGTTGCAGTGAGAGTTTCTGAAGGTTGTTTATTTTCCCATTGTAGGCTGGGAGCCAGAGTACGGTGGCTTTACTTCCTACATTGCCAAAGGTGAAGATGAAGAGGTAGGCTGCTTCTGATAGCAAACTGTCCTTTCTAGTTCTCGAGGAAGTTTTCATTCTTCAGAGACCCAATTTTTAGGACCTTCTGCCAGTGTCTTTAGCTGATAAATCCATGTTGGTCTGCCTGGCAGTCGTTCTAATTTCTAGTAGAAAGTACTCAGCATGGAATAAAGATGCTAAAGAATAATCACTAAGCATTTATTCTACCCTACTGAGAAGTCCCAAATAAATTAAGAGCCATGTGGTGCATTCCCATGAATCTTACAATGTAGTAAGAAATCGATGCATTAAGTAAAACCTTTCTGGGTATGTATTGGAATGGGTCTTGTTGGGAAATGTCTTGACAGCCAGAGCAGTAGCTCTTCCTAGTAGAGGAGCCCCGGTCACCAGTCTAAGTGCTCGATATGGAAACCATCTGTTCACTGCTGAAGGACTGAAGAAGAGTTGAGAATAAGCTTGTGTTCTGATGTGTCATTGTATTCGCCTGTTTCAGCTGCTAACAGTGAATCCAGAAAACAATTCTTTGGCATTGGTCTGCAGAGATACAGAGACTCTGAAATTTGTCAAGCATATTAACCACCGAAGCTTAGAACAAAAGAAAACCATCCCAAATAGAACAGGTTTCTGGGACTTTTCATTTGTCTATTATGAATGACATGGCTGAGCAAAGCTGAGAAAAAGAGACCCTTCGTCACTACTGGGAAGTCTGGAAGAGCTGGGCATCAAGTGAAGGGGAGCTACAAGGTGACCTGTGTGACAGTGTTGTTAAAACTGCGTGTGGTTGTCCTTTAATAGGACTCATGATGAATGTCTTCAATCTAGACCTTGAGCCTGGAGCTAGGTACTTATCTCTTGATTAAAAAAAAAGGGTTTTTTGTCTTTTTCTTTAACATACAGTTCTTCATTTTCCATATTGACTTCTTTAGTGATTTTTTTAAAAACCTTTGTGTGTGGTAAAATATATGTGACATAAAATATATCATTTTAACCATTTTTAAGTGTACAGTTAAGTGGCATTCTATAAATTCACAGTGTTGTGCAAGCTTCACCACCATCCGTCTCCACAACTTTTCCATTTTCCCAAACTGAAGCTCTGTCCCCATTAGTTGGTCCTCACTTCCGCCTTCCCCCATCTCTGGCAGCCACCATTCTACTTTGTGTCTCTATGAATTTGACTGCTCATATTCCTCATGTACGTGGAATAACACAATATTAATGATAGTGGGATAATACAGTATGTCCTTTTGTGCCTGCCTTATTTCACTTAGCATTAGGTCTTCAAGGTTCATCCATGTTTCCAGTGATTTTTTTTTTAATACTCCTAAGTGACTGCAGATTCAGCCCTTAGAACCTTCCGTCCTGTTCATGCTGGGCCCATTACACTTCCTCCCACTGCCTGTGGCTTTGTTCCACTGTGACTCTCCCAGGACAGTGTCGACTTAGGTGCTGTGTAGTAGTATTCCCTTGGAAAAGGCCTGGCCTAACCACATGGCCCCTAGACACTTCTGGGTGGTAAAGAAAATGGCTGCTTGTGTCAATTTCCAGTGCCCACTGCTTTTCAACCAAGAGTCGTAGCTCCTTATAACTAAATGATTCTAGCATCACATCTGGCTTTCATTTTCCTAAATACTGTAGGGTCAACTATAAAACTTGTTGCCTCTTTTTCCTTTAAGAGATCAAATGCTAAAAAGCCGCATCAAAATGCCAAGAGGCTGTCCATTTTATTACATTCTTTTTTCCCTGAACTGTTCTGGGGGTTACACGATAACTAGCACCTATGTGTGTGGGGCTGCGTGGGCGAGTGTAGGTGTCATTGCATCTTTAGTTGAAAGATGCTGTTCTCATTCCATTCCAGTAGTTTCCCTGTTTCCTTTCTCTTTTTTACATTTATTACTAGCTTTTACTTTGGGTTTTACTAATTAATAGGAACAGCATTGGGCTTTTCTTTTATCTCCTAAAACTTGGAGTACTAACCCTTTTGTAAAGTTTGCACTTAAATGAAGAAAATGTCTCACTTTCTTTTAGGTTGATGATAGTTCCAAAAATTTTTCGATTTTGCCCCAGTCAGTAAAAAATGTTTTGGCATATATGCCCATTATATGAATATTTATCTATAAATTTTACACATGTACTAATATTCAGTATTATTGTAAAACAAACACTAATTTTTAAAGGATGAGATTAAAAAAATACCTAAAACTAGTTCTAATATTGTCTTCCCACACCCACATGGTAATGGACCATTTTACATGCATACTATTTTGGAGACTACAATTGTTTACCCATAGTGTAGTGACACTCAAGTGGGATTACAACTACCTTGTCACTATTGGTTTAAATTTCAAAGCTTGCCTTTTAAGTTCTTGCAGACTGAAGGTCATCCCTATAATATTACTTTCACTCACTTGTCTTCTGATGTGTTTTCATGAGTGGAAGAGAAGGGGTGTGAGGTTCTGGTTAACGCCCTGTCAGTGGCATAACCCCAGGAAGGCCCAGGGAGTGATGGGCAGGTGAAACTGTTGTGTGCCAAGCCTGGATAATGGTTTAAGACTCACGGCTCTAGGTAACATCGAAGAGGCCAACTTTTCCAGTTCTGGAGTGCTGAGTCTAAATCTTAGCATACTACACAAGTATTCAAATGTGCTTATTAGTGTCTCCTTAATCTCAATGTGTTTACGGTCTGACAACACAGCAGGCTATTCTATACAGTACAGAAAAGGATTTTAGTGTCGGAGGGGAGAGAATCCCTGAGAGCCAGACTCTGATGTTGCTGTCAGTTACATCATCTCCAGCCAGCACCTCTGAGTCTGTGAAGGAAGGTGTGACTTGCAGGTAACCTTTCTGCTCTGAGAATGCCCAGTGACTGAGAAGCTGCTTTTTCTTACTACTTCACTCTTCAACTTGATTTTTAGGGCCTGGAGCCAATGTCAACAAATGTTAAGTGACAAAAGAGGAATTAAAACATGGGCATCTTTTTTATACTTCTTTCAGATAAAGCTATGATGTTCACCTATATGATAGATGGCATCTTCTCTCAATTCTTAATAGTGAACCTCCAATTCTTATAATTCCTTTTAGTAAGATTTTCCTCCCCAAAGAGAATAGCTATATTTTTTTCAGATTATATAAGTAATACATGTGCACTGTGAAGAATTAAAACAACGTGTAGCAATATAAAGTAAAGGTCACCTAGAACCCCACCATCCTGTGCCAACCACGGTGGTGCTCTGTAATGTATTAACTTGGCTAGACTGAACCACATTTCCCAGAATTCCCTTCCCTTTGTTTCCAGTTAGGATGAGTCACAAATTCTTGGGCAAAATATGGAGCGCCAAAATGAAGCAGTAGCCATTTGGAGCTCACACATGTTGTCGCTTAGCCCTTGGCTCACCCCGTTGGTGTGAACAGCATCAGCCTGCAACTGCTCCAGCCCTCCTGGATCTTCCTTCAGCTTCTCTGATAAAGGGTCTCAGTTTCTGCAGGAAGCCCACACCATCAAGGTCAGAGGCAAGAACTGACACAGATTTTAATAAATCTTCGTGGGCTCCAGCTCATGCCTGTGGGTTCCAGCTTGTTCTTCCCAACTTTATGTCCTTTCTGACTGCTGGCCCCATGGGCCTCAAGCTCCAGCATCAGACAAGAGAATGCGGCCTTACAGAGACTACTTCAACACTTCCTACAATTGTGTAAGGTCAAATCCCCTTTGTGTGTTAACCATCATGGAAATTAAGCACATTTTCATAAAGTTATTTTGAGAGCATATTAGCATCTCTGTTAAGAGGTGGAAAAACAAAAGGCTTAAGGAAGATGGCTATAAATAATCTAACTCCAGTCCCTCATTTTAAAGATGTGGAAAGTGAAGCCTGGAAGAGAAAGAGGCTGTTAGGTTTGCAACCTGGATTTTCTACTGCTCATTGATTGCCTCCCACACTCCACTGAATATGGGGATTTCTTTCCCACAGAATATGGAAAAAGATCAACGCTTGGGCTACCTCTCCCAGACCAGTATTTCATCAATGAGAAGTTTTGGCTGCATAACCTCTTCAATAGCCTTGTATGCTTATCACTACTAAAACTGAGTGAGAAAGTACAAACCCTGTTAAAAGGGTCCTTGAGAGAGAGACGGTGACGGCAGAGGCAGGCTCTCTAGCCGTAATGAACGGTGACGGCAGAGGCAGGCTCTCTAGCCGTAATGAACGACGTTCCTACAAAACAGATGATTCCTTCTCTGGTCGATGTAAAATCAGTCCAGAGAGTCTGAAACAACTTGGGAATTGCCATGTGGGATCGTTTTAGGAAAAGCATATTTCTGTACCATACAGATAAAAAGATGACTGGGGAGCTAGAGCGTACAGTGTGGGCAGGGGCCAGATGGGAAAGAGGCAGAAATGCAAAACACCAGGCTGCAATGGGTGTCTTACTGTACTTTAGTTTCAAAATGAGATTGGAGATGATTTAGTTCTATGATCACAGGACTCAGCATTGGCAGATTTATAACTGCTAATTATAAAATCTGAAACATTAATAATTTTGAAAATCATTCTTATCAAGCACTTATAGGGTTGCATAATAGTTGTAAAGATCTAGTTCTTTGATTTTTGAAGCTACTGACAGGCTTACTGAGGACAGACAACCCCAGGGAGAACAGAAGATGCTTTTCTATGCTCAAGGCATTGGCTCAGTACCATGGGGAGGATAAAGCTGATTAAGATGCAGCCCCTCTTCTCACTTAATAGGGGATTAAGATTTATATAAACGCAATGTAATAAGGGTTAAGGAAAAGACATGGGGGAGGAAAGGTCTCCTGAGGAAGGCGCATCTGAGCTGAGCTTTGATGTATTTGGATTGGCAGAGTGGGAAATAATAAAAACTATACTTTCTCTAAAATATTGAGTACCTGAATCTCGGAGTAGAGGGTGACTTTTTTAAAGATTGGCACCTGAGCTAATATCTATTGCCAATCTTTTTCTGCTGCTTCTCCTCCTCCTCCCCAAAGCCCCCCAGTACATAATTGTATATTCTAGTTGTAGGTCCTTCTGGTTGTGCTATGTGGGATGCCGCCTCAGCATGGCTTGATGAGCGGTGCTAGGTCTGTGCCCAGGATCCGAACTGGTGAAACCCTGGGCCACCAAAGCGGAGCATGCAAACTTAACCACTCGGTCACGGGGCCGGCCTCCACTTGGAGGGTGACTTTTTAAAGAGGATGTTCAAAAAATGACTAAAAAGCTTTCTCCCAGATAGCAGAATCCTCAAGATCAGGTTTTAAATGAAGGCTGACTGTTCACTTAAAGCTTCAACAAAATTCAGCAATGAAACAAGAGTTTAAGCTATAGCTTCTAGAAGGCACTCAGAGTCTGTTAGAATAGAAAAATGTGGCAACAAAAGAGAGGAGCAATTGATAACCAAACAGTTTTTCTCACCCCGACACTGAGCCTGGTGACTTCTAAGTGGATAGAAGAGGTTGTTGAAAGTTGTATGAATATTTTCATCCAATCCAATCTTTACTTGCTTGGGACCAGTTTGGGATAGCAGAAAGGGCCACAACTACTTGGTTTCAAAGCTCCACACCGTGACTTATAAAGCTGTGGGATCCTGTGGAAAACATTCTACCTCTCTGAGCTCAGAGATACTAGTGTCAAGAGGATCAAATTAATGTGAAAATAACCTACTTGTAACCTATAAATCAGGACTATTTAAAGATCTCTTCCTGCAGGTCAACCCCTTCAAGCCTTGCCCATGGATATTTTTAGGTCTAAGAAGGAAATTTTTTGGCTAAAGAACAACAGAATGACCTTTGATGAGATTATTCTGTTAGGGTCCCTAAAAATCAACAGTGCCAAACAATTTAAAACCAGCACCAACTAGAGACTTTAATCTCAAACGGTATAGCTTAGACTGTGGCTAAAACAGAAAAAGTCTCAACAGTGGACTCGAGTTTTGCCAGCAGCTCTAACTCTGGCCAGTATGAGTCCCTGCACGCCAGTCTCCTCTCTGAAGCAGATACAAGATACTTTACTACTTCAGGGATTACTGAAAATAATACCGTATACATGCATGGCTTTTGAGCTTATAGGTTGAAAATGAAGAACAAAGGTATTACAGGGGGTAGTCTCATAAAAATTAGGACTCCATAAAGGTCACTTTTCAAAAACAGAAAAGATAATCCTAAATGGCCAAATGGAGAAAACTAGTAAAATTAATTTACCACAGAGGAAAGGCCTTCTCCCCCAGCTACTTATGAATGCTATTAAGATGTGAAAAGTAATGTCTTAGTCATTAAACCAGTCCTGAAATCTACCTTACAGCAAAATCTTAACTCTTGGGGAAGGAGCTGCTGGCTGTTGACACAAGCATCAGCTTTCCCCTCCCTGTAGGCACAGAGCTGGATGTTTCCTGGCCTCCTTGCAGGGCGCTGTGGCCATGTTCGCTGATGGAATGTGAGTGGAAATGATCGTGTGCTATTTCCAGACCACGGCTTTAAAAAGCTTTTCCTTTTCCGCTGGCTTGGATATAAATAACGGCAAGGCCCCAGGACAACCCTTTGAGAAATAGGGTTCCAAGTGAGAGAATGAAGCCCCAGTGCCGTAAGGTCTTCATTGTATGCAGTGAATGTGAAAGCAGTCACCCAAATCACTTTCCTGCTGCTTATTTCTCCAGAAAGCTCAGGCTGAGGAAGGGTGCCCTGGAGGCCGACACAGCTTCATGATTAAAGGAGTCTGGCTCCCTGGGTGACCGCAGAGAAATCCCTACATACACGGGAAATAAATGAGGCGTTAGGAATTGTGAGGTCTGTTTCAGCAGCTATTACTCCAACTAACATCACCTTAGTATGAAACTTTTTAAAAAGAAAGCACACAAATTGAATATCCACATTTTTGTTTTTCGCCACATAATACAAATGGTTTATGCAATTCTGATAGGGTGGTGATTTTATAATCAGTCAATACAAATTACACCTTTAAATTTTAATGAAAAAGTAGATAATCTATTTTAAAATTACAAATTCAATTACAATTTCAAGAGAAAAGATGTCTCTATACATCTACTTTACATACATACAGAAAAACTGGACTTTGAAGCCCTAATGTTTCACAAGTACTCACCGTGCTCCATACAAACCTAGCACCACTCGGCAAGAGCACGGCTGATCTTACAAACAGGAAGTGAATATATTTTTCAGACACAATGCTTTGTTCATTTGTACAACTCACCAAGGCTTCTCAGCACCTTGGGGTCAACAGGATGTGACCCAAAGCAAACCAGCCTACATTTTTGGGGAAACCATTTTCTAGGCACTTCACTACCTATTCTTTCCTCTGCTATGAAGAGGCGGTCCCCACCCGCATGATTCTGAACAGCATGTTGATGTTGTTGCTCCGGATCGCATCCCGACAGGCAGTGATCACTTGATTCTTCGGTTTTCCAACTGGATGAGAAGAAACATCCAAACAGTATGATCAAAAAGATTAAAAGTGAAATTATCAATCAGAAGCCAGTTTTAAAGCAACATAAAACTAGGGTATAGGTCACGCAAATTTAACTAATTTATTGGTACCACTGCCTCAAAAAGATTCCTTTGTGAGGGAATTTATCACAAACCAAACCCAGAGATCATCTCCAACTTAGAAACCAAAAGTCAGTTTTATAGAAAAGGATCAAAATCATATCCACCTAGCAAAGATTATGCCTAAAAGGAGGTCAAAGCAGAAACCCCAAACAGCAGATTTCAGCTATAAATCTCTGGCTGTATTTCTGCTTCCTTTGGTTTATTCTGTTGTTCTTTTTCTAAGTTTTAAGCTGGACACTCATTAGTTTTCAGCCGCCCTTTTTTTCTAACAGTGGTATTCAGGGCTTTCCTCCTGGGTATCTGTCACTAGGTGTTTCCATGGAGGATCCTCACAGCAAGATCTAAGGAAAGGAGCTGCACGAGTCCTTTCCCGTTGAAGTCTGGAGACTGACTAAAGCCAAAGAGCAGGCTGGCCGAAACTCAAGTGACTGTGCCAACGTGAGTGTTCAAGGCACCTTCACAGACAGAGGCCCCAGAATGAATTCTTGAAGCTACACCATCTTCAGTGGTTCTCACACAAAAACTGCAGACCAATTACAGTGCTGCGGAAAAGAGGCTTACCACGCAGACGGCCTGCTCTCTGAATCGCTTGATTCACTGCTTTGAGGTTTCCCAGCAGCTCTGTGTGGTTGTTACAGCGAATCTTATATCCATTTAGCAAGTCTTTATTAAGGTCGTAGAGTTCCATATAGCGACTCTTCATCGTTTTCCTGTGTAAATCAACAGGAATTCAACACCATTGCACCTCGATCTGGCAGGCTTAAATGAAAAAACTTGCAAACTTCTCAGACACAAAAAGCAAGGAAAACAGCAGGTTCTTAACTGTTTTGTCATTAAAACAGGATGACTGCTAAAGTTTGCTTTGAAAACATTAAGTTTCTATCAAAATATTTTCTCTTTTCCAAATAAATGGAAGACAAGTGACTTTCCTGGATTATTGGTCCAGGGTTTGTCTGAATTCAGGAACCAAGAATTATCATGTGCCCACTGTGTGGGGTGGGTAGGGAAAAGTGAGCAAGGCAATAGGCTATCCTCTAAGTTCCAGATTAATATTCATTAGACAAAATGGAGCTGTTCTTAATAAAGTATTTTTAGACAACTAACAGATTCAGCCTCATATCAAGCCTCTTATCAAAGTTTTAAAAACAAAGGCATAAAATTAAAACCACAATGAGATATTACTACACAACAATGAAAATGACTAAAATAAAATAAACTGATAAACCAAATGCTGGCAAGGATGTGGGGCAACTGGGACTCTCCCGCACTGCTGATGGGAATGCAAAACAGTAGCTACTTTGGAAAATGATGTGGCAATTTCTTATAAAGTCAGACATACACTTACTATACAACCCAGCAATTCCATTATGAATTATTTACCCAAAACAAATGAAAACATGTCCACACAAAACATGTATGTGAATGTTTATAGCAGCTTTATTCTCAATCACCAAAGTCTGAAAACAACTCAAATGTCAATTAATTGGTGAATGGATAAACAAAGTATGGTATATCCATACAATGGAATACTATTCAGTGGTAAAAAGGAATGAATTACTGACATATGCAACAACATGGATGAGTCTCAAAGGCCTTACGGTAAGTGAAAGAAGCCAGACTCAAAAGGCTACATATTGTATGGTCCATTGTTATGACAGTTTGGAAAAGGTAAAACTATAGGGAGAGAAGTCAGATGAGCGGCTGCAGGGACTGCAGGTAGGGGAGGCACAGATGCAGAGAGGCACAGGGGTGGACGCACTCTACATCTTGCTGGTGGCAGGAGCAACACAACTGTATCAGTTCCTCAACATTTACTGAACTGTAAACCTAAAAAGGGTGAATTTTCTGCATGTATATTATAAATTATATATCAACTAACTTGACTGTAAAAAATGAAAACAAATATACATCTGCGAGTCTCTAAATGAACATATAAGTAATTCAGGAAAAAAGGAACAGATTACTGCTCTCCAGTTTAGCAGAGTCAAATGCCTAAAACCAGTAACATCTCTTTGACTAAAAAAAAAAAAGCCAGAGAGAGAGAAAAAAAAGAGGAGAGGCTTAGAGATAAAGTTAGCCAGAAAAAAGCAAAAATCTTATATGCCTCAGAGAAAATAACTGGAATAAAATGAATTGGAAAGTAAGAGGTAAAACTATCTCAATTTACAAATTTACAAGTATACATCTAGAAAAACTAAAAGATAATTTACTAAAGTAGCAGATTATAAAATCAACATACAAAAATCAATAGTGCTCATATATACAAACAAAAAACCAGTTAAAAGATATAATGTGGACGAAAGATCCCATTTACAATTGCAAAAAGAAAATACCTAGGCTTAAACTAAACAAATGTCCAGTATCTACATGAGGGAAACCATAAAACATGACTTGAAATATAAAGACAGACCATGTTCTTAGATAGACGGAACATCATTCTAACAATGTCACTTCTTCCTAAGTTAATAAATTTAACATGATCCCAATAAAAACACCTGCCCTTTTTTTCTGGAGCTGAAAGAACTGATGATAAAGTTCACTGGAAAGAGCAAACAAGCATGAGCTGCCAGGAAAACCACGAAAAAGAAGAGCAGCGGCAGTGAGGGGGCCTGAGCCGTACCTGACACTGAAGCACACAGATCCCCTAGAAAGAAAAGAAGGGTCTGTCAAACGAGGAGAAAGACAGACCAACAGAACAGCCTAGGAAGTCCAGAAACAGACCCACTGCATATGGAAATATGATATATCATAAAGGCAGCATCTCAAATCAGTGGGGAAGTGGCTTTTAAAGTAGCAGTCCTGAAACAATGCAATAGTCGTATAGAAAAAGATAAAACTGAATTTATTACACTGAGCACCAGGATAAACTCCAACTGGAACAGAGACTTAAATGTGAAAGAAGAAACCCTACAAGTCCTAAAAGAAAGCATAGGTGAATTACTCTATAGCCTGGGAGTAAGGAAAACTTTTCTAACTATTAACTCAAAATGTAGAGGTATTAAGGAAAATATTGATCTATTTGATCTATTTAACTACAAAAAATTTTTAAAAACCTTTTACATGGAAAAACCAAAAATAAAACAAATGACAAACTGAAAAAGAAATTGGCAACTTATATCACAGATAAAGGATTAATATACCTAATATATAAACAGACAAAAGAAACAGTTCACACACACACAAAAATGCAAATGGCCCTTAAAACAATGAAAAGATGCTCAACACTGTTCATAATAAAATAAATGAAAATTAAAACTGCAATGAGACGCTTTCTCACCCATCAAACTGGTAAATACCCAAGAGTTTGCCAACATATTCCACCGGCAAGGCTGGAGGGAAACGGGCACTCTCATAAGTTACTGGTGAGAACGCAAAATGACGTAACACCTATGGAGGGGAATTTCGCAACATCTTGCAAAATCCTGTAGGCATTTATCATTTACCCCAGCAATCCCATTCTAGGACTTTTCCCCAAAGATATCTTGGCAAAAACATGAAAAGATTATGTAGCAAAGCTATTCACTGCAGCGCTATCTGCAAAAGCAAAAGAGCAATCCAAAGGCAGGAAACTGGCTGAATAGACACCCAGGAGGGAGTGCCGTGCAGCTGTGAAAACACACACCAACTATCTCTGTGCACTACTGTGGACTGACCTCCGAGATCTATTTTTAAGTGTAAAAAGCAAGGTGGAAAAGAGGACCAGGCCATGATTTATCTACAGAGTGAGATGCGTGTGTATTTAAATTTTTGATTGGTTGTTTATAGTGAAAGGGAGGGAATAGGATAGAGGTGACAGGAAAGAGATGTTAGACTTTTTGCATACATTTTACAGAGCTGACTTTAGAACAATATAAAAGTTTTAATAAATATGTAATAAAATTAAACCAAAAAGGAAAAAATGTGAAGCCCCCAAGATTGAAATCAAAATGAACAAAATGAACTTAACTGTGTATTCAAATTTGTAGCATAACCAAAAAGAGAGGAATTATTTAAAATGATTTTAAAATACAGTAATTTCACTGAAACTCCTTACTGGAATATAAAGACACAAAGAACTAGAAAAAAATCTTAAGGTATTTTTCAGCAATCACATTATTGATAGTAATATTGAGATTATTCTTAAACGTGTGTGTATTATAAGATAAAGCAAATAGTTATGCTGATACTGGTTGGAGCCATGATTTCCAACGTGAGAGAGAAGATACAGCATTAAAATCAAAGTCAAGAGCCTGTGTTCATAAATTTGGAAGGGAAATAGTATGAACTCATGATACATTTTCTCACTGAAAAAATATATCCATTTCCTAGCTCTATCCATTGAAAAGGGCTACAAACAGGAACCAAGCCAGGAGCAAGGAGCATCTCGAATGCTCAGCCTAGGATCTCTAAGTACCATTTCCCACTAAAAAGAACCAGGACTCCTTAGAGAAATGGCTCATTCCAGATTTACAGCAGGAGATGTACCAGATAAGCCTAAAAAATATCTTGTTCAAGAGAACAGGGAACTAACAAAACTAATGGGTTATGTCCAAAGGTCACTGCAGCCGACCTGAAGAGGCTTCTGCTGGCCAAAAACAGGACAATTTAGCCATCATAAAGAAGAATTGAAATGGACTGAAGCACATTAAATATGTTAAAATACACGAATTTATAAGGATCTAAAAATCTCATTGGTCAACTCAGAGGCTGCTAGAGAACCAACTCATTATTTTAAAGCTGATAAATAACCTGTCTTTCCTTACAAACTATACCTCAGGTAACTAAATAATTCATTAATTCATGAGGGAATGTTATTCTTTTTGGAAGTATTTCAGCTAACATATGACAAAGAAATAACAGAATTAGAATATCACTATTTTGCAAACCCCAAAAGAAATAATGGATCTAGGCCATGATCATCAACAGCTGATAATGTGATAAAAAGAGACAAGTAGATATTAGATGTTTCCTTATGGAAGTACACAGCACCACTTATGAGGTATTCTTGCCAATAAAGTGAACCCAAATCTGACCAAGCCTCTAGATCTAACTACCATTCTAACAGAAATACAGCCGACAGAAGAATACTACTAAACATCACCACAGAGATACAATCAGCAAAATCCAAAATGGGAAACCACAGGAGAGAGAGAGAGTTAGGGAAGAGAAAGAGTGAGCAAACAAACAAGTGGATTAAGAGAGACTATCAAGTGAGGTTAGCATCATGGCGGAGTGAGGTCTCTCAGAAATCTTCCCCCTCCAATATACAACAACAAAAAAAATCCATACCCCAACAGAGGACATCCAAACAACACAAAAAACGAGAGAGAGATCCACACAGCCAATGACGAAGGGTGGAGAGCCTGGAGCCCCCCTCAGGGGAGCTGGAATGGGGTAAGAGAAATCTTTGCTCCCTCCCCTAAAGACTTCGATGGGGACCAGAGGAGGCCTCCGAGAGGGAAGGAATGGAGGAAGGGACCTTCGTTCACAGGAACTTCTTCAAGGACTCCCTAGGGCCCCTGCAGCCTAGAGGGAAGCCCTCTATGGGGATGAAAGCCTTAGCGGGGAACAGGGAGGGCAAGGGGTGGTGCCTCATCAAGCCAACACCCCAGGAGACCAGATAGGAAGAGCAGAGGGAGAAAACCCCAAGAGCACACAGGAGAAAGCGCCCCTCCCCACCCTGCTCAGTGGGGCTCCAACTCCTGGTATTTCAGCTTGAAGGCAGGGGGCTCAGAATACAGGGCACTTGACCCCCACCCAGTGGTGATAGGTGGTAACTGCGACCTAAGAATTCCAGGATGAGGAAAAACAGCCTCCAGCAATATCAAACACTATATTAGATCACCAGACCAGAAAGAAAATGACAAGTACCCAGAAATCAGTTCTGAGGACACAGAAATATGTAATCCAATTGACAAAGAATTCAAAACAGCTATCATCAAAAAACTCAACGAGGTAAAAGAGAATGTAGAGAAACAATTCAACAAGTTCAGGAGCTACTTCACAAGAGAGATTGAAACTATAAAGAAGAATCAAGCAGAAATATTAGAGATGAAAGAAACAATGGAAGAAATAAAAAAAATATGGATTCCCTGAACACTTGAGCAGACACCACAGAGGAGCATATCAGCATAATCAAAGATAGACATGTTGAAATGCTCCAGATAGAGGAGGAGAGAGAACTAAGACTAAAAAGAAATGAAGAAAGTTTCCGAGAAATATCCAACTCAATTAGGAAATGCAACATAAGAATTATAGGCATTCAAGAAGGAGAACAGAAGGAGAAGGGAGTAGAAAGCTTGTTCAAAGAAATAATAGCAGAGAATTTCCCAAACCTACAGAAGAAATCCATGTGGAAGAGGCTGCCAGATCACCTAAATATGTCAATGTAAAAAGACCTACTTCAAGGCATATAGTAGTGAAACTAGGCAAAACTGAATGACAAAGAAAGAATACTAAAGGCGGCAAGGCAGAAGAAAATAACCTACAAAGGAACCCCCATCAGGCTTTCAGCAGATTTCTCTGCAGAAATCTTACAAGCTAGGAGAGGCTGGAATGACATACTCAAATCATTGAAGGACAAAAACTTTCAGCCAAGAATACTCTATCCAGTGAAAATATCCTTCAGTTATGATGGAGAAATAAAAACTTTCCCAGACAAACGTAAGCTAAGGGAGTTCGTAGCCACAAGACACCTCCCATAAGAAATCCTCAAGAAAGCCCTCATACCTGAAAAAAAAGGGTTACAAAGCACACAAAGAGTAAGGAGTTAAATAGATTGACAGAATCAGAGGAGAACAGCAAATACTCAAGTATAGCATTAAAGACAAAGGGAAGGAACAACAAAAACAAGGATAATCTTGTCATTTTAACCACAAACTCATAACACAAGATGGAATAAGATGTGAGAAAAACAACTTAGGAGTGGAAGAGGAAAGGGACTGAATCCGTTTAGTCTAAGGAATCTAGAGGCCATAAGAAAAGGGACTATCTTTTCCAATCTTGAATAACAACCTCAGGATAACCACTAAACAAAAGAGCAGAACAGAGACACAAATAATAAATAAGGAGAAAATAAAAGAAACACAGCATAAAAAATTACATAACTCGATTGGTAGACTAAAATACACAGGATGAGAAACAAAGGAAATGCAGGATAACTGGAAAACGAGTGATAAAATGGCAGCATTAGGCCCTCATATATCGATAATTACCCTAAACATAAATGGATTGAGTTCTCCAATAAAAAGATACAGAGTGGCAAGAGGGATTAAAGAACAAGACCCAACATTATGCTGCCTCCAGGAAACACACCTCAGCTCCAATGACAAACACAGGCTCAGAGTGAAGGGATGGAAGATGATATTCCAAGCTGATGGCAAACAAAAGAAAGCAGGTGTTGCAATACTTATATCAGACAAAGTAGACTTCAAGATAAGACAGATAAAGAGAGACAAAGAGGGGCAGTGTATAATGGTCAAAGGGACACTCCATCAAGAAGAAATAACACTTACACATACCTATGCACCCAACACAGGAGCACCAAAGTACATAAAGCAACTATTAACAAACCTAAAAGAAGACATTAATAATAACACAACAGTAGTAGGGGACCTCAACACCACACTCACATCAATGGACAGATCTTCCAGAGAGAAAATCCACAAGATAACAGTGGAATTAAATGAAAAGCTAGACCAGATGGACTTAATAGACATACGTAGAACACTCCATCCAAAAACAGCAGATACACATTCTTCTCAAGTGCGCACGTAACATTCTCAAGAATAGACCATATGCTGGCAAACAAGGCAAGCCTCAATAAATTTAAGAAGAGTGAAATAATAACAAGCATCTTTTCCGATCACAATGCTATAAAGCTAGAAACTGATTACAAGAAAAGAGCTGAGAAAAGGACAAAGATGTAGAGACAACATGCTATTGAACAAGCAATGGATTGTTGAAGAAATTAAAGGAGAAATCAAAAAATATCTGGAGACAAATGAAAATGAAAACATGCCATACCAATTCATATGGGACACAGCAAAAGCCATATTAACAGGGAAATTCACCACAATACAGGCTTATCTTAACAAACAAGAAAAAACCCAAATAAGCAATCTCAAACTACATCTAACTGAATTAGAGAAAGAAGAACAAACAAAGCCCAAAGTCAGCAGAAGGAGAGAAATAATAAAAATCAGAGCAGAAATAAGTGCTATTGAAACAAAAAAGGCAGTAGAAAGGATCAATAAAACAAAGAGCTGGTTCTTTGAGAAGATAAATAAAATTGACAAACCTCTAGCCAGACTTACAAAGAAAAAAAAAGAGAAAGCTCAAATAAACAAAATCAGAAATGAAAGAGAAGTAACAATGGATACCACAGAAATACAACAGATTATAAGAGAATACTATAAAAAATTACATGCCAAAAAAAGAACAATCTATAGGAAATGGGTAAATTCTTAGAATCATACAACCTCCCAAAGCTGAATCAAGAAGAAATAGAGAATCTAAATAGACCAAACACAAGGAAAGAGATTGAAACAGTAATCAAAAGTATCCCAAATAAAAGCCCGGGACCAGCTGCCTTCCCTGGGGAATTCTACCAAACTTTCAGAGAGGATTTAATACCTATCCTTCTCAAGCTATTCCAAAAAATTAGGGAAGATGGAACGCTTCCTAACACATTCTATGAGGCCAACATCACTCTGATACCAAAGCCTGACAAGGATAACACAAAAAAGGAAAACGACAGGCCAATATCACTGATGAACATAGGTGCAAAAATCCTCAATAAAACAGTGGCAACTCGAATACAGCAATTCATCAAAAAGATCATACATCATGATGAAGTAGGATTTATTCCAGGGACACAGGGATGGTTCAACATCCGCAAATCAATCAATGTGATACACCACATTAACAAAGTGAGGAATAAAAACCACATGATCATCTCTACAGACGCAGAGAAAGCATTTGACAAGATCCAACAGCCATTTATGATAAAAACTCTGAACAAAATGGGAATAGAAGGAAATTACCTCAACATAATAAAGGCCATATATGACAAACCCACGGCCAACATCATACTCAATGTGGAAAAAGTGAACACCATCCCTCTGAGAACGGGAACAAGACAAGGATACCCACTCTCACCAGTCTTATTCAACATAGTACTGGAGGTTTTGGCCAGAGCAATTAGGCAGGAAAAAGAAATAAAAGGAATCCAAATAGAGAGGGAAGAAGTGAAACTCTCACTGTTTGCAGACGACATGATCTTATATATAGAAAACCCTAAAGACTCCATTGGAAAACTATTAGAAATAATTAACAACTACAGTAAAGTTGCAGGGTACAAAATCAACTTAGAAAAATCAGTTGCATTTCTGTACTCTAAAAATGAACTTACAGAAAGAGAACTCAAGAATACAATTCCATTTACAATCACAACAAAAAGAATAAAGTACCTAGACATAAATTTAACTAAGGAGGCAAAGGACTTATACAACGAAAACTATAAGACATTACTGAAAGAAATAGATAATGACATAAAGAGATGGAAAGAGATTCTATGCACGTGGATTGAAGAATAAACATAGTTAAAATGTCCATACTACCCAAAGCAATCTACAGATTCAATGCAATCCCAATCAGAATCCCAATGACATTCTTCACAGAAATAGAGCAAAGAATTCTAAAATTCATATGGAGCAACTAACGATCTCGAATTGTTACAGCAATACTGAGAAAAAAGAACAAAGCTGGAGACATCACAATCCCGGAAACTTCAAAATGTACTACAAAGCCATAGTGACCAAAACAGCATGGTACTGGTACAAAAACAGGTACACAGATCAATGGAACAGAACTGAAAGCCCAGAAATAAAAGCGCACATATACAGACAGCTAATCTTTGACAAAGGTGCCAAGAACATACAATGTAGAAAAGACAGTCTCTTCAATAAATGGTGTTGGGAAATCTGGACAGCCACATGCAAAAGAATGAAAGTAGACCATTATGTCATGCCATACACAAAAATAAACTCAAAATGGATCAAAGACTTGAAGATAAGTCCTGAAACCATAAAATTCCTGGAAGATAATAGGTAGTACACTCTTTGACATCGAACTAAAAAGGATCTTTTCGAATACCATGTCTTCTCAGACAAGGGAAACAAAAGAAAAACAAGCGGGAATTCATCAGACTAATGAGCTTCTGCAAGGCAAAGGAAACTAGGATCAAAACCAAAAGACAACCCACCAACTGGAAGAAAATTTTTGCAAATCATATATCCAATACAGGGTTAATCTCCCTAATATATAAGGAACTCACACAACTGAACAACAAAAAAATAAACAGCCCAATCAAAAAATGGGCAGAGGAAATGAACAGACATTTTTCCAAAGAAGTATACAGATGGCCAATAAACACATGAAAAGATGTTCAACATCACTAATCATTAGGGAAATACAAATCAAAACTACACTACGATACCACTTTATGCCTGTTAAAATGGCTATAATCACTAAGACTAAAAATAATAAATGTTGCAGAGGGTGTGGAGAGAAGAGAACCTTCATACACTGCTGGTGGGAATGCAAATTGGTGCAGCCACTAAGGAAAACAGTACGGAGATTCCTCAAAAAACTAAAAACAGAACTACCATATATCCCACTACTGGGTATCTACCCAAACAACTTAAAATCAACAATCCAAAGTAACATATGCACCCCTATGTTCACTGCAGCACTATTCACAACAGCCAAGACATGGAAACTATCCAAGTGCCCATCGACTGATGATTGGATAAAGAAGACATGGTATATATATACAATGGAATACTACTCAGCCAGAAAAAAAGACAAATTCATCCCATTTGCAACAACATGGAAAGACCTTGAGGGAATTATGCTTAGTGAAATAAGCCAGACTGAGAAAGACAAACACCAGATGATTTCACTCATATGGAGAACATAAACAAATACATGGACAAAGAAAACAGTTCAGTGTTTGCCCGGGGAAAGGGGGTAAGGGGTGGGCACAGGGGGTGAAGGGGAGCACCTATGTGGTGAGAGACAGGAAATAAGGTACAACTGAAATTTCACAATGATGTAAACTATTATGAACTCAAATTTTAAAAAAATTAATAAAAAAAATACTTTACTGTTGGGGCCGGCCCCATGGCCAAGTGAATAAGTTTGCGCGCTCCACTTCAGCAACCCAAGATTTCACCAGTTCGGATCCTGGGCTCAGACATGGCACTGCTCATCAGGCCATGCTGAGGCGGTGTCCTACACAGCACAACCAGCAGGACCACAACTACAATATACAACTATGTACTAGGGGGCTTTGGGGAGAGTGGGAAAAAAAAAAGGAAGATTGGCAACAGATGTTAGCTCAGGTGCCAATCTTTAAAAATTAAAAAAAAATACTTTATTATTAAAAAATGCTAACCATCATCTGAGCCCTCAGCAAGTTGTAATCTTTTTGCTGGTAGAGGATCTTACAAAAAACGCAGTATCTGCAAAGCTCAATAAAGTGAAGCACAATTTAAAAAAAAAAGAGAGAGACTATCAACCAAATTCAATGCACGATATTTGGTCTTTGGATCTAAACTGAACAAACCAACTTAAAATACATACACACACGTTTATGAGACAACTGGGGAAATTTACACACTGACTAGTGTCATTGCATATAGTAGTCCATTGTACAAATATATCATAATTTATCCATTATACTGCTGACTGGATTGTTTACGCCTTAGGATTCTTATGAACAATGCCTTTATGAACATTCTTATACAAACATCCGGGTTTATATGTGCACAAGTTTCTCTAGGTTATAAACCAGGAGTAGAGTTGTTGGGTCATAGGGTATGGACATTTTCAACTTTACTGATAATGCTAAATTATTTTCCAAAGTCATCATACCAATTTACACTCCTACTAGTAGCATCTGAGAGTTGCTATTCCATATCACTGCCAATTTTAACCTTGCACCTGTCTTAGGTAAATGGTAAATACTCACATGTCCCTCATCAGACGAGCATCCTCAGCTCGGACCAGCAGACTTCGGATCAGATTAGAATTATCAGCCATGTCAGCACTGAGCTTCTGATGCACTGAATGATACTCATCCACCTGGAGACCACGAACACTCAGGAATTAAAAAGGCCTGCAAACTTCCTGAAAACTAGACAGACTGAGGAGATGCTGTCTACCACATACCAGGGCCCTCTTCTTTCCCCTATTCACTTGTACCATCGTAAGTGTCTCCCATTATTTCATCTCCTCATCAACGAATTAATTAGCCTATGCTGCCTCCAACACTCAAGCTGACATTCCATCTGGATTCTTTCCACGTCTTAGCATTGGAGCCCTAGCAACACACATATTAACATTTTAGAGATCTGGTAGGAACGTTGTTATAATTTGGGGCCAGTCACAATCATTATTTTTCTTTTTCCTTTTGAATTTGGGTTGTTGGAAAGCACTAAACCAAAGAGCAATGTAGACACAATGGGTAAGATGAAGGGCTAACAAAGGAGAATGTTAATATGACATGTTTTTAAAAGTATCCCCTAAACCAAAGAAGGCAGGGTAGTCGAGAGCTAACCACTCACTTGTATGAAAGAAATCCTTCAACTAGCGAATTATCCAATACTAGTTCAATTTTGATTTTAAGAATTTGCGAAAATTCTTTAAAACACGACTATCACATAGTGTACGTATCTGTAGTATCGTTAACCCCCCAAGAGAAACATTTCACACACAGAGACCACCCTGCGCTCACGAATGCATCCACTAGGGGCCTCACCTTAACCAGCACCTTTCGCAGTTCCTCGAAGTAGACCGGGAACTCCGCTTCCACCTGAAGGTCTTCAATAGCAAAAAATGACGCCATCGACTGGATGACATCACCAGCCAAATCAATATCATCAGTATTTACAGTGATCTGTGTGCAGAAAAAAGAGACAAGTTCAGCATCCTCAGATATTAAAGACAAAGTTAGCTGAACCAGTACCTCAATTTCCCGATATTCAACACATTTATTGAGCATAAATTTATATGTGGTGATGAAGAAGACAGGGGTTAGGCCTCATGGAAATTACAAACCACATTCATTATCTCTAGGAGCAGACTACAAGACCAATCCTCTAGCCTTATAAACTAAACAACAAAATCACTCAAACAGTGAAAATGTTTCCGTTCACCTCTGTTTTCTCAACCCTTCCCAGATCAGACAAGGAGGGCTGAAGGGAAGGAGGGGGTGAGGCAGAAAACCGCTTTTCTAGAATATATCCCCGTGTCTAAGATGACTAACACCAACAGATGAAGTTGAAACACGTGGTTTTATGGTCTTGAGATTGGTGTCACCCAACTCACTTTGCACTGAATGCTAAACATTACAGGAGAAATCTGTGCCCGTGACAGCAAACATTACCTCTCCACTAAGTTTTATTTTTATATACAGCTGGCCACCATTCCGTAAGGATGTGAAACACACTTGAAACGGAGCGTTCTGAATGTTAGTGTCTTCTGGTAACAGAAAGTTCTGGCTGAGCCACATAACAACCTTAAAATGAACAGGATGAAATGAACTTCATTTTTAAAGTATAGTCATTCTTAAGAGTTATCCTTCTTTCTAGTTTTACTGCCTGGTAAACAAACAAAGAAAGAATCATACTTCCCCCCGACCAAGAAAACACTAATCACGCTCCCTGTTCTCACCTTACACGTGTTCTTGAGTAACATTCATAATTATGTCTGGCCCTACAGCATACATGATTTTATAGCATTTTCAACGTAAGCAGAATCTTATATGCAATGTAGAAACAATTCAGGAAGGACACTAATTCTGTTTACACAATAGCTCTTCTGTGGCTATATACTGGACAAGGTAGTCTACTTAAAACTATTCCATTCCATTCCTTAAAAAAATTTTAAATAAAGAATGCATGCGCACACGAAGCACAGACACAGAGGTACATCTACACAATGAGAATAAATTTTAGTATTAATAATAATAGTACTTTACCGTGGTTTACAACACAGCTTCCACATGAGAACCACCCGTGAGGCCTTTTGGAAGGGCCCACCTATAGTTTCTGGTTCCACAGGCTGGGCAGGGGCCTAAGAATCTACAAGATTGCAAAGCCTCACTGAGAGCTCTGAAGTCCAGCCAAGGTTAAAGGCCACTAGTATTAGTCCTCTAAACTTTACGAGGTACTGTCACACCACTTACATAATCTTCAGGGGCCCCTCTGAGCTACGACTAGCCTCACCTATAAGTGAGGATAAGGAAAGAGCCTCAGACCAGGGAGGGGAGTTCCCCCAAAGCACGACGAATTTAATTAGTTAAGGTAGTGAGGGCCTGGCCCGGTGGCGCAGCGGTTAAGTTCACATGTTCCGCTTTGGCGGCCCTGGGTTCACTGGTTCAGATCCCAGGTGCGGACATGGCACTGCTTGGCAAGCCATGCTGTGGTACGTGTCCCACATATAAAGTAGAGGAAGATGGGCACTGATGTTAGCTCAGGGCCAGTCTTCCTCAGCGAAAAGAGGAGGATTGGCAGCAGTTAGCTCAGGGCTAATCTTCCTCAAAAAAAAAATAAAAATAAAAAATATAATTAGTTAAGGTAGCATTTGAACCCAAAAATGTTCTCAGCTCCAAGTCCTACTCTCCCTCCATTTTGAAGCAGGTTCCTCTTGAAACACGGGGTCAGGACAACACACTAAGACCATAACTACAGAGAGGAATTGAAAACTGGTAAGAATTCACCTATAACAAGGATTGCTCAGGTAAATAAGGTGCCTATGTTTTCAAAGTGAGAGAAGGTATTTTAGCAATATTTTTGTTACATTACCAGCCAACTCCAAGCTACATAACTCTTTCATGTCATAACTACTGCTACTAAATAACTCATTCATGCAATTCCCCTCTTCTATGAAATAACACCTAAAGGGTTCCAAAGTGCCAAAGTATTGGGGAAAAAAGCCAGACACTCACCCTCTGTGCCCGTTCTGCAATGGTAAAGTTAACATAACTGAGTGGCTCGCTGGCGGAGTCCGGGCTGGTCAGCGCATACATGGAAAACCGGGGCAGCTGTCTTGTCAATTCAAACACGTGGAACTGCGTGCTAAGGTCAACCAATGGAAGACAAGACAAGCGTTTTGCATAGAATGTTATTTCAAAATGCAAGGCCCAGAAAATAAAGTCATTACTGGGTCCCCAAGTTGATATTTAAGGGTTTCACTGAAGAGAAAAACCCCCGAAAACTTGAGGGTTAAAGTACTACAGTAATGGGGTTTGGGATTTAGAGATAACGTGAGTCAACAGATACACATACGTGCACCAAGGGTTTAAAACACCCTAAAAGGAATCTGAAAAGGCTTTTATATGCCACAGATCTGGCAGTTTTTCTTCACTAACTGAGGTTGTATTTAACTCTAATATTTAAAGGCGCAACCTAACCCTTGCAGTCTTAGTGGCTAAAACTAGAAGCTGACAAATCATCAATTAAACATATTTTTTGAAATTTTGTGATAAGATCATCAGACTAAAACCAGAAAATAACCATCTTAAACACACATAGCTTTTATTTTTATGTTTGAAAGATTTCAAATTAGGGAAATAAAGGGTCATGAGAAGCCTTGCCTGGGTGAGTAGAACCACTAAGTGGCTTCTTTGGCCCCACAGAATCCATGGCAAAATGGAAAATCTACACATTTTGCTCTCCTCTAAGTGCTATCTGGAAAGGAACTGTGATTTGCAAAGGGTCACCTGCATCTGTAACCCACGAAGGTTTTCAAGTGCAGATCCACAGGGACGTCCTTGGGAGGGGTAATTGGAACGCGGATGGAGCTGGAAAGGTTGTGAATGCTGGGGTGTACCACATGGCTTTCACCTAGAAAAATGCCCTCTGCAAAAATCAGTACTGCTCGGATGATGGTGTCTGTAGGGAAGAGAGAAAATAGCAGTTCAAGAACCACTCCAAGATGGCACAGGTGCCTACAAATGCCAGCTACAAATAACTTCTTACCATTAGAAGTGGAAATGCACAATTCTGCATGAGCAGCCTGTGTCTCATTCCCCAGATTGACCGAGAGGGCAGTGTGGAGCTTGGTATTGGCTGGGATTATGCCCCGATGCCCATCAGCCTCATTCAGCGGACTGCTGGATTCAGCCTGTAAAACACCCCACCCACTTCCAACTCAGTCACCGAAACACTGAACTAATGCCAATTTTAAATAATACAGCTATTCAGTTTCAAAAGGCAAACTCCTCATTATCTTATTAATCTGATTCTTTAGAATTTGAAGACTCACCTCACTAGCGCTCCCTTGCCCTACCTGGCCTTTTCCCAAGGGAAAATACGCTTGTCTCCTTCTGTGGTTAGGGTCCACTGCACCCCATTCATGTCTCTTACATTTTTTTGTATTGTACTTTTAAATAACAAAAGAAATTCACTTAGTATAGTAAATCCAAATACAGTATGCATGACAGGACAAACTAAAGTCCTACTCCCCAGCTCATCCTCCAGCCAGTTTGGTACATATGTGTATAGAAACATACACACACACACAGAGTTTTTGTAGTTGTCCGTTTTTACATTATTTGTTCTTGAAAAAGACAAAAGATACTCTATACACATAGTTCTTGCCTTCTTTCACTAATACCACAGATATCATTCCACATCAGTCCAAGCATGCATCCTTCACTCTTTTGAGCTGCTTAATATTCCCCCGCACATACTCCCTGCTACTGATTAACAGGAAGTTGCTTCCCACCGTTCACTGCCACAAACAGTGCTGCAGTAAATGTCTTTGAACATGCATCCAAATATCTTAGCTATTCCTGGAAGTGGAATTTCTAGATGAAAGGACACATGCCCTCTTAATTTCCACACTAGCAAAAAGGCAGAAGCAACCCGCACCTCCACCAGTGAGAAGGAGGGAGCCTGCACCACGGCAGACGTCGAAACTCTTTTTCTTCCTCCACATTTGCTGATCCTCCTGGTCCTTGTCAGCTTTTCAGACTCCCACTTCCCCTTCACATTAGGACCTACCTTGGCGTTTTCCTCATAGTTACGGAGTTCCAGCAACAGATTCTGTTTCTTCTGACTCAGCTCTCGGATCAGATCCTGCTCTATGCTGGTGTCCAGGAGGTTCCCTCTCATCTCAGCTGTGCCTGGCAGGTAGCCCCGGACTGAAGAGAAGGAAAAAACATTCACCGGACTGAAGACTAACCCAAGTATGGCCAGGTCTACCTTTTTTTTTTGCTTGAGGAAGATAAGCCCTGAGCTAATATCTGTGCCAATCTTCTTCCACTCTATATGTAGGATACCACCACAGCATGGCTGATGAATGGTGTAGGTCCATGCCCAGGATCCAAACCCACAAACCCCAGGCTACTGAAGCAGAGCACATTAAACTTAACCAAACTTAACTATGATGCCTCAAGCAAAAAAAGAGGAGGATTGGCAACAGATGTTACCTCAGGGCTAATCTTCCTCAGCAAAAAACAAAACAAAAAAACCCTAAGTTCTCATCTTCCTAACTTAGGTGAATTTACCAGGATGAGAGGATACCCAAACACTTTATAGTAGAATTTCCTGGTATTCTGACCCAATCAAATTGAAAATCTGACTTTTCAAGGATTTTTCTCATCCCAATTTACTTTCCCCATCCACTGAGCAGCAGATTAACTGGACGTGGCCATCCATCCGGTAATCTCCCTCTACCACACCAGCAATTGCAGAAGAAAAGTTGTCTTTAAAGATGACCTCTCCAGTTCGGTCACTTCGAGCATCAACCTAAAAATAAAACAAGAACTTGAAAAATTGCTTATGCTACAGTTTAAAAAAAAATTTTTTAAGTTGAAATTGGCTTTTAAGGTCATTTAGTCAAGCAGTTTTCAAGAGTAGTCCACGGAGCCCTGTGGCTTCTCAGGAGGTACCCAGGATGACTGGGGCCTGAGGGGACCATAAGAGGCCTCGACCAGCTGTGCTTTCTTCTTCTTTTTCAACAAAAGCTGCTGCACATATTGGCCTTTACATAATATCTCATTTGGAGAAATGGGTCAGCTGAGAAGCAGTACATACGGTATATATAGCACAGTGCAGAAGTCCAGACTGTCTGGGATTCGATTCCAGCTCTGCCACTTACTTTCTATGCAATCTTGGGCAAGTTTCTTAACCATTCTGTGCGTGGTCTCCTTATTTGGGGATCAATAACAAGAACAGGAGGAAAACAACAGTCCCTGCCCCTCAGGGTTGTAATGAGGCCTAAAGGGGTTAACACATGTGAAGCTCTTAGAACAGAGCCTGGCACAGAGAAGTGTGAGAGAAATGTTAGCCTTACATAAAAATTTCATCTTTATTATGTATAAATGTATACAATATATTTATATCTAAAGTTTGAAAAACGCCAAGCTAGCCCAGTCTTCCACCAGATAACCTTTTATAATAACCCTGTTTAAGAGTCCCTCTTCCACACGAAAACTATTCAGACACTTTAGAGAGCCCTCCTGTCCTCTCTGAGTCTCCTCTTCCTGAGAGGGGCAAATAAATAAACAACTGATCAGAAACAAATGCGTCTCAAAAACAACACTGAAAATGATGATTTTGTTCTAAGCAAGAACACATGTACTGTCAGTAAAAGGCTAGCTATGGAAAATCCGGCAAAGCAATCATCTCAGTGACCAACGCCATTCACTATTTTTGTCTTTTCATAAACATCCTTCTGGGCAAAACTTTGCAAAGAAAAAATAAATTTAGGTCATAGCCTACTACTAGCTTCAACCCCTTGTCTGGAGCATATCACACTCAAGGATCATGCTATTAATAACATCACGTAAGCCTGAAAATTACAGATGCTAAAGCCTGTGCAGTCATGAATGGCCTGGATTTACAAGGCTCTTAGCACATCAACTCAACCCTCTAGCTCAGACTGAACTGAACTTGCTTCTTTCTGGCTACATAATGGCCTTCAGCACTGCATTTCCACAATATTTAGCAAACAAGAGGGTTCATTTGCTAACTAAGAAGCAAGGCTACAAATTAATATTTCTGTGAATAGTCTGTGCTTTTGCTTTATTGAACACGAAGCTTCTGCCCTGGAGGTGAGGACGGCCCTCCGACTCAACAAACGACCTACTGAAGACAAAGTTAACTGGCTAGTTGCATTGATTTAGTATTTTTGCTCCTATATTCACATGTGGGATCTGTACATTTTCCTTTTCTATGTTATTTCTTTTAAGTGTAGAAACCAGTTATTCTACTTATATAATGAACTGTATAATTTTCTTGTCTTTTTTTATGCCCTGGAACAGATTATATAATAGAAATTCCTTAAAATTTGATAGTGTTTAACTATAAAAACATCTAGGTCCAGAGTCATATTTGAAGGTAACTTTTGACAACTTCTCAAGTGTAATAGTTTCTAATTCTTGAATCAATCATAATAATTTATATTCCCCCAGAATATGGTCTATTTTATGGATTTTTAAGTTTCTTAATAAGCAACTACACAGTCTTTCCTTATAATTTTTAATACCCATACCAAAGACAAAACCAAAAAGAGAAGCAGGAACCAACATAACAATTTTTTGGAATCTGTTCTTCACACAGCACCAAAGGAAGGTTACAACGTACTGAGCAAAAGTAAAGAAAAGTCAAAAAAGAAAAGATAGGAATTAGCTGATCTCCTTCAGGCAATCCAGCACTGACAGACAAGAAGGCGAGGGCAAATGGTATCCATGGAGATCTGGCAGCTAGGCAGGCAGTTTCTAACAAGACAATCCTGACTTGCCAAAAGTAGAAAATTCTCATTTGAAGTTTAAAAAGGAAAAAAATAGCAAAAAGATTTTATTTTGAAGTTATAGCTGGGAAAACAATATGATAACATGATTCTTCAAAGTTTTCAGTCAGTCTTGAAGATTTATTAGAAAAGACCTATACAAACAGTTCCCTATTAGCTTATTAAAATTCCTTTTTTTTTTTACTGGCCTACACCTCGGATCAAGCTGATCACACTGATTCTCGTTCCTTCAAGGAAGAGATTTAGAAAGAATCTTCCTGAAGATGTTCCCCTAAATAGGGCTTATAAGACTGAAAGGACACTCATTCAGTCTGTAGTCTTGACAACTATCGCAGAAAGAAAAAACACCGAAAGATTATGAAGTTAATTTTGAAAGCACAGCCAAAGAATGCAAGCTTATATTCTCAGGTTACTGTTCTGAGTCATATAGCCAACATATCTCAATTATTACTTTGAATTATACCTGAACTCTGCTATTTAAACTTACCTTCCCGTTGGACCAACCAGTTATCAGTTCACACACTCCATCAGAATTAAGGTCAAAAGCATGAATGCTCATGGCATGATTTTTGGACTGAAAAGGAATTTCAACAATTAGCACTGAAGTCTCTCAATAAGTATAAAATCCCTGAATATGAGAGGCTGAATCATACGAACTTTAATTCTCCAATATCGGGCTGTTTTGTCATAAACTCCAACTGTGCCATTGGAAAGGGCGTAACCAAATCGACTGCCATACATGGGGCAAAGAGAGGTGATTATCTGCAAAAAATCATACATAAAATACAACATCTGTTCATTAACGTTCAATTTAACGCAAAGTATGGCTTTATAAAATTGCATGCCTTGCTACAAGTGTGTTAAAATTAGTTTTAAACGCACTTCCAATATTATACACATTATTATACATGCTAAACTCACAATGTGTTAGAGATTATTCCAGTTTCCCTAACTTATATCTAACAGTCTAAATTTTAAAGACTTGTAAAATCCACAAATGAATACCTTACGTGTACATTTTTCTTTCTATGACAATTTATTTTTGCTAGAGATGAAAGACACTTTTTAGAATAAAACATAATCCTTAGAAAAGTGAAACCCAAACACATGGATTTGTGTGTATGTAACAACATACTGAATGCACATATTATATAAGTCTGCTCAAGGATTTAACATCCTTAAAAGGATAAAATTTTAGACATTAAATGAAATTATCCTTTAAAGTTAAAACCAAAGCTTAATGATATCTATGATCCTGCAGATCTACTTTCTAATTCTGACACTAATACAAGAGATATTAAGAAATAAATCAAATAAAGCAGAGAATAGTTATGTAATTTCCTCTACACCTACAGCTTTTCTACAAAACCACCCACTTCACTTAACTCTGAATACAAAGTGCTGTGTAGGACTCCAAAATGTCTTTAGCTCAAGACATTCTTTTGGCAATACTTAGTACTGTTCAACTGCCAAATGAATTATAATTTTGCTGATCTGCAAAAAGACATTTGAGCTAGGAGCAAAATCAAACCAAGGAGACAGGAAAATGGCCCTGAAATGAAAACTTTTATAAAGTCCACATTTTCATAAATTTAGCCCCACATTCCCTAGGTCCCTTAGTCCTTCACAGTTCACTAGTTTCTTTTGTGGACTAGAGGACCAACAGTCACCTCAAATCCCTAGCTCTATTTCATGTTCTCCTGTCCTTTCCTAGGATTTAGGAAAAAGATGTTTCAAAGAACACACTCTCCTCACATCTGATATTGACAAGAAGAAGAAATCCAATGAAACCTGAAGGATTCCCATCAAACGGGAAAAGATCTAACCCAAATTTGAAGGAAAGGAAAACGATAATGCAGGACACAGCACCTGTAGGCCAGGGATTCTCAAGCTGGTTTTTTGGGGGGGAGAAGAGGGGGTGGCAAACCCCTTTAAGAATCTAATGAAAGCTAAAGACCCTCTCTCCAGAAGAACACACTAAGCACAGACACATAAAATGCAACCTTGCATAGACACACGTTTTCAGACTGCTGCTCCTGGCACCCATTTCTCCCATCATTTTTCTCTACTGCAACTATCAGTTTACAATCATAACAACTGCTAATATATAAACAGTCGGACTAAGGACAAATCTATGACTCTTGCTACAGGATAAATGTAAATTAATTAAAATCATTCATAACATTTTGTCTATCAATATCCAGGTCTGCTTTTTGGTCTCCTTCTGTAGTCAGGGGAACAGGAGCCCCACTTTCCTGGCTAGCTTTTGTAACTGGTGAGAGGCAAGGACAAGTGCTCAAGCGGGGTTTTGAGGCCAGTGCCCTCAGCTTTTCTCATACAGACTCCTAAACGCCACCTGCCTGAGCTTTGCAGAATCCCACCATTCTGACCTCTAAGACTCCCTTCTGTTGTTTTTTTCTCTGGTTCATTCACATGTTCACAAACCATTGCTCCCTTATCCTCTTCTCCTTCCTTAATTCAGAATATCCTAATTCTTTTTCCTGTTTCCATCTTGCCCAAGCCTGGAAAACCAGCAGCAAATAAATATCCCAAGAATGACAAAACTACAAAAGATAAGGGCAATCTTTAGACATTTCTTTAAGAAAATGACATTTAAACTCTAAGAAATATCTCAAGTTCAATTACATGAGTAATTCTAATCACAAAGAAACTAGCCAAGTTCTCTAACATCTAATTTTTAAGTTTACCTACAGAAATGTTCCTAAGAAGTACTTAATTTGAATGAAGAGAAAAAGTACAAAATCTCATTTATGCACTTCATTCAATCCCATTTAACACATATGATGAGGAGGAGGAGGAGGAGGAGGCATAAAAGTTGAAAGCCTGAGCGTGCCACTTAATAGCCACGACGCTGTGTCAAATACTTAACAAAGAAATGGGAAATAATAACACCTTTCTACTAGGGTTGTTGTAGGATTGAATGAGTTGGTTCATGTAAAGCCCTTAGAACAGTGCCTGGCATACACTAGGTGCACAATAAATGGTTGCCATTATTATTATTATTATTTTATTAATATGTATTAATTCATTAGAAGAAACACCTTTATGTGCTCAATAATTTTTCTCTGTTTAATCAGTCTTTTCAAAATATACCTTGATAGTGGATTTGTAAATGTTTCTTTCTCTGTAATGTGCAGCTCTGTTTAACCCCCACAGTTTCTACCCTAAAGAGTCTGGGCCATGAGAAGGTGTCCCAGTGCTCCCATGGGATGTTAGGTCCGACTGTGCTGATCTATGCGGCCCAAGGTTACCATAATTCTGAGGTGGCACTTCTTACCTCCGTTTCTGTCATTTCTGCCACAATCTCATCTTCTTTAAAAACTCGGATATCAAAATCCTCAGATCCGACAAGAAGCTGAAAGGAAGAAAATCATGCATATTTAGTTCAGCAAGTGAACACAGTGAAATTTCCATAAATAAAACCAAAAATTGCATAGTACTTTGTACGTTGCTACTGCTATCCCAGAATTCCAATTTCCCAATAATCTGGTGCTGACAAAGGTTCCCTCTAACAGGAAGGTCAACAGACTCAGTCAGTGAAGAAAAAGTTCTCGCCTGCACACAGAAGCCCAGTTTCAAATACCAGAGCCCAGTATCCATGGACAAGAGAGGGGCAAGTCAGTGCCAACAGCACTTCACTGGCTGCTCAAGAAGCTCACTTCTAGAGTAACCACTAGAATAATCTCAAAGGCTAAGAGTCAATCTCTGAAACTTTTAAATTCCTGCAAAAGTTGGCCAAAATTGAAAATGACTTACTAATATGTGTCAAAGCATCAGAAGCAAGTTCTAAGATGTGACTATGACCGCAGTCCCATCAACTGCTCTGCTCTCTCTCTCCGCCCCATGTATTTAACATACCATGCCCTTGATCTATGTATCAGACAAACACAAGTGATTTATTCTTCAAAAGAGCGGGCAAAGACAAATGAGGCCAGTTAGTTCAGCATTTAGGCAACAGAGCATCAGAATCAAATACAAGAAGCTCACACTTCTCCCAACACTAAAGTCACTGCCATGGGAAAATTATTCAGCTGAGCACAAGAACAGTATCTCCTCCCCCACATACCTCTTTCTTCCCATCACCGTCAAAGTCACACAAGGCCAGAGAATGAACATTATCTCCAGTGACCTGAAAATAAAAAATCATTAATATGCCATCTTTTCTTTAGTGAATCCAAATATAGTAGCTACATGAAAAACAGGATTACACAAACCACCAACAGGTGTTATTCAAATTACACATATCCTTTGTTTAATGTACAGAATTACATGTACAGAATTATAATGCACAGAATTATAAACGTGGTTCTATTTGATTTTTTCATTCATTACAGTCAATGGTAAAAAAAGTAAAGAACATTAAAAGTAAAATATTTAAGCGTATTAAAGAGAACATTTTGTTCTTCATACCGTCCAAAAGAGATCATTTCCTGCATGATCAAAACCCTGCAGAGCACAGTTTCCACCAATAATCGCCAGAGGAGAGGGGATGTCTCCTAGTGTCCCCAGCACCATTGCACTGGCCCCATCTGCCACCTGAGAAGGAAAAAGACTTAAAATCTCAGATACAATGATCCTTATTTTTATTTGGATACTCAGATTCCTCTGTCATCACTTGTGAGAAGCCATGTGGTCTCCTGAGAGGCAGGCCAGGGCTGTGCACCGAGGACAGTCACGGGGGCTTATGTGTGCTTACGCAAGGATGAGCACAGAGCCAGGACAAACGCAGGCCCTGGGCCTCACACTAATCTGCTACAATAAACTGCCACATAATCCGAGGCTCTCTTGGACCACTGGGTTCTAAAGGCCAAATTCGCCAGAGAATCAAGACACATGTCTTTAAAACACCCAAACTTCTGTAATCTATTTTAACCCCCACGGATGGAAATCTTTTTAATACTTATTATCCAGTTCTCTTACTACTACTCTTTTTTGTTGTAAAGTTACCAAAAAGCACAAACAACAATAAAACAAACACCTATATCCCCACCATCCAGAATTAATAAATGTCCCAGACTTCTTAAATAAAGTACACAAGCATAATTTAATTTATTTTGGAATTTTTGAGGACATCTTCATAAGTAGCAAATATTTATTGTACAGGAAAATAGTCCTTACTTATATAATCTCTAAGTAGGAAAACTATAAAAAAAGATTGGCTATAAAGGGAAGAAAAGAATTCATAAGAAATCAAAACTGCTAATGGCCAATCAATCAAAAGAGTTAAAAGGTAAACAATAAACCAGAAAAAATAACTACCATATATAAGACAGAGTTAATTTTTTTTGTTAATAAGATAAAAGAGTTAGTAAAAAGCAAATAAATAAGAAAAGGGTAAACATCCAAAGCAAAAAAAAAAATGAACAGGAAATTCACAAGAAATTAAAATCACCAACAAATGTAAAAAAAAGTTCATTCTCACAATAAATCATTTTTCATTTTTCAGATTAGCAAAGATGAAAAATAACAACACTATCCACTGTTGGTTATGGTGTGATAAAACAGGCGCTCTCACATTCTGAGGGGGAGGTGGAAAAACAGTAGTCTTTCTAGAGAGCAATTTGCAATATCTATCAAAAATCTCATTTAAAAAAGGTTTTTAACTCAGCAACAGTAAAGCTGAATCCCTGTGATTATTAATTTTATATGTCAACTTGGCTAGGCTATGGTACCCAAATATCTGGTCAAACATTACCAGATGTTTCTGTGAAGGTATTTTTTAGATGATATTAACATTTATTTTTTTATTGCAGTAACATTGGTTTAGAACAATATATAAATTTCAGGTGGACATCATTATATTTCAATTCCTGTGTAGATTACATCATGTTCACCACCCAAAGACTAATTACAATCCATCACCGCACACATGTGCCTAATCAGCCCTTTCGCCCTCCTCCCTCCTTCCTTCCCCTCTGGTAACCACCAACCCGAGATTAACATTTAAATCAGTAGACTCTGAGTAAAGCAGATTACCCTCTATAATGTGGGTGGGCCTCATCCAATCAGTTGAAGGCCTTAATAGAGAAAAGACTGACCTCCCCTGAGACAGGAAGGATTCTGCCACCAGTCTGCCTTCACACTCGAGTTTCCACATCAACTCTTCCCTGGGTCTCCAGCCTGCCTGCCCTCTGCAAATTTTGGACTACCCAGCCTCCACAATCGCCTGAGCCAATTCCTTAAAAGAAATCCCTCTCCACTCCCTCTCTCTACACACACATCCTACAGGTTCTGTTACTCTGGAGAACCCTAACGCAGTCCCAAACTCAACCGCAGTCTTGTACAAAAACACAGGAAGAGTATCTTTGTGACCTTGAAATGGGCAAAGATTTCTTAGACGACAGAAAGAGCACTAACCATTAAAGAAAAAAACTGAACAGCTAGAGTCATCAAAATCAAAAACTTCTGCTCATCAAAAGACACCTACTTATTGGAATGAGCCACATACTGGGAGAAAATATTTGTTAATGACAAAGAACTTGTACCCAGTTCTATCATGCGCCACATAATGACATTTTAGTCAACAACAGACCGCATATAGGACGGTGGTCCCATAAGATTAGTACCAGACAGCCCAAGTGTGTAGTAGGCTATACCATCTAGGTTTGTGTAAGTGCGCTCTACGATGCTCACACAATGACAAAATCATCTAACGACACATTTCTCAGAACATATCCCCATTGTTAAGCACCACATGACTGTACATCCAACAAACATCTACAAATCAATAATACACACAAACTTCCACTAAAAAATTGGCAAAAGGCTTAGACACTTCACAAAAGAAGACACATAAATACAAAATAAGCACAAGAAAAGGTGTTCTACATCACTGGTCATGCGGGAAATGCAAAAAGGAGCCACAATAAGATACCACTTCACACCTGCTCAAACGGCTAAAATTAAAAAGACTGGCAACACCAAATGTTGATAAAGAATGTGGAGCACCTGGAACTCTCATACACCGCTGATGGAAGTGTGAAATGGTACAACCACTCCTAGGTATTGACCCAAGATAAATTAAAACATATGTCCACAAAAAGACCAGCACAAAAATGTTTATAGCAATTTTATTCATAATTTCCCCAAACTGAAAATACCCCAAATGTCCATCCCACATGTCTATCATCAGAAGAATGGATAAACAAATTGTGGCCTATTCACACAATGGAGTACTACTCAGCAACGAAAAAGAACCGCTGCTGAAAGGAACAACATGGAAGACTCTCACGGACATGCCGAGTGAGAGGAGCCCGGCACCAAAGAGTACATTCTGTATGACGCCACTTGCATGAAGTTCAACAAGAGGGAAAGCCACCCTGAGGTGACAGAAATCAGAACAGTGAATGTCTATGGGGAACAGGAATTGACTGGAAGGGGGCACAACAGTATGTTCTGAAGTGAGAGAAATATTCCACATTCTTACTGGGTGTGTTGGTTACAGGGATCAGAACTCAGTGAAGTGTACACTTAAGGTTTGTGGACTTCACTACGTACGTTTGACCTCAATAAAAAAATTACTGAAAAAAAAGTAACTGCATTTCTAGGAACTTATCCTTAGGAAATAATCACAGAAATTGGCAAAGATGTATCTTATCAAAGTATCAATTGATACAGATATCAATTATAATACAGAAACTATAGAAATAACACAAATATGTGACAATATGGAATTGATTAAACAAATTATGATATATTAACACAACGAAATACTAGAGAACCAATGAGAATGATGCACAGATATATATTAACTTCAAATAAAGATGTTCACAATATATTATTAAGTAAAAGACCACATGTAATAGCCAGGGAGTGGAAATAACCCAATGTCCATTAACTGATGAGTGGATAAATAAAATGTGTATTTACACACAATGGAATACTATTCAGCCATAAAAAGAATAAGGTAGTGAAATATGCTACAACATGGATCAACCTGGAAAATATTATGCTAAGAAAAAGACCATATATTATATGATTCTATTTATATGAAATGTCCAGAATAGGAAAATCCATAGAGACAGAAAGTATATTAGTGGTTGCCTCAGGATGATCAATTAGGGGAAAATGTGGAGTGACTACTAACAGGTACGGCGTTTCTTTTTTGGATAATGAAAATATTCTAAAATTGATTGTGGTGATGGTTGCATACCTCTCTGAATAAACTAAAACCAGTGAATTGTATACTTTAAATGGGTGAATTATATGGTATGTGAATTATATCTTTAAAAAGTTATTATACAAAAAAAAAGTAAAAGGCCACATGTATATAGTATAGTCCCATTTCGTAAAAAAAATTTGACTTAGTAAAAAGTCTGGATAAATTAACTAAAGAGTTAAGTGTTATTTCTAGATGAAGAAATCACATGTCATTTTTTTTCCTTTTTGCTTCCCTATCTTCTATAATAAACGTGAATTACTTGGGTATTAAAGATGAAGTAGCCTGCAGATGGCAGGCTAGAGTAAGCGTTTCCCCTATGAACTAAGGTACTAAACTTTAATGCAAAGCAACTGGGAGGCCTGTTTGCTGGCTTCCTCACTCTTGTTTGAAGTCTCAATAGGAGATCTTGACAGATGGCGCTGTCATAGATATACTTCATGAGAGACAAGCTGGAGTGTCACCAAGTGGTTACCAACCATGACCAAATAAATAAATAAGTGTCAAGTAGATAAAGCAGATGTAAATGGCAAAATCTCCATGTTGTTTAACTATACTACAACAGCCATATGCTAAGCAAACCAAAACAGATGTCTGATCCATTTCAAGCATAAAAAACCAAGGGACATTAACGGTTAATGGAAAAGTTATGGTTATAAAGGGGTATACTTGCCTCTCTGTAGAATAAATCTGAATTATTGTAGACATCATAAGCCAAAAGATTAGTCTGTGTCCCCACTAAAAGAGCGTCATAGCCCAGTTCTGGGTTCAATACTCCTGCAGTCAGGCAGGTAACTGCCTGGTTAATGTTGAGAAGTGAAACATCAGATTCCAGGGGGCTCTGGAAGACCCTGGATGCGCTGAAATGCTGGCTCCGTGTATGAGGATTGTGAATAAGAACCTAAAACAAAAACAGTTAATTACATTCTCTTAAAATACAAAAAATGTAAAATTAACATACACTTTTTAAAAAGACTCAGGTCATTAACAGACACCAACATTAACGAGAAGTCACTTGTATCACCTACAAAACTTAAAACACTCATGCACTTAATGCACAGTCCTTTGCATTGCTAGCTTTCAATTACTATGAATTGTGGAAATTCAGTGGTTCTCAGCCTTGTAAAAACAAGGTAATGGGCACAATCTAGTTGTTGCTTACCAGGGCAGTTTATATACCACCCACCAGCAGGACGTCAAAGCACTCTTAAAAACCAGCCTTTTCCTGATCAACCAGTAGGAAGCTGCTGCTACCAGCTACCATGTGATTGCTACACACCAAGAAGATCATAGAAAATAGAATAATAAAAATTTCTTTTAGGAGGCCATCCCGGTGGCATAGTGGCTAAGTTCGCATGCTCTGCTTCAGTGGCCTGGGGTTCACAGGTTCAGATCCCGGGTGCAGACCTACACACCACTCATCAAGCCATGCTGTGGTGGGGTCCCACATACAAAACAGAGCAAGACTCGCACAGATGTTAGCTCAGGGACAATCTTCCTCACCAAAAATCCCAAAAAACCCAAAACTTCCTTTAGTATCTTTCATCTGGTGGTTTTAAAGTCTGGCAGTTAATGAATCTGTTTTACAAACTTAAACTGAGTCACAGAAATCAAGCTTCTTGAAGTTTTCATAGTCTATAATTAGCCCAAAGTTAACTAATTTAGCAGTTTCAACTATCATAATATAATCACCTGAGTGTTGAGCAAATCATTCAATTTCCTTGGGCTTCATCTGCAAAAAGCAGGTTTGGTCTAGAAGACAGATTCTCAACAGGGGTGATATCGCTCCCAAGAGCGGTGACTGGGTTTGGGGTGGGGGGAATCTCAGATTTTAGAATGGCTTGTGGCCCTCCAAAGGGCTACAGTACAAAAACAGACACGCAGTATATCTGTGGTATGAAAATTTCATCAGGGAAATTTTCATTATCTAAAAAAAGTTTCACGGGGGGGCAGTATGAAAAAGAAAAAAAGACTGGACCTTAAGCCTCCTCCAGTTCTAAAATTCACTCATTTTAAATAAGTATTTCATCTCTTTGGTATAAATCCAAAAAGAGTTAATTTTAAATTATTACCTAAACAAGATAGCCTAGTCACAAAAAATAATTTTCAAAAGAATTGATTAGAAATACATAGAAAAGGCATGTAGTTCATGTTCTCATCTGAGTACTACTTTACAACATGCTTTATACAAGTTCCTGCATTTACCCTGCTTTACAAATGAGGTCAGAGGGTTAAGGCCCTTCCCAAGGTCTGGCGACTGATAAGTGCCAGGGCGAAGACATGAAGCCTGGTGTCTGGCTCCAGACCCTAGGCTCTAGCCACCACATCTTACTTCCTTTTATAACAGTCCTGAACAAAAGAATTCTTTTGGAATCTTCTAGTAATTAGACATGCTGAGAAAGAACAGGAGGGAAATAACTTACGGACTTCACATTCATTGTAATTGGAATGCAAAGAGTTTGGGGTTTGTTGCCGAGAGCAACAAGAGTCCCAGGAGGCCGGCTTCTCCCTAGTCCCCTCCTGCTGTTCTCTGCACACAGAAATCAGGTCCCCAGGAGACCTACCTGTCCCTCAGGAAGCTCAGTCACACAACAAATGGATCGCTACCAGTACCTTCAGCCAAAGGACTGGCTGATGTTCCCGCAACGTGTTCTTGCTGAGGGGGTGATGCTGACAATATAAATTCAGCCAGCCCCCTCGGCTCCACGGTGAGAGGAAAAATGTCCCCAGAGGAAACTACAAATGTTCATCTTGCAAGAAACCCCTCTTAAAAATACCCTAGCTCAGGGGGCCAGCCCAGTGGTGCAGCAGTTAAGTTCACAAGTTCTGCTTTGGCGGCCCAGGGTTCGCCGGTTCGGATCCCAGGTGCGGACATGGCACTGCTTGGCAAAAGCCATGCTGTGGCAGGCGTCCCACAAATAGAGGAAGATGGGAATGGATGTTAGCTCAGGGCCAGTCTTCCTCAGCAAAAAGACGAGGATTGGCAGCAGATGTTGGCTCAGGGCTAATCTTCCTTAAAAAAAAATCCTAGCTCGGGCTCAGAGACCAGATCCAGTAAGCCAGCTCCACATTCACAACAGAGTCCCACTTACAATGACAAAATCCTGTTTCTAGAGACACAGGCATGAACGGTCAAGGAGGGCTTTAGCCCTACCTGGAATATTTGTTTTTAAAGGAGATGTTTGAGTATTACTTAAATAAAATATCACCAATTTTTTTTTTTAAGTCTCAGGATAAAAGATCAGGTCAGAACTTTTCAGATTTGTTTAAAGTTCTGAATATAGTGTCCACTTACACAGGATACAGAACCTCCTCTCTCTCAATCTCTCCCTTTTTTTTTATTTCCGCCTTCAGAAACAGACCTAGGTGGAATCAAGCATTCCTGCCTCCCACTCTAAGTCACATTCTAGTGAAAGGGCTTCCATGGAAACTTCCGCCTGATCTTCCTGGTACTACTCCTACACTCACCTCCCAGCATCTCTGTTGCAATACCAGCCAGCTATCCTTTATCTAAAACATAAATCAAATCCCATCACCCAAAAACCAGTCTTTACCATGGCCCTATATGATCAGGGCCCTACACAGGCCCTTCACGATCTGGTCCCTGGCTACCTTCCTCATTCCACTCCAGCCCCAGCAGCCTCCCTGTGTTCCTAGAACACAGCAAGCATACTTCCACCTCAAGGCCTTTGCACTTACTGACCCCTCTGCCCAGAAGGCACCATCTGCAGGGCTTGTTTCCTTATTTCCTTCAAGTCTCTGATCCACAGTTATCTGATCAGAGGCCTACAGGACCACTCTGTCCAAAACAGCATCTGCCATCATCCCCAACCCGTGGTTTTTTCTCCTATTGAAACATTATCTGTATGTGTATGATGTATATACATAAATATATATATTTTTCTATTTTTTCTATTAACTGTCTGGCTCCCCCTCTCAAGTGTAAGCTCCGAGGGGGTGAGACCTGTTTATCACCCTCACCCTTGCACCTGCAAAGCTAAGGACTGTGCCCAGCATAGTAAGCCCTCAATAAATTAGGAGCTAACATCAATGGGATCTTTTCAGCCCATTTAATCAGCTGCTATGCTACAGCAGAACCCGTATGAATCTCTTTTTGGCATGTCAGTGCCTCTTAACAATAACAACTACCATAATTACGTGCCAAGGCCTGTGCAAAGGGCTTTACTTCATTATACTACTTAATGAAAATGAACCATTGCTTTTTACTTATGTATCCCAAGGCACATCATATGAGACAACATACAACATAGGTGGAAATGGCTTGAAAACTGTAAATCATTATATAAATGTTAGCTTACGAAATCCACAATAGGTCAGAGCACATGCACTCTAAGCTAGTTGAGCGACCTCGAGCATTACTTTGAATCTCTCTGAACCACTATTCTAGTCATTACAGTGGGAGTAATAAAAGGAAAATAGTAACAGGTAACAATTAGTGACCATTTTCTATATGCCAAGCGCTCGCATGTATTAACTTATGTAGTCATCGTAACAACTCTATGTGGTAGACACTGTGATTAAGTACCTTGCCCAAGGTCATGAAATTAGTAGGTACTAAGCCTGTTGCCCTTGGCATTGTAACAAGGATGCCGAGATAATTAATGTAATAAGGCTTTGTACCTGTTGGAAGTTATGACGCTTGGTGTCACTGTATTCCATGTATTTGGGCCTACCTCCCTCAACACACAGTGCCGTGAATTGCTTTGTCACTTGTCCTTCTGGACTATAAGCTTTCTGAAATTAGGGACTCCAGCTTTATCTCTGAATCCCCAACATCTAGCACAAAGGAGGCGTTAGTAAAAGTCTGGTGAATGTTGAATGACCACGTCTTTCTCATCTCTTTGACTCCCACACCTTGCACAGCACCTGGCACATAAACAGGTCCCTAGTGAATAAATTACGGGAAAAGACGTGAATGCTCATGGATAAAGATCAAATGTGCAATTTGAATCATTTAATTTACAGGTCTTTGTTTTCCTTTTTTCCCATAAAGTTGCTTGGCTCGAGAGGCAGTCTGAGATAGCGGAAGGAGTTCCAGACTGACAGGCAGAGGCGCTGGGCTCGAATCTGGGGTCTGCTACTATAGGTAACCCTGACCAAGCCCCTTCCCTTCCGGGGACTTCTCTGCCCTAAGCTCCCCATCTGTAAAGGGAGTCTGACATTGTCCGAGTCTAAGGCCGGAAGACAAGTAAAGGGAACTGCTCGGAGAAGCCGTTCACGCGACACCCCACTCTGTTAGACTGGGTGGATGAAGCAGGATGGAGAGCTAGGGCGACGGGCAACCCGTTGCCGGGCAACCCTGGCTGGGGGCGGGGTCGGAGGAGGAGGGGCGGGGTCGCACGGGCACAGCCCGCGGAGGTCGTAGGGACCCGAGGGGCCCGGGTTCCCAGCGGTTACCTTGCCCGCTTGGGTGGCGGCCGCCAGGCACGGGTGAGTCCCGTCGTAGCGCCCTACAGCCACCATGCGGGGGCTGATTTTGTGGCGCAGTTTCAGGGTGAATACGGGCAGCAGCATGATGGCGGCGGCTCTAAGGAGGAGGGCTGGTGGCCCGAGGCCGGCACAACTGAGCCGGCCTCACCGCTGCGGTGAGGGGCGCGGGGAGCAGACCAGCCCCGCTCCGCCAGCGAAACAGCGCGGGCCCGAGGTCGCCCCCCGGCCGCCGGCTCCTAATGCGGCTGCGCAGGCCCGCCCAGCGCCTTCTGCGGCTGCGCAGTCGAGCTTCGCGTTTAGTTGTGGCTGAAGTTGGTACTCTCAGTGATGCAGTCGTGTCTTTTGCTGCTGTAACTTACCCGCTAACGTGTGTTGACTGCCTGCTCCGCCCCTAGCGTTAGATGTTATGTCTATGCAAACCACGGAAGTTACCTGCACTAAGTATACCAATCCTCTCAAAAAGAAAAAATAGTCACGTTCTAGACTCAAGTTTAAATGGTCCACCGCCCCTTGTAAGATTCTCTGCATATTTTTAAATGCAAACGTGAGAAATTAAAAAGTCATGACACTTCTCGACGTTCGTTCAGATCTTTTTTTGAGGGTCTGCTAAGTGTCAGGTACTGTTCTGGACAATAGAGATACAGCAGTAAACATGAATTTACTGGTCTGGAGCCCTCCTGGAGCTGACATGCTAGTCAGAGGACACAAGCACTGAACAAGAAATACATGTAGTAGGTCATTTGGTGGTGAACAGTATAGAAGAAAGTTAAAGCGGGCAAGAGGGACAGAGGATTGAAGGGAAGGCAATTTTAAAGAGGGTGGTAGGGAAGAGACCTCACTGAGAAAGGCAAGGACTTGAGGGAAGTGAGCGAGCCGGCCTCGAGGAAGAGTGTTCCAGCAGAGGAAATTCAGGTGCGAAGGGACTGAGAGATCACTCTGACTGCCTTCCAGAAATAGACGTTTAGAAGTGAGGGATGAGATGAGTAGGAAGCAACAGAGGACACTGAGAAGGAGCAGCCGTTGAGGAAGTAGGACCAGGAGAGTATAGTGTCCTGGAAGCCAAGTGAAGAGAGCATCGCCAGGAGGAGGAAAATAACTGTCAGATGCCATGGGTAGGTCTTGAAAGAAGAGTTCCAGAATAATCTTGATATTTGCATTTTGTAATTACGGCTGTAGAAATGAGCATGTTTTTTCAAGTCTATTGGTGTGTCTGTCACTAGTTGTAACCTCCTTTGAAGATAATGTCAAAACTAAATTTGAGGGCCTAGATGGAATGTAAGACCTGAGCCACTGACCCCCCAGGTCCCCTCTGATAGGCCTTGCCTTTGAGTTCTCCCAGCCCCTTTCTGCCCTACTCCCTCTGCTGTCACCTGTCTAGACCCCACAGTCCTGGAGCAGTTCCTTGACCAGCCCTGTAATGGAAAATGCCCTGGGTCTGTCCTCCTGCCCCTGTCCATCAGAACTTTGTTTTCTGAAGTACCCTTCCCCTCAGCCCCTAAACTCTACCTCCACAAAGTCTTCAGCTCGCTGAATCCATTCCACTTTGCCAATAGCTGATCACAAGGCTTGATAGGCTATCTCTCCCAGGAACAACTTAAAAGAAATGAATCTCTGAGAGAAGTTACCTCACACTCTTCACTTTTCTGAAAAACATTGATTGAAAGTCTGCGTGCTAGGGAGTATTTATTTCAGATGCAGCAGTAAACAAGAAAGACACAGTCTGTGCCCTCATGAATTTTACATCCTACGAGTGTATTAGTTTGCTAGTACATGGCCATAACAAAAGACCACAAATAAATAGCTTAAACAACAGAAATTTATGTGATCACAGGTCCGGAGGCTGGAAGTCCAAGATCAAGATGCCAACATGGTTAGTTTCCCCTGAAGCCTCTCTCCTTGGCTTGCAGATGGCTACTCTCTTGCTGCCTCTTCACATGGTTGTCCCGCTGCATGCGTCCCTGGTGTCTCTTTGTGTCCAGATTTCCTCTTCTTAAAAGGACACCTGTCAGATTGGGTTGGAGCCCACCCGCACGACCTCATTTTAAATTAGTCACCTCTTTAAAGACCCTGTCTCCAAATACAGTCACCTTCTCAGGTCCTAGGGATTAGGACTTCAACAAATGAATTTTGGGGCTGGGTACATAATTTAGCCCATAACAAAGGGTTAGGGAGCAACAGACGTTAAACATGAAAGCAAATAAGATCATTTTATCTGGAGATAAGGCTGATGTGCTGGGGCTCAGGAAAGGCCTTTTGGAGGAAGTGATGTTTGAACCAAGAGCTTTTTTTTTCTCTTTATTTATTTTTTTTTTTTGAGGAAGATTAGTCCTGAGCTAACTACTGCCAGTCCTCCTCTTTTTGCTGAGGAAGCTTGGCCCTGAGCTAACATCGTGCCCATCTTCCTCTACTTTATATGTGGGATGCCTGACACAGCATGGTGTGCCAAGCGGTGCCATGTCCGCACTTGGGATCCGAACCGGCAAATCCCGGGCCGCTGAGAAGCGGAACATGTGCACTTAACCGCTGCGCCACCGGGCCAGCCCCTGAACCAAGAGCTTTATGACAAGAAAAAGGCAGCTATTAGAAGTTGTCGGGGAAGGGCGTTCCAGATAGAGGGAACAGCAAGGGCAAAGGCCAGGTTGGGCATGTTTGAAAATCAGAAAGAAGACAATGTGGCTGGAGCCTAGTGAGTGAGGAAGAGAGAGGTCAACAGGGGCCACATCCCCGAGAGCTGTGAGCCACACCAAGGAGCTTGAGTTTTGCTCTTTAGCAGGCAGACAAGTCCACAGCCTACTGGATATCCATGTAAAGCTGCTCTTGGCCTCCATCCACCTGGCCAAACCCTGCTCACCCTATGTACTGCCTTGGTGGCCTGTAACTTTGCAGTTGCTCTTTCTAACAGGACATTACAATCTGAAGCAGCATCACTAACATTTATTGAGCATTTTTTGCGTGCCATTCTAAGTACTTTATATGGATCATCTCTCTCAATCCCACAATAATCCTATGAGGTAGGTACTATCGGTATCCCCTTATAAGATGGCAAAACTCTACCCGTGTCACCTCCTCCCTTCATAACTCTTCATTGGCTCCCCATTTTCAACCAAAGGAAGTTCAAGCTCGTTGACAAATTACATGAAGCTCTCCAAATTCTGACCACCGTTGGCCTCTGCAGCCTCATCTTTTCATCCTCTTGCCTCAAACTCGATCCCTTCTCAGATGCTGTCTCTAGCCTCTCTGCCTTGGCTCACGTTAGCCCTCTGCCTGGAAGGGCCTTCCCCTCACTTCATAACTCGCTCCCATCTTTGAAGACAGGTTGGGCATCACCACTCCAGAGAGTCCCGTCTGACGGCCTCTCTCTCAGCTGCTACCGCACTCAAGAGGTGGCCACCCTTCCTCTGTGCCTTCATCGGTCCCCTGGCAATCATTCATTTGCTGTGTTGAGGGGTATTTAATTCATTGGATCAGCAAAGAACCCCAGAAGGGTAGAGTATCCCCATCTTCCCTGCCAAGCACTGATCAGGGCAGCAGACATGGAGGCTTTCCTCTGAGGAGGAAAAAATGACAGCCAGGAGAGGCTGGCCTGGAGCTGACCCTCTCCCCCAACAGTCCCAAAGTCTTCTCAACCTCCCATCACCCACCAGGAATCACTGGCTCTTCAGAGAGGACACCTGTCATCTTCACGTCAGTGAGAGCTGGGGCTCCTGAGGGCCTAGGACTTGGAGGGAAGAGCTGGTGGGCTCTAGTTTGGCAGCGCTACGCCATGGGTAAGCCCACCAGCCTCGACAGCATGCAGGCCTGCGTTCAAGCTCCTCCTCATCAGTCACTAGCTGAGACTTGGGTCCATCGTTTAATGCTAACGCACACATCTGTGGAGTGCCGTCTCTGTGCCAGACGCTTGACACACAGGCTAACTCGTTTAATCCTCGCAGCCACCCTCTGAGGGAGATTCTGTCATCATGCCCACTTTGCAGGATAGGAAACTGAGTCACAGGAGGTTATATAACATAAGCCCAAGGTCACACAGCTGGTAAGTGGCAGAACCAGGAGAGCAAACCCAGATGGTCACCTGAGCTCCTAACCACCACACGCAGTCTCCTGCGGCGAACTTCCCGAGCGCCAGTGTCCTCTTCTAGAAAAGACAAATATTAGTGGCGCTACTTCTAAGGAAGTAGTTGTGAGAATTACACAAACTGTCTAAGTAAAGCACTGAAAGCAATGCCTGGCACTCATTAAGGGCTCCCATCAATGGTTACTATTGTTGTTACGAGGTTATTATTATTTCCTTTAGATGAAAAAGCTGCCTTTGACTTGTTGGGGTTGCTGTTATAATAAATTTGGTGTCTTTTTTTTTTTTTTAAAGATTTTATTTTTCCTGTTTCTCCCCAAAGCCCCCTGATACATAGTTGTGTATTTTTAGTTGTGGGTCCTTCTAGTTGTGGCTTTTTTTTTTCTTTTTTCTTTTTTCTTTCTTTAGCAAGTGGTGTTGTTCCTAGTTCCCTCTCAGCTCTGGGGTCAGAAAAACCAACTGAGCTCGTCAAGGTCTAGTGGGACCAGGTGAGACCAAGAATTTAGATCCTGGTTTAGGGTCCTAAGTCCTCACCTCGCGCATGCGAAGCACCCCCACTAGAGGGTGTGCAGGTGTAAAGAACAGAGGACCGCGCACCTGGGGACTCCAGATTAAAGGCCTGGAGAGAGGCGAGGGGAGAGGCCCCCCAGGACAGGAGGGCTCCCACAGTGGCAGAGTTGACTTCTGGGCAGTGGACTGGGGTGGGGGCCAGCTGGAGAGGGACTTTTGCCTTTTCCTTTATGCACTGTGGTACTTGCTGTTTTCACAGCAAGCTTGCTTTACTTTTATAACACACACATGCAACTTTAAAATAAAATGGCGTGAGGGTGGGGCTGTCTGTGAATTTCAGAGGTCTAGAGCCACGGCCCCTCCTCACCCCCTTGCCCCAGACCTGCCTATAAAGAATCCCAGTCTTTTTTTTTTTTTTTTGGTTTATCTCTTTTTTTAGAAAATTGAGGTAACATTGGTTTATAACATTATATAAATTTCTAGTGTACATCATTATATTTCGATTTCTGTGCAAACTACATCATGTTCACTACCCAAACGCTAATTACCATCCATCACCACACACACGTGCCCAGTCACCCCTTTCGCCCTCCTCCCTCCCCGCTTCCCCTCTGGTAAGCACCAATCCGATCTCTGTAGCTATGTGCTTGTTTCTTGTTCTTTTTAACTTCTACTTATGAGTGAGATCATATCATATTTGACTTTTTCCCTCTGATTTATTTCGCTTAGCATAATGCCCACAAGGTCCATCCATATTGTCACAAATGGCAAGAGTTCGTCTTTTTTAATGGCTAAGTGGTATTCCACTGTGCATATATACCACATCTTCTTTATCCATTCGTCCTTTGATGGGCATCTAGGTTGCTTCCAAGTCTTGGCGATTGTGAATAACGCCGCAATGAACACAGGAGGGTATATATAAAGAACGCCTGTATTAAGTTTCCCCAAACTTAAGGGATGTGGCCATTCAGATCCTCCCCAGTCCAGAGAGGGTCCGGGAGCCCACTGGAGCAGAGCAGGCCGCACAGAGCCCAGCTCTGTGAGAACGCTTCCCGGCAGCCTGCCAGGTGTCCCAGCCTTCAGTCCTTCCTCGGCTGCCTCCCTGGTAACTCTGTGCTGTGTCTGCTGTGGGCCGTGGGGCTGAGGCCGTCCGTGTGGGTCTCTTCTGTCAGCCCATTTGACACATGCGAGAAAGGAGGGAATGAATCATATTTCAAAGCCACTTAGCAGCACGTCACATACGAAAAAAAAGAAACAGCTGCCTTTTGGTCAGTAGACAGGGAAAAGTTACTACTGCCGATACTATTACTAACAATAATAATAATTGATGGTAACACTTGTTGAACACTTAACCATGTGCCAGGCTGCAAAATTATTTACTTGTACATATTATTATTAATCCTCACAAGAACCCTGTGAGATAGGTAATATTATTAGGCCCATTTTACAGATGCAGAAACTAATTTCAACTCCGATTTTCCTCTACCCCCACATCCCACCCTCGCCCGTGCACCTCAGTGAACTGGTAGGAAATGCCATCAAAGTCGGTGTTAGGTATCCTCCCACCCCAGCTCCCACTAAGAGACCCATCAGAACCAGGGAGGCCTGGTGATGCCCCAAAATGGGGAGGGGGTGTCTGACCTCCAGTCTCTTGAGGTTGCTGCCAGTATCCTCATGCAAGCTCCCTGTGGCTTCTTGTTATGGGGGATTCTCTGACACTTCCATGACACTTGAAACTCCCTGCAGAGGCCACAAATCCCAGCGTCCATGGTCCCACATCCCTTGAAGCATCATGCCCTCCTCTTGGGGCTCTTGCTGCATCCCCCAGGTCAGGCCAGGGTCCACAATGCCTCCCAGTGCTTGCAGGTGAAGTCTGTGAATAATCTCAGGAGATGCTGAAAGTCAGACTAAGTGAGAAACACTTACATTAAAATGGAATTACTATGGATTTAGGATTTGTCCTGTACACATTAAGAGTTATTTCCAAAGATCCCTCACTATTCAGTTTTTGAAATAGTATTTCTGGTTTTTCTCTGTTTGCCTCTCCAGACCCATTTTCTGCCTCCTCTGTCCTGGTCTGTGCCCCAGGAGGCTGACCTCTGCAGACTTGCACTTGACCAGGCTCCCTTGCACTGCCAGGAGATGAGAAGATGCAAGGAGGAAAAGGTCAGAATACTGATTCTGCTCTCGCTGCTGGGTGTAATTGGGGCAGTAGCTGCATCCTTCTACCCCCTGCCACAGCTCCTCTGAGCAGTTCCTCAACTCCAACTGTGGCTTTCGCCTGGCTCCGGGAAGACCACCTCCTTCTCTCGTTCCTGCAGGCCTTGGGGGTAACAGCTGCCCACTGTGCTGGTCTCAGGTGCCTTATCATCCCTCCTGGGTGTCCCTTAGGGCTGCCCACACCTCTGTACCTAGTCCCTTCATTAAACTCTCTTCCTGTAAACACTTTGCGCCCTTTCTTTCCTGCTGGAACCTGATTGGCACACAGACTGTGCTTCTGACTTAGTCTCAGTGGAGGAAATTCTCCCTGGACTTGAGCATCAGTGTTTCCTGTGGGGGTCAAGTGAGTACAACACACCTCCACCTGTGTCAGAAGGATGCCATCCATCTTCTCCTCCCCCTCTCTCCTGGTACAAATATCTGTCCAATAGCAGTAGCCTCCCAACTTTGCTTTCACACAGCAGCCAAAGTATCTTCATCAAGAAGGAGGAGCAGGAGGGAGAGGGTGAGGCGGAGGAGGAGCAGGAGGAGCAGGAGCAGGTCTCTTGCAAGACGTTACCGTTGGCAGAAACTGCGTAAAAGTCCATGAGATCTCTCTGGATTATTTCTTACAGGTGCATGTGAATCTACAATTATCTCAAAAGAAGAAGTTGAATTTTTTAAAAATTCAAAGGTAAGAGGGGGCTGGCCCCGTGGCCCAGTGGTTAAGTTCGCGCACTCCGCTGCAGGCGGCCCAGTGTTTCATTGGTTCGAATCCTGGGCGTGGACATGGCACTGCTCGTCAAACCACGCTGAGGCAGCATCCCACGTGCCACGACTAGAAGGACCCACAACGAAGAATAAACAACTATGTACCGGGGGGCTTTGGGGAGAAAAAGGAAAAAATAAAATCTTTAAAAAAAAAAAATTCAAAGGTAAGAGCAGAGGAGAATCAAGGAGCAGCATGAAAGACCCTCTGAAGAAAAGACAGAAAGAAAACATGACTCTGAAATCACCACGCTGGAGAAGGGAGAAGAGCTGCTGTGACCCTCCCAGGTGCTTAGGGGCCAGCATGCAGATTTATCAGTATCTAAGACTGGCGCTTCAAAGTTTAGACATCAAGGGGCTTCTCAACGTGAACTTTCAGGAACATAGCTGTACAATCACAACAAAGATGGCTGAGATAAGAGACTGAAAAATGAAATGCACACTCGCCAGGGTACCACCCTGCCCTGTGCTGGTTTCAAAAGTTCTGGAGCTGTGGCCTCCAAGATGGTAGCCTCGAGTCACATGTGGCTGTTGAGAACTTGAAGTGTGTCTAGTTCCAACTGAGGTCAGCTGTATGTGTAAAACATGCACTGGATTTCGAATAACTAGTATAAAAACTAATTTTAAATATCTGGTTGATATTTCTATATTGACTATATTTTGGCTTGATAAATTTATAATATTTTTAATATATTGAGTTAAATAAAATATATTATGAAGAATTAAAAGAGAACATAACAAAAGACCTGGTGGAAACCCTAAAAGTGAAAAAATTTTCAACCCTTACTGAAGAAACCAAAGAAAATCTCACAGCATTTTGCCCTCTTTTGGATCATTTTTATCCAACACACAAACATGCTATTATTTCTCCCATCTGGAAAAAAATCTTTTTCTATGAATAAATGATAGAATAGATAAATAAATGGGAGACAAGGGACACATCTTCCCCCACAGAATTCCAGATAATATATGTAAATTCTTCCCTCCAGAAGGCAGGGCTTAACTGCCTTCCCCTTCGATGGTGGGCTGGACTTCATGACTTACTTCCAAAGGACAGAGTATGGAAAGAAAAAATAGTAGCTTTATAGGGGAGAAACCCGACAGACACCATCTTAACCGTGGGATCAAAACTGACTTCCCCAGTGGTCAGTCATATTATCATGTGGGGCACTTCGTCTCTGTGGTATTCTTCCCCCAAAACCCGTAAATCCTGTCTAATCATGAGAAAACATCAGATAAACCCAAAATGAGGGACATCCTACAAAATACCTGACTAGTATTCCTCAAAACTGCCAAGATCAGGAACAATTGAGAGACTGTCCCAGAGTGGAAGAGATTAAGGAGACATGATTAGTAAATGCAGTCCGGGACTAGATCTTGGAAGAGAAAAAGGACACAAGTGAGAAAATTGGTGAAATCCGATTAGAGTTGACAGTTTGGTTAGTAATATTGGAGCAGTGTTAACTGCTTGCTTTTGACAGATGTACCATGGTTACTACGTAAGATGGTAACATTAGGGGGAGCTGGATGAAGAGTCTACAGGAACTCGCGCCTAGGACTGGGGACCCAGGTGGTGATAGGAGGGAGGCCTGACTCTAAAGGGGCATGAGGGAACTTTTTGGGGTGATAAGAATGTTATATATTTTGATTGTGGTGGTGGTTACATAGATGTATACATTTGTCAAAACTCGTCAAGCTGTACATTTAAAATAAGTAATTATATTGTACGTAAATTATGCCTCTAGGAAGTAGTGGAAGTTTTTCTTAAATACTGGTCCTGTGCTAATATCTGTTGCCAATCTTTTTTTTTTTTTCCTTCTTCTTCTCCTCCCCAAAGGCACCCAGTGCATAGCTGTATATTCTAGTTGTAGGTCCTTCTGGCTCTGCTGTGTGGGACGCTGCCTCAGCATGGCTTGAACAGTGCTAGGTCCACGCCCAGGATCCAAACCAGTGAAACCCTGGGCTGTGGAAGCAGAGCACGTGAACTCCACCACTCGGCCATGGGGCCAGCCCCTAGAAAGTAGATGTTTTTTAAAATTTTTAAATCAAAATATAAGATCATGTCACTCTCATACGTAAAATCCTCCAGTGGCTTCCCATTACACAGTGAATAAAATCCAAAGTCCTCATTTGGCCTACAGGCCTCTGATGTCTGTGAATCATCCCAACATACCAAATACAGTCTCACCTCAGGACCTTTGCACAGTCTTTCCACCTGGAATGCTCTGCCCCCAGATCTTGTCAAGTCTGCCTCCTATGTGTCAGTTAGGTCTCAACTCAAAGCTCCCTCCTCAGAGAGGTCTACCCTGTACCCCAGCTTGCCCTCTTTCTCACATCACCCTTCTTTTTCTTCATTGCATTTATCTCTTTCTGAGATTATCTTGTTTATTTGTTTCTTTACTTTTTTTTTTGTCTGTCTCTCCATACTAGAATGCAAGCTTGGCAAGCATCTTGCCCACTTCTGGTAGGACAGCCCAATAACTAGCAACCTCTCCTACCCCCAGAGATAGAAATCAAGCAGATAGAAGCTAAGGTCTTACTTTTTCCCTGGTAAGAATTGTAATGGAGAATGTGACTTCTATTTGCCAGCAAATGAACTTCCTAATTGTGGATGCAAGAATCAGGGAGATTTGTCCATCCCTGGAAAACCACAGGCCACGTCCTGGGACAGGCCTCTTTTATCACATGTCAGGGAGTAGATAGGCCAGCTCTCAAGAGGAAGCTGAGCTGCACACCCTGGGAATAAGAGCGGAGCAGCAGGGGGCAAAAGATACCAGGACCGCTATGCAATATTCTTGCTCCCTCCGCAAGACGCATTCTAGCCCACCATCATCCAAGGACCTTCGACGGTCTCTGGCACATAGTGGGCACTCTTTAAATATTTGGTTAATGAATGATGGTCTAACTCAAATAAATCAATACCACGTTGTAAATAGCTTCTTTGGCAGGACCTACCACGCCACCTTGCAGTTCTTTCCACCTGGAATATTCAGCCCCAGATCTTTTCAAGCCTGGCTCCCATGTGTCAATCAGATCTCTGCCCAATGCTCCCTCCTCAGGGAGGCCACCCGGAGCCCCCAGTATCTCTCTCTCGTTACCCTTCTTTACCAATCCCACCCTATAGGATTGGCCTACATAAGGTCTCCCCACTGGAAAATTCGCAATAGATTGTAGGGTTTTATACTAAGAAGCACTGAGAAGAGATTCTCCTCTTTTTTTCTTGTTTTGCACATGACATTCACAAGACCACGTTGAGATTCTGGGCAGGATGGTTCTGCGTGCACTGGAGACTCCCGGAGGGAAGAAAGGAAGCCGTGGAGGAACGATCACCATTTGCACACATACGAGGACCAGGGCTTAATTTTTTTTTTACTTGAACAACAATAAAGTAATGCTGTGCATCATATCCTCTGTTACTCAAAGACCTATTCAGTAAGTTACATTTAAAGACTCTTTGGGAAAATAAAGAAAAGACTTGGTCTAGCAGCATTCAAATATCATAATAGCCTTGCCAAACAATTCACTCACGGAATCACATTTTGATTAATTTTTGATGTTCTTTCTAATATTGTCTGACTTTAAGTATAAGATTCTGGTTTTTAAATACCTATATAATTTACATAAGTCATGATTTTTTTAATCTACAAATCTATTCTCTTTGCTGTTTTTATTATGATTGATGGAAAACTCCCACCTTCATCTCCACCTGCCAAACCCACAGAGGTAAATGGTACTGATGGGAAGGCATAACCAGAGATGCACTGACAATGACAAGTTGGCTCTGCCAGGGCAACGAAGTCCCAAGAGTCTGCCAATGATTTCAAAATTAGAGGTGGCCACGGCAGGATGCAGTCAGCCCAGCACCTAAGGAGCAGAGGAACCGGCTCCTGGCCGAGCCCGCCCCCAGAGTTCAGATCAAAGCCAATAGCTGGAGTGTGTTCCAGTTTCCAAGGAGGATGCTCTCTCCAGCCCCCTGGTGCCATGCCTGGGTGTGGGCAGCATCAGACGCTGACTGGGCTTGCCTCAGCTTTAGTAACTGCCTATTTGGGTGGGAAGCCAACCTCTGGGCACCTGCTCTGGAATGTCTGAGGTTTTCTACCTTCGTATGAACTGTAGCTGAAAGCAGTGTGCAGCTCTGCGGACCTGAGCATCATATCTTCGGGGGCAGAGCAGGCTAAAGGAAATTCCAAGTTCCGTTTCTACAAGCATGGCATTTCCCAGTAGGAAGGGGCCGGGTTGCCCACCAGCCCAGGCCACTGACCCAGGTAAGAAACACCATCCAGCTCCTTTCTGAATACTTCCCATGACTCGGGGGCTAGTGGCTCCCCTGGAAGCCACCACAGTTGAACATAATTCTCAGATATCTCTTACTTATATTGAGCCAAATAGACAAATTGACACCATCACTCTTCCCACGTCAGCTCTTTGGGTGTTTGAACATGTGTCATCTTCCCTCCACGGTTTCTTTATGCTGACCACCCACAGGTAGACCCTTCAAGGGTTCTGGGGTAGGGGGATGGAATTCCTGGTTTCCTTACCCACCTGGGCACACTTTACCATTACTTGTTCCTTAAGGAAACTGCTTGAAGAGGAATAGAACTTTAAAGAAGATGTGACATATTTTGAGACCTCCCCCCACCATATGCACCCAGAAGTCCTTTCTCTCCATCTGCCTCAAGATCCCCAGGTGTGAGCCAGAGGTGATGACAGCAGTATAATCCAGAGAACAGGGCAGCTGAGGAATTCTCCAGTGGGAGACACCAGGAAACAAAGATCAACGCTATTTTTTAAAAGATACACAAAAGCAAACAGGCCAAGGTGCTAAGGCCTGATGGGTCCCTGCAGGACACAGAGGTTATGCTCAGCCAGGATTGTGAGAAAATGAATGAAGGGACTTTTTACGAGGTGTGGGCAGGACTCGGGAAACCCAAAGGGCTAGGAGGCTGCCATGGAAGTCATGACCACCTGTTATGGACTGACTGGGTCCCCTACAAAAAAGATATGTTGGAGTCCGAACTCCCAGTACCTTGGAATGTGACCTTATTTGGAGTTAGGGCCTTTGCAGAGATAATCAAGTTTAAAGAGGTCATTAGGGTGTCATAACCCAATAAGACTAGTGTCCTCATAAAAGGGGGAAACCTGGACACAACCTCACCCAGGGAGTATACCACGTGGAGATGAAGGCAGATATTGGGGTGATGATTCCACAGGCCGAGGATCACCAAAGATTGCCGGCAAACCTCCAGAAGCCAGGAGAGAGGCATGGGACAGATTCTTCCTCACAGCCCTCAGGAGGAACCGGCCCTGTCGACACCTTGATGCCAGACTTCTAGCCTCCAGAATTGTACGACAATAATTTCTGTTGTTTAAACCATTCAGTTTGTGGTACTTTGTTAGGGCAGCCCTAGCAAACTAATACACCAGCCCTAGGCCTAAAGTCACAAGGGAAGAAAACTACGTCTCAGGAGCCCAGGGAGGGGGCGCTTGGCCGGAGCTGTGGTCAAGAGGCAGCAATGCAGGGAGGGAGCTGGGCGGTAAAGACCCCCACTCCTCTCCTACCACCCTCCAGTCTCCTGCATCACCTAAGCCAATGGACGCCAGCAGGCAAGGGAGGTGGGAGATGCAAACCAGGAATCTACCTGGAGGGGAACGTTGTCCACACTCCTCTTATGACCCATCTATGTGGGCTGATAGAGCACGAAGGGAACTCAGGAGCACCTAGCCAACCCTTTCATTTGACCACCCATGGAAACTGAGTCCCATGGCAGATGTGACAATGCAGCCAATTAAATGCAGAATGGAGACAAAAATTCATCTCTCCAGATGCTCAGTCATGCACTCCTTCTGAATATCAGGGCTGCTTTTTGTTTTATTGTTGTTGTCTTGTCCTTTCACTGGACAGGTTTACTCTAACTGGACAGGTTTACTTTTCACTAGAGGTTTACTCTAACCTCTTTAGCACAATCTCTTTTTAAAATATTTAATTTATTTGGTAGATAAGGCTTTGATATCATACCATAAGGCATTTACACAAGGATGTGGAGAATTTGGAAGCCTGTGCATTGGTGATGGGAATGTAAAATGGTGCAGCTGCCAGGGAAAACAGTACGATCATTCGTCAAAAAATTAATCATAGAATAAACATATAATCCAGAAAATCCACTCCCAAGTATTGATCCAAAAGAATGGAAAGCAGGGACTCAAACAGACGCTTGTACACTAATGTTCATAGCAGCATTAGCAGCATTATTCACAATAGCCAAAAGTGGCAACAACCTAAGTGTCCATCAACAGATGAATGGGTAAACAAGATGTGATATTTATATATACATCTACACACCGTGGAATATTATGTAGCCATAAAAAGGAATGAAGTACTGAAACACACTGCAACATTGATGAAGCTTGAAGACATTATGCTAAGTGAAATGAGCCAAACACAAAAGGACTAATATTGTCTAATCTTATGAGGTGCTAGAATAGGCAAACACATAGAGGTGGAAAGTAGAATAGAGGTTACCGGAAGCTGAGGGGAGGGAGGAATGGGAGTTATTGTTTAACGGGTATAGTTCCTGTTTGGGATGATGGAAGAGTTCTGGAAATAGATACTGGTGATGATTACACAACATTGTGAATGTGCTTCATGCCACTGAATTGTATGCTTAAAAATGGATAATGGTAGCATTTATGTTATGTATATTTTACCACAATAAAAAAGTATATATATTTATTTTAAAAGCGTGTACAATGAGAAAGAAGCCCCCCTCCCACCCCAGTCATTGCCACCAAGATCCCCTCCCTGGAGACCCCTCTGAGACCGGTTTCCTGGTCTCCTTCCAAAGCTGGCTGTGATACACGGGTAACTTCCTATATAGATGCTTCTCTCTAGCTTCTGTTTACTCATAAATGGCAGCATACTAGACACAGAGCTTTATATTTTGCTTTCTGCACTTAGCAATATGCTCTGGAGAGCATCCTCATTTTTCTTTTAAGGCCACAGAGTGGTATTTCTGTGCAAAGTCTTTTACACAGAAAGTGTTCAGCTAATATTTAAAGATGACAGCCTTTGCATTTTAATAAGGTATAATGCCTTTACTCCAAAGAATGAATTAAAAATGGTAGAATTTCAGAAACCAGCCAAGCGTGTGCATGCATGAGGAGAGGATGGGGATACCGTCTCCTCAGTTCAGCTTAACGAACACTTATAGAGGCCACACCAGGAAAAAGGTCCTTTGCTAGATGCTGGTATAATAATAGCCAACAGCTATAACGCTCTCTCCATGGGGCAGCTACTGTTCTATGCGTATTAACGTACTTAATCCTCACAACCACCTTATGATGTAGGTGTTGTTATTAATTAGTCCCATTTTACAGGTCAGGACTCCCAGGCATGAAGTGGGAAGTAACTTGCCTAAGATCACTTAGCTGATGAGTGACAGGCAGAACTGGAACTCCACCCACAGAGTGGGGCTCCAGGGCCTTGCTCTTGTTCTCAGAGCCACCACACTGCCTCTCGGACACGCAAACATTGATTGAATCTCATGCCAGTCCTTGGCTTCCTACTGAGAGGGACATAATGATGCCTTAGACACAAGCCCCTCCCTCAAGGAGTTAACCACTGCAGCAGGGGCACAATTCACCCTAATGCCAGACAGAGAACTGATCGCTGTTAAAAAAGAGGAACATGTGGAATGTTCTGGAGGTTAGAGGAGGAATGGTGAGGAATGGCCTGGGGAGGAAGTGACATCTGAGTGTTTCACACCACGTGTCTCATATGTTGAGTCCTCCCAACAACCCATTATCACCCCCATTTCATAGAAGAAAACAATTGAGGCTTTCAGAGATGCATTGAGTTGGTGTAGCCAGGATTCTCTCCCTGGGTCATCTAACTCAGAGCTGAGGCCTCGCCACAATGAGTCCTGGCCAGCCTGGCAAGGTCTTCCCAGTGCTGAGTGTGTCAGCCGACCCCCCTCGGGAATGTGTGGGATCTTTAGTCAGCCTGGAGTGAGCAGCAGCCAGTTAACAAGCCGAAAGCACTTTGAAGATGCCATCGCCTATAAAAAGGGCCGGTTCCCACAGTTGCAGGCAGAGAAGCAGAGAGGATGGTGGTGATGACAATGTGGGAGCAGGGTAGGAATTCCTGAGCGGGGGAGGCTGAGATTCTAGGCCATTCCAAAAATTTCCTTCTCTGGCAGAATTGTCCCAACTTCAGTCTTCCGTGAACCACTCTCCCCCGAATTTTGTCATAACTACATTCTGCCTGTGCTATAATTTACTTAGTGTTTTCACTACATTGACTCACTTAAAGGTTATTCATCCTAAACACGAACTTTTGTGAAATTATTAGTCCCATGCGCTAGTTGCATTTCTTTCTAATATGCATTAAAGTCCATTAAAACTACTAAAACAACAAAAAACAAAAGGCTTTCCTTGCACCACCCAACAGCCTCTCCCTTTTGGGAACCCCAGCCTAAAGCACATCTCTCCCTGCTGAGCAGAGGACTCACTAATCCCACTCTTCCTCTTGCTCCGTGACCTTAGGCAACTCCTTTTTCTTCCCCTGGGCCTCAGTTTCCCCATCCCCAGGTTCCTTGGAGCTCTTACATGATGAGGAGGTGAAATGCACAAACTGAAGCCGCTTGGCCTGAGTTAGAATCCAGGCCCTGCCCTTTCCCGGGAGCGTGACATCAGTCACTTAGCTTGTCTCTGCCTCAGTTGCACCATCTGTGAAATGGGGGACTACTTCACCGGGCTGTTGAGGGACTTTGCACTTTCCCCAAGGAGCCTACCCTGACCACTCTATTGTATGCGCCACCATTCTATTGCATACTCCACGTGACCCTTACCCCAGTAATTTCTGACCCCCTTACTCGCCCTTTTTTCTGTAGCAGTTATTACCTTCCAACAAACTAAATGATCAACTGATAGACTGATTGTGTTTACTCTTTTTTTCCTCCTGCTTCTCCCTGAGAATGTAAATTCCGCAAGAGCAGAGATATTCACCAGTTTTGTTGATTAATGTGTCCCAAGCCCCTAGGTGGAAGGCTGTCTGGTCCTCAATAAATATTTTTTGAATGAATGGAATGACTGAAAGAATCCTGAACCTCATAGCCTCCCTCACGGGGTTAGAATCCCACACCCCAGGAACAGTCAGTAAATCCTTGACCAAAGAATCATTGCCTTCGGTTTACTATTTCGAAAGAATGGGGACCATTAGGGAACAGTCTGTGACTCCAAGGAAAGCCAGTCTTTAGGGCTTTCTAGAAGTACTAATGGTATGTTGATGCAAATAATCCATAATCAATCTATAAATCAAAATTGGGGTGAGTTTATTATGAGCCAGATCTAAGGACTAGCCTGGGGCCTTCCTTCCTCAAGGAAGGAAGGGCACCAAAGAAGTAGGGTGTACAGAGTGGTTATATACCGTCTTGGAACAAAGAGCAAACATCGCACATGACAGGAATGTCATTGTTACAATGGCCATGAGGTTGCTTTGCTGGCACAGCAATTCAGTGAACACAGCAGGTGGGTAGTCACAAGGTGAGCACAGCAGGTCAGCAATTAATCTTTAGTTTAGGGAGAGATGCTTATCCTTAAAGAAATGCTGATGTGGGGGAGTTACATCCTCATCTTTAAGGGCATTGTTCTTGTCTTTGGGACATAGTAAATATTTAAAGCAGATATACAAGACATGCTCAATGCCACGTCCGGCCCTTTTGGACAAAGACGGTCAGGCCGAATTAGGTTTAACCCAAATGGCTTCTTCATGTACTCTAATATATCCTATTGCTTGTCGTATATCAGGTATATCAAAGGAAGTGAAATTATCATCGAAACAAATTTTTGGCAAGTTTGGGGACGGGGGTGGGGCTGCTGCCCAGTGGGGCTTTGAAAGTGGTGCATATTGGGTCCAGGGAGACCCCCGAAGGTCCCCTGGTGGGGCTCTGCCCTCCCTGCTGGGTTGGGAAGGGGTGACTCCTTTTACCCAGCACCTGCTAAGTGCAGAGGCTCCCTGTGAGAGCAGTTCATTTATTCCGCAAAACAACCTTACACGCTGGGTAGATTTATGCCTATTTTACAGACGGGGAAAGAGGCACGGAAAGAGAAAGTGACTTGCCAAGGATCACCCAGCCGATGGATGAGCAACAGAGTCTGGGCTGGAACCCCGCCTGCTCTTGGCACCCCCAGACCCCCACTCACACCCACACCTTGCTTCTGACTCCTGGAGCTCAGGTTTCCCTGAAACAGGGCAGAAATAGGCTTCCTCAGATGATGATGATGTAGAAGCATGTTTATTCTCCACGGAAAGATGCTCATGGCATGTCTTAAAAGCCGGAGCTTGCATTCTCACCCCAAAGGGCTGGCCCACCTCATCCACCAGGCTGGGCTCCAGGAGACTTGGCTGTTTCTAGAGGTATGGAGGGAGCATCCTAAGATGTCCAGGGAAGCAGCAGGTCCAGAGCTGCCCTCCTAAACAAAGACGTGGATGGGGACGTCCTGCACACTGCTCATTAGACACTCATCATGTTCTGGTCCCTCGCCAGATGCTTATATACAAAACATCAGTGGAAAGAGATCCAAAAAGCAGGGAAGAGCTGTTGCTTCAGAGAACTGCACGGCTGGTTCAGGGACGGGGAAACTTCCCACCGCTTCCTTTCGTCCCCGTTGAATTTTGAACCATATGACTACATTATCTGTTTAAAATAAATAAATAAAACTAGGATTTTTAAATAAAGATGACCACCACATATAGTTGGGGACGGGAAAAGGTTACAAAGTAGCTTGTTTAATGTAATCATTTTTTATGTTTTAGAAATGTATGTATGTATGTCACCAATAATGGGACAAACTGCCATCGTGGACCTCTTGACGGGATGCCCTGAGGACCCAGGATCGTTTCTATGGTGTTGCTGCCAGAAACGCAGAACCTGAATCTACTCATATGGAAACACGAGGCAAACCTTCAGGCGTATTCTACACAAGGACCAGCCTGTCCTCACCCAAAACGTCAAGGTCGCGAAAGAAAAAGAAAGATGGAGGAACTGTTTTAGATGAAAGGAGAGCAAAAACACACAATTACTAAAAGTAATTGTGAGGTCCTGGATTAGATCCTGGAGCAGCAAAAGAAAATTGCTATCAAGGACGTCAGTGAGACAATTGGTGAAGTTTGCATAGAGTCTGTAGACTAGATCATAGAATTGTGCCGACATTAAATTTCCTGATTTTGTTAATTGTATTATGGCTGTGTAAATTAATATCTTTGTTTGTTTTCAGGAAATATGTAATAAAGTATTTAGTAGTATTGGGGCAACTTACTTTCAAATGGTTCAGAGAAAAAAGTTTTATATAAATATGTAAGTATTATATATATATATATATGTAGAGAAAGAGAGAGAAAGGAGAGATGAGACAATGACAAAGCAGATGTGGCAAAATGCACATCTGAGTAAATGGTACATGAGAGCTCTTTGTGATATTCTTGTAAGTTTTCTTTAAGTTTGAAATTAGTTCAAAAGCGATAGAAATATATGAACCAAAATCTTATTAGTGCTTATTTCTGAGTGGTGGGATTGTCACTGAGTTTTCTTTTCTTTTTCGTGTCTGTAATTTCTTTTCTTTGTTTCTTCCTTCTCTCTCTTTCTTTCTTCCTTTTTCTTTTGAAAAAAAATAATTCAAATCTAAAAAAACACTGCGTGAGTCTCCCTCCCCGCTGAGGGGTCCCCCTCTCAGAGATTACCACCGCTCCATGTTTCTTGTGTCCCCTTGCAGATGTATTCTGATCATGTATGTCTAGGTAGCCTGTCCCACTTTGCCCCCCACAAATGGCGGCATCCTGTACCTTGGTGTACACACCATTCTGTTCCTTGCTTTCCCTCAGTCAGCACTATATCATGATCCCTCTATATCAGGACATGTAGAACCACCTCATATTTTTAAGGGCTGCCTAGAATTCCATTCATGGATGTGTCATAATTCATTGAACCAATCCCCATTCTCGTGGACATTTAGTCCTTTTCCAATCTTTTAAATTACACCCACTCCTTTGTGCACAAGGTGTAAATAAAGGCATAGGATAATTGCCCATGAATGGGGTTGCTTCATGAAAGCACACATGCCTTTTCCATTTTGGAGGCTGTCGTGGTTGTCCTGCAGTTTTCACACGACGGTCCACGTCTGACCAGCCCTGTTTCCCCACAGCCTCTTCACTCGGCACTTCACACTTTGGGATCTCTGCTGATCAGACAGATTTTTAAAAAAATGACATCTGGTTGTCGCTTTAATTTGCATTTCTGTTATTATAAGTGTAGATGAGTATCTTATCATTTGCTCTAAAAGCCATTTCCTTACTTTTTCTCTCTGTCATCTCTCCTTGCACTTATACGAATGGTGGGAATTTTCTACCACAGACCTAGCCCTCCTAGGGGGAGACCCATGGCATTGATGTCAGGCTGAGCCCCCTTTTGACCCCCTGGGGGCTGAAAGGAAGAGGATCTGTATCTCTTTGTGCATCCAGACCGTAGCCGTGAGTCTTCTTTCAACTTTTCTACCTGTAAACCGAGGACAGTAATTTACCACGGAAGCTGGGAACGTGACTCAGCCCAAGCCCAGAGCAGCCCCCGCTCTCCGACCAGCAGGCTGAGGGTGCCCGTCCCATGGCAGGCCGGTCCTCAGACTTTGCAGCACGCCCACCCCAAGGAACAGAGCCTCTCAGTCCCTCTGGGTTTCTGTTTTCTCCCATGTCTTTAAAAAGCTGTGGTGGGAACAGAAGACACTCAAAAGAGGCCCTGAAAGGCCCTTTTGTGCTGCATCCATTCCAGGAACCAGCTCAGTGTTCTCTGAAAGAGAAAAGACTGGACAAAAGCTGGCATCCTAAGAACCCCGGAGGTCAGCCCCTCATTAATTAGCCGCTGGCGTCCATGCCTCATTAGTATGCAAACACAAGCAGAGCAGAGCTTCTGCTCCACGGAGCTCCCCCTTGACCCAGCTCTGTACAGATCTTGGGTTTAGAGGTGGGACTTTTTTTTTAGTTATTTTAATGAGGTCATATTGGCTTCTAATGTGTAAATTTCAGGCGTACATTATTATATATTGTTTTCTGTATAGATTGCATCATGCTCACCCCCAGTAGTCTAATTTTTGTCTATCACCATACATATATGCCCCTTTACCCCTTTCGGCTTCCCCTCACCTCCTTCCCCTCTGGTAACCACCAACTGTTCTCTTTATCTATAAGTTTATCTTCCACATGAGAGTGAAATCATATGGTGTCTGTCTTTCTCTGTCTGGCTTATTTTGCTTAGCATATTACCCTCAAAGTCCATCCATGTTGTTGCAAATAGCACGATTTTGTCTTTTTTGTGGCTGAGTAGTATTCCATTGTATAAATATATGCCACATCTTCTTTATTCATTCATCCATTGATGGGCACTTGGGTTGCTTCCACAGCTTGGCTGTTGTGAATAACGCTGTGATGAACATAGGGGTGCATAAATCTCTTTGAACTGTTGATTTCACATTCTTTGGGTAAATACCCAGTAGTGGGATAGCTGGATCGTATGGCATTTCTATGGTGGGATCTTTTTCCCTCCAGCATTTGCAAGGAGATATCCTCAGACAGGGGCTTTTGCTGCCTGGGGACCTGGCTGAGGCAGGTCATTTCCAGGCTGTCATTCATTGTCTTGATCATGCCTGCATTGTGGACAGAGCCTGGGGTTTGGAACCAGATAGACTGGGGTTCAAATCCTCGCTCTGTCCCTTCCCGGCTGGATGACCTTGGCAGTTGACCTCTCTGAGCCAGCATTCTCACGGCAAATACGGATTTACAACAGTAGCTCCTTTGCAGGTGAGGTGCTGGTGTCTTGGGATGCAGAAAAAGTGCAGAAAGGGGATTTGGAGAGATCACAGAAGAGCAGAACCAGATTTCGTCGGCCAGCCTTTTCCTCTAAGCAGATGAGACCAAAGGAGTAACCACTGAGCTCTGAAAAAATGCAATCAAATTCTAACATTTCCCTTTGGGTTGAAATTCAACAGCTTCTATTGCCCTATTACACTCAAGGTTAAAAAAGAAAAGAAAAGAAAAGAAAAGAAAACAGAAAAAAGGAAAATCCTTGTCCTGGCTCCTAAGGCCTGTGTGAGCTGGCCCCTGTCCCCCTTTCCAGCCACCAATCCACCACTCAGCTGTGGGCTCTGGGGCCTTGGAAGTGGGGGCATCAATTAAGGCCTATGAGCGCCTAGAGCTCCCTCCGCCTCCTCCAGCCTCTGACCCCCGGAAGCTCCCTCTGCCTGGACTGTTCCCCGACTCCTTCTCCCCTCTGACCAACCCTTCTCCACATTCAGTTTTCAGCTGCAGCGTCACCTACTCGGGATGGAGGGTGGGGGTTCCTGAACCCCTGGATGGGTTGTTTGCTCCTATGAGCCCCTGCAGTTTCCGTTCTGTAACACACACTGCACGTGTCATTTCCGGCTCCCTGTTCTCCTTGCAAGCTCCTGGAGGATGCGTTCCTAGAGCTGGCGCTTTGACTCATTGTGACTGGCACCTAGAAGGGGCTCGCTGAGCATCTGGGCAAAGAAGAAAAGGGGAAGAGAAGGGAGGGAAGCAAAGGATAGGCTGGCGGGGAGACGTGGGCCCCCACAGCAGAGGGCAGCCACCTGTGCATTGCCCATATGGGGAAGGCTCCCTGGAGATGGGGACGGGGTGGGACGTAGGCAGGGTGGCACTTTAAGGAACGCGCACTTTGAAATCCCTTCTGAACTTTGCTGAGTGCTTCACTTTGAAGCTTCAAAGTCATTTGCAAACCCTAATTATCCCTCACACTGTAGCCCCAGGGAGCTGCCAAACTTGGCCTCAACCCTCCTGTTTGCAAGTTAGGAAACTGAGCCCCACAGTTAAAAGTTTGCCTGAGGCCAAAGAGGAAATCAGCCTAAAGGCTGCTCATTCCTCAGGAAACCACCCAATGGAACAAGAGCTGGAAGCTGAGAGTACTTTGGGCCTCAGTTTACCTACATGAGGGAGGGACACTCTCTGCTCTACTATTCCTTAATTCCCTGCTGTGGATTCACCAACCTCAGGGGTGACAAAGAGGCAGCACCCAGGCAGGCCACATTTGGTCCTCAAACATGTATTGAAGGATCTCCGTGTTTTTTTAAAAAAATAGAAGATTTTGTATAAAAATCTAGATTTGAGGATTCTCTTGAAAGATTGAAAACTCTGGCAACACTGGACCCATAGATTTCATCCCACACGTGTAAGGCTGGCTGGAGCTGAGCAGTGGCTGCCTCTTTCACACATGGCATGTGTTCGCCAATTTATCCCAGCCCCCAGTGCTCCCTCTTATCTCTGACCTGGCTCCCTTCACTCCTTCATGAAACCTGCTGAACCCTCTAGGCATTTAAATCACAGCTCTTGCAGTATCTCTCTCTCCTTAGTCACTACCTCTAGCTGTATTGGCCTTCTCTAGGTTCCTCCAAAAAGCCAAGCTCTTTCCAGCCACAGGGCCCTTGCATATGCTATTTTCTCTGCCCAGAACACCCTTTCTTCCACAAGTCTCAGCTGAAGGGTCACCTTCTCTGTCTGAATTGGGTTCCCCTTTATATATCTATAGTTGTCTCTCATGTCACATCACAACTTGTCATTATCCACGAGTGTGCTTATTTGTTTGTCTTCTGTCTCCTCTTTGAAAACGTAAACTCCAAAAGGACAAGGACTTGCTTGGTGTTATTATTTGCTGCATCTACAGCATGCAGCCCAGAACCTGGCACATCTTAGGAACTTGGTAAATATCTGTGGCATGAATGCATGAGTGGGACTCTGCCAGGCCCATGGGTGTCCACTCAATGACAAGTGGCCAGTCATCCTGTCTTCTGGTGGGCTTGGTGAAAGGATGCCATTTTCCCAGCCTCCCTGTGGGATTCACTCAGGCCCGTTTGGCAGGCACTTGTGTTCCCTCTTCCAGAAGCCCTGGGATGGAAGGTGAGTGAGATATTCAGGGACATTGCTTTCAAATCTGGGTACATTTGTCAGGCAGGTACAGATGACTAAAGTGATCAAAGGGACGATGAGATGGCTGAACTACAAGATGAAGCTTCTTCCAGATGGAGAAAAGGAGGCTTGGTTTGAATTAAATCTATCAAGTTGCAAAGTGGATGCAGAGAGAGGATGATGGACACACAACCTCAACTATTAGGAGAACGAGAGGTCTCCCTTGAAGTTTAAAAGGGTTTAAGGCAAAGAAAAGCCACCTTCCTCAACCTACGTTACTCAGAAGGACCTGACGATGTTTTCTACCCCAAGAGGCAGGGTGGGCCAAGAATAAAAACAGGTTTAAGAAGGCTTCAAATTGCTAGGTGACAGATCTGAGGCTGGGCTGGAGGCAGCGTATGGTGGGTGTTGAGTGAATGAGTGACGGCACAAATGTCATAGACAGCAGCATCTTCTGCCCTAAGTGCCCACCAGACCCTGGTCAAAGCAAGAGCACCGGGCTAAACAGATTCAAACGATCGTTTACTTGATGCCTCTGGTGTCTGCAAGCTGTACCTGATGTATGTTGAAAAGGTTCATCTTCCAGGCTTGGGGGTCAGCCACTTGAAGGAGATGAGCCACAAGGAAAGGTCCAGGGAGAGGATGGTGAAGCTGACGTAGAAATAAACATTCGGGTTTGGCATTTCACGCTGTGGATGGAATAGAATGGGTCTCTAAAGAGGGCAAAAGGATGAAGCGGCATGAACAGGAATCACCAAGATCCGGTCAACAATCTCCTCCCGGGGGCCGACCCAGTGGCGTAACAGTCAAGTTTGCACATTCCACTCCGGTGGTGCAGGGTTTGCAGATTTGGATCCCTGGCGCGGACCCACACACTGGTCATCAATCCACGCTGTGGGCGCGACCACATACAAAACAGAGGAGGATTGGCACAGATGTTAGCTCAGGGACAATCTTCCTCACCAAAAAAAGAGAGAACCTGCTCCCCAAGACTCCAATTCCGAGAGCAATAGCTCCTCATCACTGGCCATCCCCAGCTTCTCCTGGCCTCCTGCAGCAGCAACCCGTCTATACTCCAGTAAAATAAGAAAGACCCGCCAGAGGACAAACGTGGGACTCGTGGGTGAAAGCTAGGGGTGGTAGAGAAGGCTGCTTATGAGAAGATGCAGCATGTTTTTGGTCATCACAAAAAGGACTTTAGTGAAGACCAATGCTCCCCAAAAGGGAACAAGCTATCTCTAAAGGTAAGGAGCTCCCTGTCACTAGAAGAGTACAAGTGAAACTCTGGAGCCCATTTTCATGGCTCTTCTAGATGGGATTCCAGCATCAAATACTGCCGAGGGTCTTCACTTGCTGGTCGTGGATGGCCGTCCGGGGGAGGGTATTCAGACCCCCTGATACTGTATGCAAGTTTTTTTCTGGATGACCAAATTTTTCTCTCTAGGGAAAGTGCTGAGAACATTCTTCAGCTTCTCAAAAGGGCTTATGACTCAAAAAAGATTAAAAATCACTGAGAGGAACCAGTGAGGTCTCCGCTTCCCAAACTTGGCTGCACGTCAGAATCATCTAAGGAGTTAAAAGAATATGAGAGCCCCCGCTTACCCCCAGATCCCACTCCAAGCCCACTGAGTCAGAGCCCCTAAAAGTCTGTGTTTTTTAAAAGCTCCCACTGGGTGATTCTGACGCCATCAACCAAGGTCCGCTCTGAAACCTCTAAATCGTGGTAACCAAAGGCCCCAGTGAATTTCAAGAGCCTCTGCACCCCTGAAGCTGTAGTATTCCAAGGCTGGGGTCACAAAACGGGACCCTGTCGGCTGCTCTGACCTGTGGATGTGTTTGTTCAAGAAGAGACTATTTAAAAATAATAACTTTTAGTCAATGTTTAAATATTGGAATATTTCACACACACAAGCCAGATTTTCAATTTCTCCCCTAAAATTAGAAAAGCTGGCAACATTTGAGCCTCATTCCTGAATCTCAGTATTCAATTGGAGCTTATTCAGTTTGCAGTCCCCACCGCTCCCTGTTACCTATAACCAGCCTACTTCGCTCTTATGTGTTAACTACCCAGCCCTTGAAGGCACTTAAGTTTGAGACCCCTATTTGAAGTTTCCCCAGAAATTCACCAGCTTGGGAGTTGGTTGACCTTAAGGTGATTTCGAAATTGAGACGGGGCGGTCTGCTCCTGGCTGAGCTGGGAACAGAGGGGCCTCAGGTCCACACTTTTCCCAGCCCCCTGCCTCCCACCCTGTGGACATCTAGGAGTTGTCCTGTAAAACCAGCTCTGGGCCAGGGACTTCAAAGCCAAACAAGATCCAAATGGAGTTGGCACTAATCCTCTTTGGCCTCGACCTGTTTTCCTCTGCCAGGCAGAACCCTCCCGCCTCTGCTCGCTTCCTATTAAAATTAACAAGCGTTGCAGGCAGGCATCAAAGCAAGATTTGTGCCTTTAATATTCCAGGCAGGCCCAGGCTGTGATTGCAGCCCCTCCCCCCACCCCCTCTCTTCCAAATGAACCGGGAGACAGGGTTCAGCTGGGAGTGCCAGAATCAGAACACTGGCCATCCTCCTCTGTTTGATATTTGCACCAAGGAAAATTCCAAGGCCAGCAGAACATCTTCACAGCAATTTTCTTCAAAATGCCCCGCAAAAACTGGCCAATTATTCTTAAGAGGTACCCTTAGAAGGGTGTGTTATTATCCCCATTTTATTGGCAGAGAAACTGAGGCCAAACGACTTGCCCAAAGCCATAGAGAGAGTGGGAGACGGAATCAAAGCAGTGGTAGCATAAACCTGTGTCCATCTGAGGCTCTCTCAGACCTGTGTCTGGCCCAGGAATCCTAGCAAGGTCAGGCTCAGATGCCCAGCCGGCTCTCGTGGCCACCCCTCCTCGTTCTCACTCTGGGTGTCCCAGACCCAAGCTGTGCTTTAGGTCAGCGACCCCACAGGCGCTGCAGGGAGGAACAAACCCTGTCATCAACCCCTTTACAACGCAGGAAATGACTGCAGTGCATAATTACACTCCTTCTATACAACCCTCAAACTGCTGTCTTTGTTATTAGAATTGTGGGTGATCTGATTATTTTCGGAGAACTATGTATTTATACTGGAGAAATCAACAAATTAAATACCTAGTGAGCTATGGTTCCGAGTTATTAGTGAAAGCCCTGACAGGTGGGGAAGCGCTCTACGGCGTGAGCCATGATCCCTCTACCTGAAGGACCCGATCAAGCAGAAGCCCACAGGCCCCCAGGATCTTGGAACTGGAGGAAACGCTGGAGATCTGGCGAGCTGGCTGTTAGGAGAGCACATTGCAGGGGCTGCATGGCCCGAGATGCTGAAATCGCTCCCACGACTTTGGAGGCAGGCATGACCAAAAAGCCCCGGCAGACAATCGACAATTAGTGAAGTTTCTAGAAAAAGTGGCTTTGATCCCAATGCTTTAGATACAAAGTAGTTTTTTGGGGCTGAGGAGGTTGCCACTCTAGAAGTCTTAGAGACGGCCATTCTCCAAACAGGTGTCTCTTTACCAGCACCCCGAACAGAACTGGCTGGGGCCTGGCTACTCATCTAGCTAGGGACACTTCCTTGTTGTTTCGGAGAAACTGAGGCCCAGGGCAGGGAAGTGGGCTTGTGAGTGAGTGATGCCAGTGAGCGAGTTTGGAGACTCAGTTGGCGTGAGTCCCAGGCTGGTCTTCTCGCCCTAGGAGAGAGACAAGAAGGCAGAAGAGAAAAAGCGAGATGTGAGAGGGTAAAGGGCGGAATGAGAGAAAAGGAGGAGGAGAGATGAGGAGGAGGAAGAAAGACAAGGAGAGGGAGGGAGAGTGAGAGAAGGGGCAGAGGAGAGAGGTGCACAAGGGGCGCCCTTGTTTATTTCACCATCCGAGTGTATGGTTCTGTGATGCTCGCCAATGGCTTCTTCTCTAGGTGTCTCAGCTCCCCAATTACACCATAAAGCCTCTTCTTCTTTGTACCCCTGGGTGAGGCATGTGGCACCGTGTGGGGCCCTGAGCTGTTGCTTAATCCAAGCAGGTGTTTCTGCGAATGGCCACACTCTGCAGTCACCTAAGAGGTTTCAAAGGCCCTGGGAGCTTCTCTTCGCCAATTCCTCACCTGCCCAGCTGATCCACACGCACTGGGGGTGGAGTGACAGGCAAAGGACTTCCCCTCTGGGGCCTCAGGCTCCCAGTCTGCAAACGGAGTCAGGATTGAGAGGACCACATTATTGCCTTTAGAACTCTGATGTTCTAGAAGCATGTTAGTTCCTGGAGTTCCTCTGCTTCCTTCTCCCTCAAGTATTCCTGAGAGGCATTGCAGGCAAATGCAGAAGTCCTTCCTGTGTGTCGATTTCAACTGGAAGGAAGGGTTTCTAAACCAAAGGGGACAAAGTGCAGAAGCCTAAGACGAACTTCACTGGCTCGACCATTCTCCCTGTGGGCTCAGTGCTGCTCGGAGGCCTTGAAGGCTGAGGATGCAGCTCCAGGCTGCCCCCTCCACTCACCGCCCCACCTTGAGTGGCCTTCCTGGGGATAGACCAGGATGTTCATCTTTACCTCCCAAGGTCACTTTGAGCCCCCTGAACAGGGAAATTATTAAAAACCAGGAACGTAGGAAGACGGAGACACGCTGTGTGCCTACAAAAATGATATAAAGTGGCCCCAAAGTGAGACTGGCTAGCTCTATGTCCCACAGAGCAATCATGGAATACAGTGTGTTAGGAAGAATGCTGGACCACGTAGAGGAGACCCAAATGGCCCAAAATCTTATGCTAGTGCGCTCAGCCTCAGTGGTCATTAGGGAAATGCAAGTTAGTAACCCAGGAAATGCCATTTCATATCTGTCAACCTGACAAAAAGTAAGTCTGACAACACCGAGTGTTAACAAGGCCGTGAAGAGCTGGGCACCTGAGTACACTGGTCGTGGGAGTGTAAGCCCCCGTGGTGAGCAATCTGGGAATATCTAGTCAAGTGAGATAAGCTTGTTCCCTTCAAGCCAGCAAGTCCACTGCTGGGTGAATTTCCTCGAGAAACTGGCACATTTCGCATGAGGAAACATGTACATGGATGTTCATGGCAGCAGTGTTCATAACAACGAAAAAGTGGAAACATCTAAATGCCCATCAACAAGAAAAAGGATAAATTGTGAAAGTGTCATGTAATAGGATACTATAAAGTAGTTAAAATCATAGATTTCAAAATGCTAAGCAAAAAAAAACCAAAAAAAAATTGTAAAAGGCTACATGGAGAATGATGCCATTTTATAGAAGGTTTATAAACCTGTAAAACAAGACTGTGTAATTTTTATTGACACATATGTAGGTAGTAAAAGAAAAACATGTGTGGGCATGATAAAGGCTTTGGTCAGAAGTGGTTCCCGGGTTTGGTGGTGGGGTGAGGAGGAGAAATGGAAGTTTACCCAGAGAGTTTCCACTGTTTGATTGTTTTGTTTCTTTAAAAAGCTTAAATGAATAGGACTTAATGTTCATACGCTGGAAAGTTCCATATTTAATTTTCTATTCTTACCTGTTTCATTTATTTATTTATTTATTTGAGGAAGATTAGCCCTGAGCTAACATCTGCTGCCAGTCCTCCTCTTTTTGCTGAGGAAGACTGGCCCTGAGCTAACATCCATGCCCATCTTCCTCTACTTTATATGTGGGACGCCTGCCACAGCATGGCTTGCCAAGCGGTGCCATATTCGCACCCAGGATCCAAACCAGCGAACCCCAGACCGCCTAAGCAGAATGTGTGCACTTAACAGCTGCACCACCGGTCCGGTCCCTTATCTGTTTTAGAAATTGTTCAGAATAAAAGATAATCATTTTTTTAAAAAAGAAGAGGAAACAAGGAAGAGCACTGGGCCAGAGTTCCCGTTGGGATTCCAGGTGCAGATCTGCAGGCCCCCACTGTTGCCTTGGGTAAGTCCACTGACCTTAAGGGCAGGGCTTGTGCTCAGTGGTTTTCCAACCAGTTCCAGCTGCAGCGCGCCCCCTCTCCGGATAAAATGATTACGTGAGAGGTGGGGGGTGGGAGGCACGGGACAAAGCAGATTTTAAAAACAGGAACTGCTCCATTTAAACTGGGGAAGTGGCGGAGGGATGGGACCTACCCCCATCGGCAGCAGCCCTTGCAATACTCCTACATGAACCCCAGGCTCTGAGCATGCACAGCATGAAAATCCCTAGTCCAGCCCCAGCGTTCCATGAAGAGCCCAGAGGTGGCACAGACGGGGAAATGAAGGGCTGAGACTAGGGGGAGGCCAGTGAGGCACCTGGCGAGCAGAATTTAGGGAGGTACCCCCTCTTGGGGTTGTTCAAGTGCCGCCCTGCTCTTGTGAGCCCCCACAGAGACCCTGCTTGGTTTCTCTTTTTCTGATAGCTCTGGACATGCTTACTGCTCCTACTAGAAAGCAAGCTTCTGAGGACCAGGCCTGTGTCTGGCTCACTGACCCGATCCAGAGGGCTAACCTGAAGCCTAGCACACAGTAGGTGCTGAATGTGTTTGCTGCGTGATTGACTGAAGGAAAGAGGGAGGGATGGTGGGAAGGAAGGGAGATAAGAAAAGTGAGAGAAGGAGAAAAGGAAGGGAGGAAGAAAGAAAGAGAAAGAAAGAAAGGAAGGAGGGAGGGAGGATGGGAGGGAGGGAGGAGGGAAGGAAGGAAGAAAGGAAAGAGAAAGAAACAAAGAAGAAAGAAACAAAGAAAAGAAAAGAAGGAAGGAAGAAAAGGATGAAAGAAAGAGAGAGAGAAAAGGAAAAGAGGGCCATCTGTGAGCCTCCTTCTCCGTTTCCTCCGCCCCAGTCAGGCCTGCCAGCCAAGCTGGACCAGCACTTTGCTGCTGGGGGCAATGAGCGTGGGGAACTGTGGGCTTTGGCTTTGCTCGCTTTTCCTCCAGGGCCGTGTGCAGAGCGGAGGGTTTCGCTTGCCCGATGGGTACTGACTGAATCACAGCTCGGAGCTGGAGTCCATGTAATTAACCGGCAGCCGTGAGCCCTGGGGAGGCTGTGAGGCCGCCGAGCGCACAGGTGATTGGGCACCGAGCAAGGTGGCTCCTAATAGCTGTGGCCTGATCTTTACCATCCACAGCGCTGGGACCCACCTCCTCGGAGGCTGGTTACACACTGGCTGTGGGTGTTTTTGTTTTGTTTGTTTTTGCCAGGGCTCCAAGAGCGGAATTGGGGGCCAGAAAAGCAGAATTCTGTGTGTGTGTATATTTTGGGTTGGGGGAGAGGCTCTCTTAGAACTATCCTGAGAGATCAAGCCAGCCTCCTTAGCACGTCAGCTTTCTCAGTTTGTCTGTCTGTCTGTCTGTCTCTTTCTCTCTCTCACACACACAGATACACACTGTTACCTTAGCTGATGGAACAAATTTCTAGAAAAAATACACTTAAAGGAAATGTGAAGAAGCTTATAGTTTATCGAAATCTAGAGAACGTCTTCCTGATGATAAGATCTTTAAATCTCCCTCAGCGGATCCAAGACAACTTGGGTCACAAAGAGCGAAGTGTCTCCTCAGCCCAGCAGGGGCAGAGTGAGTAGTGCATGGGGTAGGGGGGCTGCCCTTGCTCGACTCAACCAGTCTCGCGCCCCAAAGCCCAACCCGCCAGGGTGTGCAGTTCCGTGTGGGTGGTCGCCCCTCTGCACCATGCTTTTGGGATTTGTGACAAAGATGTTTGCTCTTTATGTTCTTTGTGGTGTCCTAATTCTCCTTCAAGCTTTCTGCCTAGTGTCTCCTGTCGTGCTCTTTCCGCTTACTATCATCTTCCTTCCAAAGATGACAAATGAGGTTTGTCATGCCTTGCCAAAGCACTGGGACGGAACTCCAGGCATATCTGACTCCAAATCAAGCTTCATACTATCTACCATTCCTCGAGCACTTGTGTGTTAAATGCCTGATCGTCTTCGTTAACCCTCACCACAACTCCATGAGTAGACTCAGTTATCCTGATTTTATAGTTGAGATCCACATGGATAAGGGAGCTTGCCTGAGGTTGAACAGCAAGCAAGTGGAGGCGCTAGAATCAGAACTATGTGCAAAGAACTGCAGCCCTTGGTCTTCACTATGCTCTCTCTTGCTAGAGTGTGAAAGGCTGATGAGACGTGCACACTCAGTGTAAGGATGACTACACCATGGCTCACCCTCTGGCTATTAATGGACCATAAAGCTGGGAGGTTCCTGACATACCATTACACTTCTTCACACTTATCGAAGTCTGAATATAGGAAGTATTGGAGGAGGAATTAGGGGAATGAAGACTCTCAGAAATTGCTAGGAGGAGTGTAAACTAGTATATGATCTTTGGAGACCAATTCCCCCTCACAACCTAGCCATCCTCCTTCTAGGGATGAGCGAGTCTTGTACACTCACGTGCATCACATGAATGGGGATGTTCCTTGCAGCATTTTTATAATAAAGAAAACGTGGTATAAGGGTCCAGGCAAGGGCAGGTGCAAGGAGGCCAGTGAGGAAACCAGGCCTGAATCCTCTTGGGAGACGGTTGCTCACACCAGGTGGCAGCGGTGGAGGCAGACAAGCCTGTGGGAGAACCGGGTTGGAGGTGAGGTGGGGACAGCTGCTCAGTTGAGGTTGTGTTGACTCTGAGACGCTGTTTGACATCCGCACGGAGACGTTGAGTAGCAGCCGGAAATATGGGTCTAGATTTCAAAAGAGAGGGCCCAGCTGGAGTGTGAACTGGGGGGCACCAGCACACACACGGTGTTTGAAGCCAGGAGCCTGTGAACCTTTTACTTCTTATAAATAAAAGAGCTGAAGCAAATATGACAATGTTGACATCTGTTAATTCTGGGTGGTATATACACTCTGCTTGTAATACTAGTCTTTGTACTTTTTAGTGTGTTTGAACTTTTTTATAGTAAAATTAATTAATAAACAGTTTATAAGACCACAAGGCTCCAAACTGCTGAACAGTTCTGTCAGGAGTGCCTTCGACCTAAAGTGTGGGTGCTAGCAGCGAGTTAAGGAGCCAGGTTCAAATTCCCCTGCCACCAACCTCAGCTCAGTGACCGGAGGTGGACCCTGTCTCTCTGGGCCTGTGTCCCCACTTGGACAACAAGAAACTGGCGCATGGCTTCTCAGGGTTCTTTCAGCACTGACCACCCAGGATTCAAGCTGGTGCCCCACAGGTCCCCTGCCTGCTCTGATTTTGTCCGCCACCTCTCATGCCTGTCCTATAGATAAGGCCACAAGTACCCCCATAAGAGGGCTCCTGTAGGTGGAGGGCTAACTTTACCTCCAAACAGATGGCAAGTACAGCAAAGAGGAGTCAGAAAGGACAGGGCCCCTGGTCCCCAGGCCCTGGGACCCCAAAGGAATTAGGCTGAGCTTAAAGGCAGGGAGCCCAGAGACTAAAAGTGTTCACAATATGTACTGCTGACGAATGCATCCTGCTCAGGACCTTGGGCCCAGTGGAAGAATAGTCTATGAGCCAGAAACACACAAATGGGTGTGTGGCTGAACCAATCTGCCAAGTTGTAATAGGCACGGATAATGAGAGTAGTAGTAATAATAGTAGCAATAATATTTATGTGACGGGTTCTGAACCAAGCGCTTACCGTGCATTCTCTCACGTAACCCTCACAATGACGGTGCCGTGGGGTTATCACTTTCATTAGCCAGACTTTGGGGATGACGAAAGTGAGGCTCACAGAGTCAAGCAACTTCCCCAAATCACGCAGCCGAGAAGGAGCAGAGCCTGGATCAGAACCGAGGCAGTGTGACTCCAGATCGCAAGGTCTTGACTGCACTTGGGGAGCAACAAGTTCCTCTAAATCTCTCCGACGAGAGCCAGAGAAGACAGCCTAGCTGAAGCGCTGTTCATTGAGCCATTTATTCATCATCAGCCCATAAATATCTACTGAGCACCCACTGTGTGGCAGCACTCAGTGTGCCTGGCCCTGGGGATGCTGAGATTAGCAGCCTCTGTTCCTGAGAAGCCTGTGGTCTAGAGAGAGGGGTCAGTTTACAAACCAGCAAGATAAAACCAGTGGGCTCCCGGCTGCGTTTGTCCCGAGGGTCCCTGTATGGGAAAGGAGGGTGATCCCAAGAGCAAAACGTGGACCAGGGTGTGGAGTCGTGAAGTGAGACCTCTCTCTGCCATCATCACATGGCTGAACCTCCGTTCCTAGGCCATGAGTTCCAGAAAGTTCTTTCTGGCAGAAACTGCTGGGCCCAGGAACAGCACGAGTCTAGCTGTTACCTTTATGGAAAGGGAAAAAGACTCAAACCCTGTCATTTTATCTTTTGTAAGAGGTAGAACCTTAGCTGCTCCTTTGGCACAAACTGTTTCATTGTTCTGAGAAAACCACTTGAGTTCACTTACATGTGAAGCGCAGGCCGTCACTGGAGAAGGAGCTATTTAAGGCTCAGTGACTCAAAGGAGGTACAATGCTGTGTGATAATAAAAGAGTTGCTGCAGGCAGGACTGCCTCTTTGCTGGAGTTCTTAACCAGGACCCCTCAGGGGTCCACCAATGGGATTTAGGAGAGCCACAAAACCCCTGAACTTGTGAGGAGAACCTTGTGTCTTTGTGCATTGTTTTCTGGATGACGGTCCAGAGCTTTCATCAGATTTTCAAAGGGCTCCTTGAAGCCCCCGAGAAGGCAAAGGATCGCTTCCCTGAAGAAGTATTTATTTCCTAAGCGTGGGTTTAAGCTGTACCCACCAGCCATTGCGTGTTCTTGGCGTGGCACGTGTGTTCTTGTTTTCCTGCTGCCATGCAGAGATCCGCTGAGACCCAGAAGATGGCCCAAAGGGCAAAAAGGGGACTGTGGATGGGCTTCCCCAGGGACTAGGGAAGGGCCATGTTAAAGGAACTGGACAGCCTGGGCACAGTTCAACATGGACTCCACTGCCCGGTGCTAAACATGGTCATTTCATTCTGCGCAGCCCAGAAATTGGGAAATATCTTCACACTTGGGGATTGGATTTTGATATTACCATTCACTTGGGGTATTAAGCAACATTGCAATGTCAACCATTCAAGGAAGAAGCAATTCCTGGCTCAGAGAGTGAGGGGGGAGGAGAGAGGGCTCAGATGAGAGTGAAGGAAAATCCCTTCCTCTTTCCAGGCTCACTTGGTTGGACAAGACATTCTAAGGCATTAATATCTTCTAGAGGGCACACCCGAGAGGCGGGGGGAAGGTGGCCCTGCCAAGACATGGGCTGGGGCTGTGCCGGGAATGCAGGCCCAGGAAGACGGATCCAGCCTGTGGACTCTGAGAGCAGCCTCATCCAATTCTGGGTTTCCTGGGCTGAGATGTCCTCCTGACCTTCTGAACTATATGCTCTGCTTTTCCTCCCCCTTGGCTCCCCAGTGCCCAGCACAGTGCTGGCCCTTTGAAGGTGCTAAATGAGTAGATGTGCCTGGATTCCCTACTAGGCTGTGAACTCCCTTCGGGCAGAGACCACATTGGATCACTACAATATTGCTCCCACCTACACCTCCCCAGGGCCCCACGGATGAGCATGGGGAGGAATCCCTTTCTCCTCACTAGACATTCTCATGGTTCCATGGGTCAGACTGAGGCCTCAGTGGTCCTTATGCGTGACCGATGGAGACCCCACTAACGTACCAACTGGGAGGAACTGTCTCCACTGGTTGCAGCCAGGCTCCACTTTTTGCCTCTCCGAATGATGCCAGCATCTTTCAGCAGAGTCCTCAGCCCCCATATGCAGGATGCTCGTGGACCTGTCCACTCGTCATTCACTCACTCATTCACTTGTTCTCTTACATGCCCCCTCACGCTCTCATTCAGTCTTCAGTCATTCAACTATTCATCTGATTCATTCATTCATCCAACATCCACGACACAGAACACTGTGCAGGTAGGGAGATGCTCCAGACATGGGTCTCGGCCCTGAGAGCTCCCAGATTGAGGCGAGGGGCATCAGAGCCATGCACACAAATAATCATACAGCAGAATAGAAAGTAGCAAAGGTCACAAGAAACGTACACATGCATCACTGAGGGGCCACAGAGGGAGAGGTTTCTTCCAGCTGAGAAAGGGAGAGATCAGAGGCAGCTTCCTGCAGGAAATACAACCAGAGGCAACTCCAGAATTTCTACGTGGAGAGAGAGTGAGGATGGCAGCTTGCGGGGGAAGCTGGATGCCGCATCATCTGGAGGGGATTGTACATAGGACTGAAGAGCCGTCAGCTGCCTCATCAAAGAACGGGGTTATGCTGGAGTTGGGGGCTGGTTAAATCTCTCCCAAATCCTCTCTTGCGTCTACCGCTCAAGAAATCACATTTGAGCTGATGCCTCGGTAAATGGGGAGGATTTATTGGGACTCAGGTGAGAGGGAAAGGATGAACACCTGCCAGGAGCCAAGGCCTGGAGGTGGGAAAGTCCAGGCGAGTGCAGGGAGCCGGGAGGCCCTCTGTTTGGGTGGAGCAGGTAGAAGGGAGTCGTGGGCACTGAGCTTGGAAAGGTCGGTTGAGCTCGGAATGCAAGGCTAAGATGTCTGGGCTCCATTCAGCAGATGGTGGGGAGCCACTGAAGGTTTTGAGCAAGAGAGTCTCGAGGCCAATGCTGCTTTTAGGGGTGTGTCTGTGGGGCAGTGTGGGGAATGAAGAGGAGGATGCGAGACCACAGGAGGCTCATTCCAGGCCCCTCCTAATGTTTAGGGGGGCAGAGCAAGAGTACAATGGAGGTCCAATACCACCTGGCTAAAATGTTTAAAAGTTATAAATCAAATTAACAAACAAATAAAACACATTCTATCCTCCTACCTTGAGAAATAGAGCTTCATAGCAACCTGGAGGGCCAGGTTCAAATGTGTGACCCTAGATCCTTATGCTGGAACACGGAGGAGCCAGGAGACCTGCCCCATGGCCCCAACCCCAGTCTGCGGCCCACCTCCCTTCTCTTCCCAGCCCTGACTCCTTCCCCGCTCTGAGAGGCCTCGCACATGCCTGCGGGCACCCAGCCCACACATCCAAACTTCGTTAGCACCCCCATCAAACAGCCACCCCCAGCAACCCTCCAGGCCTGGAGGGATACACACTGGCTGCACGTCTGCCCTTGGGAACCTGGGGAGGAGGAGTGAGCAAACCCTTGGAAGCAAGCAGGCTTGGGATGACAAAATTTCCAGAATCCAGGGTGCTCTGTGCGTGGCCTAGAAGGAGAGGTTGCAGGCTCCAGGTGGGCATATGCCCCTGACTTTGGGCCTTCTCACCCATGGGGGCTGGAGACCAGGACAGGACCTGAGTGGAGCCTTCAAAAGACAGGGTTCAGGATATGGCCCCTCCTGCCCATGGTAAGGGCTTTCAGAGCCAGCCAAGGGAAGGAGAGTGAGGCCCTGAGGCAGGGTGGGAGCAGCCCCTGTGAAGGAGGGAACAGAAATGGTAGATAATAGAATGCACAGAACCCGGAGCCTGGATGGACGTCACTGCCAATCCGAGCACCGCCAAGTACCATGCGAGCTGACCTGGCTCCCTGACACCTTGGCAGGTGGGCAGGCGGGTGGGTACAGCCACCTGCATCCCTTGTGAAAAGCCACCAGAATGACTGTACTGCTCTCGCTCTCCTCTGCCCTTCTTTGGCCTCTCTCCCCAGCCTCCAGCCCGCGGCGTCTGGCTGGGCCGTGTGCAGGGCGTCTGGCCCCAGGGAGAGGTGGGGTAAGCCGAAGTCTACACCTACACGGCTATAAATAGGGAGACTCTGAGGACTGCTCACTCAGCCTCCCGCCCCCAGCTGTGACAGCACCGGAGCCTCTCGGACGCCTGGACCATGGACCCCAGGGAATGCTCCTGCATGTCTGGTGAGTAAGGATGCCCCCCTTGGGATCCCGGGACCTTGCACCAGCTTCCTACAGCGAGCCCATGGGACTCTGATTAACGCTTCTCTTCTTTCGATTAGGAGGCGCTAATGGGTTTGTCTCAGACTGGCAACCTCTGGGGCAACTCCCACTCTGTTGGCCACCAGGCTGATGTGCTGACCAGGATGACTGTGGGCAACCTAGCGGCAGGCCACTAGGGGCAGCCACAAGGGTGGGGGACGATCTCCGGCCCAGAAGCTGGCAACCTGGTTTTGGTCCATTGCTGCTATTCGCTTCTGACATGTATTATTTCCACAGTTTTCCCATCTGAAAACTTGGGTTACCCACCCCCAGCTGACCACTTCTCAGGGTTCCTGTGAAAGTGCTAAAATGAAAAAGCTCTCGCAGAGGCAGGGGAGTTATTAGAAGTGTATGTGGACTCCCAAGTCTCTGAAACCCCTTAATTCCACGGAAGCACGCTCGCCAGGAGGAGAGAGGTTAGGGTTCAGAGCCATCTGGGTTTTACGGCCTTGGGAAACGGTATCAAAAAGCCTTACAAGCCTCCCCGGTCCTTAACAGGACATGTCTGTACCAAAAACTTGCCAAAGACGCAGAAGCTTCCAGCATCTTGAAGCTCAAAACGATAGATGGGATTCATTTTTTTTGAAGTGCAGATGGTTTTTATGAGATGAAAACAAGCCGTGGTTGCGCTGTCCCTTTGGGCTTGTTTACACGCTTTGCTGTTTCTCCCGTGCAAGCAGGATTTCCATCTTGCCTGATACCTTGAAAGGGTGAGGACGGTATAAAAGGGTTCGACAGCCCCAGGGGACCTTGGGCTTGGTGGAGTTGGCCTAGACTTGTGGTTCTCAAACCTGATTGCACATCAGAATCATCTGGGTCACTTTTTAAAAAAACTGATTCCTGGGGCTGGCCCCATGGCGTGGTGGTTAAGTTTGCATGCTCTGCTTCAGCTGCCCAGGGTTTGCCAGTTCGGATCATGGGCACAGACCTACACACAGCTCATCAAGCTGTGCTGTGGTGGTGTCCCACATATAAAGCAGAGGAAGATGGGCCTGGATGTCAACTCAGGGCCAATCTTCCTTAGCAAAAAGAGGATTGGGGACAGATGTCAGTTCAGGCTAATCTTTGTCAAAAAAAAAAAAAAACTGATTCCTTTTCCTGACCCTGACCTATGAATCATAATATCTCAAGGACTGGTCCCAGGAACCCGCATTTTAACGAGTATCCTGGGGAGCGGCAGGGCTGATGCAACCACCCCAGTTTCTGTCCACGCACAGTGACTGGGAACCACTGGAGGGTCCTCACCACTCGGGGCGATGCTTGGCAGCATCTTCACCCCCTTGTCCAGTCACTGCCCCAGGACAGCCCAGAAGCCCTGCCACCGTGCCCGTCTGCAGCACACCTTGTGTCTCCCATGCCACCTCAGTCCTCACGTTTGTGGCTCTGTCTTCTCTTCTAGAAGGAATCTGCCTCTGTGGAGACAACTGCAAATGTACAACTTGCAACTGTAAAACATGTCGAAAAAGTGAGTTTGGGTGACCAGGGCACTGCTGGCTCGGAGCTAGGAAAGCCCGTTCCCTCCATCCTCAACCCTCCAGCCACGGTGGGGTCCCCGGGCTTCTGAATGCCTTTGACCCATTTGGGAGAGGTCCGAGCTGAAAGCTGAGCTCCTCAGGGCTGCAGCCCCCCTGGGGATGAGGGCTCCACGGTGTTTCCAGTGTCTGGAGCAGGAAGAGGCTTAGGGGAGCTTCTAGCCTGCCCAGTGGTGAAAGGGAGAGAGCACTGGTCTGGAGTCACGAGCCCTGAGTTTTACTCTTGGATCCGCCACTGTCCAATGACCTTGGGCAAACCTCTTCCCCTCTCTGGGCCTCTGATGGACTCTGGATGACCCCTGAGATCCCCTCCATCTCTAACATCCCACACCTTCCTGTCCCAGGATTTTTGGTGATGTGGATTGAAGCCTGTGGCATGCTCTTCTTTTCCAGCTCCTCTAAGTGGTGGGAGGGGAAGAGGTAAGATGGGAGAGTTGACCCAGAACTGATCTGTTCCTCTCTTGACCCTTTCAGGCTGCTGTCCCTGCTGCCCACCAGGCTGTGCCAAGTGTGCCCGGGGCTGCGTCTGCAAAGGGGGCTCGGACAAGTGCAGCTGCTGCCCCTGAAACGCATCCATCGTGCTGGGGGCGAGGCCTGGGAAGCATCTGTACAGTGTATTAGTCAAGAAGTCAGAATGATTGTACAATAGGTTGTGCTTTTTATATATTTGCTGTTTGGTGACAGTCATGTAAAGTGCTTGGAGCAATAAAGTTGTCACTCGTGGTTGTCTGGTGGCTCAGAGCACTGTTTTACCCTAACCCAGCAGGACTAAGAAGGGCTGACTCCATTGCAGATACAGTAGGGACCAGCCTGCATCCCTTCTGCAGATGGCTGCTAACCCCATGATCCCTCAGGCTTGCTCCTGCTGCGTGAACTTGCTGGACGCATGCACAGGACAGGCTGGGAGTATTGGGAGTCAACACCCTTGGGAACAGCCCTTAATGGATGACAAACAGGAGCTGGTGGATAAATACCCCCAGCATCTTTATTCTTACAGTGAGACAAATCTGAGATATTCTACACCATCCCCAGAAGTCCCCAGCAGCACTGAGCTCCAATAGCCCACTGTGAAACCTGCTCATTAACATGCCCCATATTGGCTTCATTCCTTCTCTGCCCCACTTCTGCATTCTCCTACCAGTGCTTCCTGGGATCCCCACCCAAAGAAGTACTTTTACAGGGTCTGCTCTGGGGGTGACCCATCTAAGCCAGGCTCTCCTGACATGCTGTTGACCAAGAATGCCTCACTGTGCTAATGGTGCTGTTTAAGGGGCGTTAGCACTGAATCAGCCACAAACGGGGGGTCTGTGCAGATCTAAGGAAAAGCCCCAAGGCCAAGACAATGAGGGCATTAGCTGCCCAGGTTTGGATATTGGGCCAGCCTTCAGGATGGGGCGACTGCGCAGACAGGGCCCAGGGGCAGCTGATGCTGTTCATTGCAGTTCTTGCATTTCACAGAAGTCAATGCAAAGAGAAACCGAAATCTTCCATTATTTCACTCAGATTGCTGACGTGAATCAGAGCTTTCGCTACACCAGCACAATTCCGATGAAGTTTGATGATGATAATAGTTGCCATTATGCAGCACTCATGATGCACCAGCCATTGTTCTGAGCACTTTACACACGTGCTCTCATTTAATCCCTACAATAGCCCTGCAGAGGGGTGGGTCGTGTGGAGGCATCCTTGATTTTTAAAAAATGAATTATTTTTAAACAGGTCTACACACACAATGTACAAAACACAAAGATACAAAAGGTATAAGTCTTCTCCCCATATTCATGCCCCAGTCTCCCCTCCCCAAGATAACTACAGTAACCCCTTTCTTGCGTAACCTTCCAGGGTATTCCATGCCTGTACAAGGATGTATGACACACAGCATCACACACACACACACTGCAGAGTACTACATACCCTGGGAAACTTGGGAAATGTTTTCCCTTGTATAGTAAACTCTCCATCAGGTCCTTTTTTCCACTTAAGAGAGAAGAATAAGTATAAGGAAAAATAAGAAGATTAAACAACCACGAAATAAGGTGACAAGACAAGAAAACGATGGAAAGGCCTGGCCCTTGGAGTCTGACGCTCCACCTTCCCCCACTGCGTGACCTTGACCAAGTCACTTACCTCTGAGTCTCAGTTTCCGCTTCGTGAAACATACCGCCCTCCCAGGGAGAGACCATAGCAAAAGGTCTATGCACATAGTAGGTGCTTCATAAACAGGGATTTTAGTAGGGCTGCAGCCTTTCTTAGGCTTCGGTTTATTAATCTCTGAGAAGGTCCCCACCAAGTCACTCTCTGATTGCAGAGCTCTCAGGCCCCTTGGGAAGGAGGTGATGTTGGCAATGACACTGTCCAGGGGACAGAGCAGTCCCTTGTGTCTCCAACAGGCACGCAGGCCACTCTCCCTGCCACCTCAGCCTCAGCACCCACAGGGATGCCATCTCAGCTCATCTAAATGCTTTACCCGAACAGTCTCCTTTATTCCTATCACAACCTGGAAGCGACAATCAGCCCCCAGAGTCTAATTTTAATAATAATACCAATCACCAATATTTATTGAGCACTTCATATGTGCCAAGCACTGGAGTAAGCATTTTGTAAACATTATCCCATGGGCCCTGCACAATCCGGGCTGCGCTAGAGCTGGGCAATCTGGGCTCTGCTATGGACCCCCTGCCTTACAGAGTCTGTCTCTGACCCTCCGCCCCACAGGTGAGGAGTCTGAGAACCCAAGGGGATGTGTCTACCTGGGACTCATATCTGCCTCTTGGCCCACACCCCTATCCCACCATCTCGATATGCTCTGAGTAGCTGGGACCCCAGAGCCCAATACCAGGGTTTGCGTGGGCCTCTTCCCCAGGTCGGTCCTGCCTGAGGGTGGACAATGCCATGAGTCGGGGTACTCCCAGGCCTGAGGGATGGCCCAGGGGCAGCTGTATTCAGGGATGGGGGGATGTGTGGACAGGGATTGGACACTCGAGTTCTGATGTCTACACAGCATGGAATGGAGCCAGGGGCGGGAAGAGAGGGAGATGAATTGCAGGCTAACCCTCCGCTTTTGCTTTTGCCCGGGCCCTGTGAATGTTCGGGGCAGGCCTGCACTACCAGCCCTGGAGGAGAACCCCGCTATAACCCTCCCTTCACACACGAGAAAGCTGGGGCTCAGGGCTTTGAGATGGCTGGCTCAAAGTCATGGCTCGTAAGGGCAGAACTGGGACCTGAGCTGGGGTCTGCCTGACGTAGAGGTTGTGCTCCTGCCTTCGCTATATGGATGGGGCAGGAGCAGGTAGCAGGTCATACTGCCCTGGACCCAGGCATAAAGGGCCCCTGCCCCGGGCCTTGTGCTTTAGAGAGCCTGCATATCACAGACACACGAGCACAAATTTATTGACAAATATGTAGAGGCCTCTGTCACTCACAATCTGGTATTTGTTTGGCGCAGTGTGACCAAGTCATCCTAAACCTCTGCTCTGTTACTAACACTCCCCCAGGGAAATCCTTCTCTCGGCCTTGCTCTATGTTCTCAAAACAAAAAGCAGGTCAAAGACCTTAACAGTCATTGCACAAAGAAGATATACAGACGGCAAATAAGTATATGAAGAGATGCTCCACATCAGGGAAATGCAAATTAAAACAATGATGAGATACCACTCCACACCTATTAGAATGGCCAAAATGCAGGACACTGACAACACTAGATGCTGGTGAGGATGTGGGGCAACAGGAGCTCTCATTCATTGCTGGGGGGAATTCAAAAAAGAACAGCCACTTTGGAAGGCAGGTTCGCGGTTTCTTGCAAAATTAAACATACTCTTATCATACAATCCAGCAATCATGCTCCTTGGTATTTATCCAAAAGAGGTGAAAACTTCTGTCTACACAAAAACCAGTACACGAATGTTCATAGCAGCTTTATTCATAATTGCCAAAATCTAGAAGCAACCAAGACGTCCTTCAGTAGCTGAATGAATACACTGTGGTGCATCCAGACAATGGAATATTATTCGATTATTTCTAAAAAGAAATGAGTGAGCCAGCCCTGATGTCCTAGCGGTTAAAGCTCGGCACTCACCACTTCGGCGGCCCGGGTTCACTTCCTGGTCGTGGAACCACAGCAACTGTCTGTCAGTTGCCATGCTGTGGTGGTGGCTCACATAGAAGAACTAGGACTTAGCACTAGGACATACAACTATATCCTGGGGCTTTGGGGAGAAAATAAAGAGAGGAAGATTGGCAACAGATAACTCAGGGTGAATCTTTCCCTGCAAAAAAAAAAAAGGAAGAAAGAAAGAAGTGAGCTGTCAAGCCATGAAAAGACATGGAGGAAACTTAAATGCATTTTACTAAGTGAAAGAAGACAATCTGAAAAGGCTACAAACTGTATTATTCCAACCTGACATTCTGGAAAAGGCAAAGCTATGGCGACAGTAAAAAGATCAGTGGTTGCCAGGGATTGGGGGGAAAGAAGGAGGAAGAGGTGGAGCACGGAGGATTTTTCAGGCAGTGAAGTTATTCTGCATGATACTCTAACGGTGACTATATGTCATTACACATCAGTTCAAACCCAAAAAATGTACACCACCAAGAGTAAACCCTAATGCAAACTATGGTCTTGGGTGATAATGATGTGTCTATGTAGGTTCATCAGTTGTAACAAATGTACCATCTGATGGAGGATGTTGATAATGGGGGAGGCGGTACATGCGTGGGGGCAAAAGATATACAGGAAATCTCTGTACCTTCCTCTCAATTTTTCTGTGAACCTAAAACTACTGTAAAAAATAAAGTCTACTTTTAAAAAGTGACAATATCTGAATGTCAAGAAGGTTTACAGTAGCATTGGCATTGGCCAATGTCAGAGATGGACACTGCTTTCAAAATGCAGTGGGGGGGGGCTGAGTGGTAGAAATGAGAGAAAAGGCAAATTAACTTACCAAACGCTTCTTCTCAAACGGCATGAACGCAACAGATTCTCACGTCACAAAGTATCATTTCCCAATAGGGTGATGCACAAATTTTTCTTACTTTTCTTCGTGTTCCAATTTGTGTTTCCAGAATATTCACGACTTTATGCTATTTGCGGAAGTTGTACAAGGCAACTGATAAATATCTTGTACTATTAAGCAATTCATATTACTTTTAAATTTGTATATATGTATACACACACATATATATTTTTACATTGTCAACTAGATGGACATTGAATTCTAGAATTATGTATAATTTTATTTCTATGAAAACATTTAATAAAATTTAATTAAATCTTTGAGAAATTGAATAATGTAGGACAGTGAAGCTAGATGGAGAAAATTAGCTCGACTTGGAGGCCTCCTTCAGCAAGAGCTTCAGCCCTGGGCTGACCACTTCTGGCCTTCTTGGAACAGGGAGAAAATACAGCCCTATTTGGGGAAGCCACTGTGCGGCTGAAAGCAATCTAACAGATACCTTGTGTAACTATGATTAAATCTTCCCCACTCTGTAGTTGATTACGACATTTGAAATAAAATAAAGTTTTTACAATATTATGATTACAAGAATACTATTTACCCGTGAACTAAGGGTGAATGGATCCACAAAGAAGGATATGGAACTCCACATCACTGAAACACGGCTTCTTGAAGGAGAAAGAAGGTAAGAGAGGTGCTCTCTCCTGAGACTTGCTCAGAATCGGGGCACATCTTAGTTTGCTCCATTTTCGGACTATCTTTTTCTTGCAGAGCTTTTGTTTTCCTTGGCGTTTCTAATTGTCTTTTCCCCTTACTATTTGTTGAATGGTTTAATATACATTGCCTTCTTTCCTGACCTTCTGTACACCTGTCATTCTGGCATCTCTTTTCAATGCTCTCCCAGGTTAGATCCATTGCTTCTCAGATCCCCCATCATCCTCTATCTTGGACTCCTTTTCATTTTGCTGGAGTACATCCTCAAGCAATTTTTTACCAAAGGGATGAATTAGGGGGAATTTTTGGAGTCCCTAAATGTCAGAAAACACCTTATTTTTCTCTCATGCCTGATTGACAGTTTGGCTGGATATCAAGTTTCAAGTTCAGTATCATTTTATTTTAGACTTTTGACGGCGTTACTCCATCTTCTCACCTTCAGCACTGCTGCCATGAACGCTAACATGAGCCGCCCTTTCTTTCTCATTGGAAGCTTCTGAAAAATTTCTCAGCCTTTTTGCAACCCTTTTATTGATCTTTTTAAATCTTGTCAATCATATTCTAATATACAAGAACTCCTTCTCTGAATGTTTCTTATCATAACACCTTGTTTTTATTTTTTGAATGGAGTAACTTCCTGAATCTCTCTGAGTAAAGGTTTCTACTTTTATTGTTAAGTTTCCTCTTTCTTGAACCGTTTCTGCTTCTTCGGGCTGAAAGCAGGCTCCATGGGTGTGAGTGGGGCTTGTTGACTGGCAGGCTTGGTTTTAGCATGCCCAGGTGGGGAGCTGGCTGGCAGGTCTGGCCCTCCTCTGACCCTCCCCTGGGAGCCCTGGCCCCTCCTAGACTGGTTAGTCCATTCTTCAGAGACGATCTCGCAGTCTCAGCCTGGGGGGACATGCTGGAGCTGTATAGTGGAGATGAAGGGTGCCAACCTGACGATCACGGGGCACTTTACAGCCACATGTTCCACCAGTCGCCATCCTGGTTTCTATGCCTCCTTTCTCTTCTTCTTTTCCAGCCTGACTCCTCCATCCAAAACAACACAAAATAAGATAATCCCCCGTAGACTTCTTTACTTCTTGATCTGAGCTGTGGCTTTCTCTGCTCCCATTTACCCATAAATGTGATTGGACCCATTTCGGTATTCCAGAAAAATGTTAAAATCTCTGCTTCTCTGATGTACCGTCCAAGCCATCCTCCCCACACCAATTCTCAGCTCCTTTTTTTTTTTTTAAAGATTGGCACCAGAGCCCATCTTTTTTCTTCTTCTTCTCCTTCTCCCCAAAGCACCCCAGTTCATAGCTGTATATTCTAGTCGCAGGGCCTCCTAGTTGTCCTGTGTGGGATGCTGCCTCAGCATGGCCTGACGAGTGGTGCTACGTGGTGCTACGTCCATGCCCAGGATCCGAACCGGCGAAACCCTGGGCCACTGAAGCAGAGTGCATGAACTTAACCACTCAGCCACGGGGCCGGTCCCTCAGCTCTTTTATTAGTTTTTCTTTTCCCTCTTTGTCTTTCTTTAGCGTCTTTCAAAGGATTTTTCAGAAGGAAGGAGAGGTAAATGTATGTGCTCTGCCTACTGTCTTCAGCCAAAAGTCTGGGCTAGGCTTCTCACTGGTATTATTTTTAATCTTTGCAATAACCCTGCAGATAGGGATTGTTATCTCCATTCTAGAGGAGAGGAAACTGAGGCTCAGAGAGGTTAAGGATCTCTTCCCAAACTCAGGCAGGACTAGCTGAGAGAGAAGCTTGAATACCAAGAGGGAAGATGAGCCGGGGAAAAGGCTCATAGGAACAGTGAGAAGACTAGTTGCACATGGCCCTGAGGGGTGAAACTTGAGCAGTACAAGAAAACACCCAGGAAACAGCTTTTAGGTCAAGCAAAAGAAGAGCTTTCTCAGGGCACAGCCTCCTGGAGCAGGAAAGTGCTGTGTCAGGAGGCTGACACATCATGGATTGTGTTCCTGTGTTGCCTAAGGGACAAGTGAGACCTCAGCGAGGCTGTGAGAGACGCTGCACCTGCTCAGGCGGTACTCCAACTTGGATGGAAACCACACGAGGGCTTGGCGGGGCAGGCAGGGAGGTCGCAGGATGGGGAAGGAAGTTCCTCACGTGGACTGCAGGGGGCGCTCCAAGCCCAGAGGCAGGTGGGCAGGAGTGTTGTCTGCTACCCGGGGAATTGCGCGCGGGTTGGGGAGGCTGGTCCTGCCTCAGTCTGTCTGAGTTTGGGGCCCGAGAGATCCCAGGAAAGACCTAGACCCCTCAGACACGGCTGCTGGGAGGATGCATCAGGATAAGTTCTCTCAGGGCTGATTAGGCCTTAGGTGTAAAATACCTTTACAATATGTAAACCATCCAGATTCACAGGGCATAAGGCTTTTAAAATAGTTTGGCCAAGTACAACAAAGAACCATAAAACCGTTCTTCCCACTTGGCCTAGTCGTTTCACATCTGGAAATCTATTCTAAGGCGTTGACCACAAATTCAGAGGGAAAAAAAGCTTCACTCACTCACAAAAATGTTCATCGCAGTACTATTTACCCTTGTGAAAAACTGGAAACAACCTCCAGTCTATGAAATTAAGTCAGCTGTGGCCTGAGCACACAACAGGATATGATACAGCCATTAAAAATGCAAAAATGTGGGAAATGATTACAGGAAAATCTTAAACAAATAGTAGGCTGCAAATTAGTTATGCAGTAATTTTTTAAAAGAAGAAGTCACATGGAATACAAAATATGGAAATGAAATATGCTAAAACGTCAACAGTGGTTGTGATCGGATCATAGATAAAAGATAATTTTTACTTTTCCTTCTTTCTATTTTTCTGAATTTTCCAAAGTTTACTGAAGTAGCATTTTTAAAAGTAAATAAATACTGTTTGAAAAGGAAAAAATATGTATACTTTGAGCCAGAAATTCTACTTTAAGGAATGTTGTATCCTAAGGAAAAAGTCCCTGTGTGTGAATGTACACACACAAAAGCTACCAAGATGTTTAACCCCGCATGGATTATAATAGTGAAGATTTGGAACTAACACAAATGTCTCAACGTAGGAGATGTGTTAAATAAATTGTGGAATGGATCTACTAAAATAAAATTGTAGAAGTGAAATTAATTTCATGGACAGATGTTCATAGTCTGATAAGCAAGGGAAAAAGTCACTTATAAATCAGTGTATACTATAGGCTTCTACTTTTATATTTGAAAGGATTATATCTTTTTAACATTTTTCCAAAAATTTCTAAAGTTAACAAAGAAGGGAGAAGATGGGAGGGGAGCTAGACCCAGGTGTTTTTGAATCTGAGGCACAGATGGCCTGAATTGTCCAATTTATTTTTGGAGACAAGGAAAAGGCAGAATACTTGAAACTGAAACCGTCTTGGAAAATTTGGGCCGCGTGACTGCTAGATGGATGCTTCCCTCCCCTCCCCCATGCCAGCCTCAACATCCACCTTCCGTGGCAACTGCCCTCATTAGCCTTCTCATATTTCAGCTCCCACCCGCCTTCGTCAAGGGGGCAGGGCTACCACGACTATCTGACTATCCTCGTTGGACAGAGAATGAACCAGAGGTACAAGGATGCGAGGGGGTGGTGAGGAGTTGTAAGCAGGTCTTTGGATTCCCCTGACTCCCTTCCCTGCATGTTTGAGCAGCTAAAACTCATCTCAGGGTTGTTAGAGAGTAAAGGAAGGCAGGGTTTCTCAACCTCAGCACTATTGACATTTTGGGCCAGATAATCCTTCGTTTGGAGAAGTTATCCTGTGCATCGCTGGCATCTACCCATTAGATGCCAATAGCATCACCAACCACAAATGTTTCCAGACATCACCAAGTGCCCCCTGTGGGGCAAATCGCCCACAGTTGAGACCACCGAAGTAAGGTGAGATGTGACAGAGAACTTTGATGCTGGGTCAAGCTGTCCCAGGGTCGTTCCTGGGAGAAGGTGATGCTGCCTGTCCCCAGACCTTGTGTGAGAGGGGGGATCTAATAAGGAAGCGAGACGGGGGAGATTGGTTTATGTAAAGGCAGGGATGCTACCACTCCACACACTCTCCTAGAAGTCTTTGTCTTACTATGCACTGATTTTTTTATTAAAAGGCTCCTTGCCCAGACTATGGGCTCTGGGAGAAGGCGGACACTGTCCTACCCATCTTTGCATCTGCGGTTCCTAGCACAGGGTCTAGATTAACACAGTGCTCATAAATATTTGTGGTATGGAATGAGAGAATTCACCACGTGTTACTCATTAGGCAAAGCAGGGTGGTGGGGGCCACAGGGTAACTTCATTAATACATATTTAATTCAACCTGACTCTTTTCATGACCCAGCCTTAAGGTGTCCCACAAGAGTGAGCCCAAAGTCAGACTCTCTCACTGCTCACATTGATTCATTCAATGAGCATTTAGAGACAATTCATGTGTGCAGAGAGCTTTGCTAAGCACAGAAGGGAGGAGAGAAAGGAACAGCTTCTCCTAGCCCCCATCTTCGGGGACCTCCGAGGCTGTCAGGGAGACTGTCAGACTACTCCACCCCTCTCCCCCACGGAAGAAAATATCTAGACAAAACCACATAGAAGTTCCAAGGAAGGCAGTTATGTCTGGCTGCAGGCAGGAGTGAAGACTTCCTGAAGGAGGTGGCATTTGAGCAGGGCCTTGAAGGATACATAGGATTTTAAGCAGGTGGAAATTGCAGGCAAGACATTCCAAGAGGTGACAGCATGAGCAGAGGCATGGAGGCAGGAAAGCTTGGGGTATATTTCTGGGTTAGCATGGATTACATTTGGTTGCCAGGGTAGGTGAGGGCCAGACCATGGAGAGTTTGGAAAAGTAAGCCAAGAGGAACTGGAAGCCATCATTTGCTAGTTCCAGGTCCTGGAGAATTTCTGAACAGAGGAGAGGTCATTGAGCACAGTATATTGAGCACCTATTACGTGTTAGGCGATCTGCATGAAGAGTCTCACTTAATACTCACTAGAACCCAAGAGGTAAGGGTATCATTATCCCCATCAAATAGCTGAGGGCAAATGGGGTGATTCAAACTCAGGTCTGTCTGACACCAAAGCCAGCTGCTCTTAAGAACTTCAGTCTTCACTCACTGCATTTAGGAAGAAGATGCTGGCAGTCGTGTCAGGGCATGTGGGCAGAGTGGGACCCCCATTATGATCCTGCTGTGGGAACCCAGCAGCCACGCTGGAGGGGTCCCTGCAGTTCAGGAGCCCTGAGAGCCTTCTCCGGGTGCCCCAGCTAAAGTGGACCCTTCTCCACCATAACTCCCTCCCTGCGAGCCACAGAGCTCCCATCCCAGTCATGCACAAGAACTTCCGCAAGTGGGGCTCTTGAACCCCAACCCACCAAAACTCCACCAGCTCAGCTTGAGTGCAAGACTCGCTCAGGGTTTAATGACTCCTCCCCCAGGGCCCTCACTGAGAGGAGATGGCAGACCACCTCTGTCTCTGTTCTATGGAGGAGCTTCAGCCTCTTGGGGAAAACTCGACTTTACAATCCTTAGAGCTAGGAGTAAACCCTGGGAACCAAGACATTGGCACGATTGCTGAGGTCAACCCAGCCCCCTATGAAACCTGCAAGCTTGGAGGCAGCCCCTCCCACCTCCTTCCTCCAACACCTCCATCCCGCAAACGACCAAAGAGCAGAGCGGAATCTCCTCGTGGCCTTTAGAACCCACACAAAGGTGCTGATGCCTTGCTAGAGGTGACACAGGAGGGGAGAGGAGACAGAACCAGCAGCCGAGTGGGATTCGAGCACTCAGCGGGTCAGCCTGGTGTGCAGCAATATTTCCCCAACTGCTGTCCTTCCAGAACCACCTGCGCAATTTCAGTCATAACCACATATTACCTGGTCTATTATTATACTTAAGTCTATTTTAAAGGGAAATCTCGTATCACTGCTGCAGACGAGAAACTCAATCACTTGCCGTAACAGGGGTAACCATGGAGACGGGGAGGAGATGAAGAAGGTTATTCGATTTCTAGCTAAGGTTCTGTGGCATGCTGAGGCTGCCCCCGCCCCTCCGTCCTTGCCCTGACTCCTCACCTTCTCTCTGTGGAAAAGGAAGAGCTGAGCAAGCGTGGGAGAGGCAGTGGAGACACCCCAGCACCAAGCTGTGTCTCCTGGAGGTGATCAGGGAGACTGACAGAGAACGGAAAGGAGAAAAACCGTGTTATTCTGTGAGTCCAGGCTATTTTATAAAATTGTCTCACTTTGGGAAGCTGGACCAGTGGGATCAGACTCAGAGTCAAGAGACGTGGTTCAGGTTCTGGCTTCACTGCAACTTTACTGTGTGACTTTGGATAAGACCATTGCTGTCTCTGGGTCTCCTCATCTGTTAAAAGAAGGCAGATGATACCCACGGCCTGGGTTTTTGGGAGAAGTCTCAGAATCACTGCTCAAACCCTGGGGTGAGTGGAGTAAAGATGGGACGGGGGGCACTCTGCCAAGTTAAGGGTTACACCCCAAGTGCATCAATAATCTGGTGGCAGTTGGGAAGCCAATGTTAGAAAAGGCTAGACTTTAGGCCTCCAGAACCTAGTTATTGCAGCTCCCTGTGACTGCCCCCAGCTCAGAGATTTCCTCCCCTACAGATAAGGGGTGGGCCCCCTGACACTGTAGGGGTGAGACCTTGCCCAGGCGAGGGTCTCCTTGGAGAGGAGAGTCCACCCTCACTAGGAGGTCTAAGGTCAGGGTTTTGACAGCTTCCTAATGTGTTCAGGTGTGGAAAACCACCTACAGTATTGGGGGCCAGGCCGTGAGTTGGCTCAGGGCCACTGCAGGTCATGGAGGGCCCAAATGGGGCATTTCCAGGGACCTTGTGGGCAGAGACAGAAGCCAGCATGACTTTCTTGCAGACCTGCAGATTCTGCAATTCCACAGAGTTTGCATTATTAGCTCTCTGGCAGCCTAGCACATAACAGGTTCTTAATAACTGGAATCCATGGTAAATTTAATTAAAGACATCAGGGCAGGCTGAAGAGCATTGTGCTTAGATTCAAGTCCCAGCTCTGCCTCCAGGGCAAGTCACATACTCTCTCTGAGCCTCAGTTTCCTCACCTACAAAATGGTTCACAGTCCCTACCATGAGGGCTATTGGAAGGAGTCCGTGAGATAACATGGGGAATGTTAGCTCACATGGTGCTCAATATGGCGCCTGGTGCATAGCATGCACCCGGCGAGTGGTGGACATTGTCCATATTAGCCGCTAGCAGTCATCTGGCCAACCCATGTGAAAACCAGGGCACAGGGCCAGCCCCAGTGGACTAGTGGTTAAGTTCGGTATGCTCCCCTTTGGTGGCTCAGGTTTGGTTCCCAGGCACAGACCTACACCAGGCATCTATCGGTGGCCATGCTGTGATGGCAGCTCACACACAAAATAGAGGAAGATTGGCAACAGATGTTAGCTCAGGGCGAATCTTCTTCAGCATGAAAAAAGAAAAACTGGGGCACAAACTGGACGGAGACTTTGAGTTCACAAAGCTAATTATTGGAAGAGCTGGAATTCGAAACCCCGGGGCTTCTCCAGCTTCAACTGCCCCGGTGGACAAAATTGCTCATTCAACATTCATTCTACTAATAAATCCAGATCTCTCTCAGAAATGAAAGTCATTTCTTTATTTGCAGATAAGACTATTTGCAAACTCTTTTGGTACATGCCTGTTTATCCAGGCCACCAAACTCCTGGCCAGCTGTTCAGTCCCAGGATAGTAAGTTGGGAAAGCCTCTGAGGGCAACGCAACGGTCTAATCCTGCACTGGAAGTTCCACCCGGGGAGGGGACAGGACTCACTGGGCTACTTGCTTTCTTCTGAGGTCATCTGGGGATTTTCCATCCATTAGTTGGTGTGACCCTGAGTGATCTCTGCCCCTCAGCCTACCTGGTCCTAGATTCTGGCCCCCATCTAATTGAAAAGACAGAAGTCTCCGTGAACTTTTCTCCCAGGAGGCACTGGGTTTGGGTGCAGAGCCCAGAGAGAGCACCGATGTCTGTGACTCAGTTGGTCCAAGCTGACTCCTGCAGTCCTGTGTGCACTTCAGGAAGCACAGAGCTGAGGCCAACAATGGAGCAGGCAGGGGCTGCAGGGATTCCAGGCTCCCTGCAGGGTCCTCCCCTGACCTCCCCAGTCTCAGGCTCCTTTGTAAACGGTACGAGCCAACATGGTTTGGGGCCCTGCTCTGAGCGCTTCCAAGTGCCATCCCATTTAAGCCCCTGACAAACCTAGGAAGTGGGAACTACTCTTATCCCCATTTTACCCTTGAGCAATCCGAGGCACAGGAATATTAAGCAACTTGCTACTTACTAGTAAGTAGCAGAGTTAGACTGTGGGCCCAGCCAGCTGGACTTCAGAGCCATTCATTCATTCAGTAAACGTGTCCTGCATATCTCTCATGTGTAGGACGTGTTGTAGGCACTTCAGATGTGTCAGTGAACAAAAGCAATGATCCCTTATAGGATCATGGTGCTTGAATTCTAGCAGGGGGAGACAGCACATAAGCTTTACAGAGAAGTAAATTATTTAGTTTGTTAGAAGGTGTTAAATGCTGTGAAAAAAAGAAAACATAGAGCAAGTTATGGGGGTCAGGAGTCCTGTGGGTTTGAGGGCTGTGTTGAAATTTTAAATAGGGTGATCATGGAGACAGTAAGATTTGAGCAAAGATTCAGAAGCGAAGAAAGAAGGGAGTGAGCCATGTGGATACACGGGGGAGGAGCATCAGAGGCAGGGGGGACATCGACAAAATAACTTTAGGTTGTGAGAATTAACAAGGGGTCAGAGGGGAATAAAGGTGAGGGTGAGAGGGACCCTCTGGAGGGACACACCTATATGAAATGTTCTTCGGAGGTCGGAGAAGCTGAAAACCGAAGGATGAGGAGCCCAGCCATGTGCAGAATGGGGGGTCGGGTGTTTCAGAAGGATGTTGTGGCTTTCAGACCCTCAGTATCCTGGCCACCCTCCAGTGTGTGTGTGTGGGGGGGGGGATGGTTAGGGTTCTCCAGAGAAACAGAACCAACAGAACCAACAGTATATATATATATACTAATCTTGATATGAGATATATATAGTATATGTAATAAACATATATAAACATAGATAGATAGGTAATTATAGGAATTGGCTCACTCACACAATTATGGAGGCTGAGAAGTCCCACCACCTGCCGTCTGCAGGCTGGAGACCCAGGGAAGCAGTGGTCTAACTCAGTCTGAGTCCAGAGCCCAGGAACCAGGAGCACCAATGCCCAACGGCAGGAGGAGATGGAGGTCTCAGCTCAGGCAGAGAGAATTTGCCTGTCCTCTGCCTTTTTGTTCTATTCTTGCTTCAAGAGATTAGATGATGTCACCCACATGGGTCAGGGAGATCATCTTTCCTCAGTCTACCAATGCAAATGCTAATCTCTTCTGGAAACATCCTTACAGACACACCCAGAAATAATGTCTTACCAGCTATCCGGGCATCCCTTGGCCCAGTCGAGTTGACACACCGAATTACCTATGGGGCGGGGGAAGATTGCTCTCTCAGCTGGGAAGCCTCAACCCCAAGGCACACTAAGAGGCCTGAGGGGCGTGGAGGGAGGCAGCTTTGGCCGAGTGTGTTGACAGGCACTCTTCATCTGGCCCTGAAAATCCCAGATATTGAAGCCTTGACGCTAGGGGCAGTTCAGGCCCAGGCCAGAGGAGTCTGAGGCCAGAGTGCCCTTAGGCAAAATGAAAATGAACAAGAAATAAACAGTGGCACCGGAGTTGGGGAGCTCTGAGATCTGAAAATGCATAAAGCCAATGTTGAGAACCAACTTGGACTTCACGTTTAAACACCTTGAGAAATTAGATATCATCTCCTCCTCGACTCTTCTCTTTTTTTCTCTTCCTTCAACTTTACTGAAACATACACTCGTGGACCAACACGCGTGGATCCTGCAAGAGCCTGGAGAAATCAGCCAGCTCAACCCTTCAGTGGAGGCCATTTGGGGGCTCCCAGGGCAGTTAATATTTGGGGGGGGAGGTTCAACCAACATTTTAAAGTGCTTGTGCAGCTCACATTTAGAAGAGAGGCCCGGCTCTGCACGGGGGCGGGGGGGGGGGGGGGGGGGGGGGGGGGGGGGGGGCGGGGCGGCGCCTGGGGCGGTGCTGTCTCTCCTCCCGAGGCTCACACTCCCCCACTCACCAAGACCAAAGTCTAGAGGCTCACCGGGCCTGCCTTCCTGGGGAGGCAGCCTTGGAATCCCCTCCAAAGAGGGAGGGATGCAGGTCCAAGGGGGGATGTCTTTAAAAGAAGTGGACGTTGGGGTGTGAGAAGTGATAGGAGCCCACTGGGAGAGCTTGTTAAGGAAATTCCTCTCTCGGGGAGGCAATGGGTGTTCCAACCAAATGCTGGATGCTAACCCCTCTGACCATCACCTTCAGATATTTTACTGCAGGTATCCTGGGAAAACTTTCTCTCTTCTTCTCTGTCTCTAGGTAAGCCTTGTCCCTATAAAACCCATTGCAACTGCGTAAAAAGTGCAAGCAGGAAAAGTAAGTGAGGCCTCCCGGTGGGAGTCACCATGTGACTGCCCTGTTTGAAGGGCACCATTAGCAATCCTTTCTTCTACTTCTAGAGCCCTTGGCCAGCTGTCTACTGCTTTTCCTTCGTGCCTCTGTTTCCTAGGGACGAAGTGTCTGCATTTGCAGGGAGGGGGCAGTGAGGCTCATAGGAAGAACGTGAATTGTTCTGTGGCCAGCTTCTGGCGGGTGCCTCCTGGCCACATCACTCCGGTCTGTGCCTCCGCGGTCACATCTCCTGCTCCTCTTCTGTCTCTTATCTCTGTCTCTTATAAGGACACTTGTCATTGGATTTAGGTCCCATCTGGATAATCCAGGATGATCTCATCTCAAAATCCTTAATTTAGTTACATCTGCACAGACCCTTTTTCCAAATAAGGTAAGAGTCACGGGTTCTAGGATTGGACATGCATTTCTTTCCGGGGCCATTTTTCAGCCTTCCACAGGCACAAGGGACTCTCAAAAACTCTGCAGAAGGAACAAGTTAAAGAAGAGTTGCTTTCTTCTGAAGCTGGGTCGCAGCCCCTTAACACCGCCACCCCCCCACCCCACCTCCCCAGCCCCCCCACCCCCCACCCCCCAACACCCCCTCCCTCCCCCCGCACCCCCCATATCCCACTAGCCAACCAGCCCTGTCCTTTAGGGCTCCCAGAGCAGCCCCTCCCAAAGCCAGTCTGCAAGGTCCTTCCAGAGGTGCTGTGACTTTCTTCCCATTTGACAGATGAGGGGATGAGTCCCAGAGCACCAGGGTGGTCAGCACCCCATTTGGCCGAATCTGGCGCACCGGAGAATCCTAGAATAAGGGGCAATGAGCGGCAGGGAAGGACTGGGAAATATACAAAGCCCCTTTCTCTCCCTCCACTTTCATAGGGGAGAAGTGAGAGCTTTTCTCCCTGAGGCGACTGCAGCTCCGGCGGGGGGGCGGGAGGGACACAGACGGACACGCGTCTCCAGCCCTGCACACGGCAGCACGCACACAGGCGAGCGGATAGTGTGCTTCCCTGTGCACACGGTGGGAAGTGGGGTGGCTGCGGGCGCACGGCTGTGCACCCGCCAGCGGGGAGGGGCGGGGGGAGCGCCCCCCGGCCGTGCACACGGCAGGGAAGGGGGCAACCGCTGCCGCAATGCGCGCCTCCACCAGGCCAGTGCGCCCAGATGGAGAGAGGGGGCGCCGTGCGGCGAGCGGGCTGTGCCTGCGCGCCCCCGCCTGGGGCTATAAAAGCCTCGCCACCTGCTGCCTCTAGTGCGTCCAGTTGCCGGAGAAGCCAATTCACCTCTTCCAGCGGCGACTCCTCTCGACATGGACCCTGAGACCTGCCCCTGCCCGACTGGTGAGCCCCCGCCCCCATCCTGCGGCACAGCGCGTCCCTTTACTTAGAAAGAATTTTGTGCCCTACGCCATCGCCATCGCTCAAGGACATTGAGGGAAAGAACTCTTATTTCCCATTTTTAACCTCGTGAAGGGAGGGCATGGCTGTATCCCAAAGGGCGCGGAGATTTGCATCCCCCTCCTCCTTTTCGGCCTGGGACCTAAATGGCTTACCACATTAACCCTTCCTGCGGCGTCTCCCTCTCTAGGTGGTTCCTGCACCTGCTCTGGCTCCTGCAAGTGCGAGGGATGCAAATGCACCTCCTGCAAGAAGAGTGAGTGTGGGGACCCCGCTCTGCTCCCCATCACCGACTGTCCACACAATGGGGAGACACCCGTAGGGCCCCTATTCCATTGCTTCTGCTTCTTACTGGGACAGAACCACCTGGGGAGGCCTTAAGACACAGTCACCCAGGCCCCACCCCAGTGATTAATACAGTAGGCCTGGGCCAAGATGTTTTTGTAAATTTCCGGAAGATTCTAATGGGCAGCTGGGACTGAGAACTGCTACCCTGGTCCAGCCCCTCCCCTCCAAACCTCCAGTGCCTGGGGAAGCCATTAGTGAGGCTAGGGCTTAGCTCTGGCGTGGCTTCCCTTGGCCCCTCCCAGGCCTTCGTGGGTCCCCTCAATTTGACCTCCCCCAGATGGCCGGGGAAGCAGTGTAATATGCGTGGGGAGTGGGGGATGGGAGGAAGGCTCCCTTCTTCCCTGGAGTGTAAGACTAGGCACGGATTCTCCCATCGATCTCCTGGACCCTCTGTCCTGTACCGTCTCTGCTCCTCCAAGTTTATCCTTCAAGGCCCTTTTCAAGGCCATTTACCCTGTGATGCTTTCTCCTTAAGCCCAGCACTACCCCAGCGTGGACCTAACCCCACTGTCCCCGGGACTCCCCTGCACTCACCGGGGGGGCTGTGGGCTAGTTACTGGGGACCCCTCTCCCGTGGTCGCCCAGCATGCAGCTGACACACCAGAGATGCTGAGTCAGACCAGGTGTGAGACTAGGATGGGGCCAGTGACCGGCCTCAGCACCCCTCCTCTTCCCCCTCCTTTCTGTTGGGGACAAATGCGGGGGAGGCATCAGACTGGGCACCCCCTATTTCATCTGCAGGCTGCTGTTCCTGCTGCCCAGCGGAGTGTGAGAAATGCGCCAAGGATTGCGTGTGCAAAGGTGGAGAGGGGGCCGAGGCGGAGGCGGAGAAGTGCAGCTGCTGCCAATGAGGACGTGCTCTCCGTGTGACGTGTGTAAATAGTGCTGAGTGGCCCCGGGCAACCTCTCCCCGGGGTGAGGCTTGGCTGTGTGTCCCCTTCCCCTGCTAGCAGCTGGCAAGTGACAATAAATCCTATGAATGGCATAAGCCAAGGACTGGTCTCTTCTTAAAGGGGCAGGACGTGGTGGGTAGGCAGTGCCTCCTGAGGGAACCACGCAGTTGAGAAGTGAAATCCTGACACTTGGCCACTGGTCTCTTGGGGGCTGGGAGGGAGCTCTGGGGTGGAGTGCATCCTCCCCTCACGTTCAGAGGGCACTTGGTCCTCCTGCTAGGTCAAGCTCAACTTGGGGAAAGAGGGGAGACCAGACCCATAGAAGTTTGTCCCTTTCTCCTACCTCTCAACCTCTCTTTCTCCACCTGTACAATGGGGTTGGGGGAAGCCTGCGGCTTCTGGAATTGTCCAGTTGCTCCTGCAAAACTGCCTGTTTTCAGAGTCATCAGAGGATTGTCCGGGAGGCCCAGGGGCCTGTCTTGGCAAATTGTCAGCTGCGTTTCCAAGGTCACCGCCCTGAATAGCCTGTCTCCCCGAAACACATTGTTTAGCTCCTTTTCAGATCTTCCCATTTGCCAGTGTGTCTCCAGCCCCTTCTTTCTTCAAGTGGAAGCAGAATAATAAGAGCTTTTATCCGTGGGGGTTGTGGTCCAGTCCTGGATGAAAGAGAACACTCAGCTCTACCTGGTTTGGCTGGGAGGGAAGAAATAGGATTCTGGAAGAGAAAAGTTTCCAGGTAGGAAGACACAGTGCTGTAAACACGTCAGTTTTCCTCCAAGTTAGTTTTGGGGATTGTCCATTCAAAAGCCCACCAGGATTTTTTTTAAACCTAATAGGCTGATTTTAGAAAATATAGTGCAAGAAAAGCCAAGCCAGTTTTCACAGGAACAGCAAACAGGCTTGCTCTAGCCTGCCAGCACTGCTTGTTCTAAAGCTCCGGGAAGTGGTGTCGGCTCAGGAAGAGATCGATTGAACAGAGAGGAGAGTCCAAGAACAGACCCGGTGTAGCTGGAGGAAAGAGATGATCAGATCAGTGGCAGAAGGATACACTAGTCAGTGAAAAGTGTGGAGACAATCAGCTACCCTTTTGCATATCATATAAAAAATAATTTTCAACTAACTTAAATACCCAGGAGCAAAGTCACAGCTATAAAAGAATTTGGAAGAGGAAAATAGGATAATGTTCTTCACTTTGGGGTGGAGCGCTTTTAAATAGGACACAGAAAAGAAAACATTGATAACGTGGGATTATCTGTGCTAAATCCTCTTAAGTACATTATTTTACTTAATCCTTAAACTCTAGAAGAATGGCATGATTATTATACCCATTCCCATTTTGCAGACGGGGCAGTAGGGCTTAGGGTAATTTGCATGGGGTCTGTTAAAAGATAAACTGAGGCATACTGAAATTTTTTAAGAGTTTATTGGAGCAAAAATGGATTCGAATTGGGCAGCATCCAACCTAGCAGATAGAAGGAGCTCCAAGGAGCCCCACAAAATGAAAGACTTTTATAGGCAGAAGGGAGCAAGAACAAGGAAGTTATAATAGGCAAAAAAAAAACAAAAAACAAAAAAAAAAACCCAAACAGACAGATTGATTATTGCCAAGTGACTTTCCTTTAGGGGATGGCAGGGGTCCCTCAGGCGGATGACCTCCCTAGTGCCACTCAGGCGATCCCTGATGGACTGGTTTAAGATTCCATTTCTAGGAGAGCCGAAACTGTAACTAAGCCTCAGTTTGGTGACATGGGGCTTAGCATAGGACTCCATCTGGGGCTTGTTGCCTTGTTTTTAACAGGTCACATAGCTAGAATGTGGTAGAGTCAGGATTTGAACCCGGGCAGTCTGACTGAAGTCTCGGCCCTTAAACTAACCATGCTCGTTTTCTCCCTTCTGGCTTGTTTTGTGTGACAAACGGCATCGAAACAAAGCTAAATCATCTCACACGCATTAGGACAGAGTCTTCGTCCTTTTGGGCTGCTGTAACAAAATACCACAGACTGGCTGGCTTATAAACAGCAGAAATTTATTTCTGACGGTTCTGGAGGCTGGAAATCTGAGATGAGGGTGCCGGCAGGGTCAGGTGAGGGCCCTCTTCCGGGTGGAAGACTTCTCATTGTATCCTCACACACCAGAAGGGACTAGGGAGCTCTGTGGGGGGGGTCCCAAAGATCCCAGGGGACGCAAATATTCAGACCGTAACAGATGACTATTGTCAGAAAAACCCAGAAAATAACAAGTGTTGGCAAGAATGTGGAGAAATTGGGACACTTGTGCACTGTTGGCAGAGACGTAAAATGGTGCAGCCACTATCGAAACAGTATGGTGCTTCCTCAAAAAGTTAAAAATAGAATTACCATACCCAAAGGAATTGAAAACAGAGTCTCAAAGAGATGTTTGTGCACCCGTGTGCATAGCAACGTTATTCAGAATAGCCAAAAGGTAGAAACAATCTAGGTACCCATGGACACGTGATGGATAAACAAAATGTGATATATACATACAATGGAATATTATTCAGACATTCAGACGGAGGAAATTCTGACACAAGCTACGACATGGATGAACTTCGAGGACATTATGCTGAGGGAAATAAGCCAATCACAAAAAGACAAATGCCTACGATTCCACTGAGCGGAGGTACCTAGAGCAGTCAAATCCATGAGACAATGGTAGTTACCAGAGGCTGGGGAGGGGGCCGGGAGGGTGTGTAATGGGTACAGTCTCAGTTTTGCAAGATGAAAAGAGTTCTGGAGATTGGTTGCACAACAATTTTAAAATCCTTAAGATTACCAAACTGTACACTTAAAAGTGGGCAAGATGGTAAATTTTATGTTATGTGTATTTTACCATAATTTAAAATAAAATAAACAAAGCTAAATGGTGATAGAAAATAGTCACTATATGAGTGTGCCGTGGACTGAATTGTGTCTCCCCTCAAATTCGTGTGTTGAAGCCCCACCCCCTCCATGGGACTGTAATTGGAGATAGGGTCTATTAGGAGGTAATTAAGGTTAAATGAGATCATAAGGGTGGGGCCTTAATAGGGTAGGATTAGGATGAGTGTCCTTATAAGAAGAGACACCTGTGAGCTCTCTCTTGCTCGCCCCTACACACGCACGTGGAAAGAAGAGGTTATGTGAGCACAGTGAGATGGTGGGTCCTACAAGCCGGGAAGAGGGCTCTCACCAGACCCCAACCCTGCTGGCACCCTGATCTGGGACATTTAGCCCCAGAACAGTGAGAAAACAGACTTCTGTTGTTCAAGCCACCCTTTTGTTATGGCTGACTAAGAGAGCCAGAATGTGTGTGTGTGACAAAAGATCAATAGCTACAATATGTAAATAGTTCCTACAAATTGATAAGAAATGAAAGACTCAATTTAGAAATTGTGCAAAGGATATAAATAAGCAATTCAAGGAAAAATAAACTCGAAAGGCCAAAGAATGAAGGAAATAATATTCAACCTCACTTCTGTCAAGGAAATGCAACTTAGGATAACATTTTGCCCACCCGTTTGGCAAAAGGGTAAAAGACTGTTATTTTTTATTGATAGTGAGGGATGGGGAATGGTCACGAACGCCTGTCCCCTGCTGAAGGCAGTGTAAATTGGTACGGCCATTTTGGGGAGCATTTTAACAGTAGTTACTCAGATTTAAAATGTACATCCCTTCAACCCAGGAAGTGCACTGTACCATCATCATTGTATCAGTGGAAGCCTGGAAACAAGCCAAATAGCCTTCAGTAGGGAAGTATAAAAGTGGTCATAATGAACACCAGATAAAAAGAAGGATGTGAGCCTCTGCGTACTGCTATGGAAGGACTACCAAAGCTTATCACTAAGTGAAAAAAAACAGGGTGTAGAACAGTACATATAGTATAATCCTAATTGCGTAAAAATGGAAAGTGAAACTCCACATTATTTATACACCTCTGTGTGTGTGTGTGTGTGTGTGTGTGCGCGCGCGTGTGGGTCTTAAGGCCCAAGTGTGTCTGATATGCATACGAGAAACAGCAGAGAGGCTGTTGGTCTGCATGCCTCTCTGCACCACACAGTCCTGATCACTGTGGCTTTATCCTAAGTTCTGAAATTGGATAGTGTCGGTTCTCCAACTTCGTTCTTTTTCTGGTAGTATTCTTTATTGCTTTCCATCATTCGGCCTTTTAATGATCGAGTCTGTCTTTCCATGGGATTTTGAGCAGGCACAGGAGACACACATCTCCACTGAGTCTGCCATCTCAACCCAGCCCTCCTAACCATTTCATCGCAAAAGTATTTATGGGTGCCTAAAAATCACCATGCTGTGTTCTAGACGCTGAAGAGAGATGAAAAGAAATGTCTCTGCCCTTCAGGGAGCTCAGGGACCGGTGGGGAGGGTAAAACCACGGCAAGAACATCCGGAATGGAACCCTGGGTGCTTTAGAGCTGGAAGAAACTCACAGACCATGGCACCCAGGCTCCTCCCATTTTAGCGACGGGGAGGCTGAGGCCGAGGGAGGGAGGCGCGGTACAGATAAAAGCTCTGGTGCCGTAAGAAGGGAGAGACCCTGCCAGGGTGGGGGACCGGGAAGACTCGGAGGAGGAGGAGGCATTTGAAATGGGCTTTGGGGGATGGTAAGGAGGGAGAAAAACCTGGTGTATCGAGGGCCAAGTGTGTTTGGAGAAGGGCATGCGATGCCCTGATCCTAGGGCAGAAGTTCTTGGGGACAGAAGAGGGAAGTTGAGCCCTGACTGGTAAGGAGGAGGTGACGCCAGAGGGAGTTCAGCTTCTCCCCGAGTGCAAGCTTTCAAAGCTGGCTCTCCACCAGGCAGGCCTCGCCCTTCAAGGAGCCTCCTTACCGGCAGCTGGCAGGATTCGATTCTCTCCGTTCCTCTGCATTATTAAGCACCCACCGTGAGCTGGGCACGGTGCCAGGTGCCAGAGCCAGGACAGTGAGCCCAACAGACACAGCCCACAGCCTGGTGGAGAGTCAAAGATTAAACAAAAAACCATAGACAGCACCAGCTGCCGGGAGAGGCTGTGCAGCAGGGCGGCTGAGTGCACAGGCTCTGGAGCCAGACTGCCTGGTTTGGTGCCTGACTAGCGAGAGGCTTTGAGCAGTGTTACTTAACCTCTCTGAGCCTCAGTTTCTCCCTCTGTAAAATGGGGACGATAGCAGTCCCTATCTTACAAGGCTGTCAGAAGACTAAAGGCTGGGCCCGGGACATGGGCTATGGAAATATTAGCTGCTTTAGAACTAGTAATTGTCATTGTAGTAAGTGCTACAAGGAAGGGGTGCGATGGCTGCTAACAGAGGGACTCAGCCTATTTTGGGGTCCAGGGAGGCTTTCTGAGACAATGGCCTTTAAACTGAGACCCAACAGATGAGGGGGAGAGAAGGGTAGAGAGAGCATTCTAAGGCTGAAATCAGACAACATACTATTACCCTCCCCGGACGTAGCCAGACTTTTCAAATGGCTCTCAGTGATCCCAGCCTCCACTATTGACGCCCTGTGCAATCCCTTCCCCTTGAGCGTGGCCTGGACCTAGTGACTCGCTGCTGATGAATAGAATACAGTCATGCGTCACTTAATGACGGGATATGTTCTGAGAAATGCGTTATTAGGTGATTTTGTCATTGTGTGAATATCATAGAGCACTTATGGTATAGCCCACTACACACCTAGGCCGTATGGTACTAATCTTATGGGACCACTGTCATACATATGGTCCACCATTGACCGAAACGTTGTCATGCGGCTCATGACTACTGCAAAAGCGGTGGGATGTGACTTCCGTGATTAGGTTACAAACTGTCAATTCCGTCTCACGCACATGCTTTTGTTGACACTCTCTCTTGCCCTCTTGCTCCATCACTACCGTGTTGTGAGATGCTCTGTGGAGAGGCCCACACGGCAAGGGGCTAAGTGAGGCCTCTGGCCAACGGCTTATGAGCAACAGAAGCCTCAGCACAATAGCTCATAGGGACCCAAACCTGCCAACAACCACAAGAGGGAGCTTGAAGGCAGAGCCTGTCCCAGCTCACGCTTGAGATGACTGTAGCCCTGGCTGGCACCTCGCTTGCTGTCTGTGAGAGACCCCCGAGCCCGAGGCCCCAGCTAAGCTCTGACCCGATTCCTGACCCACAGAAGCTATGAGATAATACACGCGTGTTGTCCTAAGCTGCTGAGTTTTGGGGTAATTTGTTACCCAGCAATAAATAACTAATAGACCCCCCAAATGAAGGCAGAGTCAGTAGAAGGAGGAGGAAGCAGTAAGATCAGACAGACGTACTTGTGATGAGAAGCACAGAATCACAGGATCTCCCAGGGAGCAGCGACCTAATCTCTTTCTGTCCCCCATCTAATGCTGGGACCCACAGCCTGTTTCCACTGCTGTGGGGACAAGAAACTGTCTCCCAAGGTGATCCCTTCCAGGGACCAGTTCTCATTGCAAGAAAGGCCTTTCCCATCCGGAGCAGAATCTTTATCCCTGAAGCTCCCATCCACAGCCCGATTCTGCCCCGGGGACCACAGAGTACAAGCCTAATTTCTTCTTTTCAGCAGGGCGTAAACATGTAGGAGTGGAATCAGAATGTCCTGGGTTCAAATCCCAGCGCTGCCACTTACAGCTGTGTGACCCTGAGCAGGCCAGGGAACCCTTCAGTGCCTCATCTGGAAGATGGAGATAATAACAGCATCTGCCTTTGGGGCTGTGCTGAGGTCGAAGTGAAATCAACTCAGTGTACCCTTAGCACGAGACCTGGTGCAGAGAAGGTGCTCAGTATTATTCACCATGACTACTGTGGCAGAGGAGAGACGCCTGCAAATTCGTTGACTCCTCTCATCAAGATGTGAGGTCTTCGTCCTCTCCTCTTGAATCTGGGCAGGCTCTGTGACTCTTGACCAACAGAACGGGGTGAGAGTGACTCGTGCTAGTTTCAGGGCCCAGGGTGTAAGAGACTTGCAGCCACCACACCTGTCTCTTGGCACTCTCCCTTTGGAGCCCGGAGCTGAATGTCAGGAGCCTAATTGTCCTGAGGCCACCATGCTGAAGAGGCCACATGCGGGGGCTCTAGTCAATAGTTCCAGCTGAGCTCAGCCCTCCAGCCATCCGTGGGAGTGAAGCTGTCTTACAACCTCCGGACCAGCCCATCCAACTGAGTGCCACCAAGTGACCTCAGTCAGTGACACATGAAACAAAAGAATCACCCGAATGAGCCCTGATCGAATTCCTGACCCACAAAACCAGGAGAGACAATAAACGGTCATTGTTTTAAGCTGCTAAGTTTTGGGCAACTTGTGGCATAGCTATAGAACATCCACTGTCCAGATATTTGAAGGTAACTGTTTCTTCCAGATCGAGCCTGCCCACCCCCTCAGCTGTTGCTCACATGACGGGGTTTTGAGTCTTAAGACCATTGTGATCAACCATTTTCTGGACAGTTGAAGCCCAATGATGAACACAGCTCTCAGGATGGTCTGCCCAACTGTGCCAGTTAAGACTCTATCCAGGATGATTTAACAAAAAAGGAAATGACTGACTCATAATGCCTTCAGGCATAGCTGGATCCAGGTGTTTCAATGATGTTGTCAGGCTCCATTTCCTTTGTGATAATTTTATTTTCAGGCTCTTCTCATGGAGACAAAAGGCTTTAGAAACTCAGCCTCACATACTCTTGGTTTCACATCTGGATGGAAAGAGTAATTGCCATTTTCCCAGCATTCCCAGCAAAAGTTTCACTGATTCTCTTTGGTTTGTGGCTGGTGGTCCAATCAGAGCCAATCACTGTGGCCAGGGTAGTGGGATGGCCTGGGAGCCCATGGATGGGGCCTAGTCCAAACAAACCACAAGGGCAAACAGTGGGTAGGAGCGATTCTACACAGGAAAACTAAGGGTACTGTCACAGAGGAAGGATGAATGGATGGCTGGGTGCAGAACTATAAATATCCATCTCAGTAGTTAAAAGGAGAGTGAAAAATCACCTCCCTCATTCTAGATGGCATACTTCTATTAATTCAGTCTGGGGCACTTCACTGCCTCACACTGATGACTCACCTCAGATTTGCAGGGGGGTGTTTTTCCTCATCTAATTCTGCTTGGCTTCATCTCCCTCATCCCCTGCCATGTCTGGGATGCAGAATGAGAAAGTCCTCTCTCTCCACGTCTGTCCTAAGGACAGTGAGGCTTCCCAGTGGCACGTCCACGAGCAAGACTAGAGCCAGCCCCTCCCCCTCCCCTTTCCCCCCCTTCACCTTTGCTAATTGGTCACCCCTCCCCTCTCAGAGTCAAAATGACTCAAGGGAGACAGCTGAGGCCCAGAAGCAAATTTTACTGCCAACACACATGGCCCAAACCCAGGGCTAGATTTAAAACTTTCTGGGCAAAAACAAGCCCTGTTCTCTCTTCACAGAGTTGAATTGCTTCCCCAGAGTGGACAAGCAACCATCTGATTTATTAGAAACCAGGAGTTTTGCATATAATGTGTGTGTATATGTAAATAATAACAAAAACAAAACTGGCCCAAAGAGTGGATCTTCAGCGCCCTCGGGCCACAAGGCCGCCAGACACAGGGAGATCTCCGAGAATGTCTGTGTGCAACCCTGGAATTCTAGTATAATCTGATCGTCCGGCAGACTGATCATTGACAGACTATAATCTGATCATTGACAGAATAGACGGAGGCTCAGAGGGAGCCTGGCACAGAAGTGACCCAAGGTCACTCAGCAAGTGAGTAGCAGAGTGACCATTAGAATTGAGCCCCTCCCATAGCTCAACTCCCCCGCCCTGCTTGGCGTTTTCATTTGAGTGAGCACACAGGTCCCAAAGTGGCGAAATAAAGTGTTTTTGTTTTTTTCCTTTTTCTCCCCAAAGCCCCCCAATACATAGTTGTATATTCTTCGTTGTGGGTCCTTCTAGTTGTAGCATGTGGGACGCTGCCTCAGCGTGGTTTGATGAGCAGTGCCATGTCCGTGCCCAGGATTCGAACCAACGAAACACTGGGCCGCCTGCAGCGGAGTGCACAGACTTAACCACTCGGCCACGGGGCCAGCCCCCGAAATAAAGTGTTTTTACTTTCATTTTGTAATGGGCCCTAACTGAAGGTGGGGGCTGGGAGGGAGGAGACAACGAGGGGATTACCGTCATTACCTCCTTCGCACCTACCGCACACTTGGCCCTGCGCCAGGGGCTGGAGACACTTTCTGGGGCAATGACTGCTCCTGGGGTTTTCAGTGGCCGGCTGGGCTGGCGAGGGACACAGCTCAATCCAAGAATCGAACACGTTCTTACATATTAAAAACATGGACAGTGCCAGGAAGGAAAAGGACAGGATGTGTACCAGCTCGTTCCAAGAGCATCCTGACCCGGCAGGGGGGTCAGGAAGGGCTCCCCGGAGGAAGTGATGTTGGAGCTGAGCTCCGAGGACCTTTCCACAGGACCTTACATAAACGCTGCGGGAACAGCCAGTCCTCCGCCCGCCTCCTCACTCAACTCCCCGCGGCAGCAACCAGCACGCCCCTCGCCACCTCCCCCAGGAAGCTTCCAGTAATCCTTCCCCTAGCTACGCTGATGACACACTCGGGATGTTCCGACGACGGCGATCCAGGTCCCGTTACACAGCGGCCACACGCCCGCGGGCCGGAAGCAGGATGAGCCTCCCCAGAGAGGAATTTGGGCACGCCCTCCGCTCTTCCCCCCAGCATCCACCGGGCGAGAAAGTTCTGGGGGGGTTCCCTTCCACATGTTCCAGGGCGATGCCAGCTTTCCAGCCGCTGCTTCCTCTGCAGGCTGGAATACAACTCCCCCCGCCCGGCAAAGACGTCCTCACTCTCAGGCCCAAGGCCACCGCCCACCTTCTCCCAGGCTGGTCTGAGTCTCCTCTCCTCGGCTCTCCCTGCCCCCGAGTGCACCCTCCATCCTAGCTATGACCCTGCCATCACTTTTCCCTGTGCCTCATGGCTATGAGTCTCCTGGGCACAAGTCTTGGGGCTCCTTGATCCTTAATCGTCCTTCAGCATCTGCTGGACCCTGTGCTTTGGATCACCAGGTTCTGCTCCTCATTAGCTCTGCGACCTTGGGCAAGTTACTTAACCTCTCTGGGCCTTCATTTCCTCCTCTTTAAAATGGGACTAGGGGATAGTCCTTACCTCACAGGGTTGTTACAGCATTACATGAGATCTGGGACATAGCACGCTTACTACAGTCCATATACAATCGGACACTAAGGCAGTCGATATACAATAGATAGATACGTCATCAACAGCCATCCCAGCGGGCTTAACTCATGCTACACAATTTTTAAGCCTTGACAGGTCTAAAGAGTTTTTTATCATCTGTCCTCACTTCCAATCGATTTTTCATCCGAGCAGGATCCCCAGGACCCGCTTACACCCGCTCTCTAAGCACTCAGGGTCAAGTACAGGGCAGCGGGGGGCGGGCCGGGCACCCACCCTGGCAGCCCGGCCCGCGGCGTCCGCGCTCTGCGCCCGGCCCTTCCCCCACCGAGGCGGCCCCCGGGCGCACGTGGGGCGGCGTCTGCGAACCCGCGGCCCGTGTGCACAGCCCGGTGCGCCCGGCCCGGCGCGCCGCGGGCCGCGGGTGACTCAGCGAGGGGCGTGTGCAGGCGGCCCGGCGGGGCGGGCTTTTGCACCCGTCCCGGCTCGGCCACTATAAAGGCCGCCCGCCGCGCTCTCGGCTCCATCACCCCTCCGCCAGGTCAGCGTTGCTCGTGCCTCTGTCTCCGGACTCCAGCCACCGCCTCAGTGCACCATGGACCCCAACTGCTCCTGCGTCGCCGGTAAGGATGTCTAAGCCGCGACTGGGAGTCGGGTGCAGAGCTGGAGAAGCGGTTTCTGACCCTTCCCGCTCTTCCTAATCAGGGTAGGGTTGGCCCCCTTTCAGAGCGTTTTGGTGTGCCTTCCTCTGCTCTAGGTTAATCGGAGGCCCCGTTTAACCGATAAGGAGAGGAGGGTTTATGGCTTGCCCAGGTTGCCACGAGTGGCTTCTGGAACTGGGACTCGAACCGGGGCTGCTAGCACCTCTTCCCGCGTTCGAGTCTAAGGGACCCTTCTCAGATCCGACTTTTCTCCTTGCAGGTGAATCCTGCACCTGCGCCGGCTCCTGCAAATGCAAACAGTGCAGATGCGCCTCCTGCAAGAAGAGTGAGTGGAATCCTCTTTTCATCCACCCCTCAGCCCCGCCTCCCGCTGCCCAGCCCTCTACAGCGTCCGGAGAGTGTAAAGCGGGGAGTTGCCCCTTTCTCCAGGAAGGCGGCACCTCCACATGGCCCCTGTTGGGCGGGCGGGAATCCTTACTGATCTTTTGTCCCAAGCGCTCATCTCTGGCACCCTCTCTTCCCCAGGCTGCTGCTCCTGCTGCCCCGTGGGCTGTGCCAAGTGTGCCCAGGGCTGCGTCTGCAAAGGGGCATCGGACAAGTGCAGCTGCTGCGCCTGATGTTGAGGAGAGCCTGCTCCCCATGTAAATAGAGCGACATGTACAAACCTGCATTTTTTTTCACACAGCGCTGACCCAATTGCTGCATCCCCTTTTCTATGAAATATGTGAATGACAATAAAAGTTATTGACCTTATTCGGACTCTGGTTTCCTTTCTGTGCATCGGGAATAAGGGATTTTATGCCCACCAGGGCTGGGGTAGGAGACTGGACTTCTAGTGAGGGGACTTGGCTTGTGGACTGAAATGTGAGGTCTCCAACTGAGTGCCCTAAAGCAAGCAGGTACCTCCCTGAACTTCGTTTTCTGTAAAATGGAAGAGCATTAGGCAGGATGCTAGAAGGGCGTTGGGTAGATACACGGTCGCCTCGCTTCTCATGTCAGGAGTCGATGGCATACAAACTTCTCGCTCCCTCATTTTCCATACCAGCTTCAGTTCCTCATGGATTTCAGATCTGAGAGAATCTAAAGAGGGTGGAATCCGAGACAGTAGAATCTCTACCTGAGGTTCTCCAACTTTCTGTGGTGAAAGGCTGCCATTAATTTTCTATCGGTGGTTTATATTTCCAAAGACTAAATAAACTTAGGTAAAATAAAGTTAATTACTACGAAAAATTTAAAAGTACACTATACCATTTTTTGATTCAATATATAAATTTGAATAAATATGCAAGGAAGAAAATAGCAGGAAAAATAAAGAATTTAGAACTATACCATTGTTTATTGAAGGTGTGCACGGAGCACTGGAAACAGTTGACAGACGCCCCCCTGTGTAGATCTCACACACTTTGAGTGGCATGGGCCCCCATGTCCCCATAAGGAACGCTCCCTCTGCCTTTCCCAGGGCCACTGACGCGACACCTGCTCCCCTGAGAGCTCCTGTGGTGGCTCTGGATCTTTGGCAGTTCCTCTCTGGGTCGGGCTGAGATCAACCCCTCCTTCCAAATCCAGCCTGGGCTCCTAGAAACCCACAAAGTGACTGGGGATGCGGAGGGAAGTGCCCAGGCATTTCTCAGCAAGAGGGAGCGGGCCTGAGAACTGGTTCCATATGAAGTCCTTCACGTCTGCCTGTGCAGGGTGGAGTTTCTACAGTTTGGAGAGCGTGGTGGCCTTTATTAGGCAGGAGTGAGTCATTTATGACTTGTCATTCACGCCAACAGTTAGTGCTCCTGGCTATTTGTGGAGTGAATTATTGTTTGATGTTCAATCAAAGAGAAAGACGAGTCCCATGGCCCAGGAGGCAGGACCACGCTTGCCCACAGGTGCCCTGTGTGAAGAGGGGATTTCAGAAGCCAGCCTGTGCCAAGCCCATGGGTGTTGGTGTCAGGCAGTCCTGGTTCACAGCCCACTAGGCCATCCCTGGCCATGCCACCTGAGAAAGTTGTGGATGGTCTCTGAGCCTCCACGTCCTCCTTTGTATAAAGGAGATGACATCTCACTGTCGGGGATTAAAGGAGAGAGTGGCCTGGCTCCTAGCTCGGGCTTCATACACAGCGTCCATCATGGTTACCACCCCCACCCTGACAGTGTGGAGAGGGAATCCTCACAGCTCCCAACAAGCCCCTGGAGGTAGGCTCATTGGTTTGGAACCAAGACAATGGGTTGGAGGCCAAAGAGGGATTGGAACCTTGGGGTTCCAGTGCCAGGGGAGTGTGGATGACCTGAAATAACTCCCCGGGACAAGAGGCTGCCACAGCATTTGGACAGACACAGAAGCCTTTCCCACGCTTCATCATTTGACCTGCACAGGGACCACGGAGAGAGTGAATGTCCAGGGGATGGAGTGATTGTGCCAACTTCCAGAGAGGTTCAGCAACCTGTCCAAGGCCACACAGCTCACAGTCAGAGTTGTGAACCCATACTACGGCTGGCCACAGGTGGCTGACCATGCTGTGACTGGATTTACATCCTGCCTCTCCTTGGTCAGAGCTGGAAGCCTTCTTAGAGACGGTCCAATTGTGCTCCTGGCTTTAGAGATGGGAACCTGAAGCCTGGAGAGGTCACAGAGCTCTGCACGGGGATCCCACTGCCGGCTCAGTGCTCTTCCCACTGCTGCCTCTGGGCCAGGTGCTCAGCGTGCTCATCTTTCCTGTGGAGTCATGGGGGGCATGGGGGGCATGATGCAGCAGTCTGCCCGTGTGAGGGCCAACCCCACCTGTGTCACTTAGAGCCCCATGAAGTCACCTCTCTGAGGTTCAGTCTCCCTCACTATAAGAAGGGCAACATCGGGGGCTGGCCCCGTGGCCGAGTGGTTAAGTTCGCGCGCTCCGTTGCAGGCATCCCAGTGTTTCGTTGGTTCGAATCCTGGGTGCGGACATGGCACTGCTCATCAGACCACGCTGAGGCAGCGTCCCACATACCACAACTAGAAGAACCCACAACGAGAAATATACAACTATGTACCGGGGGGCTTTGGGGAGAAAAAGGAAAAAATAAAACCTTTAAAAAAAAAAAAAAGAAGAAGGGCAACATCACAGCGCCTGCTCCTAGGATGAAATGCTTGAATACATGCAAAGAACTTAGCATGATGCCCGGGACACAGGGAGTCATCTATGATGTTGGCTATTATTTTATTATTATCATTCAGAGCAGAGGAGACATTTTACTACTTCCAGACAAATAAACCAGGCTTGGTTTCTGTGTTGCCGTGTCCTGCATTGTCCTCATCAACCACGGGAGCAGGTGAGCAGTTGCCCAGAGAGGGGCATCTTCTCTCCCCACAACAGAGAAGGGCACTAGGGACAGACAGCCGTGAGCCAGACAGTCCATGTCCTCCAAACAGATACAGAAGGATGCCTGCCATCTCTGCTGTCACTTGCACCAGGATTTTGCTTAACATTTTCTTTTTAATGATTTGTGTATTCTCAGATATATTTATGACAAGCAGACTCTTTACCACTACTGAAAGTGAGAATCAGGTGACTTCCAGGCACGGAAGGGAGCCGTAAAATCACATCTACCTTTCTTTCGCATCACTTTTGTCCCCCCCAGGATTGAGCTTGAAGGTCGGGAAGTGCTGCAGACGCTCCTCTGGGCCAGAGAGAAGCCTCCTCACGGACTCTTTCTTCCCCTGGGGACCTGACGGGAGTCAGATCCTGGGCGCCACTTCCCAGCACTGTGGCCCTGGGTCTGTGCTCTGTGCTCTGTGCCGTTTTGCTTTTGGGAAACGGGCTCCTAACTAGTATTTTCCTTTAGGGCTGTTCTTAGGGTTCGGATGGGGAAAGTGGTGAAAAAGGGCTGGCAGACTCAATGTGAGGGGACTGTCAGGAAGGCACAAAGGGAAACACCCACTCCTCTGGCTTTGTCTTTGAATGCCTGGTCAGCCTGCCACCTAAAACGATGCCTTCCCTGGGGGCATCCCGTGCTTAGGGAACATCTCAGTTGTGTCTGTGCACCCAACTCCGGCGTGGCTGCAGCCAAGCCAGGGCCGCGACCGCGAGGCTGCGGGTGCTCAGGGGCTCCAGGAAAGGGCGAACCTGAGGCCAAGGGTGCAGGGGCTGGGGGTGGGGAAGACGGCGAGGACTCAGGGGCTGAGGCCCAGGAACACTCGGGGTCGGGACGGATGCCCACCCCGGGAAAATTGGGACGAGGCGGGCAGGGAGGCTGGGACACCGCATGGCCTCTGGCACACAAGCCCCACCGCGGGACGGCGCCACAGGATCGACCCAGCGCTGCGCACGGAGCTCAGCCCCGCTCGGAAACCCTGCGCCCGTCCCGGTGCGCACAGCCCCGCCGAGGGAGCTGCGGCCGCGCGGTCGCCCGGGGGCGGGGTGCAAGGACGGGGCGGGGCCTTTGCGCCCGGGCCTCCTGCTCTGCCTATAAAGTCAGCAGGCTGGCGCCTAGACGCCACCACGCCTTCCAACAGTCCAAGTGCATCTTTGGGACCTGCTTTTGGATCTCAGGACTCAACAAGGCTCGGAATGGATCCCAACTGCTCGTGCCCCACTGGTAAGAGACACTGGGCTCTGGGCCTTAGGATGCCCCTTTCCAGGGACAGAAGACAGCGTCCTTGGGTTAGGAGAGGAAGTGTTCTGAGTCTGAGCTGAGGTGACCTCCTTCAGTTAGCACGTCTTGTGCTTTCACATGGCCAAGCTCCTGAGAGCATTTCCAGGCTCCTGGGCCTCTGTCTCGAGTTGAGGGTACTGAGGCTCCAGGCTGTGCATCTCGAGGTCAGGGAGCTGCTGCGCTGGGACCCAGTGCTGTGTCCAGGCCTCAGAGCTGCCAGGACTGGGTGGGAGCTGCCTCTTCGGGGTGCAGGATCTAAGGCCCTGGCCCCAGTCTCTCGGGGTGGCTCTGGAGCCTGGGACCCTCCTTGTGGAGCAATGTCAGGAGAGGACCTACCTTTCCCAGCAGCAGAAGAGAGAAGGGGGGGCTTCTCTCTATGTGCCCGCAGTGGGACAGGAGCTCCCAGGTCTGGGCCTGACAGAGGAGGGCGCACGGAGGGTTTGGGGACCAACTGCTGTGTCTGCATCAGCTCCTGACTCCCTGCCTGGCTTTCCTTCCTGGCAGGTGGCTCCTGCACCTGTGCCGGCTCCTGCAAGTGCAAAGAGTGCAGATGCACCTCCTGCAAGAAGAGTGAGTGTGGGCCCTTCTGGGGGTCTGGGGGCGGGGCTGAGGCAGAGACAGAACCCAGAGCTCAGCAGGCAGGCTTAGCCAAGGAGCCCGCTTCCCTACACCCCTGCTCTTAGCATGGTTCTGAGTCAGAATCGGAGTTGCCATAGCCCTACAGATGCTTGAGCCCCAACCTCTCATTCTAGAATGGGGAAACTGAGTCCTGAGAGGTCACCAAATAGTGTCAAGGATGGAGCCAGACAAGAGCCTAGGTCTCCTGTCTCCTGATGCAGCCTTCAGAACCCTCCAGTTTTCTGAGCACTTTATGCCTCTGAACTTGGGGACCACGTGTGGTTTCTCTGACCTGGTGGTGCAGCCCTGTCCTGTGCAGGCAGCCTAGGTTTCCCTGGCCCTCTTGGGCGCTGCTCTGGCAGGGGTTTGCCCCTCTCTGATCTTGAAGACTTTCCTCACTTCATTATAGGATTCTCGGAGGTGGGGAGCTGGCCTGACTGCCCCCCACCCTCCACCCCCCGGATGCTGTCAGTGTCTCTCCAGGCATTCTGGCCTATTCAGGACTCAGATGGTGCAGGGCACCCTTTTCCTAGTGGGTAGGACCTTACCCAAAGGTTCTACCCATTGTCTCAGGACAGAGCATGCCATCCTAACCTCAGGGTCCCCCGAGGCCCAGGGCAGAAATGGTGTCAGGGCTGCTGTTGGGAGGGAGGTTCTGGTAACATCTGCCCTGACTTCTCCCTCTGCCCTCTGTTCCCCAGGCTGCTGCTCCTGCTGCCCCGGGGGCTGTGCCAGGTGTGCCCAGGGCTGCGTCTGCAAAGGGGCATCGGACAAGTGCAGCTGCTGCGCCTGATGTCAGGGAGAGCCTGCTCCCGATGGGAACAGCAACACACACACACACACACACATACAGCTACTAACACATACAACCCTACTGCTTTAAACATTTCTTGATACAACCCTGACCTTTTACCACAACTTGCCTGTTTCTATGAGATCTGTGAATTCCAATAAACGTTGTTGACTCTATTCTGGCTCTGTTTTCCTTTGTGTGTCTTGGAAATAAGGGACTTCATGCCCATCACAGCTGTGGTGGCAAATTGGACTGGAAGTACAGCGACATGTGTTCTGGACCCAAAGACTAGCCCCTAAGAAACCAAGTGCCTGAATCAAGTCAGGATCCCTCTCTGAGCTTCAGTTTGTCGGCAAAAAACAGAAGCATCATCCAGATGACAGAAGGGCACAGGACAAAGTTCCCCTCTACTCTCAGTGTAGATGTGGACCATAGAAACCTCGCAGTGTCTCATTTTCGTTCTCTGGGGATCCCCCGCCAATCCTCAGTCGGGGGTGATGTTAGGCCTCCAAAGTTCAACTCCCCAATTCTGTGGCTTGTACACGGGGCTTGCTTCTAAACCACTGTGTTATTGGACCTGCTTTTTTTTTGTAACACAGATTTAACGATTGGTCAAAAAAAAATGAATTACTAAGGAAAACATTAAAAGGACACTATCTACAAACCCCATTTTTAGATTCGACACACAGATTTTCAATAAATACATGAAGAACAAAAAGGAAAATTAGAGATTTTTAAAAGCTGTACTAATGTTCATCAAAGGTGTGATTTGAGCACTGGAAGCAATTCACAGAGGCCCCCATGTGTGGATCACCCAGGCCTTGAGTGGCACCGCCCTGACATCCCCACAGGGAACCCTCACACTTTCTAGCCCAGGGCCACGTACAGGACACCCCTGAGAGCTCCTGTGGTGGCTCTGAATCTTTGGCAGTCCCTCCCTGGGTCGGGCTGAGATCGGCCCCTCCTTCCAAATCCAGCCTTGGCTCCTTGAAACCCGCAAAGTGACCAGGGATTTGGAGGGAAGTGCCTAGCCATTTCTCAGCAAGAATGTACCCGAGAACTGGTTCCAGGTGAAGTACTTGCTGTCCACCCTGCAGAGGGGGTGGATTCCACAGTTTGGAGGGCATGGTGGTCTTTATTAGGCAGGAGTGAGGGGTTGAGCGATTTGCAACTCATACCAAGCGTTAGCCCCCTGGCTCTCTGTGCAGGGAATTGCTGTTCGATGTTCAACCAAAGAGAAAGACGAGTCCCATGGCCCAGGAGGCAGGACCACGCTTGCCCACAGGTGCCCTGTGTGAAGACGGGATTGTAGAAGCCAGCCTGTGCCTAGTACATGGGTGTTGGTGTCAGGCAGTCCTGGTTCACAGACTACCAGGCCACTCCCTGGCCATGCCACCTGGGTAAGTCACTTGACCTCTCTCAGCCTGAGTTTCCTTACATTTAAAGAGGAGATTACATGTCACAGTGAGGAATTAAAGGAGACAGCATCCTGGCTCCTCGCTAGGGCTTCAGACATGGGGTCCGTTAGATATCCTTCTGATCACGGGGACTTTCCTGGAGACGGAATCCTGTTGAATCCCAACAGCGTCTTGGGGAAAGGCTCATTGGTTGGAAGCATGACTCTGGGTGGAGGTTAAGGATGGATTGGAAATTTAATGACTTTGTGGCAGGGGGTGTGTGGATGACCTAGAATAAGCCCCCTGAGACAAGGCAGTGTCACAGCATTTGAACAGACACAAAAGCCTTTCCACTCTTCCAGTCTTAAGGTTTTCACACAAGCAGGTGACTGAGACAGCAAAGAGGAAGAGGCTGGAGTGACTCTGCCATCTTCCAGAGAGGACAAGCAAGCTGCCAAAACTCACCAAGCTGGAAAATAAAGGGATGAAGGAATCTATGCTGTGCTACAGGGGTGCCTGGCCACAGCTGACAGATCACAATGTCACTGGATGCTACATCGTGCCCATCACAGTCCAAAGCTGGAAGGACCCTTGGAGATGGACTCCCTTTGCCCTTGGTTCAGAGATGGGAACCTGAAGCCCAGAGGGGTCACAGAGCTCTGTAGGGGGATCCCACTGCCGGCTCAGTGCTCTTCCCACTCCTGCCTCTGGGCCAGGTGCTCAGTGTGCTTGTCTTTTCTGTGGAGTTGTGGGGAGGGTGGGAGGGCGTGATGCTGCAGTCTGCCTGCATGAGGGCCAACCCCACTTGTGTCACTTAAAGCCCTGAGATGCAACCTCTCTGTGGCCCAGTCTCCTCCCCGATAAAATGGGCAAAATAGGGGAAAGCATATTTCTTAGAGGATGAAATGAATCAAGACAAGTCAAGGACTTAGGAAGGTGCCTGGCACGGGTGAGTGGTCTGTGACATCAGGTATTACTGCATTATTATTGTGCACAGCATAGTGGTATTTATTTATCTCCAGACAAATCAGCCAGGGCTTGGGGCCTCCTGTGTGTCCTGTGTTGTCCTCATCAATCTCATGAGGATGCGACCTGGGGATCAGAGAGACTCCTTCACTCTTCTCACAGCACTGTGATGGGCACAAGGGGCACAGAGCCGTGAGGAAACTCTCTGTGCCTTCTCAGACACGGAATGAAATCTCCATTTCTCCTACAACCTAACCATGTTTTATTTAACATTGTCCTTTGAAATGGTTCCTATTTTCTTTCACGTACTTGTATGAAAAGTCTTTCTCTCTACTGAAAGTGAGAGTCCGTCTTATTCCAGACATAGAAGATCACCGGAGAATCATACACGTTTCACTGAGGGGTCCCTTTCTTGCTGCCCACGGTGGGGCTGGCAGCTGGCTCTTGTTAAATGTCCAGCAGGAGAGAGTGGTGTAGACGGACCCAGACCAAAGCCTGCTTGTCATGGACCTTCCCTTCCCCTTGGGAAGCTCAGTGGATCAGTCCCCAGCTGTGTGACCTCGGGCCGGTCACTTAGGCTCCCTGTGCTGTGTTGTTGTCCTAGTGTAAAAACGGCTCATGCATAAAAGGGTTTTCCTTTCCAGTTGTTGTGAGTGTGCAAATCACGAGTGATGGAAACATGGCCTGGCACACGCTAAACGCCCTGGCGCTCTTAGGGATGGTGGAAGGGAAACAATCCCTTTTCTTGCTGTGTTATCAGAGTCATCTCCCTGTCACCTACTGTGAGCCCTCCATGGGGGGGTCCCACGCTGTGGGTACCGTCTGGAGTGGGGAGTACTGGCAGGCTATGGGGAGCACTCGATAGTTTTATAGAAAGGACTCGGACACATGTGCCCATATATCCCTTCAGCTGGGCACTGGAAGGAAAGAAAGAGGTAGAGGTCAGTGTCCACCCTGTTGCAGCAGACAAAATAAAAGGTGCTCTAGGTGCAACGTGGGGACAGGGAGAAGAAATAGGGATGGCAGGCAAAGGTCACATTGTGGGCTGTTCCTCTGCACACGACTTCCTCATGTTGCTGTCTGGCTCCAGCCGAGTGAAGGACATGAGTGCCGGGCTGTGGTTGCACACGGGCTCCGGGAAAGGGCGAACCTGAGGACAATTGCACTGGGGCTGGGGCTGGGGAAGACAGCGAGGACTCAGGGTCTGAGTTCCACGAATGTTCGGGGCGGGAATCGCTGCCACCTCCCAAAACTTGAGATGGGGCAGAGGGGGTGAGGGAAGGCTGGGACAACAAGTATGTCAGGCACACAAGCCCCTCCGCACGAATGGGCGCCAGAGGGCGGCCCCCACCCTGCCCACCCGGCTCAGCTGCGCCCGAGGCATCCTTCGCCCGGCCCGGTGCACACAGCCCAGCCGAGGGCGCTGGGGCACCGCTGTCGCCACCAGGCTGGGAGCAAGGACCGGGGCGGGGCCTTTGCTGCCTCTGGCTGGAAAGGGAGCAGGCGGGCTCCTAGGCTCTACCGCGCCGTCCACCAGCCCAAGTGAATCTTCATCACCAGCTCTGGACCTCAGGATGCCCCTTTCTCAGCCAGGGGACAGTGTCTCTGGGGTTAGAGGAGGGAGTGTTTTGAGTTTGAACTGAAGTGCACTCCTTCAGTTTGTGTGTCTTGTGCTTTCACCCTGACCTGGCGCCTGAATCGCCCTTTAGAGCATTTCCCGTCTTCCCAGCTTCCATGTCAGAGGGGAGGGGCCTGAGGCTCAAGGCTGTCCTGCTCCACCTCACCCAGGTGCTCAGGGGGATTCAGGGTCCCACCCCAGTGCTCTGTGCAGGCCTCTGAGTTGCCTGTGCTGGTTGGAGGCAGGGGACATGGCCTCTGCTGGGCTCAGCCATGAGGCCCTGGGGGGTCAACACAGGAGAGCATTTGGCCATCCTGGCCTGTGGGGAGAGATGATGGGTGAGACTTCCACCTGCCCTGAGTGGGACAGGAGCTCCCCCGTCTGGCCCGTGCCCTGAGCAGAAAGCATGTGTGGACCCACTGCTGTGTCTCCTACGTCAGCCTCACTGCACCCTGACTGGCTTTCCTTCCTGGCAGGTGGCTCCTGCACCTGTGCCGGCTCCTGCAAATGCAAAGAGTGCAGATGCACTTCCTGCAAGAAGAGTGAGTGTGGGCCCTTCTGAGGGTCTGGGGTGGGGCTGAGGCAGAGCAGGGAGCCCAGAGCTCAGCAGGCAGGAGCAGCCAAGGAGCCCTCTTGCTGGCATCCACTTCCCTCAGCAACCGATTCAGGATCAGAGCTGAAAGAGCTATAAAGATGCCTGAGCCCCAGCCTTCCTTCAAGAACGGGGAACCTGAGGCCAGATGGTGCTAGTCCTGGTACTGGTGCTGGGTCTCCTGCCTCACGAGACAGCTTTCTTAATGCTCTCAGGAGTTGAAGCACTATGACCATGACCTAGTCACCATGGCGTGGTTCTCTGACCTGCTGGTGCAGCCGTGTCCTGTGCTGGCAGCCCTGAGCTTCCCTGGGCCTGCTGGGCGCTGCTCTGGCAGGGGTTGGCCCCCTCTCTGACCTTGAGGACTGTCCTCACTTCATTTGATGGTTCTGGGCGGCTGGCCTTCCATTCCCCCAGGGGCCCTTTCACTGCCTCTCTTGGTTTTACTGCCTGTTGTGGACTCAGATGGTGCATGGCAGCCTTTTCCTAGTGGGTAGGACCTTTGCCAAAGGTTCTGCCAATTGTCTCGGGACACAGCATGCCATCCTAACCTCAGGGACCCCTGAGGACCACGAGGTCCCCCGAGGACCAGGCTTGCCCACAGGTGCCCTGTGTGAAGAGGGGATTTCAGAAGCCTGTGCCTAGTCCATGGATGTTGGTGTCAGGCATTGTGGTTCACAGACCACCAGACCACTCCTCGGCCATAAGAGGGTGGGGGCTGGGAGTGAAGGAGGGGTTGCCACATCAACTAGCTGTCTCTGCAAACAACTTCTCGGCTCCAGCCAAGCCTGACACATGAGCGCCAGGCGGGGGTTGTACACGGTCTCCGGGACAGGGCTAACCTGAGGACAATGACGCGGGGGCGGGGTGGGGAAGACGCCTAGAGTTCAGGGTCTGAGTTCCAGGAACGCTTGGGGGCGGGATGGCTGCCCCCTTGGGTAAATTGCGAAAGAGGCGGCAGGGAGGCTGGGACATGGTGTGCCGCCCGTCACAGAAGCCCCTGCCCACCACAGAGCATCAAAGGGCCGGCGGCCGCGCGGCGCACCCGGCCCAGCTGCACTCAGGAATCCTGCACCCGGCGCGTTGCGCACAGCCCCGCCGAGGGCACTGAGGCCACGCGCTCGCCAAGGGGCGGGGAGCAAGGACGGGGCGGGGCCTTTGCGCCCGGGCCTCCTGCTCTGCCTATAAAGTGAGCACAGGTGCTCCTGGGCTCCACCACGCCTACAACTAACTCCAGTGCATCGTCGTTGCTAGCTTGGTACCTCCGGCCTCACGTCAGCTTGAAATGGACCCCAACTGCTCCTGCCCCACAGGTAGGGGACGCCGGGCTCTGAGCCTTAGGATGCACCTTTCCCGGGTGCAGGACAGACATCCTGGGGTGGAGGAGGGAGTCTGAGCTGAGGTGGCCTCCTTCAGTTAGCACGTGCAGTGCTTTCACCTGGCCAAGCTCCTGAGAGCATTTCCAGGCTCCTGGGCCTCTGTCTCGAGTTGAGGGTACTGAGGCTCCAGGCTGTGCATCTCGAGGTCAGGGAGCTGCTGGACTGGGACCCAGTGCTGTGTCCAGGCCTCAGAGCTGCCAGGACTGGGTGGGAGCTGGGGACATTGCCTCTTCGGGGTGCAGGACCTAAGGCCGTGGCCGCAGTCTCTCGGGGTGGCTCTGGAGCCTGGGACCCTCCTTGTGGAGCAACATCAGGGGGGGACCTACCTTTCCCAGCAGAGGAAGAGATGGGGGGCTTCTCTCTATGTGCCCGCAGTGGGACAGCAGCTCCTAGGGCTGGGCTTGACAGAGGAGGGCGCACAGAGGGTTTGGGGACCAACTGCTGTGTCTGCATCAGCTCCTGACTCCCTGCCTGGCTTTCCTTCCTGGCAGGTGGCTCCTGCACCTGTGCCGGCTCCTGCAAATGCAAAGAGTGCAGATGCACCTCCTGCAAGAAGAGTGAGTGTGGGCCCTTCTGGGGGTCTGGGGTGGGGCTGAGGCAGAGCAGGGAGCCCAGAGCTCAGCAGGCAGGAGCAGGCCAATAACTCTTCTTCCCTACACCCCTGCCCTCAGCACCTGAGTCAGAATCAGAGCTCAGGAGCCCTACAGATGGTTGAGTCCCAACCTCTCATTCTGGAATGGGGAAACTGAGCCCAGAGAGGTCACCAAATAGTCTCAAGGATGGAGCCAGACAAGAGCCTAGGTCTCCTATCTCCTGATGCAGCCTTTGGAACCTTCCAGTTTTCTGAGCACTTTATTCCCCTGAACTTGGTGACCACGTGTGGTTTCTCTGACCTGGTGGTGCAGCCCTGTCCTGTCCAGGCAGCCTAGGTTTCCCTGGCCCTCCTGGGCACTACTCTAGCAGGGGTTTGCCCCTCTCTGATCTTGAAGACTTTCCGCACTTCATTTTAGGATTCTTAGGAGTGGGGAGCTGGCCTCCCCCACCGAGCCTCCTGATGCCAAGTTTCTCTCCAGGCATTCTGGCCTATTCAGGACTCAGATGGTGCAGGGCACCCTTTTCCTAGTGGGTAGGACCTTACTCAAAGTTTCTACCAATTGTCTTGGGACAGAGCATGCCATCCTAACCTCAGGGTCCCCCGAGGCCCAGGGCAGAGCTGGTGCCAGGCCTGCTGTTGGGAACGGAGGTTCTGGTAACATCTGCTCTGACTTCTCCCTCTGCCCTCTGTTCCCCAGGCTGCTGCTCCTGCTGCCCCGGGGGCTGTGCCAGGTGTGCCCAGGGCTGCGTCTGCAAAGGGGCATTGGACAAGTGCAGCTGCTGCGCCTGATGTCGGGGAGAGCCTGTTCCCGAAGGAAACAGAGCAACACATACACACACATACACCTACTAACACATACAACCCTACTACTTTAAACATTTCTTGATACAACCCTAACCTTTTACAACCTTCCTGTTTCTATGAAATCTGTGAATTTGAATAAAAGTTGTTGACTCTATTCTGGCTCCTTTTTCCTTTATGTGCCTTGGAAATAAGGGACTTTGTGGCCACCATGACTGGGATGGGGAATTAGGGTGGGAAACTGCAGAGACCTGGGTTCTGGTCCCAAAGACTAGCCCCTAACAAACCAAGTGCCTGAAGCAAGTTAGGATCCCTCTCTGAGCTTCACTTCCTCGGCGAAAAATGGAAACATCATCCACGTGACAGAAGGGAACGGGCGAGACACAGGTTCCCCTCTATTCTCACTGTAAGTCTTGACGGCACAGAAAGTTCTCAGTGTCTCATTTTCATTGTCTGGGGATCTGCTGCCAAACCTCAGTCCTGGGTGATGTTAGGTCTCCAAAGTACAGTGAGGGCGGACTTCATTCCCCCCCGTGTGACTTCTACTTGGGACTTGCTGGTAAGCCACTGAGTTAAAGGACCTGTTTATTTTCTAACAGAGATGTAAACTTTGGTCAAATAAAATGACTTCCTAAGAAAAACTTTAAGAGGACACAATATACAAATCCCACTTTTAAAGTGAACACTTATCATTTCAATAACTGAAGAACAAAGAATAAAACCAGAGATTTAGAAATGCTGCTCAACACCAAATTTATATAATGTTATAAACAAGTGTTACCTCAATAAAACAAAACAAAAAAACGCTGCAACTTATTCACGGAAGGTGTGATTTGAACACTGGAATAATTCACAAACATCCCTGTGTGTGGGCTACGCAGCACACTGTGCATGGCATGGCCCCTGACATCCCCACAGGGAACCCTCCCTCTTCCCTGCCCAGGGCCACTGACGGGACACCTGATCCCCTGAGAGCTCCTGTGGTGGCTCTGAATCTTTGGAAGTCCCTCCTTCCAAATCCAGCCTCGGCTCCTTGAAACCTGCAAAGAGACCGGTGCTTTGGAGTGAAGTGCCCAGGCATTTCTCGCTAACAATGGACCCGAGAACTGGTTCCAGGTGAAGTACTTCCTGTCCGCCCCTGCAGGGGGTAGGGTGGTGGATTCTACAGCTTGTGGGCATCGTGGCCTTTATTAGGTAGGAGTGAGGGGCTGAGAGACTCCTAATTCCCTCCAGTGGTTAGCCCCCCTGGCTATCTGTGCAGGGAATTGCTATTTGATGTTCCACCAAAGAGAAGGATGAGTCCAGTGGCCTGGAAGGCAGGCACACGCTTGCCCACAGGTGCCCTGTGCCGAGTCAGTGGGTGTTGGTGTCAGGCGTACCTGGTTCACAGCCCACCAGGCTACTTCCTGGCCATGCCACCTGGGTAAGCAGCTTTACCTCTCTGAGCCTCCGTTTCCTCAAATTTAAAGAGGACTTACATGTCACAGTGAGGAATTAAAGGAGACAGCATCCTGGCTCCTTGCTAGGGCTTCAGACACGGGGTCCTTAGGATCACCTGTTCACAGGGACTTTCCTGGAGACGGAATCCTGTTGAATCCCAACAGCGTCTTGGGGAAAGGCTCATTGGTTGGAAGCATGACTCTGGGTGGAGGTTAAGGGTGGGATTCAAAATTTACTGACTTTGTGGCAGGGAGAGTGTGGATGACCTAAAATAAGCCTGCTAGGATAAGACGCTGCCAAGGCATTTGGACAGACGCAAAAGCCTTTCCAGCCTTCAGGTCTTATGGTTTTCACACAACCCAGAGACTGAGACAGCAAACAGGAAGAGGCTGGAGTGATTGTGCCATCTTCCAGAGAGGGTAAGCAACCTGCCCAAGGTCACCCAGCTGGAAAATAACAGGATGAAGGAAGCTATGCTACAGCTGACCTCACCCCTGGCCACAGCAGGCAGATCACAATGTCACTGGATGCTACATGGCGCCCATCACAGTCCAAAGCTGGAAGGATCTTGGAGATGGACTCCCTTTGCCCTTGGTTGCGAGATGGGAACCTGAAGCCCAGAGAGGTCACAGAGCTCTGCATGGGGATCCCACTGCCAGCTCAGTGCCCATCCCACCGCTGCCTCTGGGCCTGGTGTTGAGAGAGCTCATCTTTCATGTGGAGTCATGGGGGGTGGGGAGGGCATGATCCTGCAGTCTGCCTGCGTGAGGGCCAACCCCACCTGTGTCACTTAGAGCCCCGAGACATAATCTTTCCGTGGCTCAGTCTCCTCCCCTCTAAAAAGGGCGAAATAATAGCATCTGGCCCATAGGATGAAATGATTGAATACATGCAAAGAACTTAGCATGACGCCTGGGACACAGGGAGTCATGTATCATATTAGGTCTTAGTTTATAATCATATCTAGTATAGGAGACATTTTGCTCCTTCCACACAAATAAACCAGTCCTAGTGTCTTGGCTGTGTGTCCTGTGTTGTCCTCATCGACTGCGGGAGCAGGTGACCTGTTTCCCAGAGAGGGTTATCCTCTCTTCCCACAATGGAGGGAAGGGCAGTAGGGACAGACAGCCATGAGCAAGGCAATCTATGTCCTCAAAACAGATACAGGAAGATGCCTGCCATCTCTGCTGTCACTTGCACCAGGATTTTGCTTAACATTTTCTTTTAAACAATTCCTGTTTACTTAAATATATTTATATGAAAAGCAAAGTTTTTAGCATCACTGAAAATGAGAATCCGTTGACTTCCCGACATGGAAGGGAGCCACAAAATCACATACAAATTCCTTTCGTCACCTCTGTCCCTCCCAGGATTGAGCTTGAATGCCGGGGCGTGCCGCAGAACCTCCTCTGGGCCAGAGAGAAGCTTCCTCACGGACTGTCTCTTCCCCTTGGGAATTGACTAATCAGATCGAGGGCGCCACTGCCCAGCACTGTGGCCCTGGGTCTGTGCCGTATGCAGTTTTGCATTTAGGAAACAGGCTCCTAAATAGTATTTCCCTTTAGGGCTGTTCTTAAGGTTCAAATGGGGAAAGTGGTGACACAAGGGTTGGCACAGTCTCAACCTGAGGGCGCTATCAGAAAGACAGAGAGGGTAACACTCACTTTCTGGTTTGGTTCTTGAATGCCAGGTCAGCCTACCACCTAAAATGATCCCTTCCCTGGGGCATTGCATGCTTAGGGCCCTCATCCTGGAGCAGGGTGCACCGGCTAGGCTGAGGGGAGCCCCTGGAGAGTTTAGGCAGAGAGGCCCCTGGACAGATGTGCCCATTCAGCCCTTCAGCTGTGGAGAACCAAGGGAAGGGAGGGAGGCACAGGCCTGTGTTGGCCTCGTTGCTGTAACCAGGAGAAATGCAGACTAAGGACCATAGTGGGGACCAGGGCAGGTAATGCCTGGAGCGCGCTGGTGTGGGTGGCCGTGGGGGGCAGCTGGAGGTCACATCCACTACCGGTCTCTGCACACAACTCCCGCATGGCTCCAGTCGAGCCAGGGACCCAGGTGCCAGGCTGCGGTTGCACAGGGGCTCCGGGAAAAGGGCGACGCTGAGGACAGTGGCGGGGCGGGCAGAGGTGGGGAAGACAGCGAGGACTGAGGGTCAGAGTTCCAGGAACACTTAGGGGGGGGGTGTGGTTGCCTCCTCGGGAAAATTAGGAAAGGAGGCTGAGACACCAGGTGCCGCCCGGCAACAAGCCCGGCAAACAAGCCCCTCTGAGCAAATGGGCGCCAGAACCGGTCCCCGCGCTGCGCACCCGGCCCCACCGCGCTCGAAGAATTCTGCACCCGGCCCGGTGCGCACAGCCCAGCGGAGGACGCTGAGACCGCGCGGTCGACCGGGGGCGGGGAGCAAGGACGGGGCGGGGTCTTTGCGCCCGGGCCGCTGCCTCTGGCTGGAAAGGGAGCAGACGGGCTCCTAGGCGTCACCACGCCTTCCAGCAGCCCAAGTGAATCTTTGTCACTAGCTTGGGCCTCAGGATGCCCCTTTCTCCTTCAGTTTTTGTGTCTTGTGCTTTCACCCTGGCCTGGCGCCTGAATCGCCCTTTAGAGCATTTCCGGTCCTCCTAGGAGCTTCCCTCTGGGAGGGGAGAGGCCTGAGGCTCAAGACTGTCCTGCTCCACATCTCACAAGTGGTCAGGGTTTCTGGGCCAGGCCCAAGTGCTCTGTGCAGGCCTCTGAGTTGCCTGTGCTGGTTGGAGGCAGAGGACATGGCCTCTGCTGGGCTCAGCCATGAGGCCCTGGGGGGGTCAACACAGGAGAGCATCTGGCCATCCTGGCCCGTGCGGAGAGATGGTGGGTGAGACTTCCAGCTGCCCTGAGTGGGACAGGAGCTCCCCTTCTGGCCCGTGCCTTGAGCAGGAAGCATGTGTGGACCCCCTGCTGTGTCTGCATCAGTCTCCTGACTCCCTGCCTGGCTTTCCTTCCTGGCAGGTGGCTCCTGCACCTGTGCCGGCTCCTGCAAATGCAAAGAGTGCAGATGCACCTCCTGCAAGAAGAGTGAGTGTGGGCCCTTCTGGGGGTCTGGGGTGGGGCTGAGGCAGAGCAGGGAGCCCAGAGCTCAGCAGGCAGGAGCAGCCAAGGAGCCTTCTTGCTGGCATCCACTTCCCTCAGCAACCGATTCAGGATCAGAGCTGAAAGAGTCATAAAGATGGTTGAGCCTCAACCTTCCTTCAAGAACAGGGAACCTGAAGCCAGGTGGTGCTAGTCCTGGTACTGGAACTTGGCCTCCTACCTCAGGAGACAGCTTTTCTTTCCTTTTTTTTAAGGAAGATTAGCCCTGAGCTAACTACTGCCAGTCCTCCTCTTTTTACTGAGGAAGCCTGGCCCTGAGCTAATACCCGTGACCATCCTCCTCTACTTTACATGTGGGACACCTACCACAGCATGGCGTGCCAAGCAGTGCCATGCCCGCACCCGGGATCCAAACCGGTGAAACCCGGGCCGCCAAGAAGTGGAACATGCGCACTTAACCGCTGTGCCACCAGGCCAGCCCCGAGACAGCTTTCTTAATGCTCTCAGTGACTGAAGCACTATGGCCATGACCTAGTGACCACGGTGTGGTTCTCTGACTTGCTGGTGCAGCCCTGTCCTGTCCAGGCAGCCTGAGCTTCCCTGGGCCTGCTGGGCGCTGCTCTGGCAGGGGTTTGCCCCCTCTCTGACCTTGAGGACTGTCCTCACTTCATTTGATGGTTCTAGGGGAGCTGTTCTTCCTTTGTCCCAGAGGCCCTGTCCCTGCCTCTCCAGGCTTTCTCATCTGTCCTTGACTAAGATGGGGCAAAACAGCCTTTTCCTAGTGGGTAAGACATTTTCCAGTGTTTCTACTAATTGTCTGGGAGCACAGCGGCCATTCTAAACTCAGGGTCCCCCGAGGCAGGCGGCAGAGCTGGTGCCAGGCCTGCTGTTGGGAGGGAGGTTCTGGTAACGTCTGCTCTGACTTCTCCCTCTGCCCTCTGTTCCCCAGCCTGCTGCTCCTGCTGCCCCGGGGGTTGTGCCAGGTGTGCCCAGGGCTGCGTCTGCAAAGGGGCATCGGACAAGTGCAGCTGCTGGGCTGATGTCGGGGAGAGCCTGCTCCTGAAGGAAACAGAGCAACACATACACATACACACACACAAACCTGTATTATTAAATAATTCTTTTTTTTTTTTGGTGAGGAAGATTCGCTCTGAGCTATCATCTGTTACCAATCTTCCTCTTTTTTTTCTTTTTATGCTTGAGGTAAATTAGCCCTGAGCTAACCTCTGTGCCAGTCTTTCCCTATCTTTTACGTGGTTCACCATCAAGTATGGCTTGACGAGTGGTATAGGTCCGAACCTGGATCCAAACCTGTGAACCCGGGCCGCTGAAGTGGAGGGCAGTGGACCTAACCTCTATGCCGCCCGGCCGGCCCCCTAAATAATGTTTTATACACCCCTGATCCATCTGTAAAATTTCTATTTCCATGAAATATGTGAATTCTAGCAAAATTCGTTTAGTCTATTCTGGCTCTGTTGTCCTTTGGGTGTCTTAAAAATAAGGGACTTCATGCCCATCTCAGCTGGGGTGGCGAATTGTACCAGAAGTGCATTACCTGGGTTTTGGACCCAAATACTAGCCCCTAACAGACAGAGTGCCTGAAGCAAGTCAGGATCCCTCTGTGAGTTTCAGCTTCTCAGCTGAAAATGGAAGCATCGTCCACACGACACAAGGGCACGGGGCAGACACAGCTTCCCCTCTATTCTCAGTGCAAGTGTTGGCGGCATAGAAACTTCTGCGTTTCTCATTTTCATTCTCTGGGGATGCTCTGCCAAACTTCCGTCCTCGGTACTCAGTTGGGGTGGAATTCAGTCCCCACTTGTTTGACTTCTACCTGGTGCTTGCTCCTACAGCACTGTGTTAAAGGCCCTGTTTTTATTTTCTAGAATTTATTTAAACATTGGTAAAATGAATATCCAAAACTCATTTTTAGATTCAACACACATCACTTAAATGAATTTATGAAGAACACATAAAAAATTAGAGATTTAAAAATGCTGCTCAAAAAAATACATGTAAAAATTATAAATGTTATAAATGAATGTTACTTCAATAAAACAAAACAAAATGAAAAACGCTGCAATTTATTCATGGAAAGTGTGCATTGGGCACTGAAAATAATTCACAAACACTGCAGTGTGTGGACCATACACCACTTGAGTAGCATGGCCCCGGTCGTCCCCACAAGGAACCATTACTCTTCCCTGCCCAGGGCCACTGACCGGACACCTGCCCCTGAGAGCTCCCATGGCGACGTGGCTCTGAATCTTTGGAAGTCCCTCCCTAGGTTGGGCTGGGATCAGCCCCTCCTGCCAAATCCAACTTGGGCTCCTGAAAACCCACAAAGTGACCGGGGATTCAGATGGAAGTGCCCAGCTATTTCTCAGCAAGAATGTACCAGAGAACTGGCTCCAGATGAAGTACTTCCTGTCTGCCCCTGCAGGGGGTGGTGGATTCTGCAGCTTGAGGGCGTGGTGGTCTTTATTAGGCAGCAGTGAGGGGCTGAGCGACTCCTGATTCCTGCCTATGGTTAGTCCCCCTGGCTATCTGTGGAGGGAATTGCTATTCAATGTTCAACCAAAGAGAAAGGTGAGTCCCGTTGCCAAGGAGGCCGGCCCACGCTTGCCCACAGGTGCCCTGTGTGAAGAGGGGATTTCAGAAGCCAGCCTGTGCCAAGCCCATGGGTGTTGGTGTCAGGCAGTCCTGGTTCACAGCCCACTAGGCCATCCCTGGCCATGCCACCTGAGAAAGTTGTGGATGGTCTCTGAGCCTCCACGTCCTCCTTTGTATAAAGGAGATGACATCTCACTGTCGGGGATTAAAGGAGAGAGTGGCCTGGCTCCTAGCTCGGGCTTCATACACAGCGTCCATCATGGTTACCATCCCTACCCTGACAGTGTGGAGAGGGAATCCTCGCAGCTCCCAACAAGCCCCTGGAGGTAGGCTCATTGGTTTGGAAGCATGACTCTGGTTGGAGGCCAAAGAGGGATTGGAACCTTGCGGTTCCAGTGCCAGGGGAGTGTGGATGACCTGAAATAACTCCCCGGGACAAGAGGCTGCCACAGCATTTGGACAGACACAGAAGCCTTTCCCACGCTTCATCATTTGACCTGCACAGGGACCCGGAGAGAGTGAATGTCCAGGGGATGGAGTGATTGTGCCAACTTCCGGAGAGGTTCAGCAACCTGTCCAAAGTCACACAGCTCATAAGCAGAGGTGTGAACCCATACTACGGCTGGCCACAGGTGTAGTGTAGGTTCACATCATGGGCGATCATGATGTCACTGGATGTTACATCCTGCCTCTCCTTGGTCAGAGCTGGAGCTTCTTAGAGACGGTCCAATTGTGCTCCTGGCTTTAGAGATGGGAACCTGAAGCCTGGAGAGGTCACAGAGCTCTGCACGGGGATCCCACTGCCGGCTCAGTGCTCTTCCCACTGCTGCCTCTGGGCCAGGTGCTCAGCGTGCTCATCTTTCCTGTGGAGTCGTGGGAAGCGGGGGAGGGCATGATGCTGCAGTCTGCCTGCATGAGGGTCAACCCCACTTGTGTCACTTAGAGCCCCGAGACGGAACCTCTCTGTGGCCCAGTCTCCTCCCCAGTAAAAGGGGCAAAATAGAGGAAAGCATATGTCTGAGAGGATGAAATGAGGCAGGACAAGTCAAGGACTTAGGAAGGTGCCTGGCACGTGGTGAGTGGGCTGTGATATCAGCTATTACTGCATTATTATTGTGCACAGCATAGGGGTATTTATTTACCTCCAGACAAATCAGCCAGGTTTGGGGGCCTCCCGTGTGTCCTGTGTTGTCCTCATCAACCTCATGAGGATGTGACCTGGGGATCAGAGAGAGTCTCCACTCTTCTCACAGCACTGTGACGGGCACAAGGGGCACAGAGCCGTGAGGAAACTTTCTGTGCCTTCTCAGACACGGAATGAAATCTCCATTTCTCCTACAACCTAACCATGTTTTATTTAACATTGTCCTTTGAAATGATTTCTATGTTCTTTCACGTACTTGTATGAAAAGTCTTTCTCTCTACTGAAAGTGAGGGTCTGTCTTATTCCAGACCGAGAAGATTGACAGAGAATCATTCACGTTTCACTGAGGGGTCCCTTTCTTGCTGCCCACGGTGGGGCTGGCAGCTGGCTCTTAAATGTCCAGCAGGAGAGAGTGGTGTAGACGGACCCAGACCAAAGGCTGCTTGTCACGGACCTTCCCTTTCCCTGGGGATGCTGAGTGGATTCAGTCCCCAGCTGTGTGACCTCGGGCTGGTCACTTAGACTCCTGTGCAGTGCTGTCCTGGTGTAAAAACGGCTCATGCATAAAAGGGTTTTCCTTTCCAGTTGTTGTGAGTGTGCAAATCACGAGTGATGGAAACACGGCCTGGCACACACTAAACGCCCTGGAGCTCTTAGGCATGGTGGAAGGGAAACAATCCCTTTTCTTGCTGTGTTATCAGAGTCGTCTCCCTCTCACCTACTATGAGCCCTCCGGGGGGGGGGGGGGGGCGGTTCCACACTTTGGATACTGGCTTGAGTGGGGTGTACTGGCAGGCTATGGGGAGCACTGGATAGTCTTATAGAAAGGACTCGGGCACATATACCCCTATATCCCTCTAGGTGGGGACTGGAAGGAAGGAAGGAAGAGGCAGAGGTCTGTGTCCATCCTGCTGTAGTGGACTAGAGAAAAGGGCTCTAGGTCCAAGGTGCAGACAGGGAGAAGAAATGGGGGGTGGGATGAAAAGGTCACATTGTAGTCTGTTCCTCTGCACACGACTCCCTCATGTTGCTCTCTTGCTCCAGCCAAGTCAAGGCCGTGAGCACCAGGCTGGGGCTGCACACGGGCTCCGGAAAAGGGCGAATATGAGGACAATCGCGCTGGGGCAGAAGGCGAGGACCCAGAGGGTAAGAGTTCCAGGAACGTTCGGGGGCCGTAATCGCTGCCACCTCCGAAAAATTGGGAAGAGGCGGGAGAGGAGGCTGGGACAACAAGTGCGCCCTGCACGCAAGCCCCTCTGTGCGAATGGGCGCCAGAGGCCGGCCCCAAGGGGGCGCACCCGGCACAGCCGTCTCCGGGTATCCTGCGCCCGGCCCGGCGCGCACAGCCCAGCCCAGGGCGCTGCGGCTGCGCGGTCGCCACGGGGTGGGCAGCAAGGACGGGGCGTGGCCTTTGCGCCCGGGCCGCCGCCTCCGCCTGGAAAGGGAGCAAGAGAGCTTCTAGGGTCTGCCACTTCTTCCAGGAGACCGAGTGAATCCTCATCACCAGCTCTGGACCTCAGGATGCCCCTTTCTCAGCTAGGGGACAGTGTCCCTGGGGTTAGAGGAGGGAGTGTTTTGAGTTTGAACTGAAGTGCACTCCTTCAGTTTGTGTGTCTTGTGCTTTCACCCTGACCTGGCTCCTGAATCACCCTTTAGAGCATTTCCTGCCCTCCCAGCAGCTTCTGTGTCAGAGGGGAGAGGCCTGAGGCTCAAGGCTGTCCTGCTCCACATCTCACAGGTGGTCACGGGGCTTCTGGGGCCAGCCGCAGTGCTCTGTCGAGGCCTTTGAGTTGCCTGTGCTGGTTGGAGGCAGAGGACATGGCCTCTGCTGGGTTCAGCCATGAGGCCCTCTGGGGTCAACACAGGAGAGCATCTGGCCATCCTGGCCTTGAGGAGAGCCAGTGAGTGAGACTTCCACCTGCCCTGAGTGGGACAGGAGCTCCCCTGTCTGGCCTGTGCCCTGAGCAGGAAGCATGTGTGGACCCACTGCTGTGTCTGCATCAACCTCCTGGCTCCCTGCCTGGCTTTCCTTCCTGGCAGGGGGCTCCTGCAAATGCAAAGAGTGCAGATGCACCTCCTGCAAGAAGAGTGAGTGTGGGCCCTTCTGGGGGTCTGGGGTGGGGCTGAGGCAGAGACAGAACCCAGAGCTCAGCAGGCAGGAGCAGCCAAAGAGCCCGCTTGCTGGCATCCACTTCCCTCAGCAACTGATTCAGGTCAGACCTGTAAGAGCCATAAGGTGGTTGAGCCCCAGCCTTCCTTCAAGAACAGGGAACCTGAGTCCAGATGGTGCTAGTCCTGGTACTGGAGCTCGGTCTCCTGCCTCACGGGACAGCTTTCTTAATGCTCTCAGGGGCTGAAACACTTCATGGCCATGACCTAGTCACCACGGTGTGGTTCTCTGACCTGCTGGTGCAGCCGTGTCCTGTCCAGGCAGCCTGAGCTTCCCTGGCCCTGCTGGGCGCTGCTATGGCAGGGGTTTGCCCCCTCTCTGACCTTGAGGACTGTCCTCACTTCATTTGATGGTTCTGGTGGGCTGGCTTTCCATTCCCCCAGGGGCCCTGTCACTGCCTCTCCTGGTTTTACACCCTGTTCTGGACTCACATGGTGCAGGGCAGCCTTTTCCTAGTGGGTAGGAACTTTTCCAGAGGTTCTACCTATTCTCTCAGGACAGAGCATGCCACCCTCACCTCAGGGTCCCCTGAGGCAGAGGGCAGAGCTGGTGCCAGGCCTGCTGTTGGGAGGGAGGTTCTGGTAACATCTGCTCTGTCTTCCCCCTCTGCCCTCTGTTCCCCAGGCTGCTGCTCCTGCTGCCCCAAGGGCTGTGCCAGGTGTGCCCAGGGCTGTGTCTGCAAAGGGGCATCGGACAAGTGCAGCTGCTGTGCCTGATGTCGGGGAGAGCCTGCTCCCGATGGAAACAGAGCAACACATACACACACACACACATACTAACACATACAACCCTACTGCTTTAAACATTTCTTGATACAACGCTGACCTTTTACAGCCTGCCTGTTTCTATGAAATCTGTGAATTCCAATAAATGTTGTTGACTCTATTCTGGCTCTGTTTTCCATTTCTTGGAAATAAGGGACTTCATGCTCATCATGGCTGGGGTGTGAAATTGGACTAGAAGTGCAGAGACCTGTGTTCTGGACCCAAAGAATAGCCCCTAACCAACCACGTGCCAGAAGCAAGTCAGGATCCCTTTCTGAACTTCGGTTTTTCGATGATAAACGGGGAAGCATCGTCCAGATGACAGAAGGGCATGGGGCAGACACAGGTTCCCCTCTACTCTAAGTGTTAAGTGTTGACGGCATTGTATCTTCTCAGTGTCTCATTTTCGGTCTCTGAGGATCCACTGCCCAACCTCAGTCCTGGGTGATGTCAGCCTCCAAAGGACTCAGGGGAGGAATTCCACTCCCCACTGTGTGCCTTCTACACGGGGCTTGCTTCTAAACCTCTGTGCTAAAGGCCTGTTTTTATTTTCTAACACAGATTTCAAACTTGGTCAAATAAAATGAATTCCTAAGAAACATTAAAAGGACACAACATACAAAATGCATTTTTAGATTGAACACATCATTTCAATAAATACATGAAGAACAAAGATTAAAAACACAGAATTGGAAATGCTGCTCAAAAAACATTTATGTGATGTTACAAACAAGTGTTACCTCAATAAAACAAAACAAAAAAACACTGCAACTTCTTCCCGGAAGGTGTGCACTGAACACTGGAAAAACTCACAGGTGCCCCCCTGTGTGGACCACGCACACCTTGTGTGGAACCGCCCACGACATCCCCACAGGGAACCCTCCCTCTTCCTTGCTCAGGGCTACGGACGGGACATCTGCTCCCCTGAGAGCTCCTATGGTGACTCTGAATCTTTGCCAGTCCCTCCCTGGGTCGGGCTGAGATCGGCCCCTCCTTCCAAATCCAGCTTCGGCTCCTGGAAACCCGCAAAGTGACGGGGGATGCGGAGGGAAGTGGCCCAGCTATTTCTCACTAACAATGGACCCGAGAACTGGTTCCAGGTGAAGTACTTCCTGTCCACCCCAGCCAGGGGGATGGTGGATTCTACAGCTTGTGGGCGTGGTGGTCTTTATTAGGCAGGAGTGAGGGGCTGAGAGACTCCTAATTCCCACCAATGGTTAGCCCCCCTGGCTATCTGTGCAGGGAATTGCTATTTGATGTTCCATCAAAGAGAAAGGTGAGTCACGTGGCCCAGGAGGCAGGCCCACGCTTGCCCACAGGTGCCCTGTGAACAGGGGATTTCAGCAGCCAGCCTGTGCCTAGCCCCCGAGTGTTGGTGTCAAGCAGGTTTCCTCAGATCTAAAGAGGAGATTACATGTCAAGGTGAGGAATTAAGGGAGACAGCATCCTGGCTCCTACTAGGGCTTCAGACACGGGGTCCTTAGGATCATCTGTTCACAGGGACTTTCCTGGAGACGGAATCCTGTCCCAACAGCGTCTTGGGGAAAGGCTCATTGGTTGGAAGCATGACTCTGGGTGGAGGTTAAAGCTGGGATTGGAAATTTAATGACCCAGTGGCAGGGGAGTGTGGATGACCCAGAATAAGCCCCCAGGGACAAGACGCTGCCATGGCATTTGGACAGACACAGAAGCCTTTCCACCCTTCAGGTCTTATGGTTTTCACACAACCCAGAGACTGAGACAGAAAACAGGAAGAGGCTGGAGTGACTGTGCCATCTTCCAGAGAGGGTAAGCAACCTGCCCAAGGTCACCCAGCTGGAAAATAACAGGATGAAGGAAGCTATGCTACAGCTGACCTCACCCCTGGCCACGGCTGGCAGATCACGATGTCACTGGATGCTACATGGTGCCCATCACAGTTAAAAGCCGGAAGGATCTTGGAAACGGACTCCCTTTGCCCTTGGTTGAGAGATGGGAACTTGAAGCCCAGAGGGGTCACAGAGCTCTGCACGGGGATCCCACTGCCGGCTCAGTGCCCTTCCCCCTGCTGCCTCTGGGCCAGGTGCTCAGTGTGCTCGTCTTTCCTGTGGAGTCGTGGGGTTTGGGATAGGGCGTGATGCTGCAGTCTGCCTGCCTGAGGGCCAACCCCACCTGTGTCACTTAAAGCCCCCAGACGGAACCTCTCTGTGGCCCAGCCTCCTCCACTGTAAAAGGGTCAAAATAGGGGAAAGCATATGTCTTGGAGGATGAAATGAGTCAGGACAAGTCAAGGACTTAGGAAGGTGCCTGGCACGTGGTGAGTGGACTGTGACATCAGCGATTACTTCATTACTACTGTGCAAATACTCCAGCATAGGGAGTATTTATTTACCTCCAGACAAATCAGTGAGGGCTGGGGGCGGGAATCGTTGCCACCTCCGCAAAATTGGGAAGGAGCGTGGGGGAGGCTGGCACAAGTGCGCCCGGCACACAAGCCCCTCCGCGCGAATGGGCGCCAGAGGGTGGCCCGAGCGATGCGCACCCAGCCCAGCCGCGCGCGGGGAACCAGCGCCTCGCCCGGCACGCACAGTACAGTCGAGGGCGCTGCGGCCGCGCGGTGGCCACCGGGCGGGGAGCAAGGACGGGGCGGGGCCTTTGCGCCCGGGCCGCTGCCTCGGGCTGGACAGAGAGGAGGCCGGCTTCTAGGCTCTACCACGCCTTCCAGGGGCCCTAGGGAGTCTTTGTCACTAGCTCTGAGCCTTAGGATGCCCCTTTCTCAGCCAGGGGACTGTCTCTAAGGTTAGAAGAGGGAGCGTTTTGAGTTTGCACTGAAAGGGACTCGTTCAGTTTGTGAGTCTTGTGTTTTCATCCTGACCTGGCGCCTGAATCTGCCATTAGAGCATTTCCGCTGCTCCCAGCAGCTTCCATGTCAGAGGAGAGAGGCCTGAGGCTCAAGGCTGTCCTGCTCCACCTCACCCACTGGTCAGGGGGCTACAGAGCTCGGCCCCAGTGCTCTGTCGAGGCCTCTGAGTTGCCTGTGCCGGGTGGGAGGCCTCTGAGTTGCCTGTGCAGGGAGGCTGGGACACGATGTGCTGGACGTCACAGAAGCCGCTGCCCACGATCAGGCACCAAAGACCCCCTCCGCGCGCCAGAGGGCCGTATCTCGCGACGTGCAGGCGCCCAGCTGTGCTGGGGGAATCCTGCGCCCGGCCCGGTGCGCACAGCCCGGCAGAGGGCGCAGAAGCCAGGCGGTCGCCGCCGGGCTGGGAGCAAGAACTGGGCGGGGCCTTTGCGCCCGGGCCGCTGCCTCGGGCTACGAAGTGTGCAGACGGGCTCCTAGGCTCTGCGACGTATTTCCAGAAGTCCAAGTTAGTCATTCACACTAACTCTGGTCCTCAGGATGCCCCTTTCTCAGCCAGGGGACAGTGTCCCTGGGGTTACCGGAGGGAATGATTTGAGTTTGAGCCGAAGTGCACTCCTTTTGTGTGTCTTGTGCTTTCCCCCTGACCTGCCGCCTGAATCGGCCTTTAGAGCGTTTCCCCTCCTCCCAGCAGCTTCCATGTCAGAGGAGAGAGGCCTGAGGCGCAAGGCTGTCCTGCTCCACCTCACCCAGGTGCTCAGGGGGATTCAGGTCCCCGCCCCACTGCTCTGTCGAGGCCTCTGAGTTGCCAGTGCTGGTTGGAGGCAGGGGACATGGCCTCTGCTGGGCTCAGCCATGAGGCCCTGTGGGGCCAACACGGGAGAGCATCTGGCCATCCTGGCCTATGGGGAGAGGCCATGGGTGAGACTTCCATCTGCCCTGAGTGGGACAGGAGCTCCCCCGTCTGGCCCGTGCCCTGAGCAGGAAGCATGTGTGGACCCCTGTCTGTGTCTACTGCATCAGCCTCCTGGCTCCCTGCCTGGCTTTCCTTCCTGGCAGGTGGCTCCTGCACCTGCGCCAGCTCCTGCAAATGCAAAGAGTGCAGATGCACTTCCTGCAAGAAGAGTGAGTGTGGGCCCTTCTGGGGGTCTGGGGTGGGGCTGAGGCAGAGCAGGGAGCCCAGAGCTCAGCAGGCAGGAGCAGCCAAGGAGCCTTCTTGCTGGCATCCACTTCCCTCAGCAACTGGTTCAGGATCAGAGCTGAAAGAGCCATAAGGTGGTTGAGCCCCAGCCTCCCTTCAAGAACGGGGAACCTGAGGCCAGGTGGTGCTAGTCCTGGTACTGGAGCTGGGTCTCCTGCCTCACGGGACAGCTTTCTTAATGCTCTCAGGGGCTGAAGCACTATGGCCATGACCTAGTGACCATGGTGTGGTTCTCTGACCTGCTGGTGCAGCCCTGTCCTGTCCAGGCAGCCTGAGCTTCCCTGGCCCTACTGGGCGCTGCTCTGGCAGGGGTTTGCCCCCTCTCTGACCTTGAGGACTGTCCTCACTTCATTTGGTGGTTCTGGTGGGCTGGCCTTCCATTCTCCCAGGGGACCTGTCACTGCCTCTCCTGGTTTTATGCCCTGTTCTGGGCTCAGATAGTGCAGGGCACCCTTTTCCTGTGGGTAGGGACTTTCCAGAGGTTCTACCAATTGTCTTGGGACAGAGCATGCCATCCTACCCTCAGGGTCCCCCAATGCTGGGGGCAGAGCTGGTGCCAGGCCTGCTGTTGGAAAGGGAGGTTCTGGTAACATCTGCTCTGACTTCTCCCTCTGCCCTCTGTTCCCCAGGCTGCTGCCCCTGCTGCCCCGTGGGCTGTGCCAGGTGTGCCCAGGGCTGCATCTGCAAAGGGGCATCGGACAAGTGCAGCTGCTGTGCCTGATGTCAGGGACAGGCTGCTCCCGATGGAAACAGAGCAACACATACACACCCTCATACTATGCGTTTGACTGGGTTTTAAAAGATTTTTTGATACACCCCTGTTTGTTTTGCAACATTCCTGTGTCTATAAAATATGTGAATTCTTGTAAAAGCTGTTGACACTGCTCTGGCTCTGTTTTCCCCTGTGTGTCTTGGAAATAAGGACTTCATGCCCATCATGGCTGGGGTGGGGAATGGGATGGGAAGGACTGAGACCTGGGTTCTGGACCCAAAATCTAGCCCCTACCAAAATGAGTGCCTGAAGCAAGTCAGGATCCCTCTCTGAGCTTCAGTTTCTGAGCTAAGAAGGAAAGCATCATCCAGATGACAGAAGGGCACGGGGCAGACACTCGTTCCCCTCTATTCTCAATGTAAGTGTTGATGGCATAGAAACTTCTCAGTGTCTCATTTTCGTTCCCTGGGGATCCCCTACCCAACCTCAGTCCTGGGTGATGTGAGGTTCCCAAAGTCCTCAGGGGTGGAATTGCACTCCCCACTGTGTGACTTCTACACAGGGCTTGTTTCTGCAACACTGTGTTAAATGTCTTGTTTTTATTTTCTATCACAGATTCAAATTTTGGTAAAATAAAATGAATTATTAAGAAAAACTTTATGGGGCTGGCCCCGTGGCCGAGTGGTTAAGTTCGCGCGCTCCGCTGCAGGCGGTCCAGTGTTTCGTTAGTTCGAATCCTGGGCACGGACATAGCACTGCTCATCAAACCACGCTGAGGCAGCGTCCCACATGCCACAACTAGAAGGACCCACAACGAAGAATATACAACTATGTACCGGGGGGCTTTGGGGAGAAAAAGGAAAAAATAAAATCTTAAAAAAAAAAAAAAAAAAAAAAAAAAAAAGAAAAACTTTAAAAGGACAGAGCATACAAAACTAATTTTTAGATGAACACGTAAATTCTATAGAAGATGAAGTGCAAATAAGAAAAGGAGAGATTTAGAACACTGCACATTGGTTCATCGAAGGTGTGCACTGAGCACTGGAAACAACTTACAGAGGCCCCTGTGTGTGGAGCTGGAGCCACACAGCCCCCAACGTCCCCACAGGGAACCCTCTCTCTTCCTTGCTCAGGGCCACTGACTGGACACCTGCTCCCCTGAGAGCTCCTGTGGTGACTGAATCTTTGGAAGTCCCTCCCTGGGTTGGGCTGAGATCGGCCCCTCCTTCCAAATCCAGCCTCGGCTCCTTGAAACCGGCAAAGTGACCAGGGTTGTGGAGGGAACTGCCCAGCCATTTCTCAGCAAGAATGTACCCAAGAACTGGTTCCAGATGAAGTACTTCCTGTCCACCCCTGCAAGTGGTGGTGGATTTCACAGTTTGGAGGGCGTGGTAGTCTTTACTAGGCAGCGGTGAGGGATTGAGGGATTTGCAACTCATGCCAGCTCATGCCAAGTGTTAGCCCCTCTGGCTCTCTGTGCAGGGAATTACTCTGAGATGTTCAATCAAAGAGAAAGAGGAGTCACACGGGCCAGGAGACAGGACAACTGTGTGTGGGCCATGCTTGCCCACAGGTGCCCTATGTGAAGAGGGGATTGCAGAAGCCAGCCTGTGCCTAGTCCCCGGGTGTTGGTGTCAGGGAGTCGTTATTTACAGCCCTCTAGGCCACTTCCTGGCCGTGAGGGGTGGGTGTGGGGGTCACATCCACCACCTGTCTCTGCACACAACCACCCAGCTCCAATCCAGCCAGAGACATGAGCGCCAGCCTGGGGTTGCACACGGTCTCCGGGACAGGGCTAACCTGAGGACAATGACGCGGGGGCTGGGGCGGGGAAGACACCCAGAGTTCAGGGTCTGAGTTCCAGGAACACTTGGGGGCGGGGTGGCTGCCCCCTAGGGAAAATTGCGAAAGACACGGCAGGGAGGCTGGGACACTATGTGCCTCCCGTCACAGAAGCCCCTGCCAGCCATCGGGCAGCAAACGGCCGGCCGCCGCCCTGTGCACCAGCCCCAGCTGCGCTCGGGCATCCTGCACCCGGCCCAGTGCGCACAGCCCCGCCTAGGGCGCTGGGGCCGCGCGCTCGCCAAGGGGCGGCGAGCAAGGACGGGGCGGGGCCTTTGCGCCCGGGCTTCCTGCTCTGCCTATAAAGTGAGCACAGGCGCTCCTGGGCGCCACCGCGCCTTCCACTAAGCCCGGTTATTATCTTCGTTACTGTCTTGGGACCTCCGCCCTCACATCAGCTTGAAATGGACCCCAACTGCTCCTGCCCCACAGGTAGGGGACGCCGGGCTCTGAGGCTTAAGATGCACCTTTCCCAGGCGCAGGACACAGCACCCTGGGGTGGAGGAGGGAGTCTGAGCTGAGGTGGCCTCCTTCAGTTAGCACGTGCAGTGCTTTCACCTGGCCAAGCTCCTGAGAGCATTTCCAGGCTCCTGGGCCTCTGTCTCAGAGTTGAGGGTACTGAGGCTCCAGGCTGTGCATCTCGAGGTCAGGGAGCTGCTGCGCTGGGACCCAGTGCTGTGTCCAGGCCTCAGAGCTGCCAGGACTGGGTGGGAGCTGGGGACGTTGCCTCTTCGGGCGGCAGGACCTAAGGCCCTGGCCCCAGTCTCTTGGGCTGGCTCTGGAGCCTGGGAACCTCCTTGTGCAGTAACATCAGGAGAGGACCTACCTTTCCCAGCAGCAGAAGAAAGAAGGGGAGCTTCTCTCTATGTGCCCACAGTGGGACAGCAGCTCTTAGGGCTGTGCTGACAGAGGAGGGCACACGGAGGGTTTGGGGACCGACTGCTGTGTCCGCATCAGCTTCCTGACTCCCTGCCTGGCTTTCCTTCCTGGCAGGTGGCTCCTGCACCTGTGCCGGCTCCTGCAAGTGCAAAGAGTGCAGATGCACCTCCTGCAAGAAGAGTGAGTGTGGGCCCTTCTGGGGGTCTGGGGCGGGGCTGAGGCAGAGCAGGGAGCCCAGAGTCCGGCAAACAGGAACAGGCCCATGACCCCTCTTCCCTACACCCCTGCCCTCAGCACCTGAGTCAGAATTGGAGCTGCAAGAGCCCTGGAGATGGTTGAGCCCCAACCTCTCATTCTAGAATAGGGAAACTGAGCCCTGAGAGGTCACCAAATAGTGTCAAGGATGGAGCCAGACAAGAGCCTTGGTCTCCTGTCTCCTGATGCAGCCTTCAGAACCCTCCAGTTTTCTGAGCACTTTATGCCTCTGAACTTGGGGACCACGTGTGGTTTCTCTGACCTGGTGGTGCAGCCCTGTCCTGTGCAGGCAGCCTAGGTTTCCCTGGCCCTCCTGGGCGCTGCTCTGGCAGGGGTTTGCCCCCTCTCTGATCTTGAGGAGTGCCCTCACTTAATTTTAGGAGTCTTGGAGGTGGGGAGCAGCCCCCCTCACCCCCGATACTGTCAGTGTCTCTCCAGGCATTCTGGCCTATTCTGGACTCGGATGGTGCAGGGCAGCCTTTTCCTAATGGGTAGGACCCAAAGGTTCTACCTATTCTCTCAGGACAGAGCATGCCACCCTAAACTCAGGGTCCCCCAAGGCCGGGGCAGAGCTGGTGCCAGGCCTGCTGTTGGGAAGGGAGGTTCTGGTAACGTCTGCTCTGACTTCTCCCTCTGCCCTCTGTTCCCCAGGCTGCTGCTCCTGCTGCCCCAGGGGCTGTGCCAGGTGTGCCCAGGGCTGCGTCTGCAAAGGGGCATCGGACAAGTGCAGCTGCTGCGCCTGATGTCAGGGAGAGCCTGCTCCCAAAGGAAACAGAGCAACACATACACACACACACGTACACATAATAACACATACAACTCTACAGATTTAAACCTTTTTGATACAATCCTGACTTTACAACCTTCCTGTCTCTATGAAATTTGTGAGTTTGAATAAAAGTCGTTGACTCTGTTGTGGTTTGTTTTTCTTTATGTGTCTTGGAAATACGGGACTTCATGGCCATCATGGGCGGAGTGAGGAATTTGGGTTGTAAAGTGCAGAGACCTGTGTCCTGGACCCAAAGACTAGCCCCTAAGAAACCAAGTGCCTGAAGCAAGTCAAGATCCCTCTCTGAGCTTCGGTTTCTCAGTGAAAAACAGAGGCATCGTCTAGATGACAGAAGGGCAGAGCACAGACAAGCTTCCCCTCTACTCTTACTGTAAGTGTTAACCATAGAAACCTCGCAGTGTCTCATCTTTGGTCTCTGGGGATCCCCTGCCCAACGTCAGTCCTGGGTGATGCGAGGCTCCAAAGGACTCGCGGGTGGAATTCTCCTCCCCCTTTGTGGCTTCTACACGGGGCTTGCTTCTAAAACACTGTGTTAAAGCACCTGTGTTTATTTTCTAACACAGATTTAAAGCTTGGTCAAATAAAATGAATTCCTAAGAAAAACTTTAAAAGGACACGATGTACAAAACCCGTTTTTAGATTGAACACACATCATTTCAATAAATATATGAAGAACAAAGAATAAAATCAGATTTAGAAATGCAGCTCAAAAACAAATTTACATAATGTTATAAACGAGTGTTAATAAAACAAAACAAAAAAAGAGCTGGAATTTATTCATGGAAGGTATGCTCTCAATACTAGAATAATGCAGAAACCTCCCTGTGTGTGGACCGTGCACAGCTTGAGTAGCACAGCCTCCGATGTCCCCACAGGGAACCCTCCCCCCTCCCTGCCCAGGGCTACTGATGGGACACCTGCTCCCCTGAGAGCTCCAGTGGTGACTGAATCTTTGGAAGTCCCTCCCTGGGTCGGGCTGAGATCGGCCCCTCCTTCCAAATCCAGCCTGGGCTCCTTGAAATCCACAAAGTGACCAGGGATTTGGAAGGAAGTGGCCAGCCATTTCTCAGCAAGAATGTACCCGAGAACTGGTTCCAGATGAAGTATATCCTGTCCACCCCTGCAGGGGGTGGTGGATTCTGCAGCTTGGAGGGCATGGTGGTCTTTATTAGGCAGGAGGGAGAGGCTGAGAGACTCCTAACTCCCATCAACGGTTAGCCCCCCTGGCTCTCTGTGCAGGGAACTGCTGTTCAATGTTCAACCAAAGAGAAAGACAAGTCACAAGGCCCAGAACACTGGACCACACTTGCCCACAGGTGCCCTGTGTGAAGAGGGGATTTCAGAAGCCAGCCTGTGCCTAGCCCCTGGCTGTTGCTGTCAGGAGTACCTGGTTCACAGCCCACCAGTCCACTTCCTGGCCATGCCACCTGGGTAAACCACTTGACTTCTCTGAGCCTCCGTTTCCTCAAATTTAAAGAGGAGACTATGTGTCAAGGTGAGGAATTAAAGGAGACAGCATCCTGGCTCCTCGCTAGGGCTTCGGAGACGGGGTCCATTAGATCCTTCTGTTCACAGGGACTTTCCTGGAGATGGAATTCTGTTGACTCCTGACAGTGTCTTAGGGAAAGGCTCATTGGTTTGGAAGCATGACTCTGGTTGGAGGTTAAAGCTGGGATTCAAAATTTAATGACCTTGTGGCAGGGGGAGTGTGGATGACCTAGAATAAGCCCCCAGGGACAAGACGCTGCCATGGCATTTGGACAGACGCAAAAGCCTTTCCACCCTTCAGGTCTTACGGCTTTCACACAACCCAGTGACTGAGACAGCAAACAGGAAGAGGCTGGAGTGATTGTGCCATCTTCCAGAGAGGGTAAGCAACCTGCCCAAGGTCACCCAGCTGGAAAATAACAGGATGAAGGAAGCTATGCTACAGCTGACCTCACCCCTGGCCACAGCAGGCAGATCACGATGTCACTGGATGCTACATGGTGCCTATCCTGGTCCACAGCTGGAAGGACCCTTGGAGATGGACTCCCTTTGCCCTTGGTTGAGAGATGGGAACCTGAAGCCCAGAGAGGTCACAGAGCTCTGCACGGGGATCCCACTGCCAGCTCAATGCCCTTCCTAACGCTGCCTCTGGGCCAGGTGCTCAGTGTGCTCGTCTTTCCTGTGGAGTCGTGAGGAGGAGGGGAGCGCGTGATGCTGCAGTCTGCCTGCATGAGGGCCAACCCCACTTGTGTCACTTAGAGCCCCGAGACGGAACCTCTCTGTGGCCCATTCTCCTTCCCAGTAAAAGGGAAAAAATAGGGGAAAGCATATGTCTTAGAGGATGAAATGAGTCAGGACAAGTCAAGGACTTAGGAAGGTACCTGGCACGTGGTGAGCGGGCTGTGACATCAGGTATTACTGCATTATTATTGTGCACAGCATAGGGGTATTTACTTACCTCCAGAAAAATCAGCCAAGGCTGGGGGCCTCCCGTGTGTCCTGTGTTGTCCTCATCAACCTCATGAGGATGTGACCTGGGGATCAGAGAGAGTCTCCACTCTTCTCACAGCACTGTGACGGGCACAAGGGGCACAGAGCCGTGAGGAAACTCTCTGTGCCTTCTCAGACACCAAGAGAAACCTCCATTTCTTTTTTTTGTTATTTAAAGATTGGTACCTGAGCTAACAACTGTTGCCAATCTTCCTTCTTTCTTTTTTTCTGCTTTTCCTTCCCAAATCCCCCCAGTACATAGTTGTATATTTTACTTGTGGGTCCTTCTTGTTGTGGCATGTGGTACACCCCTCAACATGGCCTGATGAGTGGTGCCACATCCGCGCCCAGGATTTGAACTGGTAAAACCCTGGGCTGCTGAAGTGGGGTGCACAAACTTAGCCACTCGGCCACCGGGCCGGCCCCCTCCATTTCTTCTATCACCTAGCCATATTTTATTTAACATTGTCCTTTGAAATGATTTCTATTTTCTTTCACGTACTTGTATGAAAAGTCTTTCTCTCTACTGAAAGTGAGATCCGTCTTATTCCAGACATAGAAGATCACCGGAGAATCATACACATTTCACTGAGGGGTCCCTTTCTTGCTGCCCACGGTGGGGCTGGCAGCTGGCTCTTAAAGGTCCAGCAGGAGAGAGTGCTGTAGACAGACCCAGACCAAAGGCTGCTTGTCATGGACCTTCTCTTTCCCCTGGGATGCTGAGTGGATCAGTTCGCAGCTGTGTGTCTTTGGGCGGGTCACTTAGATTCCCTGTGCTGCGTTGTCCTAGGGTAAAAACGGCTCATGCATAAAAGGGTTTTTCTTTCCGGTTGTTGTGAGTGTGCAAATCACAAGTGATGGAAACACGGCCTGGCACACGCTAAATGCCCTGGAGCTCTTAGGGATGGTGGATGGGAAACAATCCCTTTTCTTGCTGTGTTATCGGAGTTGTCTCTCACTTACCACGACCCCTCCTTTGGGGGGGTCCCACGCTTTGGGTACCGTCTGGAGTGGGGAGTACTGGCAGGCTATGGGGAGCACTGGATAGTTTTATAGAAAGGACTTGGACACATGTGCCCATATATCCCCTCAGGTGGGGCCAGGAAGGAAGGAAGGACGCCGAGGTCTGTGTCCATCCTGTTGTAGTGGACTAGAGAAAAGGGGCTCTAGGTCCGAAGTGGGGACAGGCAGAAGAAAGGGGTGGTGGGAGGAAAAGGTCACATTGTAGGCTGTTCCTCTGCACACGACTTCCTCGTGTTCCTCTCTTGCTCCAGCCAAGTCAAGGACGAGAGTGCTGAGCTGGGTTGCACACGGACTCCAGAAAAGGGCGAACTTGAGGACAATCGCGGTGGAGCTGGGGCAGAAGGCGAGGACTCAGTGTCTGAGTTCTAGGAACGTTCAGGGGCAGGAATCTCTGCCACCTCCGAAAAATTGGGAAGGGGTGTAGGGAAGGCTGAGACACGAGCCCCTCCGCGCGACCAGGTGCCAGGGCGCGGCCCCGCGATGCGCACCCGGCCCACGTGCGCTCGCGGCATCCTGCGCCCGGCCCGGTGCGCACAGCCCAGCCGAGGGCGCTGAGGCCGCGCTGTCGCCACCTGGCGGGGAGCAAGGACGGGGCGGGGCCTTTGCGCCCGGGCCGCCGCCTCTGGCTGGAAAGGGAGCAGGCGGGCTTCTAGGCTGTACCACGCCTTCCAGGAGCCCAAGGGAATCTTTGTCACTAGCTCTGGGCCTTAGGATGCCCCTTTCTCAGCCAGGGGACAATGTCCCTAAGGTTAGAGGAGAGAGTGATTTGAGTTTGAACTGAAGTGCACTCCTTCAGTTTGTGTGTCTTCTGCTTTCACTCTGACCTGGCGCGTGAATCGCCCTTTAGAGCATTTCTTGTCTTCCTAGCAGCTTCCATGTCAGAGGGGAGAGGCCTGAGGCTCAAGGCTGTCCTGCTCCACCTCACCCAGGTGCTCAGGGGGCTTCAGGGCCCCGCCCCACTGCTCTGTCCAGGTCTCTGTGGTGGGAAGGAAGCGCCTGTGTCTGTGCTGGTTGGAGGCAGGGGACATGGCCTCTGCTGGGCTCAGCCATGAGGCCCTCTGGGGTCAACACAGGAGAGCATCTGGCTGTCCTGGCCTGTGGGGAGAGGCCGTGGGTGACTTCCACCTGCCCTGAGTGGGACAGGAGCTCCCCCGTGTGGCCCCGGCCCTGAGCAGGAAGCATGTGTGGACCCACTGCTGTGTCTGCTGCATCAGCTCCTGACTCCCTGCCTGGCTTTCCTTCTGGGCAGGTGGCTCCTGCACCTGCGCTGGCTCCTGCAAATGCAAAGAGTGCAGATGCACCTCCTTCTGGGGGTCTGGGGTGGGGCTGAGGCAGAGACAGAACCCAGAGCTCAGCAGGCAGGAGCAGCCAAGGAGCCCTATTGCTGGCATCCACTTCCCTCAGCAACTGATTCAGGTCAGACCTGTAAGAGCCATAAGGTGGTTGAGCCCCAGCCTCCCTTCAAGAACGGGGAGCCTGAGGCTCGATGGTGCTAGTCCTGGTACTGGAGCTCGGTCTCCTGCCTCACGAGACAGCTTTTTTAATGTTGTCAGGGGCTGAAGCACTATGACCGTGACCTAGTGACCATGGTGTGGTTTCTCTGACCTGCTGGTGCAGCCCTGTCCTGTCCATGCAGCCCCGAGCTTCCCTGGGCCTGCTGGGCGCTGCTCTGGCAGGGGTTTGCCCCCTCTCTGATCTTGAGGAGTGCCCTCACTTCATTTGCTGGTTCTGGGGATGCTGCTTTTCCTTTGTCCCGGGGGCCCTGTCACTGCCTTTCCAGGCTTTATGCCTGTTCTGGACTCAGATGGTGCAGGCCACCCTTTTCCTACTGGGTAGGGCCTTCCAAAGCTTCTACTCATTGTTTGGGACGGAGCACGCCATCCTAACCTCAGGGTCCCCCGAGGCAGGGGGCAGAGCTGGTGCCACACCTGCTGTTGGGAAGGGAGGTTCTGGTAACATCTGCCCTGACTTCTCCCTCTGCCCTCTGTTCCCCAGGCTGCTGCTCCTGCTGCCCCAGGGGCTGTGCCAGGTGTGCCCAGGGCTGCGTCTGCAAGGGGACATCGGACAAGTGCAGCTGCTGTGCCTGATGTCGGGGAGAGCCTGATCCCGATGGAAACGGAGCAACACATACACACACACATACATGTAGTAATACATACTAACCTGTGTTTTAAAAGATTTTTTGATACACCCTTGTTTGTTTTTCAATGTTCCTGTGTCTATGAATATGTGAATTCTAGTAAAAGCTGTTGACACTGTTCTGGCTCTGTTTTCCTCTGCGTGTCTTGGAAATAAGGGACTTTGTGGCCACCACAGCTGGGATTGGGAATGGAACGGGAAGGGCTGAGACTTGGGTTCTGGTCCCAAAGACTAGTCTCTTATTAGCAAACCTAGGGCCTGAAGCAGTCAGGATTCCTCTTGGAGCTTCAGTTTCTGAGCTAAGAAGGAAAGCATTGTCCACATGACTCAAGGGTGGACATGACACAGGGTGGACACAGGTTCCCCTCTATCCTCAGTGTAAGTGTGGACGGCATAGAAACTTCTCAGTGTCTCGTTTTCGTTCCCTGGGGATCCCCTGCCCAACCTGAGTCCTGGGTGATGTGAGGCTCCAAAGGACTCGGGGGGGTGGAATTCCACTCCCCACTGTGTGCCTTCCACACAGGGCTTGTTTCTGCAACACTGTGTTAAATGACTTGTTTTTGTTTTCTATCACAGATTCAAACTTTGGTAAAATAAAACGAATTACTAAGAAAAACTTTAAATGACAGAATATACAAAGCTCACTTTTAGATCAACACATATAATTTCTATAATAGGATGAAGAATTAGAAATGTAGAGATTTAAAAACACTGTACATTGGGTCATAGAATGCGTGCACTGAGCGCTGGACGCAACTCACAAACACCCCTGTGTGTGGACCACACACGCCTTGAGTGGCACGGGCCCCCGACATCCCCACAGGGAACCATCGCTCTTCCCTGCCCAGGGCCACTGAAGGGACTCCTGCTCCCCTGAGAGCTCCTGTGGTGGCTTTGAATCTTAGGAAGTCCCTCCCTGGGTCAGGCTGAGATCGGCCCCTCCTTCCAAATCCAGCCTCGACTCCTTGAAACCCGCAAAGTGACCAGGGTTGCGGAGGGAACTGCCCAGACATTTCTCAGAAAGAATGTACCAGAGCACTGGTTGCAGGTGAAGTGCTTCCTGTCCGCCCCTGCAGGGGGGCTGGATTCCACAGTTTTGAGGGTGTGGCGGTCTTTATTAGGTAGGAGTGAGGGGCTGAGGGATTTGCAACTCATGCCAAGCGTTAGTCCCTCTGGCTCTCTGTGCAGGGAATTGCTCTGAGATGTTCAGTCAAACAGAAAGACAAGTCAGGTCCCAGGAGTCAGGACCACGCTTGTCCACAGGTGCCCTGTGTGAAGAGGGGATTTCAGAAGCCAGCCTGTGCCTATTCATGGGTGTTGGCGTCAGACAGTCGTTATCTACAGCCCACTAGGCCACTTCCTGGCCATGAGGGGGTGGGTGTGGGGGTCACATCCACCACCTGTCTCTGCACACAACCACCCAGCTCCAATCCAGCCAGAAACATGAACGCCAGGCTGGGGTTGCACACGGTCTCCGGGACAGGGCTAACCTGAGGACAATGACGCGGGGGCGGGGTGGGGAAGACGCCTAGAGTTCAGGGTCTGAGTTCCAGGAACACTTGGGGGCGGCGTGGCTGCCCCCTTGGGTAAATTGCGAAAGAGGCGGCAGGGAGGCTGGGACACGATGTGCCGCCCGTCACAGAAGCCCCTGCCCGCCACGGGGCACCAAGAGCCGGCGGCCGCACGGCGCACCCGGCCCGACAGCGCTCGGGAATCCTGCACCCGGCCCGGTGCGCACAGCCCCTCCGAGCGCGCTGGGGCCGCGCCCTCGCCAAGGGGCGGGGAGCAAGGACGGGGCGGGGCCTTTGCGCCCGGGCCTCCTGCTCTGCCTATAACGGGAGCACAGGCGCTCCTGGGCTCCACCGCGCCTTCGACTAACTCCAGCGCATCGTCGTTGCTAGCTTGGGACCTCCGGCCTCACGTCAGCTGAAATGGACCCCAACTGCTCCTGCCCCACAGGTAGGGGACGCCGGGCTCTGAGCCTTAGGATGCGCCTTTCCTGGGTGCAGGACAGAGCATCCTGGGGTGGAGAAGGGAGTCTGAGCTGAGGTGGCCTCCTTCAGTTAGCACGTCTTGTGCTTTCACATGGCCAAGCTCCTGAGAGCATTTCCAGGCTCCTGGGCCTCTGTCTCAGAGTTGAGGATCCTGAGGCTCAATGCTGTTCATCTCGAGGTCAGGGAGCTGCTGGACTGGGACTCAGTGCTGTGTCCGGGCCTCAGAGCTGGCAGGACTGGGTGGGAGCTGGGGACATTGCCTCTTCGGGGTGCAGGAGCTAAGGCCCTGGCCCCAGTCTCTCTGGCTGGCTGTGGAGCCTGGGAACCTCCTTGTGGAGCAACATCGGGTGTGGGGGAACCTACTTTCCCAGCAGCGGAAGAGAGAAGGGGGGCTTCTCTCTATGTGCTCCCAGTGGGACAGGAGCTCCCAGTGCTCGCCTGACAGAGGAGGGTGCACGGAGTGTTTTGGGACCCACTGCTGTGTCTGCATCACCCTCACTGCTCCCTGCCTGGCTTTCCTTCCTGGCAGGTGGCTCCTGCACCTGTGCCGGCTCCTGCAAATGCAAAGAGTGCAGATGCACCTCCTGCAAGAAGAGTGAGTGTGGGCCCTTCTTGGGGGTCTGGGCCCTTCTGGTGGTCTGGGAGTGGGGCTGAGGCAGAGGAGGGAGTCCAGAGTTAGGCAAACAGGAGCAGGCCCATGACCCCTCTTCCCTACACCCCTGCCCTCAGCACCTAAGTCAGAATCGGAGCTGCAAGAGCCCTACAGATGGTTGGGTCCCAACCTCTCATTCTAGAATGGGGAAACTGAACCCAGAGAAGTCACCAAATAGTCTCAAGGATGGGACAGACAAGAGCCTTGGTCTCCTGTCTCCTGATGCAGCCTTCGGAACCCTCCAGTGTTCTGAGCACTTTATTGACATGACCTAGTGACCGTGGTGTGGTTCTCTGACCTGCTGGTGCAGCCCTGTCCTGTCCAGGCAGCCCCGAGCTTCCCTGGCCTGCTGTGTGCTGCTCATGCTCGGGTTTGCCCCCTCCTTGTTTTGAGGACTAGACTCACTTCATTTGATGATCTGTGAGTCTGGCTTTCCTTTGCCCCTGGGGGCCCTGTCACTGCCCCTCCAGGCTTTCTGCCCTGTCCTGGTCTCAGATAGGGTCTCAGTGCTGGTACTAGGCCTGCTGCTGGGAAGGGAGGTTCTGGTAACGTTGCTCTGACTTCCTGCTCTGCCCTCTGTTCCCCAGGCTGCTGCCCCTGCTGCCCCGTGGGCTGTGCCAGGTGTGCCCAGGGCTGCATCTGCAAAGGGGCATCAGACAAGTGCAGCTGTTGTGCCTGATGTCGTGGAGAGCCTGCTCCCGATGGAAACAGAGCAAGATGTACAAACCTGCCTTTTTTATTTTTTTCATACACCCCTGACTTGATTGCTACATTCCTTTTTCTATGAAATGTTTGAGTGGCAATAAACTCATTGAGACACCTCTGGTTCTGGTTGCCTCATGGTGTGTTGGGAACATGAGACTTGGTTCTAGTCGGACTGTAGGGGAACCTGCACAGGGAGACATCGGGGCAGTGGGTTTGGAAGTTGGGATGGGGTGCGAGGCTTCCTGCCATCTGGCTTGACCCTGGCTCCCCTTTGCGAGCTGTGGCAGTTTCCTCTGCCACCTTCTGTAGCATTAACTTGTCCCTCCCCTTTTTGTGTATCTGTCCTTGCCTGTATTCACTCCATAGCCACCTATGGTGCATCTACTGTATACACAGGCATTGGGTTTTCAGTGGTGACGTAGCGTGGAGCTTACTGACTGCTGGGGAGAGACAGAATATTACCAAGTAGAAGAAACAAAATGGCTCACATTGCTGTTGGGGTGAGTGGGAGCGAAGAGACCTTGCCCTGGGATCTGAGAGCTGCAGTCCTGTCCGAGGGGACAGTTGAGCAAAGGCCCTGCGGTGGGGAAGAGCTCGGTGTGTTTAGGAAGTAGAAAGTAGACCAGTGTGTCTGGGACAGTGTGTGAGGGGAGTCGTCCAAGTTGGCTTTGGAGAGGGGAGAGCAGAGACCGTGTGGCTCCATCATCTGAGTGACTCCCAACCTGGGGGCACAGCTGCATCACTTGGAGAGGTCGAAAGAGTGCCAGGCCACCATCCCACTTCCTCTTCGCAGCCCCAAGTTTGCTTTCTTAGGTCTAAGATGGGCCGGGCAACTTGTATTTTTAACAAGTACCTAAGGTGGCAGCCCAGTGACGCGGTCACACAGAATCATTTAGCGAAGCGAGATGAGCCCCTGCCAAGAAATGTTTCCACCACAGTGGGTGTTTGAAGCCGACTTCCCCAACATGTGGCTGCCTGTTCTGGCCGGAGGTACCCAGTTCCTGTCTGTCTGTGGGAGGGATGGGCAGGCCCCGCCATGCAGGGTGTGGCCAGTGTCTTCGCAAAGAGCAAATGAGGCCAAGAGGGCGGAGCAAGACTCCTTGGGGGCTCACGCTGTGGAAACCGCACCCCGATGTGGGGGGCTGCTGTCCCAGCGACTGTGTCCTGGTGGGAGAGTCTGGCACGGTCCTTGCGGGGTGTGGGCAGGAGCATGACATGGCACTGCCCTGTTTGGTCTGAAGGCCTGGAACCAAGGTCACAAATGTGCCCAGGTGTTGCTCTTTCACAACTTCTGCTTTGGGGCATCACAGCTGGCAAACCTCTCCAGGAAAGGGTTCCAAATGTTTTCACCGGCCCTGCCAAACACAATCATCCAACTTCCAGCTTTTTATTTTCCAAGTTGTGTGTGAAGTGGCATCCTTGCTCTGTTCCCGAGCCCCATCTCCCAGTGGGGGTTGGGGGGCGGGGCATGGCCATTTATAATAGTTTTTAAAATACATTTGTTATGGCTGCACCAGAATGCCTTGTTTAATTCCAGAAGTTGATACCTGTTGAATTGGTAAAGCTGTGAAACCTTGGTTCTGGAGCCAGACTGCCTGGCTGGAAGCAGAGCTCCACCACTTAGGCAAGCTGTGTGGCCCGTCTGTACCTCATGCATCCCATCTGTAAAGTGGGGGCAATAATAGCGCCGACCCCATAGGGATGTGGTGTGAGCACGTCCCTGGCTCATAAGTGCTCAGTGACTGCGACTTCCCTCCCTCTGGGCCAGGCACGGTGTCTGACAATCAGTAGGTGATCCATAAATGCTCTCTACTTGACTCAATGAGCACTTATTGGACCCTTACTGTGTGCAAATCATTGTGCTGGGCACAGAGAGGGCAGATAATAGATAAATAAGGTCCAGTCGAATCCCTGTTGGATTCAGGGAGCATTTATTTTTCACTTTGAGATGCAGCTGCTGAGCCGGGGCAGAGAGCAACGTGGAGTCTGAACACGTGTGAACGTCTGAGCTGGGGCAGCTGGCGTGGTGTCACACCCCTGCCCCATGCATTGAATGAGACAAACCAATCAGATCCTCTCTCCTGAGAAGTGTGAATTCACAGTGCAGATGGCTGGAACAAGGGGAACTGGAACTCGTCCTGTCGCTGGAACCACGTCACGGGAACAGTGAGGAGTTCACCCTCTGGTTGTCACAAGGACGAAGAGACCAAGCTACTATCTGTTTTCTGTGAGAACTGCTGTGCATCTCAATCTCCTAGGGACCCAGAGAGGCTGAACACCTGCTGAGAAGAGTCCCAATGACACCTCGCCCCCCTTTGAATTCTGAAAGCAATCCCTGTGTCAGTTAGGGCTCCTTGAGTGAAAGCCACAGAAAAAGACTCTCGCTAAATTAGACAAAAAAAAAATTCATTGGAAGGGTATTGCAGACCTATGGAATTGACTGGAAGGATAGAGAACTAGGCTCAGAAAATGGGCAGGAGCTGTGGGGAGCCAGGCGACCGGTCACGGCCCAGGAGCAGCCTGGCTGGGCTGCTGCAGGTGACACAGCGATCACCACTGCTTCTGCTGTCCCCAAACACCCCCATCACTGCCATCTGCCACAGCTCCTGCAAACGAGTCCTAGACTGACCACTGAGCTCTTCACCTCTTGCCCAAAGGAAGTCCAGCTGGCTGGGGTTGTGGAGAAGGAGTGTCTGGCTACCTTCAGATTCCTGGGTGGGAGGCAAGACCCTGCATACCACCCTAAGGGGTTCTCCGGTGCCTGTAGGTTACTGGTGGGAAACCGGTGAGTCATGCGGCAGAGTTCAACCAAGGGATTTTTTAATACAGGAGTTGGAAGGATTAAGAAAAATGAACAAGAGATGTGAAGACTCCCAGGCTTGCAGCAGCGGAGCCCTTACCAGCCTAGGCCTGAAGGGCAAGAGGAAGGGGCTGGCACTGGACCCCAGAGAGGGCAGCTGCAGCTGTAGAAAAGGATACCCCAACAGGAGCTGCGACCTTCCGGTTGACACTCAACCTTGCAAGAACGGAGCCTCCAGAACACATTCTGTGACCTCCTATCCTCTCGCTCCCAACTCCTGCCAGTGCTCCCATTGGCGGAACCCAAGCAGATGCTGTTGAGTCCCATAAAGCTCCACCCATTCCCTGGCCCACTGAGGGGGGTGGAGAGTGGGTCTGGAAAATACCCAGCATACCCCGCAAATAGAGTATGCCCTCCTAATAAGGCCAGGTGTGTCTCTTCCCTGCACCCTGGAATTCAGCTGGACCCTGAACTCAGCTCACAGGGTTGGAGGGAGGGAGGAGGCCAGGAATGACAATGGGAGCCCATGTTGGAGAGGAGGCGTTTGAGGTCTCTCAGAACACCCCATCTGCAGGTGTGCTTAAGCAAGTCCGCTCAGGGCCCCTCGGGGAGAGGGGGCGTGGGGAGAGAAGAAACTGAATCTCTCTCTCTCTCTCACACACACACACACACACACACACGTGTGCCCATGGACGCTCGCCTGGCCCCACCCATGGCATCACAATACCCACTGAGCCACCCTTTCAGAGCCATCCCTGAGGCCGCTCCTGGCTGGCTGAAGGCCCACACCCACCTCCCGCCCAGGGGTAAAGCCGTGAATTCAGCAAGGCTTCCCCCCTACCACCACCCCATCCGCCCACAGCCCACCGCCAGGCCCCGCTCCTTCTTGGCCCCTTCCCTCCTCCGTGGCCGCCTTTCTCCCTTGCTCTCAGACTCTTCTATTTAGCAGGGAGGGGGAGGGAGGGGTATGTTGTCAAGGTTGGTTGGGTTTCTCCTCAAGGTCAGCAGTAGGAGCTCTCAGGGCGCAGAGATCCCTCCTCTGGGCCTCTGCCTCTGCCTAGACAGACTGGGTGATTCTCGAGCTCTCAAGGGAGGAGGCTAAGGCAAGGCCAGGGAGCTGGTGTTGTCATCGAGGCTTGGGCGATATGCAGGACCCTGTGGTCTAACCCCAGGTTGCCTTGCAAAGCAAGGGTGGGGTCTGGGCCCCATCGCCGACCACCCCGGCCTGCCTGATTCATCCTCGCCGTCACTAGGAGTCGGGGACCACCATATGCAGACCTCCTGAACTCTGCTCTGTCGCCAAGACTCCTCCCCCCGCACCCTCACAGCAAAGCTGAGCCAGACCCTCCAGCAGCAGTTCAGCAATCCTGGGTCACCCCAGCCAGGAGGATGTGCCAGCTTCACGAGCTCCTTCAGAGACATGGCAACACTTCACCCAGAGAAGTGACTCCCTGGAGGCCGATTCGGGCACTGATCAAGTTCAGCTCTCTCACGTCCACCCCAACTTCCTTTGGGGAACTCCCTCTGCCCCAACTGTGTGGAGCCTCTGAGGGAGGGGAGATCCGGGGGTCCAGCTAAAAAAGCCAGCAGTCCAGACCCTGACTCTCCAGGAAGCCTCAGTCAATCAGATGTTCCCCTCTGGAACTCAGACGTGGCCTAGAATAAGTTCCAAGGACGTTCATCACAGGCACGAGCCCCAACCAGGATTCTTCGGGCTCCAAGACCAGGCCTGTGGATCCTGTGTCCCAACCCAACAGCGTTTCCTGGCTCCTGCCTCGTTCTAAGCCCTGTCTCACAGCCCCCCACCTTCTATCCTTCTAGCAAATGACCCTCACTTTAATTCTGTCGTTTATACCCAAGGAGTCTGGAGGAGATGTTGGTGGGCAAGGGGGCTTCCTTGGTGGCACCACAGGACCACCCACTGAGCCCAAGATTGGCCTCACCAGACCCCCGGGGCCTGAGACCCTGAGGGCAGAAGGGGACAGGGACGGGTGCCTGGATCTCCCCGGCCGCCCTGGGCCACGTTCCTTCTTGCCTGGGCCTGTGTGACATGCCCATGGGTGAGGTCGTCTGTGGGCAGGGAGGTGCTTCCTGCCCTCGGGGCCTGTCATTCTCAGGCCTGGGAAACTGACTTTCCTGCCAGGGATTCCAAGTTTGTGCTAGTCAAATGGGGCTCCTCGTAGCCCTGCGGGGCACAAGGTGCTGGGTCCCTGGTACAGATGAAAAAGCCGAGGCAAAATCTCCAAAGGCAAGCTCCCCTGGGGGAAAATGGCCAAAGAGAGCACGTGTGCAGGGCCCTTGGCACCCCGACTCTCCTTACGGCACGCCCCAATCCTAATCCCCAATCCTAAAGGAGGGAACAGTATAAGAAAAGGTTTGGAGATGAGAAAAAGAGCCTTGTTTGATCATTTCCTAGATAATGGGGAGCCATAGAGGGTTAAGGGGCAAGGGGACGATGTGATTGGGGCTGTTCATTTATTCATTCCCGGGTACTTTCACTGTGCTGGGCCTGTGACAGGCACTCATTAGCAATGATGAATAAGACAGTCTTTGCCCTCCAGGGGTCCTCAGTCCAAGGTATGAGTGTGGGGGAGTCAAGTACACAAATAAATTCAACATAGGGTGATAGAAGGTGGTGTGGCATCAAGCAGACTCTCACCACTTACCATCACCTTCACTCCTGCCACGCTGGTCCAAGCTTCCATCTGCTCTCTCGCCCTGCTTCCTACCTGGTCCTCCTACGTCTGCCTTGTCCCTGGTGGTCTACTCTCAGTCCAGCATCCAGAGGGATCCTCCGCTCAAAATCCCCCACTGGTCTCCACCTCACTCCGTGTAAAAGCCGAAGTCCTCACCAGGGTCCAGAGGGCCATGATGGCACCCGTGGACACACATCCTCTCGGAACGCTGGACTTTTAAATTTCTGCCAATCAAGTGAGTGCAAAGTGTATCTCACTGTGACCTTAATGTGCATTTTCTCCATCACCGATGATGTGGAGCATTCATTGCCATGTGTGTTTCTTTTTCTAAGTCCCTGTCAATATTTTGTGCTCGTTTAAAGAAATTCCCTGAATTCCACACTTTATTCAGATTTCCTTCATTCTTACCTAATGTCCATCTTCTCTTCCAGGATCCCAACCAGGACCCCTCGTTACATCCAGTCGTCGCGTCTCCTTGGGCCTCTCTCGGCTGGGACAGCTTCTCAGGCTTTCCTTGTTTTTGACCTTGACAGTTTCGAGGGCCGCTGGTCAGGGGTGCTGTAGGACGCCCTCTGCTGGAATTTCTCTGATGCTTTTCTCATGATTAGATTGGGGTTACGGGTTTTGGGGAGGAAGACCACAGAGTTCCTCATCATCTCGTATCAAGAGTATAATACTATCAACAGGACTTATCGCTATTGATGTTGCCCTTGACCACTTGGCCAAGGTCATGCTTGGAGGCCTCTGTGCTGCGAGATCACTCTTCTTTGCCCCCTTCCCTTGCTTTACTCTTCGGAAGGAAGCCACTTTGCACCTCCACACTTAGGGGGTGGGAAGCAGTACTCCTTGAGGGCCATTCTTCCACGCAGGAGATTTGTTCCTTCTCCGCTACTTACTTATTCAATTATTTATTTAAATCAGCATGGGTTCATGGATATTTATTTGATACTTCGGGTCAGAACCCAATACAATTTTGTTTACTTTTTGGCTCAAATTGTTCCGGCTGTGACTTCTGGGAGCTCTTTCAGTTGGCTCCTGTGTCCCTCTGACACAGTCCTGTCTTTGTGGGTTTTCTTTCTTTTTTGTTTCCTAGTTTCTTCATTACTTTCTGTTTGTGCCCATTTTTCTATGGGTTGTTTGTATCCTTATCGCCTTATAGGTTCGTTATACACTCTTGAAACCCATCCTTTTTTGCGTCTTTTGATGGGCCGAAGTTCTCACTTTTAAAGTAGTCAGATTTATCAAATTTTATTATATAATCAGTTCTTCTGTGGCTTAAGAAGTTTTGGGCTGCTCCAAGGTCTAAAAGATATTTGAATGCCTAAAAGTGTCTAAAATAGCTCTCATAAAGTTTTGTTTTTAGATGGAAGTCCTTCATCTGTCTGGAATGGATTTTTGTAGTAGTGTTGAGAGGAGCCAATTTCATCTTTTTCCTGGTGAGTAATCGTGTCATTTATTGAATGTTCCTTCTTCTCCCCGCTGATCTGACTTGCCACTTCGGGTCTATGTGGAAGTCCCATCGAGGTGGGAGGCTGTCTCTGGGCTCTCTTTTCTGAAGTTTCAAATAAGCCCTGATGTCGAGTAGTGACAAGCTCCCCTCACACCTTACCCTCCTCCCCACGCTCTGCTGTGCCTCAGAAATGTCCTGGCCATTCCTGGCTCTTTGCTCTTCCATATACGTTTAAGAATCATCTTATAAAACTTCCATGGAAAAATTCCTGTAGATTCTGATCAGAATTGCATTCCATCTATAGATCAATTTGGAGAAAGCAGACTTTTTTGTTTTTGTTTTTGGCTTAAACAACAGAAACTTACTTTCTCACAGTTTTGGATGCCAGACATCTAAGATCAGACTCCCAGCATGATTGAGTCCTGGTGAGGGCTCTCTTCCTGGCTTGCAGAGAGCTGCCTTCTCGTTGTGTCCTCACATGGCAGAGAGAGAGGGAGAGCAGACATCTTTAGAATATTAAATCTTCCTATTACAACATGCTGTGACTTCAGGGGGTGCTGGCAACGTTTAACGAGCAGTTCTCCAGGGGAAAAAAGTGCATTCATACAGAAGTATGTAAATTTACTATAAATTTTAATGCTATAAAGAATATGTAGCACACAATTTAGAAGCAATAACAAAATATGCAAAACCCTTTATCGTACATTACATTGTCCATATAGTCTGTCAACTTTCACGGAATGCTTTCATTGATTTTTGTTGAACTGTTGTATCTGTAGCCAATCTATGGTTTGTAATTGATGAATGAGTGTAGCTCTGATATAAACGCAGGTTCCTATTTTCGTTTTCATTAATGAGTAAGAAGAAAGCCACACATGGTCTCTGTTGCATATCCTTCTTCTTTTTTTTTTTTTTACAAACCTTTAAAAATGCATAACCAGGGGGCCTGCCCTGTGACTGAGTGGTTAAAGTTCCATGCACTCCACTTCAGCAGCCTAGGTTCACAGGTCTGGGTCCTGGTGCAGACCTACACCATTCATCAGCCATGCTGTGGCGGTGTCCCACATACAAAGTGGAAGAAGATTGGCACAGATGTTAGCTCAGGGCGAATCTTCCTCACCAAAAAAAAAAAGAGAGAGAGAGCGAGGAAAAAAATGTGTAACTATTCTTAGGGCATTCAAAGACAAGCCTTTGGCCTGATTTGGCCCACTGGCCATTATTTACTGACCCTTGGTCTATGTTCTTGAGATTGTTTACATTTATGATATCTGATTGAGGAGAATACCATATAATACTGTGCATCTCTTCCCACCTCTGCGTTCAGTGACATCACATTGGTGGCTTGAAATCGGGCAGTATTTACACACCTACATCGGCAAACGCTGAAAACCACGGCTTGATTTACTGTCGGCTGACTGTCCGGACTTAAGCAAGTGATGTGGCAACTGCTGATAATGCAGATTAAACCTAAAATCTGTTACCGTTACATTGTCAGTAGCACAAAAAAATCGAGGAAATATTCTTCTAGGATTTGAAAACTGTTATCCAACTCAGCAAAGAAATCTCTCACGTCAGTTTAATGAACAGGTAAAGGTGCAACACGCATCTCCTGGTCGTGGCACCCTCATCTCCTGGTTGTGGCACCCGCATCTCCTGGTGCAGAATGTCCCCCAACACTCACTCGGCGTGGATCTGGTGGGGCTGACTCTGCCTCTCGCCCCAAGGACGGGTACATGACCCAGTCCTGGCCAACCAGGGTTACGGGGTCAGGGGTAGTCATGTGATATCATTCAGGCCAATCAGCGTGCATTCTGAGACACTTGCTAGGAGGCTGCGGCAATGAGCACTGTTTCCGCTGGGGTTGCGGAGCTGCTGAGGCCACCACGTGGAGGAGACTCAACTGAGTGGGAAGCTGACAGCAGGGCCAAGACCTGGAGAGAGAGTCTTGATGTCATCGCTGGAGCGTCCACATCTGATGGGCCCAAGTGGGATCCACCTGGAGTTTTGGTTGTGAGCCAATAAGTGATTACATCCTTTCACTCAAGCCAGCTTGAGTTTGTCTTTTTGACTCTTGACAAGCAGAGAGTGCTGACAAGCAGAGTTTTTGAATGGTCCATTCCAGACCCTGAGCCCCACTTTCCAGTTTGGAAAGTACAGACACCCTAGACCAAGGGGAATGCGTGCGGGATGGGTGTCAAGAGATCAGTGTCTTAATCTGGATTTACCTCCTCTTGAGGGCCTGACCTCAGACCGCTGGTTCTTCTCTTGGAGCCTCAGTTTCCCCATCTGTTATCTCTTCTCAAAGGCATGTAGAGATAGGCAGAGTTAGACACAAGCCTCCTTGCCGAAGGGCCATTAGCATTTTTCCTCCTGTCAGGGCATCTTCGTTCAACAGGGAGAGCCCCAAGTGGTTATCATGGAATACTTCAGCCTGTAATGGCTCATGCTGACAAATGCTTTCTCCTCCACCACTTCCCAGTGTGGTACGGAAGGGAGTTTATCCTGACCACTCACTGATGACTCAGGAAGGCTGAAAGGGAAAGAGCATGGCACATGGAGTACGCCCCCACCCCAGGTTTTACTTCTGGCTATGCCACTTCCTACCTGTGTGATGTTGGACAAGGTATTTAGCTTCTCTGAGCCTCAGTTTATTCATCTATCAAAGGGGATTATGAAAATTAAATAACACCATGCCCAGCATATAGTAGTTGCTCAATAAAAGGTAGATATTATTACTATAAAGCTCTGTGGCTTCCCACCAGATTAACGTTGATTATTAAGGTTTGACAATATCAAATGGGAATGCTCACCCACTATTGTAAAAGACCAAAGGGACTTTAGACTTACCCACAGTGTTCTGATTTTTTTGACAAAAGAATGAGTTCATGCATTTCTTTTGGAATTGTTATTCCAAAAATAAATTATTTGTGGAAGAAAACTGTGACACACACAAGGTCAAAAGGTGGGTAAACACTCAAGAGGCTCCCAGCTTCTGGCCCAGTTTTCTCCTCACAGCTTCTCTCTAAAAGGGAGTCGTATCTCGCTCCAGCCCCTTGCTGTCCTGTAGGGATGTGGGTGGCCAGATCTCGTAAATTTTTAGGACAAACCAGAAATCCAGATTTCTATGTAAAATATCCAGATTTTTAAAAGATTGTACGGAATCTTAAAAGCATTATGCTCCCTGAAATAAGCCAGACGCAAAAGGACAAGTGTTATAGGATTCCACTTATGTGATGTACCCGGAACAGGCAAATCCACAGAGACAGAACATAGAACGGAGGGTGCCAGGGGTGAGGGGAGGGCGCGTGGGGAGTTAGTGTTTAAAGGGGGCAGAGATTCCCTTTGGGAAGAAGAAGTTCTGGAGACGGAAAGTGGTGATGGTCGCACAACACTGTGAATATTCTTAATGCCACTGAATCCTGCACTTTAAAATGGTTAAAACGGAAAATTCTACGTTGCGTATATTTTACTACAATTTAAAAGTTGTATTAAAAGGAAAAAGAGAGAGAGAAAAAGGTCGTGTGGAGCAAACCAAAGTCGAGAGCCAGATGTGGCCGATTTGCAGCTCCTGGCTGGCCATCCCCATCCGGAATGCTAGATCTAGCCTGTTTCCCCTCCGCCTCCCCAAATTCTGCTCATCCTACAAGGACTGGCCCGAATGTCACCCCTGCTTCATTCCCCAAGGCTGAAGGTCCAGCAACACGGGGCCCAGGTTCCTGCAGGCCGCAGGGAGCCGGATGACCGGTGGCCCCCCCTTGAGAGCCACATCCTCCAATGTGCCATAGTCCCCAGCCCATTTCAACTCTTCTGGTCCACTTCATCCCTTCTTATCACCTCCGCCACGTGGGCCTCTGAAATTTCACCCCCCACCGACTGTGAGCTCCTTGGGGAGAGCGATGGATCCATTTTCCGGAGTTCTCACACAATTCAGTGCTGCAGCATCATGGAGTGACTCCTCCAGGCCAGGGGCCGGGCTACAGGGAAGAGGCCAGAGGAGGCCCGGTCTCAATTTATCACGGGCAGGACTTGGTGGGCTGTTGGTTGAATCCAGAGTGTCCCAACCTGGGGTCACTGACATTTTGGGTCTGATAATTCTTTGTCGTGGGGGCTGTCCTGTGCACTGTAGGGTGTTGAGAAGCATCCCTGGCCTCCCCTAGCTGCGACAGCCAAAAGTGCTTCCAGATCTTGCCAAATGTCTCCTGGGGGGCAAAACAGCCCCAACTTGAGAACTGATTTAATTCGTTGATTCATTTATCAGTAAGCGCTTTCTTAAAATCAAGATCCCAGATAGGGTCAGGGGGATCATACGTAGGTTGAAAGCTAGATACGACATTTTTTAAAAGTCAGCAGCATAATTTGGCTATGGTTACTCAGAAGTCTAAGTACTCCCTCTGCCCGTGTCATGTCAGGTCCTCCGTTCAAATCTGCAAATCTGAGCGCTTGATATTTTAAAAATGGATTGACTTCGCTTATTGAATGTTTGCTGCCACCTGGTGGTCATTTTGTTCATTGCAAACTGGGGGAAATTAAATTCAGTTCCACTAGTCAACCAGCCAACATATGGGATAAGTGGAGTCAGCAGGAGCCGGCCTACGCAGGGACCTGCCCATTGTTCCAGGACCTTAGTTTGAATTTTTACGACACCGACTTTGCCCCCACCTTTCCCACCTTTTCTAGAACTAAAGGCCCTATTTGGAATGTGTTATAATTTTTTGGGGGGGGGGGGGGAAGATTAGCCGTGAACTAACATCTGCTGCCAATCCTCCTCTTTTTGCTGAGGAAGACTGGCCCTGAGCTAACATCCATGCCCATCTTCCTCTACTTTATACGTGGGACGCCTGACACAGCATGGCTTGCCAAGTGGTGCCATGTCTGCACCCGAGATCCAAACTGGTGAACCCCGGGCCGCTGAAGCAGAACGTGCGAAGTTAACTGCTGCGCCACCGGGCCAGCCTCCATGTTACAATTTATGATCTGTGCATTTGAATTCATTTTTTGAAAATATTTTTGAGAATTTTTTCGTACACTGGAGATGAACAGACGCATTTAGGGTGCCATCAAATGGGGGCATCTTGTATTAAAGCCGCGTTGGCAAGTTTGTCTGACATTAGAAACGGAGAAAGTGATGTGACAGGGCTAAGGTCGGACCCTCCAGCAACTGTCAGCCCCGAGGAGGTCCAGGAGCGTCAGAGCTGTCGCTGTGGTGGCTCCATGTGCTGGCTGACCTCGAGGAGGGTGAATTATCTCTGAGACTCAGTTTGCAGGCTTGTGCCATGTCCCTGTCCATTTGGGCCCAGATAAAATGGTTATTCAGGGCTCAGGATTGGGCAGAAACCAAGGGGCACAAGTGTTATTAACATTAATAATATTTAATGGCGATAACAACAAAGTTTCAAGAGGCTCCAAGAGATTTCAAGTGAGCGCAGCCAGAACTTTGGTCTATTCTCACCACACAGCCAGACTCCGCCTGATAGAAGGCGTCACTCCTTTTTCCAGATCCTCCAGTGGGTCACCATTTCTCTTTGAGTAGAAGCCCAAGTCCTTATGCTGGCTCACTAGGCCCTACACGACTCCCTTCCACCAATTACATTTACCTAGTCCTGTTCCTCAGGACCATCCAGACTGTCCTGCCTCAGGGCCTTTGCACCTTCTGTGCCCCCGTGCCTGGGGTGCTCTGTCAGTGGCTCCCTCCCTCATCTCCTCAAGTCTTCACTCGCACCTCCCCCTCGGAAACCCACCCCATCCTCCTTCCCAGCTTATTTGTTTCCCGAGCATCTGTCATCCAACCTCCCACATTTTTATTTGACACGTTGTCTACCTCCCTAACAGAATGCACACTCCACGAGGGCAGGGACCTTTTTAACAGAAAAATTCTTGCTTACTGCAGACCTTAATTAACAGGGTGTATACATAAGAAATAAGCCAGAGAAGGCAAACTTGCAAATTAGAGGTCTCTGTCTTTGGAAACAGGGGCATCATTTGAAGGAAACCATCTTTAAGCCGTTACGTAGTTATTGTAAAAGAGGTATTATAATTATGGTAAAAAACGTTTAATCTTTTTTACTCAGCCAGTGAAGCAGTGTAATAATCTCACATCTTGGTTTTACCAGCTCAGAGCAATCTGATCTGTATTTCCTCGTTTCCTCTGCTTGTTATCTTACGGGCTTATTCAGTCAAGGAGGAAGCAAGGACAGTGAAGGGCAGCTGTGGGGAATTTCCCTGAACTTCAGGAGAACCGCCCTGGAGAACGAGCGTCGAGAAACGAACGGTGATGGCTGCAGTGGTTCTAACAAAAGTAAGAGTTTAATCATTGACGGTCCTGGGGGCTGAGGTCCTGGGATCCGTATCAGATGTGGCGTCTGGAGGCCTGGGGTCATTCACTGGGCCTGTCACTGGGGCCAACGCCAGTGCCCAGAGCAGCGGCCGGCACACAGGAGGTGCTCAGTGGAAGAGGAGCCAGAGGTGGCAGTGCGCCTTGGACGGGAGACCCTTGGGACTCACGGGAGCCCCCGGCGTGGAGGGAGAGGTGGGTGTGAAGGACGTGCTCCTCTTCTCTTTGAGGGACTCTGAACAGTGTGCCTTCCACCAACACTTATTGATGCCCAGGGGCAGGGCGGGGGCGGGGCGGGGCGGGGCGGGGGCAGCCTGCAGGGAGGGCAGAGGCCAGCTCGGAGGGCCCGCCGTGGAGGCGTTCACGGCCAAGCATAGCGATGGACACCCACACACCCGTCCAACACGGGGCAGCGTGGTCTGCGCCACCGCGGGGCTCCGAGAGCACCGAAGAGGGGGCGACCTGTGCCGGGAGGGAGGGTCTTGGGACCTCTGGGACCAGGAAACCTCAGTGGGGCCTGAAAGAATGAAGGGGATACCACAGGGGGCCGGGGTGTCGGGGGAGACGGCACACGACATCTTGGGGCAATAAAGATATCTTAGGTTCTTTTTTCTCCCTTCCTTCCTCCTCCCACCTTGATTGCTGGTCATGTAGTTTCTCGTGGTAGAAAAGTTATAAATTATAGAAAAGAACCAAGAAAAGCTCACCACCCAGAGATGGTCTTTGCTACCATTTTAGAGTATATTATGAATTTTTAATTATGCATGATACACGAACATACACTTCTTGTCAAAAATTAAGACATTACAGATAGGTCTCCAGTCCCCTTAGACAGCCGGCCCCACTCCTGGTCCCATCCTTCAGCCCTTGCCTCCCACGTGACCACTTCATTAGGGTAACAAATATCGTTCCAGACTGTTTTCTGTGTATGTGGAGATGTAGAGACCTTCTCCTGTTTTTTAAATTATATTTTATATTGGAAATTCAGCTTTGCGATTGCATTTACCTACTTCACATTTAAGTACTTTTTTATATACTTCCATACATACTTATAGAAAACATATTCTTTTTGTCGGTTTTTAAATTTGTTTGAACTGTATGGCTCATACCGATGTGTGACTTGCATGACATTGATTTAGGGCGGGGGGGAGGGGAAGCTCTGGAACCTGATTATATAGATTCCAGTCCCGTCTCTACTACCTCCTAGCTGTGTGACCTTGGACGGGTTACTTAACCTCTCTGTGCTTCAATTGTCTTCTTTGTAAAGGGGAGCTTTTAGTAGTTAGAATCTCCCTTCCTCAAAGAGTTGTCATGAAGACAAAATGAGATAATACGTGTCAACTATTAAAAAAGCATCTGCTATGTGGAGGGCTACAAATAAATGCTAGTTCTGATAAATTTGTTAAGACTTCTAGGACCATCTTGTTCCTGAGTGGTGAAATAGCATAATGGCTAAGACTGTGGGCTCTACAGCACAGGTGACCGCCACCTGAGTTCAAACCCCGGGACCACCACTGGCCCAGTGAACCTTGGGCAAGTTTCTTAATTTTTCTATTCTTTATCTATAAAAATGGCCAATAGTACCTGCTTATAGGGTGAGAATTACATTAATGTGCCTAAGTATCTAGAAGGGTCCTTAGACTTAAGGGTTAACTAGTAATTTTCCTTTTGTCCGCTGCCTAATATTTCAAAGAATGACAATAGTCCAGTTTTAAAAGCCATTTTTCTATTAATAGACACTTAGGCTGTTACCCATCTCCTCTCAAGTTAGTTTCTCTGCCCAGAAGTGGAATTGCTGGGTCATTGTGTATGTACATTTAAATTTCCTTTTTTTAAATGTTATTTCCTTCATTATCAATTTCTTAATATTTAAAAAATGCACACATAGTTATATTATTTTAAATAGTTGGGTTAGTAGTTTTAGCCAGTTTTTTTTTCACTTATCTATATAGCATGAATTATTTTCCAAATATCATTAACTATTCTACAGTATTTTCTTCATCCATCTTTTTATAAACATTTTATTATGAAAAATTTCAAGCATATACGAAAGCAGAGAGAATAGCAAAAGGACCCCCTGGTACCCATCCCCCAGCCTCAACAAAGGTCAGCATCTTCCACCCCCATAGGACGCTGCTAGTGACGGTTAATACACGCTGTAAATGCGCGCGGCGATGTATTCAGCCTCTTCCTTCTTGTTGGGAAATGAAGATGGTTTATGTTCTTCCTTCCAGGAGTGGATTTAAGTGTCTCGCCTTAGTGACAGGAGTACAGTTTCGCCTTCTGTTTTGGGCGTTGCCCCTCTCCCTGCTTGGCCCAGCGTGACCCTCTTCTGCCCACAGCTTTCTCAGATGCAGAGCTGGAGACAAGGATTCTGTGCATGTGATTTATTGAAGGACAATGGGAAGCAGGACCAGGAAGGGAGGGAGCCGAGCAAGGATGTGTTGTCAGGGACCCTCTACCCTCGACCTTTCCACTGGGCTGCTCTGGAGAAAAACTCAGACCACTGGCTTGTCCTGCTATGAGCATGGAGATGGGCTTTTGTTCCCTCACATCTGTCAGTCACTGGCTGTCCAGGGGTGGGGTGTGACCTGCCAGGCAGCTTAGGGGGAGGCAGAGGCCATGGGGTCAGGTGGGGGACGGTGACAGCCTGTGAGGGGGTCTGGACTGCCCACACGCCCACGTCCTGCATCCTGAGACCTTTGCTGACATCTGTGGATGAGCGAGCTTTCCTAAGAAGCTTCTGTGAGGTTAAAGCAATCTTCAGAGTTCTTGGATTAAATTGGAAGATTCGGGGTTGGCGAGGCAGGAGGCACAAAATGAATCTCTCCTCTTTTCATATCTGGCTGCAAAGCCCACAAACGCCGGAGCTCAGGCTGCAGGCAGATATAGGATGAGATGGAAGATTGGGCCACACGATGCTCAAATGGAGTTTGAGAAAGAAACAAAAAAAATCAGTCAATAAAGAGCAGCACAAGGCTGCGGGGAGAGGGGTGGAAGGGGGAGGCATGGGAGAGATTATCCTAAGCTTCGGCAGATTTTCGGACCTTTGGACACAGCTGGCAGCGGGCAGAGGAGCCGCTGAAGGGGGGCCAGTTAGATTCTGGGGTGGGGCTACTGCTTCAGGAAGGACGGGTGCACAGACGGGAGGGCAGCGTGGGACTCCCCCGGCTGCCTCAGAAAGTTCAGCTTCAGTACGCGGGGCAGGTGGGCAGGAGGGGTAAATATCCTCATCTTTAGAAGGCTGAGGCTTGACCTTCTGAAGGTCACTGGCCTGCTGTCCATCCTGCTGTAAGACACCCGGGAGCGAGAGGAGAGCAGACATTGTGATCACATCCCTGGGCTGCATCACACCAACACGTGTTTCCTTTGACTGGAATGTGGGCTGTAAGAATCAAATCTTTAAAAATCTGGGTCTCCAGGAGCACAGGACCAGTGTTCTTGCGTGGCCCCCATGGGACCATCTCAGTAATGGCTGGCCCTAAGGCCTCGGCAGCAGGCACCAGCACCCCGAGCATTCTTGCGCCACCCCGACCCGCGGGCCCCCTCCAGGGCACTGTGTGCAGTGGACCCAGTCCCCTCTCCCCACCTCCGCCCCCTCCTTGTGATCCTCCGGAACTCAGGGAGCCACTCCCTCCAGAGTCGCACGCCTCCCTCCCCAGCTAGAGCTGTCACACCTGTCCCATGCACCTGCATCAGAATACCCTGAGGGGACAAAAATGCCAATTCCTGGGCCAAAAAATGTCCGCTTCCCAGATCCCATGAATCAGAATCTCTGAGGTCAGGGCTGGCAATGCACACACACACATACACACACACAGTTTTTGAGATAAAATTACACTTATATTCAGTAAAATGTACAAATCGTAACTGCACAGTTCCGTGAGTTTTGACCAATGTACTCCCCCATGTGACCCACTCCCCAGCCAAGACGTAGAGCGCGTCCATCGCCTCCCAGTCAGCTCTCCACCCCTCCCCCAGCCACCACCACTGCTCCGATTTCTATCCCGTATTAGTCTGTTCACAAACTTCAAATAAATGGAATCATAGAGCATGTATGTCTTTGTTCCAGCTTCTTCCACTCAGCCCAATGTCTTAGAAACTCATCCACATTGTTGCATCATCCATAGTTTATTCCTTTGTATTTCTGAGTAGTATTCCACAGTGCACATGCCCCGCGGCTGGCCTATCCCTTGTTCTTTGATGGGCGTTTAGGTTGGTTCCGGTCTGGGCTACTATGAAGTTGCTACGAGCTCTCCTGTTCAAGTCCTTTTGCGGACATGCGTTTTCATGTCTCTCGGGTAAACACCTAGGAGTGGAACTGCTGGGTCTTTATTAGAATCTGCCAAAGTGTTTTCCAAAGTGGTTGTAGTGTTTTACACTCTGCCCGGCAGAATATGAGAGTTCCTGCTCCTCCACATTCCTGTCAACACTTGGCATTGTCAGGCTTTGAAGTTGTAGCCTTTCTAGTGGGTACAATGTAGTATCTTGTTGTGGTTTTAGTTTAGATTTCCCTGATTACTAGTGATGTTGACTATTTTTTGTGTGTTTATTGGCATTTTTATGTCCTTTTTCTTGAAGTGTCTATTCAAGCCTTTTGACTATTTAAAAAAATTGGATTGTTTGAGAAATTCTTTATATATTCTGGATATACGTCCTTTGTCGTTTATATGTATTCGGAAATTCCCTTTCAGTCTGTGGCTTGCCCTTTCACTTTCTTACCGGTATCTTTTGATGATCAGATGTTTTTATTTTTGATGAAGACCAGTTTGTTGTCTTGTCCATTTTGATTAGGGCTAGTTTTCTAAGAATCTTTGCCTAGTGACTGTATTTTTAACAAGCGTCTCAGGTGATTCTGTTGTGCACTAAAATTCCCACTGCTCTCAGAGAATGGTGCATTGTTGGGCATTTTCCCCTGCAGGCACCATCCTCCCAACACACATGGATGCACGTGCACACACACACACACACGCACACTCACACAGCTGCCACGTGGAACAAGCAACCCAGAACATATGAACCTAAGACATGATGAGTCAGAGACAATGGATTTGCCCCCAATATTCATCTACTTCCTCTTACTAAGAACCCAACAATGATCTGGGACATGGACATCCAGCCAAGACTACATTTCCCAGCCTCCCTTGCAGCCAGGGGTAGCCATATGACAAAGTTTTTCCAATGGCTGGTAAGTGGAAGTGGATGTAAAACTTCCAGAATGTGGGGGCCCATCCCATGGCCTAGTGGTTTATGTTTGGTGCACTCCACTTCAGTGGATCTATGCCACTTGTCAGCAACCATGCTGTGGCAGCGATCCACATACAAAATAGAGGAAGATTGGCATGGACGTTAGCTTAGGGTGAATCTTCCTCAGCAAAAAACAAAACAAAACTTCGGGAATGCATCCTTAAAAGCGACAGGGAGCTCCTTTAGGTAACTGTCCTCCTTCCTGCTGGCTGGAACCTGGGCATAATAGCTGGAGCTTAAGCAACCATCTTGGGCAGCGAGGCAGGATGCTAAGGACGGTGGAGCAAAAATGCAGAAGGAGCCTGGGTCCTTGAAGACTGTGGAGCTACCCTCTGGTCGGGATGGCCTCCTCAGGCTGTTCTTGTGCGACAGAAAAATAATGTCTCATCTTGTTTGACAAGATGGTGTTGATGTGTTATCATTACTGTTTCTTGTTTGTTTTATGCACCTGAATCACATACTAACTATTACACTTGGCTGTTTTCCTGTGAGGAGATAGGAGAAAATCAACTCTTTATTCTTTGGTTAATGGTTGCTGACCAAAAAAAAAAGGCAAAGCAAAACAAAAACCAAACACCAATTAATTTGTCTCAGGAATTTACCTTGTCACACCTTATTTGGAAGGAAGTTTAGGAATCTGGAACATTCCAGCAGCCTCTAGAGTTTTCAAAGCACTGCCACACTCATCTTTCCACGGAGTCTCATTGCACCCTGCCAGGTGGGTTGGATGAGCATTACTGACTCCCCTGACACACCGTGGAGCTGGGAACAGGAAGGCAAATGACCTGCTCCCAGTTCCAAACAGGCCACAGGCAGAGTTCAGACCCCCTGACATTTTGCCCGGGGCATCATGGGAATGCCTGAGAGCCACAGTGGTACAGCGGGGCCTGGAAATGAAGCATCTCAGAGGGCAAAGGTGAAACCCCATTCTAATCTCAGTGGGGTGTGCCAGGGCGGGCACCAGGGAGAGGCAAGGAGGTGCCCACTGTCAGGTGCCACCCCCGCACTGGCACAACCCTCGCTGCCTCTCTTGCCTCACCCGAGTCCGTGTTGTGGGGTGTGCAGCCAAACTGTTTGTCCCCAGACATCAGCACCTCACTCCCCAATACCAGTTCTGAAAAGAGAAGCGTGTGGTAGCAAGACCCTGGGTGGCAGCATTACAGCAGCCTGGGTTCAAATCCTTTTTATGTTCTTTAGCTACACGACCTTGGCAACTTCCTCAGCTCAGCCTTCTTTCCTCCTCGGAAACATGGGGATAGTGTGAAAGAGTTGCTGGAAGGATTGAATTAAACAGCACAGGGGCTGGCCCTGTGGCCGAGTGGTTAAGTTCACGCAATCTGCTTCAGCGGCCCAGGGTTTCACCAGTTTGGATCCTGGGCACGGACCTAGCACCGCTCATTAGGCCATGCTGAGGCGGCGTCCCACATACCACAACCAGAAGGACCTAAAACTAGAATATACAGCTATGTTCTGAGGGGCTTTGGGGAGAAGAAGAAGAAGAAGAAGAAGAAATAAGAAAATTGGCAACAGATGTTAGCTTACATGCCAATATTAAACCAAAAAAAACAGCATCAAGTGTCTGGCACATGCAGTTCCTTTCCCCTAACCTTCCCTTTGTTATCATAGTGATCTCCAGTGTTCATTGTCCCAGAGAAGCAAGAAATTGTTAATTCAATGTAGTATATTAATGATGCACCTTCCGGGTGTAGAGTGTGGTGCTAAGATTATTCACTAGGTAGAGATCCAGCAGCCCCCATCCAGCCGTCCAGTCAGGAGCAGCTCTGGCTGACAAACCCCCGTGCTCCTCGCTGGCTGAAGGGCAGGCAGGGAGCAAGGAGCCCCCTTTGCCAGAGGAGATCAAAATAGATCCTCCAGAAAGGACGGCAGCTGGTGAAACAAACCAACGGGCTCACCCGAGCCCAGTGAACCCACAACACAGAACTTCTTCCCATTCTTCTTGGGTTATTGTGTTTGTTCCATTCACGTGACACAGCTATTAAGTGCTTATTCTATATAAGGCCTTGCGTGGAAATGAACGTATTCTAATTTTATTTGCAGTAGTTAATTTCAGAAAAAAACAAACATTGATTCTTTCCAGGATAGAGTTTACGAACACACCATAGAAATTGACTATTTTAAAAATTGAGACCATATTGGATAAAAACTCTCCCTTCAGACCTTCCGTTTAAACCGAACCCTGAAATTAAAGATACTAAAGACCAGACTTTTCATAATACAAAATCGAATGCATGACAAAAAGTAAATGCTGCAAAGACACTTATGGATTCAAAAAGAAAACATATTTTTCCATTAAAAAATTACATTATCAGCCAGATGGATAAAGAAAGTTTTGTTCTTACCTGAGTGCCCTATCTCTTTCCTGACTTTTTCAGGACAATTTTCTATTTTCTACCCAGAAAAGAATGAGACATCTAAGACGGACCTCAGTCGGGGGCTGCAGCCTGGCGTGGGGAGGTGAGAAACGGTCTGCAGGACGGCGACCTCCGGCACCGGTGCACGGGTCTGAGCTCCGCCGGGGACAGCGTTTACAGTCCTCTCTCTCCAGACAGGATAAGGTGTGGCCGCACCACAGTTTCCGGAAATGCTTCCAGTGCCCCGTAAAGTGACGGAACTGCTGACCACCAGGACAGGGCACATATAGGAGCTGGCCCTGCCCTCTATGCCGAGCACCACTGTTGGCCCTAGTTGGGGCCAAATGCCAGGGATGCCAATTCTACTCGAGAAATTCGGGCTCTGCCCTCCAGCATAGTTGATAATTTGGGAGGCTGGCGGCTCCATTCTGAGGGTCCCCTGGCAGGTGGGACGTGCAGGACCTTTTTCATCTAACATTCCCGGAGCGCCCCCTGGTGGGCATAACGCTGAACAGGCCACGCCACGGCCCTCGGGGCTTCCAGCCTGGTTCAAGGCGTTGACGGTCGCAGCGTCCTGTGATGGGTGGAGTGGGGTGGAGTGGGGTGGAGTGGGGTGGGGTGGGGGCGGCAGCTTTGTCCTGCTGGGTGGAAGAAACCTCTGCTCAATTCTAGGGCATTGTGGCAACAGGCCCCGCCGGAAATAAAAACAGTTAATACTCACTGAGCCCCTACTTCATGCAAGACTCTGCTCTAAGCCCTTGACATGTATTAATTAATTTAATCCTTAGAACAACCCTTCATGGTGGATTATTATTATCCCCACAAGAATACCCAAAACGTGAAAGAGGTAATCCTCCCAAAGTACACTGGGGTGTTCTTAGGTATAGTTACCAAGGAAGGGAGAATGAACGGTGGGATGCCCCAAAGCCCCCATGTCCGTTACAGTTCACCATACTTGTTGCTGATCTTAATTTTCTCCTGGGTTTGCAGAGGAGGACCGAGTCCTCTGCTTACTAAGAGTGGTAACAGCTAGAAGTCTGTTTCTGTTTTCTACTTTCCCTCTTGGGGACACTGTTCTTTTATCATTTACGTTTTGTTCTGTTTTCCCCTGAACCTCCAGCTGCAAATACACTTAATAATCAACCACCACAGAGCCCCTGACAGATGGGCCTCGAAGCAGATGGCTCCATTGAAAGGCAGCAACTGAAAATGGAGGGTAATTTGAACCAATCAAGAAGATGGGGTCTCTCGGAGGCAAAGTTTGTACAGAAACTGAAACCGGATCCCCTAAGCTCCTTTGGTACGTTTTTAACCCACAGATGAGCCTTCCTGGGGGTGGATCCAACTTTCTTTTTAACATCTGGAACATTGAAAAGGAAGAGAGAGAAGCCCCAGGGACTTGTCAATCAAGTTCACTTTTCTTTTGGCAAATTCAGCATCAGTGACAAATTGCGCAATTTGACATAAACAAAGTTGATAGATGTCGGCAAAGCTGTTTTGAAACAGCAGCCATGGAGAGATGTGTAGGATGGGTTTTTCCACTCAACAGTCAGTATGTTTAATAACAAATAAAACAACCAGATGTTTAAAAACTCCTACCACCTTCACAATGTCATCTGATAGTTAGCTCTGATGATTAACGAGAATGTGGGATTCGTTCCAATCCCAATTCAGAAAGTTGACAGTAAAGTCCATTTAAGGACCTCGCTGGATAGCTCTCGTTACAATCCGTGAAGGCTTCTAAGTTCATCTCTAAGCCTTTCTGGGACTCGAAAACACCGGCCTTGATCTCAGAAGACTCGAGTGGAGGAGCTGGTCTGCCACCACTTCCCTGTGTAACGTTGGGGAAGTCACTTAACCCGCCTGGAGTTTCAGTTGCCCACAAATATGAATGGTAACCAGCCCTGCCCTGCCTACCTCTGGGTTGTCCAAGGTTCAAGTGCAATGTGAGATGTGAATTGCTTTTTCTTTCATTTGAAGTTTATTGCTCTTTTTATTGAGAAATAATTTCATCTGGTAAAGTGCACAAATCTTAAGTGCACAGCTCAATACATTTTCACATATGCATTTTACGTAGGTATTGCCAGTCAGATCAAGCTATAGGATATTTTTGGCACCCTGAAAAGTTTCCTGTGCCTTTCCCAGTCCATACTTCCAAGGAAAGACTGTTCTTGCCTCTATCACCATAGATTAGTCTTGCCTGTTCTTGAACTTGATATAAATAGGATCACGTAATACAGTGGGGCCTCTGGATCAACAGATTCTGCCTGCACAGCTTCACCCAACCTTGCTCAGATGGAAAAGCCTAGGATGGTTGCATTTGTACTGAACGTGTACAGACTTTTTTCTTGTCATTATTCTCTGAACGATGCAATGTAACCACTATTTACATAACATATACTTTTATTAGGTATTATAAATAACCCAGAGATGATTTAAAATGTAGGAGAGGAGGATGTACGTAAGTTATATGCAAATACTATGCCATTTTATGTACGGGACTTGAGCGTATGCAGATTTTGGTATCCACAGGGGTCCTGGAACGAATCCCCCGTGGATAGCAGTCGGCTGTATGTATTGTTTTATGTCTGGCTTTCAATTGACATAGTGGATTTGCGATCCGTTTATACTCATGCAGGAATCAGTAGTCTGTTCCCTTTTGTTGTGAATAGCGTTGCATTGTACAGCATTACCACAGTTTGTTTATCCGTCCTCCTGTTGATGGATACCTGGGTTGTTTCCAGTTTGGGCTGATTATGAATAGAGCTGCTATGAGCATTTTTGTACAAGTGTTTTTGTGTAAATGTTTTCATTTCTCTTGAGTAAATACCTAGGAGTAGAATGGCTGGGGTATGGGGTAGCTGTGTGTTTAACTTTTTTAGAAGTTGCTAGTTTTCCAAAGTGGTTCCAAAGTTGGAGAACATATCTTTAAATGTCACAGGTCTGTCACAGCTCTGACAGAGCCCAAGGATTATGATCCATTTTATAGAGTAAGAGCTGTCTATCCTCTTTGACCAGAAACATCTTCACTGCTGCCACGATGGAGTTCACACTAAGGATGGACGAGCAGAGAGATGGAGAGAACTGAGTCCTTGGACACCGGGAGCTCCTGAATCGACTGACCTGACATCTTACTGCCAAACGTCTATTTAGAGTAGATAATAAATTTCCTTACTGTTCAGGCCAATTTCAGTTGGTTATTTGGAGCTCAAGCATCCTGACTGACACAGCACATGGTCCCAGCGTTCCTCCACTGGGCCTGGGCCTGCTCTCAGCATCCTTAGCACAGAACTCCTGGTAGACCCAACAATTGCCAGGAGCTAGTTTTCTAGTGAAAGCCTATTTGTCTTCCCTGATGATGCCAAGTCACCTTTTGTGCAGCTGAAATTAAAACTCATCTGGAGTGCAAAGTAAGAAGCTTCCTTTTTAAGCTTTTAATGACTTTTAAAGAATACTGCTGATCACTCAGCCACAGATCACAAAGCTTTGTGTAATTTGCTGCCACCCACTAAGAACCCATCTCTGGCAGCAGCAGCTCAAGATAGGAGGCAATCATGGAGCTGGGTTCTGCCTGTCATTTAAGATAGATTTCCTGCTTTCCTTCTGTGTACCACATGCTGGGCATTGTGGGGTACCAAGGAGCTAAAACTGGGTTCCAGACTGCAAACATTTGGGGGAGGGGAAGTGATAGGAATTCTGGGTAGCAAAAATATTTAATATTCCACAGTAAAGGGGATATTTTACTTTATTATTTTTTTACTTTTATTATAGCATAATGAATAATATATGTGTTGTAAAGTGCACAAATCTTAAATGTGCAGCTCGATGAATTTTTAAAAAGTGAATACATCCATGCACTCAACATCCAGATTAAGAAACAGAACATTCACAGACCTCAGAAGTTCTCTCCTTTTCCTTCCTCGTCAACAACCCCTCCTCCGTTCAAAATGACCACCATTCTGATGTCTGTCAGCATAGATCAGTTTTGTCAGGTTTGAACTTTATATAAATGGAGTCCTACTTTTGTGTCTGGCATCTTTTGCTTACCATTCCATCTGTGAGATTCATTCACATTGTTTGTGGATGTAGCTCATTCTTTTAGTTACTGCAGTGTTTTGTTATATGACCACACCATAATTTATTTATCTGTTCTTTTGTTAATGGACGTTTCCACTTTGGGGCCAGTACAGATAAAGATGCTATGAACATTGTTATACATGGCTTTTGGTGAAAATATGTACACATTTATGCTGGAGACAGATAGAAAGAAAGGTAGGTAGGCAGGTTAGATAGATAGATAGATAGATAGATAGATAGATAGATAGATAGACAGACAGACAGACAGACAGACAGATAGATAGATAGATAGACAGACAGACAGACAGACAGACAGATAGATAGATAGATAGATAGATAGATAGACAGACAGATAGATAGGTAGGTAGATAGATAGAGATGGTTGGATGAAACATACATATATACATATCCATGTCATACATACATACATAGAATTGTCGGGTCATAGAGTACATGTGTATTCAGCTTTAATATATTTTGCCAGTTTTCCAAAGTGATTGTTCCTATTGACAACCCCTCAGCAGTCTATGATGGTCCCAGTTGCTCCACAACCTTAAAAAAAATTTTTATACACATGACATAGTTTACCATCTTAACCATTTTCAAGTGTACGGTTCAGTGGTATTAAATACTTTCGTAATGTGTAACCATCACTATCATCTATCTCCATAGCCCTTTTTACCTTGTAAAACTGAAATTCTGTCCCCCGTTAAACAACAATCCCCATTCCCACCCCCACTCCCCAGACCCTGGCAACCACCATTCTACTTTTTGTCCCTGTGATTCTGGCTACTCCAAATACTCTAAGTATGCTATAAGTGGAATCATACAATATTTGTCTTTTTGTGACTGCCTTATTTTAGTTAGTATGCCTTCAAGGTTCATCCATGTTGTAGCAGGTGTCAGAATTGCCTTCCTGTTTAAGGCTGAATGGGACGATTTTGTCTTTTTTATGGCTGTGTAGTATTCCATTGTACATATAAATCACATTTGCTTATCCTCTCACTCATCCTTTGATGGACACTTGGGTTGCTTTCACGTTTTGGCTATTGTGAATAATGCTGTTAACATGGGTGAACAAATATCACTTTGAGTCTCTGCTTTCAATTCTTTGGGGTGTATACCCAGAAGCAGAATTGCTGGATAATATGGAAATTCTATTCTTAATTTTTAAGGACCCTCCGTACTGTTTTGCAAAGAGGCCGTACCATTTTACATTCCCACCAACAGTGCACAAGGGTTCCGATTTCTCTACATCCTCACCAAGACTTTTTTTTTATAGTAATCATCCTAATGAGTGTGAGGTGGTAGCTCCTTGTGGTTTTGATTTGCATTTCCCTAATGATTAGTGATGCTGAGCATCTTTTCACGTGCTTATTGGCCATCTGTAGATCTTCTTTGGAGAAATGTCTATTCAAGTCTTTTGCCTGATTTTTAATCAGGTGGTTTGTTTTTTGTTGTTGAGTTTTAGGAGTTCTCTATAAATCATGGATATTAAACCCTTATCAGATATATGATTTACAGATATATTCTCTCATTCTGTGGGTTGCCTTTTTACTTTGTGGATAATGTCTTTTGATGCATAAAATTTTAAAATTTTTATGAAGTCCAATTTGTCTATTTTTTCTCTTCTTGTCTGTGCCCTTGGTGTCATATCCAAGAAATCATTGCCAAATCCAATGTCATGAAGATTTGACCTATTTTTTCTTCTAAGAGTCTTATAGTTTTAGGTCTTACACTTAAGTGTTTGATCCATTTGGAGTTAATTTTTGTATATGGTGTTGGTGAGGGTCCAGCTTCATTCTTTTGCAGGTGGATATCCAGTTTTCCCAGCACCATTTGTTGAAAAGACTGTTCTTTCCCTATTGAATCACGTTGGCACTCTTGTCAAAAGTCATTTGACCATATGTATGAAAATTTATTTCTGGGTTCCCTGTTCTCTTTTTTCTGGGCTGGCTTTCTATTCTATTCCATCGCTCTGTATGTCTGTCTTTATGCCAATAACACACTGTTCTGATTGCTGCAGCTTTACGGTAAGTTTTGAAATCAGGAATGTGAGTCCTCCAGCTTTGTTCTTTTTTGAGAGTATTTTGGCTATTTAGGGTCGCTTGAGATACCATGTGAATTTTAGGGTGAGTTTTTCTATTTCTGCAAAAAATATCATGGAGATTTTGATAGAGATTGCATTGAATCTGTAGATCGCTTTGAGTAGTATTGACATCTTAACGATATTGTCTTCCAATCCACGAAAATAGGATGTGTTTCCACTTATTTATGTCTTCTTTAATTTCTTTCACCAACGTTTTGTAGTTTTCATTGTGTAAGTTTTTCACCTCCTTGGTTAGTTCCTAAATATTTTATTGTTTTGGACACTATTTTAAATGGAATTGTTTTTGTGATTTTCTTTTCAGATTGCTCATTGTTAGTGTATGGCAATGCAACTGATTTTTGTGTGTTGACTTTGTGTCCTACTGTTTTGCTTAGTTCATTTATTAGTTCTAACAGTTTTTTCTAACAGTGGACTCTTTAGGGGTTTCTACATATGAGGTCATATCGTCTGTGAGCAGAGATGGCTTTATTTTTTCCTTTCTGATTTGGATGCCTTTGATTTCTCTTTCTTGCCGAATTGCTGTGGCTAGAACCTCCATGACTGTATTGAACAGAAGCGGCAGAAGTGGACATCCTTGCCTTGTTCTCGATCTTAGAGGAAAAGCTTTCAGCTTTTCACAATTGAGTATGATGTTTGCTGTGGGGTTACCATATATGGCTTTTATTATGTTGAAGTACTTTCCTTCTGTTCCTAGTTTGTTGAATGTTTTTATAATGAAAGGGTGTTGAATTTTGTCAAATGTATGTTACGCATCAATTGAGATGATCATGTCATTTTTCCTCTTTATTCTGTTAATATGGTGTCTTACACTGATCAATTTTCATATGTTGGAACACCCTTGCATTCCACAAATAAATCCCACTTGGTCATGGTGTATAATCCTTTTAAGATGCAGCTGAAGTTGGTTTGCTAGTATTTTGATGAAAACTTTTGCTTGTACTGTCTTTGTCCGGCTTTGGTATCAGGGTAATGCCGGCCTCATAGAATGAGTTAGGAAGTGTTCCCTCCTCTTCAACTTTTTGGAAAAGTTTGAGAAAGATTGGTATTAGTTCTGCTTTAAATATGTGGTAGAATTCACCAGTGAAGCCATTGGGCCCAAGACTTTTATTTGTTGGGAGATTTTTGATTTCTGATTCAATTTCCTTACTAGATAGGTCTAATCAGATTTTCTATTTCTTCTTGAGTTAGTCTTGATGGATTTTGCATTTCTAGGAATTTGTCCATTTCACGCAGGTTATCCAATTTGTTGGTGTGTGGTTGTTCACAGTATTGTCTTATAATTCTTATTTCTGTAGAATCAATAGTAATGTCCCCACTCCCATATCTGATTTTAGTAATTTGAGATTTCTCTCTTTTTTCTTAGTCTATTTAGCTAAAGTTTTGCCAATTTTGTTGATCTTTTTAAAGAAGCAACTTTTGGTTTCATTGACTTTCTCTATTGTTTCTCTATTCTTTATTTCATTTAACTCTACTCCAGTCGTTATTATTTCCTTCTTTCTGCTAATTTTGGGTTCTTCTTCTTCTAGTTCCTTAAACTGTATGGTTAAATTGTTGATTTGAGATCTCGCTTGTTTTTAAAATTTTTTTTATTTCATTGAGGTCTCATTGGTTTATAACATTGTGTAATTTCAGGTGTAAATTATTATTTTTCAACTTCTGTGTAGACTGCGTCATGCTCACCACCAATAGTCTAGTTTTTATCATCATACATTGTGCCCCTTTACCCCTTTTCCAAGCCCCCGCCCACTTCCCCTCCGGTAACCACTAATCTGTTCTTTTTGTCCATGTGTTTGCTTAGCCTCCACGCATGAGTGAAATCAAATGGTGTTTGTTTTTCTCAGTCTGGCTTATTTTGCTTAACATTATACTCTCAAGGTCCATCCATGTTTTTGCAAATGGGAAGATTTTGTCTTTTTTGATGGCTGAGTAGTATTCCATTATGTGTGTGTGTGTGTATATATCTATACACCACATCTTCTTTATCCAATCATCAGTTGATGGTTGCTTGGGTTGCTTCCATGTCTTGGCTATTGTGAATAATGCTGCAATGAACATAGGGGTGCATAGATCTCTTTGTATTGTTGGTTTCATGTTCTTTGGATAAATACCCAGTATTGGGATAGCTAGATTGTATGGTATTTCTATTTTTAATTTTTTGAGAAAACTCCATTCTGTTTTCCATAGTGGCTGCACCAGTTTGCATTCCCACCAGAAGTGTATTAGAGTTCCCTTTTCTCCACAGCCTCTCCAACACATTATTTCTCATCTTGTTAATTATAGCCTCTCTGACCAATGTGAGATGGTATCTCATTGTAGTTTTGATTTGCACTTCCCTAATAACTAGTGATGTTGAACATATTTTCATGTGCCTGTTGGCCATCTTATATCTTCTTTGGAAAAAATGTCTGTTCATATCATCTGCCCATTTTTTGATCAGGTTTTTTGTTTTTTTGTTGTTGAGTTGTATGAGTTCTTTACATATTTTGGAAATTAACCCCTTATCAGATATATGACTTGCAAATGTCTTCTCCCACTTGGTGGGTTATCTTTTCATTTTGTTTATGGTTTCCTTTGCCTTGAAGATTTTTAGTCTGATGTAGTCCCATTTGTTTATTTTTTCTTTTTTTTCCCTTGCCTGAGTAGACAGGTAATGGTATTTGAAAAGATGTTTCTAAGACACTTTATTTATTTCAATTATTTCTGCTCTAATTTTTACTATTTCCCTCCTTCTGCTGACTTTAGGCTGTTTGTTCTTCCTTTCCTAGTTCTGTTAGGTGTAATTTAGGATTATTTCTTTTGCAATTTTTCTTGTTTGTTGAGGTAGGCCTGTATTGCTATAAATTTCCCTCTTAGTATCACTTTTGCTGCATCACATGAGAGTTGGTATGTTGTATTTTCATTTTCATTTGTCTCCAGGTATTTTCTGATTTCTCCTTTGATTTCTTGTTTGATCCAGTGGTGGTTCACTAGCATGTTGTTTTGTCTCCACATATTTGTGACTTCCCCAGATTTTTCGTCACAGTTGATTTCTAGTTTCATAGCATTGTGGTCAAAAAAGATGCTTGATATGATTTCAATCTTCTTAAATTTATTGAGGCTTGCCTTGTTTCCCAACATATGGTCTATCTTTGAGAATGTTCCATGTGCACTTGAGAAGAATGTGTATTCTGCTGTGTTTGGATGGAGTGTCCTACATGTATCTATTAAGCCCATCTGGTCTATTATTTCATTTAAGGCTGCTGTTTCCTTGATGATTTTCTGTCTGGATGATGTGTCCATTGATGTAGTGGGTGTTGAGGTCTCCTACTGTTATTGGGTTGCTGTCAATTTCTCCCTTTAGGTCTGTTAATAGTTAGTTTATATACTTTGGTGCTCCTATGTTAGGTGCATACATATTCATAAGTGTTATGTCCTCTTGGTGGAATGTCCCTTTTATCATTATATCCTGCCCTTCTTTGTCTCTCATGTCTTTTTTTATCTTTAAGTCTGCTTGTTTGATATAAGTATGGCAACATCTGCTTTCTTTTGCTTGCCCTTTGCTTGGAGTATCGTCTTCCATCCCTTCACTTTGAGCCTGTGTTTGTCTTTAGAGCTGAGACGTGTTTCCTGGAGGCAACATATTGTTGGGGCTTGTTTTTTAAATCCATTCAGCCACTCTGTGTCTTTTGATTGGAGAATCCAATCCATTTACATTTACAGTGATTACTGACATATAAGGGCTTAATACTGCCATTTTGTCTCTTATTTTCTAGTTGTTCTATATTTCCCTTATTTCTCTTCCCTTGTATTTCTGACTGCCATTTCAATTTGGTGGTTTTCTCTGATGGCTTTCTCAGTTTTCTCTTTCTTTGTGTCTTGTGGCTGTGCCCTGATTTTTTTGTTTAGTGGTTACCATGAGGTTTGTATAAAAGATCTTATAGATGAGATAGTCCTTTTTCTGATAACCTCTTATCTCCATTAGCCTAAGCAGGTTCCACCCCTTTCCCCTTCCCCTTCTAAGTTATTGTTGTCACAAATTGTTCTTTTCTGCGTTGTGAGTTGGTGACTAAATGGAAGTGTTTACGGTTGTTTTTGGTGCTTTCTTTCTCTTTGTCTTTTATGTTATAATTAAGTATTTACTAACCTATTCTGATATAGAGCTGCCATTTTCTGATGCTATCTATTTATCTCCTTGCTCAAGGTTTTGTAAACCTTTGCTTTTTAGTTTCACATGGGAGGGCTCCTTTCAACATTTCTTGTAAGGCAGGCTTAGTGGCACCGAACTCCCTCAGCTTTTGTTTATCTTGGAAAGCTTTTATTTCTCCATCATATCTGAAGGATAGTTTTGCTGGATAGAGTGTTCTTGGCTGAAAGTTTTTGTCTTTCAGTATTTTGAATACATCATTCCATTCTCTCCTAGCCTGTTAGGTTTCTGCTGAGAGTCTGATTGGGGTTCCTTTGTAGATTATTCTCTTCTGCCTTGCTGCCCTCATTATTATTATTTTTTTTTGTCATTGACTTTTGCCAGTTTTAATATTATATGCCTTGGAGAAGGTCTTTTTGCATTGGTGTAATTAGGAGTTCTATTGGCTTCATGCATTTGTAAGTCCAATTCCTTCCCCAGGTTTGGGAATTTCTCAGCTATTATTTCTTTGAACAAGCACCTTTCTCCCCCCTTTACTCCCTCTGGTAGACTTATAATCCTTATATTGTTTTTCCTGATTGAGTTGAATATTTCTCAAAGAATTTCTTCATTCTAAACAATCTTAGTTCTCTCTCCTCTTCCACCTGAAGCATGTCTAGATTTCTAGCCTATAATTCACTAATTCTGTCCTCCATAATGTCAGTTCTATTTTTTTATAGATTCCAAATTATTTTTTTGTTTTATTTATTTTATTTTATTTTTATTTATTTATTTATTTTTGTGAAAGATTAGCCCTGAGCTAACTGCTGCCAATCCTCCTCTTTTTGCTGAGGAAGACTGGCCCTGAGCTAACATCCGTGCCCATTTTCCTCTACCTTACATGTGGGACACCTACCTCAGCATGGCTTGCCAAGCAGTGCCATGTCCGCACCCAGGATATGAACTGGCAAACCCTGGGCTGCCGAAGTGGAACGTGCACACTTAACTGCTGCGCCACTGGGCCAGCCCCTAGATTATTTTTTATCTCATTGTGTTCTTCATATCCAGACTTTCTGTTTTGTTTTATTTTTAGAGTTTCCATCTCTTTGGTGACGTATTCTTTCTGCTCATTAATTTTGTTCCTGAGCTCACTGAACTGTCTTTCTGAGTTTTCTTGTAACTCGTTGAGTTTCTCTATGACAACTATTTTGAATTCTGTAGTTTAAGCTGTAAATTTCTGTGACTTCAGGATCAGTTTCTGGAGACATGCCATTTTCCTTGTGTTCTGAAGTGTTACTGTAGTTCTTCATGGTGTTTGGTGAATCAATCCTCTGTCAGTGTCTTTGTGGTAGTATCCGGTCACAGATTACACCTGCTACCACTGTGGGGGGTGGGGAGGGGCGTGGGAGCAGGAGCTGCATTTTCTGATCCCACCCCATGTGCTGGAAGTTGTGCTGGTAGGGTTACTTTTCATTTGCGTACTGGCTGCGGACACTTGACAGGTCACACATTCATGTGCAAGCAGGGCCTCTGTGCCCCAACAGCAGGTCACTCTGGTGTGGAACTGCTGTGCACAGCAAGGCAGGGGATCAGCCAAGCTGGTGCACCAGGAGGGAGTGGTGGGCGCTTTCCTTCATGCATGTGGGCCAGCTTTGTGCTCATAGGTGGTTCAGCTGAGCTGCTAGGCTTGGTGGGGGCTTCTTCACTAGAGCTGAGCTGCACCATTCAGTGGGGAGTGTTCCCATGAGGAGGGCTGCTGTGGCACAGTGGATGCTCCTGTGGGCTGGGCTGTCACTCCAAAAGCATAAGTGTTCTCATGTAGGCCAGGCTACCCCTGCCTCCCGTTACAATCATACTGGCCACTGTGTGAGGACCTGCAACCTAGATCACTGGCGCCAGGGAGGGGGAGAGGTCTGCTCACCTAGTTCCACTGCTTCCTGGGGATCCAGTCCCCCCACCTTCAGATGTATAGCTGCACGGATCTCTCAGGCATCCTACTGTGCTGTTTAGGGAATCCTCTGTTGCTTAACGAATGTCCATTTAGTTGTAACTTAGAGGGGAGAGACAAAGGGAGCAACTCACTCTGCCATAATGTTGACATCACTCTTGCTTGCTTTTTCTAAATTTAAGTGTTTATAGCTATAAATTTCCCCCTTACTGCTTTCACCACATCCCATAAGTTTTGATATACTGTGTTTTCATTTTCATTCATCTCTAAGTATTTTCTAATTTCACTTGTAATTTCTTCTTTGATCCATTAGCTGTATAAGAGTATGTTATTTAATTTCCATGAATTTTTTAATTTTCTGGTTTTATGTCTGTTGTTGATTTCTAATTTCATCCTGTTGTTGTTGGAGAAGATACTTTGTATAATATCTATCTTTTAAAATCTATTGAGACCTAATTTGCGGCCTAATATATGGTCTATCCTAGAAAATGTCCCACAGGCACTTAAGAATATGTATTCTGCTGTTGTTCTGTCTTTTGTAAAGTGTTCTGTATCATGTCCGTTAGACCTAGTTGGTTGATTGTGTTGTTTAAGTCCTCTATTTCGTTACTTGTATTCTGTCTGGTTGTTCTGTCCATTATTGAGAGTGGTTATTCAAGTCTCCAGTTACTATTGTAGTTTTTTGTAGTAGTATTGCGTTGTAGTATTATTATTGTGGTGTCATTGTATTGCTGTTTACTTCTCCCTTCATTCTATCAGTATTTGCTTCACAGATTTTGCTGGTCTGTTATTAGGTACACAAATGTTTGTAATTGTTGCATATTCTAGCTATACTGAATCTTTTATTAATATATAGTATTCTTCTTTGTCTCATAATTTTTCTTGATTTAAAATCCATTTTGTCTGATATCAGTATAGCCACTCCTGCTCTATTTTGGTTATTATTTACATGGATTATTTTTTTCCATTCTTTCACTTTCAGTCTTTGTCTGCCTTCAGATCTAAAGTGTGTCTCTTTCAGACAGCATATAGTTGGATCATGTATTTTTATCCATCCTGCCATTCTCTGTCTTTTGATTGGAAAGTTTAATCCATTTACATTTAAAATAATTGCTGGTAAGGAGAGACTAACTTTTGTCATTTTGCTGTTTTCTATATGCCTTACAGCGTTTTTGTGCCTCACTTCTGCATTATCATCTTCTTTTGTGTGTAGATTTTGTAGTGAAACATTTAAATTCCTTTCTCATTTCCTTTTGGGTATATTCTATAGCTGTTCTTTGTGGTTACCATGGGGATTATGTTTAACATTCTAAAGTTATAACACTCCAATTTGAATTATACCAGCTTAACTTTAATAGCATACAAAAACTCTGCCCTTTTACAGTTTCATCCCTACCCCTTTCGGTTGCTAATGTCACAAAATTACACCTTTATACATTATGTGCCCCAAAATATGAAATAATTCTTTTTCTTAAAGATTTTATTTTTCCCTTTCCTCCCAAAGCCCCCCAGTACATAGTTGTGTATTTTTAGTTGTGGGTCCTTCTAGCTGTGTAAAATAATAATTCTTTTAAATGCATCAGTCTCTTAAATTATGTAGAAAAACTACATTTGGAGTTATAAAGCAAAGCTACAATAATACTAGCTTTTAAACTAATAATTTTTAAAAAATATATTAGCCTCTTAAATCATATAGAAAACAAAAAATGTAGCTACAAGCTGTTGTTACAATAATAGTAGCTATTATAGTTGCACATGTGTTTACCTTTTGAGATTTTTTATTTCTTTTTTTTTTTTTTTTTTAAGATTTTATTTTTTCCTTTTTCTCCCCAAAGCCCCCCAGTACATAGTTGTGTATTCTTCGTTGTGGGTTCTTCTAGTTGTGGCATGTGGGACGCTGCCTCAGCGTGGTCTGATGAGCAGTGCCATGTCCGCGCCCAGGATTCGAACCGACGAAACACTGGGCCGCCTGCAGCGGAGCGCGCGAACTTAACCACTCGGCCACGGGGCCAGCCCCGATTTTTTATTTCTTTACACAACTTTGAGTTACTGTCTAGTGTCCTTTCATTTCACCCTGCAGGACTCCCCTGAGTGTTTCTTGCAGGGCAGTCAAGTGGTAACAAATTCCCTCAGCTTGTTTATCTGGAAATGTCTTAATTTTTCCTTCTCTTGAAAGACAGTTTTGCCAAATATGGGATTCTTGGTTACCAGTTTTTTTTCCTTTTAGCACTTCAGATACATCAGCCCACTGCCTTCTGGCCTCCAAAGTTTATGATGAGAAATCTGCTGATAATCTTATGAAGGAGCCCTTATATGTGACGAATTGCTTCTCTCTTGCTGCTTTCAAGATTCTCTCTTTGTCTTTGTCTTTTGAAAGTTTGATTATAATGTATCTTGTTGTGGGTCTCTTTAACTTCATTTTATCTGGAGTTTGTAGAACTTCTTGAATGTTTATATTTATGTATTTCATCAAATTTGGGGAGTTTTTAGCTGTTATTTCTTTAAATATACTTTCTGTCCCTTTCTTTCTTTCTTTTATCCTTCTGGGACTCCCACAATGCGTGTGTTGGTTCCCTTTATGGTGTCCCACAGTTACCTTAGACTCCATTCACTTTTCTTCAATCTTTTTTCTTTCTGTTCCTCAGCTTAGATAATTCCCATTGTCCTATCTTCAAGCTTGCTGATTCTTTCTTCTGCCTGTTCAAATCTGCCTTTGAATCCCTCTAGTAAAATTTTCATTTCAGTTTTTGTACTTTTCAGAATTTCAGAATTCAGAGCTTTAGAGTAAGCTCCAGAATTTCTTTTTGGTTTCTTTTTAGTTTTTCTATCTCTTTACAGATATTTCCATTTTGCTCATATATCATTTTATTGACTTTTCCCACATCTTCCTTTAGTTCTTTGAGCATCTTTAAGATAGTGGCTTTAAAGTCTTTGTCTAGTAGATCTGCCACCAGCCTTTTTCTCAGGGACAATTTCTTTTGATTTTTTCCCCTTTGAATAGGCCATACTTTTCTGTTTCTTTTCTTTGTATGCTTTGTGATTTCTTTTTGTTGTAAACTAGACACTTGAATCTAATAACATGTTATTCTGGAAATCAGATTCTTTCCTTTCCCCTAGGGCTTGCTGGTTTTTGTTATTGCTTTTGTTTACTGTGTTTGTTGTTTTGATTCTTGTAGGCTGTATGTGTGCCAAGGATCAGCCTGAGACATAAAATAAAGGTCTTCTCAGATCTTTTCTGAGCCTGTGCCTGTCCTTGGGCACACGTGGTCACTTTCTAATTTTACCCATGTATGTAGTTGTTTTTGAATACCCTAGTCTTTAATGTCTGACTCCCAACAGGGGAAAAAGAGAAAAGTGAAAGAGGGAAAATAGGGCACTGGCTTTTAAATCCCCTGGAAGTCACTTCTGCTGAGGTGGAGGGGCTTTCAACAATGAGGGAAGGTGCAAGAACAATCGCTGCCCTTCTCTTTGTCTGCATCTCTGAGATCAGAAGCAGCAATCAGTGATCAGAGTATAGATTCTTAACATTTGGAGGACAAGGTTATTTTTGCCCACCCTGGCTCCTGCAACTGTGCATAAGCTGCTCTAAGAATATGTGCACGGCTGTCTGCCACATGTGTGGGGGTGATGGGTATTTGAGCTGAAACTGACTGAAGTTAACTTCAATTTACTGCTCAAGTCTTCCTCTGGAATTCCCAGGCTTCGATAGACTCCACAGTCCCAAAATAGTTACATCATACAGATTCTGCCAGTGCAATTCTTGTCTAGTGGGGAGACAGATTCCTGATGTTTCCTGCTCTGTCATCTTCCCAGAATCCTCACTCTACAATCTTTTGAACACTTGTCAACTTTTAAATGTAGCCATTTTACAAATATCATTAATTGTCAGGGAAATGAAAATTAAAACCACAATGAGATGCTCTATACATCTATTAGAGGTGCTCAAACAAAGAAAAAAATTGACAATAAAAAGTGTTAGTGAAGACTGGAGCAGCAGGAACTTTATACATTGCTGGTGGAAACGTAACATGGTACAACCATTTTGGAAAATAATTTGGAAGTTTCTTATAAAGTTAAATATAAAAATACCATATGACCAGAAATTCCATTCCTAGGTATTTACACAAGAGAAATGAAAACATACGTTCACACAAAAACTTGTACAAGAATGTTCCTATCATCTTTATTCTTAACAGCCCCAAACTGGAAATAACCCAAACATTCATCAAGATGAATGGATAAATAAAATGTGGTTTATCTATACAATGAATACTACTTATCAATTAGAAGGAATGAACTACCAGTACAGGTATCAACCTGGATGAATATAAAAAACATGCTAAGCTAAAGAAGCCATACACAAAAAATATGGTATGATTCTATTTAGATGAAGTTCTAGAACAGGCAAAACTAAGTTACAGTGTCAGAAAGAAGATCAGTGGTTTCCTGGGATGTGTTTTGGGATTAGAGAGGAGATTGACTGCACAAGGATGTGAGGAAACCTTTTCGGATGATAGAAATGTTCTGTATCTTGATTGTGGTACTGGTCATATATTTCTCTATTTCTTTTATTATATTTTTTTTGAGGAAGATTAGCCCTGAGCTAACATCTGCTGCCAATCCTCCTCTTTTTTTGCTGAGGAAGACTGGCCCTGAGCTAACATCTGTGCCCATCTTCCTCTACTTTATACGTGGGATGCCTACCACAGCATGGCTTGCCAAGCGGTGCCATGTCCACACCCGGGATCCGAACTGGCGAACCCCAGGCCACCAAAGTGGAACATGCGAACTTAACTGCTGTGCCACCGGGCTGACCCCCATATATTTATTAAATACATCTAAATGTACTTTTAGAACAGGTGCATTTTTGGGGAAAGAAATTGTACTTCATGAAAAATGTAGTCATTCTGGCCTGGTGGATGAGCAGTGCTTTTTCATTGTGGATTTAATTTTCGTTACCCTATGACTAATTATATTAAGCACCTTCCATATACTTTTTGCTATTTTGAAGTTTTTCTAGTTAGATTTCTCCAGAAAAGTCATGCTGGAGGCCCAGGAGAGCTTGCAGTAGTTTCAGCCCAGTGCAACAGGCTCTGGGCCCAAGTAAAGCTGATGTTTCAGCTTGTGTTGGAATGCAAGAAAAACCAGTGTCCCAGCCTGAAGGTGGTCAGGCAGAAGGGATTCTCTCTTACTCAGCCTTTCTGTTCAGTGTAGGCCTTCCTCTGCGTGGTGGGGCTTATCCACATTAAGGAGGACAATTTGTTTTACTCAGTCTACTGATTCAAATGTCAGTCTCATCCAGAGACACCCTCACTGACACACCTAGAATAATGTTTGACCAAACATCTGGGCACTCTGTGGTGCAGTCAAGTGGATACATTAAATTAACCATTATAGATATCCCTTTTGGGAAATACTTATTCAAGTCTTTTGCCCATTTCTAATTGAGTTATCTGTCTTTTTCTTATTGATTTAGAGGAGTTCTTTATATATTCTGGATATAAGTCTTAGTTAGAAAATGTGTTGCAAATTTCTTCCAGTGTTTTTCTTTTCACTCTCTCAATGGTGTCTAATTTATCAGTCTTTTCCTTATGGTTAATGATTGTTGTGTCTTATTTAAGAATGTTTTCCAACCCCCAGATCATGAATTATACTGTCTTATCTTTTAGAAGCTTTGTTGTGCTTTCTTTTCACATTCAGGTCTATCATCCCTCTGGAATTTATTTTTGGTCTATGGTATGAGATACGGATGAATGTCTTTTTTGGCCAAAAATCAGGTCACCATATAAGTCTAGGTCTGTTTCTGGACTCTCTATTCTGTTTCATTGGTCTATTCATCTATCCTTGTGCTGATTCTTTTCTAGTTATTATAGCTTTAAGTAACTCTTGATATTTGGAAGTATAAGTCCCCCTCCCACTTTGTTTATCTTCTTTAAGAATGTCTAGAAGGAATATTCTTGATCTTTTGCATTTTCAGATAAATTTTAGAATCAGCTTGGTAATCTCCATTAAAAAATTTGCTAGAGGGGCTGGCCTGGTGGCATAGTTGTCAGCTCCCATGCTCTGCTTCAGTGGCCTGGGATTCGTGGGTTCAGATCTGGGCACAGACCAAGCACTCCTCATCAAGCCATGCTGTGGCAGCATCCCACATGAAACAGAGGAAGATTGGCACAGATGTTAGCTCAGGGACAATCTTCCTCTCTCTCATACACACACACACACACACACACACACACACATACACACAAAATTTCCCAGGATTATGATTGGAAGTGCTTTGAATCTGTAGATCACTTTGGGGAGAACTGACATTTTTATATTATATCTTCAATCCAAGAACATGATATATCCCTACATTTATTTACGTCTTGTTTCTGTCGTTAATGCCTTGTAGATTTTAGTGTCCAGATCTTGCACATCTTTTTGTGAAGTGTATTCCAGTTACATTATTTTTATGCTAACATTAAACATTTTTCTAATTATTTTTGCTAATACATAGAAATACAATTAACTTTCATATATCAAGCAGGTATTTTACAAACTTGCCAAATTGTTGATTAATTTTCATATTTTATTTGCAGGTTATTCTGGATTTGCTTCCATGTGGTCATATCACCTGTCTGTGGTGACAGTTTTCTGTTTCCTTACTAATCTTCATACCTATTATTTCTCTTTCTTGCCGTGTTGCACTGGCTAAGTTCTCTAGTACAGTGTCAAACATAAATGGCAATATTTGACATCTTTTTCTCATTTTTGACCTCAGGGGACCTATTTCTATTTCATCAAGTGTGATGTTTGAGGAAGGATTTGCAGCTCCCCTGTATCTCATTAAGTTCCCCTCTATTCATAGTTTGTTAAAAATTTTTACCATAGTGAGTGTTGAATTGTGTAAAATGCTTTTTTTTGCATCCATTAAGATAAACAGTTATTTTTTTCTCATTTATGCTGTAAGTGTGAGAATTGCATTATTTTTCTAATGTTAACTTAACCTTGCATTTTTGGCTAAAAAAAAAAATCCTCATTCAACCATGGTGTATTATCCTTTTGCTGGATTTGGTTTGCTAACATTTTACTTAGAATTTTTGTTGTTATGTTTACTAGGGTTGTTGTTCTATTTCTTTTCTCGTAAGATCCTGCCAGGTTTTGGATTCAAGATCATAAGGGCCTCCCTGAACAAGTTGGAAAGTGTTCTCATTTCCTCTATTCTCTGGAAGAGTTTACGTAAGATTAGTGTGATTTCTTCCCTAAATATTCGAAAGAATTCACCAGCGAAGCCATCTGGGCTTGGAGTTTTTCAGTTTGAGTGTGTTCGTTTTATTTTGGTGGAAGTAGAGGGGGTGTTTTGAAATCCTGTGTGTCCCAGAGGCCGTGACACTTGCTGATCCTTCATGTCTCCACGTGGCTGCTCCTTCCACGCTTCAGTTCTCTGCTCAAACGCCACCTCCTCAGAGAAATCCACCATGACTGCTCCAGCTAAAGTAACACCCAGTCCCCTCAAATACCATTTCTACTTTTTTATAGACTTAGATTCCCTAAAAGGAACCTTTCCAAACATTTGTTTCTTTGCTTATTATCTGTCTCCCCTGTTAGATAGGAGCTGCGTGGGGCAGAGGCCTTGTCAGTCTCGTTCCCCTCTGAATCCCCAGTGCTCAGCACATAACAGATGCCCAACAAATATTTTTCAAGTGACTAAATGAATGAAAGGAAGCCAGATGAAGGCACTTTCCTGCAACGTCACCAGAAGACAAGAGCAGTGATGAATGCTCACCATCAATTCTTACCTTTTTGTGATAAAAATTGTCTAGGGTCTCAATCAGACTTAATATAGAAACAAAAATCTGCCACGTAATTCCATAGTCTCTGTCAAGTTAGGATGTCATTTTGAAACAAAATGTAATGAACGTAAAATAAGACTTTCTCAGTTTCGTTCTTTGTAAACAGAACTATTTAATGATATTTTAAAAATGTACAGAACAAAATGAAATATGATGCCGAAAACATTCTTCTTAACGTCGTTGAAAGAACCACCATATATCGCATGTGAGGGACAAGCACATTCAATTGGGAAAAGCTTACTGAATTCTGGCCTCCTGACCTTGTAGCGAGCTTGTTAGAGGAGCTGTTAGAAGGATTCAAGTAATGCCTGCCTCCTTCAGGATTATTTTGATTGCACGTGACAGAAAAGCCAACTGAAAGTGAGCAAAAAAATGGAATTTTTTTTTCCTAATGCCACGTAACATTCCAGGGGTATGTCTCGCTTTAGCCTGATCCGGAAGCTCACACGGCATCACTGGATTCTAGCCTCTCTCTCCGTCACGGCATTGCTGTCTTCTGTAACGGCTTCCTTCCAGGCAGGTTCTTCCCTCGTGGCTAATAAGCGATCAAACAAAGTTTTAAAAGGTTAATTTCAGGGAGCAAGAACTCCTCCCAAAACACCTTCGCAGCTTGAATTCTAGTGGTAAAGAAACAACTGTCTGAGCAGAACATCTGGGGAGTGAATTTTCTTGACTCTGTTGAATCATAGCCCCATCCCTGACCCAGCCCCCGTGGCAAAGGTACTGGAGTGCTCTGATCAGCTACGCCTGAGTCATACGCCACCAATCAAAATACAGGGACTGAGAGCAGGGGAAGGGTAGGTCCCCAGAGGGTGCTGAGCAGCGGATGTCCACTGGAGACCCACTGTGCGGTAATACAGTCTACTGCACGGGACGCACGTCCCACATACTTAATGAGTTAATCTGAAGACTAAGAATATCCGAAAACGCCACAATTCAACCAAACAAGAGTACACAGAGTTGCATTTGTTTAAGATGATTATGTAGGCAGAAAAGGTAAAGTTATACACTTGGCGTGTATACAAGACACGAAAAATCTGTACCATATATAAGTGCTCCACCAAAGATTTCCTTTGAAAAAAAGGTTCCAAGAGAATGTTTGGAAACCAACAGGCCAAACTGGTGGAGTTAAGGATTCCCTTAGCCCTCTTTTAAGTAGGAAAGACCATGCAATTCTCCAACTCAGGGAGAAAGCGCAGGTCTTACAGGGACCCTGGAACACATTACAGAACAATCTTTAGACAGAAGTGCTTGGCAGGGTCTGAGCTCAGTTAAAACTGATGTTTGAGAAAATACTTTAAGCTGTATAGTTAACTAACAGACAGACAGAAACAGCCCCAAGAATCACACTGATACAGACCTTGTCATCAGGAGAAAGAGACTCCTCTCTTTGTGCCATTTAGACAAAAAGGTGGTTTAAGGACCGTGGTTGGAGCTCAGTTTGGAATCCTTAGAGGAAATCCTTTGAATTACATACCTGGGTAAATATTGGGAAGCTGATGTTTGTTTTAACTCTTGTGCAAGCGAAATGACAAAACAAGTTTTCATTATTTTTTCTGATTATGAGAGTAATGCATGGTTATTTCACTGCAGAAACTCTGAAAACAGCACTAGCTTTTAAGGGCTTGCCTGTGGTTTCAAATACCCAGGAGAGAATCTGTTCCCATTTTACCATATTTCCTTCTCTCTCTCTCTAATGTGTATTTTTAGCAAAGTTGAAATTATAGTTATTTTGTTCTGCTTTTTTCCTCGTTTTGGGCATTTTCTTCCTTTATTATTTGAAAATATTTTATACATACAAAATTATTTATATATAATGTATATATAATAATAACAATATAATCAACACTTATGAACCAACTACCTGCCCCAGAACTAGAAATATCCAGTACCTACAGCTTTCCAGGTCTTCCTCCCCATATCCCTTCTTATCCCCAGAGATAATTACAATCTTAAACTTCCTATTTATCATTCTAATGTCCTATAGTTTTATCACAAATGTATCTATGTATAAAGAATATATTGTTTGATTTTACTTGCTTTTTAAATTTATTAGAAATTTTGAGCTTATACTATACTATATAGTCTTCTGTTACTTGCTTTTTCCATATGTTATGCTTCCAAGATCCATCCATGTTGCATTCGTAGCTATAGCACACTCATTTTTCACTGCTGTGTAATATTCCATTGTGATAATATTCACAATTTATTTATCTTTTTTTTTTGATTAATGGACATCTGTTTTTTGGGTTTTTTTTTTTTTTTTTTTGCTGTTAAGGACTACACTGCTATGGAGATTCTTTCAAACGTCTCCTGCTGCACGTGTATAAGAGTTTCTCTTGGGTACATTTTTAGGAGCAGAATTGCTGGGCTTTACAATATGGAAATATTCAGCTTTAAAAGGTAAATGTCCAATTTTTCATTTGGCTATGATTCATGAGTATTTGTCTATGTCATTAAAAATTCTTCTTTACATAAAGGAAAAAGCAAGGTAAAAGGATAAAACATTACACAGATGCAAGATGCTATTATATTTGTGAATACCATCTGACCACAGATGATGCATATTTAACAGCTGTAGGACAAAGCCACACTCATACATATTGTCAATCAGCACCAATAATTTATACAGAACCCACAATATGCCAGTGTGAAGTGTTAAAGATACACAAAGCTGGGGGTTGGCCCTGTGGCCAAGTGGTTAAGTTTGGCACCCTCCACTTTGGCAGCCCAGGTTCGTGGGTTGGGATCCTGGGTGTGACCTACTCCACTAATCAGCCATGCTGTGAAGGTATCTCACATACAAAAAATAGAGGAGAATTGGCACAGATGTTAGCTCAGCGCTAATCTTCCTTAAGCAAAAAAAGAGGAAGATTGGCAACAGATGTTAGCTCAGGGCCAATCTTCCTCAGCCGAAAAAATACACACAAATAAATTTTAAAAAAGACAATCAAAGCGGATACTAGATAAAGTGGTGAGGCCATATTTTAATCAGTAATATACTGTTGCAATAGGGAAAAGAGTCCAGCATGAACTGAACTCAACTTTGATTTCTACAGAGGGGACCGGGCATTTCAAAGGGAGAATGAGAGAACAGGGAGAGGGGTGAGCTACACGGAGTCAGGGAAGTGAAAAATTACAGAAAGGGAGGAGGTGTTGGTCCACATCAAACCTGTCTGGGTTTGCCTATTGCTGCTCGTTGAAGTTAGGCTCCTACCCTCCCACAGAAGCTGGGAGACAGGGGCCCCATCTTCAGGTGTTGGCTGGAACAAACTAAATTCTTTTGGCAGCCTTGAGTTTTCTCAGGCAGGTACTTTAAGAGGGGCTAGGGTCACCTAGGGAGGTGGCCTTGAGCTATTAGAAACTATCTTAGTGTTTTGTTCAAGTCTTTATAGACCAAGGTTGAGGCCTAGAAGAGAAAAGGGCTCAGAGGAGCCTGGCTAGAGTTCTGTCAAGGAGGGAATCTTTGTCAGAGGGTAGAGGAAGGATGTGGTGAGGGTGGGCAGAGCACTGCTCCTCTCCTCTCCATTCTGCTTACTCCATTCCCTAGACCGGGAAAAACTTCCCCTCTCTCTTTGCCAGGCTAAACACTACTCATCTTTATGGGAAGGCCTCCTTCACTTCCAACCCATCAAACTGGGTTAAACCCACTTAGCACCCTTACATAGCTCTGTCGTGCACTTAGCACATTAAACTGAAATGCAATCTGTTTATGTACTTGCTTCCTCACCAGACCATAAGAACTGGGCCATATTCATTTTGGCATGTTGTGAGCACTAACGTATGTTGCATGAGTGGACACTGCAACAATCCTGGTCCCACTAGCTCTCTGTGCTGGACAAAGCAGGAGTCTCCTACCGCCTCTCTGCTGCCTGCTGTCCATTCTCCATCCATCACTGCTCTGCTTCAAACCCTCCAGCGGCTTCCATTGCATGACTTTCTTTCCATGGCCTGAAGGATCTGCAAAGTCTGGCCCCAGCTAACTGTCTCTCCACACCTGTCCTCACTCATCCTCTGCCAGCCATACGACCCTTGTTTCTATTCTTCAAACGCCGTTTGTTTCCCTGAGGAGCCTTCACTCTCGTTCCCTCTGCCTGGAATGTTCTGCAGCCACGACTTTGCAAGGCTGACTCTTTCTCATCAGCCATGTTTCAGTTCAGACTCACCTCCTCAGGGAGGCCTTCCCTGACCACACAGGCATTCTCTTTTCCATCACCCTGCTTTTTTCGTCTTAGCTCTCCTTACAAACTGGCAGTTATTATATTTTGTTTCCCCCACCAGCCTGAGAACTCCATTAGGGCAGGGATCTTGACTGTCGTGGTCGCCACTGTGCCCCCAGCGCCTGGAATCGCGCTTAAGCACTAGGTTCGTATTCAATAACGGGTAAGAAATCCGCACACGCAGTTGTGGAATCGCTTGCTGCGAGCACAGCCGTCTCTAACCACGTGGGAGGGGTGAGGGCGGTGGCCGCGGGCCTACCGTGAGTGACAGGTCAGCCGCAGGCCCCGCCCCCAGCCCCGCCCACGTCCTTGTCCTTCTCCACGGGTCTCCATAAAGTTCATTCGGCGGCGCGCCGCGCGGGGGCTTCTGGGAGCGGCCGGCCGCGGCCAATCAGGAAGCGCGGGCGAGCGGCGCGAGAAGCGGCGGCCGCGTTCTCCAGCCGGGACTGAGTGGCGCAGGCGGCTGCAGGGGCCAGGTAAGGGTGGCTGTGGGCGCGCCCTTCGACCCAGGACTTGCCCTTGAACCCGGGGCCTCGACGTGGGCGGAGCCGGGTCCCCACACTCGGAGCCATGCTGCTCACACTTCCCGTTTTCCTCATGGCAGCCGGGCCTGCCTGACGCCGGCGACGGGGCGCCTTGGCGAGCCGCCCCCATCGCAGCGCGGCCGCGCGCCGGGAGGCCTCTCTCTGCCCTCGTTCTGGATGCGGAGCCTGGGCCTCCCGACTCCTCTCCCCCCTGTCACGCTCAGCCGCTGCGCGTCACGCCCCCACGTGCGAGCCCACCCTCCCCATCACAGCGCTCCGCCTGGTCACCGCGCCCTGCCGGCTCGCTCCCCCCTACCCCGGGCTGCATCGTGTCGGGAGGCGTTGCCCTCCGAGGGAAGGGCTCTTTGGGGCGAGGCTGACGACCCTGCGAGCCTCTCCCAACCCTTGACCTGTCTCCTCTGCCGGCGTCCAGGGGACTGCTCCTCTCGCCCGGGGAGATGCTAGTGATTAGAAACTGGAGGTGGCCCGCGCCTTCTCTGGGTTCACTGCACCCTATCCCCTGCAAAGGCAGCGCCCAAGTTTACGGGGCCTCTCTTTAAAAAAATTGCGGGGCCGACCGCAGGCGTCTTCGATCAAAGTTTAGACGACCCGTTGGCAGAGCCGCTGGTCTGGGTTTGCCCCTGTGTCAGGTGTGAGAAGGACGTTTTGTTGTTTTTGCTTTGGCCGAAATGTTTTTCAGCATGAGCAAGGGGTCACCTTTGTATTCTGTCTGGAGGCGTGAGAGGCTGTCCTTGGGCATCGTAGCTTTTCTTTCTTTCCACTCTTCTCCTGTGGGCATTTGTGTTTGGAACGTTTTCATTTTTCATTATGGTAATCTCATCGAGGCTCATCGTTTTTAAATACTTATATATTAGGCTAACATGTCATATTTATGTCTCCAGCGTGGGCCCCTCCTTTGACCTACATGCAGCTGCCGACTTAATATCTCCACTGAGATGGTTGATAGAGAGCTCAAACTGAACGTGACAAGATAGGGCTAGCAAGCTCCCCTCCATCTCCCTTCCCAAACCGCCCTTCTTGCTGTTTTTCTTCTCATCTCGGTGATAGAAAAGGCTCCTTTGACTCATCCTTGACTGCTCTCTTTCTTTGTGACTCCACGTCCAGTGCTTGCCACCCTGGGCTAAGTCACCACCATCTCTCGCCTAGATTATTGAAATAGTCTCCTGTTTGGTCTCTGCTTTTGCCCTGGCCCCTATTTTCAGCACAGCAGCTAGAAGGATCCTTTTAAAACATGTCAGATCATATCACTCCTTTCCTCAAAAAATCCTCCAGTGGGTCCCCGTCTCATTTAAAGACAAACTCCTTACAGTGAGCTATAAGACTTTACATAATCTGACCCACTGTTACTTCCCCACTCTTATTTTCAGCTGCTCTCCCCTTCCACGTGTCAGGCATGCTTTGACCTCAGAGCCTTTGTGCTTGCAGTTCAATATCCTTGTGGTTTACACTCTGACTTCTTCCAGGTTTTTACTCAGGGGTCACCTGGTGAGGCTGTCCGCGCTTCCTGTCTTCCTTTACTGCTTTAGTTGGTTTCTTTAGCACTTATGTTTTACTTACTTATCTCGTGTGTTGTTTGTTTTCTCCCTCTAGCATGTGAACGGGGGATTTTCATCTGTTTGTTCCCTGATGTATCCCCAGCACCTAGACCTGGCACACAGTAGGTGCTCGGTAAATATGAAATAAATGCACATTTCTGGCACTGTTATAGGCTTGGGGATACAGTGGTGAATGAGACAGGTTTGCTCTCATTGAACCGGCGTTCCTATGGAGAACACTACCAGCAGCAAGCACACAGATATAGAATGTAGTGTCAGGACTGTTTTTAAAGGAGGACAAGGATATCAGAACAGAAACTTGGTTGACATGAGAGAGCAAGTCATGGGAATATCTGGGGCAAGAGCATTCTGGAAGGGCAACAGCAAGTACAAAGACCCTGAGGTGGGATCATTTGGAGATGTGGTGAGCTTGAGAGTCTGAACCTGCTTCTTGATGGATTGAAGTAGAAAATGAGGAGAGTGAGGGGTCAGAGCAAAGACCCGGAGGTGAGGGCCCGAGGTGTGTTCTGGGAACAGGTCACTTTAATTCTGCAAACATTTATGTGGTACCTATTATGTGCCGCTTAGCATCCGAGGATTCAAAGTTGAGCAGTCTGTAGACCTCACCCTACCAGAACTCTTCATGTAAAGAGGGAAACAGACGTGGGAAGAATCATTGCAACTCTTCCACTAGGGAAGAACAGTAATAGAAGGTCCAGAATGGTGTGGGAGGGGTTTGAGGTAGGGGGGACTGCCCCAGCTCACTTTGAGGGGTACATAGGAGTTCCCCACGTGACAAGGTAGGTTGGGTATGCGTTATAGCAGAGTGTGCACCTGCGTGTGCAGGGGTGTGAAGGGAGGAAGAGCACGAGGCACCCCAAGGAGTAGCGAATTGCTAGAGTATATTTGGGGGGGAAGGCAGTGAGCAGTGAGGATGGCAAGGCTGGCAGTGCCCGTTCTGTGCAGTGCCTTAGGGCCGTGTCAAAGCACGAGCACTTCCTCCTGAAGGGGATGGAAGGTGTCCCTGAGGCGATTAAGGCAGAGGAGCGTTTCAGAAAGACCTCTCCAGCCAAGGGGAGGGTGGATTAGAGGAACGAGAAGGCTAGACTGTTGAGATAATCAGGAGAAAAGTGTGAGGGTCAGAGTGGAGGCAAGAGAGCTGAGGGTTCAACTTTACAAGAGGTTTGAGAGGTAGGATCTGGAGATTGACTGGCTGTTCAGGAGAGGAAGGGGAGGCCAAGGTGCCTCCCAGGTGGTTTCTGGCTGAATTGACTGGGTGCTGATTGTTCTACCAAGAGAGACTGGGCACCCAGGAAGAGGAAGTGGTGGTCGTGGCAGTGGCAGCTAAGAGGGGAGAGACGTGAGGAGTTTGGTTTGGGATATGTGCAGTTTGAGGCACTCATGGGTCATCTAGGTGTAGATGTCAGGTAGGCAGTTGGAAATATTGGCTCAGAGGGGAAATCTGGGATAGAGACGTGGGAGTCCTCTTTGTTGTGATAGAGCAGGGTCCTCCCCTGGGCTCAGATAGTCCTCAGAGATCCTCGGATGTACTTTCTGGGGAAGGGCAACTTCAAGCCTCCTAACATTGCATCCTCAAGAGTGTGTGTGTGTGGTTCTGTTGTGTGCACGTGTGTACGAGAACGTCAGATTCAGAGAGGTTTGTGGCCATCTGGAAGATTAATAGCCACTGGTAGGGATTGTAGTTGAAGCCATGGCCGAGGTGGATCTTATCCAGAGAAATATATAGCCCGAGAAGAGGAGGTCCAAGGATAGAAGCTCGGCATTTAAGGGGTGGGTAAATGAAGAAGCCACAGCAGAGGAGGCTGAGAGGAGGAGCCGGAGAAACAGAGGAGAACCAGGAGAAGGCGGTGTCTCCAAGTCCAGCGAGGAGAGCGCTTCAGGGAGAAAGGAATGGTCAGGTGTCAAAGGCTGTGAGAGGGAATGATGGAGGAGTCCGTTGGATTGGGCAGTGAGGTCATCGGTGATGAATAAATGAGGTGTGACAGAGGATGGCTGTCTCTATGAAGAGAGTGGGAGCTGGAAGAGGACGTGGGGTCGAGAAATTATTGTTAAACTTTTTATTTTAGAATTGTTTTAGATTTACAGAAAATGCAAGTTTCTGTAGCCCCAGTTTCCCCTATTGATGAGGAATTATTTTGGGAAAGGAGAGACTTGAATTCTAGCAGAAGGAACCAATGAAACTGGGGAAAAGGACAAGCATCATTTCCTGAGCTCTGGCTGTGTGCGAGTCCCTGCCGTGGGCTTTACTTGTACGATCTAATGTGGTCTTCATGGCAGCCCAGTGGTGTCCAAACCTCCTTCCTTCCCTGTCTTCCTCATTTCGGTCAATGGCACCTTCATGCTCTGAGTTACTCAGGCTAAAACCTTGGTATCATCCTTGACATCTTTTTTCCTCTCATGTTCTCAGTGATTTATGTCTACACGAATCTACTCTTAAAATATGTACATGAATCAGATCCACTTTTGTCTCTTCCACCACTGTCAGCCTATCCACGCTCTCGTGTGTCACATCTGGGTGAGAGAGTGGCCTCCTGACCGGTCTCCCTGTTCTTACTCTGTCCCCTTCCTCCCCTAACCCGTTCTCCACACAGCAGTGGGAATGGGCCGTAGAGAAGGCTCAACCTGTCCATACTCCCGTCACACACACACTGAAACCCAGTCCTTACCTGGTGCTGTGAAGCCCCCGTGATCTGCCCCTGCCCCAGCCCCTCTCCCACCCCTCTTCCCCGTGATTATGTGCTTCAGTCACGTGGCCGCCTGCTCTTCTTCAAATATACTAAATACACTTCTCCCTCGGGGCTTTTGCGTTGACTGTTTCCTCTGCAAGAACATTCTTCCCTCAGACATCTCCATAGCTCACCCCCTTACTTCATTCGGGTCTCTGCTCAAAGGTTTCCTTTTAAAAGCTTCTCAGAATGTGCCAGCTAAAGCAGTCCAGCTGTTCACTCCACCACAGTTCCTTGTTTTATCTCCTTTGTAGCACTTTTCAAACCTGGCATCGTGTGTCTATTTGTTTATGTGCTTCTGTTGTCTGTCTCCTGACAGACATAAGATCCTTGAGCCTAGGAACCTTGTCTGGTTTTTCCACAGCTTCACCCCCCGTGCCTTGAACAAACAGTATATAGTGCATGGTAGATTCTCCATAAATATTTGTTAAGTGAAGGACGGAAGGAATGTGGGACTCTAACTTTGGTGGCCCTTGTAAGGCCAACATAGGAATTCAGAAAATGAGGAGTCTTTAGACATTTTTGGGAAAGTTTGCAGAAGGTTATTCTGGCAGTTAGTGTCTGTATTGAGGATCTAACTACTGTTGGAGGAGACTGTTGGAGTTATAGAAAAAATGTAAAGCTACACAACGCTTTAAGCTTTAGGCTCTTTGGCCGAGAAGGGATCTAGGTATTAATAGACAATACTCTAAGGCAAATAATAGAGAGTGGCGTGAGCAAGAGGGCAAATAAGAGACACTCATCCCCCCATGAAAATGACAAAAACAATGAATAAACAACTACATATCGACAAAATAGCTCTGCGAGAGCTCTAGAGTGAAATGAGGAGGTTGCAGAAACCCCATGGAGCACAATAACTGAGGCTGGCTGTGTGGAAAAATGTAAGACAAGTAAATGAATGGAGTAGAAGGAAGTTAGATGAGGGGAGATTTCTGTGGGATGGGTATCGAGGACAATATTTGGTAGGTAGGACTTGAATTAATGGTAAAAATAATAGCTAATGTTTATTGAGTGGTTACTATGTGGCAAGTGAAGTAGGTACAATTATTTTTCCATTTCACAGGTGAGGCCCAGAGAAACTAATTAAGTTGCCTAAAGTCACCTAGCTAGAGAGTGGAGGAGCTGGCTGGACCTCAGGGGTGCAGTGGAAGGTGGGTAGGTATTCCTGGTTCAAAAAAATGGTAGGAGCCAGGGCACAGAGCAGGGCGTGCACAAGGATGGTCAGGGACAGAGCACATCAGTGCCTCATCTGGATCCCTGTGAGTGGGAGGCATTGAGGGCTTTTGAGTGGGAGCAACGTAGGGAAAGTGATGGTGGGAGGATTGAGGTGGCCACAGTGAGCAGAGGGACATTGGTGGGAGGGGCTAAAAGAGGGGCGACCATGTTCTAGCATCTAGCCAGAACTCGGGCTTAAAGGGATGGAGGTCTGGCCTCCTGTGATGGTGAGGAGGATGGAAGCAACAGTTAGGCTAGCCTAATTGTGATCATTTCACAATATATACGTCTGTCAAATCATCACATTGTTCATTGTAAACTTAATGTTATATGTCAGTTATATCTCAATAAAGCTGGGGGAAGAAAGGAAGAAAAGCTACACTTAGGAGACGCTGCAAAAATACAAGTATCCCTTGCTGTTTCAATCTGTTTAGGTGATGAGAGTTTGGATAGCACATTTGGAGAGGGAGGGGCTCTCATGTTGTCTGATTCTGTAGTATTTGGTTTTCTGAGTCTTTGTTAGGGAGTAGCGGTAGTTTGGGTAATGAGGAATACCTACTTGCTTTCTCTCAAAAAACGTGTCTGCATCTGTTTGTTTCTGAGTCTGGAGGGTGGAGAATACCTGTCAATAAACAATCCGAGGTTGTGCACAGATGCCAAGGAGAAGGGTGAGTTAGAACCTGACAGCGACAAGCCAGGGGACGGGGTGGAGGAGTTGGGGAGGGCAGCTGGTGGTGGGGGGGTTGGGGTGGGGGTGGGTACCTGCATTTTGAGACAAGCTGGGTGTGACGGCGATGTGCTTGAGTGGAAGTGCACGGGCGGCGCCTAGAAGCTTGGGGTTGGAGTGTGAGTGCAAGGAGCAGGGTTGGGGTGTGGATTGACAGTCGTTGCCATCGAGGACTCGGGGGCAGTGGTGAGACAGAGGCTCTGAAGCAGGGAGGGTAGAGCAGTTTAAAAATTAACAAGTTATTAAAAATTAGAAAAGGTCACATAAACTCTTGGAAGAGAGTTCAGACTGACAGAGGGTAGAAAAAAAGAAAAGTAGAGATCTCCCAAGTTGTTAATTTTGCTTTCTGGAGATATGCTAGGTTAAGTTTCTTGCTTTTGCTTCTCTAAACTATCTGTGAACAAACCTTAAGTGTATAGCTCAGTGAATTTTTACATATTTATTTGCTTATGTGACCACCACCCCTACTGAGATAGAGCATTTCTAGAACCCCCGTTTCTTCGCTTGGGCTGCCATAACAAAATGCCGTAGACTGAGTGGCTTAAACAACGGAAGTTGTTTTCTCACCCTTCTGGAGGCTGGAAGTCCGAGCCCCGGGTGTCAGCGTGGTTGGCTCTGGTGAGAGCCCTCTTCCTGGCTTGTAGATGCCCTGCGTCTCACTGTGTGCTCACGTGTTCTTTCCTGGGTGAATGTGGGGTGGGGCGGGCTGTTGTGGGGGAGGGGAAACAAGCTGGTGTCTCTTCTTGTAGGGCACTAATCCCATTATGAGGGTCCCATTTTCACCATCTTATCTAAACCTAATTACCTCCTAAAGCCCCCGTCTCCAAATACCATCCCCGAGGACTTCATAGGAATTTTGGAGGGACAGATTTCAGTCCATAGCACCTGGAAAGTTCTGTTGTGCTCCCTCCCAGCACCCCCACCACCCAAGGATAACCAGTGTTCTGGTTTCTAGCACCATAGATTAATTTTTTCTGCTCTTAAAATCCATATAAGGGGCCAGCCCTGTGGCGTAGTGATTAAGTTCAGTGTGCTCCACCTTGGTGGCCCATGTTCATGGGTTCGGATCTCGGGTATAGGCCTACATCACTTGTCAGCCATGCTGTAGTGGCGACCCCCATGTAAAATGGAGGAAGATTCGCACAGATATTAGCTCAGGGCTAATCTTCCTCAAGCAAAAAAAAATGGGGGGAAGATTGGCAACAGATCTTAGCTCAGGGTGACTCTTCCTCAGCAGAAAAAAAAAATCCATGTAAACGGAATCGTGCAGTATGTCCTTTTTTGTATCTGGCTGCTTTAGTCCATCATTTGCTTGTGAAATTTTCCCCTCTTGTTCCACGTAGCTGTAGTTCCATCTTCTCTGTTGCTGTCTGGTACGCCAGCATATGCATATTCCACCGTGAAAAACCCAGCTGGGATAATTCTGTGTATACAGTGGTTTTAAGATTTTGTGGGGGGAAGCTCAGACTTTTGTTAGAATCTGATAAAAGCTATAGTGCTTTTCTTAAATTAAAAAAGAAGTGTTCATAGATTTCCAGGGGTTCCTAGTGCCTTTGATGCTGGTGTCATGGTGCTCGGGACAAGAATCCTCCCTTGGTTGCAGGAGGGTTTCTCACCCTCAGCACTATTGTTATTTTGAGCTGAATGATTCTTTATTGTGGAGGTCGTTCTGTGGATTGTTCCACGTGGCATGTTTAACAGCACTCCTGGCCTCTACCTTCTAGATGTCAGTAGTATGTGGCCCCTCTCCCTCAGTAGTGACAACCAAAAATGTCTCTAGATATTGCCAGTGACCCCTGGAGGGCGAAGTTGCCCCCAACTGAGAACCTTTGGTTTAGGGAGAAGACCCAAAGACCTTTTGCAGGCAGACTTGGTGATCTGCCCCTGTTTATGCCTGTTCTAAGATGGCGGCCAGTGTCATTCCTAAGGTTCTGTATACAGATAATTTCCACCAGCACTAAAATGGGGCTGCCCTTTCTGAGGACGCAGCAGGTGAGTTTAAGGTCCGAATTGAAATATCTCACATTTGTAGATTCTTCACGGTGCGTGGGCCCTTAGAAATCACTTGAGCCGACCCCTTCATCTCTCTGGTGGTGAAACTGGGATCCAGAGAGGCAAACATTCTAGTCCCAGGGTCAGAGGGCTGATGTGGGGCAAAGCCAGGCAGGGGTCTACAGTTCTTCCATCCCAGGTCCAGCCTCTCCTCTCCCAGACTGCGCAGAGTTTATCAGAAAGTAACCTCTGTGGATACTGTCTGTTTCTGTGTGACGCCACGTCGCTTCTCTTTGCTCACTGAAGATGAAAGAATATAAGTGATACTTTAGGTATCAGGAAAGCTGATACTGCACATTCCTTACTGCAAACACTGAGTCATCCAGACCAGTGCTAGGACTGAATCACCCAGGTCTTTAATTTCTTTTCTGTCTAGGATAATTTATTTTAGTTCTTTGCTTTCTCCAGAAGTCTGCCTTCTGAATAATGATTAAGTCTGACTCTCTTTTACTTAGTTTCACTTGACTATAAAGAATTATCCCACAATGAATTTTTTTTTATCATCTTTTCCTCCTCTTCCAGATGTGTATGAAACAATAATATGTGTTAAGATGTAATTTTCTTTTTGGTTGTTGTAATTGACAGCTGACAGATGCAATAAAAAGTGGAATGATATTGTCATCTAACCATAGTTTATATATTCAAAAGAAGAGAGGAGAATACAGAACCAGTCTTAAATTTTTGATACCTCGAGTAAGGCTTTACTCATTAATCTTTGGTGTTGAATATTGAACATTGTGTTTTAATCCTTCTATAGTCTAATTAATAAGAAGGTTTAAGGGCAAGATTTCCACTTGAAATTAAATGCTAAATTTCTTTTGAATTACACTTTCATTGTGAAAATTTGGATTTATTAAAAAAACTGTATTTGATAGTGGGGAATAAAACATACATTTGAAAATTGTAACTGTCTTCCAGAAGTTCTTACTGAATGATACGAAACTATGAGTAAAGAAGTTATAATTTAGTATCACATATTTACTAGAAGGTTTTTTGAAGCAGAGATGTTTATAATTAAATGACAAAATGTTGCCAAATTGGCATCTTTGGAAAAAAGCTAAAATAGCATTTTACAATGATATAAATCAGTAGAGTTTATAAAATGCTTTCTGTGTATCATCAGCCTCTTGAAGTAGGTGGGAATTATCATCTCCTTTTTATAGATGAGGGAATTGAGAAGAGAGATTTGGATTTTATTCTAGGGGTAAATCGACCCACCTTCAGCTAGTAAGTGAACATTCTAGATTCAAACCAGATGTGTGGGTTCAAAGTTCAGTCTTCTCCTGTTTACTCATTCTGTTTAAAATTTTTTTTGGATTTATTTTACTGTCACATTAAAACTTTTAAAAATAATTGCAAAAAGGAATAACATTATTAGTTGTACATTTTGAAGAAAAAGGGTGTAAGTAGCAGCATCATTTATTTTCTCTAATGTATATAAAACTTCCCCTCGACAGCATCCAAAAAAATTTAGCAGTGCTAAATGTGCAATTTGTTAGATTGCAGGATCTTCGTAGTTGAAAGAGATAGTATTTGAGTATGTGGTAAAATTAGAATTCCACAGTGGTAATAGGTATTCTTTGAGTATATCGAAATTCTGCAAGGAAAGTAGTGGTGCGATCTCCCCGTGCAAGTTGGTGAATCGAGAGAGGGTCCTTCAACACTGAAGAAACAACAAATGGCCTTGTTTTTATCCTTCCATCTCTGTCAGCCCTTGTGTTTCTTGGATAACTGGGCTGTTTGGATTGTGGGTGATAAGAAGAAGGAAAAATTTGCGTGGGTGTAATATGTTGCCTTGTACTTGGAAAGGGCAGTGGGTTCCCTCTAGCATTCTGTGCCTTAGGTCAAAAGAACATTTACTGGACGGATTTTGTCATTTACAAAACACATTCCTTCCCCTAAATATATTCTCCATGTAAATCACTTAAAGTGGGAAGGGGAATGACAACAGACTTATTGTGTCACTTGTTTCATCTTTCTAACTCTTTTCACTGCCCAGGCCTCCTGAGGGTAGCTTGGGCCAGGGGCGCATAGCTTGGTAAGCGCTGGACCAGGATTTACTTACCAGGTTTAGCTCAGATACCCTAGGCAAACTAGGAGTTGGCAGACTCTGACCTGTGGGCCAAATAAACTGTTTTTTTACATCTTTAAATCATTGGGAAAAAATCCAAAGGAGAATATTTTATGACACATGAAAATTATATGAAATTCAAATTTGAGTGGCCATGATTAAAGTTTTATTGAAGTGCAGCCATGCTCATTTGTTTACATATTTTCCACTTTCAAGCAGAGTTGAGTAGTTGTGACAGAGACTGGCCCGTAGGCCCAAAATATTCACTGTCTGGCCCTTGCCCACTCTAAAAGACTAGAAACTGGGAAAGAGAGTTGGGTAGACAGGTCTAGGATGGATGGCTGTGAGGCTCTTTCATACTTTCCTTTGTTTTCTGTCAGCTTTGAGGCCCTGGAGGTGCTAATTTTGGGGAGTATACCCTGGAAGTAACATAGGCTTAGGTCAAGAAGACTAGTGAGTAGCAGCCATTTCTGGGATGACCCAGGGATCTTTAAAGCACTCATTGTCCCCAACTTGGGAGTCCGCAAAGCCCTGGACAGGTGAAAAGACGTATTCTACTTGTGGCTGATAGTTTGAGAGAAAAGAAACTAATGAACTAATAATTAATACCAGAAAACAGATGTATAGACATTTTAATACAATAAGCATGACTATTCTAAGAGATTAAGAATCAGATCACCTGCAAAATCCTAAAGGGGCCACTCTGAGAATACTGATTTAAAATGGTCTAGAAGTGCTGAGCAGTTTGAGTATTTCAGTATCTACTTGTAGGGGATGAATACCCTCCTCTGTTTCCTTTTCTCTCACACTACTCTGCTACAACACTGCTTCCCTTCTGACACCAGGTATATGGGTTTTCCACACATCAAGCTATTGGATGCTCTGGCCCCTCACTCTGTGTCCTGCTATTTAACTCAGTTCTGACACTATCTACCTGGAGATAGCGTCAGATCCCACAGGTTAAGGGCTCAGTCCCACAAGACACCCCCCCTCCACCTGCCCCTTCAGACACCAATTGCAATTCCGGGTTGTTACCTGTGCTACTGATCAACTGGCCATAGATGGGAGGTGTCCACAACCCCCTCCTCGAGTTTGATTAATTTGCTAGAGCAGCTCACAGAGGTCAAGAGAAACATTTACTTTACATTTACCAGTTTATTATAAAGGATACAGATGCACAGCCAGATTAAGAGGTACATAGGGCAGGTTCTGGAAGGGTCCTGAGTGCAGGAGCTTCTGTTCCCATGGAGCTGAGATGTGCCACCCTCCCATCATGTGAGTGCATCGGCTAACCCGGAAGTTCATCAAATCTCATTGTTCAAGAGTTTTTATGGAGCTTAACCTGCAGCCCCTCCTTCCCCCTCCCAGAGGTCAGTGAGTGGGGCTGAAAGTTCCAACCCTCTAATCACTTGATCTTTCTGGTGACCAGTCCCATCCTAAGGCTGTCAACCCCCGCCCCCCACCAAGTCCCCTCATTAGCATAAACTCAGGTGTGCTCAAAGGGGCCTCTTTGGAGGTTACACAAGATTCCTAACCTCAGCACCTTCCAAGGGTTTTAGGAGCTTTGTGCCAGGAAGTGGGGACAAAGACCAAATATATTTCTTATTATACTACACTACTGTCTTCTGGCTTGATTAAATATTTAACATGGTTATGTTGAGAATGTGAAAATGACCATACTTTTCGTAATTAACACACCTGTTAATAGCAAGTGAACCAAAATTATTTGATGTATTTTTGTTCTGCCTTTTTATTTAGTTCATTTCATCCTGAATGCAATTTGGAGATTTTAAAAAATCTTATTTGAGAATGTTTATTGCCTGGAGGGGGCATTTTTTTGGACACTGAATGATGCTGACTAATTTGAGGAAATGGAAGTCTGCCCAGCCCTTGGTTTTAGCTCTAGGTAGGAGCTGTCTCTCTAAAACTGTGGACTTTTTCCCCTAGTTAATTTTCTCAGCATCCTTTAGGTGTGGTGAAGGGATCTGGATCATGGAAATTTCCTACTAAGAGCATTCCTTATTTCTAACAAAGCAGAGGTGTCCTGCTGCAGCATCTGGAAAACAATGGGTCATTGTCCTTTGTTTTGGGGATAACTTTTATTGAATTGTGATCACAATCAGAGAAGTGCACAAATCGTGTGTCTGGCTCAGTGAATTTTCTCAAAGTGAATACACCGTTAAGCAACACCCAGATCAAAAACAGAAAATTACCAGCCCCCTCACAAGCCTCCCTTCTGTCTTCCCCCCGCAAGGGTTACCAGTCCTACCTTCCTACAGCAGTGGTAAGTTTGCCCTTCACTTTAAGTTCTCGGTTGCCTGGGTGGTTGAGGAGGTCTGTGGAAGCTCAGTCGGACTTCTGCCAAGTGGCGTGGGAGAGCAGTTTGTTGCTCAGGGCCCTGGTCCCCTGCAGTGCTCTCTGAAGCACCTGTCGGTGTTTCCAAAGGCCTCTCACAGTCGGGTTCCGAGTCATTGCGGACAGAGAGGAGCCCTAGTGCTGTGAGTCTGTCCTTGCTGGCCTTGTCCCATCCAGCCGCAGGTTGCTGTATTGGCTGTTCCACATCCTGCCTCTGTGGGTTTTCTATGCGGCTTCTTCCTGGCTCTCTCCCCATAGCTCCCCAAGGGTGCAGCTGGCATCCAGTCTCTCAGTGTGTCCTGGCTAGATTTTCTCAGCACAAAGCTTGAACTTCATTCCCGCTGCCCCACCTCCAAACATTTTAGTTCTCTCTATTGGATAGAGCTAGTGAGGTTATTTTCATGATCAGTTCTTAGTATCTTGGGTCAAAATTGATGGTTGGTTTAACATCTATATTATATGGCTAAGTTGACGTTTATTTTGCAGAATGGATAAAAATTGTCCTTTAAATTTCTGAAATTAACCATAAATTTAAAAATTTTAATGAAATATATCTGAAGTGTAGACTGTATCAAAGTGTAGATTTGGAAACTTTAATAACTTTTTTGTAAATCAGTTTCCACTGGTTGAGTTATAATGCAAATCTAGTTTTTCCCAAATATAGTGTTATATACATATCTCTCAGACAGACATGGAACAAGCTTATTTTCTGCTCTGATGTTGTATAGCAAAATTCTGTGCTGTTCTGTTCTATACAATAGAATATGGTCTTCTGTATGTATATTTATTCTTTTGGTTTGGAATTCTGCTCACCAAAAAACTGAACTATTTTTTCTAAAATACCACTGGTTTTTGTCTGGGTATTTAGAGGGAAAGCACTAGTCTGGACCAAGTGTGATCTGAATTCATGCCATTTATACTGTCGCCGCCTTATGCCATGCAGCCTCAGAAATGTTAAGTATCAGTTGGTAGTCGGAAGGGAATGTTTTTGCTCTGGTCTTTGCTTGCCAGTGGGTGCCGATTTGGCAGGGAGCGCAGGAAGCCTTCAAGAACAGACTCTCCACAAATGGAAGAATAAAACTCCTCCTAGACATTCAACAAATGAGCACCTACTATGTGCCAAACACTGTTCTAGGAGCTTGGGGTATGTCAGTGAACAAAACAGACAACCGGCCCTGTCCTTGTCCAGCTGGCATTCTAGTGGGGTGACAGACAGTAAGGGAAATGAGGGAGTGCTGGAGTGGTTGCAGGTTGCACTCTGAAATAGTTTATTCTAGGTTGGCGTCAAAGGCAAGGTGACACTTTAGCTGAAACAGAGAGAGAGGGAATCAGCCATGAGCGTATCTGGGAGAGGAGTGTTCCAGGTAGAGGAAACAGGGAGTACGAAGGCTCGAGGGCAGGAATATGCGTGACCCACTGAGGGACTAGCAAGGAGGCTCCAGGGTGGCCGGAGCCCAGGAGGGAAGGAGGACAGGGCTGGAGATGAGTCGGGGAGGTTAGGGGAGATGGGCCGCTTCTGTAGGGCTTCACTCTGTACAGGAGGTGTAAGCAGAGGGATGTGATCTGACTTCTAAAGGATTTCTGGTTGCGGGGTGGACAATAGACTGTAGAAGGCAAGGGCCGAAGCAGGGAGGCCAGGGAAGATGTGATGGGGACTCGGGTGAGCGGAGGTAGATTCTGGGTGCATTTTGAAGGTAGATTTGAAAGGCTTTGTTGGCCAATTGGATGTAGGGTGTGAGGCCTTCAAGGATTTTGGTCCAAGCCACTGAGTCTCCACACTGATGTGGCCTTTGTAGACAAGGTTGGAGTTCAGTTTTGGGCATATTAATTTTAGGATATTGTTTAGAGTTTCAGCCTTTGTTTCACCATGATCAAAATAATTCTATTTAATTAACTTTAAAAAATCTTATTTGGGCCGGCCTGGTGGCGCAGCGGTTAAGTGTGCATGTTCTGGTTTGGCAGCCTAGAGTTTGCCGGTTCAGATCCTGGGTGCGGACGTGGCACCGCTTGGCACGCCATGCTGTGGTAGGTGTCCCACATATAAAGTAGAGGAGGATGGGCACGATGTTAGCTCAGGGCCAGTCTTCCTCAACAAAAAGAGGAGGATTGGCAGCAGATATTAGCTCAGGGCTAATCTTCCTCCCCCCGCCCCCACCAAAATCTTATTTATTGGACCATATTAAGTAAATCGTACTTTTATTTTGCATTTATTACTTATACTCAAATCCATCACTCTACATATTTGTATGGATGGGTCATTTGAGAAGTTGAATGTTTCCTTTGTCTGAATTTGTCTGACATGGACATGAAATGTTAGATGTATTTCTTTTTTCTTTTTTTAAACGTAAAGTTTTGTTTTATTCACTTTATTCAGGGAGTGCCAAGATTTTCCTTCTGAAAGAAAAAAAGTATTTCCTTCTCCTTGGCTGTTGTTAGACAAATTATTTTATCTTAGAGTAAAAATGGGAGGAAGAGGCAGCATATTTTCTTTCCTCTTTCTGGTGGGTCACCGTGTTTTTGGTAGTTCATAGAATGTCGTTGACTCTGACATAGGTTTCTTAGAAAGAACATTTTTCCGTTAGGCAGGAACGTTGTTTAAAAATCCTCTTCTGTTTCTTCTTCTGACCCTGAGAATGCCTTCCCCTTCTGCCATCCCCATTTTCCCACAGGTGGAGATTGCCAGTTATAGCCTGATACTGTTGGGTCAAAAAAAATGACAATGATTATCTAGAAACTTTAGGTAAAGAGTTACTTTGTATATGACTTTTTGTCTAAAGGTGAAAGTCAGCTTGGTGCTTCATAAACAATACCAAAGTGTTTTCATGTTTACTCCACCTGAGCTATTTTTGTTTTAACCTTGTGCCCTTGCCTTTAAAGTTAATGTCCTTTAATGTTCATTTAAAAAAGTCCTTATTCTCCTGCTGTGGATTTATGGTGGTAACCATGCCCTTTCAACATTGACCTGTGCTTCATAGCTGAGATATAATTGTATGTTACATTAACATTGTAACTACAATTCTAGACTAGGGGATTTCAAAAGTGCAATAGAAACCGTGGATTTAAAACAAAGAAGAAAAGTATAATCAACAAGAGCTCCTATTTAAACAATTTTGTTTTCTTTTAAATTATAAGTTTGTTAACCTTTTAGCAATATAATTTTTGTTGGTAATGATCATGATATTGTTTATCTTCTGTTGATTTAAATAGTGGTAGGAGTTAAAAACATTCTGGTCAAGAACCTTATACAAGGATGGTACTATATATATAAGATTCACAAATGTGTAATATCCATTAAATATCAACACTGTTCATAAGGCTTTTCTGTCAATTGTTGGAGAAATGGGTGGTCTTGCTAATAACAATCATGGTCTAGAAGCCAACTCCTATTTATATTAGCAGTGGTAATTAGTAGCAATGGTAGTTCTAAAATCAAAAGGTATAGTAACAATTAAGTCTGCTGGTCTGAATGTCATATATAATAAGCAGACATGGATCTCTGCTCTCAGTAACCTTGTAAGCTAAAGAACCTGTGAATGGAGAGTTGGACATGAATTTTAAGACTGTCTTTTATGTTAGTGAAGGATCAGGTGTGTGAGAAAACCACGGGATTAGTCAGAAGACCTGTGTTCTTCTGGTCTTGCTTCAGCCACATTGCAGCTGAGAGTATTCTGGGAGCGGAACTGAGCTCCATGGACTAGAGTTGCTTGTCTGTCTGCTCAGGAGCCTGACAGAGTGTTGAGAATCGTGTAAGATAAGGGCCTTATAAATTGCCCAGCCCTCTGTGGGTAGTGGTGTTTTTCTAAGACAAGTGGAGGGCGAGGAGGTGCGGGGTGGTGGTTCTCTGAGCCTCTCAGAGGTTGCCGCAGTGGCTTCCATTTCCTTGTCGGCTTTGAGTCTGTGGAAGGAGGCAGGAGTTCTGGTCTGTGGCTTAACATCTTTGCATTTGTTCTGGTGGCAGGAATCAATCTTGGGGCTGCCAGTTGCACAGAAATGATCTGTTTCTTCACAGTTTGACTCATTTTCTCTCTCAGACCTGTTCTTGGGTTATGTTCAGGAACAAATCCTGCTTGTTGATGAGCTGTCTCCTTGTCTGTTTACAAAAAGTCCTAGTGTTTCGTTAATCTTGTAACAGATTCAGGCAGTGTTTCAATGCTGTCTTTCCCTTGATTTAGGTCTCTTCTTTTTTCTCCCCCATCTAGTATCTGCATCTCCAATGGATACTGAGGGGTTTGGTGAGCTCCTTCAGCAAGCTGAACAGCTTGCCGCTGAGACCGAGGGCATCTCAGAGCTTCCCCATGTGGAACGGAACCTACAGGAGATCCAGCAGGCGGGCGAGCGCCTGCGTTCCCGTACCCTCACACGCACGTCCCAGGAGACAGCAGATGTCAAGGCGTGAGTACTGGTGGGGAGGCAGCATTGGTACTGGGTGGCTTGGGGGCAGGATCCGTTTCTTCTTTCCTGCCTCGAGTTTTAATGCAGTCTGTAAATGACAGACACAAGCCAGATTCTCAGGAACTCAGAGAGGTTTTGTAAACAAGTCAGCAGCCTTGCTTTGTCTCCCTGCCTCTTGGGTTTTTTGGCCTGTCTGCCTGACCAAGCTGAGAGCCCCTATCACAGGCGGAGATGATCAGGGTAGAAAAGGGCAAAGAGCTTTGTCATGCAGGAAGCCATCACGGTAGTGCCTGCTTGGGTTCACTGACTGTTGGGTCATAAATGGGTCCTGTAAGCATCTTAGTAAATATGAGCCACACTGATGTTCCCAAGGCCAGAGAGCACTCAGTATGAGCAGAGGTTTTAAAAGCACTTGGAAGAATTGATGAGCAGTTAGTGACGAGAAGCCGTTCTAGTGAGGAGTGATTCTGTCTGCTTATTGTCACTGACCCTGAAGGCTTCCTCTGAAAGCCCTTGGAAGTGCAGGACCTGCCAGTTGATTGTAGAACAGGAAAGGGGCGAGCTCCAAGAGAGTGCAGATGGAGCAAGGTGCTGACTGACTGGCCGGCCAGTGGCTGCTGCTGCCACATGGGATCGATTGGGCTGTTGAATCCACAGACATGTGTTTAGAGTCCCCACTGTGCTAGGCCTAGGCCATCTTTGGGGCTACCACCATGAGTTAGACATGGCCCTTGCCTTCAAGAAGCTTATAATTTGGGAGGCAGGAAAAAAAACCTTGCTGCTTTCTATAAGAAACGTGATTTACCAATGACTTACTGTGCATCAGAAACTTGGCTAGACGTAAGATTTTGTTTAATCCTCACAGCGAATATTAGGACTATTGTACCGTATTCCAGTTGAGGAGCTAAGGCTCGGAGAGGGCAGGTAACTCTCAGCTCACACAGCTGGTGACCGGTGAGCAAGATTCAAACCCAGCAAGGCTGACTCCAGAGCACATACTCGTGTCATGGAAGGATGGAGGGGTGCTGTTACTTGTGACTTGGGTGGGTCTGGAAAGTGACTGAGATTCTGTGTGAGAGATGTGGGAAATTGTCAGTCATCTGCTCAGTTTTCGCTCCTTGAATTTGAGAAAGATGTAAGTGCTGGTATTGATGTGGGGACGTTGTTTGGGGTACGTAATAAATGTCTCAGGAGTGAGTAGAGGGGCTGTATTCTTTTCCCAACCAATCTTGAGAGCTGAATGTTTTGGCTGCTCTGCTGAGTCAGTAAGGATGTTGTGGAAATTCTTCTGTAGGCCTCCCTAGAACTTTGTTTTTGAAAATACTAGTGAGTTTTGGTTCTCTTGGTATTGGTAAAGGCAAGTCAGGGGAACCTTGGCAGGGATTTTTTTACTATCCAGTCTTGTACCTAAATGCAGCCAACTGCTCCCATACAGTGTTCCCCAGCACTCCAACCAGCCTCTAGACGTTTCTGCTAATTTGGCCTCCCTGCAGGCTCCTTCCTGCTGCTTCTGGCTGCCTGCTGTTAGCCCCAGTCTTGAGCATGCAGGTTCTGTGCTGGTGTGCAAGGATGCTGCTGGAGCGAAAGGACCATGATGCCAGCTGAGTTGCTATAGTTATAATTTAATTGCATCAGCTTTACAGCCTATTAAGAGCAAAGAGGGAAAATGTTTTCTTGGTAACAATTATCAGTCATGCTCTCTTTCTTGTAAATTTCCATTCTTCCTCTTCTCTTTCTACCTTAAATTCATTATTTTAGGGAGGAGGAAGTTTGAACATTGAAAGAATGGGTATAGGGTGGGGCAGACGCTTAAAAAGAAACCAAAGGGCTGATGCCTGTATTTTTCCATCTTCTTGATAGGCAGAGACATAAAGTGTGATGTGAATATTTTAGTACAGGGTGAGGGCAGAGGAGAGAACTGAGTAGGAAAAATTTTCTTACATGAAATAAATTTTGAAAGAAAATTTTGTCTTTAGGATTTTAGTTAAGATTAGATTGTAGATTTAAAATTGAATTGTTCTTTGCTGAATTCATTTGTTTAAATATACTTTGTTGGATTTTTCATTTTAGGGGACAGATTTGATAGCTTTTTTGCATGTGCATGTTTGATATTTTTAAATTTATTCACACGTAAAGAACAATGTGCGTAACATATATAAAGGTGTAAATCGGGGATTGGCAGACTATGACCTGTGAGCCAAATCCAGCCTGCCGCCTGTGAAAGTTTTATTGGAACACAGCCACGCTTCCTCGTTTATGTATTGTCTGTGCTGCTTTTGTGCTACAATAGCAGAGTTGAGTAGTTATGACAGAGACCGTATGGCCTGTAAAACCTGAAATATTTACCGTCTGCCTTTTACAGAATAAGTTTGCTGACTCCTGGTGTAAATAATAAAATGAATGAATACCCCTGTACACATTGCACAGTTAAGAGAGAGAATATTATCAGTAGCTGTGAAGCCCTCCCTGGGTACCCATCATCAACTGCATCCCCCTCTTTTCCCATCAGAGATGTCTCATTGGATTTTTCCATTCAACTCAGAAGCCAAACAACCTAGAAGTATACAAAGAAAAAGCCACTCGCTCTCTCTCCCTAACTTTACCCTGCAAAGTAACCAGTGTTATTAATTTGCTTATTTCATGCTTTTCTCCATATTCATGCAAAGCATATGCTAACATTTATTTGCCCAAAGTTACACAGCAAATTATAACTTTACTTGTGATAATACTACTAACCTACCTTTTTAAGCACTTACTGTTTGTCAGGCAATGTGCCAAATACTTTAAATGCATTACATACTTTCTTCTTGAAAGAACTCTGTGAAATAAGTGTTATTATCTCCATTTTATAATTGAGGAAGCTCGGGTAGCAAGTGATCACGTCAGAGTTCAAATCCAGCTTGGTCAGTAAGAATCTCTCATATTCATATGGCACTTTTCAGTTCCCAAAGGATTGTCGCAGGTATTCTCTTGACTGGTCTTCACAAGCCTGAGAGGTGAGAGGTAGGATTTTTCTCTACGTTCCACAGTCGGTAAGTGCCAGGTGGAGCTAGCCCAGACCTCCTGACTTTTTCTGCTCCCCATGTATCCTGAGCACAGCTTTTGTCCTCCTAACTCTCCTGGGCCTGGAGGGTTTGACTCCAGCCTCTGTGGCTTTCTGCTCAGGAGAAGCTGCTGGCTTAAGGAAATTGGGAGAGATAGAGGGCAGGGAGCCTTTGGATTTTCCCACCCTTAGAAGCTGAAAGTTTCTGGCACGGCCTTTATTTGTAAAACCATCCCTACCTTAGATTCCCTGCCTCTCCTCCTTCAGTCCTCCCTCCACCTCCCCCAATCAGGGCTTCTGCATTTGCACTGCACAAGCCATGTACTGCACAGTTCCTCCAGGCGCCACCCACTTAAATGACTTTTCTAATAATTCTGATAGCTAGTTTTTTTTAATTCCAAGGTTCTCAACCCTGGTACACCTTAAAATCGCCTGAGCACTGGGTACATTCTGACATATTATTGGTGGAGACATAGTGCCCATGGGACAGAGTTTGGCAATATTTAGTGAATTTTACTCTGGACCCAGCAGTCCCACTTCCCAGGATCTATCCCAAAGATAAATTGGCAAAAGTATGAAAAGAGTGCACATGAGAATATTCATTGCAGCATTATTTGTAATAGTAAAAATTGGAAACAACTCAAACATCCATCAGCAGGGGACTGTTGAATAAATGTGGTAGGTCTGTATAGTGAAGTGCCTTCAGTAGTACAAAGGAATGAGAAGACACACTGCCGTGGAGTGACTCCAGGACATATTGTTAGTAAAATAAAAAATACAAGCTGGAGAGAAGAGTATAGTACCCTATCATTTATTTAAGAAAGCAGGTGAAAGATATCCCAGGTTCATGGATTAGAAGAGTTAATATTATTAAGATGTTAATTCTTCCCAAATTGATCTGCAGATTTAGTGCAATCCCTGTCGAAATTCCAGCTGGACTTTTTTCAGAAATTGGCAAACTGATCCTAAAATCCATATAGAAATGCAGGAAACCTAGAATGGCCAAAACAATCTTTAAAACCAGAAGAAAGTTATAAGACTCACACTTCCAATTTCAAAACTTACTACAAAGCTACAATATAATCAAGACTATGGAATTGGCATACAGAAGACATACAGGTCAATTGAATAGAATTATGAGTCCAGAAATAAAGCCATGTGTCTGTGATTAACTGATTTTCAACAAGAGTGCCAAGAGCATTCAATGGGAAAGAGTAGTCTTTTCAACAAATGATGCTGAGACAACTGGATATCTACATGCAAAAGAATAAAATTGGACACCTACCTCATGCCATACACAAAAATCAACTCCAGATGGATTACAGACCTAAATCTAAGAGCTAAAACTTTAAAACTTTTAGGAGAAAACACAAGTGTAAATCTTCCTGACCTTAGGTTAGGCAGAGCCTTCTTAGATATGAAACCAAAAGAATCAAAAATAGATAAGTTGAACTTCATCAAAATTAAAAAGCTATAGACCTAATAAGGGATTTATCTAGAATATGTAAAAAGCTCTTAGAACTCAATAATAAAAAGACAACCCAATTTTTAAATGAGCAAAAGATCTGAATAGACATTTCTCCAAAGGAGATACATAAATGTCCAATAAGCACATGAAAGGATGGCCTAAACCACTGGCCGTCAGTGAAATGTGAATGAAAACCTCAGCGAGATACTCCTTCAGGTTCACTAGGATAGCCGTAATCAAAAAGACAGATAACAAGTGGTGGTGAGGATGTGGAAAGAATTGAAACCCTCGTAGACTGGTGGTGGGAATGTAAAGGGGTGCGGCCGCTTTGGTGAACAGTCCAGCAGTTCCCCACAAGGTGAAGTGTGGAGTTACCATGTGACTCAGCAGCTCCACTCCCACGTGGATACCCAAGAGAAATGAAAACAGTTGTCCACACAGAAGCTTGTACGAGTCTTCACAGCAGCATTATTGATAGTCACCAAAAAGTGATTATGTCTGAAAACTGATGAATTGATAAATAAAATGTGGCGTATCTGTGTAATGGAATAGTATTTGGCAATAAAAAAGAGTAAACTACTAATACATGCTCCAACATGGATGAACCTTGAAAACATGCTGAGTGAAAGAAGCTAGTTAAGAAAGGCTACATGTTGTATAGTTTCATTATGTGCAGTGTCCAGAAAGGCAGATCTATAGAAACAGAAAGTAGATTATTGGTTGCCTAGGGAGTTGGTAGGTTAGGTTAGAGCGACTGCTGATGGATAGGTAGGGCGTTTCTTTTTGGGGTGATAAAAATGTTCTAAAATCAGTTGTAGTGATAATTGTACAACTCTAAATAGAAACTACTGAATTATACACTTTAAATGTGTATAATTGTAGTACATGAATTATATCCTCGGTAAAGCTGTTTTAAAAGAGCAGGTGACACAAATGTATATACCTATCTGATAATAAAAAAAAGAAGAAATGAGTTTTAAAAGTAGCTGGGAGGCCAGCCCCATGGAAGGAGTGGTTAAGGCTCTGCATGCTCCGCTTCAGCGGCTTAGGTTTGTGGGTTTGGATCCTGGGCATGGGCCTACTTCACTCATCAGCGATGCTGTGGAGGCATCCTATATACAAAAAATAGAAGAGGATTGGCACAGACGTTAGCTCAGGGCTAATCTTCCTCAAGCAAAAAAAGAGGAGGATTGGCAACGGATGTTAGCTCAGGGGTAATCTTCCTCATCAAAAAAATAAATAAATAAAAGTACCTAGGATTTGCTTTAATCAGGTATGATAAGACACATGGACCTGGAAATGACTGTCACAGTTCTCTAGAAACAAGAGTCAGGACATGCCATGGAGGGCCACATAGGGAAGCACTGGGGTCAGTCAGGAGGCAGAGGGAGAAGGGGAAAAAGTGGGCATAAGCCTTTATTGTGGTTTCTGCAGGAAGACAAGGCAAGGCAGGGTGGCAGGCTTGGGACTGGCTAGTTAGCAATAACCTCAGCGGGTTCTGGGGGTACCGGTCCTGGCTCTAGGTGTCTGGTACCTAGCCCTGGGATGATAAGGGCAGGAGACAGCGGCCCAGTAAAGGAGGTGGTTGGGTTATGGGCTCTGGATTGATTGGTTTGCCTGTGAAATAGGCACTTGCAGGCCTCTAGGAATTAGCTGACCCAGGGAGGGGCAAGTGTCAGCAAGGTCCCAGATGTCAAAGCATCAAATACAGAAAATAAAAAGGTACAATTAATATGAAAGATAAATAACCAAAAGGTTGCCTGTAGGAAGAGGGAGGGAATAAGGTGTAGAAGACAGAGACTTTTTTTATAGATTTGACTTTGGAATTGTGGAAATACTTTATATAATTATAAAATAAAATTAAATTTATAAAAGGGAAAATAAATACTTATCCAGTTGGTCACATAACCACACAGAGAGGAATAGTTCCAAGTAATGTGTTAATCTGTCTTCGGTAATCATGTTGTTGATGCAGCGGTTGTTAACTCCTGTTTTGAGACTGTTGTGTGTATAGTGTAGGATAAAGCAAGTAAGTAGTTTTGGTGGTGATGCTGAGAAGTGGGACTTTCAGTGTGGGAGGAAGGACACACAGATAGAAAATCTATGAGGTTAACCCAAAATCTTGTGTTTTTAACTTTGAATTGGAAGGATCAGTATGAATTCATGATAATTTATCTAAGGGAAACTGAAACAAAAGTAACAACTCCATTTCTAGCTCTGCCTTTTGAAAAGGCCTAGAAACAATTAACAGTGAGCAATCTTAGTGCCCAGATAGTGGTCCCTAAAATCCATTTCTTAATAAAAGGAACTCGGCCTCTTTGGAGAGTTGGCTGATTCTAGGACTCGGGCAGTTCTGGATAAAATAAATAGGAAACACCTGTCATACCAGATAGCAAGGAAGTTATGAAGGCCTGCTTGAGTCATGGCGGAAGAACTCAGAAACCGACTTCACAAGGCTTCTACTGGCCAAAGAGGAGATGCTTTGAGCATCATAAAGATAATAACTGCACTGGGTTGAAATACATCAAATATGTTTAAATTCATGAGTTCGTAATGATAATAAAACAAAACTCATCAGTCATCTTGGGAGGATTCTAGAGAATGACTCATTATTCAGAGTTATCACATAGTTGATGAAGAGTGTGTCTCTGAAAGGAAATATTCCAGCTAATAAAGATAGAATACCACCATTTTGCAACCTCTAAGGAATTAATGAATCCAAGCAATGATCATCAATGTCTGCAAACATTCCAAAAAGAGATCATCAGACATTCCATACCTCTTGGTGTAAATCTGAAGTTATATAACCAAAAAAATAATGCTACCTGAATCTGATCAGACCTTTAGTGCTTACATTCAATTTGCAGGAAGTTGGACAGAAGCAGCTAGAGGAACGTGTGGAATGACGTCATGGAGATGCAATCAGTAAACCTGTTATGTGGGAAACTGCATCCTTGCTACTTTGAGGGTAGTCCATGGATCAACAACATAAGCATCACCTATGAGCTTTTTAGAAGTGGAGGATCTCAGGCCCCATCCCAGACCTACGCAATCGAAGTCTGCGTTTTAACAAGCTTCCCAGGTCATTCACATGTACATTTCAAGTTTGAGTAGCACTGCTTTACAGGACAAATAATCCAGAGCCTCTAACAAAGAAATTATAAGAAGAAGAAAGAGATGGAGGCAATTTGTAGATTAAGAGAGATTTAGGAGGCATAGTAAGCATTCACAAGTAGAGACCTTATTTGTATGCCATTCAAACAAACACAAATTTTAAAATTATGAAATAACTGGGGAGATAATCTTGGATCTACTTTGAAGTAATCGGGGTGGTGGAGAGAGGAAAGTAGGTAGGGATGTAGATGAAACAGGGTTTGGCTATGACACGCAAGTTGTTGAAGCTGGGTAATGGGTACAAGGAGGTTTACTATTTTAATTTTGTATTAAATTTTTTTCACTCTAATAACAAAAAGGGGGACTTACTAAGATGGCTGTAATAAAAACAGTAATAAGTATTGGCGAGGGTGTGGAAAAGATTGGAACCACGTGCATTGCTTGTGGGTATGGAAAATGGTGTCGCTGCTTTGGAAAACAGTCTGGCAGTTCTTCAAAAGGTTAAACAGAGAGTTGCCATACGATCTAGCTACTCCACTCTTAGGTGTATACCCAAGAGAGAGGAAGACATATGTTCACACAGAAACTTGTACATGATGCTCATGGCAGCGTTTTTCATAATAGCCAAAAAGTGGAAACAACCCAAATGTCCAACAACTGATGGATGGATACATTCATAAATATAAAATGTGGCATATCCATATAATGGAATACTATTCAATAATAAAAAGCAATGAAGTACTGATACATGCTACAACATGGATGAACCTTGAAAACATTTTGCTAAGTGAAAGAACCTAACACAGAAGACTACAGCTTATATTATTTATTTGTATGAAATGTCCAGAATAGGGAAACGTATAGAGATGGAAGTTAGATCAGTGGTTGCCAGGGGCTGAGGGGGGATTTGGAGGGACATGGGGAGTGACTGCTGATGGGTAGGGGGTTTATTTTGGGGTGTGATAAAAGTTCTAAAATTGATTGTGGTGATGGTTGTACAACTCTGTGAGTATACTGAAACCCACTGAATTGTGCTCTTTAAATGGGTGAATTGTATGGTATGTGAATAACATGTCAGTAACGCTGTTATTAAAAAAGGAAGGTGGCTGTTAGACTGATACCCGTGCTCCAGGCTTCACCCAACATCAGTCAGGATCATTGTGAGGAAATTTGCCTAGGTGATTCTAATGTGCAACCAGGGGTGGGAACCACTGTATTAGAAAGCTAGCTATTGAGGATTGTAAGAAAAAAGAGGCAAGATTATCTATTTGACATGGTAGCCTGGAGGGGAAGCCTCAGGGATGGCATCATAGTTGACCTGTCTACATGGAGGAGACAAAAATCTACAGTGAGGAGCCCTCTGGGCGCACATCATCTATTTCTGTAGTACTTAGTAGAATGGAAATAAAGAAGCAACAATCTGAACAATTAATCTAATTCTCCTAAGTTTCTTTCTTCCAGAGAGTGTTCTAGATATTAGTGAGAATCTGTGGTTTTTTTTCTTTTTACTCTTCCATTGTTACGTTGCCCCAGATGAGTAGAAATAAAGCCAGCTGTGTTATTCCTGCCTGTCTTCAAAAGCATTAATTAGTCAGGTGACAGCCTCCTGGATTATTGAACTAGGCAGCAGAGAGGGATCTTGCAGAGGTACTGCATGTGGTACTTGGCTTTTGAGGAGAACTGGCCTTGGATTCTGGTTTGACTGCCTTTCGCAAATCATTGATTGCCCTGGACTATTAGATTCCTCAACTAATGAGTAAAGTTTAGACTAGATTGCTCCTGAAACTTCTAAAATTTTGTGGTTCACTATATCTGTCTTTATTGATGCTGTAACTATAGGGTGGTTAGTAGTTTGTGTTCTGGAGCTTGATGACCTGACTCCGCCATTTCATGGCTCTGTGACTTTGGATAAATTGGTTAACCTCTTCGCGCCTTGGTTCCCCATCTATGAAATGGGGATTGAGACTAGCATCTACCTCATGATTTTCTTTACTATGAAATGTTTGGAGCAGTCTAGCCTGTCATTTTATTGATACATTATCATTTTATTCTGGATAAATTCCTTACTCTAATTCAGGCTTGATCAGAATTTTCTCTCTTACTACCAAATGCAATGTTGTATCTGTTATTCTGGGTGATAAATCTTTATGGGAACGTATAAAACAACTAGATAGAAGTGTCTGGGCAGTATATAGGAAGTTAGGAATAAAAAATACTCTTTAGTATTTTATGAAGCGTACTAGATGTCCTAACCCTACTTTTTTCTCCCTGCTCTGTATCCTCATAGGTCAGTTCTCCTCGGGTCTCGAGGACTTGACATCTCCCACATTTCCCAGCGATTGGAGAGTCTGAGTGCAGCCACCACCTTTGAGCCTCTTGAGCCTGTGAAGGACACGGACATTCAGGTAAGGGCTGCCAGGTGCCAGGACCGGTGCAGGTTGATCCTTGAGCATGCAACCCAGGCTGAAGGCCCTGGCCTTTGTTGACCAGCTGCTTTAGGAATTCCAGATTTCTTTGTTAATTCTCTTTTTCCTCAGATATTAAGAGATTGGGAGAGACACAGCTTTGGAGGTATAGTGGGTATATATGTTGGGTTATTTTCAGAATGCTCTGTGAGGCTGAATTTAAGAAAGCAATTCCAACCTGCAGTTTTTAGATAATTGTAATTACGAGAACAGATTTCTCTTCCTTCCTTGGGCTTAATCCAAAGCACAGAGACATTAGTTGTACGTTTCTCTTGCTTTCTTTGCTAGATCTCAAATAATTTTACTGTTCATCTTCCACATTTCTTTTCTACGTCTTACTTGTATTGGTTGGCAAAGAGCTGGGGAAAACTTGGAGTACTATTTACTGAGACCTACTCATTGATTTCTAGGAAGTATTTGGCTGCGTTAGTGGCACCAGGAAATGGTCTAATAGAGCACTCCAGTCTCATTTAACCTAACATGCCACTGGGCACAATTGATTGTTATTTTATCTAATCAGAAACTGATTTTGTATGTGTGTGTGTGCGCGCGTGTGCACTCAGAATTGTTAAGGAAGAGCTTGTGATCCATTTAGTTTTGAGGAATTGGAACACTGTGTTGGTGTTAGATTGAAGGGACAGTGGGTACCATTTTTATCATTAGTTTGCCTTTGAAAGGAAAGGATGCAGGTCCTACAAAGGCAAATGCTAGTACAAACGGGTACTAATTGTGTTATTATTTGGGCTCAGTTCGAATTAATACTCTCTGCCCCACCACCCTTTCCAAGAACTGTTTTAATCCATCTAATGGCCACAGTCCTACTGGATTAATTCCAGTGCAGAAACCTAAAATCCCCTAGACTTTGAGTTGAGAGTTGAACAGCTATAAACGTTTACTGTTTTTCCTGTTGTTGATATGTTCCCAGATTATGGAAATCCCTTTTTTTCCAGTTTTATGTACTAAATCACAGTTTCCTGTCACCTTATAGATACTTTCTCATTTCCATGTAATCTTAAAATGGCATGTATACTTAACTTTTTTTTTCTTTTTCTAGTTTTAGCTGTCCCCTTCTGCCCTTCTATTTCAACTGCTTGATGCTCTATAAACAAATACTTGTAACAGGCCTGTGGTGGGTGAATGAGATAGAGCTCAAATAATTTGAATAATCACCGTATATTTTGAGGAGTATCCCTAATAGTGTGGAATGAAATGGCACTTTCTGAAAGGTGGTTGTTTGCTTATTTGTTTGAGTGTTTTTAATGTTTAAAATACCAAAGAAGCTGTTCATTTAAAAAACTAATTGCTTTTTAAATTTTCTGTGGCATATTTGTAATACGTGTTGGGATACTCAGGAACATTTAATGACGTACTTCATGAACTCCCACTGATGTGGTCCTCCATTTTTTGCCTTGAGAAACTAATGAAAGGTTTATAAATGTATTGAGTCGTAACGGTCATTTATTGTAACCTTTTGCTTAATGCATGAACACTCACCATCAACATCCCCATTAGATGGTTTCCGAGCAATGCATGCTTGGTGAAAGAGAGTTTCTTAATTTGGAATGAGCGTGGCTAAGAGTTTGGGTCCTGCACCACAGGGAAATCTTTGAACTTGGAGAGGAAGGATGCTTCTATTTCAGAATTTTACTGCTCAGTTGAGTTTTTCCAGAATAGCTTCAAAAGTGCAAAATGGTGAGTCTAAGATAACTTTTGATTGATTGGGAATTGATCATCTAGATCTGAAGCAAAGATTTAAGCCTTACTAGTTTCAAAATAAGTCCTCTATTGACTTCATCTTCTTGCCAGTGAAGACTTAAAGGAGAAAATTTAATTTTTAAAAGGCTGAGGCTTTGGCTTGATCTGAGGTGGTTCTAGTTATTGATAAGGGTTGGAAGTTTTAACTTGTGTTGTGTGGCTCAGCTGGCTTGTGCTGAAACGTCCTGTGCGCGCAGTATTATCCTGTCCTTGCCTGACTTCTTGTTCGGTACTCAGATGTGGGAGCCAAGCCAGCTTTCACCCTGAGCATGGGGTGGTCCTCCTTTTAATTCTTCTCACAATGTGTTGGTTATCCAAGAAGAGTTAACGTGAACACTTTCAGTTTTTTCTTTTTAGAAAAGCCAGATATACTTTTTGATGGACAGTTTTTTCTCATTTAACAGCTTTATTGAGATATAATTCACATACCATAAATCTGATGGATTTTTGTATATGAACTTTTGTTTTCCCACTAGTGTGGGTTTTGAGATGAGAATGCACCCTAATCCCATGTGCTGAGTGTCAGTGAATTTATTATGTCAATTTATAAATTCGTTAAAGGAAATGCTGACAGATCCTCTGACAGATGCTGTCCAAGACTTTGTATCCTCCATCATTTGCGTTACTTGTAAGGTTGGAAAGGCATCTTCCCATGTATAGTTATATATAGAGATACAGGTATAGTCCTTTTGTGTTTGGTAAACGTTGATTGTATTTCTTTCTGTTTCTAATGGAGCTTGAAGTTAATATGAGTTTTTTTGTTCTTACTGTTTTGTTGTTTGTCATAATCAGTGATGTTGGCATGCGTTGAGAATGCATTTTTAAAAGATTGCTGTGGCTAGCAAAGGTAACATATTTTACCACTTAAATGTCTGTATGGCTGAGGCTAGTAGAATTTTTGAAATGTTTATTGATTTTGTTTTTGGAAATGCTCATAAAGAAGGCCTACACGTTTGTGTAGTAGAGGTCAAGAGCAATAATTATTAACAGGACGTGGTGCTAAAATGACTGCTGCTCTATTCTAAGTGACTTCATGGTGCTTGTGAGTACAAGTCCTCTTGTAGAGATCCACTTGCTCACTTCTGTCTTTGGGAAAAAAATATTGAGGGCAGATTGCGCATCTTGACTGTGATCTGAACAGGCCTAACGTACCACGGATGATGTGTATTATATAGCAATAAAGTACAGATTTACACAGTTCACTTACATTTTGGGCTTTTTCACTGGATTACATGTATATTTCAGTAAGGCTGTGCAAAAATAGCCTGAGTTGGCCCTAAAAATGGGAGCTGCATTTTCTCAGCATTAGGCTATAATACTTTCAAATGGCATTAGACCAAAATATAGTAATATTATTGCTAAACTTATTATGTTAGATTTGTAGGACTGCCACAACAAATTACCATAAACTTAGTGGCCTAAAACGTTAGAAATTTATTCCCTCCACAGTTCTGGAAGCCAGAACTTTGAAATCAAGGTGTTGGCAGCACCATGCTCCCTCCAAAGGCTCTGGGAGAGAATCTTTCCTCTTCCAGCTTCTTGAGGCTCCTGGCGTACCTTGGGTTGTGGCAGCGTAACTCTAGTCTCTGTCTCCATCTTCACAGGTTTTTCCTTGTTTGTGTCAATCTTCACAGGTTTTTCCTTGTTAGTTGTTGGATATAAGGCCCACCTTAAATCCAGGATTATTTCATCTTGAGAGCCTTAACTTAATTATATTTACAAAGACCTTATTTCCAAATAAGGTCACATTCATAGGTACTAGGAGTTAGGATGCAGACATATCTTTTTGTGGGGGACACACTTCCACCCACCACACTTACAGTGCCAGAAAATTTAAAACTGCAAATTAGTAAAACATCTTCAAAGCTAACCCTGTATCACAGCTGTCTGTAATATTGGAATAACGCATCTATTGGTAATTGTTCCAGTGACTGCAAACCTCAACCAGGTATCTGCTCTCATCCTCAGCATTCTGTTTCAGGCCTTTGGGAAGTGAGGCTGACTACCCATGTCTGATTCCAGAGTTCCCTAGTAGTTACTCTCTCCAAATAGGTTAGTGCCTTATGTGTTTGAGAGATTTCTGTAGGGATGTTTTTCAATTAGAGACAGTCTGCTTTTTAAAGTACTAAATACCTAGTTTTTAGGGTCTATATAGGTAGGATTAAATTGTGATACTTCTCTGAGGCAGGAGGAGCTACCTTGTATATATGTATTTCTACTTCAGCCAACCAGGTTGCCTAACCCTTTCCTTTTTCTTTCGTACTTTAGGCTTTTGTTTACTACCTTCCTTTAGCTTGGAGTAGCACCTCTGAAATGCCAGGTCCTATCAGTCTGACGCTCTGAGGCTTTCCTTAACGCCATCTCTTTCATAGTCTTCTCAGATCTTTCTACCCATGGCCTCCAAATAGAGTATGTTGGCTTTACTGCTTAGGGGAAAACGAAGCTTTCTGAATTTTCTCCCACATTACTTTAAACAGAATATTTATGTTGTTTAGATTATGTTGTTGGAATTGACTTAGCAGCTGGTTCAAATCTTAGATAAGTGAAAATTCAGCCCCTTCTACAAAAAAAGGGGGGAAAAAAAGACACTATACTTGAAGGTCTTTGTAATCTGCCTAAATTTCCAGATAGAAATCTGTCCTTTATGAGCAAAGAGAAAAAGAAGTCTGAAATAGGATAAAATAAGTATAAGAAAATTAGAATCAGAGAAACTGATCTATCACAATATAAGACTAATGGTGCAATAATAATTGACTCGTTAAAAATTTCTTTTGCTTGCCACACTGTATCTGTAATAAAATATTCATTATTTCCTTCCTTTTTCTGTCCTTTGCCTTGGAAATGTAGAGTATGCTGAAACCATTCTCAGCTTATCTTTTACATAATCAGAAGAGACTAAATGGCTTAAGTATAAAAACGCATCAGTGGTGTGTAACCCCTTATCACCTAAATTGTTATTTTCGTGGTTTATCTTTTAATTTTATATCTTCAGAATTAAGATATGGCTGCTTAAATGCTGCTATATATAACAGCAAAGAGGAGAAGTAGTTGTGTTGCTTGCTAATTGTGTGTTTATAGTACTGGCAAGTTGTTGGGGGGAAGTTGGTTCCAGAAATCCCGTGACATTTGTTGGAAAGAGGGTCAGGCTTGCCTAGAATGATTAGTGTGCTAATAGTAGCTCTTCAGGAATATTACTGGCACAATATTAATATTCAGGAAAAAATGCAGTAAGCTTTCCCTAGCACGAACCAGTTGAAGGAAAGTTCAGTCTGAATGGGTGAACAATATCTTAATTCTGGAATTATTTTTTGAAGAAATGTAGTTGTCGTTTTTAACTGTTTCTAGAAATTGAAACTACTAAGCATGTGTACCAAGGAGAGGTCTTACCAGAGTTGCTTTAGTAAATTTAAGGAAGAGACAAGGTTCATTCATAAGAGTTGCATCTATTTGCATACTGTTATTTGTATAACAATCCAAGAAATGGTTTAAGCAGGCAAAACATGCCTATCTTCCATATTGTTTCTGCTCTTAATATGCTTGAGCAGGCTTTTCTGCACATAATGGTGATGTAGCCCAAATTGGATGATTAGACATTTTGAATTGATGGACTCTGAAGGAATAAGACTCTGTTATTTAAATATTTTCGCATAATATAAAAATATAAGAGACTATTGCCTGGAATCTGAGTGAAGATTTTTAGTTAAGCATTTGTGATTATTGACCTTCTTTGTTATATTCTTCCTGCCCCTAAGAGAGTCAATGGGAAGTTCATGGTAACCTTTCTTTTGAGTTTTAGAGGACTTTAATGGATATTTGAATTTTGCCCTTCCCCAGCTCATAACAGCTGCCTATTCTGGACTTAAAACAACCAATAGTTAAGACTTTTGGGTACACTAGCAAATGAACCCAATTCTCTCTGGATCCAAAGCCTGTTAGTTAGAGGGAAACCCTTTCCTGTAACTTCAGGTACATTTTAGGCCAAAATTCAGCTGTAGTGGCTGAACTGCATTTGGAAAAGACACACATCCCCTGTGCCGTGTATTGTTGTTCAGGGCGGTGGTCGTGCCAGGCTTTGTCTCTTGTGTGGACACTGCTGTGTTCATTCACCTCCACTTAATAAACATATTTGCTGTTCCTTGTCATTAAACCCTGACCCAGTGTAAATCTCAGAGCGGGTAAAAACCAGTAAATATGTAAAAAAAATAAAATAAAAAAGTGTCTTCACAGAGGAGGTTAATGTGCCATCCTGTTTTATGTTTCTAATTATGTAGTCTAATGCTGATTGCTATGTAAGTACTGAAATGATTTAATTTTTCTGCCTATTTGTGGTAAGGGAGAAGGAAGGTAGGCATTGTGATCTGGTGGCAAAATATGCAGTTCCATTAAAGTATCCTGTGAATGGAAGTAAAAATGACGACTTTGGACTAAAAATGGCTGTTAAAGGCATCGTCTGTGGAAAATGTGAAAAACTGCTTTTATGTGAGCCAAGGATGTAAGATTTCAGCCTTTTTACCTATCCATTCACACTTATTCCTGAATGTAAGCTTTCAGAACAAGCAGGTAGATAGATGCCGAATGCATTCTGAGCAGGCAGGAAATGACAGGCTTTTTTGTCTTCTCAGAGGTTTCTTATATCCTGTAGTGAGCAAGGGAATATCAATTACCAACTTAAAGAAGAAGTTGGAATGGTTTTGGAAGAAGCCCATGGCTAAAATATTTATCCAGCAATGTAGTAGAGCACTTCAGATATTGGCCAGGCCCTGGTGCTTTGCTCTGGAGTTGAGTCACCCCCACCAGGAGCTGTCTCTTAATCTGCCGGTGTCTGTGACGCCTCAGCGCTCTGGAGATGAGGAACATACACTGTCATCTTCAGGCTGGTTTCTTTAACTCGCTTGGTTTCGGGAACCAGAAATGGGCACGTCTTTTTATCTGCTGAACTAGTTGATACTGAAGTGGATGTGATTTAAATGGGGATTAAAACCTCCTCGAAGAGTGAATGCATTCCTGTAGACCAGTTTGTCATTCTCGGATGGCAGCCCTTGACCCTGGACGCCACTTTGATCTGCTTGCCACAGCACCTTGTGATCTCTTATTTCTGTTTTGGAATGTTCGATCCAAAACTTCCCAGGCCTGCAGCCTGATGTGGCTCCTTGCGTTAGTGGTGGTTGCAGAGTGTGGCTCCTGACAAAACTTTGAGGTCCAGGTCCCCGCTGTCTCCACTAAGAATCCATATCCTCTGAAAGAACTGAGAGAGGGGCTCATACAGGGAAGACTCTTGGTTTTTCTTCTTTTTGTTTGTTTGGTGGGGACCAGGACAAGAAGCTGGGAGGTAGGATGGGCGACGACATCCTCTGCTGAGAAGACCTGCATGTAGACTTTATTTTGCTGCAAAGCTCTCATAACCAGTGTGTGTTGCTTTCTTTTTAAGTATTTTCCTGTTTGACACATGCTTGGCTTCCATCTTGCACTTCACTTATGGAGGGTGAGTGCCCCAAGCTCAGGTTGCCGGCAGCCGAGCTGAGGCTAAAGCCCCTGATTCTGACAGTCCCTGGTCTGCAACACTATCGTCAGCAGCAGTGCGTTCACCACTTTAATTATCCTGGAGGACAGAAGGGCGAGTCCTCGCTCCTCACCGTGGAGTGGCTGAGGGGCTGAGATGCCATCAGCAGAATCCTGCCTGTGCTTTTCAGAAAACCGCAGCACTTGAAGTGGGGCAGCAGAATCTGCTGAGCAGGGCGCCGTGTGACACAGCTTCCACGAAACTGTACAGAGAGAACCCTTGTCTCATAAAATGTATTTACCACTAGGACTGGGCTACTTGTTTAATTTATAAAACAAAGGAGAGGATTGGGTCAGCAGAACATAGGTGGCAGTGTGGGTTTACTGGCTGATTTTTATTATTACTACCTGATTTGGTTTATTTCTTTGGCATGAGCAAAAGCATGTAGGTGGGGGAGAGTTTCCTCCGCTTCTCCCTTTTCTTTAAAAACAAGATTGGCTATTTTAAAATGCTGTCACTATCTTAGGGATAGGTAGAAACAGCCATGAAAGGTTATAATATGCTTGATTTGCTCAAGGTACCAAAAAATGCACTGGTGTGATGTTAACTGGGAGTACCTTCTCCTCTCTTATTAGGTTCTCTTATCCACAGTGCGTATCAGTCTGTCTCAGCAGGACCAGTCGCTAAATGAGCAGGGCCTGGTGGATCCTTGAAGGTTTACAGGAATTCACAGGAGCACTTGCTTCTCTGACGAGGTCCCAAACTGCCCCAGATGTCTTTGTGTTGGAGGAGTATGGTGGTGGGTGTTGTTCATTCAAAAGGTCCTCACTGAATCACTGCTTCCCAAACAAGTTTTTTTTTTTCAGATTTGTGTCAGACTGAGAGATACTTTTATAAAATACAGTAAAAGTGAATTACTAGAAAAAAATGAAATAAAAGACATGCAAAATACAAGCCCTAGTTTTTAAAGTTAAATTCAATAGATATAAAATTACTCTGTCAGGTTGCTACAAAAGTTTCTACATGCTTGTTCTCGGCTTCTGTAATTATTTGCTGCAGACTCGTACTGCTTCAACTCTACTTTGAGTAGTGCTAGTTTAAATAATTATGTTTTCTTCCTCCCTCCCTCGCCTCTTCCCTCTCTTCCCTGTGTCCCCTCCTTTCTTTTGTTTAGTTTAAGTATTCTCTACTGGTGCAGTGAAACAGGCACCGAAGACAGGTTTGAATTCCTGTCTTCTGTTTTCCCCCAGCTGAGGTGAGGAGGCAGAGCTAAGGTTTACTGAGCATTTGCTGTGTCTGGACACTGTACTGAGCACTTACTTTCTGGGTTTCCTCATTCAGTCCTTCCAGTAACCCTCTGAGGCGGATACTTTTGTTAACCCCATTTCACTGATGACAAACCTAAGGCCTGCAGGGCCGAGGTATGCCAGACTTGGACTCCCTTCTGTTGGTTCGAGTTCAGTACTGTGCCCTTAGCTCCCTAGGTTTTACATTTTATTTGTAGACTGAGACTTTTAGTAAAGGAGTGAATTTCAAGATATATTTGAAGGAGGAAGGAAGTAGAAGTATGAAATAAAAGTAGAATTGATTGCTTATTTAGAGTAAAATAAAGAGTAGAAAGCCCGTAGTGAATGGATGTGGTGGGCATTGCTCTTATTTACATCAGCTTAGTAGTAAAACGACATTGATTGAGGGAGAAGCTGGAACATGCATTCTAAACCGTGATACAAACCCCTGCTGGTTTTGGGGGGAGATGAGCTTTGCAGGAAGGCCAAAGCTGCTTCATCCATTTATCTCCAGGTGCTTGCTTTTTTGCCGTAGTTTTCTGCTTGCTGAGCTGTCAGTTTAATTTACTGTCTAAAACTCAGCCTGTTATTTCTCAGGTTTGCTGCCCTACAGGTACACTATAAAGGATTTCTGTGAAATCCTGGAGCAGCTTTTAGTTTTGAAATGCCAAGGCTTTGTGTTCGTGAAAATAGGTTGTGTTCAGCTTCTTGCTTGATCATCTTTGTTTTGTTTTGCTTCTGAAGCTGAGCTTGAGTTAGAAGGATGATGCTAGAAGCAATTTGAAGGGCACATCAAATTTTTACCGTAATCCTGAACTATTGATTGTTGACTTATTTGTAGGTTTAATGCAGACCCATTTCCTTACTTAGCGTCTGACTGGCCATTAAGCCCTGGCAGTGTGCCGGAATGTTGAAATCTTGCATCTTATAATATGATTTGGCTGTCTAAGGGTATTATGTGTGTTTGGTTTTTAAAGACACAGACAGAGCCCTCAACTTTGTGTCTGCTCCAGAATACAGGAAGGAATTTTTCTACAACAAAAGTATTCATTTCTAGGTTACAGCATAAAAAGTAAGGCATTGACATACAGCTGAATGTTAACACCTGAACTCATGCAGACTCATGCCTTTTGGACTAACTGGCTCTTATAAATAAATGCAAACTAACATAACGGAATCTTGAAGAGAAGACCAAGGAGGGAACTGAAAAGGCGTGGTAGTGTTCCAGAATAGGTCACAGTTAAGCAGTCCTGTGTAAGTGGCTCTCAGCGTGTGCCTGGTGCCACTCTCCTAGCATGAAGTTGAAATTAGGATCTAGCTGAGGGGCTGGTACAGTGTCCTGCTTCCTGAGGGAGCTGGGCTCAGAGTGGTTGGAGGAGAAGTAATCATTGTCTGCAAAAGACTTTTACCCTCCTCTTTCACAACCTGGACACCTCTTGACTAGAATAGACGGTGAGCCCTCACCTCTTGAGTGAGGGCTGAGGGAGTTAGATGACAAGGAGAACTTAAATTTAGGATTTTGAGAGTGTGAATGAGAACTGAATGGCTTTAGGAGGGACAATTCACTTTCCCCCCAGTTACAAAAGTAAGACACGCTTATTAATTCAGAGAACTTGGAAAATGGCTCCATAGTGCACTTTCTTGACTGATATATTGCCCCTTGAAGTTGTCAGAACAGTCACCATTTGGGAATGTTGAATTGTTTGGACCAGGTACTTGAGACTATAGAACATCTGTTTGAAATGACAAGGAAACTTGATTTATTTTAACAGAGAGATGAGGAATTAGTCCATGAAACGTGTTTGAGATGGACCATAAAAATGGCCCTCATAATTGAGAACTGGCCAGTTCTTATAAAATGACACACAGTCTTTTTCTTTATTCTGTAATGGAAAAGCTTCCTAATGTGTGAAAAGGGATCTGAGACAGGCAGATTTCATGAGCAACCATTACGCATTTCGCTATCCCCCTCAAACCATTTAGAAGAATATTATTGAGAAGTTCTGTGACTTTGTCTGAATTTGGAAGATTTAGGGGGAGGTAACAGGCCAGGAATTTTATGTGAACTTTGAGGCCATGGTAACGTGAACTTGGAACATAATAATCCTTCCATTTGTATAATACTTTGCAGTGGGCTTTGTCTTATTCCTCATTGCAGTGTTTGAGGTGGGTTGAATGGATGTTGGCGTCATCTCTGTTTAGAAGGGGAAGAAATTGAGACCAAGATAGAGACTTTAGTTACTATCAAAGGTGGAACTTGAAACCAGATACTCCTTTTTTTTAAAGATTTTATTTTTCCTTTTTTCTCCCAAAAGCCCCCTGGTACATAGTTGTGTATTTTTAGTTGGGTACTTCTAGTTGTGGCATGTGAGATGCTGCCCCAATACAGCCTGACGAGCGGTGCCATGTCCGTGCCCAGGATTCGAACTGGTGAAACAGAGCGCCCAGACTTAGCCACTCGACCACAGGGCTAGCCCCCAAACCCAGATGCTTCTTTTTTTTTTTTTTAAAGATTTTATTTTTCCTTTTTCTCCCCGAAGCCCCCCAGTACATAGTTGCATATTCTTCGTTGTGGGTCCTTCTAGTTGTGGCATGTGGGACGCTGCCTCAGTGTGGCTTGATGAGCAGTGGCATGTCTGCGCCCAGGATTCGAACCAACGAAACTCTGGGCCGCCTGTAGCGGAGCGTGCAAACTTAACCACTCGGCCACGGGGCCAGCCCCCCAGATGCTTCTTAATACCTTGTCTTGTATCCTTATTGTCATGCCTCCCTGAGGAAGGCATCAAGGAGTGGACTATTTGGGTAAATTCCACATTATTTTTTTTTGCAAAGACAGTGTTAGTTCTTTTGCTACTGGTCAAGTTTCTTATGTTTTGGTCCTGTCTGTCCTCTCGGACCTTTTCTTACTTGTTTTCTTTGAAGTGACATTTCCATTTATTCCTTTCCATATGAAAGATTTGCTGGTTAACTCAATCAATTGTAGAGATGAAAATGCTACTTAGAAGAGTAATACTGTAAACTGAGTAGTGACAAACCTCACATTTTCCACCTGAGATACACTTTGGAACAAAATGTGGTACTGATGTTTGTTGCTACTGCTGACGGTTTACAGGTGCCGTCTGTGAAGGGGCTCAAGGTTTCTCAAGATTTGTCGCACTAGAGCCTATCAGCCTGGTTTATGCTGTCTGAGTAGGTTATTGGTGGCAAGCAAGTGCAGAGCGGCAAACTGCAATGCAAGTTGTATTTGAAGCTTTAGGTGGACTAGACTGTCAGGGTTTAGAGCATATTGGAGGAGAGGTTTTTTGTTTGTTTTTGTTTTTGCCAGTTTTTTGCTTTCTGTTTCACCCTCCTCCCGTCCCGGTTTTCTTCCATTCTTTTTATCTGTTCTTTTGTCGTTTCTCCTTTCTTCCTTTCATTCTTGCTTTCCTTCTCTCCTTTGCTTTCCTCTTTCTCTGCCTCTCTCCCCCAAACTTTTAGGCTGGCTGTCATCTGAAGCAGCCATTCCTAACAGGAGTGTACCTCCTTTTTCCTGATCAGGTATTAGCTGTAGATCTCAGCTCTTAGGATGGTTCCTGCAGCCTGGCAGTGTGCGCCCCCGAAGCTCTTGCTCTGTAGAGGGAGCACAGTCTAGGCGTGATGTTGAGCTGGACGCTGTGGAGAGACTGGTTCTGTGGAAGCCCGGCCTCTTCTTCATGTGCTCTCATTACTTGTGCTTGCTTGCTTGCTTTTTTTTTTTGGTGAGGAAGATTTTTGCCCTGAGATAACATCCGTTGCCAATCCTCCTCTTTTTTTGCTTAAGGAAGATTAGCTCTGAGCTAACATCTGTGCCAAACTTTGTCCACTTTTTTGTATGTGAGATGCCTCCACAGCATGGCTGATGAGTGGAGCAGATCCATGCCCAGGATCTGAACCCTGTGAACTTGGGTTGCCAAAGCGGAGTGGGTGAAACTTTAACCACTTGGCCTGGGGCTGGCCCGCATTCTGCGTTTTCAAACCCCAAAGAAGTGGAGTTTAGTTTATCAATCTAGCTAACTTGCTTTTGTTTTGCTGTTTTAATGAGTGCCCTGAAGTGCATTTCCTTATTTTTGGCCCTTGCGTAAAGCCTCTGCTAATATTCTACTTTTGTTTCTTTGGTGCCTGATTCAGCTTGGTATTGAGAGTGTGTATGAGTTTTCTGTTCCAGTGCATAGCAGTCTGGGGTTTGGGTGAGGCTGTTACAACTTATTCATTTTTTAGGACTGATTGTATGTTACAGCCAAATCCTAAATTGAGGGGATGATGGGGAAGAAAGTGACCGAGGAAAAGGAGATATTTGATTTTGTTTCTCATGTTTTAGGAATGAAGTTATAAATTAATCTAGCTCTCAACTTCATATGTGCTCTTCCCCATGTGTTAACTGTTCATCCTACTAGCTCGGTTCTTTGGGGGAGAGGGAGTGTTATGGAATGGGGTTTGTTTTGGGCAGCAGACATGCAGAGCCCTTCAGGCATCTGGGTTTTTCGCTGGGGCTGGGAAGGGAAAGGAGCTGTAAAGCTCATCACTGTACCTCAGGTTGGTTTTCATTTCCTTCTCCATTCCTCTCATGCTCTGAATGCCTTGATCAACCAGAGGCAGCTCTTTGTCAGTGATTCTCAAGTGTGGTGCCCAGACCAGCAGCATCAGCATAACCTGGGAACTTGTTAGAAATGTAGATTCTCAGGCCCCGCTCCAGGCCTGCTGAATCCAGTCTCTGGAAGTGGGGCCCAGAATCTGTATTTTAACAAGCCCTCCAGTGTGAGATCCACCAGGTTAAGTGATTACCGAAGTTTAGTGTAGGTAAACCCTGCTTTTCTAGCAGTCTCTGCCAACTTGTAAACTTTATCCACCTGTGAACCAACCCTGAACTTTTAGCCTGCAAAGCAGTGTGTTTATCTTTTAAGTATTCAAGTCCATAAAGAATTTGTAACTACCTTTGTTATTATCTTTGCTTTGTTAAGGACACAGTGGTCAATAAAATATAGTTAAAGCTTATATATATTAAAAACTTATGACTTATATTGGTCATTGATTATTTTTCACCATGGAGGTATTCACTCTGATGCTGAGGCTGTAGCTCAAAATCCACTGCCTGAAGAGCAGTCGGAGCCCAGAGGAGAATGCAGAGAGGGAGACAGAGGAAGAGGAAACGGAGGGATTAATAATCCCATCCTGCTTCATCATCATTGTCCTCTCTGATCGCTGCGAGCGGATGTGCTGTTGCTTCTGCAAATGTTAATAATTCATGGATGGGCTGTGCCAAAGCGAGGCCTTGAATCTGGTCTCTCAGCCGATTAAATACGCCGTCTGCCGTCAGTAGGAACCCAGAGAAATGAAAGATGGACTTGCTGTTTTTACTCATTAACCTGATTTTCTCTACCTTTCTCCTCAGCTCCTCTCATTCTCCTTCTGTTTACCTTCTCATTGCTTCTCTCTGTACCTCCCCTCCCCCGTTAAGTGAGTGCTCGGGATCTTGGGTCTACTGTTAATGACATTAGATTTACTTTTCCTTAGCTACTAGTAACAACAGATGCCATGAGAGAAAGCAGAAAGACAGAATAAGTATTTCCTTGGAAATGTCTAAATCAGTCTGCATATTTGAAAGATATATTAAAGTGTGCAGGCTGTGTTTTAGACATCACTTGAAATTGCTTCTCTTTGCTTTGAAGAGTAATGCTATCGTATAGACAGTTGAAGGTATATATAGTATTCCTACTTCATATGGGTCTGGTGGCCTTTTTCCATTTTACAGATGAGGAAGCTGAGGCATGAGGTGAATGACTCATGTGGGGTTACCTACAGCCCAGTTCTTTTGACTCCCAACTCCACTATGCTTTCTGCTAGACTTAATAACCTCTGGCTTTTAGAAGTCATATGTAGGTAGCCTTATGGGGCATTTCATCAGATTAAATTCTAATAACATATAAATAGCTTTACAGGAACACTTCAGATTAAATTCTAAACGTAAATTTGCCAAGAAGCACCATAGTCGGAGAAGGCTGATGACAGTCTGCAGTTCTGTAGACATTTCCAGAACTTCTGCATAACAACTCTCTACAACTTATAGGTTAATCAACTTATAGGTTAAGCGCTCAAAATATATGTTGAGCGCTTAACCCTGTGCCTGAGTTTTGGTTAAGCACCCTAAGTGGATATAATATAGTCCCCATCTTTATTAGATTTTCAGTGTTTTAGGTCTATCCAAGGGGATTCGGCTGCTTGGAATGCCCCGGTATTGACTTAAGTATGTAAGATGGCCAAGTGGTAGAACTGGGATGTTTTAGTTAGCTGTTTGCTAGAGGACTCACTGGTAAGAAGCATATTAATAAAACTGGATCATTGTTTTTAAAATGCTTTCCACTCGTGTCACTGCTGGAAGGCTGGCGGAGAGAAGAATGGCCTTGGGAAAAGCATATTTTAAAATAAACCTAATTTTCAAAAAACTGTTTTAGAATTGCACATCCCTGTGTTTGTTCCTGTTGTGGAGACGAGAAGGGTACAGTACAGAGAAGAAAACCCAACCTGGTGTTTTATGGGGCAGCCTAAGTTCCTGGGGCCTAGACAAGACCACTGTCTCTCTTGCCCTGGCTGTCTGTCCTGACCCGAAGTGGTGCGTGATGAAGGGCAGGGGCCTCCTCTTCCCTGTCCCACTCCTTCGTGGAGGCCACCATGTGTTCTATTGCAAATTCATTTTGTTGTTATTTCTCATATAATTTTTACTCTGGTTATTTTCTTGTGTGGTTTTTTCCCCTTAAGGTTTGCCTCCTTGAATATAATTTTATTACATCTTGATGTCAGATTTTATTTATTGCTTTGAAGAATGGCATATTCAACTTTATAATAGGGATTAATGAGAAAATAGAATCCTGCCTATAATTTCCTTCATAGAAAATTTCCAGGAACCTGTATTTTTTATGTCAGTGAATTTGAAATTCTGACCAGATAATGAAATAAATAGTTTTGCCCTTGTTTAAATCATTTATGGTTGGATAATCTTAGTACCCCTTTTCTAGATTTCTATTGAGGAATTTTTTTTTTTAAATTAGTGTCAGGCCTCAACAATATTTTCCAACTAATAGCGGAAATAATAAATATGTACAGCAAAAACATTACATGAAAATTAAGGTTTTAGCATCTTTTCTTCAAAATAGTAGTAATAATATGATGGACCATGCCTTAATAAGCAAATCCACACTCTGAATATCTGCATTTATAAAAGAAATCTTGGGGTGACATTTAGCTTTAGTATTCCTTCAATTAACAGCTTCCCTACTGAATTTAAAATAGAATTTGTTTAAAAGAATTCTATTTACAATCAACCTGGTAAGAAATACATCTGTTGTGTGAAGTACATTGGTAACAAGAACTAGCAAACTAGAAGAGGTTCTTTTGTATCCCTTATCATCCCCATGTAATAACTTAAACTTCCATGAAATCTGGGGTTCAGGCACACACTTGAGCAGTTTTTCTCAGTCCAGTGTCCCATAGTGCTGTACAAAGAGCCCTGTAAGCAAGAAACTCAGGTCCCAACCCAGGACCTGGACCCGGTCACTGTGTGACTTCGGCCAGAATCTGAGTTTCTTTGTGCCTGTTTTCTTGATCTGTGGCACAAGGAAAGTGAATTGCCCCTGGAATTTTATGGCTATGACTCTGCTGAGTCTTCATGTACTTTATTATTTCATTTGTTTTTTATTGAGGTAGAACTTCTTCATATAATCTACAAGTTCTTGCCAAAATCATTTGTTCCCTCGTTCTAAACACTAAAGCTTGATGGATGCTGTGAGCGTGTTTGTGTTTGTGTATGTATGTGTGTGAGAGAGAGACAGAGAGTTCTCCTCATTCTGAGTTTCTAAACTTAGGACTGCACTGAATTGCTCTGGAGGAATACCTGAGGAGATGCTTCCTCCTCCCATTTTAGCCTGTTCCCATTAGTAACTGCATTTACTAGGGAACTGCTTCTTGAAGACATGTTTAAACTGGAAATCTTACATATGAAATTATTTTCACCCACATGCATTAAGTTTCTGGCTCACTTCTAAATCCTGCTGCCACCCTCTTTGATTTATAGGCATACCAGAGGCAGAACCCCGTGCTGCTGCAGTTGAACTCATCAGCTTCTAAATGCAGAGAGAACTTTCTCTTCTCTGTTATTTCTTGATCCCTGGACAGACAGGTTTGCATATGAGCAACAAAGAATGAAACAATTTGTTTTACTGCTAAAGACAGACATGTTTAAATCATCTGATTTTTATTGACTGCCTAAATCTAGCATTTCTCACTTATAACAATACTCAAGGTGAAATGTTATTGATAAAATTAGCAGATTGCATTTTCATTCTCAGCTGATTTGTCAGGACAGATGAGTTGTGAATGCCACACCAATGACTTTGGGCCAAGACCATCTCATTTTCCCTGAACCTCCTTGGCTCTCGGTGCAACTGAGGAAGCCGACTTTGGGAATTGAATATTGTTGGTAATGATGCTTAGTCACAAAGGAGAGTTTGGTGCCTCTGCACATTGGCCAGGAACCACCTCAGCATCTGTCTTACTTCCTGAGGCTGCAGTTTTCTCAGGGAGCTGAAGAGATTTGAAAGAACAAACAACAAGCAAAAGTAATATTTAGCTCCCCTTTAAGTAGTTGCCCGCATCTACCTGGGTGGGGCCTCGTAAACAGTAATAAAAATCAATGAAGTAGTCTTGTTGAGTGCCCATTAGGACAGCACTGTGGTAAGCACTGATGATAATTAGAATAAACATAAATTCTGGATACTGCTCTCGGGAAGCTCATTGTCTTCTACCTGGAGAGCCAAGACTAACATTCCTATAATAGGATCAAACTGCCCAAGCCAGTGTAAAGTGACAGGCAGAACTGAATGGGAACGACGTGAGATTCTAAATGCCGTGGGAGTTCAGGGCAGAGGAAGGAGGTAATGAAGAGTGAATTCTGGGGTAGTTGGGGAAGACCCCCTGGAACAGATGGGATCTCAGTGGACCTTGGAAGATTAAATGGGTTTAGCTCGCAGGAAGTGAAAGAGATGATATGACAGTAACAACCTGACCAAAGTCAGGGAGGTGATTTCAGAAGTTATGTGCTAAGAGGGAAAATCTGTCAGGGAAGTGGAGATCACATGTAGGAGTGCCTGCCAAGCAGTGGGATGTCGGCACTGTGTGCTGCTGAACGTTTGGAGCAGGTAAATGTCAAGAAGAAGGGAGGGAGGGTGTGGAAGCACCTGTGGAAATTGGCTTGGCCAGAGGAAGGATACCTGCTGAGTGTTGTTCAGAGACAGTTGTAACATATCCGGCCAGGACCAGGTTGGTGGCTGAGAAAACGCAGAGGAAAAGATGGATGAGAGATGTTTGAAATAAAACATCTGCCACTCTTGGTGCCTGATGGGCTTAAGAAGGATGATCAAAAATAACTCGAGGTTTGGAGCAAGGAGAAGGATTGGTGCTATTGGTTGAGGCTGAGAGATTAGGAAGATTAACTGGATTGAGAGTTAGAGTTTGTTTCAATTTTTGATGTTCTGGTAAGACATCACTGTGAAAATGCCCCTGAAACATTTAGAGATAGGATAAGAAACACTGCTCAGAAAATAGCTCCAGACAGAATTTTCCAGAGCCAGTGGTCTAGAGCTAAGACTTGCGGCAGTAAAAATGAATGTCCGGGAAATGTACAGCATGGGGCAAGGGAACAGGGTCTCAGCAAAGAGAGAGGAGCCAGGAGGAGGTTGGTGATGGCCAGCTGGGAAGGGGAGCTGGGTCCAGCTTTGCTTCAGAAGGCTAGGGGTTAGGGGACAGTAATTGCCCAACCTCCCATTCTTAACTCTGAAAGGCACTTCCCACCAACGGTATTACTTACCTTCCCAGCAGCCCAGTGCACCTGGCAGAAGGCAGGACAGAGCTCACCAAGAATCTGTAAACGTTTGATTTCTGGGTAAAGCCCTGCATACGCTCCGTGTACTTTATTTATGGTTGTTCACTTCAACATGATAATTTCACCTGGTGATTATCATCATTCTTCCTGAACCTGAACCACAGAATTTCAATGGCTTCCTTTTTCTGTTCTGTAATCCTATTTATTAATGGTAACAGGAGAAAAAAAAAAGAGTATCAGTGCCACACCTTCAAAAAAGTCTCCTCATCCTTGGTGTGTTTCAGGTGTGGGCTTAAGGAATTTGGAACTATCCCCCCTTCCCTTTTTTTTTTTCCCCTCCTACTCAGAAATCTTTCAATCCAATTAACTACATGAGGGAAAAGGTCAGAGTCTTGGAATCTGGGTATCTTAACTTGGAGGAAGTGTCTGTACTTTTTTAGGTAAAAAAAATCTTCCTTTTTTTCTTGGTCCTCTACTTGTACTTTGCTGAGAAGTTGTTTAATAGGCCAGTGAAAGAGTCTGTAGAGAGATGGAAATAGAAATAACAAACTTGAAACTTCTCTATTAAAGATTCTCATTACAGTGGATTCTAAGGAAATATCTAAAGACATGCTTTGTTGGAATTTTGTATGGAATACTGTTTGAAAATTCAAGCCCTCATCTGAAATTTGGAGGTCTTTCAATACAGAGACCTTAATACTTGGGTCATTGTGGTAGTAAGATGCATCTGTCCTTACTTTTGGGTGTCTAGATTTTTTATAGAGAGTGTGTATCTCATGTACAAGGTGGCTGTTGTAGTTCAGAATGGTGCAGTGCACAGAGAATTTTGAAAAGACGGTGTCAATTCCCTTTGGTAGAAAGGATCAGACGTCGTCCCTGCATTTATATACGCGAGCCTGTTTTCATTTCTTATATTAATAAATGCAGGGTCCACTAGTTGTCTACCCTTTTCTCTTTGTTTTAGTTTTTGGTGCTTACAGCTGTATAAAGCCAAAACACAAAATTAAACAATGGACTACCAAATAGACATTTAGGAATGGATCACTTTATGTTCAGCTACTGATAAAACAAGTGGAGAAATACATCGTTTGTAAGGTGTCTTCTTCCCAGTGGTTCTAAGACCTTGGCATACGTATAGGCACCTGGGGTCTGAAGGCAGGTTAGTTACACTTCTCAGTACCCTCTACTCCGACATCCTTTGCAGCTGTTATATTCTGCAACTCATCTGGTTTCCTTGGGATACTCACAGATTAGGGGAAGATGGAGTCTGGGCTGTTTTACGGTTTATTCTAGCGTAAAGATATATCCTTGTAATTTATTTGTTGGCTGTACCGACGAAGAAAAATGTCTTAATAGTGACCTGATGAGTGGGGTTTTTTTAAGTAATTAAAGGGGGCTTTCTCACTTCCCTGTAGTGAACTTCAGATGTCTCCCTCAGGAGCAGGTTTTAACCATCAGTGAAATGGTTTGACTCTAACTACATTTGGGTCTTCGAGTTCTTTTTTTCTTGCCCCTTCCATCCCCAGGCAGAGACTCCTATTGCTGTACATCCACTGTGCTTCAACACAGTATTTATTTGATCAGAAACAAAAGAGTTTGCTTCTTGCACTGGTTCAGAGAGAGGTCCCCCAGGATTGTCTTTTGTTCAGTAATTGGAGCATAAGCTGAGCCTGGTTAATTTCAAAGCTATCCCAACACACGTTCCCTCCCTCCCTCCTTCTTGTGCAGTTTCTTAGCTGCCAGTGGTACCTTGTATTGGGTCTGGAACAAAAAAAAGCTTGAATTGTTGAATGTTAGCTACAACTACTGTGACATCTGGTATGGCACCAAATAGCACTGTTGGTACAGTTAATTTTGTTAGGATAAGAAATAAAACTAGAAAGCTCTTCAGCGTTACAGAGCTTGTTAACACATGCACCTCCAAATTATGCATTTGGTGCTATCACAATGAATAAAACAAAGGAAATCATGGGTTGATTTTTATCTTAGTAACATAAATTCTTTCGTTGTTATTCACTGTTTCGACACCAATGTGTTCCTATGCTCATTCTTGTTCGTTTATTTTTTTTTTAATAAGGCAGAAACGTCTGAAACATCCTCAACTCTGAGCATTTAATTGGCAAAAGTTCTGATGTTAGAAATAAGTTAATTTTTATAAAGCAATGATATCTATAACTTGGTTCTGCTTCTTTAAATACCAAGATGGTGATTGTAGATGAATAAGAACCTTGAGTAGCCAAATTGTAGATGCTAAGCATCCAAGTTAATATTTGTATAAAAATATATTGTGAAATTGGCAAATATTATGTGTCCTTCAGGTTCTGCAGCGTAGGTGTTGGTTTTGCAACCAACAGATTGCAATCATAGGGTTTGTGGGTTTCATTTCTGAAGATGGAAGGGTCTTTCTCTTGATTTTTCTTCTGCAATCTGCACCGTAATGATGGTCGACTACCTGACTGGCCTGACTTTTATCATCTGGTGCCTGGTTCTAATGCCGTTTCATCTTTGCTTTTTCACAAGCTTTCCTGTAATTGTACGGTTGTTTGCTGCATTGAATTTCTTTTAGTGACAATGAAAATCGCATGTTAGTATTTTAATGTAGTCTTTAATTTTCAGGTTATACATTAAAACATGGAGGGGAAAAAAGCCCTTTCTGAGGAGCACTTTTAAAAACCATTACAGTAGGACGGGAATATTCATTACTTACACACCCTATATTTTTTTCCCTAAATGTTATACAAAGAAGTGACAGTTGAGCTGAGCATATGTTAATAAAAGGTCTGCATTTTCCTGTGTCACTGACAGTTTCATTGGCTGTATATTCCTGAAATGCAAATAACCTCAGTTCTGTTCAAAGCTGTAATTAATCTGAATAGTTATTTAAACAGTATCAAAATCTTTTAACTACTGAGAGGCCAAACATTTAAGATGGTGAATTTACTGTTTTGTTTGAAGGACAGTGCAGTTGAAGAGGGCACAGTGACCTGAGACTGAGATGCTGTGTATGTTGGAGCTACACGTTCTGTAGGCTAAAATGGCAGAATCTGTTTGCTGCTGTAGAAAATCTTTTAACTACCATTTATTTTAGCATCATGGCATGTGCAAATTCCTGCTGCTCAGTTAAGGGACCAGCTTCACAACTGGTGTTACAATCTGTGGCCACAGCACTGCATCACAATGCAGCAAATGCATTTTCCACATTAACCAAACATGACAGCTGAAGCGATTATTAACCATGCAAGATGTCGGAAGTCATCAAAAATTCACATCAGAGTAATTGCGGTGGCTTGGGTTGGGGAAAAAAAAAGTATCATAGCTTCCCTTGCCTACATGTTGTCTCTCCCCCTTTTAAATCTTAACTTGGTACAGTCCGTTAACAATAAAATACCCTTCTGTAACCTATAAACTGTCACTCCCATCAGTTTGTGCTTTCAAACTGATGGCTGACTTCTCTGAATTTGTGGAGAGCAGCAGGAGTGATGATGCTGTGCCCCGGGGGCTGCAGTGCATCCTTTTTAAGGAGACCCTGCAATCTTATTGTCTAATTGGACTCTTTAGTGCTTCAGTCATATCAACATTTGCAGGGTGTTCTCTTTTCTTTTTTCTTCTTTCTCTCTCTCTCCTCTCTCCCTCCCTCTTCCTCCCTCGACTCTCAACTCTGGCTGTTTGGAGTGGGAAAAACTTGAGCACTTGTTCCAACAAAGCTCATCCCACATAGAAGGTCTGGAAGAGCTGCAGTGACCAACAGCATCGAGCGGTCTGTAACTCTGTACATTTGGGAGCTGCAGGTAGGGTTACTAATGTTCTGTAAAGACATTAAGATAGATGCGTACTGGTAAATAGAGTGACAGCGTATTGTTGCAGTACCTCTGAAAGACAAGGTCTTGGTTAGTTTAAAATTTTGAGATAAATTCAAAATCATTTAACTCATTTGATAGAAAAAGTACTTGATTCTCCTGAGAATTGTTCAGATTTGTGCCTTGTCATCCTGATATTTCTCTTTAAAAAAATCTGTTGGGTGGGGCAGAGAGGTATTTGCTTAAAGATTTAGATTGTTTGTTATTTAGGATTTTTGCAGACTTCATCTTTAAGTAGTAAGTAGTGTAAACTTTCTTTAGGATTTTTAAGAAAGATGCATGTAAACTGCAGAATTCTTATAGGAGGTAAAATATTAAAATAGAATTTCTTTTCTTTGCTAAAACAAGATCTTTCTTTGGGATTATAGGGGTGTGTGTGTGTGTGTATGTGTATAGGATGCCTTACTAAGGAATTCAGTCATTTATATTTTGTTGTAGGAAAAAGTACTGTTAGAGGTATTTGGAATTATCTCACAGGAAATGCTTTAGCATAAGGCTTTAAATGAGAGTAATTAAATAGAGGCACCAAAGATGTGGATTCTTAAGTATTATCAAATGTTGGTAATTTAAATTAGGATAGTTGTGTTTCCTTTCTTAAATTCATCCTCAAAAGAGTGTGACGAGTCCTTTAAGTATATTTCAAATTTTTGCTGTAGAGAATGTGATTTGTGTAAGGGAAATGAAAACTTCCTCAGTCATGTAAGCATTATCTGGAGGGTAGTAAAATTATAAATGTTGTCTACAACACTTTTAATACTTTGATTAATATCAGAGATAAAATGCTTTTAATTCAGCATTAAAAAGCAGCTTGCTTGTTGTCTTCCTTAAAAACAACAAAAAAGACAATGATGTATAGCTTTTTATCCCAGGGAATGTATTTGTATCATGGGACCTGTAGGGTCTGGACTTCTTTTCAAAGCATGGTCTTGGAAATTGCTCACCTAGTTGAGACATTTAGCTCCCTCAGAGGTGTGGGACTTTCTGTACTCTTAACAATAGGAAGACTTGAGGAGCTGTCAAGTGGGGAATGGAGGAGAGCTGCTCAGGGAGCGGAGAGGAACTGTGAGAATTTCGCTCGTCTCGGCATTGGAGGTCTGGATTTACCCACGACTAAGATTTCTTTAAAACTCTGACCCAGTGCAGCATTGCAAAGAATTGATTTCTGAGATGAGACAATGAGCTGTGGTTTGCCTTTTGTGAAGATGGAGGAAACGTCTAACATTGACCCTGTATGGGAGATGACTCAATTATCCATGCCTTGGTACTGTTGCAAATTATTTTCCTTTGTCTGAAGTGGGTGGATGCCAGCGCCTTCATCAGAGCTCCTTAATTTAATGTATGGAAAATGTCTCAGCCACCATTTTTAACATTTAGCTGTATCATGGTTGAGGTGAGCTGGGTTCTGAAGGCAGCTGCAGGGCCATTTCATTTACATTAGGTTCTATGGCACAAGAGCTTTGTTACTGTAAAACTCAGAAAATGAATTTGCACACTGCATAGAAGAGTTCTCTAGGAGAGTGGAGAACATTCCCACAAAGAAAATGGAACCCTTTTGTCTACAGTAAGTATTTCTCAGACTCACATAGCGGTGAGAGGTTGAAAATTTGTCTTTGATTGAATAAGCAAAATAGACTTTAAAATGAATGCCACAAATATGAAAGGTGTAACACAGGTTCTTTGATGCCTTTTTTAATGTATGTGTTAGAAACCAGTTGTGATATATATACTTGAAATGTAGGTTTTATGAATGATTTTAACACATACTTGTAATTAATTATTCATTGGTAATTTAAGTTAATGAGAGGCATGAATTTATCACTAGTCACACAAAATGACACTTGAGAGAAAAAAGGAATCTAAATATGGTCTATTTAAAAGAGTTTAGGCTTCTTTTCACTGTCTTTTGCAAACAGTTTGTTTTCCATTCTGAAGAAAATTGCTGTATTTTAGTTCTTTTTTTTTGTTTGTTTAAGAAAACCGCTTCCATGTTAATGATCTATAATAGCTGATTAAAATATGTAAGAAAAAATGTTTTAACAAAAGATTTTGTCTTAAAGGATCAATAGATTGAAGCTTTCACTCTCGTTAATGGGGATAATTTTTAGTGCTTTCTGTTTAATTAATAGTTGTGACTTCAAAGCTACTTGTGTAAAACTCTTGCTTGTGATTGTAAGCTTAGAAATCTTGATTCTTAAAATTAATTGGATTTGACTCAGCTTATTCCTTTGTTCCTTTATGCTGTTACTAAGAGGAAACAAGTGGATTTTAACTTTGATTTGTGTGTTTATCTTTTTAAAGGCACTTAGCCCTGAAGAATTTATAGTAAGTGTATTTTACAGTGAACTGTACCATGAAGAATTTGCTCAGAATGCTTTAGTAGCCGTTTCAGGAGTTGAATCTTCACAGAACTGGGTATTTGAGAGTCCTTTTAACTTGATACCAAATTTATAAAGCCAGCTGTTCCTCTAGGCCTTGCACTGGCTGTTGTTCATCCTACTCACTGACTGCTGTTTTCTCTAATTAAAAGATGTTCTTGAAACTAGGGGAGAGGGGGATTGTCACATCAGTCTTTCCATTGAAATAGGAAGGCTCAGTTATCCTAAGCCCTGTTTAGAATCCTATAAAGACTCCATAAATCTTGCATAAATCTTCTGCTTGCAGCATGAGAACCTAGATCTTAATATAAATTTTTTAATCTTGGGAGGGACATTTAAGATATTAATTGTTTAGATATATGGTAGAAGGCAAAGGGAGTCTTTTCCTTTGATTTTTATAAGGCTTGCACTTTGAAATAAGAGAGTTTTAGGGCAGCAAATTAGAACTCCATTTTAACTGCATCTTTGCGTGCATAAAATGTTTGGTTGGATGGCATGAAAGGGGTCACAAAGCCTTCCTTTGGAATTTTTAAGGTGAAACTTAGTTGAAGATTCTGGTCTTTTCTTCCTCCGGCTTTGTGTGAGCTGGGTAGTAGTGCTCTGGGAGATGGCAGAGACCCGGGAGCTGCCCATTTGCTTTGCCTCCACCATGTCTACTCAAGTTTGGCCACCGGGAAGAGGCTTCCTTTCTGGTACTTGTAGGAGACTCCCAAATCTCTTCAATCTGGGAGCTCTGCAGTTTTCTCATAAAATTTTAGTGCGACTGTAGGAAGAGAGTGAAAGGCTGATTCTTTTTGCTACAAAAAATGTCTTCCTATCAAACCTTTGACTGCTCTGGCAGTGCCATGATGTAGATAAGCAGGCACGTCGGCCAGCCCGCTCGGAAGCATCCCGTGGCACTAAGATGGCAGTGAGGAAGGAGGAAAATGGCGTCCCCAGGAGCACGATGAGACAAGGTGGGCCACACGAGTTCTTTCCTTCAGTCAGGTCTGAAGACACCTCTGGGAGCACTGCCTTGCCAATTTACAGTTACTTTTTTAGAAGATGGAAATTTTGAAATTTTCCTGAAGTAAAGTCTTTATTAGCATTCATATCTAGATAGCTTCCGATTGTTGCTTTTAAGAAATTGTTGGCAAATATGGATAAAATAAAATTTCAAATAGATATTTTATCTCAACACTTCTGAAATTCCTTGCTTTGTGTTTTCTTCGTCTTTTTTTTTTTTAATATAGGACCTTACTCCTTCCAATATAGGATGGATTTTCAGAAAACAGGACAATATGCTTCCCGTTTTATGGCCAGATAAGACTAGCATTCCTGCGAAAATATGTTATTTGTCTTTGATTCTGATTTTCATTCTAGCATTTTGTGGGCTTTGGTTACTTTGTATATAAAATATATGTCCGCTGCCTTCAAAAACAAAGTTTATTGTATTTCTTTTGTGGTTCAAGGTCTGGATTATTTTGGAAGTCGACTATAGCCATAGTGGTAGCGACAGTGCTATTTTCTTACCTGTTTGCATGTCTCACGGAGTTGGAATTTCTGGAGGTAGCCTTGGAGTTTGTGTCGTGCAGTCAGCTCATCCCACCGTTAGGTAAAGCAAGGTTTACTGTAGCTAAACAACTTTCTCAAGGTCATACATCTAGAAAACAGGTGATTTTGCCCTAAACCCAGGCCACCTGCCTCCTAGTGTGTGCTGTGCTGCGCCTCTGTCTGCATTTGACACCATCTCTTTTCGGGCTTGCTGGAGACGGACAGGTCTAATGGATCGAGCCTTCAGCAAAGTCTGTCTTTGCTTTAGCAGCCTAACTCGGAGAGATGTGCACTTTCAGTCTTGTCAGAAGTGACTTACTGAGCTGTGCGCGGAGGCTTCCTGGGCCTGTATTTTAGAGGACAGGCATTATAAATTTATCATTTGTAAACAAACATTTAAAAATCCTGCAGGCTGAGCTCTTAGGGCCATTGCGTTGACTCGGCATGAAGGGTGAAGTGCTCATCTCCTGGGATGGGCGAGGACGCCATGTTCGTCTGCTCTGAGCTGGGACGGAGCCAGGCGCTCTGACGTGCCCTCCCAGCAGAGCGCTCCCCTAACTCCAGCTGAGGGCCCACCGTGCACGGTCGCCCTTCCTCCTGCTACAGACGGGCTAGTAAAAGGCTCTCGCTCCCTGTCAGTTTGGGGCAGTTTGTATTTGAAAAATGATCTGGCCCTCTCTCCTGCTGTTGCTTGTATTTGCCACTCCATCTCAGCAACGTTCCGTGTTTTCTGTACCCGTGGTGACAGTGGGGAGCGCTGCGTCCTGCAGTATTTCCTCAGCTCTGACAGGGTAAACTCAGAATGTTTCCAAACTTAATTAAGGTTTTAGAAATTCTGAGGACTGTTGGCAGGGGAGTGCCATAACAAATTCCATTTAAGACAACGTGAAGTTATAAAAGAGAAGGTCTCTTATTTGTTTTAGTGGTCCCCAAATGAATTTTTGAAAAAGAATTTCTGAAGGAGAAGAAACTGCAGCAGAACCAGAGCTCCTTTTCTGTGACAGCCATGATGATCAGTGCTCCAGTCCCATCAGCATAAGCTGTGCTGCATAGCGGGAGGAGCCGTGATTTTCGACTGCAGTGTAAATGACTGACACCGTGTACCAGCAGGGAATTAATATGACACGTGGTTCCCAAACATTGTCTGGACTAACAGCGCTCCTTGTGCTTGCTAAGTAGGACTTGAGACTTAATCCTAAGCACTGTAGACAAGCCTGGCAAACACTGCTCAGCTCCTACCTGACTGGCCCAGAGACACACCCTCTGCTGTCTGTCCTTACAGCCCCCAGATCTTGCTTTTGTTTCCAAAGGGAAAAGACACTAGAGCCAGGGGATCTGTGTTTTTATAATACAGGGTTGTTTGAATGAGTTCTTTCAGGGGGCTTGGGAGGCAGTGGGAGGGGCTGTGGCCGTGATAAAGGCCATTATTGATGCGTTCCCATTTTATGCTGCAGTGCAGTTTTACTATCCACAGTTCTTTGACTCATCCATCTCCAAGATGGAAATCAGTTCGCCAAAGGCATATTAAAATATTTTTATTGTCCCTTAATGTATCCTCCTTATCTTTCCATCACCTTAAAGTGACTGTGGGATTAATATTTTTTAGATCTATTCATACCTTTGGGTGAGGAGAGGGTTCTTCTGCTGCCTTTTGAAGCCAGACATACTCCGGCACACTGTTATGTTCCGCTTGCAAAGCTAGATTGAAAAGTTTTCTCTTTGGAATGCTCCTGTTCTTGTGCCCCCATAGGGATGCAAGTATGCTAGGTTTGGGGGGTGGGGGGGGTGATAAAAGTGCTCGGTTACTGTCCTTGCTTTCTCCCACAGGGCCACCTCAGCAGTCCGAGAGCAGTTGGCTGGCTGCCCTCCCTCCCTCTCTTGGCCTCTAGTGTTCCTGCCCCTCCCTGGCCCCCCTTACAGAAGTGGAGAGAGGATGGCCAGCCGAGGCCCAGCCACTGCAGCAGGGTACATCCTGCTGCATCACGGCCCCTCTCACTAGGGTGCGGGCTCTGCCTTGCTTTTCTGGAAGTGGTGAGGTATCAGCACTGAGCAAGTCACAGCCTTTCCCCAGACCTCCTGGGACCAGCAGGGGAACGTTGCTTCCACAACCCTGAAAGGTTATTGCAGGGCTTTGCTGGATTTCAGAAGAGGGGGTAGTTCTGCTGAAAAGCATTTTTTTCCCACTAGTGCCTAAATAGCCATCATTTATTATTTCGCTCATTTATATTACACCCTTACTGCTTGTTCCCCCTCTACATGGAGTCTTTCAGAACGGAGTTGGCCAGGTTGCTTTCCTTTCTTGGATGGCCAGGGATAGGCAACAGATAATAGGAATGCCCTGGGCCCCGTAAAGGGGGCAGAACTGGCTTTGCAGCAGTAGCACAGCGATTTAAATGCCTCTTACAGGGATGCAGCCTATAACCTTGGCCTTACTTTCCAAGTGCAGCAACCCAATGTGCTAAGCAGCTCCAGCTTGATGTCTTGTGTAGCAATAGGAAGAGGCATCTAGTAGTTACGTGCTCACAGTGTGTTGACAAGGGAGGTGTGCTTCACACCCCTGCGCCCCAGGAATGGCATTTCCCCATTCTCAAAGATGACTTTCCCTTCTGGGTGAGTCCTCCGTCTTCTATTCATCCTTTACCCAATGTTGACAGTCTTGGAAGTTGGGTTTTTGTTATATGGTAGTTATTTTTCTTCTTCTTTTTTTGTGTGTATTTGGGGTGGGGAGCAGTAATAGGAAGGGGTTCACCAAAGGCAATTAGATGGACTTATGTGAGTGGCTCTCTTGAAGGTCTGTGGCTTTTCCAGAAGGCACAGGTGTGGAATTGTATCACGGCCGTATTGGCATGCCCTTGAAGAGACCAGGTGGCTACTTAAGTCAGAATGCTTGCCTGTAAGGCTCGAGGCAGGTCCAGGAGGAGGCACTGCTCAGAGCTGTCTATTCTTGGGTTTAGAATCTCCTTGCACAGACTGAATTCTCTTCAACCTGTGAGAATTTGTAGACCGTCCTGTAAACCTATGTGAATTATAGGAGCAAGTGATTTGTTTTGCCTTAATGGACCCAAATCCATCACGTAATTGTCTGACCCTTTGTTTTGCCTAGTAGCAGACACCATGTACAAAATGGGACCTGGCAGCCTGACAGTAACAGATGGCCTGGTGCCCACACAACACCATGTTATAGCACCAAGGTGTGCCACCTGTGGCTCCAGAGCTGCCTGCAGACCCATGGATCTGCTGAGCTGGCAAGTAGTGGGAATCCACAGCCACTCTTGCAGGGTCTGCTGCCACCTGCTGAATGAGAGTGACTAGGCTTTTGCATAAGTGCACAGTGAGAAATCATAGAGCAGTGTTAAAAATATGTTACAATTGGTGATGTCTACTCTGCTGGCTTAGCATTGCTTTCTGCAGGGGTATTTTTTGAAGATATGTATCTCTATATAGCTATATGAGAGAGACATTTAATGCAATCTGTGAACAAATGATTTAAAATATTAAAAATTTTTGTAGAGAACAGGCAGTGGGAGTTACTCTAAACATCTGAGTTGGAAAATGAAGGCTGGATTTACTATTCATTCTGTGTTCCTTGCAAAAGGAGATTCAGTCTCTCATGAGCTTTTAAGCTGACATTTTATGTATTCTTATTTTATTGCATTAAGTATTGAGCTAATAAAATAACCAAACATGCTATAACACTTTATGAAAGTTCCCCAAATCTTGGAAAGGCCCAAATTTCAAAATTCCTCTATTCATCTTTTGGGCTTTATCAGTAATGACCATCTCTTTGCGCTTGAAAGATTCCTTGAGGCATTCTCTGTAGGCACCACAAAGGGAGCTAATGAAAAGCTTGTCCACACCATCTGATAAGCCCAGCGGGATTTCTGTTCTGCCTGTCTGAAGACGGTATCTTACTTCGTCCTTCCTCACTTTCTCCTTAAGTAGCAGTTTTACCATTGTAAAAATTTCACTCAAGAGAAGGTTTCAGAAAAGTCGTTCGTTCAGAAATTGGGAAGAAGGTTTGGGAGAGGTTAGAGAGTAGGTGTTTTACTCAGAATGAGCTGAAGCAGAATAGTGGGTGCAACTCACAATCCTGTCTTGATAGAAATCAGACACTTCTCCATTTCACTGTCTGAAGTTCTAATGAATACTTGCAGTGCTTATTGGAATTCTTGTTTCGTCTTGGAGCAGACCCTCTTGATTATTCTGTTTGTTAAATTTATGTTTTGGTCTCTGTATTTTGTTTCCTTCCTTGCCTTCCTAGATGTTCCTGGGTGTTGGCAATGTTTTTTTTCAATCAGTGACCATTTTCTATGGTCACTGCTTACTTATGTCAATATTATTTTATTTGGAATGTTGGTTACAGATTTCCTACTAATTTGTGTGTATTGTATGTATTAAATGAGAGAAAATACAAGATTTTTATGGCACCTGCCATGTGTTTTGTCTCGTGTCGGATACCTTCTGGTAGCGTGGCTGGCCTCCCAGGTGCCTCACCCTTCATTTTCACAGGCTGGATTGTTGAAGGGGAAGGAACATGGTCTTTTGTGTTTTGAGGGTCATGTGAAATATGACTATGGCTTTGTGGGGCCAACTTAGACTGATTAGTTTATCTTACTTTGTTTTATTTTTTAATGGTCAAGGAATTTATGTGTTCTTCAGTTCAAACTGTTTATGTAACTGTTCAACAGATCACGTATTTATTGTAGGTGGGAAGCAAAAAAATGTGAAAGAATCAATGTAGGCTCTTTTTTTGCCATCTTACTTTCCTAGCTAAAGTGGATACTGAAATTTTTCTCAGAGACCCTTATTTCTTAACAGTTTTCACTTTTGGAAAGTAAATAAGCTAAGAGAATTTGGCCATTTGACAAAAACAAACATCCTTTTGCCCACTGCCTTTTTCTACAGTGAGAGTTAGCTATTCTGCAGTCAGAATAGTTGTGTTCTGAAACCCAGAGTCTGCGTGGTGATTGAAAACAAGGCAGCTTCACACCCGTGCTTCTCTCTCTGAGCCATTTAAGAGCCCGTTTGGCTGCCAGGTCCCTGAAATGTGACCACACGTTTGATAGGAGAATCGGCTTACCTTGCGGTTACATTCTGGGTTGTTCTCGGCCAGTATACGTTGCCAGGCAGCCCACTTCCTGTATTCAAGATGGAACACGTGGCTGGAGATATTGCTTGGGCAAATGTACAGTGTTTATTATTCCACAGCAATAAATAGTAAATAATATTTTGGAATGCTGTAGGGTTGACATCTAGAGCAATGATTTCTGGCTTTTTTGTCTAGGACCCATACTAAGAAATACATTTAACATCATGACCCACTTCATACATACAAATAAGTAGATTATAATTGAAATAAAAATTTCACAAAACCACATTTACCCATACCATATATCTCTGTTGCATTTTATGTTATTAAAAAATGCTGATTGAGTTCATGACGCAATTATGAGTTCTGACCCACATTTTGAAAAACACTTTTAAAGGAATGCCCAAAACTTGACATTTATTGTCTTGTTCTTGACCTAACTATAGAGGCAGGGGGAAGAAAGGAATGAATATGCAAGTGTAAAGTATCTGTTTATCCCACCTTGATTTGCTGTGGTAAGAAACAAAGTGGTAGAGAGGAAGAAGGTAAACAAGGGGTCAGGAAATGTGGATTTTAAGTCTGAGCTTTGCGAGTTACAAACTAGGTGGTCTTAATATGGAACCACAACATTTTAGAGTTGGTAGAAACTCTAGAAACCATCTCATACAGCTCTTTCAACTTTTAAACCTATATTAAGAACATACTTCAAAGTATGATCAGTTAAGTAGCATTGAGAGACAGTTTAGCATTGGGTTAAAAGTGAGGACTAGAACCAGATGTGTGTCACACACACCACAACAAAGTAATCACCGTCTCCATGTGTTAGCTCTTGTTAGTACTGGGATGCAAATTAGTATTCTCTGAGCCTTCAGCTTCATCATCTTTAAAAGAGAACTAATAGCTGATGAAGAAAATAAATTTAAGGATATTTTGCTCCCTTCCTAGACTCCATCCTTTTAGAGAAAAAAAGAAGTTTGTCTTTATTTTCTCGATTTAGAAATTTACTGTTCTCCAAGTATCTCAAAAACAGTTGAGAACTGTGTTTGAATCTTGCCTCTGCCTCTTCCTGGTCGGGAACCCTCGATCAAGTTAGTTAAATGCTGAAATCTGTTTCTTACCTGTAAAATGGGGTGGAAGTGGATGCGGGAAAGTGGGGTGTTCATGTCTGTTCTTTCATATTGTTAAAAGATTAGCAATAATGTCTTAGAATTGCTTAGAGCAGTCTCTGGCCCTTAATTCTTCCTGAATAGGAGCTATTGTGTGTCACAGAAAGCTTGAAACCAAAACCCGTTCAAGAAGCCAGTTAGAAGAGGATCTGTTTGCAAGATTCTGGTAGTGAGGAGCAGTATACAGCTGCAGAAGTCAGGAGTAGTTATCTTATTTTCGGGCCTGTAGATGTTTATGGAATGTTCTTAATATTGAGTGGGCCAGCAGTAGAAGGGCTGGGGTCAAGGGTGGGGGCACTGTGAGCAATGAAACAGTGCTTGTTGGGAAGCAAAGGGGATGTTAGTGATAAGGAGCTCTGGGGGTAATAGACGCCTGGCATCTCCGAGTGGGAGATGACTGCTGGGCCTTCTCTGTGCCAGGGGTCTTCAGTGTGGCAGGGAGCCCCCCCAAGGAGAGAAGCCACCTCCTAGTTCACTCTTAATGCCCCAGCTCAGCTCTACAGAAAACCCATTTTCCGATAAGCTGTACAAGTGTATCTCGGGGACGAGGGCCATGAGAAGTGCCCCACAGAGAGTTGGAGGGAGAGGAAACACGCATGTGGAAAGGAGAAATTGAGGCAGAGATCTCTGGGAAACTTGGGCTGAGGCAGGTGTGTTTCTGCCTAGCTTTTTAGTTCTTTATTTTTGGTTGAGGTATGTGTTCTTTAAAAGAAAGTAACTGCCACTAGGTGGCACACAAATTTCGGCACTATTCTGACTGTATAAATTATTATTTTTAAGATTCTTTTCAAAAGATAGGTCACTAATGTGTTGTTTTTAAAAATAGAATATGATATGTAGCCTATTTTAGTGTTTCATTTTAGAAGAGACTAAAGGAAGAAGAGTTAAAATTCAGAATCTGCATATCTTGTAGGCTCAGTTTTTGCTGTAGAGAAAGGCCAGTTGTTGAGGTACGCAATGGCTCTTGGTCTTGGTTCAAATGTGGGTGAGGTCTAAAATTTGATTCTCATGCAAAATGCTTCATTTAACTTAAGTGAGATTTTTGGAATGTAGCTTTATAATGAGTATTTTAAAGAAGAGACTAATCTGCCCCAAAGCAATAGCTCTTTTCTTCTTTTTCTTTCTTAACCACTACTTGAAATTTCATCTGTTAGAAATTTTGGAATAGTGTTTCTTATAGAATATTATGTTTTTAAACAAATGTGTCTGATTATTGCTTTGCGTTTGTGTTTTAATTTTGTGTATGTAGGTTATTTGTAGACATCGGTGCAGTTAAAAGAATGGAATGGGCTGATCATTGACTGGGAAGAGCAGAGGAAACCCAGAGAGGGGTGAGGGGCTCGGCACAGCCCTTCCCACTCCAACCAAAGAGAGAATGAGACCAGGCCTTGTAGGGCAATGGTTATCACCTCCCCACCTCCAAAATGTGGCTTGTTTAGACAATCAGCTTCCCATAGCAGCAGCCACGAAAAGGTACAACAGAGCAGAGTCTATGCCTACGCTTTGTTCAGGAACGGCAGTCGATGATAATATTCCAGAGCTTTGTTTATAAGCTGACACTAAAGCCTTTAGCCATTGGAGACCACTCATGAAAGGGAATTCACACTAAAGGTTTGTTGACTTGATGTGATCATTTGCCGTGAAGGGTGTAAACAAGGTGTATTAAAATTCTGCCCATAATTTCATATCTGACTCCCCTGCGATGGCTAGAAGCAGGCATATGGTGACAAGCTGCCCTCTTCTGAATGGACCACATGGGGTCCTAGTTTTATGTGTTCTGGTTTATTGAAGCCATTGCATTAGTAGGTAAGTGACAGATGCCTCTCCTCACCCCGCTCCAACACCAATTATCAGTATAGATATTTGGAGCAGTCTTCCTGTCATGTCCCCAGCGCTGCCTAATTGCTGCCTCAGAGACTGCCGAGGCAGAGCCTGTGAGGGAACAGTTTCCTGGGCTGCTGGCCGTTGTCCCTGTCCATCCCAGTGAACTGCCCAGGTTGGGGTGTGACAGCAGGTGGGGGAGAATCATGGACCAATACCTAAGAGATCTGGGAAATCCATGAAGATTGGTAGTATTTTATTTAAATTTATATCCCCAGTCTTGTTTGGCCCCCCCCCCACCCTTGTTTATTTTAAGAACCAGCAGCCTCATATCTGGGACTGTTTGAACAAAATATACTAAAATGTTACAGTTATTAAAATATAGTAAGTAATCAAAAGTTAGTTAATTAACCATGACAGTAAGTTCCAAGAAAACTATCAAATAATATTTTTTAATTTAGCGTGTCATTGTAAAAGCTTTAGTTTAATTCTACTTTGTATTATATTCCCCCAAAGAGTTCCTAAAAAAAAAAAAAAAAAAAAGAGCAAAAACATGGTTTTGAAAAAACCCGGTCATTTTGGACATGTATAAATGCAACAGTATTGTGCTTCATGTGCAGGACGTTGTGTTTCAGAGTATAGGTGGGTCTAATGTATAGGGTGACTTGAATTCTTTCATGTTCCAACTGAGACTTTGATCTCTACCTATTAGTTGATGGATCATCTTCCTTGTTGCTACTTGGCCCTCACGCCCCAAGCTGTGGAAAAGAAACTTTACCCTTGTGTGAAGGGCAAGGTGTTGGCATGGAGGCAGGCATGGAAGCCCACTCTGTCTGCAGCTTTGACTGACTGTCAGGAGTGTCCCGCCTCTCCTCCGTAAGACCTCAGCTTGAGCAGTGAAGACACTGAAGAGCAGTAAGGAGGTCACCCTGGGCGTCTCTTTGTTTAATATCACCAACAGATCTAATTGTGATAGAGTCTGATAATAGAGCTAGATGTATGAACCTTGGGCCAAGTGCTTGGTTACATTATCTCATTAGTGATGGTTTTTCATATGAGTAAACTAAGGTTTAGAGAGTTTGGGTGAGTTGGCTAAAATCATTCCATTAGTAAATGGAGGCATCAGGATATGAAACTAGGTCTGTGTAGTTGCATTTTACAGGCATTTAACCTGTGCATATTAAACCAGACTTGTGGACTCTCTCCTCTTCACCTACCTATATTAAACAAGCAGCAGATGTCATCAGGCCTGAAATAGGGAGTACACGTGGCAAACCCCAGAAGAAATGTGTAAATAAATGATTTGGGGCTATCCCAGCCATTGACAAACAAGTGAGAAACACACAGATGAGTGGATGGTGATGGCTTCCTCAGTACTAGGAAGTAATTGAACAGAGTTAATTGAAAGTAACGAGAAATAAAAACTAAGGAACAGAGGAACTGTGACTGGTTGCATAGTAAAAGCTGTATCTATAATATGGGCCATTTAGGAATTTTGAAGGGCAATCTTGACTGTTCACATTTGATATGTTTACAGGACGTGGGACTCCACACTGTTGCCTCAGGGGGACTTTACCTTCTAACAATCATCATGTGCTCCCAGAATGAAAGAAACTAGGAAACATCTGTAAAAACCATCTATTTTGATGTTTTCGAGTTGAGAGAGTTTTGTAAGGGTGGGCGGGGTAGTAGATATCCTTATGTTTATTTTTTTTTCCTACAGTGTATGTTTGATTATTAAAAGGTTTATTTTAACCTAAGTTGTTTCATTTCTTTCCTTTTTCCTAGGGTTTCCTGAAGAATGAGAAGGACAATGCCCTGCTGTCTGCCATTGAAGAGTCCCGGAAGAGGGTAAGAAACGAACCCAAATGCAGATGTACACTGTGGTGAGGGCAGCTGCCAGAAGTGGGAGCCTGTTCCCAGGCCCAGCTCTCCTGTTCGGACACCTAGTTCACCAGAGGAGCTTCTACAGGGACCGTTTTTAAGGAAGATACTATGCTTGTAACTTTATGTGTATTTAGTGACTGAAATGCATCTGAAACACTGGACTAGTCAACTCATTATTAAATTCATCTTAAAGTGGAAGAGCCAGAAGTTGTTTGGTTTCCTTGTTATAGCATAAGTGGTATTTTGGTTTCTACTGAATCAGCAGTTCAGAAAAGCAATTATGATCAGTGATAATTTTCCTCAATTTCTTTTCCTTTTATCACACAATTTGACTTTCTCTGCTACCTTTTATGTTAACATTTTTTCCAAGCTCTTAAAAGCAGAAACCTAGCTTGGTGCTCAAGAGGATGGTAAATCAGTCAGGCAGAGCTGCCGTTGCATGTGCAGCAGTATTTTGCAGCAAGTATTCCCTCAAGATACTCAAATGATCGTTTACTTTGCTAACATATGAGTTATCTATCTCCATGTGTTTCTGACAAGGATTAAAAGATCAAAACCCTTCCAAAACATCCCATATGGAGGAAGAGCTCCTGAGGCCACTGGGGTCTTCTGGGCAGGGAGGAAGGGTCAGCCATCACATGGAGCTGGTTCCAAAAGTGCATCTTTTCCTAGGAAGAAGGCTGGAGGGTCCACGCCAGTCTGCCAGCAGTGGTTGTCTCTGCAAAGGCGAGCAGGGGTGAAGGGGACGTCTGTTTTCATGTTTACTTAGATAACCCTTGTATCACAGGTATCTCAGTGTCTTTATTAAAATCTTCCGTGTGGGTGGAAGTGCCTCGATAGGGCTGATGTGAGTGAGCTGGGCAGCAGGGGGCTTGCCAGCTCTGGTTTATAAGAAAGTGTTCCAAAGGCATTATTTAAATGACTGGTATGTTTAATTATCAGAGTAAAATTCCCTAAAATTTCATTAATTATATTTTTGGCAATAGTACATATTCCTAGAAATAGAGAAATTCATTTGATTCAGATTTGAAGATATTAAAAAAAAAAAGCCTTTCTTTTTTTAGGTTCATACTTTGAGCGAGTTACCCACCAACATTGATTCTCCTGCTGTAAAGGACCAATAAAATTAAATTAGGATTGTCGAATGCCACCACCAAGCCTTATTAATCCATTTACCCTGCGGAATGTGTTTCTGGAATTGGCAGTCTCTGAACATTGTGCCATACTGAGACTAAATGTGCAGCCAGCCAAAACATTTAAGTGACATACCACAGTGCAAAATGTGTGCATATGTGTTTGTGAGGGAGATGTTCCGGTGTTGGGAGCGGCCTGGGGGGGCACCTTTTACCTGTCTGGACACCGGGAGATTGCCGCTGAGCAAGAGTCGTTTTCAAACAAAAGGTGAGCGGCTTCCTGGCATTTTGGTGGTAATTTCATGTTTGAATAACTTGCCAATGTCCTGCTGAAATGCCAAGAAAACAAGCTACAAAACCACAAATGTGTCCTATCTTTTCCCATTTGGTGCATCCCAGCAAAAACGGAACAACATTATCAGAACATATGTAGAGTTTCTAAAAGCCAGCAACAGCTCAGTAATAAGCGGGTGTGAAGTCAAAGCATATTGCCCTCTTCCCTTTGTGAAAATGGGGTTCAAGTGCTCCCCACCTGTTCTTAATTCAGTTGCCCAGTTCTCTTCCTGCCTTCCTTTCTTAACTGTGTTCAAAGAGATAGATTTCTGCACATAACTTGAAAGATTCTGATTTAGTTTATAGTTTCTTCATTGCTTTGTCATTTTTTGTGGTTTGTCTTACCTTCCTTTTAATTTTTAGACCTCTGCACACCCTTCCAGATTATCTCTTCTCTCTTTCCCTTGGGTTTCTTTCCTCCTTTTCCCTGCTATTCCCTACCTCCCACCTCGCCTCAGATCCTCACTGTCCTCTTCTCTTAGGCCTTAGTTGAACAGCTCTCTTGGTTCTCTCTCATTAACTCCTCTAGTTGACATTCTTCTTTGCACCTAATCTGGTGTTGCAGAGTGCGTCTAAAGGGAATAGGCTGGAATAGGGCAGATGAGTGGCTGATCATCCCTGATTAGCCCACAAATTGGATGTTCCATTATCTCTAATGTAATTAAGATAAGCTGGGGTTGGCATGGTCAAGGGAAGAGAATTTTAATGTTGGGCCGTTTATTTTTGTTTGAAGCCCCTTATCACACTAATGATGAATGGAACCATAGTGCTGTTCGTTCAGGTTGTGGGGCTGTTTCTAAATGAGTAACCTGGCATATTTCTCAGATGTATCTGAGGATTTGAGCCCAGAAAGCTGCCAGTTTTCAGAGTACTTCCTGTGTTCTCAAAGCAGGAGTTCTTGGCACACAGGTGAGCAGCCTAATTAACAGGGGATAGTTAATTCCCAGAGTTGTTGCTCTGACCCTTACATGATGCTGGAAGTCTGCCCTCACCGTCCTCATTCAGCAGTGTCTTTGGGTGGTAAGTTGTCTGTTTTCTTCATTTGCCTTTACTACTCTGCCGTTCTTTATCAGCCAGAAGATTTGTCTTTAAGAAAAACTCTTGTGACACTGTGGTGTCTTGGATCAATGCCACAGCTTAGTCAGCGCCTCACTTGCTGTTGCAAGCACAGAAAGCTGTATGGTATGCCAGCCTTCCCCCACCTCCTTATTTCTCCCTGCTCTGATCTTTGTGCCACATGGCCCTCCATTTTCCCTTACTGGGAGAGGCTTGAGGCTTAGGAGGTGGTTGGTTTGGCTACTTAAATAGGAAGAATTTTAGATGAAATTATGGTTCACTTGTCCACTATTTCTGGATACTTTCCAGGGAAACTACCCTTTCCCCTTTCCCCCCACCTCACCTTTCTGTTCCAGCATACTTCTGTCTATTCAAAATGCATAGCTTTCATGTTTAAGTTCACTATGTAACAAGAGAAGATGATTTTTCTCTGAGTGTTTTTTCAGTTCAGGCTGACTGACTGGAATGGTCCTTTCTGCCTGACTCTCAGTGAGAAGAAAACCAGGTGGAAGACTGTTTTTAAAATTTGCGATTGTCGTTTCTCACTGTCTTCAAAATACATATTAGAAAAGGGATCTATTGATAGATGGACCAAAATCAAATTTGCAAGGTGTGCCAGCCTTCTTCCTTATCATTTTTGTGTGTGTCTAGTGTCTGTCTTTTTCACTTTTTAGTAAATGTTGGTGCATACTCAAACATCCCATTTGTAGGAAAAGTATGTTTTTCTAAGAGTTTACCAAAGCTCGTGTGTATGGATATTATCAGTATAAATGATCTTCGTTGCCAGAAATAAAGCAGGCATTACTAATACTCATTCCCTTGGTGCTACCTAATTAGATGCGAATCTGATTGTAAATGAAATGGCTTTTTGAAAAGTGGGCTTAAGCTGATAGGGAAGCTGGGTCTGCCAATTAAAGAACAATAGGCTAAGAATGGTCATGATTCAGTATATCTCTGTAAGTTGCTTTGATTTCCTCCTCAGAGGTTTTTTTGTCTCCTTCCTTCCTCCCTCCTTTCCTTCATTCTTTTTCTTTTGTCTTTTCATTCTCAGTGCCCTTGTTTGGCAACAGGCTGCAGTGTCACCAGTAGACAGGAGTGAGATTTGCCAGACTTTTCAGGAATGACTGAGTAGAGTGATAAGAAATCTAATTGCAGAAGGCTCTCTTTTTCTTCTACTGGTTTGCTTCCTCCTATGATTTACTGTTTTGTTTATGTTTGTTATTTACTGTTATGTTTACTGTATGATTTACCTCCTCCTATATTTACTGTTCCTTAAAAAAAATAAAGACACTGGGAGAATCTTTTTTTGTGTGTTATCTTAGATGCTTATTAAATCTTAAGATACCATTGACTTTATAATCCATCATTTTACATAATACAAAGAAAAAGTACTTCAATTTAAACTATGACATGCTATCAATTGTAATATGTAGCCTGATTTCAGAGATTTTAAAAAGATATTTGTCTTAATAAGCTCCTGAAAAGATATTCAATATCACTAATCATTAGGGAAATGCAAATCAAAACCGCAGGATATCACCTCATACCCATTAGGATGGCTACTATCAAAAGAAAAACAGAAAAGTTTTGGCAAGGATGTAGAGAAATTGGAAGCTTTGTGCGTTGTTGGTGAGGATGTAAAATGGGGCAGCCCCTCAAAAACATAGAGTTACCATGTGATCCCGCAACACACCCAGAAGTGTATACCCCCCCCAAAATTAAAACCAGGAACTTCAAAAAATAAAATCTTTAAAAAAACGAAAGCGGGGGCCTGGCCCCATGTCCGAGTGGTTAAGTTCGTGCGCTCTGCTTCAGTGGCCCAGGGTTTCTCCGGTTTGAAACCTGGGCGCGGACATGGCACTGCTCATCAGGCCATGGTGAGGTGGCGTTCCACATGCCACAACTAGAGAGTGACCCACAACTAAAACATACAACTCTGTACCAGGGGGCTTTGGGGAGAAAAAGGAAAAATAAAATCTTTAAAAAAAAAAAAAAAAGAACTTTAAAAGATGTTTGTATACCCATGTTCACAGCAGCATTATTCATAATAACTGAAACGTGGTGACAACTCAAGTGTCCATGGATAGATGAATGGATAAACAGAATATGGTATATACATACAATGGAATATTATTCAGCCTTAAAAAGTCAAGAAATTCTGCATATGCTACAATGTGGATGAACCTTGAGAACATTGTATGAAATGAAATAAGCTAGTCACAAAAAGACAAGTACTGTGTGATTCCACTTACGTGAGGTACCTAGAAGTAGTCACAATCCTAGAGAGAGGATGGTGGGTGCCAGGGGCTGGAGGAAGGAGGGAATGGAGAGTTGCTGTTGAACGGGTATAGAATTTCAGATTTGCTGGATGAGAAGAGTCCTGGAGATGTGTGGTGCTGATGGTTGCACAACAGCGTGAATATACTTACTTCCACTGCACTGTACGCTTAATGGTTAAGATGGTAAATTTTACATTATGTGTATTCTACCACAATTAAGTTTTTTAAAAAATGTGTTAGACTCGATGAAATAAGGAGTATATAGCAAACAGTCGTTAGTAAATTCTTTAAGGAGATTTTTTAAAGTAGATAGTTTTTGCTCTATTTTTGGGAATATGGAAGATCTGGGGGCTTTGAATTTCTGTTGAACTTTAAAGGGAACTCTATTCTTTGTTCTTTTGTCTGGGTCATCTCTCTCTGCTCCTCTCTGACAGACCTTTGGCATGGCTGAGGAGTACCATCGAGAGTCAATGCTGGTCGAGTGGGAGCAAGTGAAACAGCGAATTCTCCACACACTGCTGGCATCAGGAGAAGATGCCCTTGACTTTACTCAAGAAAGTGAGGTAGGTTGGGTCCAAAAGATATACCACTATTAATAAAAATGTGAGGTAAAGAATGCTTATCTCCTTGCCCACTGGCAGTCTGGGCACGGCTCATCAGTCTCTCCCACCTGGAACACTCTTCACTTGGATGCCCACGCTTGCCTGGATTTCCTCCGTGTCTGGCTGCTTCTGCTCAGCCTCCTTTGCTGAGTTTTCCTCAAACTCCTTAACCTCTAGATGTTTGAGTGTCCCAGGGCTCAATCCTTGACCTGTTCTTGTCTCTCCCTCAGTCACTGCCCTGTTGATCTCATCTGGGCTTGTGACTTTATATACCATCTATGTGCTGAATGCTCAAGTTTACATTACAACCCCAAACCCAACTCTTATCTAGTGGCCTTCTTGGCTCTGCTTGGGTGTCTTGCAGCCATCTCAAGCTAAACATGTCCAGAATTGAGTCATGATAGCAGCTGCCCCCCACGCCAGCCTTCTCACGGAGTTTCTCATCTTTATAAATGGCAAGTCCAGTTTTTCACTTGCTCGGATCAAAAACCTCAGATTGCTTTTTATCTTCTTCTCCCACCTAGTCTCTCTCACGTGTTGACAAATTCAGTTAACCCTACTCTCAAAATACGCCCAGAGTCTAACCACTTCTTACCTCCTCCACTGTTAGCACTCCAGTCCAAACCACCATCATCTCTTGGTCAGATTATTGAGCTTGCCTCCTAACTGGTTGTTTTAGATATCTTATTGCTATGTAACAAATTACTCCGAACTGTAGTAAAACAAAAGCGTTTAGTGTAGCTGGGTGTTTCTGGCTCAGGGTCTCTTGAGGCTGCAGTCAAGGTCTTAGCTGGGGCTACCCTCATCTCAAGGATCGACTCAGGGAAGATCACTCCCAAACTCACTCATGTGGCTCTTGGCAAGCCTCAGGTCCTCTCTGGCTCTTGACTAGGGACATCAGTTCCTTGTCCTGTGGGTCTCTGTTGTGCTGCTCCCAGCCTGATAGCTTTTCCCCCAGAGCAAGAGTGAGGGATCTGAGGGAGAGCTAAGGTACTCTTGAGACAGAAACCACAGTCTTTCGATAACTTAGTCTCGAAAGTCACCTCCTATCCCCTCTGTTCAAAGTAAACCACTAAATCCAGCCTACGCTCATGGGGAGAGGATTATTCCAGGGCTCCAGTCCCAGGGGATGGGGGTTGTGGAGACCGTCTTAGAGGTTTTTGACCACACTTGTTTTCCTGCTTTTGCTCTTGTACAGTCTCTTCTCAACAGAGCAGCCAGAGTGACACTATTAAAACACAGGGTAGATCAATCGTCTCACTCCTCTGCTTGGGTCCTCCAGTGACACCCATCTCACTTGCAGTAAAAGCCAAAGTCTTCACCATGACCTCTAAGTCCTCACCTGCTCTGGTCTTGTTGCCTCCTCTCCAAACTCACCTTATGCTCCTCTCCCCAGTGCTCTTGCTGCTGCAGCCAGACAAGCTCCTGACAGCTTCCTTGAGCAGAGCTGGCAGGCCTTCTCCTGCCTCAGGTCCTCTGTGCTTCCTGTTGCTTCTGCCTAGAATGCTCTTCCCCCAGATAACTGCGTGGCTCTCTCCCTTCAAACATTCACCCAGTGCCCTGTCGGTGAGGCCTTCTAAGGCCTTCGCAGCTGAAATCCCAACCAACCTCTCCCCAGTCAACACTCCTTGTATCCCCTTTTCATGCTGTATTTTTTTTCTTAGCCCTCCTCCCACATACCACTGTATATGTTGTCTGTCTTTATGTCGCTTGTGTCTCTCGGCGGGATGTGAGCTCCATGAAGGTAAGGAGTTTTGTTTGTTTACTCTTGTATCGCCAGTGCCTAGATGAGTGCCTGGAACATAGTGGATGCTCGAGAACTATTTGTTAGACAAATCATTTGGCTCTAGCTAACTTTGTGCTAACTGAAGTATTAGGGATTATGATTTTACAGAGGATGTGTTAAATAGGGTTTCTTTTAATTGCCAGTGTTCATTGATTGGTGGTAGTGCTGAGTTGACAGTTTTCTCCTCATTAAAATCTTTTTTTTTCTTTTTTTGTGAGGAAGATTGTCACTGAGCTAACATCTGTGCCAGTCTTCCTTTATTTTGTATGTGGGATGGCTCCACAGCATGGCTTGACGAGTGGTGCTGGGTCTGCACCTGGGATCTGAACCTGTGAACCTCATGTTGCCAAAGCGGAGTGCGCGAGCTTAACACTATGCCACCGGGCCAGCCCCAAAATCTAATTTTTAAAAAGGCAGTGTAGAGGCTAGCCCCGTGGCCAAGTGCTTACAGTTTGGTGCGCTCTGCTTTGGCAGCCTGGGTTCATAGGTTCAGATCCCGGGCGTGGACCTACTCTACTCGTAGGCCATGCTGTGGAGGCATCCCACATACAAGGTAGAGGAAGATTGGTGTGAATGTTAGCTCAGGGCGAATCTTCCTCACCAAAAAAGAAAAGGCAGTATATTTATGTGATTCAATAATTAAAATACCCTGTCCCCAAAAGCCCATTCCCTCCCCCCTCTGCCTCCCCCCGAGGTAATCACTATTACTGCTTTCTTGCGTATATTTACAGTGTTTCTTTATACAAATACAAGGATATGAGACTGTATGTTCTTATCCCCCCTGCTTCTTACACAAAAGTTAGCTTACTGTTTGCTCTGTTCTTTATCTTGCTTTTTTCACTTACTGTATCCTGGAGATCTTCCCTGAGAGGAATTTTGGGGCTGCATCCTGGGGTCGGCAGGAAAGAGTGTCTTGCTTGATTAGTGACGTCTGCCCTTGTGCCAGGGGAGCTGTGGCCGCATATTTACCACTCTGTGTTGGGGAGAGACCATCTCTGGGGCTCGGATCTTAGCTTCGCCACTGACTAGTTCTGACCTCGACCACGTTACTTACCCTGCAGGCCTTCGGTGTCTTCAGTGGTGACATGGGTGATGGGGAGGATTTGTGACAGTGGAAAGCACCTGGCCCGTAATGGCCATCCCACTGTTGTTCCAGAAAAAGTCGTTTCAGGTAATTTGGCAGTGCAGATTAAAAGTTGTAATGTTATAAAAATTATGATATTAGACATTTCAAGTAATATTGCCAATGCTTCATGATAAGTCTTTTTCCCAGAAGTTGTTTTATGGCTAACTAGCATTCTTTTCTCACGAGAGCTAGGACAGCTGAGGCTCAGAGAGACACACAATATGCTGGTGAGACCCAGGAATGTTGGCTTCCAGACCATCGTTTTGTTCAAGTCTGGGTCAAGGGTGGGTAGCTTGGCAGTTTGTCATGCCTGCAGAGTAACTTCACATATCCCGTATCTACAAATTTGCTGCTGATTTAAAAACTAGTTTTTCTATTCAATTAGTCCCTGAATAAATAGATGCTAAAGTCATTTGTCTTAGGAAAATACTCATTAAGGACCCTGTTCCACATTTCTTAGACTCAAAGCCTTCAAAGACTTAGATCAGAGTCTTTGGGAAAGAAGAACTAATGTATAAAACCCTTGACCAACCTAATGTTTCTTTCTCAATTTCTCGTGAGTCTGGGCAGATAAGTAGAACAGCTCATGGTTTTATAAACTTCATTTTTTAAAATGATGTTAATGGGTTGGGTTGTGGTCTGTATTGGGATTTGGAAGTAATTATAAGCTGCTAATGAGATGTTCTTTCTTGATTGCTCTTCTCTTAAAAATAGACTAGTCTATTTAGTAGACTCTTCTTCCTTGACCTCAAGTCCCCTTGGAAGGGAGTTACTGATACTTTTGCTGTTCTCTGGTGTGACACCTAGCAGAGTGGGTAGCTTTGCTATAAAAGCTGGCAAGTGATGCAAATGGTCTCTCCTTAGGTCATCCAGGGAATTGCCATTTTCTGGAACCTTGTAGGTTTTGTTGTTTGTTGCTGTTTTTTTGAACTTTTTTCCTGAAATAGAACATATGTACAGAAAAGTACACACATCATAAGTATACAACCCAATGAATTATCACAAATGGAATACACCCAGATGAAGAAACAAAACATTACCAGCACCGCTGTAACCCCCTGTGTGCCTTTCCAGTTACTTCACCCCCACCACCACCAAGGGAACCACTGTCCTGACGTCTGCCTCATAGATTAATTGTGCCTGTTTTTGAGCTTTATGTAAGTGGAGTCATACAGCATGTACTCTTGCTTCTGGCTTCTTTTCCTTAACGTCCTGTATGTTGTTGCATGTCATTGTAGACCGTTCATTCTCATGGCTGAGCAGTCTGACTGCAGTCTCTTTATCCATTCTGGTGTTGATGGACATTTGGATAGTTTCCAGTTCTTGGCTTTTGTAAATAGTGCTGCTGTGAACATTCTTGTCTGTGTCTTTTGGGAAACATATGTTTGCATCTCTGTCGGGTGCACCTAAAAGGGGAATTGCTGGGTCAGAGACCATGCACATGTTCAACTTTAGCAGATACTGCCAAATGGTTTTCCAAAATGGCTGGAGCAATATACCCTCCCACCAGCAGTATGTGAGAATTCCATTTGTTCCATATCCTTGCCACCCTTGGTATTTTTTGTCATTTTTAATTTAACCATTCTGGTGGATATGTGGAATCGTGTTTTTACAGGCTTTTTCCTATAATTTTCTTCAAAATGACGGAAAAGTGTGGTATTACCTCCACTTGGGCAGGTGCTTTCTCTGCTCTCTTTATAGGAAACCACAGAGCATGAAGGCCAGAGACAGGTGTTGGAATTCAGCAGGCCTGGGTTCCTCTCTTATAAAGGCCGCTCTTGAAGAGCTGCCCTCAGGGGTATAGACGGTGGGTGAGGCGCCCAGCCAGGGCCGGTGTGCAGTGCACGCTCTGTGCCTCCCAGCGGTGCTTGTGGTGGCTGTTAGCATTTGGTAAACTACACATTACTAAGTCTATCTTAATCGTTTTAATATGGATCTGTCCCTTTTTAAGTGTTTCCTTTGATTTAGAAAGTATCAGTAGGAATGAAAAGAAAATCTTTGGGTATAAATAGAAGAAATAAAGAACTCTGACTTGCTGTCTATATCCTTCTTCTCTGGGCACTTTATTGTCAGGAACAAGGTTGTTAAAATCATTATTAGGAAGAAGGCTTTCGATCATTTTGAATTGACCTTACATTTGAAGGAAAATGTCCAAATTTGGATAATTTAATATAAAGAGAGGCTTGAGGCTTTTTTTACATATATATAAGCAAAAATGAATAGGATGTGGTGATTCCAGAAACATTTTTCCTCTAAGCCTTCCGATAACAGACGAACAATGACACATTGGTAATATCTGTTCCTGGCAAGTTTTAATACGGGAAATGAGGCTTCAGTCATATAAATTCAGTTTGGGAATTAATTTCCTTAGGATGTCATTGAAGAAGGAGGTATAATTTTTAAAGAAAGGTAGGAATTGAAAGATTGTTAATAACTTTTCAAATTGTAGCCTGAATGAAAAGGATGTGCTTTGAAGCAAGAAAGAGACCCCTGGTCCCTGCGCCTGGCCACAGTGAGGAAGAGCACCCCCAGAGCCCCGCTGCCTCCATCGCAGCACGTGGGGTTTGAGCAGTGTTGGGAGTCGTTGCCATATCTTAGCCCACTTTTAAAACAGTATTTAAAGGTGAATTTATCTAACCTCAGTGGGGTCTAGTGGCTGTGTTGGTATTAGACACAGTCACTGGATGCTCCTTTAATGTATCGTCTAGAGAATGACTTAGCCTGGCAAGCAACAGGCTCGATAGCAACAGGCTAAGTTGTAGCTTAATAATTACAGATAATGGTGGTAACATTCCACGCTGTGATGTGTGAACAGTGTGTGTTGAACATAGTCTTTAATTTTGATAGCTGACTTAATACCATATTTCATCAATTCCCAGTTACACATCTTTTCCACATTTTAGCATCTCTGAAATCAGGATTCAGTGATGTGTCATGGTTTAATTGACAGCATTTTTCCTTCCTACATGAGTAACATTTTCTCTTACAATGGTGTATTAGCTTCATTGGAATACAGTAAAATAAAGACCAATAGAGTTTGAATTTAAAAACTCCAGACTACATGATTCCAAACTGTATTTTATGGCTCCCTGGTAGTTTTGAAGTGGGTGGGTTTGTTTCACATATTGAAGTTTGAGTAGGATTTCAAGTATAGAAAGTGCTCTGCTCTTTTCAAAAAGAAGTTTTAAAAACCCAACTCAACAGGCCCTTCCTTATCTCATCATGATGTATCATACATGAACACCTTCTTCTTGCACAGTGTTCTAGGAGAGGCATAGAGACCCACATGTGAAAACTCTGCCCTCTCCTCCACCCCCACCCAAACAGCCTGTGCAATGGTGCACGTTCTTCCAGTCCCCTCAGGTACTTATGTGCACATTTACATGGATATGTCCATCTGATCAGTTTGTTATCAATTTATTCCATAAGTGGCACCATTTTATATGTTGGAGTCTACAACTTAGCATTATGTTTTGATTTTTTTAAAACTTATTTTGGAGCTTTTTCTAGATTAGCGCATGTAGGTGTCTGTCATGTTTTAGTGGCTCTAATAGGTTTCGTCGTATAAATGGCCTAAGTATTCTTCTCATTTTAGCCATGAAGAATAAGGCTCCAGAGAAATTAGATGTCATTACCCAAGGTCACACAGTCATTAGTTGGGTTGCATTGAGAACCTAGGTCTTCTGCTCCCCAGCTGGTGTTTTTTTCTAGTAGTACTGAGCTTCTGTGTACAGATTTTATAGGCAACTGTTGTAAATTAATCACTTTGATTCCTTTTTGCTTACATAAAGCCAAAACGCTCAGAATTTAAAAACTCTCTTCCTTCCATGATATCGTCATATTTCCCTTTTACTCTGGACTTGTTTTGCTAGGAGTGCTAGTTACATTCTTTTTTCCCTAACTAGAATGTGCCCTCCTTGCGAAAAGAGTTTTATTCAACTCTCATATGCTTTGCACCAAAGTAGTTATTTAATAAAAGTTTGCAATTTCCTCCTGCCACACTCCAACCATATCCTACCTGTTCTGGAATGCTCTCTTAGAATGGCTGTTTTGGGAACACCATCTACTATGAGAAGACCCTTCTCGTGTCTCTGCTCCCAGAGGCGCCTCTTTCTCCACATATCTCCAGACCCCTCGGTGAGCCCCTTGTTTTCCTCTTTGGCCCTGCCCTCCCATCTTCTCTGCCTTTCTGGTCTCTGATTCCCTGCTCCTGTCATGCCTGCTATGGTTCAGTGAGGCCCCAGTGCAGAGAAACCCAGAGGTCCGAGAAGTCTGGAATGTTATTTGCACACATCATGCTGGCATCTACTTTCCCAGCCCTCAAGCAGGCCCCGGCTTGGAAATTCCAATGAACATTTGCAGTTCCTCTGCTCAGGAATGTGCGTGTACACATCCTGTTGATGGATAATTGACTTTATGTGTGGTGAAATAGAGGCTTGGCCAAGGGCAAATGAAGGAAAGGTACTTTTGAAAACAAGAGCATTAGGCAAAATTAATTTAAATGGAAATTTGAAGGCTGAAAACCAACTGCTTTTTAAATGGATAATTTTAAAAATTAGGTCTTTAGTATTGGAAAATATTTCTCAAGGCTGTTTATGTATATTGAGCTGAAACAACTTTGTCCTTGCAGAAATGTTTTAATGCTGTTCCCCTCTTCATCCGCTCGTTTATTCATGACCCCCAGTTAGGTTACTGGAATTAACAGGCTTGGTGCTCTGTCCTTTTAAAGACGTGAGGCTCATGAGCTTCAGATGGCTAGTTCTGTTCCAGAAGGGTGGCTGCCTTGTAGAATAGTCCTCAAGTCTGTGTTCCTGGGACCAAACAGAGTTAATCCAGAAGTGGAAAATGAGCTGGTGATGGTGTCTGTTCATACGAGGAATATGTGTTTATCGTAGAAAAATGAGATGAGAATTTCCAGCCAGCACAAAGTAAAATATTTTACATTATGTTTCTGTAGTGTCCATATCTATCCATTGTTGTTCAATGTAAGATTTATTCCTATGTTCATTATGGTGGTTTATTTTTTGTTTAAAAAGTGATAACAATAGCTAGCATTTATTGGCCAAGTGTTAGGCATTGTGCTGAGCTCTTTCTGCTTATTGCTCACAACAGTGCTGTGAGATAAGTACTATTTTCCTCCCCATTTAATCTTCATCACAGACCTATGAGGTGGGTAGCATTACTGCCCCTGTTTTATGGCTGAAGAAACTGGGGCTCCAAAGCGGTATCCTCAGTCAAGATCACATGGCCAGTGAGTCGTGGAGCCAGGACTGCTAAGCACTCCCCTCCCCCGTTCTCTGTTGGCCGTCCTTGGACAGTTGCCCTGGCTGCCCCGGCAGGCAGTGTGGTGCCTGACTGTAGATTCACACTGTGCCTCCACTGCTTCCTGTTGGAGTGACCTCGGGCAAGTTGCTTTCTGTGTGCTTTGGTATCTTTATCTGTAAAATTGATGGGATAAAAGTACCTGTCTCATAGCATGGTGGAGTTAATACCTGGACATTAAGATAGTGCTTGACACATAGTAAGTGCTCAATAAGTGTCACTGTTGTTCTTACTGTAATATAGTGGTTTTCAGTAATTCTGTGTTTCAGGTGTAAGTAAAGAAAATCTGAGTTTGAGTGACTTGAATGGGGATTTATTTTTCCCACCTAACAAGAAGTCTGCAGGTTTGAGGAGTGTTGGCATTAATTCAGTTGTTAGGCAGTGCCACCAGAGACCCAGCACCTCCTTGTCTTTGTATACCGCCATCCGTAGCACATCCACTTACTTTAGCTTCACAAGATGGCTGCTGCAGCTCTGGACATCATATTTGCATTCAGGGGAGAAGGCTGAAAGGCCATGCCAGGCTTTTTATTCTCCCTTTATCAGGAAAAGCAGAAGTTGTCCCCAACACACACTACCAGACTTGTGCTTTCCTCTCATTAGCTTGAGCTTAGGGTACATGGCCACTCCTAGCTGCAGCAGAGACTGGGAAAAGGTGTATATGCAGTAGAGGGTAGAATCAGCTCATGAGGGCCTATTGTTAAATTTTCAGAAAATTTGCAGTCTAGTTGATAGCACCTCGGATAGCTTGAGACCGTGGTGAGAATATTTATACCACAGAAACCAGCAAATGCTACACATCAGGCCCTGTTCCCCAAACCAGTTGTTAAATGTTTACCCGCACACCACTGGGTATATTTAACTCTGTGAAGAGGGAAAGGTGGCAGGGTGTAGAGGTGGGAGGTAGGAATTCAGAGTGGTCATTGGGTCAGCCAGCCAGCAGCATCTACCAAGGTCAGTAAACTGTTTAGAGCTCTGTTAATAGCAATGACTGTGGAAAATCAGAGCTCAGGAGGACCTCTTGAGATTGTCTAGGACAGCTCTTTCACTTGACTGATGCAAACCTGAGGCTTCAAGGGAATGTGCTTTGCCCCAGCCAAAGCCAGCGAGTGACGTGGCCCTCCTGGAACCCAGGTGTCCTGACAGTCCAGTGTTCATTCTCCAGTACTTGAGGGTTTAAAACTCCCTTTTCTGCCTCTGCTCCTCTCTCCTCTTCTGCTTGCTCCCAGGGTGTGCTCACACCAGCATTCCTTTACCAGCTTTGGTGGGGCTAGGCAGTTTTGCTGCTTTCTTTCATTGGTTTCCAAGAAGCCTACTTTAAAACTGCTTTGTTTTAGATTTTAGAGAATAGATCATTGATTTTTTCTTTTTTTTAATGAGAGAAACTTAAAGAACTTGATCTCTGCTACAGTACAAAGTAATGTATTGGAAATTTGGAGATATGCCTAATATACCTAGTGGAATATACTCGATTTTTATTTGTTGACAGTAGGGAATAAGCTTAGCTAAAGATAAGTCTTTCTAAAAAAAATACTAATAACCTTTTTCGTATGTTTGTGCCTGACTCTCCCCATCAGAAGGTAAGCTCTTTGGGGACAGGCTCTGTGGGCTGGCTTATTGTCATCCGGTGGGGATAGAGGAGCACATAGCTGTGCACATGGCAGGCACTTAGCAAATGTTTACTGAATGAATGACCACCCAACTTAGACTTGTTTCACATCTTCAGATGCAGAAAATTAATGAGCAGCTGTTGTCTTAGTGTGGCCCCTAGATTGGAAATGTCTGAATGTCCCAGTATCATGACCCTGTAAATTCCGTTCTCTAAGCTGTCTGCTGTGATTGGTGGAAACAGGAGGCTCACACATCACAACGGCAGCCTCATTGGTGTGAAGACATGGAGAGGGGAGACGAAGCGGGGAGAGGCTGGGGTTGAACTCAGCGCTGGGAAGATGTGTTTCCAGAAATGGTCGTTGAGGTGTCCTTATAGCTTATCTACCTCCCGTGATTTTTAAGTTAGTTGAGCCCCATGCCTGCTCCCTTCTCATGTGTTCATGGTACGAGAGTTACATTCTGTTGAAACTCCTAAAATCATGATTTTGGGGAAATCTGACTAGGAAATAGACTCCTCACAGCTTCATTAAAGACAAGCATTTTTTTTCCTTTACATGACTGAATGCTGTTTGTAACCAATTCTGAATGTGTATTTATCTACAGCCAAGTTACATCAGTGATGTGGGCACCCCTGGTCGAAGCTCTCTGGATAGCATTGAGATGGCCTACGCCCGGCAGGTGAGCGCACCTCAAGGAAGATGGAATCCAGGAAAATCCTGTGTGAGCCCTCTGGGGAGTAAAAGGGAACAAGACTTCAAGTGAAAGTCAAACCCTGAAGCACGTTGGGTTTCCATTCAGAGGACTGGTTAATATTTTACCGTCTGGTCACTAGAATGCCGTCAAATTGGGTAATAGAATGACTCAGATTGGATTTAGGGAAATTGAGATCTGCCCTCTACACTGACCAAGGCATCTCATTTTGCATTTGGCTGTAGCCCATGTACAGTAAAGCCTGAGTAACCGCACTGCGTGGCAAAGGGAGTTGTATATTAACTGAATTACCTGGTAGGCTGATGGTATTATCAGAAGTCCTTCTTCAGCCCTTGTTGCTGAGAGAGGTTTTCCAAATGCTTTTCTGCCTTGGTAAGCCTAGTGTGCTCAACACTACTTAATAGAATATTGCTGTCCTGGAGGAGCTCGTGAGACTTGGCGACTGTGCTTCTGGTGGTATGTGTCAGGGCCGTGCAGTAGTACGGGTGTGGGGTGAGGTGCTTTGTGGTAAGCGCAGGAACTGCTTTGGACTCAAACTGCCCCAAGGACAGTACATATCTGGAATTGACTTTTTGAATAAAGCAGTGCTGGTTGCCTGTGTGTTTCACTCTAATTTGCCACTTTCCCACACAAAGTACTAAGAAGGAAAGCAATCTTGTTTCTTGAATTGAGGGTGGTGTGCTTCCATCCCCTTTAGATTGTCCTGCACCAGCAGTAGCCAAGGAACGCCTGCTTAGTTGTGACCAACTCCCCTGATTTTTTTTGAGGAAGATAGCCCTGAGCTAACTGCTGCCAATCCTCCTCTTTTTGCTGAGGAAGACTGGCCCTGAGCTAACATCTGTGCCCATCTTCCTCTACTTTATTAGTGGGATGGCTACCACAGCATGGCATGTCAAGCAGTGTCATGTCCGCACCTGGCATCTGAACCGGCGAACCCCAGGCCGCCAAAGCGGCACATACGCACTTAACCACTGCACCACCAGGCCGGCCCCTCCCCTGATTTTTTGAGGAGAGAACACATTGGTGCCACTGTGGCCCTCAGCATTACCCACTTCCCTCCCTCCCACCTGGAGTAGGTGATTGGAGGAAGAAACACATGGCAACTCTGGAGGCGAGCAAGGGGCAGGGCAAAACTCTGAGACCCTGTGCTCTGTAATAGAAGCCTCTACCTTGAGCTGCCAGTCACTTAGCAAATGGAGTTCTGTGTTAACTGAATTCCCTGGTAACCTGATGGTACAGAAATCCCTCTTGCACCCTTTCTTGAGAAAAAGTTTCTGAATGCTTTTTTAAGTCTCTCTCATTCAGTGTACCGTTCAACTTCAGACTCTAGGCAGCCCAGGCCGGCCTCATCAGCTTCCCGCACACAAGTCTTCCTCTTTCCAACTCCGTCACGTTTTACTACTGGGCCTTCATATGTTTTCTTATGCTTCAATTTTTAGTTATCTTTCTCCCCCGCTACATCTGCATCCTTTAAATTGCACCCTCATTATATGGCTGACTGCTTCCATTGCCACGGCCACCACCTGAGTTCAGCCCAAATGAAATTCATACGCTTCTGAGGAAAGAAACTGTGTATGTTCTGTATCTGTAAAGACAAAGGCTTCATAAAATTAACATTTTCTAGAACTTAGGACACCATAATGTCATGTGTCTGTTTACATGGCTGTCTCCTCCAGTGGAGAGTATATTTTTATATCCCCTGTTGAACACAGTACCTTGCAAAGAGAGGGCCCCTAATAAATGCTCATTGAGTGAATAAACACCACCTTATAGTTTAAAAACCATTTTATTTAATCTTTATAATACCCCTGGCGGCTACCTGATACCATCCCCCATTAAAAGTAGAAGAGAGTAAGGCTCGGTGGGGTCCTGAATGTCTAACGTCATTACCTTGTTCCGTCCTTGGTAGAGCAAGGACTCCACATACAAAGAGTAGAACTTACCAGCTTTTACCATCATTATTTTAGTTCTTTTTAAAATAAAGTTGGAAGTAATAGTGGTTTTCCCATACTTTAAACATTGCATAGTTCCTTTTCCTTAGAAAATTTAACCAAAGGAGCAGGGATTCCTTTCAGGAGAAACAGATACCAAACGTGCAGCAACGACTGTTCTGACATCTTTGGAGGGCTGTGACTTGACACTTCCACATAGCCCGCCAGCCCTGGGCCTGTGCCATTGAGTCCTTTTGCCAGACAGATGACCAAACTTGGCCGCAGGTCCTTAGGAATCAGCAGCAGGAGTCCTCCCCTTGTCCCGTCTTTCCCTTTGGTCCTTGCTTCCTGGGTCTCAGGGTCTGCTGGGCAGAATGGCATAGAACTGCCCGTGGTGCTCCTCCCCCAGGACCACCCTGCTCCATCTTCAGGTGTTCAGAAGGCTGGGCTAGCAGTTAGCTTTGGTGTGTGTTGACTGCTGCCAGAGCTCAAACACAGAGCTGGGGGACTGGCCAGAGGCCTTGCTTTCCAGGCAGTGTGGATAGCTCAGCCGGTCTCAGGAAGGAAGGTTTGGCTGAAGCTTCTGCTGACTGTTGGGCAGAAGCTGGCTTCAGAACTGCTTCAAGAGGTTTTAAAAAGAGGTGAATATAGAAATTACGCCATTTACTTTGTTTTTCTTCATTTCAGATTTATATCTATAATGAGAAAATTGTGAACGGGCACCTGCAGCCTACCCTCGTGGACCTCTGTGCCTCCATCGCAGAGCTGGATGATAAGGTAGGCCTGAAGCTAGCCCAGGTGCACACCAGCTGCTGGCTTGACAGAAACGTGTGGAAGCGAATACTCCACTTCCTTCTCTGGAATAAAGTGTTAACTGTTCTTTAGAGTTTTATTTTAAATAATTTTGAAGTGGTGTTTTGATGATGGTGCTATAGATATGTATTTTTAATGCATCTTCAAAAATCCCAGCCAGGATCAATTAATAGTCAGGAGTTCTCCTTGAGCTATATTTGCTTTGAAGTCCTGTTAGGCTCCAACTCCTCCCTCACCGTTTCCGCCTTAGACTAAGGGGCTCTCTAATGAGAGCTGAGTTGTAGAGGTACAGTTTTCACACTGGTAGGTGAGCCCCAGAGGAGCCCTGAGTCCCTTGACTCAGGTCTGGTCTTTACAAGCATTCTTCATATGCCGCTGGTTCCGTTCCTCTCTCACTCTCCATCTTTATTCCCATCCCTCAATTCTTACCCATGGCAAGTTTTCTCCCCCTAGGGGGAAAAAAAATAAAAAACAAAAAAGTGGATGGATGGATTGGTAGATGGCCAGGAGGAAAGGGAAAAGGAGGGGAGTGTATAATGGAAGCAAATACTCATACACGAATTTTTTTGTTCTCAAAAATAGTTTCAGCTTTATTTTTTATAAATAGTAAAATATAAGGCAGTATAAACAGACCTAAAGAAGAAAGTAAGAATTCACCTACATCTCACCACCTAGAAGGATTCACATTTGGGTGGATTTTCTACAGTTTGAATTTTTGACAGAGACAGTGAAAACTGGATTTTCTGTTTTCCTTTGGAAATATCGTAAGCCTGCTTTTCTTCAGTCAATGCTGTCTTCCAGGGATGCTTAACTAGAATATTGCAGAGCATTCAGGGAACACATTTTTAAGGACAGATTTACATCCAAGAGGATCTGGGGCGAGGGAGTCCCAGCTGTGTGGTGTAACACGAAGGAGAGAACACCCGTTCCTTTCCTGTCCTCTCCTGGGAGGCGCCTTTTGAAAGGAGTGAGTAGGACGGAAAATGGTAGGCTGTGCCGCTCACAAAATGGAGTGAGAGCAGTGGCCCCTGGAGAGTTTCTGGGAGGACAAAAATCTGTATTATTTAGGTTAAACTCTTATTTTAAGCCTTTAAAAATTCAAATGATTTTGTAAGGACTAAAGTGCAGCTACTTGAGTTTAAGCTGCTAGAGCTTTGGACAGTTATAAATGTATTCACTCTCTTAGAGGGTAGCCCTCTGAGATTCAGTGTTCTTATTACTTTTATATGGTCTTAATTATGTAAGTGATTATGGTGGGCCTGGAATAGTAATTGATCTGAAAACCAGGTCGGGACAGGGGCTGCTCATTGGAAGATGTGAGCCTGGCAGCTGGCAGGGCAGAGGTGCGTCTTCTGTGCTGGGCGCAAGCCTGAGGGGCTCAGACAGAAGTCATAACCTCTTCCGCCTCCACGTCCTGCGTGCCATTGAGCTCAGAGTGCCAGGAAGAGCCAAACAGTTTCTCCAGCCCTGCAGCATTGTCACGTGCAGTCTCATTTGTGTGCAGAACATCTCTGACATGTGGACCATGGTCAAACGAATGACAGATGTCTTACTGGCGCCGGCCAGTGACGCCCTGAAGAGCCGCAGCAGAGCGGAAGTGCGCGTGGAGTTTGTCAGGCAGGCCTTGGGGCACCTCGAGCAGAGGTAAGGCGCTGTGGCACCAGGGACTAGGTCTAAAATCCCCCAAAGTCAGAACACGTTTCTCGTGTTTTAAGTAGTTCTCAGGCTAAGTGCTCTGTAGCTGGTATAATTTAAACAAGGTTGAGCAAATCTGAGAGGTGTCATCTTGTTTTCAGAGACACTTCTCTATCAGGACTATTTCTGCAACGATATAAAATCATGGTAAGTGGGAGCACTGTTAGACATTTTCTCTTTCTGTTTTTCTGCTCTCTGTCCCTCAGTACAGAGATATTCTGATTATTAGGCCATGGTGCCTTGGGTCAGGATCCTGTTCTTCAGTGTGGTTCAGCTGTTACTTCTTAGGCTCTTTTGTTTTCTCTCAGCATTTTAATTTTCACACCCAGCAATAGTACCACCTACAGACCTTAGGAACTTTATTTTGATAAATAAACCTTGATCCTTTATTTTCCTTCTGGCTCTACTCAGTTAATCCCTGTGAGTCCGGATCCTTCCCAGCTGCTAATGCCTGTAATTTGTGCCTGAGTTTCTTTGCCACCTCCTCACTAATTGGAGTTGGTTGCTGAAGGGTTTGTGGCTGTGCCCTTGTGCTCTACCATTGTCCGCTTCATTGGTAGGGCCCATGCCATTCATCCCTCACTGTGGACACTCTTTCTGCCTCTGAATTGGCTGGCAGGGGTTGCCATGAGTGTGCAACAGACCCGCTTTATTTCAGAGACAGGGCGCTGGGCCTCTGCTGGCTTGAGAAGAGACAGCCACGTTGAATACACTGGCTAAATTGCAGCTCTTTGCCACTGAGCCTGTGTAGCTGCCAGGGGCCTTGCAATGTGGTCGCCCTTTATCAACAAAATAATACTTCATTAGGAAGTCATAGCATTTCCTTGTGTGTAACTGAGGTAATTCAGACTTGGTAAAGCAGAGAATAGGTTTTTATACCAAATATTTTATAAATTATACAATAGCTACATGAGATGCCATCAGACATATTAAACTCACTATCCTCCATTCTCTTGTTAAGAAAAATCTGGAACTCCAAATGGTTTTTTACTTGTTGTGGCATAGGCACAAAAGAGTCTAAAATATTTCACTGGGCTTTGGCTACACTTTTGTAACATAAGTTTTGAGTATATTGATCTTCAGCCATAAAGAACCTAATGCATGTGGTAATATATATTTGCTACAAGTCAGCAAAATATGAGTCAAAATTTCCTACAGTGTATAAAAACCTTTAGGATTTTTTTTTTAATGGGTCTAAGTATGTGACTGCTCATGACTGCTTTTTCCTTAATAAACCTAATTCTTAACCTTGGAGCTTGACTTCACCCATGGTACCAGGCTGCGTTGCTTGGTTTTGTATCTGGTAATCCCATCCCATTTTTTTAATGATTCTTTTCATTAGTTTTTTAGAGTGATCTTGTCACATTAACTCGTTTAGCAGCCGTGGGAGCTATTGGGAGTTTCCTGTCCTCAGTGATTGTAGCTGTATTTTCTTTTTTCAGTCTAGTAGCATCATTCCCTGATGGCATCCTTTCCAGGGATTCATTGTCACCTTTTGATAAAGGGAGTATTTTAGAATAATTATACTCACTTTTAAAGTAATTATGCTGTTACTAATCCACTGACAGTTTACGTGTAATATTTCCAGTGATGTAATCTACCAGGCGGCAAAGTAAATTCTGTTCACAATGATTTTTTGAGTCTAAGGCTGAAAATGTTGAGAAAATACAAGGTTGGTCTCTCTGTTCCCTGCCACATTCCAAGATTTGAAGCAGGGTATGTATTTCTTAGCCCTCAAGGACTTTAAGCTGCGTCTTCAGCTTAAGCCCCTGCCAGCTTGCAGGGTGTCCGCATTCACGTTGGAAGAGACCACAGTGGGCATGTTTCTCATGGCGGCTGCAGGGCTCTTTCCTCTAAAATCTTTTCCAGCCCCTGCTATGAAATGCTTCCGGTGATGGGAAACTCATTACATTTGTTAAATTAAGTTTTGTTTGTTTTTCATTATAAAAATGATGGATACTTATAGAAATTTTGGAAAAATCTAAAAAGAAGACCTGAAAAAGGGGGGAGGCTTCTGGTACCTTGTTCTATTTCTCCCCCCTCCTTTTTTGATACATGAATATTTTGTTTCATTTTATTTTTTACCAGGTATAATCCAAATTTGTATGATATATGGTTTTGCTTTTTAAATTCTTTGTCAATATCATTTTTTTGTAACTGCATCAAATTCCATTGAGTCTGTTTTCTGTAATTGACATTTAGATGTTTCTTTCTCTTTCACTCTCGCTCTGTCATTATACTTAATGTGGTGTTGAACATCTTTGTGCATATGGAGCACCTGACTTTTTGGGGCAGTCTGTTTTGTTTTGGACAAGAAACATATTTAGAAAGTCCTTTTATATTAACCCCATATTTGGATCCCCTAATTTAGACTATTTAATCTTAGTATGGCAGCACTTTGAAAACACTGTAGAGAATTTTAAGAAGCATGCTAGCAACTAAATGAAGAGGGAATGATAGAGAATCATCATTTGTGGCCACCAGTGTGGTGATTGGTTCAGCAGGGACCACCAGTGGAAACCGAAACCACTGGGTACAAGACTCTTGGTAAACATAACAGTGACATGACCTCCAAGCATTACTCCACAGAGGACTTACTAATTGTAAACACGAAAGGTACTTTTTACCGTGGCGAAATCTGGTGGACAACACCTTTTAACCAGGTGATCAAACTGAGTGTTACCAAGAATGGACAAACTGATACTACCTGCCTCATTATGGGACTCACTGGGCAGTGCCAGCATTAGCTGTGTGGGATTCTTGGCAAATTTGAACCTGAATCAAATCATGAGGAAACTGTTCAGCTTGTGGGACATTCTGTCAGACAGCTGGCCTGGATTCTTTTTAAAAGCTCAATGTCATGAAAAAAGATGGTAAAATTACCCTAGATTAAGGGAAATAGAAGTGGCATGACAACTAAATGCCATGCATTTCTTTTATTGGATCCTAGACTTAAAAAAAAAAAAAAAAAACTATAAAGGACATTATTGAGAAGTTTGATCAAATAATCCAGCCATTCCACTTATGGATATTTATCCAAAGAAAATGAAAACATTAATTCAAAAAAATATGTGCACTCCCATGTTCATTGCAGCATTATTTACAGTAGCCAACACATGGAAACAACATAAGTGTCCATTGATGGATGAATGGATAAAGATGTGGTGTATATACACAATGGAATATTATTCAGCCATAAAAAAGAATGAAATCTTGCCATTCTTGACAACATGGATGGTCCTTGAGGGTGTTATGCTAAGTGAAATAAGTCAGAGAAAGATAAATACTGTATGATCTCACTTACCTGTGGAATCTAAACAAAACAAAACAAAACAAAACAAAAACAAAACCCAAGCTCATAGGTACAGAGAACAGATTGGTGGTTACCAGAGGTGGGTGATGGCAGGTGGTTCAGATAGGTGAAAGGAGTTAAAAGATACAAACTTCCAGTTATAAAATGAATAAGTTATGAGGATGTAATATACAGCATGGTGACTATAGTTAATAATACTGTATTGCATGTTTGAAAGTCGCTAACAGAGTAGATCTTAAAGTTATCATAAGAAAAAAATTCTGTAGCTATGTATGGTAACGGATGTTAACTAGACTTAACTGTAGCAAATCATTACGTTGTATACCTGAAACCAATATAATGTATGTCAATTATACTTCAATTAAAAAAGAGAGAAATTTGAGTATAGGTTATATTTTAGATAATAGTATATTAATGTTAAATTTCTTGGTGTCATAATGGTATTGAGGTGAGAGAGGAGAATGTCCTAGTTCTTAGGAGATAGGTGGTGAAGTATTTATAGAGGAGGCAGCCCCTGATTTCTGTAACATTTTTAAATGGTTCAGAAAAAAGTATGTATGTTTATGTATGTGTGTATGTGTGTGTGTCTATATAAATAGAAAAAACATGCACACAAATGTTAACAATTGGTGAATCTAGGTAGGTTTTTTGAGCATTCATTGGACTGTTCTTTTAATTTTTTGTAGGTTGAAACTTTTCAAAATAAAAAGTTTAAAAAGAAGCCACTAGAGCATTAGGCTGTGAGCTGGAGCAATTATTATTCTGCACATTAGCCCTTAATGCATTTGAAGTCCACAATTGTCTTCCTCCAGGGATTCTTTTAAGCATCCACAGTGATGAGAAATCTTTACTCCCACTGCCCACTGCATAAATAATGCAGTTTGCCTCATTAAGCGTGCACTGTTTCCTCTTCTGTGTTAGGTTGGAAGTCCAGGCCCTGTCCTGCAGAGTTCACAGTCTGATGTCACGGATATGGATGTAGATACGTGTAATGAGTGTATTCAACCTTTCTCATTTTTTCCTTTTAAATTTTTCCAGTTATAAGAATTACACCCTTGTGACTGTCTTTGGAAATTTGCATCAGGCCCAGCTGGGTGGGGTGCCTGGGACTTACCAGTTGGTTCGAAGTTTCCTGAACATTAAACTTCCAGCCCCCCTGCCTGGACTTCAGGTATTGATAACTTTCTCCATTTGATCAGTTACGCTTCCAGAGCAGTCTCTCTCGGATAGGTGTTTTCAGTTAAGATGAGGTTATGTGTGGACACTTGTATGGAGAAGAGACCAGAGGAGGGCGAGGAGAGAAGCTGGGAGACCTTGGAGGCTAGTAGTGTGGGAGCCCAGCACGTGATGGTGGGTGCTCAGCTCAGGGTGGGGAGGGTGCGGGAGGATGATGTTGTTGGGTCCTTGGATGTGTTTTGAAAGCCGTACACTGGAGCTTTGTACCGAGGGTGGTGGGATACACAGGAGGCTGGCTTCATAAAGGAGGGGAGGCTCACGCTTGCGCTTGAAGAATAAGGGCTCACCAGCCTGAGGGCTTGGAAAAGGGTACTCCCAGAGGAGGGAATAGCATGAGCAAATGCATGGAAGCAGGAAAGAGTATCTGACATATGAGGTGTGTGGTATAGGGCCTGGCAAGCTTGGGGCCAGCTGGTAAAGGCCTTGAGTGCCAGGCTAAGCACTTTGGAGGTAAACAGCTCAAAGGGGTTCAAGTGGGGAAGTGACATGATCAGATCTGAGTTTTAGAAAGAGTCCTACCAGGGGAAGGGGCTGAGAAAGGATATCTGATGTCCACTTCTGGAGGAGTTGGGCAAAAGCAGGAGGAGAAGATTGACCACAGGCTAGCTGTGCAGATAGATGACAAAGCCAGATTTGGAATAGATAAGCTAGTGCTGGAGAGTGGGAACAGATCCCCAGTGCCTGGTCTAGCGTCTGAAACAAAGATACTCAGTGTTGGTGTGAATGACAAACATGAATGAAAATGCCAGTATCCGTGTCCCTAATCATTAGTACTTAACATTTTATAAACTTGATAGTCTCTTATTGGTCAGTGAACATCTTTAGCCCTTGCTTCGTGGGGGTTACAGGAGGGCGTGTCTGTAGTTTATCACAGGAGAACATGTCACCCGATTACTGCAGGCTAATGGGATTCTGTGGAGAAACCTCAAGCTGGCTTTGAGTCAGATGGGGCACATGCTTTCGAGGAAAAGCTCTGAAGTTGGACTGCCACTTACCAGCTTACCTTGGACAAATTACTTAACCTCCCTATGCCTCAGTTTCCTCATTTGTAAAACAGGAAGGAGGAGGCTGCTAATTGTCCCTTTGTAATGGGGCTGTGAACATATAAGGAGAGGGTTTGGCTGAGGATGGGCACATCAGATAGCCATCAGCTAGCTCTTTGTTTATTTGAGCCTCTTTCCTCTTTTAGGATGGAGAGGTGGAAGGCCATCCTGTGTGGGCATTAATTTATTACTGCATGCGCTGTGGAGACCTGCTTGCCGCTTCCCAGGTGGTTAACCGAGCCCAGCACCAGCTGGGAGAATTTAAAACCTGGTTCCAAGAGTATATGAACAGCAAGGATAGAAGGTACGTGAATGAGATGGCGCGTCCAGAAGAGGCCACATGGAATCAGCAGGGTGGCCTCTCCTGGCATTGCACTCTTTTCCCTGTGTGCATGGCTCAAAATAAGTGTTTGCTTGGGAAAAACTGAAGTTTAGAAAGCAAGTAGATCTCTTGAGAGTAACAGTTGAAAACCTTAAAAGAGCCCCATTCTGACACTGCTGTCTAGACTGAGCACACGTCTGTGCTCACGGATCTTTCTGGTCCAGTGCAGGAGGGACTGGCGAGAAACATGATTGACCTGTTCTGTAACCAGGGCGCATCGAGGATGCTTTATAAAGTGAAACTTTGTTGTATCGCACCTTACTTGTTAACACTTAGTGCTTTTCTGCTTTGCTCAATATGAAAATATGTTGTCGTGCACTTCATAGTTCAAAGGCTAACATTAGAAGTTAGTAATCTTGAAACGTAATCATTGAATTCATTCACTAAGGTTTGCTTTTTTTTTTTTTTTAGTATTCTTGCATTAAGGAACCACTAAGTATTAGCTTTTCTCTGGATTTTGTTAATGTAATTGGACTTAAGTTCATGTTCGAACCTGGTTTAAATTTACATACGTGTACGTAGAAGAAGTAATGAGTGCAAGGGGGTTATTTGGGAGGTGATCTCACATGGGTAAGGGAGTGGGGAGCCGAAGGGAGGCTAAGACAGTTAAGGGAAGAACTCAGTCTTGTCCGTCACTGCTTGAGGGCTGCAGGGGCGTGATGTGGAGTGTTAATTCCCCAGCCATTAGGCCTCTGCTAGAGGAAACTGACAGGCAGAGAGACGCAGGTGCTGGTGGTTGCAAGTCAGATTAAAGTGACGGTACCCAGGGCATGTGGGCAGTGTCTGTTACCCTCAGGGAAGGAAGGCTTCGTAGCTCTGTTACATGGTTGGGGCCAGGGTGCTTTCAGATGCCCTTGAGGATCTCTAGTGAGTGTGTGTGTGTCTGTTCTTTTGTGTGTTTAGATTGTCCCCAGCTACAGAGAACAAGCTCCGGCTGCATTACCGCAGGGCCCTCCGGAACAACACGGACCCCTACAAGCGGGCCGTGTACTGTATCATCGGTAGATGCGATGTCACCGACAACCAGAGCGAAGTGGCCGACAAGACCGAGGACTACCTGTGGCTGAAGGCATGCACTGCTTCCCTTGCTCATGCAGGGCCTTAGCCCCTCCCTCTGCTCACATTCTGCACACAGATTTTGCCTGCTTAATGTACGATGCCAGTAAGGTGGTCAGGGACGTCCCGGCTCCTGACTCCATTTTTTATTGTGTAATTCCCAACCAATAACCACAGCTGTTAGACCTTCCAGCTCACAGCCTCGAGCACTACTGCTGAGCAGCAACACCTCTGGTTGTCTGGCTCAGGAAGTAATTTGTACCAATGCATGTGTTTCTCTTCGGGTTTTAGTTGAACCAAGTGTGTTTCGATGACGACGGCACCAGCTCCCCACAAGACAGGCTCACTCTCTCACAGTTCCAGAAACAGTTGTTGGAAGACTATGGTAAGAGATCCTCGACATGAGCCCCTTCTCTCTCTCATCCACCTAAGGTCACTACTTACCTTTCATCTCAAACAATCTTTCATCTCTGAACTCTTGCTCTCCTTCAAACCCTATGGATCTTCAAAACAAAGCACAACAAAACAATTTCAAATTTGGGTAGAGGCCATGTGGCTTTAAGAGATGCATGTGACTTATATGGTCCTATACAGTAAACTGTTTTCTCCAGTTCTTTGAACTGCTCTGGCAGGCATTTGCTCAGGGAGAGACGTAAAAAGGACTTGGCTTTTGCTTCCTTCAATGCATGTATCTGAGCACAAATGAGGGAGAAAGAGCTTTTGTCCCCCCTCTCTCATTGTTTAAAAATTCTCGGAAGAAAAAAAGATTCCATCTAGTGGTCAGCAGTTGTTGAATTCAGCTCTCTGTGAATCTGAGTAAACTGAGGTGTCTGCATTCTTCATTCCTCTCCTTATTGAGTGACTGTCATCAGGATAAAGGAGCTAAACAGCCCCTTTTTACTCCCTTTAAGGTCCTGAACTCCAGTTTGGGTTTTACGACATGACCTCCACTTGACAATTGTGTTGTGAGGCCTGGAGAAGGTCGTAGAACCAGATCATAGTTCATGTGGAGGTCCAGGGCCTCCCCATTAATTCAGGCTCAGGCTGGTGCTTTCCTCCTGCCCAGCAGGTCCTGTAAGCACGCAGGGCTTCTGCCTGGGGTCGGGGCTGCCAGTAGGCGGACTCCTTCTGAGTCAGCCTTTTCTCCTCTCCTCCAGGTGAGTCCCACTTCACGGTGAACCAGCAGCCCTTCCTCTACTTCCAAGTACTGTTCCTGACAGCGCAGTTCGAAGCTGCAATTGCCTTTCTCTTCCGCATGGAGCGGCTGCGCTGCCATGCCGTCCATGTGGCACTGGTGCTCTTTGAGCTGAAGCTGCTTTTAAAATCCTCGGGACAGAGTGCCCAGCTCCGTGAGTATTTGTTGACAGTGGCATAACCATAACACACCCCCCATTGAGTGGCAGTGGACACGTAACTGCAGCCAACAAGGATTTGAGCAAATGACTCAATCATCTCAGAACCTTGTAAGCATTTGGACTTCTTGGGTGATTAGTGTTAGAGTTCTTGCTTTCCCCCCTCATTAGTATTCCCTGGGGTGTTTAATAAATAAAATGCTGTTCAAAGTGCTAGTTTGGTGGCCAGTCAGGCTGCCTGGTGAATGGTGCAGGAGAAGCAGGCCCTAGAGTCACAAGTCTGCTTCCCAGTAGGGCTCTGGCTGGAAACATTGGAAGCCCCAACCAGCTGTCTTATGTGCATATCTGCATGGGGTGGGAGAGTCAGAAGAGAGAGAGAAGATAAATGTGGGTGAATGGCCACAGCTTTCACCCCAGAGCACATGCCATGATGGTCATTTGTCTCCGTCTTTCATTTCAAAGACCTGGATACTAGTAACTCACTACAAAATGCCATTTTCTGCACTTCCGTACTCAGAAAGAAATGGAGGACAGGGTGCTAAAGGGGATTGGCTATTGGCTGGGCTGCAGGAGTAGCTGCTGCTGGGTCTTTGGATTCAGTTCCCCTCGTTCCTGGTGTCTGGGTCAGAAGGGCGGCATGGCTGTGACCAGTTCTGTCCCCCGTGGTGCAGTCAGCCATGAGCCTGGTGACCCTCCCTGCATGCGGCGCCTGAACTTCGTGCGGCTGCTCATGCTCTATACCCGGAAGTTTGAGTCCACGGACCCGAGGGAGGCCCTCCAGTACTTCTACTTCCTCCGGTGAGACTTGCTGTTGACCGTTTACTTAGCTGATTTTGATTTCCACCATTCTGAGAATGACTGTGAGAGACCTTGAGTCCACACAAGAAACGAGGTTGCCTTTGTCCCCTCACAGGGACGAGAAAGATAGTCAAGGAGAAAACATGTTTCTGCGCTGTGTGAGTGAGCTGGTCATAGAAAGTCGAGAGGTATGTCGGTTTCCTTTTCTCTCCCACAGTGATTTTCAGTCCACGTGTTCTCGTGCTAATGTGATACTACATGGTCCCTTCGATATGATTGCAGTGGATATGGCCTAGCAGAGTTTTAGTTTTCTTCTGTTTCCAACAATGAAAATACTGGTTCGGTCTGACTCTTTTCTAGTTTATGTAAGACTTCTCCCACCTCCCCTATTTCCTTCCCCTCTTTTGTCTCAAGAATTGTGGATTATGTGTGTATCCTTGTCCGGTAAATGAGTAAACTTTTTTTGTCTCCGCAGTTTGATATGATTCTTGGGAAACTGGAGAACGATGGAAGTAGAAAGGTTGGTTAAATGCCCCCCTTGAGATATGTTAATTTGTAGTTGGGGATTTTTAATTGTCAAAAGATTACAGTTAGATTTTAAGATTCAAGGTACTAAAGATGCAAATCTTAATGAAATTGCTTAGTTTAAAAAACAAAGAATGAAAATTACCGCCCTCAAATAATGACCTTGATTTTACACACATTTATATTTCTTCTTAAAATGGGTAAATTTGTGATTAAATAGCTTTTTTTATTATGTTCAGAATACTCATCTGTTCATGTCTGCCATCTTTTGAGCTGAGAAGGCTACATTTTTATCATTTTTGCCTCAGAAAAATATGCAAGAAAAGAAATTGATTACCACACCTGCTCTTCCCAGATGGGAAAGTTAGAAATGTGCTCAGCCTCTCTCAAAAGGTAGTTTCTCAGGGCTCAGCACTCTCCACTGACCCCGGAGATACGGCTGTTCCCTTGAGCCCTGGTGATTCCCCGAGACCCATCATGCCTGTTGGGTGGCGTAGCAGAAGGGGCAGAGGTGCGGGCGTCAAGGACCAGTCCTGATCCCGCTCAGGCACTCTCCCTGTGGCCTTGGGAGAGTCACCTCCCTCTCTCAGGGACTCACTCTCCTCACTTATGACAATGGGTGGCTTGGAGCTAGCAGTCTCAAGGTGAGCTCACACCGTCCAGCTCAGATGCAAGGCCAGTGACAGTGCGGATGACGATGGCCATGCTTATTGAGCAGTGACAATTTCCAGGCCCTGCGCTGAATGCTTCACATGTATTTTCTTATTTAATTGCCACAGTAACCCAAGGAGGTAGGAACCATTATTACCTATATGTCTTCCAGGTGAGGAAATGGAGAAAAGAGAGGTGGTTTCCCTCAAGATCACACAGCTAGGAAGAAAGGGAGCTGGAATTTGAACCCAGTCCTTCTTGCTCCCAGAGCCCATGCTCTTCACTGATCTCCTGTACTGCCAGGGTGCAGAGCAGGTCATTCCAATTTGGTCCAGGGCTGATACGAATCAGAATGGCCATGCAGACGTCACATGATCACCCTCTCTTCCGTGGTTCCTAAGGCCTCGGTCATGCTCTCCTGACTGGTTGCCGTTGATTGATGATGATTTTGTTTTTTAATATCCTGGCACTGCTTGCCATATATTTTTTCAGCACTGGATATCTTTTGCCGTCTGTCTTAGAAAGCAAATCCAGAATCTTTCAGCTATTTTTTCCTAAGCTTCTTGATTTTCTCCCCTAGTGCCTACTCATCAGCAAAGTTAAGATCATTGATGATTTCACCTACTCTCTGGGTCATTTTAGAAAATTAGAAAGCACCGTCTTATGGCTGACTCCTCCATGCCGCCGTGAGTCTGCCTCTTCGTGTGTAGTTTCCTTGGTCCCTTTCATATGTTTAATAGGTCCTTCTGTCTTCAAGAAAGCTGGAGTCTAGCTGATGGAATATATGCATTGCCCAGGGCAAGCATTTTCAGTTAAAGTAGTTTTCAGATCCCAATTGCTTCTCTGTGTTTAAAATAACAGCTCTGTGCACCGTCTCTCTCTTTCTCCTCCTCCATAATTTGTCTTGTCAGCCTGGAGTCATAGATAAGTTTACTAGTGATACAAAGCCTATCATCAACAAAGTTGCTTCCGTGGCAGAAAATAAAGGCCTGTTTGAAGAAGCCGCTAAGCTTTATGACCTTGCCAAGGTAAATGTGCCCTCTTCCTTCTTCTGCACTTAATAGATCTGCCAGCCTTTTGGCATTAAGTGCACAAACATTCTGATGACGCCATCGTTGTGCCACTCGCCCTGCTGAGGCATTTTCCCCCAGTGCTTAGGCAGTTAATGGTCCGGTCAGGGTGAAATTCTCATTTTACAGAATTATTTCTGCCCATAAGGTATTTCTGGGCAAACAGGAGTGGCATTATTACCAGGATATCCTGGAGGCATTGAGCTTGTAATCTCTCTTGGCAGCAGAGTAAGTGTCCGTCACGTTTCACATGACGAAGTTGCTGGTGAAAATGCCTTTGTGCTTCCCCTCTGGGCAGCCACAGCCAGGCTGGTGATCAGCGTGTGTTAGGGAATAATACGACAGCTAAGGTATTTTGAGAGACTTGGAATAAGTATTCTACATAGGAACGTAGGATGACTGCTGATGATTGTGTGGCCTAAAAAAATTACAGCTCTGCTTTTGTCACCTGAGAATAGTGGACGAAAGAGGGTTATAATTCTTTTTTTTTTAAATTTAAAAATGTTTTTGATTGAGGTCAATTAATATGTAGAAAAATGTACAACTGTTAAGTATACAGCTTGATGAATTTTCCATAGGTATATATCTATGTAAACACCACCCAGCTCAAGATATAGAATATCTCCATGTTTTACCCAGAAATTTCCCTCTTTTGTTTTGGTTATTTAGTTTTTCCTTTCATTGATTATTTAATTGATTCCTTCTTTAATTTTAAAAAATCACACAGAACGCTGACAAGGTGCTGGAGCTGATGAACAAACTGCTCAGCCCTGTTGTACCCCAGATCAGTGCACCTCAGTCCAACAAGGAGAGGCTGAAGAACATGGCACTCGCCATCGCAGAACGGTAAGGCCGGGAGCCAGCGCCCAGGGGCCCTGGGGTCCCAGCGCCACCGCCCACCCACGTGCTTCTTCCGCTTCACTAGTATCATCGTTTTCCCAGAGTGGCTCTGCTGGCTCACTGTCCCTCCAACTCTGTCTGAGAGTTCCATTTCCCCACGTCATAACCAACACCTGGCACTGTCAGACTTAAACATTGTTTCCGAAAAGAAGGGTATGAAAGGGTGTCTCAGCATTTTAATCCCGTATGTGAGTTTTCATTCTAGGCATTATACTCATCTATATACTGTTACCAGCCATCTCGGAGGCATTTTGAAACAAAACTTGTGCTGGCTGGATGGAGGAATTCTTAGAGATGGAGTGGCCAGTGTTCAGAACCTCCCTTCCTCCCTGCGGGTTAACTGAGTTCTCAGACTTTACCCAGTGTAACTCCCAGGCTGAAGCAACAGTCGTTCCTTTTGTGTCCTCTACAGATAGTCCTAATAAAGTGAAACCCAGAGAAAACTGGGTGGGAGGTGCTTTCCTGGGGTAGCAAGGAAAACATTCTCTGGCAAATGAGCTACCATTTAGCAAACGGTCCCCAGTGCGGGCCCATCAGCACTTCCCATGCTTCCTGGAGTTTTGGATGCTGAGGTGGTGGCTGAAACTAAAGAACCATGCTTCATGCAAAATATTTATAGGTGGATTCCTATCAAATGCTTGGCCATTTCAAGAGAAACACTATTTCCTGCTCCTTAATTCACCTCATCAAGAGAGTTCAGGAGGTCTTGGCATTGTTCAGATGCTACTCTGAGTTACCGATTGCACAGACATTCGTAGTGTACCCCGGTCCCGCTCCCTACTTTTGTCTTTCAGGTATCGGGCTCAGGGAATCAGTGCAAATAAATTTGTGGACTCCACGTTCTATCTGCTGTTGGACTTGATCACCTTTTTCGACGAATATCACAGTGGTCATATTGACAGAGCCTTTGATGTGAGTTTCAGGAGGAGCCTTTGAAGTGCAGGTTAATGTATGCCCTTGGAAATTCAGAGCACTTCCTGGGATTCATTGAAAGCAAGGGAAATGTCACCAGTACGCCTGCTCAGTGAAGAACAAGTGTGATCCTAGCAATTTAAAGGGGATTTCTGGGTTGCTCTGTTTCCTTTTTCGTTTTTATGTTTGTTTCTCCTTTAATCTGAAAAGAGAGATTTCTCACGGTAATTTGAAATATCTGAATGTTAAAATTGCCTCAGAAGATGAGGATAGGAATTAAGTTAGTCAGCAAGTTAGAATCAAAGCTTTTGTGTGTATGAGGGGAGTAGCATTTTCTGTTAAGAAACCCTTTATGAACATGTGAGATGCTGACTGTGTTTAAGGAGAAGAAATGACTACGATGGTTGTATCTTATGGGGCTGGTGGGTTTTTGTTTTAAACAGATAATTGATCGCTTGAAGCTGGTGCCCCTGAATCAGGAAAGTGTGGAAGAGAGAGTGGCTGCCTTCAGAAATTTCAGTGATGAAGTACGTCCTTTTCTTCTGAGTTATCCAATTCTTTTTCTCCCACTTCTGCTGGAAGCTGTGTTTTAATGTAGCTGATAACTTTAAGAAGCTTAGTACAGTATCCATCCAGACTGAGTTTTCTAAGACAAGTCCGGCTTCAGATACCCTGTGAGTACACATATCCCCACCAGGCTATCGTCCAAATTCCTGGCTCAGAAAACATAGTCGCTTTAGTGATCAGACCTGTTCTTGGGAGAAGTGGGTTTCTGGTTGATCCTGTGAGGTCTGCTCTACTTCTGTATTATCCACTTCCTCTAGAGGGTATTTTAGTGCTCAACTCTGATCTTCTGTAGGCAGTTCCATTGGATGATGAGACATGCATCGTGATTCACGTCCTTCCTTCTCCTCTCTGAACTGTCTTGTCTCAAGAAGCAGGTGCAGACTTGGCCTCAGTTATCAGCCTGTGAGAACCAGAGCCACTGTCAGGGCTTCTAGCATGTTGCCGCCATCTGGCCCAGGGGTTCTCAGATGGGCTACATACTGGAATTGCTAGGAGAGCTGTTAAAAATTGTTTATGCCCAGGCCTTACCCCCAGCAATTCTGGTTTCCCTGATGCGGGCTGTGGCCCAGCACTCCTCTGGTCGTTCCCATGTGCCGCTAGAGTAAGACTCTTCACTAGAACCACGGACTCGGGGCCAGCTGCCTGGTCCTGGGATGGCACTGACAGTGTTTCAGTTTAAAACTGTTACTCAATAAGCAAATACCTTTTGTAAAAACATGTTTCTGTTTTAGAAGAAGGCCAGCTTCTGCACATGTGGGAGCCGGTTGCCCACTGTGGTACACACAGTTCAGAAGGTCTTGCCTCTTGCCAACCTTCCCTTCTTGCCTGCTGTTGGTTCTCCCCCAGCCACTTGGCCTTTTGCTCCTTCTTGCCTTGCCCTGCACACGTTGTTCATGGCATCGTGGACGGAAGTGGTGCACCACAGCTTGCCCCTGTGAGCCTGCCAGGGACTCTGCTAGGGCTGTGCAGGGCCAGAGGAGACAGTCTGGTGGGCCCAAGACAGTGGGGACTGGAGAGCTAGTGTATGTATCCCTACCTACTGACATTCAAATCCAGACTTTTTTGGTAATCATCATTCTGCTGACCAGCCCAAGCCTGCATGCTGGCCAGACGTGGTCAGTGTGCTTTTGGCTCACTGCCCCTGCCTAGGAGGAGTGGCGTAAAGAAAGCAGAAGAGTGACCCCCCTGGCCTTGCCTGGGCTTTGTCCTCATGCTTCACATTTCACTGCCATCGCCTCCTTTTTTGGTGACTCTGTAGCTCTCCACCTGGCAGCTGTGGGGATGTGGGGTGACCAGGCCTGCCTGGAGTGGCCACCCGCACGCTCTCCTGTTGTTGGCCTGGGGGCTTGGTTCCTTTTCCTTACTTCATGTGTTTCTCTCTGTGCAGATCAGGCACAACCTCTCAGAAGTGCTTCTTGCCACCATGAACATCTTGTTCACACAGTTTAAGAGGCTCAAGGGGACAAGTCCATCCTCAGCATCCAGGCCCCAGCGAGTCATCGAGGACCGCGACTCTGTAAGGTCCCAGCGTTGGCCACAACCATCGCTGAGAATCACCTCTGGTTTGCCATCCACTGCACCTCATGAGACCACTGCTCATGACCCCAAACTGCTCTCTTCCCTTACCGCCTGGCAGCTGGGTAAACCTTATGTCAGGACGCTCCCAGAAGAAATCAAACTTTATGGGATTACTGTTCTTCTCAAGCTAAAAAAAAAAAGATATGTCAAGTGTGTGAATATCATCTTTTAAAAAATCAAATAGGATGGTTATTTGTAGTGATGCCACAAAAATTTCCTGCTCATTTTAAAATGTTTATTTTGTGAGTCTCAGCTCAGCACTTTCATGAAAACCATCCTTATGGTCAGCACATTAATTTGATGCAAACTCTTGTTTCTACTATCATCTGAGCCTTACAGTGACCCCAGAGGGGTACCTAGGGCACTCAGTGTTATCCTCATTTTACAGCCAAGGGCACTGAGGCCTGGAGTCGGGAAGCAACTTGCTTTCATGGGCCCTCAGGCCATCAGTGAAGGAGCCCGGTCTGGAAGCCGGGTCTGACTGATGCCTGGGCCAGCGCCCTTCCCGCTGCCTGTGGGGCCTACAGCCTTGGGTGAGTCAGGCAGAGTCCATGTGGGTAAAACCCTGGGACTCACACAGCATATGTTGTCCAACTGATTTGACAAAAGGGCAGACGTGTTTGACCCAATTAGACCATGAAAACTGGTGGTGTTTTAAAAATTATCTTTCTCTTAACTTTTTCGCTTAATGTTTGATGAGACTCTCAGTGTGGTGTGTAACAGCCATATCTGATTTTGGCAGTCAAGAAACTAGAGCCTCGAAGATCCTGTCTTCTGCCTGCAGGGGGGTCTGTGAGCTCTGTCTGCTCCGCCCCGCAGAACTTCTGCCTAGTGAGTGGTGGTGGAAATCTTCACCTTGAGCAATTAGGTAGCAGTGCTCGACAGGCCCCACAGAAGTGATAGGCCCATCCGTGTGCACCCCAGGCAGCTGCTGGTCTGCCTCTGCCCTTGGACAGGCAAGAGCCTAAAAAGCATAAGAAATCAGTGTCAGGAGGTGTGCCAGAGACGAGCTCACTGGGCCTGGGCCTTGGCAGCAGGCTGTCTGTGTGCAGTGCAGTGCTGTTGTGAGTATGAGTGTTGAAATGGGGGGTGTTTCTGGTGCTCTGGGGGCTGCTTACGGGTCAGAGGAGGGCTTGCCCACAGAGAGCCAAGCCAGTGGCCTGGCAGGCCACTTTCCACATCTGAAGGGAACTGTTCGAAGAATGGCTGAACTCAGATTCTGTGTGTTGTAATCTCTCTTTGTTAGGCACTTAGTTTTTGAGTAAAGCCCTTCTCCTGTGTTGCTCTTGCTCACCACTCTCCTTTTTTATGGAAGGTGGGGATGGGTAGGGTCGAGGAGAGACTCCTATGTAGAAGCTGGCTGCCCAAGAAGTGGCTTCCTGGTTGAAAGCACAGTGCTGCCCTGTAGCCGATGGGTCCCTTTTTCCTGAGCAGCCCTAGAGCTCGTTTACTGTGGCTTCAAGTCAGGCGTGAGAGCTTCTGAAGGCAGTCTCACAAGTACTCTCATTATAAAGTGAGAAGTTCTTTTGGTTTGGACATTAATTTGGACGTACACTTGCCAGTTTATTTCACATATCAGGTAAAAAGCACTTGCCTTTCAGTTTTCTTCTTGAATGGTCCTTAAGAAGCCTAGTAAATGATCCTTGAATTTTCCTTATAAGTCTTGTTATTGGTCCAAAAGGGAGACTTTTGGTAGACTGTCCCTTTCTATTCCATATATGGTGTCCTTTCTTGCTGGTATAAGCATTCAACACACCTCAAGATGAGCAGCCTACAGCTGTTCTCCTAAGTTTCTTTATTCCTTATTCAGTAATTTATCGCTTAGAAATCAGAGTGAAGATTGTCTTTTTCTGTTATTGGAAACACCAGAGTTAGAATATTTTTCTCTCCTGGAAAAATCCAGGAATCCAATAAATATTGTTGCCTGGGAAAAAAGGGCCAAGCGCTTATGTCAGGAAGGAGGAAATGGAAGGAGTAAAGGAAGGAGCAGGGCAGAAGCAGGAGAGGAGGAGAGCTGGGCTGGGACTACACTCAGTTACAGCTGCTGCCTCTGGTGTTGCAGATGCTTTGTGGGGGCCCTGGAGACTCAGATCCCCGTGGGAGCAGGTGGACAGAAACCAGCCAGCAGAGAGGGAGGCTCAGAGTGGAGCAGGCAGTCTGAAGCCCAGGGCTGTGTCAGAAGCTAGTCCAGTGTGTCAGACAGGGCAGCTTGCCTGGCAGACACATCTATCTTCTGCTTAGTAGAAGAGCTTTGGAACTGGGGCCCCAGTGGACAACCTTTGCTAACTCTGTCCTAGGCTGGCAGAACATGACAGTGGAGGCTGAGACTGTCATCCATGCACCAGGAATCTGGCCCTGACACCAAGGGGTAGAAAGTGGAAGAACATGGTGGTTGCTCCTGGTACGGTGCCCTGACTTGAAAGTTAACTGGTTTTCTTCTCTTCTCCCCTTCTCTCTCAGCAACTCCGCAGTCAAGCCCGAGCCCTGATTACCTTTGCTGGGATGATCCCCTACCGGACATCTGGGGACACCAATGCGAGGCTGGTGCAAATGGAGGTCCTCATGAATTGAGCGCGACGCCGTGAGGGCCACTGGAACTGCACGCCGTCAGTACCTCAGGCGCGTGGGCCGCCGCGGTGGGGTTTCTGGTTTTGTTTCTGTTGTGTTTTGTTTTGTTTTTTGTATTATGTATTTTTGTCAACACAAATAAATTTCTTTGATTTGCATTTCTTTTCACATTCTTTTATTTTGGTTTTTTTTCCTTTGACATTTTGTTTAAATTTTCATTTGTGTGGGAGGAATTGTCTTCACTAGTGCTCGGGCCAGAGAATGATAGGCTGATATAGGCGTCTGTGATTTGGGTAAAGTTGACCTTAAATGATTAAAAATTCACCCAAAATGAGCAAGGAAACGAAGCCTTTGGGAGTTACTTTTATTTAGATATAATGTTCGATATAGTAGGGTCCCGGTTCATTTTTCACATTTTATTTGAATGTGAAAGCCAGCCTCAGCCTGGGTGAGTTAAGGTGTGTGTGAAACACCAAGCCCTGTGTGTCCTCCCTTGTCTCCCGGTGTGCCTTAGGGTCCAGGTGGTCCAAGACCATCCTCCAAATGATCTGCTCTGATTCCAGGATTCATTAGTTTGTTCTTCTGTTGAAATCCCACTGGAGATGAAAACATCGGCCTAGAAAAAGATAGCCTTAAAAATGAACGTTATCGGTGTTGCATCTGGGGCTCGAGAAGGGTAAACCTCACCACTTCTGCCTCTAGCTGCCCCACTGAGAGGCGACCCCCTCTTCAAGAGGACTTCTGAGCCCCTCTTTCCTTTCTCTGGTGGTCAGTTCCTCTGCTTAGGGAACCCCCTTGCCCCTCTTCCCCACTCATGAAGCCAATTGACCAGGCAAGCTCATGGGTCACATTCCACATGTCTGATGTACAGACTCCAGACACCACTGGGCATCAGCACTGTGGATATGTGATCCCTGAGCAGAGGTTGTCCCCAGCAACGGCTCTGTTTTTCCTGCCACCCGTCTCGAAGCCCTGGACTAAACTCAAGAGGAAATGAGGACCAGTGTCTGTTCCTAAATGGGCCAACTGAGAAATTGGGCAGTGGGTCGGCTCTGCTGGTTTTATGGACCACTCCTGGAGTGGACTCTTCCAGGCGGATGTTGAGATCCCCAGAGTCTCCAGAGCTGCTTTTTGCTCCTAGAGAGACATGTCTCCCGTCCCAGGACATGGTTGCCCTTGCCGTCCTCTCGTTGTTCAAGTAATCGTAACCTTTCCTTTGGGGAATGAGCTAATCTGAGGGAACGGGACCATTTGCTCTTCATCGGTTGGATTCCATGTGTCCATCAAGGAGCAGCCTAAGGGTCAGCAGGGACTGCTCTGCCTTCTTCTGGTCCCTCTATTCACCCTCCGCCGAGCTTCACCGAGAAAGTCTCAGAAGATGAGCCCTGCAGGGGACTTGACGTAGCAAGTTGTGCCCTGTATAGATGAACTGATTTATATTTTAAGCAAATCGTTTGATAGTGCTTTCAAACAATGCTTTAAAAAAAGAATATTCTGTGGACTTTTCATCCAGTGTGAGCTACTGTTTTGTTTTTAATATTCAGTCTTACTTGTAGCTAGAGATGTCGCAGTGCCATGAATGTGAGGCTCAGGTTGTTTCACTGTGTTTGCTCCCTGGCTTGCCCCTTGTTCACCATTCTCACCATGAGAATTAATTGTGACTTTGCCTTTCCTTGCATCGCGCAGTTGTGCCAGCTCCAAGTAGGAGAACTGCACATGAGGCCGGCACAGGGGGATGAGGTTCTTTGCCCTTTGACTGGTAGATGAGACACAGAATGAGAAGGGAGAGAAAAACGACCAGCCCTTGAGCTGCCCCAATGGGGAGCTGTATGGAGTTCAGAGGACAGCGGTCTCTGGTTGGCATTTGAGGACCTGCCCAGAGAGAGACATTTAGAGGAGAAACAGGACAACTCGGTTCGTACCGGAAGGGCTGAGCTCATGGAGCAAAGCCCAGTGCTTGTCCTGTGGGCCGATTCTCTGGGTGTAGAGATGCAGGAGAGACTTAGGCTGAGTTTGCAAGGCCACAACATCGGCAGGTTCCCACGTACGCAGGGTTACAGCTTGTGCCCAGAAATCGTGATCTGGTTAAAAGTCATCCTCAGCTCACCCACTCAGGGAACTAAATCCTGTCACTCAACCTTGGTCCCCAATTTCACCATTTACCCAGAGAAGCTGAGAGAAAGTGGCATTGGAGGTCTTTTATCTTCCAGGGATGTGATTCCAATCTTTCTAACAAAATCGAGGACACTTGGAGAGCTCAGGGTTAGTGCTGTCTCACAGTGGCTCGTAATAAACTCACTGAGACACTCGAAGGGAAGTGCTGACTTGATCTGGGTCCTTTTCAGAGCCATCAAGATTTGATTTCAAGGATTCTGTTCCTTTGATTTTTTTTTTTTTTAATAGCTCTGGCTGCCTAACTTCAAAGGAAAGCTGGAGTGGAACCGGTGAGCTCTCAGAGTGAATCCCTTGGTTTGATCCCTCCTTAGCTGGACCAGCTAGCTCATCACCGAGCAGGAGGGGCCCCTTCACACGGGGCCAGAGTGTAGGCCCCTCTCCTGCCCTCCAAGAACTTACAGTCTAATTGGAGACTCTTGATGGCAGTGCAGTGGCCACTGTTACTCTTTTGATGCATCATTTAAATTCTAGGGTTTAGTTAAGCATAGAACTATAGACTCCTTCCCTCAGTATCCAACATTTGCTGATTTAGGAAAAAAAATTGAGGACTGTTCTCTCTTTGGGTTCTCATCCCTGCCTGCTCCATTTGAGTGAACTCTCCTGGCCAAACCCTTCATACTAAATTTAGCAATCATGAGATGTGCCAGTATCTACTGCTTTATGCTGGAGCTCCACAGTCCTTGTTTCTCCATCAGGCGTCAGAACCTTTGTCCAGCTCATTAGGAGCTCACATCATGGCCAGATTTCCATCATGCCACTCAGGAAGTGACTTGAGCACACTGAATGCTGAATAAAACCCCAGGCTGGCACGTCACCCCAGGCCCACCAACGTGCTGGCAGGCCCTTCACTGGCCAGACTCTCACTCAGCCTCAGTCTGCCCGGAGATTGATTGAGCCCAGCAAATTAGGTGTTACAAAATTCCTAATGGGAACGTACACATTATGGTACCACTCAAAGTGCTTGTTTTATATCAGTAAAATAAGGCTTTTGTACCCACATTTCAAAAATATCAGGAAGAAGTCAGCAACTCATTATGAGGAGTGTGTAGCATGCTAGCGGGAAAAGAAGCAGTTTTGAGGGTCCTGTATGTCCCACATTCCTCATTCTTCTAGGCTGAAGTGAGAAGTCCCCTGCCTCTAGCCCACCTTCTGACAGTTTCCTGGTGTGTTAGTGTCCCTCACAGGGCAGGAAGAGGAGGGAAGTCAGTCTGTGTTCTTACCACTTGTTTCTAACAGAAGAGGTTGGTGGAAAAAAGCTTAAAACCCACTAACTAAAATGTCTTGAAAATTCCATTCAAGTCATCTGTGCTTCTCTTTCCTTGTTATACATATGAGTGTGGTGACTGGCTGTAGCCCAGAGCCCATGGATTGATGGGTCAGCCCGAGTTCACTCCAGCAGTCACGAAGCTCCTGCACGTGCTGGGCTGTGCTCAGTAGCCCAGGAGAACCGGGGTCATCAGTCCCCATCCCGGATAGGTTCATAAGTCGAAGAAAGTGGCCTCTTCCTTCTATTCCTCTTTTTGCCAGAATCATCTAAGTGGAAATACTGGTGTTTCTAAGTTGCTGACCCAGGAATGGAGGAAAATTTTCTGTCCTAACCTTGATTTTTTAAGTATCTTCCGTGTGCCCTCTCCTGGGTATCCAGCCCACGATGGATTGCTCTACAAATGTTTGAATGAGCAGGTTCTTTGCTTCGGCCTCCTGTACATGCCCTCTCCCCACATCCTTGGTACCAGCTCCACGAGCCTGGATTCAGACTCCTCTTTTAGGTTGGGGGCCTTTCCTAGGCATCAGTCTGAAAGAAGGTGGAGAGGAGTGTCTGCTGGACTCAGACTATCTGGGCTGATCCTTCAAAGAAGGGAACTTGCAGAGCTGCACAGTCTGCAGGGAAACTTGAGAGGAAACGGGTGGAAATTTGGTTTACTGTTACCAGTAATAATGGTCAGATCATTTAAAAAGGAGGAGGGGAGGGCTGGCAGAAACCCAGCGTTGCATTGGCATACTCTGTCCTCCCTGTTGCCTTTGCCCTTGGGGCGGTTGAGAATCTGTTCGTTGCGGATGGGGAGGGTAAAAGAGTTTGCCTCAGACAGTGGCTTCTGTTTGAGCAGGAACTGGGGGAGCCAGTGATCCCAGAGGGGGCTTCTAGCAGATAAACATACAATAGCCCCTTTGGTGGCCCCAGCAGAGCTGGCCTAGACAGGTTCTCAGGTGGCCTGCAACTAAGACCCCTTCAACCAGGCTGGATTCAGCAAATAAAAATACAGGGCACCCAGTTAAACTGGAGTTTCAGATAAACCGTGAATAAGTTCTTCGTATAAGTGTGTTCCAGTTTGATCTGGCCGCCCTATCCAGCCTGCCTCTGCTGGCATCTGCTGCCTGGAGCCTCCCAGGCTTGGCACAGGCTGCGAGGAACTTTCCAGCTAAAGTGGATCACCCTGATTTGTTGCGCTGTTTGTGCTCCTGTGGGCAGCGGAAGTGACAGTGAGATAAGAAAGTCACTGGAAAGAGAGCAGTGACTGGAATTCGGTTTTGATGAAGCCAGGCAGGCTGGCTGAGTGGGTGGCTGTGGGCCCCAGTTGACCTTGGCCGCTATCATCTACTGGGTATTTTTCCATCAGGAATTTCAAATGAATGTTTTATAAAGGGAGGAAGGAGGCGAAGGACAGCTTTTTCTCTCTTGATCAGTGACTTTTATTAGAAACACAGTGGGGAGAGTTCTTTGCTTTCTTCAGTTGACCGCTTATTTTCCTTTCATCTTTGCTTTTCTGACATTGTCGCTCCGTGTGGTGTTTGTGGGGAGAAGGGACAGGGCGGGAGAGAGTCGGTGGATGTGTTCTGCATGTTCCTTTCTGTACAGTAACTTCTACCATTTACTCTGTTTAGGATGGTTTCTTCACCACCACCCCTGTCTGTAGCCAGTAAATGTCTGGACTGTCCTCCCAAAGTGCCATGTGCCCCCTTTGTTCAGTCCTTTAGTGGAGCAGAGACCTCTCGGGCCTCCTTTCCTGGGAATGCTCTTAGCTAAGGTGCACTGGGGGCTCCTCAGAGGACAGCAGTGCCTCTTCTCAGCCTCTGGGCGTGACCGAGCCAGGCCCTGTCTCCACTTCCTGCAAGGAAGGCTCAGGCCTGCCTGGTCCCTGGGTCTGAGAAGTCCCCACAGCTCCAGAGTCTTGCTCTGCCCGCACCAGCCTCAGAATTCAGGCCAGGGGTCTGAGGAAGACCAGAGTTTGGCTGGAGGTGTAGTGGGGTGACAAATCAAGACCATTGTGGTGAAGCCAGCATGCGGCGCGCGCTCCGGGGCTGGGAGCCGGTGAAGGTCTGTGGCCGTTTGTTTTGGACTCTCAGTGGAAAGCATTTTCAGTGGGGTTGGGAGCCAGTTACTGGCCTTGGGGAAGGGGAGGCAGGACTGGGGACTATGTTTTGATCAGACAGTGGGAGAGACTTGGGCCTGATCACAGGACAGATGTCTCCCGCTCTCTCGGGCAGTCTCTGCCTGTGTTTCTGGCCAGGAGGGGCGTGTTCAGGGTCTAGGGCATGGGATTCTACTTGGTGATGTGCAGATGGCTGCGGAGGTGGGGGTGTTTCTCTCTCTCCACCTGGGGGACCTTGCCCTAACAAGAAGCCGTGAGGTGACTTGGCTCCAGCTGCCTGGTGGCCTGAGTGTTCTCTCTCTGAAGGGGCTGCATGGAGGAGGTTCTGCCCATTCCCTTTGCATGGGGGCCCACAGCTCGTTCTGGTCCCTGAGGCCTATGGGAGGCCATTTCCGATGAATCCCCTGGGAATCTGGGCCTCACGCAGGTGCCCCCACAGCCCGTCACAGGGTCAGTGGTCTCTGGGACTCTGCAGCACATCCTGGAGCCGGGGCTGGTGAGCCCGTAGCTGGTGAGGGGACACTATTGAGGGGTAGGGGGCAGACGGAGAGATGGCCACTGCAGTAAAGTGTGACCTGTTTACCCAGGTATCAGAGCCAGAGGCCTCTCAGTGGAGTCCTCAGTTAAGACTTTTTACAATGCCAGCCCAGTGGCAAGAAAAGCCGACAAGACGGGGCCCTTGGTCACCCCTGAATGAGGAGCACCTTAGCTGTTCCCTAGGAATGGCCAGGTCTCTGTAGAAGCCCTGAGAAGCAGACAGCCACAGAGAGGTGAGGGCCAACGATGGGCAGCAAGGCCCAGGCCCAGCGTTTCGTGCGGTCAGCGCGGTTGCTGGGGAAGACATTGTCCTTGGGGAGTCGGCTGGAAATGTTTTTTCCTTGGTGGCCACAGATGTCTCCCTCCGGAACAGTGCCAGCCTGGGGCATCGCCCTCACTGCCCGGCTGGCCACACTCAGTGTGGGTCCCAGGAGCAGCTTTCCTGCTTATCAGGCCGACAGATAAGCTGGCTTGCATGTTTAGGAAAATTAAACCAAACCAAAAAGGGCACTTCCTTTCCTCAAATATGAATGTTTGGGATGTGGCCCTCCTGTGGCTGGTGGCAACCATTAGCGTTAGAAAACTCAAACTGCCAAGAAGGATCTTGAGAGTTGGTGGAAAACTAAATTCTGGAAGGAAAGAGCTTATCAGCACGGGGGTGAGGAGAGAAAAGTGGGAGACGGCGGAACAGCAAGAATACAGCCCGAGACTGAAGGCTCTCTGAGCACAGAGCCCTGACTGGGTCAGGCCAACAGGCAGCAGCCCCCAAGACTTCAGCGCCCGGCTGTTTCAAGAGAGAGCCTTAAACTTCGGAGCTGACCCGAAAGTTGGCTTAAAATCCCTTCCTCACCATTGGGTAATTGTGTGACTGAGAGCGAGTCGTTTGCTCTGAGCCAGTTTGCTCAGGTATAAAGCAGGGGAGAACAGTTCCTATTCCATCAGGCTATTGGGAAGATTAGGTTAATTTGTAGAAATCACCTACCTATGGCCTGTCACACTGGGTCCTCCGTCAGAGTTAATTTTGGCCATCTGGCTCCCAGCCTCATTTAGACGGCTTTCTAGGGCTACAGGTCTGTCCTCTACCATTTGTCTTCTGTCTTTCGCAACAGGTTTTTCACATGGGTGCACAGTGGAATCAATTACCCCCACCCAAGGAATAGCTTTTTAAAAATTCTTTTGCAAGGGAAAATTAGGTCTAAGTTGGCAGGCTAAAAATTTGCTGTTAGGGGACTGACATTGACAAGTCAAGTTCACCTTGTGATTCCTGTCGATTCGGTGACTGCTAAATGGAGATTGCAAGTCAACAAATGCGTGAGCATCTGCCCTGTGCCGGGCATTGTTCTAGGCCCTGGGGACACAGACGGGAAACGAGCCGAGGTCCCTGCCCTCAGTGAGGAGCTTACATTTGACTGGGCTGAGAACAGCAAAGGGCCTCTTCCTATGAAAGTGGATTTCTCCCCCTAGGCTGACGTGAGAGCTTCCCTCAGCCATGGTGCAGCCACCGGAGGCCTTGGGGCTAAGAGCTATGAGGTGACTGCTGAGAGTGAGGTACAGTCCCGGCTTTCTGAAGCTCACAGGGCGGTGGGGCAAGAGAGATAAGCAGCTGTGTGTGTACATGCACACAGACACACCATAGTAAGATAAGAAGCCTTAAAAAATGCCACAAGAAAGGGACCGATGAAGAAGATCAAAGGCTCAAAGGCAGGATTTCCTGTCGCTGGGGGATATGGGAGCCATCTGCAAGTGACCAGCACTCACACCTGCAGAGATGGGCAGCATGGTGTGCATGTGGCCACCCTCCTAGCCTGAGATGCACGGAGCCCTGGTGGTGTTACGCAGTAGTGAGCCTCACCCATGGCCTTCATGCAGGAGGAGCAGCAGGACTCAGGTGAGTTGAGGGCCGTGGTGCCAGGTGGAGACCTGCCGGAGGCCTCAGGGCTAGTGTTCTACCCTCCCTGGCCAGCAGAAGCCTGACGTGGGCGTCCACCTTGTTCAGGAGGTGAGTATGGGGTGTTGGGGGGACAGCTGGGGGCGTGTGGTCCATGAGGCAGAGAGATGAGGGCTGATCTGATTTGGGGGCACACATTTGTCTGTACCAATCAATAATTAAAAAGGCGCCCTGTTGGCCTTGGGTAATGAATCCAGCTCAAAGGGCTGGTGGCCTGCTTATGGATTCATGAGTCTACTCAGGAGAAAAAAGCTCTTTAAAAACCACCTACAATGTGGAAGATAACTTTTAAGAAACTCTATATCAGCATTACCTTTGTCAAGAAGAGCCAGATTGTGTGCTGCCCAGAGCCTTGCCAACACAGCTTTTTTCTGGCTTAGAGCTCTGGCTCTGCTGGTCTTGACCCCAAGCTGCTGACTTAATTAGCTTGGGGAGGGGCCTAGGCACAGATTGGCTTTTTAAAAGCTCCCAGGTGATGGTCACGCCCTGAGTCAAGGAGGCTTGTTCTGACTAAAAGCAGGGAGTGAAGTAGGCTGCGGCCTGTCTAAAGGTGGCATTCCTCTCCCCCGCTTCTCAACACAGGCTTCACAAATAAATCCTAGAATGTAGAGATGCACTAAATAGGAAGAGGAAAATTCTAAGTGGTTTGGAAAAATATGCACCATACTAGTCCCATCGGGCCAGCTTGCCCATTGTGTGCCCACCAGGGTCAAAGCCAGTTGTCCGACAGGTCTTCGATGTTGGTTGGTTAATCAGTAAAAATGGTGTCAGTTGAGGAGTATCATTGTGTGTGTGCTGGGGGGGAGTGCACAGTTCCCAGGAAATCACAGGCGAATGACCATCTGACCAGCCTGATCAAATCCCTGGCCCCTCATCAAAGATGTTCTTTCCTAGTGTCCGACTGCCCGCAGTATTCCTGTGTCCACCCTCGGCGGGCGCACCGTGACTGGGCTTGTCCCGGGCCTCCCCAGGGCACCTGCTCGGGGCGGCTGCTGACTGAGCTCCCTGGGGGTGAGACCTGACTGCTGCTCCCCACGCAGCCCCGCAAACTGCCTGCTGTGGGCCTCCCTATCCTGTGGGACCTGGACCCAGAGAGAGGCCCCATCTGGAGGGGAGACTCCCAATCCTGCTCCCCGCTGAGCACAAATGCAGCTGAGTGGCACGTGTCATCCTGCAGCTGAACCCTGGGGTCCTGCGTGACCACTGGCAGCAGCTCCTTTGGGCTTCTGCTTCGGGATGTTAAGGAGCTTGGAGCTCCTTTCCAGGTATCCGGTAGGGGCGAGCCCATGATGTAGGAGAGCCTCTCCCACTCTGAGCTCCCAGGACTCTGAGTGCTTCCTGCTTGTACACGCACCTTCCGTCACAGCCTGAGTTCTGGTGACTGCAGATGGCCGAAGCCAGCTCTCTTTTGGTTTCTGCTTTGTGATCCTGGGCAACTCTTCCCCGACTCCTCCCCAGGACCCAACTTGTTCGTTTCTTAACAAATTTTAGCAACTGCACTTACCGGAAAGCAGTGCCTTAAGCGGTCCAGGATGGGTTGTTTTGCTACCACCTTCCTTTTCTGGTAAACTAAAGAGGGGTCCCCCCAAAAAAGATCATTTATGTTGGCAGAGCACTGCTGTCCTCAAATGCTTCTTTTACAAGTTCCCTCTTGATCATCCAAAAACCCACTGACGAGAGGAAGTCTCCATTTGGCAGTTGCTGAAACTCAGGCACGCGGGGCCGGCTCGAGGTCCTGAGGCTGGCGCAGGGCCAGCGTGGGCCTCCTGTGGCTCACGCCTCCCGCTCCCTCTGTGTCCAGGGCTGGGCCCGGCGTCAGGGGGAGCTGAGCTTTGAACAGCAGCTCCGTGATTCTAGGCCCCCAGTGTCAGCTGCAGGAGCAGGTCAGAGGCTCCTGGGCTCCCAAAGAACCCATCAAAGAGTGTTCTGACTAGAAATGCACCCGTGGAATTGAAAATCGAGCAGAACACTTTCAAGAAAGAAAACAGGTTTACAGTAAAGTTAGAAAAGCCCAAGATGTATTGAAAAATAAAAGGCAAGTCTGACCATGAAGGAAAAGGAACCAGGAGTCCTTCCTTTAACAATAAAAATATCTTCATAAGCATCTTTCCCTTTTGGCTTCAGCTGCCAGTAGCTTCAAGGTACTTCAGTGTCCAACTGTTGTAACATTGGGTGGAGGGACCAGGATTGCAATAGACACACTTAACGCAGTCCGCAAAGCTCAGTTTCTTGGTCCTGATTACTGGAGAGGTTGTGGTCCAGCCTCTGCCTCCCAGGGCCAGGAACCTCCACGGTTGCTCTGCCCCCTGTGCTGTGTAGGATTGTGTGTCTGCACCCCCCTTCTCCACTGCCATCAAGTCTGTGAGCCCCCTGTGGGCAGGGACCCAGCCTCTGTCATTCACAGCCCCAGGCCCCGGCGCCCCGCTGGCCCCGGGCAGCCATGCAGATGAGAGGATGTTTGCCCAGGCTCATCACTGTCTCAAAGCTGCGGAGCCTCGTCCAGAAGAGGAAGCCGGCAGAGTTCTGGTATCGTTGCTGCAGCTGGTGTTGTGAATCAGGCCGACGAGCAGTGCATCCTCTTACCCGGCTATTTCACGACACCAGGGTTGCATCATACCCATCCTCTCCAGGCGAGCCTCGAGGGACCAGGGCGGACGTGGACGTGGGGGTGGGGTGGGGCGGGGCGTCTGTGTGCAAGATTGTTCTCTGTCCCACCAAGTCTCCGTCAGCCTGCTCCTCAGGATCACCTGGGGAGCTTTCCGATAATACGGATGCCGGCCCTCACCCGCTTCTCTGCCCCAGGCCCACAGAACCCCCAGCATGGGGCCACCGCATCAGTGTCTGTTAGAGGTTCCAGGGTGATGCTCCAGGCCCAGTGCAGTCGGGTGGGCCCCAGGGCTCACGGCGGGGCTGTCTCCTCTTACCTGACTGTTGCCGCAGCCCCCAGCCCTCCCTGGTCCCTGCTCCCCACACCACTGCTGCCTCCACCAGCCTTCCAGAAACAGATAGGATCTGACGCCCCAGCACAAAGGCCAGGCTCCTCGACCTGGCCTTTGAGGCCCTCCGCGTCAGGCTTCCCTACTCAGAAATGAGATGACCATTTCCCCCAGAGAGTCCTCCCTGTTCCCTTCTTCTCTCGAACCCCTGCCCTGCACAAACCCATGTGCTGGTTCTGTGGGCTCTGCCTTCAGAATATACCTCGACTCCCAACACTTCTCACCATCCTGCCACCCACAGCTACTCCCCTGGCCTGGGCACTATCATCGCACACCTGTGGTGGCCCTGAGTAGTCTTGCCTCCCTCAGTCCACTCTCTACACAATGGCCAAAGTGCTCTTTGAAAAATATAAATCTGACCATCACATAATAGAATATGAACTTCTAACCCTTGCTTATAAGGCCCGATGTTCCCCCTTCCATGTCTTAAACCCTATCTCCTTGTTCCCTCTATTCCATCCATATTGGCCTCCTTACTATCTTGAAGCCTCAATCACACTTATACCCCAGGGCCTTTGCACATGCTCTTCCCTCTGTCTGGAACACCTGTGTTCATACCTGCTTGCATATGGGTGGCTCCTTCTTATTGTTGGAGCTCAGCTCAAATTTCTCATTTTAAGAGAGGCTTAAATGCCCCTCCTAAAAAAAAAAACTTTGTTCTTTTAATAGCACTTATCACTAAATGTATTATAATGATTGCTTGTTTATTACTGTCTGTCTCTCCCACTAGAATGTGAGCTCCAGGAGGGCAGGGCCTTGGTCTTGTTCCCCACGGTGCCTCCTTTGCCCAGCACAGGGCATGGTATGCAGTAGGCACTCAATAAATGTGTGTGACTGAAGAAACAATCGGACCCCTTTCAGCTCATCTCCTATCATTTCCTCCCTCCTCCACCCCCCCCCCCGACGGCGTTGTGTGCTCCAGTCCCACCCCTTCCCACCCTTCCCAAACCCCGTGCCCCAGAACTCCCTCCATCCTTTCCTGCCCATCTCCCCTCTGGCTCCCCGCTGCTTCTCCAGGCAGCCTCCCTCCTCTGCTAGCCAGTTGTCCCCCTCTCCTTGCTGGTTTGTCTGCCAGGCTGGGCTGTGGGTCCCAGTCCCTGGCACACAGGAGGCGCACAATAAATGCTTAGGTGCCTCTGTGGCCGTGAAGACAACAGGCCGTCCTGTCCTCACGGTTTCAGCCGCCTGCGTGCAGGGTTTTTGCTTCTGGGGAGCTTCCTGACCGCTGGGCCTTTTGGTGCCTTCACTGCCCTGTTCTCTGTCCTTCTGAGAACCGGGAGATGCAAAGGCCCTGCATCGCTCAGCCGGGGGCTGGCGCTGGACGCGGCAGCTGTAACTGACAGTGGTGTAGGTGTCGGTGCCACTTTGCTGCTGGGGAAGCCGAGGCTCACTGGGGTCAGGTAACTTGCTAAAGACTCAGAATCTGACAGAACTGAGATGTGACAGCACAGAGCTGGGACTTCCGGAGGCCAGACCACAGGGCTTTGCTCAGGGTACAGGTGATTCGAGTCCCGGGTCTCAGACGTGAGGGGCTCTGGGGCCACCAGGAAGCCGAAGTCCCGGAAGGCGGGAGTCGTGTGCGAGCCAGCGCCACACCCCATCAGGAGCAGAGCCTCTGTGAGTTTTCTCGAGTGGATGCAGTTCCACCCAAGGGCGAGCATCCCCTTTCTCTGGGGTCTGTGCTTTGCGACAAGGTGTTCTGACAGCCCCTTAGCTGGCTCTGTTGAGAAGCCCTTTGAGGGGTCCTGCTCAAATCCCACCGCATCCCAGAGAGATGCGGGGGGCGGACAGGCTTCTCGGAGAGCCGTGTTCCCCACCTGGGGCTGGAGCAGACCTCGGAGCTGACCCAGGCCTGGGGATTGTGGAGGGAGGAGGAAGTGACTTGGCCAAGGTCACCCAGTGGATCTGTGGCCCCCCACGGCCCATGGCCCCCATGCTGCTGGAAGCCAGCCCTGGCCCCTTTCTCTTCTGAGACTTTAATTAGGAATTTTCCACAGCTGCCCCGGGACAGGGCATGCAGGATGGTGTAAGGGGATGTTGGGCAGCTGGGATTTTCGCCCGTCCAGTGGCAGTTTAAGAGCGAGGAGGTGATAAGATCTGCCCCGAGGCTGCGTGGGAGAGAATGAGTAACTCGCAGCCCCCCCACACACAGACAGGGTGGGGGCTGCAGGCAAGCTGGAACACTGACCACAACTGGGGCTTTGTCCTAGAGCCCTCACCTTCGGGGTTGGGCCAGACTCCTGCAGAGGCCTCCTGAGAAGGGGCTGGAAATCCTGAGAAGGAGCGGGCAAGCCTGGGAGTCATTGAGAGGAGCCCCGAGAAGAGTCTTTTTTAAAAACTAACACATGTGGTCAATATGTAAACTTTGCAAAAAGGACCACAGAGATCATAACCTTTGGGTTTGTCCTCAGGGCCTGTCGTCGTCAGCTCACCTCCATGCCTGGCTGAGCTGGAAGGGCCCGAGGAGCTGCTTTGCACCCTGTCCTTGGGGTAACTGTCAGCCAAGGGCTCCCACGGCAGCCGCTTTTGCCCTCTTTGGTTCTGGACTCCTTTCATTATTCATTCAACAACTGTTTGTCGAGGACCTACTCTGTGCTGTTCTAGTTGCTTGGGATTATCAGTGAGCGAGATGAGCCCAGATCCCTGCCCCTGTGGGCTTGCCCTCCCACAAGTTGGATGAAAAATATGTCCCCCATCCCAGAAAAATGCACCGAAGTATGAAAACTTGTCCACAATTTTGTGGGGCTCCTAGACCCCGCTGTGAGCAGCCTCATCTTGGAGGGTGTCTCTCTAATGCAGTTTCTGCTCTAACACCATCTGAGCATTTCCACGTGGCCCTAAAGTTGGGCATGCCTGTCCCAGGCCCCTCTGGGCCGGGAACGGGGGGAACATCACCAGCCAGGCAGGCCCCCTCTGTAAGTTCTTAGTCAATGAGTGCTGACTTGCTGTCGGAGGTCATGGAGCCCAAGGACTCCAAACATCTGATTGCTGGTCCTCCGGGGACCTGTGTGAGCCCCAAGAGGCCATTTGAGAGGCAGGGCAGGGAGGGAGAGAAAAAGTGACCCTCCATGTCCCCCCCAGGATGGCCGGAGCCTGAGGATAAGCCAAGCTCAGAAGCCTGGAGCTGGCGGTGGCCTTGGCTTCTCATCCATCCTCTTCCTCCAGAGGAGCAACTCGTCCTCCAAGCCTCCAGTCAGGGGTCTGCCCCAGCCCTGGACGTCCCCACCCGGACCCTCCTCCAGGGGCGGCTCTCCCATTGCCCTCACCACACAGCTCGCCTGGTCTGTTTCCATGCCCATCTCCCGCACTGACTCAGCAACACTGTGAGCGAAGCCTTGGGGCCCACTGTCTATGTTCCTGGCTCCCCTCACTGCTCACAGCATGCAGGATGGTCAATAAAGGTTTGTCGGGTGAATGGCTGAAAGATGCAAAACCCAGCAGGGGTGACAAAGAGACCTAGTTTTCTTTTAAGCTGCTAGACCACCCGCCCGGGAAGCAGACCCTGAGACACAGGTGAGCGTGCAGGGCATTCGCCAGGGAGGGCTCTTGGGTTGGTACCTCTGGGGAGAAGGGAAGGAAGCAGGACTGGGCAGAGGGAGGAGTGTGCTGCTGTGTGGACACAAAGCCTCGGCTGCCACAGGGGAGCTCGGGAGCAAGGGTGGCCCTTCAGAGCTGGGGGCAGGGCACCGGGCCTTTACACATGGCATCCCTCAGTCACTGGATGAGGCCCCAGGGGAACGGTGGCCACAGGCAAGGCCATCGCCATAGGGGCTGACACTGAGAGCCCTTGCAGCAGCTAGGGGAACGCCCACCATACTATCACCTCTCCAAACCCCGCCCCCCTTCTGTGTCACCCCCACAACTCAAATTTCAGCCCCACCCCTGCAATGGCTTCGGTGTCTCTGGTGACGAGGGTGCTCCCACGGCCACTGTGCATTGAGGCCTCGGGGCTGCTGGTCAAACTGGAGCCCGGCCTGGCCCAGTGCTGGAATGGGGCCTTTGCCCCCTGCCCACTGTGGAAGCCGGGGGCTCTCTGCCTGGGCTGGCCCGGCGGGAGTGCTGACTCCTTGGCCTCTGTAACCAGTGGCTCTATAGGCAGAGCCCGGGGAATCTCCGGTGTGGGGGATGGGGGGTGGGTGCCCAGTTGCCCAGCAGTCCACTGGCTGGCCACAAGCCCCAGGGGCTCGTCCGTCCACGTTTGGCTGCAGATCACACCTGGTACCTGCTGAACTCTGGTTTGGGGGCACTTGTTCATAGTGGTTTATACATCCTGAGATGTCTCTGGAAGGAGATGCTAGACTGGGAGTCAGAGGTCCAAGTAAGAGAGACTGACCTTTTGTCTACATACATGATCTTTTTATATGTCATACCATTCATCTATTGAAAAATACTAGAAAAATAAAAAAATAGAACTAACTACTACCTCCTAAAATGAGAGTTTTTGAATCTGCACACGGTGGGTCCTCAGGTCCTCAGGCCGTCTCTAGGGCCCCTCTGGTGAGTACTTCCTCCTGGGGTCCTGGCTGCAGGGGTCCCCTGCCCCCGGATTCAGAAGAGCCTCCCAGGCCCAGGGTCCAGGGTGGCTGCCCCGTGGCTCATGGGGAGGCCGCTATCTCAGCCATCAGACGGTGGGCAGGACGGCAGTGGGCACGGCTCCACCCCCACCCTGTGCAGGGACCCCGCTCACCAGCTGCGGGCGGTTTGAGCCAACCTCCCTGCCTCCTCCCTGCCGTGGGCCCAGCCTATAAAGCCACCCGGCATGTCCCCGCTGACCCTGGCCCCCTCCCCAACACCCAGAGCCACAATGGCCGAGCTGCCGGTGTCAGAGACGCCTGGGGACCCTGCTCTGTGCAGTGGGCGCTTCACCATCAGCACGCTGCTCGGGGGCGATGAGCCCCCCCAACCAGCTGCCTATGACAGCAGCCACCCCAGCCACCTGACCCACGGCAGCACCTTCTACATGCGCACCTTCGGCTACAACACTATCGATGTGGTACCCGCCTATGAACACTATGCCAACAGCGCCCTGCCCGGTGAGCCCCGGAAGGTCCGGCCCACCCTGGCGGACCTGCACTCCTTCCTCAAGGTAAGCAGTGTCTCAGAAGCCTGGCCACTTCCCTGCTGTGTGACCTTGGTCCAATTACCTAATCTCTCTGAGTCTCAGCTCTTGTCATCTGTGCCATGGGGATGAGTGTCTTCCTCCTGGGTCAAGGCCCAAATGAAATGTGGGCATGGATCCTGTGAAGCTCTGGATACATGTTGTCATGTATATTGTCCAGTCATTGGCACCCAGTCAAGTAATCTAGGGCTCCCTAGAGAGGTAGTGAGCTCCCCATCAGTGGAAGTGTGCAAACAGAGGTTGCGCATACCTGAAAGAGATGGGGAGAGTAAGGAAGGTCTGCGTCAGAGTGGGGGCTTGCTGGGTTTGCTGCCTGGGAGGCTGGAGTCTGGAGGGTGGAGGACTGGGAGCTGGGTTGTCATGACTCCTGCCTGACACGTGGCCCCTGGGCTCCCCGCAGGAAGGCAGCCACCTGCACGCCTTGGCCTTTGACAGCCGGCCCGGCCATGAGATGACCGATGGGCTGGTAGAGGACGAGGCAGGTACCGGCGGCGAGAAGAGCCCGGCAGAGCCCGTGCGCTTTGGCTGGGTCAAGGGGGTGATGGTGAGTGTGTGCGGATGGAAGGTCCAGCAGTCGGAGCGGGAGCCAGGGCTCCATCCAGGCTCAGCTCTGGTCCTCAAGGCCTAGTGGCCAGCGCAGCCCAAAGGCCTGTCCTGGGCCTCAGTTTCTCCATCTGCATAGTGACCTCAAATTTCTCTGGTTTTGTGCTTCCTGACCCCCCTTTACCCTCTAGACTGAGGCCTGGCCCTGGGGATGATCGCTTTTTGGCTATGCACTTGTCCTGTTTCCTTGGGCAAGTTTCTTAACCTGCCTCAGTCTCCTCATCTCTGAAATGATGAGCATTAGATGAGTCAATAGATAAAGTGCTTGGATCAATGCCTGCCTGGGTGTTATTAGAAGAAACTGTGTTTCCCCAAAAAGCCACCAGGAGGCAGCACGAACCCACAATTCCTCGAGTTGGTGGCTTTTCTCTCCGTGATGGGAAGCGGAGGGTTGATGGGGCCAGAGCGGGAATAAGTCCCAGACGGTAGAGTGGACGGGCGGGCAGGAGAGGCGGCAGGAGGGGCAGGTGGGTCTCTGGGTTTCCCCCTTCCCTGCCTCACAGAACCAGAGGGGCGTTGAAGGGGGAACCCACTGAAGTGGGTAAAGCAAAGAAGGGACCCAGGTGTCCCCAAGGCCTAAGTGCCCCATGTCACGGCTTGACAGGGGTCAGGGACTTGTGTGTGTGGCCTTGGGGTGTCTGGCCCACCCAGTGGCCTCTGACACCCGTCTCCCCCCAGATCCGTTGCATGCTCAATATCTGGGGTGTGATCCTCTATCTGCGGCTCCCGTGGATCACGGCACAGGCGGGCATTGGTGAGTGCCGCCTCAGGTGGGGAGGGGGAGAGGCGCGCTGAGTCCTGGTCCTCCAAGGCCCCAGGGAGCAGTCTTGAGCTTCGGCTGCAGAGACCACGGGCCCCTGCAGTGACAGAGGACAGGGTGGTGTGGAGTCAGCAGGCCTGAGGGCTCCCCCTGGCTCTCCTGGCCCTCAGTAAGTCACTGGACCTCTTGGAGCCAGCTCTCACTGCAGAATGTTGGGTTAGGGACTCACTGTCTGCACAGACCAGGGTTCAGATTCAAGCTCTGTGGCATGCTGTGTGACCTTAGACAAGTTCCTTAACCTCTCTGAGCCTTGGTTCCTCATCAGTAAAATGGGGATGATAACTGACCCTACTTCACAGACCTATTGTGGGGTTCCTACGATGCTTCTATGATGCACATACAACAGCACAGGGTTTGGCACCCAGAGGCACTCATCAAGTGGTAACTCATACTTTATTTTTCATTATGAAAGGATGGGAGCTTCCTTCCATATCTGGTGATCCTTTACATGTTGGCTCAGCAGCTCCCTGGCTATTCAGAACATACCAGGCGGTAGACAGAGACCCATTTTTCAGATGAGAAAGCCGAGCCCAGAGGAGGGAAGGGACTTAGGTCATGTGGTGACTCATTGGCTGATTCGGGTTCCTCACATGGCTCCTCACCTGGGAAATGCCCCAACTGACCGCATCCCCCCACCCCCACAGTCCTGACCTGGATCATCATCCTGCTGTCCGTCACGGTGACCTCCATCACCGGCCTCTCCATCTCGGCCATCTCCACCAACGGCAAGGTCAAGTCAGGTGGGCCCCACTCCACCCCACCCCTTCTGTCCCCTACTCCCAAGGTCTTCCTCTTGTAGGTCCCCCAGTCTTCACCCTGGGAACGGGTCTCCGAACCACCGCCACCCCCACCAAGACTGGAATGCCCCAGGCTGCTCCTTCTGGTTCCAGGAGAAGGCTGGGGGCAGGCTCTCCGCACCCACTGGACAGCCTCGGTCATCTCCTGTGCTGTGGATGCCATGGGCCCCATGGACACCCTCTCCCAGCCTCAGTTTCTGCCTGCCCCAAGTCCACCCCAGCCAGCTGACTCCCCCAGCTTCACAGCTCCTGGCTCTGTCCCCAATAGGTGGCACCTACTTCCTCATCTCCCGGAGTCTTGGCCCAGAGCTAGGGGGCTCCATCGGCCTCATTTTTGCTTTCGCCAACGCTGTGGGTGTGGCCATGCACACTGTGGGCTTTGCAGAGACCGTGCGGGACCTGATCCAGGTGAGGCTGGGGCTGGACCCCAAGCAGAAGGAGCCAGCAGCCCATCTCATTCTCCTCCACCCCATCTGGGACGGGCGTTCCTGCCCCTCTGCCCAATTTTGCCCATCAGGGACCAAGGCCACAGTCTGATCCCTGTGGGTGACAGTGACGATCTCATCAAATAAGACCATTCCCAGAAGACCCCTTCAGGGGAGCCTGTTGCCTGTAGGGCCGGATTGTTCAGGCCCACATAGCAGCCGCTTTGTAGGATCTGTCGGCAGGGAAGGTGCTGAGTTTGTGTTTTCCTGTGAGAGGACACCCATAAATGAGGGGGATCACGGTGGAGGCATCGGGGGGCGGGGTTCAGAGGGCAGCGCGCAGCCCGCCTGTTCCCCTCCACCAGGAGCACGGCGCGCCCATCGTGGACCCCATCAACGACATCCGCATCATCGGCGTGGTCACTGTCACGGTGCTGCTGGGCATCTCCCTGGCCGGCATGGAGTGGGAATCCAAGGTGAGGGGAGGATGTCGGCGAGGGGATGTGGGAGCGGAAAAGCAGGAGTCACAAGACCTGGGTCCAGGTCCTGGTTCTGCCACTTCTTGGGTGTATTAGCTGGGCTTTAAGTTCTGCTGCTGTGACAAGGACACCCTAAGGAAGGGGGCCTTAAACAAGAGATGTTTGTTTCTCTCTGATGTCACAGCCCAGGTGTGTGTGGCTCCTGAGGTCAGGCACCCAGACTCTTCCCGTGCTGTGGCCTCTCCCTCCCTGGGGTGTGGCCCTCGTGCGCCTGGTCTGTGACGGCCACCACTAGCACGTCCACAGTCCGGTCTATGGGTGGGAAGGAGGGGTTCCTTTTCCCTTCCCTTTCACGGCACAGCCTGGGAGCTGCACGTATCCCTCTGCTCACATCCCATCCGCCAGAACTTGGTCCACGGCCACACCCTGCAAGGGAGGCTGTGGAAAGCTGGTCTTCCTTTGCACCTGTCCGGCCAAAACTGAGAGGCTGAGCACCAGGAAATGAGGGAAGAAGAGACACTGGGCTGCAGCTGGCAGGCCTGGCCAGACCAGGCCCCACAGCCTCTCCTCCACCCCCTTGCTCTGACCTGCAGCTACGCCAGCCTCCTCGAGGTTCCTTGTGCGCCAAGCTGATGCCCCCTGTCGTTCTGTGACTCACTCATCCTCCTCCTTTAGGACCCTTGAAGACCCCTTCCCAGGCCACCCTGCTAAAGTAGTCCCCAACCCAGTCCCCATCGCACCCCAGTTCTTACTCTGGATCCATCTTCCTTATTTATCAGCAAGACAAGGCTTATTCTGTCACCAACTCCTAGAACAGAGCCTGCGGCATAATGGGTGTTGAGTGAATGAATGAGTGATTGAAGGAATGAGTGAGTGGGGGAGTGAGGGACCTGGGCAGGAATGAATGAATGAATGAATGGGGGGTGTGGGATCTGGGCAGGTATGCATGAAAGAATGAATGGGTGAGTGAGTGAGTGGGGGCATGAGGGACCTGGGTAGGTATGAATGAATGACTGAGTGAGCGAGTGAATGGGGGAGTGAGGGACCCAGGCAGGTTCTTCCCTAATGAATGAATGAATGAGTGAGTGAGTGAGTGAATGGGGCTGGGGGAGGGAGGGACCTGCCGGGGTCCCTGAATGGGCAGCCCGGCCTGACCTCTAGTGTCTTTCACCCCCAGGCCCAGGTGCTCTTCTTCCTGGTCATCATGGTCTCTTTTGCCAACTACCTGGTGGGGACGCTGATCCCCCCGTCAGAGGACAAGGCCTCCAAAGGCTTCTTCAGCTACCGGGGTAAGTGCCAGTTGGGGCCCCTGCCCATGGCTCTGGGGACACGGACAGTCTGCCCGCTAACCTGGCCCTTCTCAGGGCACCAGGAGGAGGGGACCCCCGACTCCCATGGCCAGGAGCTGCCCGCGGAGCCCCCTACCTGCCCGGCAGGCCCAGCGAGGGGAGCCAAGCCCTCCAGACGGCCCTGACTAGGCCTTGGTTTTCCAGGCGACATTTTTGTCCAGAACCTGGTTCCCGACTGGCGGGGTGTGGATGGCAGCTTCTTCGGGATGTTCTCCATCTTCTTCCCCTCGGCCACAGGCATCCTGGCCGGGGCCAACATCTCCGGGGACCTCAGGGTGAGCAGGACGCCCATCCTTCCCGCTTCCTGGCCATGACCTACCGGGATCTCCCGCTGGGCACTGAGCTTGGCGCTGAGACCATGGGCTGAGACCAGAGCTTCTAAAATCCAGTCCAGTCAGCTCAGCTCAGTCCAGGCCAATCCAATTCACTTCCATCCATTCTGCTCAATTCTGAGCTTGTTGATGGGCTGCACTCTCGGCCTTGAGGGCGGCCCCAAAATGGGCGAGTCTCCTCCCTAGTTCCTGGGACTCTCAGCCTAAGGGGAAGATCCACCCAGCTTGACCTTCCAAACCCTAGAGCGGGTCATGCACATCTTTGCAGGGCTGACATCCTCCCAGGGCCCTCCACTGCCTGATGCAGGCAGGCTCCTCAGCTCGGCATTCAAGGCCCCAGCCCACTGTCACTTTTCCCATGACCCCTGCCCTGGCCCCAAGGATCTAGTGCTTTTCCCGTGCCCCCGTATCCATCCTTCATGCCTCTATCTCTGCCTCGCTCTCTACCTGGGACTCCCTACCTTGTTTCTTTGCCTCGCAAAGTTCTGTTCCTCTTTCAAATACCACGTCTACCCTTACATCTCTCCCAGCCCTTTTGCCAGAGCCAGGGTTCCTGTAGCATAATGATGTCAGGCCATTTATGTCCTTGTCTCCCCTACATCTGGAGAACTGAGACCTACCTCTGCGTCCCTGTTCCCAGCTAAGAGTCGGACTCATACTAGATGCTCAGTGTGTGTTTGTTGAGTGAAAAGCGAAACGTAGTGAATGGGAGATGTTTGAGCAGAAGCACCAAGTGCTGGTGAGCTGGGGAGGAGGAGACACTGATGCCGGCAGGTGCTGCACAGAACTTCTGGGGGGAGATGGGGCTGGAGCTGGGGCTTTAAAAGATGTTATAGGAGGATCAGATGGTGAGGAGGCCCGCTCTGCGCTGGAGACCCTTACCTGCCACTCCCACTCAAAAGGTGCTTGCTGGTGCATTTTCTCAAATGCATTAAGAACGTGCATTGGAGGCAGTCTCGAACCCTGGCCTGGCTCTAACTGCACATGCCCGGGTGGTGCCCAGCAGGCCTGGAAATCACAGAGTGGCCGTGTTTGCCGGCTCCTCTCCCTGCTCCAGAAACAGCCCGCAGAGGCCTGGTGGCCTGCCCTGAGGTCCCCGCAGAGGCCAGGCTGGTGCTCAGACAGGCTGGTTCCCCTCCCAGCCCCGTCAAGGACCTTTGCAGCCGGGGGACTCATCCAGATGCTTCATCAAGCTCCTTAGGTTCCTGACCAGCCCAGTGTGCAGCCGTTGGGCCAGGCAGCTATCCCGGGGCTGGGCAAGGGGGCCCCTTGGCTCTGTCCTAAATGCCCTCAAGCCCTAACGGGGACCTTCCCTCCTGGATCCGGCCCTCTGCCTTCCTGTGGGACAGTGTTCCCCAACTGGAAAATGGGACAAACACAGCCCCTGCTTCCAGGGCTGGGAGTGCAGATTCGATGAGCTAGTTTACGTAAAGGGCTTAGGACGGTGCCGGCACAGAGGAGGGCTAAGGGCTGGTTGTCAAGGTCACGTAAGTGCTAAGGGCTAGTTCTCAAGGTCGTCTACGTGCTAAGGGCTGATTGTCAAGGTCATGCTCACGTTTACCACGGGGCTGGCACGGTGCCTCCTTCTTACAACATTGTCTGGGGCAGCTGTACAGGTCTGTGCTGTCATCGTGTCCACAGAGGAGCAAACCAAGCTCAGGGAGGGTCAGGGCTGGCCGAGGGCCACACTCAGGTGGCAGAGGGGCTGGAATGCAAGTTTCTAGGACAAAGAGGCCTCAACTTTATCACAAGAACTTTATCATTCAACGAGTATTTTTTGAGCACCTGCTTTATGCAAGCGTCTTATGACTACAGCAGTAAACAAGACGATTACAGGCAATCAACCAACAAATAAGCGAAATGTGTAGTGTGCCTGACGGTGGTGAGTGACAGGGAGAAATAAGCAGGAGGCGGGGAGTCTGCGGGCGTGGGGTGGAGGAGCACGGCGCAAACTGAGACGGGGTGGCCAGAGACCTCTGAGGAGGCTGTATCGGAAGGAGACCTGAAGGGACGATGACAAAGTTGTCCCTGTTACTCTGAATCGCTTGCATTTCCCTGACCCGTTGGCCCTTGCAGAGCGATCTCGTGACCACATCCTCACCATGACCCTGTGACGTGGCCATGGGAAGCACTATTAGCTCAATTTTCTGATTGGGCGACTGAGGCTCAGAGACAGGGGACTTCCTAGTGACTGATGTGGGATCTGTGCCACACCTGGTATTGTCCCAGGGTGTGTCCCTGAGCACAACACAGTCCCCACCCCTAACTGCTCACGTTTATGGGGACCGGCCGTGTGCCACGTTAGCTTCTTGTTTCACAGAGGGGAGGGGCACTGAGGCTCAGAGATCTTAAGGGGCTGGTCCCAGGGCACACAGCTGGGAGGAGAGGGGCTGGGATGTGGACCCAGAGACCCCTGTCTTGTGAGCTGGCTCTGAGATTTCAGACCAAGATAGGAGAGCAGGATGGAGGCCTGGTGGATTCATTTCCTGGGGCTGCTATAACAAATCACCACAAACTTTGTGGCTTAAAACCATAGAAATTTATTCTTGCACATTTCTGGGGCCAGAAGTCCAATACAGAGGTGTCAGTAGGGCCATGCTCCCTCTGAGGGCCCTGGGGGGGATCCTTCCTGCCCCTTCCAGCTTCTGGAGGCTCCTGGTGTTCCTTGGCTTGTAGCCGCATCTCTGCGATCTCTGCCTCTGTCTTCACATGGACTTTTTTCCTGGTGTCTCTCTATGTCTTTTCCTTTTCTTACAAGGACACCAGCCACTGGATTTAGGGCCCACCCAAATCCAGTATGACCTCATCTTAACCGATTACATTTGCGAAGACCGTATTTCCAAATAAGGTCATATTCTGAGGTTCTGGGTGAACATGAATTCTTGGAGACACTATTCAACCCACTGGAGGTGGGATGGGAGGTTGACCTGGTCTGTTGGCCTTGAGACCAAGGACTCCGTGCTTCACCTAGTTGGGCCATCCTGGCTCTCAGGGCAGGGCTGGCTGGACGATGACTGCAGGGCCCCCAAAGCAGAGACCTCAGCCAACCTGGGCGCTCCAGAGGCTCCAGGCTCCCACCAGCTCTACACCTCTGTTCCCTCTTTTCTCTGGCCTGCCATGCCCTTCCTCCCACCCCAGTGGCCTCAGAGCTACCTCAACTGTTCCCTCCACCATGAGGCCTTCCAGGGTTCCTGGCAGGGCGCCCCCCCCCCCCCCCCCCCCCCCCCAGTTCTCCAGCTCACTGTGGTCGTCCCTGTGGCAGGTGCCGTCTGCCCTGTGTTGGCAGCATCCTGCCTGTACTTTCTCCCCTTGGGCCGGGGGTCCTCAAGGGCAGAGTCTGGGGCCTGGTCATTGCTGGGTGACCGTGGGTCCAACTCAGGCCCCCAAGCGTTCGAGGGAGAGAGCTGGATCGTTGCCGCTTTGTTTTGACCTGCCGATGAAGCTGAACAACGTCTCGGTGCCTCCAAGCTTTGCGATCTGTGGTTTTACCTGCCGGCTGGGTGGTGAGCAGAGAGGCCAGGGAAAGCTCGAGAGGTTTACAAATTACTTCCTGTGCCAACGTGGCCTGCCCCTCCTGCTTGGGTCTATGCCCCGGCGGGGGGGGGGACTTGTAAAAGTCCCAGCCTGTGTTACTCCACCCAGGATCAGCCCCTGAACCCGAGGCTGTGGACCTTGGTGTGGCCCAAGCCAGCTGAGGCTCGGCGAGCGGGGCCGTCCTCACAGCTCCCTGGCCTCAGTTTCCCCACCAGCCCAGTGGGGATGCCCTGGCCACTTCTCGGGTAGATCAGTTTGAGGAAGTGCTTAGAAGAGTGAGCACGTGATGTATGTGTGAAGCTTTGCTGTTACTGTCAGGAAAATACCAGCAGAGTTCTTCCTCGGAGGAGAAGGAGAGAGTCTGGGGCTTGTCTGTATATTTACTACAGTGGACCAGACAGATGAATTGGTGCGTAATGGCTATTAACACGCATCGAGCGCTGCTAGGGAGCCGGGCCTGGTCTAGGAGCTCGATGCCGATTTGTCTGTTTCGCCAGCATCCCTGTGAGGCTGGAGGGGCTGAGGCGTGACAGGGCAAGCTTGCAGCCCAGCTGGTCCCCTGGATTGACCCCAGGCAGGCTGGCTCCAGAGCCCTCCACCCTCATCCTCCCACCCCCCAGAGCAAGCCTGGGCCAGTGTCCTCGGGGACAGGCATGGAGCTGGTTGGAATTCTCTCCCTGCCTTGGGCTCCCAGGATCTGGTCTCAGCCCACGACCTTGGTCGTGTCCTGTCCTCCCTGAGGTCCTCAACCACCAGGTCCCTTCCTCTCTGTTTCCCGGGAAGGGGGCCAAGGTCAGGGCTTGCCCTCCCCCCAGCCTCAGATAAGGGTGGGGCCTGGAAGGAGGCCCAGAGGCTGCCTGATGCCCCCTCCCCACTCCCCCAGGACCCCGCTGTAGCCATCCCCAAGGGAACGCTCATGGCCATTTTCTGGACCACCGTCTCCTACCTGGCCATCTCAGCCACCATCGGTAAGTAGCCAGCCCAGACCACTGATGGGGCCACAGGCTGGGGCGCAGCTCTCTACAGAGACAGCCGGGCCAGGAGGACATGGCAACCCCAGGAAGTGGAGCCTCCAACCTTATCTTTGGGGGGCACCTTGGTGGTGACCAGAACATCTTCTCGGGGGGTAGTTTATGGTAGAGATGCGGGGTTCAGACCAGGCTCCTCTGCTCCCCTCAAACCTGAAGTTCCAGATTCACAGGTGTGAAAATCCTACAGGACAAGCAGTGCTCCAACTCTAGGAACAGTAATAATAACGACAATGATGGTGATGAAGATGATACTAGCAACTGACGTACCGCGTGCCCAGCCCTTTACATGCTTTATCACATTTAATCCAGGCGCTGTCATTTCTGCCACTTTACAGAGGAGAAAATGAGGGCTCAGAGAGGTTAGGTGACCTGTCCAAGGTCACACAGCCACGGCATGGTGGAGCCAGGCTTTGAACTCAGGCATGGTCTGTTGACACTTGCCTTTCACTGAGATCCTCACAGGTCCTCTGGCTCCCAGGAACCCCCTTGGCCCAGGTCCCTGCCAGTCAGGACGTGAGACTCAGGTCTATGCTTTAAGGAGGACGTTGCGGCCTTAGATGGGTCGCTTGAGCTTGCTTGCCTCTGTAGAGTGGCAACGACCACAAGAATAATCGTAATACCTGCTTCCCAGGGTGGTTAAAGAACTTAGCACAGTGCCTGGCACGTGGTAAGTGCTCCTGCGTGTTAGCTATGTCACTGTCACTGTCATCGTGGTCTTTGCCTGGTCAGGGAAGAGCTGGCCCATCGGCAGCATCTTGTGCTCTGCAGACGCAGCCAGCACTTTGGGGGTGGGGGGAGGAGAGGGAGGGGAGGAGCGAGACCTCCCATGCCCTTCTTGCTCCTCAGGCTCCTGTGTGGTTCGTGACGCCTCGGGGGACCTGAACGACACGATGACCCCCGGCTCTGGTGCCTGCGAGGGGCTGGCCTGTGGCTACGGCTGGAACTTCACCCACTGCTCCCAGCAGCACAGCTGCCGCTACGGCCTCATCAACTACTACCAGGTACCCATGGCCTCTGCTGGGAAGGCTGCCCCCCTAGACGTGGGGAGGGGCCAGGCGACGGCTGGAACAGGCTGGGGTGGATTTGGTTTTGGGGGCTGTGTCCTGGGCTTGGGGGAAAGAGGTTCCGGCTCAGGTGGGGGCCCCTGGGTTTAGTTCCTGCCTCGGTGGGCACTGGGATCCCTGGGGGAGGGTTGATCCAATGGAGGCGTCAGGACCCAGCCCCTGCCCACAGTGGGGACTGGGGTGCCTCAGGTGGGGGCTCTGGGCCCAGCCCCCACTATGGGGGCCCTAAACCCCGTGTCCCCGCAGAGCATGAGCATGGTGTCCGGCTTCGCACCCCTGATCACGGCAGGCATCTTTGGGGCCACCCTCTCCTCTGCGCTGGCCTGCCTCGTCTCTGCCGCCAAAGTCTTCCAGGTGAGGCTGTGGGGGGTGGAGTCTGGGAGGCCCAGGTACCGGATCCCCAGGCGACTGCCACAGAAGCCTGGAGGCGTCATGTGACAGGGATGTCTAGACTGGAGGAAGAAGGGCCAGGGAGCAAACTCTTGCAGGGAGCAGCCCCCTCCTGCCCTGTCCCGCCCTGAACCCCGCCCTGTGCAGCCGGGCACCCCGTCTGCAAGTCCACCGCCCCGGCTTCACTCGCTGTGATCGGCTCCTCTCTTTGTCCTTTCACTGTCTTCATGGGGAGGTGGGGAGACCACTCCCACTTCACAGAGACAGAGCTGGGACCCAGATGGGGGGCGTACCCTGCTGAGGTCACGAGGGAGCAAGGGGGGGCTGGGGTCCAGGTGGCTGCAGGGGCCGGGAGAGGAGGGGGCAGGGCCCAGCCGGTGGGTGAGCGTGTCGTGCTTTGCCCACAGTGTCTGTGCGTGGACCAGCTGTACCCACTGATCGGCTTCTTCGGCAAGGGCTATGGCAAGAACAACGAGCCGGTGCGCGGCTACCTGCTGGCTTACGCCATCGCTGTGGCCTTCATTATCATTGGTGAGAGTCTGCGGGGCACGTCAGGGCTGGCCCCCTCTCCTGGCCGGTGGCCGTGAGGGCCACAGGCAGGACACCTCTCTGTTCTGCTCACCTTGGCGCCCTGCGGCCCCCAGGCCTAGCAGGTAGTGGGCACTCAGAGACTAACTCTTCAGTGGGTGAGGCCCTGGCCGGAGGGAGACTTTGGGGGGTCAGGTGGTCCCTCCCCACCCCACTCCTCCCCCAGGCCAGGCAGGAGGACTGTTCTATGTTGTTAGAAGGGACCCTACCTGCTTCTCCTGGTTCTGCACTCCCACGTCCTGGCAGCCGGGATCCCTCCTGCCAGGTCTGAATTAGCCCCCAGGACACTTTTGGAGCACAGGACAGCTGATAGGTATCCTCCGGAGCTGATACGAACAGCTGGATCAATGTCTCTGCAGGGTATGAACTAGACAAACCTCATTTCTCGGCCCTTGAGCTGCTGGACCCCTTGGGCCTCAAGGGAGGGGATGCCCTCAGAGAAAGAGCCCAGAGAATCAGTGAGTGAGACCGCCTCTCTGTCCTGGCTTTGCCACGTGCCAGCTGTGTGACCCTGGACAAATCAGTCACCTCCCTGAGCCTCAGTTTCCTCATCTGCAAAAGGGGAGCAACAGTGCACAGCAAGTGTGTCGCACATGGGCAGGAAGAAACCATATGTGTATGGACATACACACTTGCACACATATATGGGACTGACTTAGCTGACAAGGCAGACCCCGCTAGGAGAGAGGTGGTCACGCTGAGCAAGGGCAGTGGCCATGCCACAGTGTGATGTCCCCCGGGCCCCACTCTGTATGCAGGAGTGGGGTGGGGGTCTCCTGCTGGTGAACCTCCCCAGGCTGGGAGGGCCTTCCTGCCACAGCTGAATCCCCACTACTCAGGCCAGCATCACCAATCCAGACCCCTCCCCTAGCGGTCTGGTCACTTCCACGCAGGGGAACTTTTCCAGACCCTGGATGCTCCTGGATCACAAACCCAACGAAGGGGCAGCAGGGCCACACCCAGGAGCTGGAAACATCTGGTCGGTCTGGGTGTTCCCCCACTCAACTTGCAGTTCCTATCACCACTCCCGTTCAGATTTGATGTCCTTTTATCTGGGTGGTTCTGACTGGACTTCAGACTGAGGACCATGACCTCGGATGCTCGGGGGCGGGGTTCTTGTGGATTCGGTGGAGTCATGTACGGAAGCCCCAGCACAGGAGAGGTGCTTGTCTTGTTTTGGGATCCCCCAGAAGCAGGCCCCCCGAGACAAGGATTCACACGCAAAAGTGTGTCTGGGGGTGCTGGGGGCCGTGGCAGGGGAGGGGCACCGAGACGGGGAGGGGAGGAGGCAGTTCTCGAGGGGTTTCCTCTGTGGGTGGAAGTGTGACGCAGTCTCAGAGTCCCAGAGAAAAGATGACGCGTGTCCTAGGTCACGCTGTAAGATGTATTTCTTACCGTAATTTGTGGTCACACAAGAGTGCGACAGCCACTGCCCTGGGCCATCCCGTAGCCTGATGGGCTTTACTCTCACACAGCTCTCCATCCTCTTTAAAGCCCCCAGTTTACAGTCTACCGAACATCTGCCCTTTGAGCTTCACGAAATGATGGACCCATTTCATAGATGAGGTTGAGACGAGTTGAGCCTTGGTGGCCTGTCCGGGGTCCTCCACTCTGCGAGGGTAGGGGCCAGGCGGTTCCTCGGTGGGGCTGCCCAACAGACTGTCCTCTCTCTCCCTCGGGTCCCTGAAGCTGAGCTCAACACCATTGCCCCCATCATCTCCAACTTCTTCCTGTGCTCCTACGCTCTCATCAACTTCAGCTGTTTCCACGCCTCCATCACCAACTCGCCCGGTAAGCCACGCCCTCCCCGCTGCGGGAGGAGGCGCCTGGGGCTGGGGTATGGAGGGGGGAGGGCAAGGCGGATGGAAGTGGGCAGACCAAGGTCACCCTTCAAATCAAAAGCAATTAAAGGGACCATTCATAGAATAATAATAGCCACTATTCTTAAGCAAGCACTTACAATGTATACTGGGTATGCATTCATGCCCTGTTTACAGTGTGCAGAGATTTTCCTAGTGCCTTCCTGCACCAATTTTACAGGAGTCAGGAGTCTGACTCCCCGGAGAGGAGAGACAATTGCCCAATGGCACAGACAGGTTGTGCACGTGGCACAGACAGGTTGTGCACGTTGCACATTGCGCAACTCTAGTCGTTGCTGTTCAGAGGTGTCATAGATTTACATGTTTATTATGAAAATTTTCTGGCAGGCGGCAGTAAAGAGTCTGCAGGATGACTTTTTCTAATTAGTCCTAAATCGCTGATAAGCCGGTCACCAGGCCGCCTTTTCTATAGACCAGAGACCATGGTGCCCCCAAAGCGTGCCATGGGGCAGCTGCCCCTAGTGGTGGCCCTGGCATGGCCTCCAGGGGTGGAGCCAGCAGAATCACATCCTTCCCCTCCATGTCCCTGCCTTGGCTCCACGTGAGCCATGGGAGCTGGTGCTGCTGCTGGTGTGTGGCTGGCTTTGGCCGGAGCTAGACACTTCCTCTCTGGTGTAGTCTGTCAACATGGCAGAGCCCTGTGGCCAGCCAAGGTGGGCACGTGGTCCTCCCCAGCACCTCCAGGCCCAGCCCCAGGATTCAGGGTGGCTGGGAGGGTGGGCACAGGCTGGGATCCTGGCCCAGGGCACTGTGGGCATTGCCACCCCGGCCCCGCCCGGCAGCGCTGGCCCAGCAGGAAGCCCCCGAGTGCTGAGCGGGCCCCCGACCTGTGCCCCGACCCAGGATGGAGGCCTTCGTTCCGCTACTACAGCAAGTGGGCGGCACTGTTTGGGGCGGTCATCTCCGTGGTCATCATGTTCCTTCTCACCTGGTGGGCGGCCCTCATTGCCATCGGCGTCGTCCTCTTCCTACTGCTCTACGTCATCTACAAGAAGCCAGGTGTGTGCTCGCGGGCTGCACGGGGCTCAGGGGCCCCCATTTTTCCCAGAGGGCCTACCCTGGGCTCTGGCCCTCCAACCTCGTCCCTCCCCGTGAGGCGGGAATGTGCCTACTCAGAGCCCACGCCTCTACTTCTGGGCCACCCCCGGGCACCCAGGACTCTGGAATTGCCGGCCCAGGTCCATCCTCCTGAGAGTGGCTGGCCCGCTGGTGGGCACACCTAGGCCTGAGGTGGCCAAGGGCTGGCTGATGGAAGGGCAGTGGACAAAGCGCGGACACGTGGGCAGGAGGGCTGTGTGCCCACAGGCAAGGATCCTGGGGTGACCTGGGGGTGGGATGCAGAACTCCAGGAAGCCTGGAATTCTAAATTTCAACCTGGCCTTCCAGGTCATTATGAAGGGCTGTTTGTCAGCGGGGGAGAATATTTTGTGAAGTTTTCTACCTTGATGTAATTTTGAAATATGTGGCCATAGGGTATGTGCAAATGTTAGGAACAGACCTCGGCCGTCCACCTGCCGGGTGGCTCTGCTCCCCTGGGTGCTGGCTCCTGAAGAAGGCTGGCATCCCCTCCCTCTGCATGGCTGGTTTCTCCCAGTCGTTTCTAATCTTGCCCTCACCCCCACGCTCAGAGGTGAACTGGGGCTCCTCGGTGCAGGCCGGCTCCTACAACCTGGCCCTGAGCTCCTCGGTGGGCCTCAACGAGGTGGAGGACCACATCAAGAACTACCGGTGAGCACAGCCTCGGGGACCCCGCCTGGGACCAAGGGCTGGCATGGCCCAGCTCTGGGGGGCTCTAGGCCAAGACCTGTCACCTGCCCCAGGCGGGGAGCAGAGGCAGAGGAGCACCACCCAGCAGTCAGGAGGCCGGGGTCCACATTGCCTGATGGGGACCAAGCAAGTCGAGTCACCTCTCTGTGCCTCAGTTTCCATAGTGGAACATGCTCTTCCAACTGCAAAGGGTGATCCGGTGTTGGAAATCCCAGGGCAATCATTCACAAGGCCGATGGGATGAGCCTTTCCTGGGCGCTCGTCAAAGCTATTCCCCTCCTTGGCAAGGAGAATCGTGTGCCCAGGACCCACTTTCCACCAGATGGCAATGCTAACGATTGTCTGTACCTATTTACGTTGCACTTACTATGAGCCAGGCACTGCACAAAGTCCTTACGCAGCCTCGAGACAACCCTGTGAGGTATATGAAATTACTAACCCCATTCACAGATAAGGACACCGAGGCACAGAGAGGTTAAATAACTGGCCCCAGGTCACACAGCTGGTGAGTGGCCAATTTCTTCTGGCTCCGACTGAGTCTGGTAGTGGCCCTTGACCATGACCCTCAGCTGCCTCTCAACACAGAGACTGAGTCACCCACCCAGGTGACACAGTGAGCTCCTAAGGGATGGGCCTCCCCACTCCTAGTCTTTATTCTTCCCACCACCATGCTGGCCTGGGCAGGGCAGGAGCGCCAGGTGGAGCAGGGAGAAGAGGGGTTTGCCCGAGTGGATCCTGAGCAGGAAGGACAAGGGGAGAACCAGCGTGGTGGCCACCAAGAGAGCTGGAAGGGCCCCAGAGTAGCCCTGAGTCACAGACGGGAAGACGAGGCCACGGGGTGGTCCACCTCTGTGGGAGGAGAGGCGGCAGAAATCCCCGGCACCTGCATTTGGCATCCAGATCCTGGTGGGCCCTGTCCTGATGGCTCATGACCTTTTCCCTTCCTCTCCTCAGCCCCCAGTGCCTGGTGCTCACGGGGCCCCCCAACTTCCGTCCGGCCCTGGTGGACTTTGTGGGCACCTTCACCCGGAACCTCAGCCTGATGATCTGTGGCCACGTGCTTGTGGTGAGTGCCCCCTGCAGGTGGGGTGGGGCGGGGGGGTGTGGGGGCGGGGATGGGTGGGTGCGGGTGGGAATGGGGGCGCAGGGGCTGCAGAATAGCAGAGCCGGGCGGGGCCCCGTGCCAGCGCGGTTCTCCTTGCTTCCCTGTCCCTCCCACTGGCTGCTCCCCGCTGCTCTGCCTCTCCTCTGCTCCTTCCATCTTCCTCCCCGCCTCCCCCCTCTTCTTTCCTGCCCCAAACTCTGTAAAGGGAAACGGACCCTCTGGATGCTGCTGAGCCCATGGGGCAGCCTCCAGGGTAGAGGAGGGAAGAAGTCTCAGGTCAGAGGGCAAAGGCAGCCCCTGATGTCACCTGCCCCCACCACCCACAGGGACCCCGCAAACAGAGGATGCCTGAGCTCCGGCTCATCGCCAACGGGCACACCAAGTGGCTGAACAAAAGGAAGATCAAGGCCTTCTACTCGGACGTCATCGCCGAGGACCTCCGCAGTGGCGTCCAGATTCTCATGCAGGTGCCGGGGTTCGGGGCTCCCCCTTGGGATGTGCTAACTGGTGTGACAGCCTGGAAGGCGGGACATCCTGAGGGGCTAGTGGAAGCCCTTTTTCTGCAACAAGAGTCCCGCCTCTCTTGCGTCTCCAGCTATGCTGATTCAGGGCACTTTCTAGGGGCGCCCAGGGCCTGGGGACACTGACTTGGAAGCCTGTGGGGCTGTGAGACCATGGACAGATCTTGGTTTTTGGTTTTTTAAAGATATAAGTTGCAGACAGTAAAGTGAGAAAACATTAAGTGTATACTTTGATAAATGTTTACATACACATACCGTCACTCAGATCGAGATCTAGAACATTCTACCGGGCAGTTTGTTTTACTGCTCAGTTTTCTTGTCTGTAAAATGGGAGCAGTTGTTAATTCTGAGTCAACATATGGGAATCCTTTTCAATAGTTTTAAATTTTTCTCAAAGTTAAAGGACAAAAGAGCAGACAGGGTCTCCTTCTGGGGTTATGAAAACATTTTGGGGGTAGATAGAGGTGATGGTTGCACAACATTGAGTATACTAAATGCCACTGAGTTATACCCTTTAAAATGGGTAGTTTTATGTTATGTGAATTTCACCTCAAAAAAATTTTTGAACATTAACAAAGGAGAGAAAAAGCGGTGGCATAGTGGTTAAGCTTGCATGCTCCTCTTTGGCAGCCTGGGGTTCCTGGGTTTGGATCCTGGGCACGGACCCACACACTGCTCAGGCCGTGCTGTGGCAGCATCCCACATACAAAAAAATAGAGGAAGATTGGCATGGATGTTAGCTCAGGGCCAATCTTCCTCACCAAAAAAAAAAGAGAGAGAGAGAGAGAAATATAAAAGACGTATGGATTAGATGACCCAGGAATACTCCAAGCTTCCAAAACATCCAAATTCAAGTCCCGTGTTATGCAAAATAATTCGCTAGAGAGGCAGGATCTGGGCTAACCCAGGACTAATGGGACAGCCCTGTCGTTGGCCCAGGTTTGGAGAGGCCACAGGGGACAGCTTTGGCTGTAGCTTCACCTTTCTCGTGGCATGTCCAGGCAGACAGGACCCTGAACTGGGGGATGTATTTCCTGAGCCCTCGCTACATGGTGGAGAGGGCAGCTGGGCTGCAAGAGAGCCCCACCCTGGTCACAGGACAGAGCCCCTGCGGGGCGTGAGGCCTGATCCCTCACCGCACCCCCACCCCACTGCCCTGCCCCGCCAGGCCGCCGGTCTCGGGAGAATGAAGCCCAACATTCTGGTGGTCGGGTTCAAGAAGAACTGGCAGTCGGCTCACCCGGCCACGGTAGAGGACTACATCGGCATCCTGCAGTGAGTGAGGGCGGCAGGGACGCAGGGCCTCGGGTCTGTCAAGTGGGGCCTTTGGAGTTTCCTGGGTCTTAGGACGCAAAGGGGAAGCAGTGGGTGCTATCAAGAAGCTGAGTCCGGAGGCCGAGTGGGTTAAGTTCGCGCGTTCCACTTCGGCGCCCCGGGGTTTCGCAGGTTCGGATCCTGGGTGCGGACATGGTATCACTCATCAGGCCACGCTGAGGCGGTGTCCCACATGCCACAACTAGAAGGACCCACAACTAAAATATACAACTATGTACTGGGGGGATTTGTGGGGAGAAAAAGCAAAAAAAAAAAAAAAAAGAAAAGAAGCTGAGTCTGCTGGTTCAAAGCCGAGGAGGAAACAGACAGACTGGGGGTTCCCCACTCTGATCTGGACACCAAGCTGGGCAGGGAACAGGCAGGTAACACAGTGAAGAGAGCCAGGTGTGGGACAACAGGGAGCGGTGAGGACTGTGGTGAACTAGAGACAGCAGCTGTTACTTGGCGCCAGCCAGTTGTGCCCAGACGGAAATGTGGGCCCAGGGTTGCCAGACCTAGTTTTACAGAGCAGTTGAAAAGGTATGTTTTTAGGTGAAAACCTTGTGCCCTCCTGTGGGCTGCACAAGACCTACAGATGGACAGCTCTCGAGCTGTAGGGTGGTACCACTAATCAAGACGTGAAAGCAGACCTCCGAGGAGGCGACAAGACAAGTGTGGGGAGTGGGACCAGGGGAAGAACTCGCTGGGGATTTCAGGGTTCACTCCAAACCCTTTCTCCTTCAGCTCTTGCTCTGCAAGGTCCAGAAAACGCCTGCCTGAGTCGCTTTTCTGCATTGAGGTGGTACAGAGAGGCAGTGTGCAATAGCATTTAAAGCACACAAGGCTGAGTGTGGGGGGCTGGGCCTGCCTCCGGGTCTGCTGTGAGCCAGCCGTGTGACTCTGAGCCGTGGCCCCCATCGAAATCCCAGCACGCGGTGTTGGACTGCCTGCTCTCAGGCCCCCTCCCCAGCTCCAACATTCCAAGACTCCGCATGCTGGAGAAGGTGCCCGTCCCGGAGACGTGTAATGCTGCAGAGGTCACCCAGGGCGGGGCTTGGCCTGTTCCGTCAAACCCTAATGCGGGGCTCTCGGGCACTGTGTCAACCAGGCAGTGAATGTTCTTCTGGGGCAGGAGGCTTCCAGATCTGGTGGTCAACAGACAATCTATTGCTGCCTTCCCGAGCGAGGCCCTCCCTGTGCGGATGTGTGCCCTCGGGGATTACAGGCTCAGCTCTTTAACTCTAATCCCAGCTGGCCGCTTCCTCCATTGTCTGCAAGTGACTCCCCCAAACTCAGTTTTCGCATCTGTAAAGTGGGGATAATAATGCCCATCCCCACCTCTGTTGGCAGAGCTCTGAGGATTTTCCAAACGTATCAGGAGGACAGCGCCTGGCTCCAAGACTGGCCTGACTTGGTTTCCCCCCAAGTACAGGGTCCACAGGATCTCCGGGGCCACAGACTATAGAACTGAAGAGGTCCTGGGACTCTCCAATTCCCGGGGATGGGGAGACTGAGGCTCAGAGAGCAGAAAGGGTGTGGCGGGCGGCAGAGCCAGCTCTCAACAGGTGGCCTCCTGCGGCCTGGGGGCTGGGACCAGGAGGAGCCTGACCCACCTCCTCTCTCTCCAGCGATGCTTTTGATTTCAACTACGGTGTGTGTGTCATGAGGATGCGTGAGGGGCTCAACATCTCGGAGATGATGCAGGCACACAGTGAGTGCACACCCCACCTGCTTGGCACCCCTGTCAAAAACTGGAACAGGATTCCAGAAAGTTCTAGAACCCAATTTTTTTTTAAGTGGTGGAGGGAAGAAAGTGGAAAATTAGTAAGGAATAAAAGGTCACAGACTCCTAGAAAGTCAGCTTTTGATGCTCCCTTAGAGCTCATTGGGTTCCCAAATGGAGAAACTGAGGCCCAGACAGGGGAAGTGACCAGTTCAAGGTCATGCTTCCAGCTTAGGGCAGAACCGAGACTGGAACCCAGAGCTCGCCCAGGCTCGATGAATGCTTTTGTAACCAGATGGGATAAAGAGGTTCGAGGAGAGAGAAAAGGAAGAGAGAGGAGAATGCCCTTGTGAAGACACCGGAATACGAGCATGCGCACGTAGGCCATGACAACTGGACATTTTGGTCTCTGAGACCATCGTTGGGGCCCCCAGTGAGGAGGTGTTTTACATGCAAAGTCACATATGAATACGCAGACTCTGAATCAGTGATATTTGGAGGTGTGAAAGAAATCGCATATATGAAAACAAACAGGGGCAGGGGTGCGGGGGAGCTGGAAGGAGTGGACCTGGGTTTCCTGCAGGCAGGGCCTGGTGTCGTCCGTCCACGTCACCCAGTGCGGAGCGCACACCCAGCCCAGAGCAGTTGTTCCGTGACTATTTATCAGCCAGTCTGTGCAGAGCAGCAGCCTCGCTCCTGATGACGCTGTGCTAGGCGCTGGGGGCGCGCAGGAAACTAAACTGGGTCTGCCCTTGGGGAGCTGATGATCCAGCGGGAAAAGCAGTGGCCTCATAAGTCATTTCAGACAGTGACTCCGACACCGCGCACGCGGTCAGGAAGGCCTCCCTGAGGAGGGGGCCTTTTGCTAGAAGTGGGGCTGGGGAAGGCGTGCTCCTGGCTCAGGGAGCACCCACCACTGAGGCCTGCGCGGGGGCATGAGCGAGCGAGGTCTGAGGAGCAGAAAGAAGCCAGTGGAGCTGGAGCATAAAGGGCCGGGTCCAGAGGGCGGGGCCCAATCAGTGGCAGGAAGGAGCCGGGACTCTTCCTGGTGTGAAGAGGAGGAACCAGGACTTGCCCCAGGCAGGGGAGCCTAGGGACAAAGCTGCCCTCTCTCTTGCAGTTAACCCCGTGTTTGACCCAGCGGAGGACCGCAAGGAAGCCATCGCCCGCGGGGCCAGGCCTTCTGTCTCCGGCACACGTCAGTCTCCACCCCATGCAGACCCACAGAGTGCTCAGGGCCCTTGCCCTGTGGGGCAGCTAGTGGTGGGCCACACGGGACCTTGGTCAAGGGCAGGAGGCTCCGGAGACCTGGGGTCGGGTGACTGAAGGCGACGGCTTGGGCAGTGTTAAAGACTGCCAGCCGTGCTGAGGACTTCAGTGTCCGGGCATCGTGGAAACCCACCCAGCAGGCTCTGGGCCCGTGTTCCGCCCCCTTCAAGGTCCCACCAGTCATGCTCAAGTGTGACAGGTAGGGAGGGGAGGGGTAGGGTTCTCCTTCAGTCCTTTCCCACTGATGCTCTGGGAGGCAGGGGAGCCACAGTGCAGGAGCTGGGGGCATCCTGTGGGCATCTTTGAGGGGCACAGAGGAGTCTTTAAGAGAATGGCCCCCATCCCCAGTGCCCACCAGAATCCTGGGAGACAGAAGCTAGGAGCAAGGGAGGGGTGCATCATAGACCCCCACTCCTGGTCAACCTGCCAGAGCATCAGAGACTCAGTGTTGAAGAGCCATTGGTGCTCCGGGCCAGGCCCCCATGCATGACCTCAGCAGGGCGCTCCAGCACTGCGTGCACAGCCCCGGTGACGGCAAGCCCACCTCACAGGGCAGCTGGCTCTGTTTTCAGACAGACTCAGGCATGTGAATGTGCTCTGCTCCCATGTGACGTGCGCCTCTGCTCCTGCAGTGGACCCCGAGGCCCTGGTGCGGGAGGAGCAGGCCAGCACCATCTTCCAGTCGGAGCAGGGCAAGAAGACCATCGACATCTACTGGCTATTCGACGATGGAGGTCAGCGCCCCCTTGGACACCGGCTCTGCTGGGGCCGCTTCCCTCCATGATTCTGTTCTCTTGGCCTGTGCTTCTTGGCAGCTCTCAACAAGGCCTCCGGTGGGACCTCAGAGCCCAGCAGAGGGGACTCAGGGCCCCAGGGCCTCCCATTGGGCTCGGGGGAGGCTGGCTGGGCCCTTCTCTTGGATCAGTGTTTCAGCTGTAAAATGAGGACTTTACAGGAGGAGCTGAGGTCAACATGAGGTGGAAGGTTCAGATGGGCCGGCCTTAGGGGTCACAGCACGTGACATAAACGGGAGATTTGGGCTGCTGCACAGGAAAGCTATAGGGATATTCTTTATTTCCAAAAGAAATACGCTCTCTCCCATTTTTCTTAAAACATATGGCTCTCAGCTTTATGTTCCCACCTTGGATAGAGTCCTAGATAGAGAGAAAATGTTTCTGCTCCAAGAGGCTGCCTCCTATGAGTGATGGCTGATATAGACGGAGTACTTACCGTATGCTTGACACCAAGTGCTTTACACGGATTGACCTAAGGCAAGCCACAGGCAGGAACTGTTTTTAACCCCCTTTACAAATAGGGAAACTGAGGCACAGAGTGACTACGTAATCTGTGGCTTATGCAGTGAGAAGTGACAGCAATCTTGATTTTCACATGAAATCCCCCAATTATTAAAAGCCAGCTCACTTATTCCAAACATTATGCGGGCCACATAAGCTCCGCCCACAGATCCTCTGTGTGCCGCTCTGGTTTAGTCCCGCGAGCTCTTTATACAGGTGGGTAAACTGAGGTCCAGAGAGGGGATGGGTTTGCTAGTGGCGGAGCGGAAACCCAGAGAGGGCTTTACCCTGAGAGCGTTTTCCTCTTGACCCCTGGAACCCTCCTTGCCAGGCCTCACCCTCCTCATCCCCTACCTCCTGGGCCGCAAGAAAAGGTGGAGCAAGTGCGCGATCCGTGTGTTTGTGGGCGGCCAGATCAACAGGATGGACCAGGAGCGGAAGGCGTAAGCGGGGAGCGCGGGCAGGGGTGGGGGTGCCACGCAGGACCAGCACATCCCGGCTCTATCCCAGCGTCCCCCGCCCGCTCCCCCCACCCTCAGGCGCCGTCCCCAGGTGGGCTCCGCTCTCTCCAGGTCACAGCGATGGTGAGGGAGCTCCGGGCAGGAGCAGGTTTCTCTCCATTCCAGAAGTCATTTTGGTGTCCTTTAAGAAGATGCAGACGGCCCCGTCCCAGCCGTGACAGGGAGGGTGTTCAATTTGAAAATCACCATCTCCTCAAGGAGAAACCTGTGTGAAATGAAGGCTAGAGAAGGCCCCTCCTCCTGAGAAATGGGGTGCAGCTTCGAGTCCTTCAGTGCAATGTCCCCCAAGCTTGGCATGCTGTCCCTGGTGAGACCAGAGGTGACTGTAGTGGCCCAGAGAAGGGGCAGCGAATCCCACAGAATCTCTTGGTGAGAGGTGACCTTTAATTTTCCCAATCTGTGGTTGATTCTGTGCTCAGGAATCCATGCGAATCTCCTGTCCAAGCACCAGAGGGCAGGCCTGCCTGGGCTCGGCAGGCTGTGCGTCTGGCCGGAATTTAGTGACGTTCTTTTATTTACTCGAGTTTTATTAATCGCCTCTTTCTGGCATGAGATGCTGGTTCTCTGTTTGGAATGGTGATATGAAATTTCCTTTCAACATGTGGCTAAGTAAGAATGTGAGTTGATTTAAGCTGAAAAGGAAGTAAATAGTAAGGCAGATACACAGGTCGGGGGGGTGGCAGGAGTCGGGCAGGTGGCACATGTGTGCTTAGAGTTGGGCGACTGCTGCTTACAGCAAGGTCAAATGAGGTCGGAGGTCGTAGGGTAGAGGACCACTGGAGGGGGCACATGGGCAGGGAAGGATGGGGGGCTTGCCCAAAGTCGTGCAGTAACTAGCCCAAGAGAAGAAACCCTGCTCTGCCTCTAGTGCCCTCGGCAGCCATCCCAGCTGTGACACCCCTGGGTTGGGACCTCAGGCCGTGCCACCCTGGTCCTACACCAGGACTACATCCGCAGGACCCCTTCTCAGTCACCTCCTGCGAGTTAAGGGCAACCCAGCCATCGCAGCTCGTTGTCCTCACTCTTGTTGAGAACTTCTCCACTGGCAGGCCCTACTCAGCAATGCTCGGGGCAAACAGCTTCTCTGGCCTCCCAAGGGTGCAGAAGCAGCCCAGCCTCCTGACCCAGCCCCCAGGGGAAGCTGGGCTCAGCTGGCCTCACTCAGCTAGAGCCCGCAGACCCGCAGGGTCACGGGGTGCTTTCAAGCAGAGCTTGTGATATCTCCTCGGCTCCCCAACCGTCTCTCTACTGCTCTACTGGGCCACGCCCTCTGCCCTCCTCGTGAACCCTGGCCAGGCCTGAGCTGCCTCCTGCCCGCCTCTCCCCCGCAACCCCATACACCGAGATGTCGAGATGTCAGCGGCCCCCAGCTCTGCTTCCCTAATTTCACTCCCAAGGTCAGGGGCCTGCAGTGGCTTGACAGCTGGGCCCCAGCCTGGTCCTTCTGGCTTGTCTCCCTCACCTTTCTCTTCCCTGACCCCCCACTGCTCCCACTCCACCCCCTGCACCCCCATACCGTCACTCATTTGGACTCCCCCGCTGGGGCGCTCGCATCCTGCCAACTAGTCCTGGGATATCACCAAAGCCATGTCCCACCCAGGGATTCTGATGCAGTGAGGGGCTAGGGCAGAGGCAGGCCTGTTGTTTACAAGGCTCCTTGGGTTATTCCAGTGTGGACACACCCCACCCCACCTGCTTTGGCCTATAATAAGTTTACCCACCATGCACCATTCAGCCAGATCGCCACCTCCTCTGTGAAGCCTTCCCTGATTGCTGCAAACCACAGCTGGCGTCTCCTCCCCTGTTGGAGGCAAAGTTGGCACCATCTGGCTCACTACCCCTGGTTCCGTACCTTGTTCGTGTGTGTTACCTTTGCCCAGCCGCCCTGTAATGTCCTGTATTTACCTTCCCGTCCCATAGACTTCTTCTTCTCAAGGTGTGGTCTATGGATCAGCAGCTTCCCATCTCCCGGGATCTTCTCAGAAATGCAGAATCCCAGGCCCTGACCCAGATCAGCTGAATCAGAATGTGCACTGCAGCGAGGTCCCCGGCTGATGCGCGGGTGTGCTAGGACAGGGGTGGCCCCCAGATGCTTGGGAAATACTGGTCGACAAATCAATCACTTGTCATTTGACCTATGTTATCAGTACTCGTTTATTGTCCGTCCCTCCCGGGTTAGAATGTAAACTCTGTGAGGGCGGTGAGCAGATTGGACTTGTTCTGCTCACTGCTCTCTCCTCAGCAGGCGCGCCATAAAAATTCATTGAATGAATGAGTAAGTACGATTTTAAACATCTCCGTCTTCCAGGATCATTTCTCTGCTGAGCAAGTTCCGACTGGGCTTCCATGAAGTTCACGTCCTTCCCGACATCAACCAGAAGCCGCGGGCTGAGCAGTGAGTTCTCCGTACTAGGGGTTCCAGGCAGAAGGGCGAGCCGGGTACGCTGCAGCCCCTCTGCCCATTGTCCCTTTCTCCCTGTGAGCAGAGGGCGGAGGGCTGCCCGCCCCACCGCCACCGAGACAGGCTCCAGGAGAGAAAGAGGAAGGGTCAGGCTTTGCAGCCGTTTATTTTCATGCTTATGGTCCTCTCTTTGCATCCGGGAGCTCTGGGCTTTGGCAGAAGCACACCTGGGCTGGAGGCGGGTGGATTTTCACATTCGTGCTTTTCTTAGAGCAAGTGGTTTTTACACTGTTACTGGTGCGGGTCGTGGCTGTTGTGCCGCTTGAGCAGAGGCTTGTGTCTCATCCACAGGGACCCCCCACGCCCACCCCACAGGCCGAGGGAGACTCTGGCTTCACACATCACCAGCCCAGGCTGCTGGCTACTCATAAAAGGCTGATTTTACCTGGGAAACTGCCTAGTTTTCTCAGTTTTCCCCACGACCCTGAGTGTTTTCATCAGACAGCGGTTCTCAAACCTTGGCATGTATCGGAATCACCACCTGCTGGCTCTCGCCCCCACGATTCTGAGTTAGTGGGTCTGAGGTGGGACCCGAGAACCTGCACGTCTAACAAGCTCTCAGGGGCTGGTGCAGGCACCCCACTTTGAGAACCACTGTGTTAGCGACAATCCACGGAAAGGGCTTAAAAGGTAGCACCCAGCCCAGAATCAGTGTTCCATAGATGCTGGGTTTGTGGCTTCTGCCTACTTGTCGCTTCTGAGCTCTGTCTGCATCTTGACCTTCTCTGCAGTCCCAGCTCCACTGCAAACTGCCTCCTTCTCCAGGCATTGCCTCGTTTAAATTCCTGAAAAAGCGATTGTGTCTAGACCAGCTCATCCCTTCCTGCTGGGCTAAGTTACTGGAAAGGCTGTTTCTTGGCTACCTTTGGTGCACTTGGCTGTGGCCAGGGGTGGCATAGTCACATGTCCCAAGACCCATGGCTGGAGGGCAGCTCTTTCTGCAGGAGCCACGGCAGAGGCACATCCTCTTCATGGGGGCTGAGGGGTGCTGGAGCAAACAGAACGGAAGGTGCAAAGGCCCTGAGGCAGAAGCATGGCAGCTGCAGTCCCTGATGTTACAGTAACACAGTGCTTGGAGTGGGGAACATGTTGAATGGTCTGGGCAACAGCTCCCCTCCTGCCGCCATGCACCTGTGAGCATGCAGACTTTAAGCAAACCCCTGTGTGAGTTTGCAGCAGGGCTCAATTGTGGGATCAGAAGAAACTATTTCCTTTCCTAATGATTCAATTTCATATTCTTAGAATAAGACGTTTACAACAGAATTTGCTTTCTGTAAATCAATCTCCATGAGGTTCTCCAGGACTCTGTCTCTGCAGTCAAGTAAGGTCGGTCCTGCCCTCCTGGCCCTTACTTCTCCCTTGGAACTCCCATGACCTGGAAAGGGAAAGAGGTCAAGACAGGACTTAGCAGTGATGGACAGAGTCATCCTGCCGTTTGCTCAGGGCTGTGCTTGGAGCCGCAGGGCAAATGCGCACACTGCAGCCCTGCCCTGCAGGGTTTACCCTGGCTGAAGTGCAGGCTGGAGGACGTCAGGAGCCATCTCAATGCTGCAGAGACGGACCAGGATGCCAGAGAGGATGGATCGTCTCTGTTGGTGGAGGCCCAAAGCCTTGAGAAAGGCCTTGAACAGAGAGAGACAGGGAACACCTTCCAGGCGGGGAGTGCTGCGACAGCCAGCGTGCAGACCCCGTGCAGCATCTCCGATCTTTAATCCCCTCCTTTGCCCCCATCTGCCTCCACCTCCTGGACAATTTCTCCCCACCCTTGCACAGTCAAACTTCTCCGAAGTGAAGTTCTACTGTCGTCACTTCCTCCCCAGCCCTCCTCCTCCCGCTCGCTCAGGACTGCCTTCCACCACTGCTCCACTGAAATCACCCCGGCCGGCGTCATCGGTGACCTCTGCACCGACAGATCCACAGAGCCCACACCTGTCCTCAACTTCCTCCGCCTGTCAGTTGCCTTTGACACAGTGATCCTTCTGGAAACAGTTCTTTGGGTTCTGAGACGCCACCTCTACTGGTTTCCTCCTACCTCAGGGGTCCTTCTTTCAGTTTCCTTTGCTGACTCGTCCTCCTTTGCCTGACTTACACTTGTTGGCATCCTTGGGGTTCGGCCCTGGACCCTTGTCTCTTTACTCTGTCCCCAGGTGAGCTCATCCATCTTCATTGCTTCAGATGGCCTCATCTGAATGCCGACCAGTCCAAATTTCTATCTTTAATAATGTAAGTCAGATCGCATAGAAACCCTCCAACAGCTTCCTGTCTCGCTCGGGGCAAATAACAAAGGCCTGCCTGATCTGGCCCCTCACGACCTGTCTGTCCTTGCCTCCTCCCGCTCTCCCTGCATGCACCTCGTTCCAGACGCCTGGGTTCCTTCACTGCTCCCCAGACAGACCAAGCATGCTTCGGCCTCAGGGCCTTTGCTCCTTCAGTTCTGTTTGCTCCAGCACTCCCTGCCCTGTGCATAGCTGGCTTCAGAAGGACAGGCGTCCTTTGGGTCCAGAGAAGCCTTCCCCACCCCCGTTGTCCCCCATCCCAGCATTCAGTTTGTGCCTGCACAAAACCTCCAATCTATGTTTATTTGCCTGTTTGTCACCCAGCAGACCTTGAGCTCTGTGAGGATGGGGGAGCTTGTCTGGTTTGTTCACCGTTGTGTAGCGCAGAGCCTGGCTCAGAACAGTGCTCAGTCACCACCTGTGGCACAGTCTGTGGGTGGAGGTGGGTCCCAGGTCAGCTGTCAGGGACAACGCGTGGAGGTTCTGTTGAAAGCCGGACCCACCCATCAGTGCTGAATTCAGCAAGGGAGCTGCCTCGATGTGAAAGGCAGCGTCAGAATGGGGTTCAGCCTGACACATATGTCCCTGTGGCATCTGCCTCCATCTCCCTCCAGGGCCTGCTTTCCCTGGAGACCGCGCCTTCGTGCCCCATCTCACCTGCTCTCTCTCCCCAGCACCAAGCGGTTTGAGGACATGATCGCACCCTTCCGCCTGAACGATGGCTTCAAGGACGAGGCCACGGTCACTGAGATGAGGCGGGACTGCCCCTGGAAGATCTCGGATGAGGAGATTAACAAAAATAGAGTCAAGGTGCCGGAGAGAGGAGGCCTTGCTGGGCTGGGGTGGGGTCAAGTTCCCACCGGGGTCAGGGCCCTGTGCCCCATCTCACCTGAGCTTCTTCAACTCCTGCCCCTTGACCCTCCACCCTGCTCCCGCGTGCCCCCCGCCCCTAGATATCCTGAAGCCACAAATGCTCGGGCTGCCCGGTAACCCAGATGTGGAACTCAGAGCCAGCCTTGGTGTGGGAGCCTGGTCCTCCTGCCCATGTTGAGCCAGCCCCCACCTTGGCGACGGGCTGCCCAGAGCCCCTCTCCCTCTACTCCCCATTCCTCCCTGCCTGCTGGAAGGGACTTGTGAGACAAGTGGTGAAGGTCAAGGCAGATTTGTCCTGTGGCCCAACAAGGCAGGCGGCCCTCTGCCCAGTCAGCATCTCCAGGCCTCTAATGAGGGCTAAAGGAGAGCGGGGCTGCGGCGGCCATTGCAAGGTGGGACCAGGGGTCGCAGCTCTGCTCCCTGGGTGCTGCGGGTCCATGCTCCTCCCTGGGGTGATTTTGCCCCTCAGAGGACGTGTGCAAGCTCTGGAGACATTTTCCATTATCCCCACTGGGGGGTGGGATTGCTGCTGTCGCTTAGTGAGTACGTGACAGCATCACCTAGGATGCTGCTAGACATCCTACGACCCACAGGACAGTTCCCACAATGAAGAATTGTTCCACCCAGACGTCAGTGGTACGAGATCCAGTCCCTGGTCTAGGTTAACTCACTTTTTCATTCTCGCAAATGGGGTGTCCATCCACTATCAGACTCTGAGTGTCAGTCATTTCTGAACAGTTTGGAGACAGGTCTTGGGGTGGGAGGGAGTCTCCCCCACAACCAGCCCACACGAGCTTTGAGGAATTCCCTGATCCGTCAGCCCGGAGGCCCTGCCCCCAAGGGCCCACAGCTGCCCGGCTCCTGGGGGCGTGCTGAGTAAAGCTGGCGTCTGTGAAGGCTGATGCCTTCTCCGTTCCAGAGGCGCCGGAGCGCTCCACCCCTGCTCCGAGTCCACCTTATCAAGTGCCTTCCAGGACGAGGCCCTCTGCTTGGTGCTTTTGCACAGGTTCTCTCCCCCTATCCTCCCACATTCCCTGGGGAGGGTATTACCATGCCCATTTTACAGATAAAGACCGTGAAGTTCAGGGAGGCAACGTGCCCTGCTCAGGTTCTCTCTGCTGAGGACCATCGGGGCTGGGGTTTGAACCCAGCTCTCCGACACAACGTAAAGTGCTCTCTCCCCGCTCTCTTGCTGGTCATGGTAACAAGGTCAGGCAAGGAGAAACCAAGGAGGATTTCTCAAGGAAGTGAGCTAGGCACTCAGTTACTGTGAGGAGCCCCTTCCTTCCTGGAGGCAGGAGCATCTATAATGCTGTAGGAGGAATCATTCAGGCACCCACTCTGAAAGGTTAAAAGAGGCCCCTGGGCTTGGTGGGAACTGCTCCCGGGGAGGTGGGGAGTGACCATGTGGCTTTCCTCGCCCCAGTCCCTTCGGCAGGTGAGGCTGAACGAGATTCTGCTGGATTACTCCCGAGATGCCGCTCTTGTTGTCATGTGAGTAGCGCCCGGCGGGAGGGGAAGCCAGTCTCAGAGGCCAGAGGTGTCAGCTCTGGGAAGGGTGGACACCGGCCGAGGCCCCGAGCCTTCCCTTGTGAGGTGGAAGTGCCCACAGGTCCTGTAAACACAGCCCTAGTAGCCTCTCAGCCGGTGCCGGGCCTGTGTCCACCCCGTGCCCCTGGCAGAGTTCCAGGCCTCGCACACCCCAGGCCTCACTGACTCCCCTCACCTGGGCTTTTCCCTGGTGTGTTGCCTTTTCCTGCCAAACTCGTCTTGGCAAAGTGGACCCAGCTCATTCCAGAAGAAAATCGATTCCTAGTTGGTTGAGAATCATCTAGCCCTCTTTTCCATTGCCCACCTCCAACTGACGTTGGTGCCCAGCCTGCAGAGCAGGGCGGCAGAAGCAGAGGCCTTCCCGGCCCCAGCGGTTCCAGCTCCGTGCTGGTCAGACCCTTGGGCTGCCGCTGCTGCTGCCTGTGTCCAGGGAGGAGCTGCTTCTGGTGGGTATTGGCCAAGGCCAAGTCTGTGGAAGGTGACAGTGAGGCAGAGAGAGTCTCGGGGTGGCTCTGCTCTCTGGGAGCCCACGAGGAAGAACATGGTCAACCACGCCACCTGAGTCCCCTCAAAGCTCAGAGGGAATGAGGGTACTTGCCAAGGCGTGAACCTGGCCTGTCCTACATTTCCTGGGGGCTAGCCACCTGGGAATTCCGTGGGACAGACAGCCGAGAATCCTGCTGAGCCTGTTTTTCCATCCCCTGAAACCAGGATGAAGCACTCAATTTGCAGGGCCCAGTGCAAAATGAACATGTGGGGCCCTTATTCAGAAACTGTTAAGAATGTCAAGAGGGTAACAGCAGAGCATGAGACCCAGCAAGGGGCCCTCCTCTGTGCAGGGCCGTGTGAACACAGATTGCACACCCATGAAGCTGGCCCTGCCTGAAACGGTGCTTCCTGGGGCTTTTAGGGAGATGATTTTTTGTGCAAAGAAAGTGCTCCACATTTGCTTTGACGTGGGAACTGTGACAAGGAGAAGGGCCGGGCTTATCTCCAAGCCTCTGGCCAACACTTTGCAGAGAATGTTCCTGGGGCGAGGTTGGCCTGGGTGCAGACTGAGTCACAGTGCAAGACAGTGAGAAGGGCTTCGTCCTGAGATGGCTCCCTGCACCTTTTGTGGGTGTGATACCTGGGTGTGCCAACCGCGTCTTCGTGGATGCCACCTCTGTTCAGAGAAGCAAGTTTGCATTCTGTCTCTGCTGTTAGCCCACAGTGTGGTCTTGGGCAAGTGACCCAACTTCTCTGAGCCTTAGTTTCCCTGATTACAGAGAAGAGTTAAACTAGATTATTTCTCCAAGATTTTCTTTCAGTCTAACATGCTATGGTTCTAAGTGTATTTGCCCTAAAATGAGTCAGTCTCCCAGGCTATCAGATGAGGAATTTCATCCCTGGACGTGTCCATCTGCTGGCACCTCGGCTCTCCCACTCCCTCAGCCCCAGACTTCGTGGGGAAGCCAGTCCCTGCCTGCCAGCCTTTGTGGAATTAGCTGAGACAAATAACCGTGAGGCCAGCCATCCTGAGAAGACGCGGGCACACAGCATCCCCCCCATGGCGGCAGCCGCAGCTGTTGCCCAGAGGGCCCGGCTGTCGGGCCAACTCAGTGGGAGGACAGAGCAGCTGCCGATTTGTGGTGCTGACCTCCAGCCTGGAGACGCGCCCTGGTTTCAAAAAGTTCAGTCTGAGCGTCACCTTCACCAGGGCCACCACGAGCTTGTGGAAAATGGCAAATTCCTCAGTTCCCTCCAGACAAGGGTCTGGAGCGGAGCCCAGGAAGCTGCCTTCCCCAGGAATTATGAGGAAGAAATCATCCTCCCCAGCCGCGGCGAAACGACAACATCACGTTGTCCAGCACTTCAGGGAGCCTGCGTGGAGCATTTTCTAGAGCGGGTTTGAGGCAGATCTTGGCTGTTTATTGTCTACTAATCGATCAGTGGTTTATCTGATTAATGGCCATGTTTGAGTTCAGCTTAACCCGCAGAGCTGATAAACCAGCCTCGTAACCACTCCGACGGCCTTTGACGAGACTAACCACCTACTTCTGGCCTAACTTTCCAGCCTAGACACCTCTTTCTTCCATAAAGACTCCCTCCTTGAGGCCAAATAGCAATGATCGAAATAATGATAATCGACATCGCATTTTATGGAATTGAGTCTCTGCGACACTCAAGGCCCTGGGCCAAATTAATTTTCAGAACTCTGTGAAGTGGTTCTATTTTGTCTGCCTCCACACACGCTTTGGAGAGGAGGAAGCTGAGTCTCCGAGGAGCTCATCCTCTTGTGCAGGATCTCCTGGCTGCGACGCGGGGAGCGGCTTCGAAGCCTGCGACATGTTCTGACGTGGGATTATCATTCCACATCTAGGTTAGATCCAAGGCTGCCTTTCTCTGTGGCTAAGAGCTGCAATTCTGAACAAAAAGTTCCTTTGTTCTGGAGCAGCTTTGTTTCTAAAGATTAGTAGCTTTAAGTGCATGCATCCTGTGAGCAGGAATAGAGCGTCATTGACTCTCGCTGGGGGTGACCGTAAGGGAGTCTGTCCCTCGGACAGGTGGACAGGCTCTGCTGGGGGAGGGAACTGCACGCTGAAGCTTGAAAGGCCACAGCAGGGGGCGTGGGAGGGCCCTGCCCCTGCTAAAGCAGCCCCCAGTCTCCTGGGGGCCTTTGGGCCTCTGATGTTTCTGAATTCAGTCCTGGAAAATGATCCCAACGGGCGTTTTCAGCCTCTGGCATAAATGTTGAATCAGGAAAGTTAGGTTTCAATATCCCACTTCCCTTTTCCCTGGCAAGTCACCAGACAAACAAAAACGTTCTAACTAAGGTGACACTAGCTTATTGACATGTCCTTGTTCCCATCTGCCTTCCCCCATCCTGGGGACCTTGCCTCTTAAAGGAGGGTGGTGCTTGTCCCAAGCGAAGCATTGAGGATGGAATTTTAAATAAGGGGCTCTGTTTAGGGACCCCCATTTGCCTTCTCAGCAGAGGTGGGCGTTGCAGTGAGCAGAGGCAGCTGGGGGACCTTGGTTCAAGTCCCAGCTTGTGTGGTCACTGGCTTGGTCAGCTCGTGCTGGTGAATAATCCCGAGTGCTGACAGGAGCTGCTGATGTTAGGAAGGGCTTGCTCTGTGCCGGGCGTTGTGCGACATTCTTCCTGTGTTTCGTCTTCTTTAGAGCTCACGAACATCCCCTGAGGAGGTTTCTGTGTCCTCACTTTGAGGAAGAGAAAACTGAGGCTCAGGCACCACGTGGCTGAGGAAGTGACAAAGCCACGACTCCTATCTCCTCTCTGACACCAGAGCCCGTGCTCTGAGCCCAGCGTCCTCACACAGCACCCCCCGTCTGCCCAGGTCCCCTCAACTGGGAGAGAGGCTGTTGCTGCGGGCCCTGCCCTTCCCCCAGGGCTGTTTAGAGGTTCAGATGAAGTAATACCTGTGGACGTACTTTGGGAAAACAAAGGGCAGTCCCACCTAAGGTGCCGGGGCCCCTCCTTCATGTCCCGCCAGCTGGGTCTGGAGATGCCGGCTTTCCAGGAGCCAAGAGCAGGGCAGCTGCAGCCATCCTGAAGCATTTTTGGAATCTCGAGATGGTGGAAAGTCCCTTCCTGAAATAGCCATGGAAATACGGCTGAAGAGCATTCCCGGGCATCGCGGTATTTGCGCAGCATTGCAGCAGACAAGGGGCCCTCCCAGGGCAATGGCAGAGTCCTCCTCCCTGGGCCTTGCATACGTGGCAGGAGGCAGGGCTAGGACACGCAGCTGAAACACGTGAACATGTCACATTCTTGTGGCCACAGGCAGGTGTGTGGCCAGAGAGGCAAGGCTGGCATGATTCGAGTGGCCAGATGGGGTGGATCACCCACAACAGCTCAACAGTATCAGACTGTGTTCTAGGCCCAGGGAAAGGGTGGTGAACAAGACAGACCAGGCCTGAACATGCAGTCTAGTAGGGAGACAGACAACCAACAAATAAATGAAGGAGATCTTGAGGGTGTGAAGTGCTATGAAGACAATGACATAGGGTGATACGATAAAGACAGATGGGAGGTCAGCTCTGGAGGGGGTGATCAGAGAAGGAGGTCCCTTGAGCCAAGACCTGAGTGATTCCAAGGAGCCAACCTTCAAAGAGCTGGGGGTGCTGCCTTCTGAGTGGAGAGAACATCTCATGCAAAGGCCCTGGGGCAGGAGCAAGCTTGTCATTTTTTTCAGGAATGGAAAGAAAGCCACTGTGGCTGTAGGCTGTATGAGGGAGGCTGAGGGTGGTAGGAGGTGAGGCTGTGGAGGCTGGTGGGGATCAGATCACGGGGGCCTTACACGCCACGGCCTTGTTTAGAAGTGCTTCATGCCTGAAGGTACATTTTGAGTCCTACTTTTAGGAGAGCAGGTGGTCATTCTTAGGGTGGCTGGGAAGAGGAGCTCCAAAGGGGTCAATTCACAGAGCTGCTGTTCAGAAAGCAAACTCGGGCTGTGTGGGGAAGACCCTTGGTAATTTCTCATCTGCCGTTCCTTCCTGCCTTGCAGCACCTTGCCCATAGGGAGAAAGGGGAAGTGCCCTAGCTCGCTGTACATGGCCTGGCTGGAGACGCTGTCCCAGGACCTCAGACCTCCTGTCATCCTGATCCGAGGAAACCAGGAAAATGTGCTCACCTTTTACTGCCAGTAACTTCACGCTTGCCGTGCCCTCCCAAAGCCAAGGGCGCACGGGATGTCCACCTCTCCTCGGGGACGAGATTCACGTTCTATTGCACTTTAAGCTGTAGCATCGGATGATCCCACTGAAGAAGCTGGTGGCTCCGAACAACTGGCCCCCACCCCCTCGGACCTGTCCTCTGGGCTTTGTGTTTATGGACTGGAGAAGTAGCAGATGGAGTCACACGGAAAATTCTCTGGGGGACACATAGTCCTTTTAAGTTTTCTTTTGATCCTAATTATAACTAATCAAATTTCAGCCTTTGATTTACATACAAATCAGAGTCAGAGCGGGGGTACGAGCATTGACACTTTCTACTGACTTTCCCTGGGGGACCCCCTAACCAAGCCCCCGTCCTCTGACGGTCAGGAGAATGGGCGCCCCACCTGTGGCCCTCACAGGAGAACTGCAGGGCTCTTTGAGCCTCCAAAATAATGCAAATTTCTTTAACCACCTCTCACTACCTTCACTTTCAATAATAATGTGTCTTCAGTGTTTTGGTTGGTTCTTTGCTAGACCAGGGACTTTCAAACTTTTGGGGGCTGCAACCCACAGTAAGAAATATATTTCACATTGACACTTGGAACAAACACAGTGAAACTAAAGGGTCACAAAGTGATACTTACTAAGGGTGATGCACTCCGATATTTTCTGTGCTGGTTCCTTTTCTCCTTTTAATGTTGGTTGCAATCCACTAAAATGAGTTTGGGACCCACTAATGGGAGGTGAAAAACACAGCTTAGACTTTCTTTTGTTCCCTGCAGTTTTTTCTGCACAGCAGGGAGCCCAGCTGATTTGGAGAAAGGCCATGTTGGGCACCACTGCCCTTTCCTCTGCTCATCCTCCAGGGAAGGAAAGGGAAAGGACAAAACACGCAAGGAGGGGTATTGAGGGTGGGCACGTCAGGAAGGAGCTTCAGAGAAGGGGCGGGATTTCCAGGGTCTGGAAGGGTACCTGGCAGGTTTGGTTGGGGGTGGAGGATGGAGTTCGGCCACAGATGCAGGTTTGGTGGGTCGGGAATGGGGAAGTGGAAGAGAGGATGCAAAGACTGCAAGATTGGGCGGAGGATCAGAAAGGTCCAAACCCAGCCCAGGGCCAGGTGAAAGGACAGGGGAGGAGGAGCCGCCAGTAAGAGATGGAAACAATGCAAGTGGCAGAGGGGGCTGCGGGGAGAGGAACGCAAGACTGGTGTCCGAGGCAAGAGAGAACCTGGGGAGGATGAAGCCTGCCCAGGTAGGGATGTTCCGGTTACTATGGTTGAATAGCTCAGAGGTTTGCACCAGCCTAGCTGGATGCAGGAGCAGAATTACATCAGAGACTGGTGGGTGGGGCTCCCTGGAAGGGCATTTCAGCTCCAGACACACCGGAGCAGCATAAAGGTTTGTTGTCAGGGATACCACTGGCAGGCCCTCTTCCAGTGGCACTGGGGTCACTGAAGAAACAAGGCATCTTTGGTTTTAACTGGCCCTCTCCGGGCCCCTGAAGTGCACATTCAGTCATGAAGGCAAAATCTCTTTCTTGGATATATCAACCGGCAAAAACAGAAACCAGTTTAAGAGGCAAAGCATTTATTGGGATCGAAGAATGACAATTTGGGGAGCAGAGATTCAGGTAGAAACCCAAACTGCGTTCCGATTACAGGAGAAGGGCTCAGGGTTTTTGTGGAAAAAGGGAGGACCAGGTGAGTTGTAGTAAAGAAGAGTTCACCGTTGCCGGATGAGGTAAGGCTGGGTTTGTACTTCATAGATGGGTTCTGGATTCGGTCATCAGGCAAAAGGCTAGCCTCGTACTTCGTTGATTGGTTAAGATTCCGTGGTCAGTGAAGTCTAGTTTCATCAATCCTTGCAGACAGGATATTCTTGCCCTTACTGACTTCTTGGAATGTTGGCGGTTGATCCAGTTTGGAAGATAAAGAAAAAAGACTTGTGAGGCGAGTCTTCTGAAATGGCAGCTCCAGCTGTATTTTAACGTGGCTCTGCTCATGTCATCTTCCACAGTTAGAACCCAAAGGACTTCAGCGTTTGTCAGGTCCTCCCACTGCAGAGAACAAAGGCTCTGGGTTCCCAGTGTTAGAAGCCCTGAGGCTCTTCACCGCATCAGCGCTTGCTGGGAAGGACCCAGTGCCTGGCTGAGTTCTTTAGGAACGGCTCCCCTGCTGCTGAGGGCCCCCGAGAGGCGGGCCTGCGTCCCAGCCATTCAGTGGACCTGGGACCAACCCCCAGCTCCAGATAAGTCAAAGCCTCTGCCTTTCTAGAGCCACGTGGAAAACCATTTCCTGGCAAAGGGTGCTCCCTCTTCAGACCTCAGAGAGACCCTGATCCCAGAACAGAGAATGCTTTGGCTCCGGGCATTAAAAAAACCAAAAAACAATTTTCACTATGTTGGAAACCAAGTTTGAACAATGATAATAGCTTTGTTTAAAAAAAAAAAAAGGCCTTGAGCTAACAGCGAGGTCAAAACAATGAATGAATAGAAAATGTGTTCACTCAGTCGAACAGAATTTATTTGTTTTGGAACACATTGTTTCTTAACTCTGCTGAGCGTTTCAAAAAAATTAACTGTATTGTTTTTCCAACCCTAGACTGAACTTTCTCAAGCTTCCACTGGTTCTGTAGGTCACGCTGCCAGATTTCCACAGAAACATTTACAGGAGCCACTTATTTTTCCTTTGCTTCTCTTACGTGTGTTTGCAGACTCATGGGGAACCCACATTCTTGAGTCTTTATAAAAGTATTCCGGTATTTTCAATCTTGTCTCAAGCCAAGGGCTGGAGAGGTTGAGTGGAAAGCCACAGCATGGCTCCCAGGAGACCAGAATTTGAGTTTCTGTCTCACCCCAAAACTGGCTGTGTAATCTCAGATATGCCGGTTAACCTCTCTGGGCCTCAGTCTGTGAAATGAAGAGAACTAGACCAGAACAGGCATCACTAGGCAGCTGGCCTGCTGAGGACTGTGGTTTGGCTCACGCATGGTTGATCAAAATTGTGGGTGCTGGGGGTGGGGTGGGGAACACATACTTCAGCCCCCCACCCCTTGGCCCACCACTTCCTACTGCCCTGCTGGGTGATCAGGGGCTCCTGAAGGCCCTCCAAGTCATTGATGGGGCTCTTGGGCACCGGGGGCGGGGGAGGGGGGGAGATTCGGTCCACAGCTTCTCCCTCTCTGCCGTTGCACGATAAAATGCTCCACTTTAACGAGGTTCAGTGGTGGCAAGTGTGTTCCCCGTGGTCTTTCCTGGTGCGGTGCGTGGAAAACCCGATCCACAGAGAGGCGGGTCTTCAGCCCCGGACCCAGCCAGCAGCCACAGGGGCCACTGCAGCAGGCATTCCTCGCTTCTCACCCCAGGATCCATGCCCACTTAGCTCCCAAGTTTCCCCTTGGCATTTCAGCCTCCAGATTTCACCTTCTCCTTCAGTTCCTGTCCAGACTTGCTGTGGCTTTGAAGTAAGTACAATACAGCCCATCCTTCACCCAATGGGCTCGCTGCGCTCCACCTCCCAGGCAGAAAGCTCGGGGCCTCATCAGCACATGGAGAGCCCCCTTTGGCTTGCATTCCCTTTTATCCATCTGCCTGACCTCTCTTGTGTGGTGAGGGAGAGGTGGGTTCCACAGGAATGAGACCAGCTGGAATGTTCCAGAAGAACCACCTGGCTGGAAGGCCCCCAAGCACATGCAAAGCAGCCAGGTTTCGCTTGAAGCTGTGTATAGCTCAAGGTGTCAGAAAAAAATGCTGCTACCTTCAAAAGTGTTCACAGAAACAGGGCTTGAGAAAGCCCAGTCACGGGCTTCGGGCTTCATTGGTACTTCCGCCCCGGAGTGAGGGCTAATCGTATGACTGACGGAACAAGCACGACGTGACGCCCCTTCCTGAAAGGGAGCCACAACAAATTCAGTTTCTAAAAATACTGTGTGGGTAGAGCTCTGAGAAGAACCACCTGGCTGGGAGGCCAGACAGCGGAATGTCAGATGGACTAGAGACAGTGGCAAGCAAGGACAAGTGTTTTTCATTCCAGCTCATAAGAGAGTTACAAAATAAGATGCTCTAAGGATGCAGAAGAGGGAGAAAACACACAAGTCAAGGGAATTAAGAAAGTCCTAGAGAAGGCAGTATTTAAAATAGGTCTGAGCGATTGGTAGGATTCTACAGACAGAAACGGGGGCTGGGGTTGGGAGGACGTGTTCCAGGTGGCAGGAGAGCTTGAGCAAGGACCGGAGTAAAGACAGCTTGCTAGTATGTTTGGGGAACAAGCAATAAACCAGTTTTCCTGGAGTACAAGGGTTGTGTATGTGGGAATAGAAGATTGGGAAAGTCGCAATGTGGAAGGCCCCAACTATGAGGCCGGGGAGCTCATCACTGACTCAGAGGCACTGGAGAGCCACTGAAGGTGAGGAGCAGATCCAAGCCTTAGGAAGCTTGGCTGGACAGGAGATGGAGGAGTCTGGAAGAGAAAAGGCAGGGCGCCCAGCGGGGAGGCTGTGCAGAATTGCAAAGGCCAGTCAGCAAAGCTGACTTTAAGAGTCACTTTTTTAAGAGTGGCAGAGGGCATGGAAAAGAGGGAAGAGATGGAGGAGAGGAGGACGAAATAGTATCTTCTAGAACTAGGATTTCCTGGATGTCTGTGTGGGTGGAAATAGGGCTGCAGAAGTTGAGCCTGGCAGCTGTAGGAAAGAAGAAACCTGTAATATGAGGGCAGGGTGACAGGCCTACTCCTGGAGGGAAGGAGGGAGGAAGTGGGTTGGTTTGGGGGTCTTTAACTGTAAGGACATCAGGTGGTCAGAAGCGCGGTCCAAGAGCCTGGGAAGAGCTCAGGGTGTCCACTGATGGCCTGATACTCTGAGAGCAGAGACATAAACAGATTTGGGAGTCACATGGATGCCCAAGGAAGTCGAAGCCATAGCTTAAGTGAGATCACCAAGAGAGGAAGTACACAGAGTGGAGAGGGCTGGAGGCTAGACCATGGGAGGGGCTATATTTTGGGGGCAAGAGGAAGAGAGGTAGCCAGCATGCAGCCGGAAAAGGCGCATCGGCAGGGCAGGAAGAAAACGAGGTAACCAAGGCCGCCGAAGGCAGCAGAGAAGGGGTAGAAGAATCGGACTAAACCATCACGGCAGCTGTCTGCAGAGAGGCCGGAGCCGCTGAGAGCACTGCTGAATTTTGGCATCACTGGGAGCCTTGCAGAGAATAATTTGGCAAAGTGGTGGGTCAGGGACCAGGGACTGAGGAATGGATTTGTGGAAAGGAAAGGAAAACAGCAGACATGCATGTTGACCTTATACTTGAGTAACCCAGCCATGGAGAGAAAAATAAGGTGGAAACTGGAGGGAGTGGCAGACCCCAGGGACGGTGTTCTGATGGTTGACATCTTAGGGGCGCATCAGTCAGGGGATGCTAGGCTATGCTGCCGTGACACATCACCCTCCAAAATTAGGGGAGTACGTCACAAAGATCGATTTTTCTTTTACAAATATTCCTGTGCTGGTCAGCCCCCTCTTCAGGGCCCCTCTTCTCCACAGCAAGACTCAGTGATCGAAACTGCTCCCATCTTGCAAGGCCACCACCTCACCCAGAAGCTTCCAGCTCCCTGAGGAAGGGAAAAGAGGGCCCGAGGGTCAGGCACTGGCTTCAAATGCTTCAGAAGTGACATGTTACTTCCTCTCAGAGCCTGTTAGCCAAATAAGTCACATGGCTTCACCTAACTGCAAGAGAGCTGGAAAACCCGGGGGGACATATGAATATTCTTTGAGCAATAAATGTCTGTCACAGAGCGGGGCTAAGTGATAGAGACCTGGGTTTATTGCCAGGTCAGAGGGGAGAGATTTAAGATGCAGGGAAGAGAATAACTGACAAAGAGGTAATCATGGGGAATCAGTCAAACAGGGGGGAAATTTTGCGAAGCAGCAGGAAAGGCACAGCTGATGCCTGGCAGCCCAAGAGAGCAAAACCCTCGGGACACCTGCCCTTGTGACTGTCCCTGGGGTGTTCCTGAGCACCAATGCAGAAAGCAAATGCAAAAAAGGCAGGTGACATGTTTCCATCGATGAGGCTGGCCAAGCAAGAAGGATGGAAGAAGGCCAAGGCATGACGGATTCAGGGAGAATGACTAAAGCACCTGGAAATAGCTGGCCACGAGCCCCAAGGTGGATGGAGAGGCTGGAAGTGTGCTGCAAGAGTTGAGAAGACTTGAGGGACTGGTAGCATGAGGACAGAAAGGATGTTCAGTGAGAGTGGGAGAGAGGGAGACAGAGAAGAATATCGGGTAGTTTGTGGTCAGAATGTGTGCATTTCAAAGTTTGAGATTCTGCAGGATTTTTGAGCAAAATCTAGGGTGCCCACCACTTGACTATGAGCTCTATGAAGGTGGTAAATGGGGTGAATCTTTTAGTTCTTGGATGGTGGGGAGATCTGGAAGGCTCAGGGCTGGAGCAGCGGGAGGGTGCACAGAGCTGTGGCTATTTACCAACTGGCACAGGGGCACTTCAGCATCTTAACTATTAGCAGCCCTGTGGTCACCATCAGGGCTGACGTGCAATCATTCAGCCATTTCAATAGCTAAGTTATCCTTAGCAAGGATCCTCCCAGTCTGTCATCCCCAGAGTTACTATGGTGATGGCCTGTCCTGGGGACAGCCCTCCTCTCTTAAACCCTTTTAGGCAGTTAGGGGGAAGGTCAAAGTTTCTATCAGAGTCTTTTGTCCTTAAAAACAAGCCAAAGGGACACATTTTGGGGTGGCCAGTTTGATACCCCCCACTGCTAAGATGCACAGCGCTAGCCTAGAAGCAGAGGGGAGAAAGAGCTGCCTTCAGTGGAGATGTGTCAGCGTCCTGTCTTGGAGAAAGGCGGGGTTGCTTAACGTGAGGAGGTTTTGGGAATTAGGGCAGAGTGCAGGAGGAGGGGACGGGAGCCTGTTCACAGAGAACCAGACCCAGGGTGAATTCCCGCAGACCTGAGTGACCGACCTGGGAAAGGCTGACCGAACCGGGTCAGAGATTATAGAAGGGTTAGAGGCATGGGTGGAGGTGCTTGTCATGGGCTGGCAAAGACAGGAGGAAAAGCCCAGAGTCGAATGGGAGGGCTGAGCGATTGGGATTCAATTCACGAAGGAAATTAGAAAATTCCACCATTTTAACAAGAATGTTGCTATAAGCTATTTCTGTAGTCTTACACGTCTTTGCCTAAATGCTAGATCTGAAACTAGCTTGGGGAAGCTGGGGGTTTTGCTAGAAAAAAAAAAAAGAAAGAAACTAACACACAATCAAAATTCCACTTAAGAATACAGGAAAGATTCTGTGTTCAGGAAAGGTACTGTAAAATCTAAATAAATCTACAGTTTTCTTTTCTCTTTAAAGTAAAACGCTGGACTGCAATCAGAACGTTTAGAAGAGGAAGGACAGGCAGCTGTGATGGGAAGTGTGGCCTCTGAGGTTGCCTGGGCCTCTGAGTTCAGCCATGACCCTGCCCAGGACGCAGGCCCAGAGGGCAGGGTCCCCCCTGAGTTGTATTTGCCCTGGAGCCAACACCGGCAGCCAGGGAGAGCCACAGACCCGGAGCTGGAGGCACCTGCAATCCAGAGCAAGGTCAACATTTATTCTGTGGGAGAGACTGAGTCAGGGAGACACCACCCACCCTCCAGCCCATCCAGGGTCTAAGCCCCTTTTCTGGGTAATCGGAAGGATTTTTGTTGTGTGGCGGTGATTATTTTGAGTTCCTCTCTCCGCTGGAGGAAAGTCTGGGAAATAGCATTCAACAGAACAGAGGGAATCAAGTGTTTTGGTTTTTTTTATTGTGGTAAAACACATAAGATAAAATTCACCATTTTAACTATTTTAAAGTACATCATTCAGTGACATTTAGAACATTCACAATGTTGTGCGACCATCCCCACTATTCAGCTCCAAAACATTTTTATCATCCCCAAAGGAAATCCAGGACCCAATGAGCAATCACTCCCCACTGAGCCCTGGCAACCACTAATCTACTTTCTGTCTCTACCGATGTGCCTGTCTGGACATTTCATATAAACAGAATCATACCATATGTGGCTTTTTGTGTCTGCCTTCTCTCACTTGATATCATCCATGATCCAACAAGGATCATCCATGTTGGAGCATGTATCAGTACTTCATTCCTTTTTACAGCCAAATAATATTCCATTGCATGAATATACCACATTTTATTTATCCACTCATCAGTTGATGGACATCTGAGTTATTTCTGCCTTTGGCTACTGTAAATAGCGCTGCCTTGAATATTCACAGATAAGTTTTTGTTTAAACTCTGGTTTTCCATTCTTTTGGATATATGCCGAGGAGCGGAATTGCTGGGTCACGTGGTAATTCCATGTTTAACTTACTGAGTAAATTTCCCCGGGTACATTTGTAAATTTTGCAAGGGCTGAGTTTACAAGCGCACTGTGCAGTTAACCATCAGGCCCATTGTTGGCCCCAATTGTCAGTCTTGACTGGCCATACCCCTCGACATCTCCTATTCAAGAGACACTTGCCGTTCTAAAAACCAGCTCAGTTTTAGTCTTCTTTGATTAAAAAAATGTATGTAGCAAGCACTTTTAAGAGACAGGCAGCCCGGTCAGGAAATAGCAGGGAAGTGCATGTCACACTCCTCAAAGGTTGAGGATAGACTGAGATCCTGCCTTCCTTTATCAAACACTTCCCATCACGGCCACATTGTACAGGAGGCTTTGCCTTGGGGCTGCTTCCGGCTTAGCATGGGTGCGAGAGTTACCGTGGGACGGACCTCATGAGCACAGAACAGGACGTCCATTTCTGGGCTAAAGAAGATGGCTCATGTGTGTGGCCAAATTACGACTTCAGCGATAACCATAAAAGGCAAGGTATCTGGTTGGAGCTTGAATTATTTGGGGGATCTCTAGAAACAAAATAAAAACAAGAGTACCAAGAACAAAGTGTAGAAGGTCAGCGCGGCCAAAGCCACTAGATTGTCGAAAATAAAGCATATGCCCTGTGCAGCTGCTGCAAAAGCCCCTTCCAGACCCCGACGACCCAACTGCAAAGTAAGACAGGCCTTGGCTCTTCTTCCTTCCCCGTCTCAGAACTGAAACATGAATTAGGGCACAGCAGAGACACAGCACCACAGAAGTGCTGCTACGATCGAGTTAAAAAATTTCCCCAGTTCTTTCATTTCCACATTTCCAGCAATCTCATTTAAGAATATGGATTTCCCTTCAGCTCACTCTATTTCCTTCCCTGGTCTGCTCGGATGTCTATCTTTGAGAGGCCCAAAGGAATACATACTGTGTGATTTCATTTATATGAACTCCTAGAACAGGCACAGCCAAACTGGAGTGACAGGAAGCAGATCAGAAATGCCTGGGACCAGCAGCGGTGGGAGCCAGTGGGTTGACCGTGCTGTCTTATCACCCCATTATATTTGTAAGGTCACCGAGAGCAGGGTCACTTGAGTTTATCTTTCTATTCCTGGCCTGTTTCTTGACTTGAATTTAATGTTTAACTTTTCTAAATGTGTTATAAGCAGAATCACCAAAGTCCTTTAAACAGAGCTAGCTTACTGGGGGATAACTCAAGAGGGAATCACAGAAATCATACGGCTTTTTCCCTAGGGAAACACCACACCCCTGTACTTTCTCATTACTGAGTGGAAATGGATGTGCTGTCTTCAGGGGCCCTGGTGCTGGCCACTGCAGGCTGGAGGAAACCATGCCATGTGGCATCTTTAATTCCCTCATGATGCTCTTATCTCCTGCCTGGCTGCCTCCCTAAGGCCTCTGCTTGTTTTATCTGGCCCGGCTCCACCGGTCAGCTTCTAGCTAGTAGCAAGACTACCAGATCACAATCAGTCATTTTCTTCTATCCTGATGTATGGAAAGCAGGACCAGCTACATAACTTGTGGGCCCCAGTGCTAAATGAAAAGGCAAGGCTTCTTGTTCAAAATTTATTACGAATTTGCAGACAGTAACAGCAGAGCATTAAAGCAAGACTGGGACCCCAGGTGACTGCCCAGGTCCCACGCCCATGAAGGCACCCCGATGAAGAGTGAGAGAGCCCTCCTCGGCAAAGACCAACCACAGAACGCTGAGCACAGAGACAGTTCACCTCCAGAGCCCTCCACCACCTTTCCAGTTATAAAGACAGCTGAAAAAGAGCCCACCCCACGGGCCAAGGTACATTAAGGCCGACCGTCATGGACTGAACCGTGTCCTCCAAAGACATTGAAGTCCTAAACCCCAGTATCTACGAACATGACCGTATTTGAAAGTGGGGTCTTTGCAGATGATCAAGTTAAGGTGAGGTCATTAGAGTGGCCCCTAATCCAATATGACTGATGTCCTTATAAAATGGGGGGAAACTGGGACTCAGAGGCAGACATGCATAGAGGGAAAACGATGCGAAGGCACTAACACAGGGAGAACGCCACGTGACCATGAAGGCAGCGATGGGACGGCGCGGCTGCACGCCAAGGAACGCCCAAGACGGCCGGCAAACCTACAGGAGCCAGGGGAGAGGCATGGAGCGGAGTCGCCCCTGCAGCCTGGAAGAACAGCCCTGCCCCAGCCCTTGATCCCAGCCCTTCGGCCTCGAGAACCGTGAGACAGCACGCGTGTCTGTTAAGCCTCCGGTTCGTGGCACCGCATGACGGCGGCCCCAGCAAACTAGGCCGCCCCCGACCGGGCCAGCCTCCTCCTGCTCCCCTCGCGCCCTGGCCACACCTGGAAGAACAGCTGTCCCGGCAGGATCGGAACAGATGGGGCCGGCGCAATGTCAGTTTTGTTTTTCACGAGTTTTCTCCTACAGAAGAGAGGGAGGGAGTGTCAACATCAGAGAGCCCTTTGTGGTCACACTTCGGAAAACGGGGAGCTCTGCCCCGCCCCCGGCTGAGCCCCAATTTAAAGGATGCCCGTGTCAGTATCCCACAAAGCGAGGCCCTTCTGGAGCGTCCCCGGCGACAGCTGGCCTGGCGCGCCCGCCGTTCCTGAGGGCGACGTCCCACCCCGACCGGTGCCGTCCGGGCCTGAGGCCCACGACAGGCCGGCAGCAGCGGCTCGGACACCTCCGCCCCGGGAAGGGCCGCCCTGCTCTTTCCGGGCCCTTCCGGTGGGCTTGCAAACCGGGCCACTCCGTGAGCCGAAGCGGGGTTGGGGGAGGCCTCCCCGCAGGGCCGGCTGCGGGGCCGGGCGTCCCGGGCCGCCGAGGGTCACACGGGGTGGGGGTGCCGCTTTGAGAGGGAACAATTTGCAGAGACTGCCAAACCGGGAGCCGGCCAGGCTGGCCCTCCCCAAGGCGCCCCGAGCAGGCCGAGCTCGGCAGCAGCCCAGTTCCCCGCGGCCCGGCCCCCGCGCGGGCCGCAGCCCCCTAAACATGGCCGCCGAGGCCTCACCCCGCGGGCGCAGCCGCGACTCCGGCTGACGCGCCGGCGCCGTGTTGCATCAGCCCGAGCCCACGTGCTCGGCCCGCCCCCACGCCCACGGGTCCGGGCGCCGATTGGGCCACGTTGGGGCAGTGGCCTCCGCCTCAGCCAATGGGCGGCAGCCACAGAGGGTTCGCTGCGCAGAGCCCGGGCGCGGGCTGCCTATAAAAGGCTCCCGAGGCGGGGGCGCGCGCGCCCCAAGGAAGCGAACTGTCGTTGCTGAGGCTTTGACGGCCGCGACGTCTGGCCTCCCGGAGCGCAGCTGATCCCGCAGCGCAGCTGATCCCGCAGCGCAGCCGACATGGAGCCCGAGCCCGAGCCCGAGCCCGTCACGCTCCTCGTGAAGAGCCCCAACCAGCGCCACCGCGACTTGGAGCTGAGCGGCGACCGCAGCTGGAGCGTGGGCCGCCTCAAGGCTCATCTGAGCCGCGTCTACCCCGAGCGCCCGGTGAGAGCGCCCCCCGGCCCCGCCGCCAGCCCCCCAGCCTCGTCGCGGCCCCTGCCCTGCAGCCTCGCTCTTCGCCGGCCTTCCCCGGCCGCTGGGGCTTCCCGGGGCTGTGGTCAACCCCCTCCCTCGGCCCAGCCGCTGTCACTTCCTCATCCTCTGCCGTCGTCGCCCCGCCTTCCGCTGTCACCTCGCCTCCCGGGTCCCCACACCCCCAGGGCTGTCGCATTCCTGCCCCACCTCCCCGGACCCCTCCGCCGCCCCTAGATCGGGCTCCCAGCCTCAGCCGAGCCGCTGCAACAGCACTTTGACCTTGCGCGAGTCATTTCACCCTCCAAGCCTCAGTTTCCCCAAAACGGCGGGGCGGCTGGGTGTTGCGCATCGGGCCTGCACCCGGAGGACGGAACCGGGAGAGCGTGAAGGCCGGGGAGCGGGTCCCCTCCCGGCCGCCCGGCCTCCGCGCCCTGCAGGGGGGCGGCGGGGACGCTCCGGCGAAGGCTGCTCGGGAGGGGACGGGCGGAGGGCGCCTCCTGCAGTCGGGGCTCGGAGACTGGTCCCTCGATTCCGGAGGCCCCGCGGCCTTGTTTTGGTGACACCCCTGGCGGCATCACCCTGGCGCCGCCCTCTCTCCCCACCGCGTGATGGAGGCGGCGAGCCGGACCTGCCCGTGTTGACTTTGTGCTCGTGTTATGTAAGCGTCCGCGCTCGGCCCGCCCCTGGGGCCCCGGCCCGCAGGAGCGCATCGGGGCGGACGGGGCTGTGGGACTGGCCCTTCGTGTCTCAGGAGTCGCCGCCAGGTTTTCCTCCCGCACTGTCGGGAATGTGGATGTGAGTTTTCCTTCTGAGTTGTTCTTTGGAGGTTGGCTTGTTCTGTAAGCCTCCGTTCCGGAGCCTTCGCCTGGGCCCTGTTGGCGCCGACACCAAAGCTGTTTCCAAGAAGCCAGGTGGCCGTGTTGCCTGTTAGGTACACGAATCGGCGCAGCAGGTGTGTCTAGCTGCATCATTTGGTGAAGGGCGAGCTTTGCAGAGAGATGTCCGTGAGGGCTTCCTCGGGTGAGACCATCACTCCTGTTAGATCTGAAGACTCGAAGTTGTGATAAAAGGCCTGTCAGGTCTGTCCATTTGTGTTTGGAAACTCTGGCTGGGGTGCTCTCATCATTGGTTTCCTTAGGTGAGAAGCCTTACTTTATAATCATTGTTAGCTTCACGTTTGATTTTTTTTCAAATCAGCCATCTGGGTAAAGACACAGGGTGTCAGTTCAGGCCTTTAACAGGGAAGACAATTCAAGTCACAGGCATCTGTGGTCTTCCAGCCTTTCCTGGTATGAAGCTCTTTAGTATCATGCAGGACCCCACGTCTGCAACAGCGTTTTACAGATTCATCTACCTATAAAGGCAGTCAGTGAGAACAACGATGAGCACAGCAGCCAATGTAATTCTGTAGTTTGTTTTAGTTGCACAGTATCAGGAAATCCTGATTTGTGCAGGTAAATAGCCGCAGTTCTCGTTTGTTTCTGTTAAACTGCTTGCTTTATAATCTCAGGCTGCACGACAGGAGCACCTGTCCTCCAGCTTTTGCATAATTGGTGATTCTGGCAAGAGGGGGTTGACAAGTTGCTGGCCATCTCCAGTGTACTGACTTCAAGGCCATTATTTTTAAGTACAGTTTTTAAAGGAATTAAAAATAGATTTTAAAAGCGAGATTTGTATAAAAGTATGTGGAGTCCTGAGGTTTTCAATCACTGGGACGGAGAAGAGGGCTTGGAATCTTGACCCTTTAGCAGCAAGTGACTGTGCACAAGTCCGCTTCAGGCTTTCCCTCCTTAAAACAAGGACACGAAATCTCCCAGGGGGCTTGTGTGAAATGCCACTCACACGCCGTCTCCTCTGTAACTGCATTTCTATGTCGGAAAAGTCTCTTTGAGGCTTAAGTTTAGAATTGCTTCCTGTTATCTTGGGACAGTGCTGTGTGGCTTTGGTGAAGGCTGGCCTTGGGAGCACTTCGAGTTTTCTCTGAGACCAAACAAGGTTTTGAAGTTCGTTGCTATAGGAGCCCCAAATAAAATTTGTGTTTTTAGTGGCAGAAAGCAGTTTCTCTGAGAGTTAAGAGGTCAAGTAGTTTGCCGTAAGTTTTGTGGTCTGGAGATAATTTGCCATCCTAAATTTATTTGCCTTGTTAGAGATCAGTTTAAAGTTAGGCATTTTCTAAATAAAAGTTTTGTATGTGGGGCCTTTGAAAAAATGTTTTCCTGTGATGCTGGGAAAAAACACATATTCAGATCCTTTGTCTGAAACACTTTCTTCTGTGTTCGGGACCTCGGGCGGGTTCAATGCTGACCTGTGCTACTGTTTCTTTCCATAAGCGGCCGGAGGACCAGAGGTTAATTTATTCCGGGAAGCTCTTGTTGGATCACCAGTGTCTCAGGGACTTGCTCCCAAAGGTACATCACTTACATGTTAACTTCTGAATGTTTTTAAGCACTTACCAGGTTGAATTCAGGTTCTAAAGTCCCTCCTTATATTACCTTTAGCAGGAAAAACGGCATGTTTTGCATCTGGTCTGCAATGTGAAGAGTCCTGCCAAAATGCCAGAAACCAGCGCAAAGGTCTGTCTGCTTTCTCATGATTATAACAATGTGTCATTCAGAGTCCAAAGCTAGAAATAAAGGAAGTGGGATAAAACTCTTAAGAAAGAGATTCTGTAGCTTTTTATCGTGGAATATTTTGTTTCTTCCCCAGTGAGAATCAGGAATTAGAAACTGTTACCATGCAGGGGGAGTGCACTAGAGTTGTAGGAGACTGTCCCATTAGTGTTGTCGTGGAAAAGCAGAGCTCTGCGTTACACTACTTCTGGGCTATGAGTGGACTACAGTAGCTGCGTGTCCATCCCTGAACTAGCCTGGCGCTCTTGCATTTAGCACATCATAAGTTTCTTCTAAGGAAACATTAATTTCTGTAAAGAGTAAAAAAGTAAATATATTTCCTTTGGAAATTTTCATTGTGATTATTTACTTAGTTGGGTAGGAAAAAGCCATAGTCTTTATCAAATGATCTCCAAAGACTGACTTATGTTTGACAGCCAAAATCATTTATTTTTCATTTTACGGTGTTGATTTGAATATACACTATTAATTCTAATGTGATCCACTGTAAATTTGCATTACAACTGTATTTCCTGAAACATCTGTGCATAGCATAGGAAATTGTTTCCTTTAGATTACTGGCTGGGTTGTATTTATAAATCTTGTTGGTCAAATTTATTTTCTTGATTTAGTAAATTTAATACCACAAGATGTACACAGCCTTGTCAGGGAGTTTTCTCACCAGTGATAACTTCATTGGAAGATTTCAGTGAAACTATAGCGTAGTTACTCTAGGAAAAAATATGAATTTTTTTGGGTATCTATATATTGAAATTATGTTGAACAAATTTGAGAATATTTTTTATGTGACATTGTATCATTTGACTTTGTCAAGTTCAGAGGTTGGGGTGGGGAGCATAAGTCGTTTATAGAGAGAGAGTTTTTTCGCTTGCTTTCAGACAGTTGCATCAGACCCTTTGTTCTCACGTTCGTTTACGCTCTGTAGGTTGCGGAAGCCCCAGAGCAGCCTGCTGGCCTTAATCAGGGCCAGTATCCTGGGGATTCGCCAGGTGATGGTTTAAGGCCAAGGGAGCCTCTTCGGAACCTTTCTCCCTCTGGATGGGAGAACATCTCCAGGTGAGCGTTACGGTAAAGCACCAGCTTTATACAACGTGCATGTGCACCGTTTGCATCACTTTTAGAATAAGCTGTGTTTATACTATAGAACTGGAAAATGTACAAAATTTTGCTTTATAAGGGCTTCACTTTAATGATCGCTCACGTATTTAACTTTTCTTAGTACACAGCCTTTGAGGAACATATAAAACAGTGGAGCCCCGTGCATTGAAAGTGAAGGCCTTCCCCCTCCGACACGGGTGCGCGCTCTGCATTGTGCTGACCTCTCGGTGGGGAATTAGTGCTGCCGCAGAGAAAACAGCTGTTGTAAGCGTCGTGCAGCTGTTCTGCTGAGTGGCTTTGTGCTTTGTCCGTCATAACAATGGGTGACAAAGGTGAAGAGACTATTTAAGAAATGCTCTTCCAAGGCCTCTGTTGGCAGTGCTAGGAAAAAAGGCCATCTCTTTGGAGCAGTTAGAGCTTTTCTTCAGAGCAAAAACCAGAAGTAACTAAATGCTCTAACATTTGGATTTCTTAGCTCCTGGAACACCCTATTATGAAAGTTCCTACAGGAAAAAGTAAGTTATCCTACAAGTTGAAATTCTGTGACTCCCCAATTCCTCCGCCCCCCCCTTCCTAATAGTTTTTAATAATTGATTGTCGATAAAGTCAGGTGTTTGAAGAATGAGGAGTTTTTTTTCCTTATTGGAAATTTCAAAGATACACAAAAGTAGAGGGAAGTGTATAATGAATCTCCACATAACCATCACCCAGGCCCAACAATGATTAAAGCTTTGCCATGCTGCTTCCATCTATTCCCCCTTCCCTTTTTTTCCTGAAGTATTTAAAAGTAATTCCCAGACATCATGTCAGTTCACACCTACATGCTTGAGGATGCAACTGTAATATCTGCGGTACCACCAGCATCAGAGCCAACAAAAGCACTTTGTTATCCTCTTGTTTCCATGCACCGTAACTTTTTTAAATGATCAAAAACAGTATCCTGCCAAGACTTACTTGTGTTGGAATACCATTTTAGAAATTCTCTGGGTATGGAATTTGGTTGAAAGACTGTCAGCATATAAACTGGATAATTCGATTCATCATTGGATAGAAACACATAAAATGGCTTCCCTTGGGAATTGAGGCCCATGTCTGACTGTGTGAGTTTCACCACAGTAAAACTGGTTGATTTCATTCAACAAATACTTATTGAACAGCCAGTGCATATAACTTTGTTTCAGGGTATGAGTTGACCCACAGAGATGAGCACATAACCGACTCCCGATCTTTCTGCGATTCTATTAGTTTCAATTTTGTGAAGTGCTGCCAAAGGAGTTCATTGTGTAAGGCTCACAAAGCCCGAGATGACTCCTGCACGCCCTGCTGAGGCTGCGTCACGTGGTAGGAGACGCCCGAGTTTGGTGTCAAACAGGTCTCAAATCCAGCCCTGCTACTTACCAGCTCAGTGGCCTTGTGCAGATCCCTCGTCTTCTCTGAGCCGCCCTGGGCTCCCCTCTGTAACATGGCAGCGTGGATGAGAGCTCCCTGCCCGCAAGGTTGTTGGGGATCCGGTGAGATAACAGTTCAGCTGCCTGTACGGGGCACAGGTGGTCAGTAAGCATGCATGGGTGATGCCACACATAGCTCTATGAAGCTCCGATCTAGGGGCGAGGGAGAAATGGGTATTGGGTGGCGGGGGTGTTTTCCTGCAGGAAGTGTACAAATTGGCCCTATTGTGGAAAGCTTTGGGAGAAATGTGGCTTTTTAGAGCTGCTGTCTAAAGGATGAGCAGTGGGTTTAGACCTGCACTGGGACTGACGCAGCAAGTCAAAACTGGGGGTGGGGATCCACTTAGCCTGCAAAGGTTCAGCTTGTTTGTACGTCATAGCGATGAGGTGATGAGAACGGAGTGCTGGGCAAGGGCTCTAGCTTTCCCCGCGGATCTGGACCCTGGTGGCAGGGCTTTGTCAGTCAGTGCATCCTGTGCTGTGCTAGACGGGTGCATCACACAGTAATCTGCCTGTCACTGTCATGAAGCCCATTCTTCTCTCTTTGATATGAGTTCCTGATGGTAGTTTAAACTTAGTTTTTGTTTATTCATACTAAACCAACTCAAAATGAGCGTTTCTTTCAACTCTTTCCTAGGCCTGAAGCTGCCCAGCCGGCGTTCCAAGGCCTGGGGCCTGGTTTCTCGGGCCTCACAACCTACGGGTGGCTGCAGCTGTCGTGGCTCCAGCAGGTGTACGCGCGGCAGTACTACATGCAGTAGTGAGTACGGGCCCGGGGGAGCGCGCACGCGTCACCGCGCTCAGGGGGAGGGCCGAGCGCGTGCTCGTCAGCTTCTGCGGAGCCCGCTGTGTCTGGTCCTGCGGCTGGAGCCGAGGGTGAGCCGTAACTGCCGCCCTTGGACGTCGATGCGGGGGTGCCTGGGTCCGCTACACAGTTTGATGACTTTATTTAGAATCTGTTACCTTCTTTTCAATTGTGCTATCTTTAGACTTTTGTGAAGATTTTAGTTTGCTACTGCACCATACTTTTATGGTGGCCTTGATGTTTAATTCGAGATGAAATTTACCAGTTGGCCTCCCTTAGGAGCAGGAAAGGCATTTATAGGTTTGCCTGTTAGAAAAGAAGTGAAGAACTAAGTTAAAGAAAAATCAAGTTTGTACGTATTACAATTCTTCGTAGGAAAAGACCCCTGATGAGTAAGGTGAGGAGAAGCACGGTCTTCCTGGTGCTTTGCTCTCAACAGTATCTGCCTTGTCATTTTTCCTGTAGTTTAGCGGCCACTGCTGCTTCGGGGGCTTTTGTGCCCTCACCAAGTGCCCAGGAGATACCTGTGGTGTCTGCTCCTGCTCCAGCAGCTCCCATTCACAACCAGTTTCCAGCAGAAAACCAGCCGGCCAATCAGAATGCTGCTCCTCAAGTGGTGGTTAATCCTGGCGCCAATCAGAATTTGCGGATGAACGCCCAAGGCGGCCCTGTTGTGGAAGAAGATGATGAGCTCAACCGAGATTGGCTGGATTGGACCTATTCAGCAGCTACGTTTTCGGTTTTTCTCAGTATCCTCTACTTCTACTCCTCCCTGAGCAGATTCCTCATGGTCATGGGAGCCACCGTGGTTATGTACCTGTAAGCAGATGATTTCGCTTTCCTTTTTTTCCTTTCCTACAGATTACACTCGACGGTGACTCAGACCAAGGACAGATTTTGCTCTTTTTTGGAGCAGTCTCGGTCATTTTCTAAGGAGGTGTATTTAAATAGTATGTCATTCTGGCATTTTTGATTCAAGGAGTGGATGGCATGGTTGTGCATTGGTAGGAACATGATTAATTGTTACTACAAGAACATTCTCGTCTTTTCCTCTGGATAAGGCATCTGCCAGGCTTATGAACCCCAAGAATACAGCCATATTTAGGCATGGAAAGGAAAATTGTATTTGTTTTCCTAAGAATAAGAATGTATTTATCAGGCTACGGCCACCTTCCAGGATAAACGTCAGGCACTGACTGTCAGCATCGCCAAGGAACCTTTACAGATCTGACATTTGGCTTTATCCATGTCTGAGAGTAATGGTTCTCAGCTGAGATGATTGTGCAACCCTCCACACAATGCTGCCGGCCCCCCCCCCCGCCCCCCCCAGTCTGCCCCCAGGATGTTTGCCGATGTTTAGAGACATTGTCAACTGTCACAACTAGGGAGGGAGTCCTACTGGCATCTAGTTGTTAGAGGCCAGGGTTGCTGCTAAACGTCCTGCCATGCACATACAGTCCCCATGGTGAATATCCAGCCCAGGACAGCAGCAGTGCCAAAGTTGAGTGAGAAACCCTGGCCTAGCCTGATAGGCCCTTGTCTGTGGTTAAAACTGACAGGAGAAATTGTTCCTCTGTAATAAAAATGGATTTTTATTTTCATTTTTAAAAACCTTAGAGCACAACCAGAAGGACCTACAACTAGAATATACACCTATTTACTGGGGGGCTTTGGGGAGAAGAGGAAGGAAAAAAAAGATTGGCAACAGGTGTTAGCTCAGGTGCCGATGTTTAAAAAAAAAATCTTAGAGAAATATTTAGAATAAGATAACAAATACCTATCCAGTATTAATGGTTAATATTTTGTCGTATTTGCTTGAAGACTAGGAGTTTATTGGGTTTTCCAATAAAACTTTCAGTCAATTCTTTAAATTCTATAGTCTCTAGAATCATATATTTAGGTGACCAAATCTAGGTCTTCTTATTATGTTATTACATATCTTATAGCTCTGTGTGTGTAGTTTTTTCCCGCCCCTCTTCAGGCATTCAAGTTTAAGGTTTAGTTCAGATGAACAAGCATTTATTGAGCACATGCTATGCCAGGTGCTGTTATTCTGCTGGGTGTACAGTGATGGGTAAAACATTGTCCCCATAGTGACCTTCAAGAACCTGACAGGCCAGTGTGGAAGTCGGGGAGATGCTGTGAGGGACTGTCTGCAGGTGGCCTTGCTGTGGGCTTCTGATCAGGATGCTGCTCTGAGTAGAGGAGTTGAGCGAGTGGGACCTTCTCTAATCTAGACGACCCTTGAATACTGAGTAAATCTCTCTGCGATGTCAGCTAAGATGGGGTTTTATGTGCTTCCCTTGAAGGCATCACGTTGGATGGTTTCCGTTTAGACAGAGGCCGGTTCAGAACTTCCCGAATGGTGGGCCTCCTTACGACGCTGTGAATCAGGACCCCAACAATAACTTACAGGTATGGCGCTTTCGATGGAGCCCAGCGAGCTGTGAAATGCCTGGTTTCAAATCCTTAACCTTTAGTTATCCAACCTCGTAGATACCTATATATCCAGCCATTTTATTAGGCTAAGTATTGGGAGATTTTTCCAAATTTATTCTTAGAGCAGTAGCTATTTTTAAAACATTGTGCCGTAAGATCCATCAGGTATTTTTGTCCTCTGGCTGTTTGCATTTTAGCGTATATAAATAGTGTTTTTTTAAAGCTCACTACTTTGAGTGTTCCTTGGCCTGTAACAATGTGTTACGCCTTGGAGACTGCTAATGGGTAGTTATTCTAATGACGGATTACCAACATAAGCATGTCTCACTGACAGATTTGAAATGTTCCTGGAAATTAACACATAGAAATAGAATTTTTATAAGGCAGTTTAATGCATAATCCTAAAGGTTATTCTTTATAATATAAAGTGTCATCCTAGTGTCTGTTTTTAGAACCCTAGGTTTCCATTTTTAATTTTTTTAACTCAGAACACTGCCAAAATTAGAAGAATATCCACATTTAATGAAGTGATTAATTTCATCACTAGTTTAATAATAGTTGAAAATCTAGTTATTTCATTTGTTCTGATACTTGCTGTCTGAATAGTCAAAACTGTGAGACTGTCACAGCACCATTGTGTTAAAGAGGCCTGAGAAAGCTCCATCCAGCCTGGGACATCATTCCTGGGGGGTCTGCCTGCCTGGCTGCTTTGCGTGTGGGGCAAGGGGCCAGCGCTTTACTCTGCCCTTTTCTAACATTCTTTAGTGTTTGTCACGGTCCTAATTGTTTTCTCATTGTGTCAATAACTGTAGGAAGGCCCTGACCCTGAAATCGAAGATCCCAGCCACGGTCCTCCAGACAGGGATGCTCTGGATGGCGAGCAGACCAGCCCTTCGTTTATGAGCACAGCCTGGCTTGTTTTCAAGACTTTCTTTGCCTCTCTTCTTCCAGAAGGGCCCCCAGCCATAGCAAACTGATGGTGTTTGCTCCCTGGCTGCTAGAGGCTTTGATAAGCGTGGACTGGATCGTCTGACTCCAGCTAGGTTTCCTCACCCGGACATGGCAATGGCACCAAATTAGTAAAAGAGCCAACACGGAGGATGCTGTGCTTTTGTGATGAAGCAAAAGCAGAAAGTAAGACATGAAGCCGTGATACAAACTGATGAACAAAAAAATGCCCGAGGCTTCTCATGTCTTTATTCTGAAGAGCTTTAATATATACTGTAGTTTCATAGACGTTGTAAGTAGAAGGCATTAGTGTCGCATGTTATGCCTGAGGAACTTTTCCAGATGTGTGTCTGCATGTGTGTTTGTACATAGATGTCATAGATGCAGAAATGGTTCTGCTGGTTTGATTTGATTCCTGTTGGAATGTTTAAATTACACTAAGTGTACTACTTTACATAATCAATGAAATTGCTAGACATGTTTTAGCAGGACTTTTCTAGGAAAGACTTATGTATAATTGCTTTTTAAAATGCAGTGCTTTACTGTAAACCAAGGGGCACTTTGCACAGGTGGACACCTTTGCTGGGTTTTCTGTTCAATAAAATTTTGCCATGAATGACCCTGGCAGAGACTCGTGTCATCTTAGCAGTTTGCTCTGTGTGCATTGCCGCTGGACGGTCAACAGTTGAGCTGCCGGCTTTGGAGTAAGCTGAATGTTTTGCTTCTTCTATGAAAGGACTGCACAAATGAAGAATGATAAGGTAAGTCCATGAAAGTTTTAATTTGCTAAGAATATCCCTCTGTTTCCCCCATTTCCTGATTTAAGCGTTATGGGCCTGTGTAGTAGGAACCATCAAAGTTAAATTCCTTCCATGGAAAGTGCTTTCCTCCTCGGCGATTCGGCAGTAGTTTTAGTTGCTCAAATGTCATGGTTTTGTAAGCTGAGCTTGCTTTTGTGATTTCAGTCCTTTAAGTATGAATTTGGAGACTAATCTTAAAAGCAAAGTTCTGTGTATTTTTCACATGAAGAATGTTACAGGGAGAGTGCTAAAGGCCTGGGGGTGTTGTTTTTGGCAAAGTAAATCAGCTTCTTGCATCATGGTTGTGATTATTTATATTAATCATTATTGGAAACATCAGTTACATCAGATGAACATTCACTGGACAATTCATAGCAAGGTGCTGGAGAGATCCAAAGGTATTTTATGTATGGTTGTGCTTTAAAAAGCCAACTAGGATAATTACGTAAGGAGTTAAATGGCATAAAATTTCAAATAAACATCTCCAGAGCAAAGGAACTATCAGAAGGCAGTGGTTGTTGATGACTCATGAAGGCGACGTTTGCTTGAAGGAAGAAATGCCTCGAGACCGGAGGCTTTACAAGTGAGGCAGGGGGTCCGAAGGGATGGAAGGAGACAAGAGCTGGAGAGAAAAGTCACACAGCCAGGGCCAAGTGCCAAGACGAGACCTGCCCCCTCCGGCACGCAGCTGGACTCTGGGCACCATGGCAATTTATGCGAGTGACTCTGAGAGTTCATACTGCTGGGGGCCGGCCTGGTGGCGCAGTGGTTTAAGTGCGCACCTTCCGCTTCTCGGCGGCCCGGGGTTCGCCGGTTCGGATCCTGGGTGCAGACATGGCACCGCTTGGCAAGCGCCATGCTGTGGCAGGCATCCCACATATAAAGTAGAGGAAGATGGGCACAGATGTTAGCTCAGGGCCAGGCTTCCTCAGCAAAAAGAGGAGGATTGGCAGTGGTTAGCTCAGGGCTAATCTTCCTCAAAAAAAAAAAAGTTCATACTGGGACCTTCTTAGTCTTGAGTGGAAAAGCCCTACTGCTTTTCAGAGGAAGGGACATCACCATTTGGCGAGGGACTTGGAGCCCCAGGCAGCTGGCAATGCCCATCTCCTGTTCCTACAGGAATGGGGCCGCTGTCTCTGTAGAGTCAGGTAGTGATGATTCAACTCCAGATTCCATGGGCCCGAAATAGCCCCATGAAGATGCTCCTGAGGACAGCTGACGAGGATGCAGATTGGCCCAAGCCCCACTAGGACAAAGGGGGCAGCTTCAGATAACAGGTAAGGCTTAAGAGGACTGACAGGGCCGGCCCAGTGGCGCAGCAGTTAAGTGCACACGTTCCGCTTCGGGGGCCTAGGGTTCACCGGTTCGGATCCCAGGTGCAGACATGGCACTGCTTGGCAAGCCATGCTGTGGTAGGCATCCACATATAAAGTAGAGGAAGATGGGCACGAATGTTAGCTTAGGGCCAGTCTTCCTCAGCAAAAAAAAAAAAAAAAAAGGATTGGCAGCAGATATTAGTTGAGGGCTAATCTCCCTCAAAAAGAAAAAAAGACTGACAAGTGGGGGAATTGGCAGAAATGTCAGTATGTCCACAACAGTTACTAAATATGGTAACGTAAAGTGCTGCATACCTCTATAACATTCAGGAAATTATTGGGCTGCATCTCCATTAAGTAGCAATTAAATAGCTAAAAACAAAAAACTCCCGAAATTTCGGCTCAGGCCGTAGCAGCTTTTTAAGCTTGCATTTTCCGAGGTGTATTTTTTGAAGCCTAGTTCTATAGAAGAAATGCTCCAAAAAATGAGTTCACGGTCAAGTAAATTTGGAAACCTCAGGTTGATCCAAATTGTTAGGTTTCTTCACTGCGGGACTCGTGGGGCCTTTAAGTTGCTGCTGTGCATGAAGCGGGGCACGTGGTCTGCAGCCTCTCCCTCCCTGTGAGCGTGCCCAGGACTGTGCTGAGTTTTGGGAAATGTGGTTAATGTTAGTATCTCGTCTGGCGTTCTAGGTAGCACACAGATAGTTGGTTAGAAGTGGCATTTTGCATAATAAACCGTGGAGATCAATATTCTCTATATAGCCGGGAGGGAGAGGCCGGGCCTTCCCTGTGCACAGTCTCGCTGACAAGGGGCAGGTTCCGGGGCTGCTCTGCCAGCAGCTCCTCTACTGTTTCTATGGAAGTTGACCCTATGCCTGAAGACACTGGCCTCCCCTGAGCTAAGTTACCTCGAAAGACACTGCTGGTTCTCCTCAGGACGGACCCCCGCCCTCTCCTTCTAGACCTATGACTAGACTCGAGTCCCAGCGGCCCTCAAAGGGAGAGGTACGGAGGGCGATCCGTGAGGACGGGCATCGTGAGGCCGGTGTGGTTTTTCCAGTTTATACAGACAGAAGTCTGGGGGCATGTGTGGCAGTGGATGTTAAGGGTGTGGGGTAAGTGTGGAGAACATAAAGTCGGATCAGGCTGAGTTTATTCATATGGGCCCTAAGCAGAGCTTCTGGGTTTACTGTCTTAGTGCGAGAAGTTAGAAAGGGCTCTCACAGTTTGCTTGGCTGAAATGCAGACTAAAAGGTGGCCTACGCTAAATGAAGTTGAAATGGCAGAACTGCCCGGGTATCCTGCAGAGGACGATAGTCAAAGGCGTAGGGACGCTGGAAGGTGAGAGTGGATTTATCCTGTAAGACCTGCTCACCCAACCTGGCAGTGTCCAGAGGACATGAGTTTGACCCTGACCGTGAGAACCAAATTTGTGAGGGGAGCCCAGCGTCACTGGAGAGCTCTGGGTCGGTCACTCATCTCTGTAGGTCAGAAATTACCATGGGAAGTGGTGCCACTGAACTGACACCCCAAGTAAAAAGGGGATCACTGGGTCTCGGGGTGGCAGGGCCCAAGGGGCAGCACTTAATTGCCAAAGACCAGGTGGCTCTGGTCACCGTAGTGGACAGCAGAGTCCAGGCAGGAATGAGGATGGTTTGACTAGCAGAGACCTCTGGTGTTGGCTAGTTGTTCCTGGAATCTCCTGCAAAGAAAGAAATGGGCGGTCTATCAAATTCTTCCTTGCTCTGTATGAGCAGAGGAGTCCTAGGTCAAATGAACAGAAGTCTCAGTTGCATCACCAAAACAGAGAATTCTGGCTCCCCAAGCAATTCCCGGAAGAGCCAGTTTACAGACCTGGAATCCCTTGGCTGGAGCAGGGCTGGGTGCGCTAGAGGAAGGGCCTTGCAGCACTGCGGAAAAGTTACGCTGTCAGTACTCCTCCCAGCCTCCCCCAAAGGAACTGCGGCTTTTTACCAGGGGGACTGTGCGCTGGGAAAGAGGAAATAATCGGACTTTGGGGGGATTACTGGAGACTGGCTCTAGATTGACACTAATTCTAGGAGACCCAAAACACGACTGTGGCCCGCCAGTCAGCGTAGAAGCTTCCGGAGGTCAGGTGCCCAATGTAGTTTCAGCTCAGGTCCCTCTCACAGTGGATCCAGTGGGCCCTCGAACCCTTCCTGTGGTTCGTCTCCAGTTCCAGAATGTATAAGTGGAATAGACACACTCAGCAACTGGCAGAATCCCCACTGTGGCTCCCTCACCTGTGGAGTAAGGGCTAATTTGGGAGGAAAAGCCAAGTGGAAGCTCCTAAAACTGTCTCTAACTAGGAGAATAGTAAACGAAAGCAATCCGCATCCCTGGAGGGACAGCAGGGACCCGTGCCACCATGAAGGACTTGAAGCATGCAGGGGTGGCGGTGCCCACGTCTCCATTCAGCTCCGTGTGGCCTGTGCAGATGACAGATGCATCTCAGACAATGACAGTGGATTTTCATAAACTTAACCAGGTGGTGACTCCAATTCCAGCTGCTGTTTTAGACACGGTTTCACTGCTTGAACAAATTAATACATTCCCTGGCACCTAATAAGCAGCAGGCGATCTGGCAAATGCTTTTCTTGATAACCTATCGGTAAAGACCACCAGAAGCTGTTTGCCTTCAGCTGGCAAGGCCAGCAACACGCCTTCACTCTCTGACCTCAGGGTGTCCCATCTCTCCAGCCTATGTCGTCATAATCTGGTCTGGAGGGACCTCGATCCCCTTTCCCTTCCCTGAGATATCACACTGATCAATTACATTGATGATATCATGCTGATTTTATCTAGTGAGCAAGAAGTAGTAACTACTCTAGATATATTAGTAAGATATTTGCATGTCAGAGAGTGCGAAACAAATCCAGCAAAAATTCAGGGGCCTTCCACCTCAGTGAAATTTCTAGAGGTGCACTGGTTTGGGGCATGTCAAGATATCCATCCACCCAACCATCCATCCATCCACCATCCATCCATCCACCCACCCATCCATCCACCCAACCATCCATCCACCCACCATCCATCCACCAACCATCCATCCACCAACCATCCACCCAACCATCCATCCATCCACCCACCATCCATCCACCAACCATCCATCCACCAACCATCCACCCAACCATCCATCCATCCACCCACCATCCATCCACCAACCATCCATCCATCCACCAACCATCCACCCAACCATCCATCCATCCATCAACCATCCATCCACCCACCATCCATCCACCCACCCATCCATCCACCCAACCATCCATCCAGCCACCATCCATCCACCAACCATCCACCCAACCATCCATCCATCCATCAACCATCCATCCATCCACCATCCATCCACCCAACCATCCATCCATCCACCCACCATCCATCCACCAACCATCCATCCATCCACCATCCATCCATCCACCCGTCCATCCAATCAAGTTCTGAGGCAAAGGAGAAGTTCTTGCATCTGGCCTCTCCTATGACCAAGAAAGAAGCACAACACCCAGTGGGCCTCCTTGGACCATGGAGGCAATGTACTCCTCACTTGGTGTGTTACTCTGGCCCGTTTGCCGAGTGACCTGAAGAGCCCCCGGTTTTGAGTGGGGCCCAGAACCAGAGAAGGCTCTGCAACAACAGGTCCTGGCTGCTGTGCGAGCCGCTCTGACACTGGGACACACAATCCACTAGATCCGACGGTGCCTGACGTGGCCAACAGGGATGCTGTCTGGGGCCTTTGTCAGGCCCCCGTGGGTGAACTGCAGTGTGGACCTTCAGGAGTTTGAAGGAAGGCCCCGCTATCATCCACAGATCACTACTCTCCTTCTGAGAAACAGCTCTGGGCCTGCTACTGGGCCTTAGTAGAGACTGAATGCCTGACCATGGGCCACCAAGTTACCATGTGACCTCAGCTGCCCGTCATGAGCTGGGTTTCATCTCTCCCACTGAGTCATAAGTGGGCATTGCAGAGCAGCATTCCATCGTCAAATGGATACAGTACACACAACCAGGCCTGAGCAGGCCCCGAGGCACAAGTAAGTTACGTGAAGAAGTGGCCCAGATGCCCGTGGTCCCCACCCCTCCTACCCTGTCTTCTCTCTCGCGGCCTGCACCTGTGGGCTCGTGGGGAGTTCCCTACAATCGGTTGACAGAGGAAGACAAGACTTGGGCCTGGCTGGCAGACGGTTCTGCACGACGTGCAGGCGCCCCCGAGGGTGGAGCGGCAGCACTCTGCCCCTCTCCGGGACATCCCTGGAGGACAGCGGTGAAGGGACATCCTCCCCGGGGGCAGAACTTTGGGCAGGGCGTTTGGCTGTTCATTTTTCCAGGAAGGAGAAATGGCCACATGTATGACGGTACACTGACTCATGGGCTGCGGCCGGTGGCTGAGCTGGACGGTCAGCGACGTGGAAGAATATGACTGGAAACTTGGTGGCAAAGAGGTCTGGGGAAGGAGTGTATAGACTGACCTCTCTGAATAGGCAAAGAACGTGAAGATATTTGTGTCCCATGTGACTGCTCACCAAAGGGCGACCTGAGTGAGGAGGATTTTAATACTCAAGTGGATGGGGCGACCCAGCCTGTGGCTACCAGTCAGCCTCCTTGCTCAGCCACCCATCATTGCCCAGCGGGCTCATGAACTAAGTGGACATGGGGACAGGCATGGAGGTTCTATCTGGGCTCAGCAACATGGATTTCCATTCACCAAGGCCAACCTGGCTATGGCCACCACCGAGTGCCCAATCTGCTGGCAGCAGAGACCAACACTGAGCTCCTGATACGGCACCATGCCCCGGGACGACCAGCCAGCTCCCTGTGGCAGGTTGATTACACTGGGCCACTTCCATCACAGAAGGGGCAGTGCTTCCTTCTTACTGGAATGGACACTTACTCTGGATACAGATTTGCCTTCCCTGCATGCAGTGCTTCTGCCCAAACTACCACCCACGGACTTACAGAATGCCTCATCCACCGTCATGGTACTGCACACGGCGTTGCTTCTGATCAAGGGACTCACTTCACAGCAGAAGAAGAGCCACAGTGGCCAGGCCCATGTGCCTCTCTGGTCTTATCACGCTCCGGTTGTACTGGATTGAATAGTGTCCCCCCAAATTCATGTCCTCTGGAACCTGTCGACGTGACCTTATTTGGAAATAGGGCGTTTGCAGACGTAATCAAGTTAAGATGAAGTTGTACTGAATGGCCTGATCAGAAGAGGGAAATTTGGACCCACACGCAGAGGGAAGGCCACCACGTGAAGGCAGAGGCAGAGACTGAGTTTATGCTGCCACAGCCAAGGACGCCAAGGACGGCCAGCACCCATGGAAGGCAGAACGGCAAGACAGGGGTCTTCCCTGGAGCCTTCAGATGGGGTAGGACCTCGCCACGCCCTGGTTTCAGACTCCTGGCCTTCAGACCTGTGAGAAGGTACATTTCTGTGGTTTTAAACCACCTGGTTTGCGACAGTTTGTCACAGCTGCCCAAAGAAACTAATAGACTCCTTATCCTGAAGCCTGATGGAACGGTAGAATGGCCTTTTGAAGACCTAGTCATGGCGCCAGCCAAGTGGCAGTACCTTGCAGAGCTGGGCCACTGTCCTCTAGGAGTCCATGGATGCTGTAAATCGATGCGCAGCGTATGGTGCTCTTTCCCCAGAAGCAGGGCCCTCGGTGCCAGGGCTCGCGGGGTGGAATGGGAGCGGCAGCGCTCACTGGTCCCCTAGTGAGGCGCTAGCAACATTTCCCCTTCTCTTCCCTGAAGCCCTGTGCTCTGCTGGTCTGGAGGTCTTCGTTCCTAAGGGGGTACATTAGTTTCCTAAGACTGCTAAGACGTTCCAGAAATGGCGTGCCTTAAAACAATGGAAATTTATTTTCTCCCTAGAAAATTCTGGAGGCTAGACATCTGAACTCGCGGTGGTAGCAGGGTTGCTTCCTTCCTGCGGCTCTAAGGAAGAATCTGCTCCCTGCCTTGCTCCTGGCTTCTGGTGTTGCCAGCAATCCTTGACCTTCCTTGACTTATCATCTTCCCATGGCCTTTGTCCCTCTATCTCTGTGTCTCTGTGTCTTCACATGATGTCAGGTGTTGGATTGACATCTGCAAAGACCCCATTTCCAAATAAGGTCATATTGTGAGGTTCTGGATGGACTTGATTTAGGGGAGGCACAATTCAATCACAGCTGGAAGAAATGCTTCCCCCGTATGTTATGCATATGTTTGCATGTTCATACACAAATCTGGGTATTACATATAGATATATAATACATATAAAGCAAATATTTTTGTTTTCTTACCTCCTTTTAACATAAGACGAATTAAGACAGTTAGCTTGACATCACAGGGTTTAAGTGACAGGACATCGAGGAGAAGAGTGACTGTCCCCCGAGGACTTGGAACAGCCTGCGCGTCTTTGCTTACATGCGGGAGAGTTGCATCATATTGGATGGAACGCTGACTTTGTTATTGCCTTTGTGGGAGATTAGCTGTGGTTTAAGAACATGGGCACGGGCCCCAGGCTGACAAAGGGTGAGCTGTGATGGTTTTGTGTGTTTCCTTGGCCAGGCTGAGTCGTTCAATCAGACGCTAATCTAGGTGTTGCTGTGCAGGTACCCTGCAGACATGATTAACGTCTGTGACCAGACTTTAAGGGAAGGAGATTATCCTCGACACTCTGAGCGGGCCTCACCCAGTTAGCTGGGAGGTCTGAGAAATGACACTGAGGGTGCCCTGAGGAAGAAGTGGGTAAGCCCGTGGACCACAGCCTCGGCTCCTCCTCAAGCTTGCAGCCCGCCGGCCTGCCCACGACTTCTGACTTGCCCAGCCCGCCTTGACTATCGAGTAAGCCCGCTCCTTGAAATAAATAAACAACCAAACAGACGACGAATCTCCTGTTGGTTCTATTTCTCTGGTAGAACGCTGACTGATAAAGGGTCCCAGCCCCAGAGGTTAGGGGGTCCAGCTCCTTAGCCTGGGGTGGTGTATTGGCTAATGGGGGGGTTGCTCCGAGGAGGCTGTGTCACTTTCAGAATGGGTGCCCCTCTGTCTCAGCCTGAGACCACAGGCATGTGGGGGTGGCTCCAGGGAAGGAGCAAGGCTTGGGGTGGGCCTCCTAAGGAAGGTTTCTGTTCCTGGAGTGGGCTGGAGGCTGGTGGGAAGAGGCAGGCCTCCACTGGAAGGATGAGGCTGGAAGTGGTGGGTTGTAAATGGTGTGGGGACCTGCGGAGTGGGTGGGTGGCTGTCTCTGATTTGGTGACGTCCAAGAGTAGCTTTGCCCACAGCGGTGCCCAGTGGCCCAGTGGCCGTCAGCCTCTCTGATGCCCATTGTCTTCGTGCAGACGGAGTATACAGATTGTGGACGGAGATTGTGGTTCTGTCCACACAGCGGGCTGAGGCACACATGGACAGGCACATGTACCATACGGTCAACACGCAATTGTGTACTGAGGACCTACCTGGTGCCAGGTATTCCCTGCCCTCATGGAGCTTACATCCTGGTGGGATGACAGAGACTACACCAGGAAAGAAGAGGACATCAAATGACAACAAGCTTAGTCAGGAGAGAGAATAAAGAGATGGGGACATTTCAGATGGCAGGGGGTTTGGGAGGAGGGCGAGGGAATAGACAGTGGTCAGGGAGCCTGAATGATGAGCTGGAGAAACCCCAGCAAAGATTTGGGGAAGAGCCTTCCAAATGGCAAGAACTGGAAGTGCAAAGGCCCTGAGGTAGGAAGAAGTGGGCATATTGGAACGTGGCCTGTGGCTGAGGCTGAGGGAAGGGTGTGGTGGGAGATGAGATCCAGAGGTGGGTGGAGCCAGTAGGGCCTTGCAGGCCATAGGAAGGAGTGTGGGAATTAGTGAAAGTGGGATGAGAGCCGTTGAAGCCTGAGGGAGGACAGGATGGGAGGGCACAGTGTGGTCTGAAGGCTTGTACTTCGAGGAGCTGGAGTTTTATGAAGGAAGAGGGGGAGAAATGATTCACGTACAGGCTGCAGACAGAGGGCCTCCACCGAGAGCCTGCAGGGGAACGAGCAAATCCAGCGTCAGAGCCAGCAGGTGAGGGGTCGCGGGGACTGCTGATGACAGAGGGCAGGCGGGGAGGACTTGGGGTCAGGGAGGGCTGCAGGGAGCCGTGGGAGGGTAAGGGTAGCAGTGTCAGCTGACGAGGGAGATGCCAGCTGCCTGGAGGGGGTGCAGGAGGCAAACAGGGACAGGAGCCAACGGGCACAGGGGTGGTCTGCTCTCATGACAACCTTCGGCTGGGGTTGACCTGAAGGGGAGGTGGTCGGTAGGGGTGAGGCCAGAGGGGCTGTCCCAAGGAAGGGCAGAGGGAGTGGGGGCAAGAGAGCTGGTTTGAGCCCCAGCCGAGGACCCCTGGGGAAGTTGCATCTCGGCGCTGAGCTCCTGCTCTCTGTCTGTCACATAGACCCCTGGGACATGTAAAGGCTGCTCTGCCCCCCACCCAGAGCCTCCCAACTGGCACATGGGACCCAGACGGAAGGCAGAATGAATCTAGATGGTCCCTGGCAGAAGCCTTTAATAAGCATGTTATTTTAAAATATTTTCAATAAGTGGGGATATAAAGTTCCCTCTTAAAGTACATTTGAGTCAAAAAGGGAGTCAGTTTAAAGGTTAAGTAAATAGCATTCTAAAGCATATGCAGAGCAGACAGAAATCGTCACAGTAGCTCTCAAGTGATCGACATTCCGGAAACACTAAAGACCAAAAGCTTTGTGAACATTTAGCCCACAAAAATGTTAAAAAAAAAAAAAAAAAAAGACGTGAATGTCAGCACGTTTGTTTGTGTGTATCCAGGGCGGGTCCTCTGAGGACACAAGCGTGCGTGTGGGCGTGTGGGTCCCACAGGTAGGTGCTGCTGGGGATGGTGTGTATTAGGCTGCGTGCAGGGGCCCGAGTGTGCACGTGGGTGTGCACAGCTGTGCACACAGGTCATCCGCAAGTGCAGGTGTTCTGCTGTATCTGGGCGGGTGTGTGGGGGTGAGTGCATCAGGTTTGTGCCATCCTGAGTGACCACGGTCAACAGGCACAGGAGGATGTCGTGCTCCCCAGCCCGCAGCCCTGCCCACTGGGATTGGGCTGGGTGGGAAGCCTGGGGCTGGCTCCCCACCAGCCACCAGGGGGCAGCAGATGGCTACGCGCCCGTGGCTCCTCCCCAACCCCATCAAGACTGGGCTTCTCCAGGCCCCTCCACTTCCTCAGGCAGGGTCCACCCCGAGCCTGGCCCTCTGAAGTCGCTCTCTCACCCGTCCCCACTGCCCCTGACCCCCCAGGCCTTGGCTAGAGCAGCCAGTCCTGGCTGTTGTTACAGGGGGTGCTGCAACGTACAAGCAACCCTGGGGGGCCTCATGGGGTCCTGGGGAAATGGAGCCAACTGGCCCGGGTCCCTGAAGGGCTGGCACCTGGACCTCCGGGAGCATGGCCGGCTTGGCCTCTCGGGCCTCCCACAGTCGGCTCTGTCGCTCGTCCCTGGTCTCTTTCAGGGGTGCTCCGTGGCTCTGTCCCCCAACTCTCAGCCCTCCGCCTGCTCAGAGCACTGCTCTACCCCTGGGCTCCTCCCTGGCTTGTGGGGAGGGAGCCCCTCTGAGACTCCAGGGTGGGCATCAGAGCGGCCGCTGTCCCCACATCCCCGTGTCTGCACCTGCACTAACGGGGATTGGTGCCCCAAGGCCAGCCTGGCGGCAGCAGCAATAATTAACAACAATCCTGTTCTCTTCACATTCCTTCTGTCCACAGACACTTACGGAAGTCCTACTGTGTGCGGGCACTGTTCCAGGAACTCACCTTCTACTGATGGTGGCCCCCTCCGCCGCCGTGATAAGATAGCTGACTGTGGGCCAGGCCTGAGCTAAACAATGCTCGTCTCATTCGCACAGCGACCCTAGGACAGGGTACAGCTCAGCCCACTTCATGGTTGAAGAAACTGAGGCTCCGAGAGGTTAAGTGGCTTACCCAAGCCGCACAGCCTGTGAGCAGCTGGAGCTGGGAGCCACACGGAGCGTGCTCTCATTCAGTGGTCCCATTCTTTCTTTAGAGACCCCCAGAAACAGCGGCCTACTCTTTGCCTGTGACTGAATGTGAAGGAGCCAGGCAGTCCCCTGGGTGTCACAGGTGACATCATCTCCGCCATCGTCCCCCACCTCCACCCCAGGTGACCTGGTTAACAGTTTAGTGTATGTCCTTCCCCGTAATCCTACACAGACCCACATCCACGTAATCAAGCCCGGGGCTGTCGTCACCATCCGCTTTATAGACGTGGGGTTGTATAACGTGCTTTTATCCCACAATGACACTGTGGTAAGCTGAATAATGCCCTTCCCTCTCCCCTAAAGACATCCCCGTCCTCGTCCCTGGAACCTGTGAATACTATTTTATATGACCAAAAAAAAAGCATTTTGCCAATGTGATTAAGTGAAAGATTTGCAACAAGCTTATCCTGGGTGAGTTGGGTGGGTCCTAAATGCAGTCACAAGTGTCCCCATGAGAGAGAAGCAGGGGGAGATCGACACATAGACAGGAGAGGAGAAGGCGATGTGAGCACAGAGGCACACGTGCAGTGACGTGGCCACAAGCCAAGGAGTTCCGGCAGCCTCCAGAAACTGGAAGAGACGGGGAGCAGATTCAGCCCCGAGCCTCTGCAGGGAGCGCAGCCGTGTGGACGACCTGACTGCAGCCGGTCCTACTGGTTTCAGACTCCTGGCCTCCAGAAGGTGCGAGAATAAACTTCTGTTGTTGGAAGCCACCAATGTAGTGGAAATTTGTTACAGTAGCCACAGGAACCTGATAGAGGCACCAACTGACAGGGAAGAACATATTAGCAAGTAATAAGATACAATAATTTTTAAACAGGATACAGAACAGCATGTGTAGCACGAACCAATTTTTGTAAAAGATGTGTGTGTGCACAGAAAAATATTGGGGAGAAAAAAGATCCATATATGCTCATTACCCAGCAAGTCTTCTTTCTGGCAATTTATCCTAAGGAAATAATTAAGGCTGTGCGCAAGGGCGGACGTACAAAGATATTCCACACAGGGCTATTCACAACGGCAAATGGTTGGAAGCAATCTAGATTTCAACTGTGGGGTTCAGTTCAATAAATAATCCTTCAGTCACTGAATAGAACCCTATACAAATTTTTAAACAAAGATCTTGTATAAAAAGTACTTATTTCTATGGAGGGATTGTCACAGTCTGGTAAGTAAAAAGGCACTTATGAAAGAATTTGTATAGTGTGATCTCATCTAAAAATAAATCATCATCATCATCAAGGTGCCAGGAAAAGTGTTTGAAGGGACAAGGTGTAAACAGCCCTTATCACTAGACAGGTGGGTAGGATCACTGGTGTAGTCATTTTTTTCTTTACTTTGCTTTTCTGAATTTTTTTCTATAATGAGCATGAACTCTATTTGTAATAAAGAAAAAGTATAATTAAAAACTTTTACAGGGAGGGGCCGGCCCTGTGGTGTAGTGGTTAAGTTCTTATGTTCTGCTTCCGTGGCCCAGGGTTCACCAGTTCAGATCCCAGGTGTGGACCTATGCACTGCTTGTCAAGCCATGCCGTAGCAGGTGTCCCACATATAAAGTAGAGGAAGATGGGCACAGATATTAGCTCAGGTCCAGTCTTCCTCAGCAAAAAAAAACAAAACAAAAAGAGGATTGGCAGCAGATGTCAGCTCATCTCCTTCAAAAAAAAAGAAAAAAAAAAAAGTCTACAGGGAGGAAAAAAAGCCAGGCTAAAGTTCAAGGTCAATGGTGTGAGGACAGAAGAGGTGAGAAAGAATTGGCGAGTCCAGGCAAAGAAATCAGGGGAAGCTTCCTGGAAGAGGCGTCACTGGAGCTGGAAAGGGAAGACTGGTGAGTGGTAGAAGCCATGGGCCGGTTGGCGGAGCAGAGCTCTGGAGCCAGTAGCCTCGCAGGGCAGAGGCTGGGCAAGACGTGGGCTCCGGGCTCCTAGTCAGAGGAATGCTGGAAAAGTTTAACAGCCAGCTCTCGCAGGGCAGGGCAGGAAGCCTGATTTGCAGCCTTGGCCCATTTCTGTAGTCTAAATACTCCCCCGGCGGCCAGTTTCAAGCTCTCAACATGATGTCACTGAACACAGAGTCGGGAAGAGGCACAGTGGCCCTGCGTTCTATACATATTTCCACTCTACAGATGCAATAGATGCCAATAACCTCAAGGACATCAATAGTAGTAAAATAACTCGGAAGTGCTAAGTTTTGAGTTCAATTCATTTTTGACAAAATTTATATAATTTAAATTTTAATGATAGCTGTTTAATAACTGGCTTGCAAAATTCCTGAAAATTTCACAATTGACTCCCACGAGTAGACCGGCTTCCTCCGGCACTCGGTGACGCTGCCTCTGGGAGCTGGGGGGCACTTCAAGCCGAGAGCCCCCTGGAGCAGAGCTGGGACAACACCCAGAGCTCTGTCCTCCAGCGTACGTTCTGCAGGTCCTTGACCCGAGGCAGCAATGCCGGCCCCTCCCGCAGCCTTGGTTGCCAACAGGAGACCCGGCTCACCTCGTCCTTCAGGGGAAAGTTCCCTCTTTGCAGCCTGGGGTGGGGCCTTCCTTTCCCAGTTGGCTGACCCCTCCCTGCGCTTTTCTTTGGAACCTGGAGGCCTCCACTGGCTGTGACTCTGCAAGCTAGACCTAAAACTTCTAGGAGCGGTCATTACAACCAGGCCCTATCTCCCAGGCTGGGACTCTCCCCAGCAGAGTTAGGGGCCAGGCCGCAGGGCAGTGGCTCAGCTCAGGCCACGTCAGCTTTCAATCCTGGCTCCCTCTAGGACTGGGGGAATAGGCCACGCCCCGCCAAATTGTTGGTCACAACGTCCCCCCACTGGGGCAAATGATGAAGTTGGTCCCCTCTCTTGCCTCAGTCTCCCCACCCTACGCTTATTTCCCTCCTCGATGGCACCCCATTCCTCCTACCTAACGCCGACATATTTCTTCCCCTCCCCATGATCAACACCTACTCTCAGGAGGGGAATTGATTCGTTAGTTCTCGCTATTGTGTACTTGACTAATATGGCAAAGTCTCGGATCAGTGGAAGCCCCCTCTTGGTGGGATGGGATTTTCTACCTGTGTTTTGGGTCCGGTTTTGTCATAAATTCCTCTCTCTGGGTGCGCCTCTGAAGGTGGGAGTTCAGGCATCACCGGGCGGGGGGAGGATGATCTGGGGTTGTCGCCTGCTGTGGCCATGGGACAGGCTCAGCAACAGTGCCGTGACAAGCCATATTGGAGCCTGAGGGAAGAGGAAAAGTCGGTCACACTCACCTAGTTTTTACTTAAAGTTTCAAAACTTTGTTCATTATGGATCTTTTACATTAATTTTGATTTTTTTATTGTGGTAAAATATATATAACATGTATTTACCATTTTAACCATTATTATGTGTACAGTTCAGTGGCATTAAGTACATCCACATTGCCGTGCAACCATCACCACTATACATCTCCAGAACCCTTCCATCTTCCCCAACTGAAGCTCTGACCCCATTAAACACTAACTCCTCATTCCCCCCTTGTCCCAACCTCGGGCACCCAACCTTCCACTTTCTGTCTCAATGAATGTGACCACTCTAGGAACCTCACGTAAGAAGAATCATACGGTATTTGTCTTTGTGATTGGCTTATTCGCTTAGCACGGTGTTCTCAAGGTTCATCCATCGTGTTGAATGTGTCAGAATTCCCCTCCTTTCTGAGGCTGAATAATATCCCACTGAAGGTACATCTCACTCTGTTTATCCATCCATCCACCGACGGACACTCGGGTGGCTTCCGCCTTTCGGCTATTGTGAAAAATGCTGCTCTGACCGTGGGTGTACAAATATCTCTTTGAGGCCCTAATTTGGATTTTTAAAAATATTTCTTTAAAGCATTAATCTTGCTACTAAGTTTTTCTGGCACCCCTTAGATTTTGTGCCTGAGGTGAGGGCCTCACTTGCCTCACCCTAGCCACAGCCTTGGTTTGAGGAGTGGCCCGAATCTGTCACAGCAAGGTGGAAAGGTGCTGGAAAGCTCATGTCTTATCTTTCAAAATTCTCGTGGGGCTCAAAAAAGACCCCACCATGTTGACGGCGGTGTGTCAAAGGGACGCAGGTGCAAACTGAAGGGAACCCCAGTGGCCAAAGATGGAAAAATTTGAACAAAAAAATAAAGAGGCATTGGATTATAACCCAGTGCATAAAATGAGTGTCCGTGAGCCCATTGCTGGTATAAATAAATGATGAATAAATCAATGAAAGGGGGAGAAGAGACAAATCTCCCACGCAGAAGAATTCCAAGTAAATTGTGTGGCTGCTCCGTCCCACAGGAAGGGAGGGTGTAAGTCTGGTCTGGTCTGCCTCAGTGACCTTCTTCCAAAGAGTCCAGTACAGAAACGGGGAGGAGTAACTTCCCAGTGGAGATGCCTGGCGAGCACCACCGCAGCCAGAGGATCAAGGTCAAGGTCGCTGTACGTACCCTTGAAAAGTGAGGGAATGGTCCTTCCCCTCTGTGATCCTGCTCCCAACAACCCGATACTCCAATAGTTTAATCACGAGGAAAACATGAGACAACCCAACCGAGGGGCATCCCGCAATATTCCTGACCAGTGCTCCTCAGAGCTGTCAAGATCAGCAAAAACAAGGGAAGTCAGAGAAACCGTCCCAGCCAACAGGAGCCTAAAGAGACACGACAGCTAAATGCAATGTGCTATCTTGATGGGATCCTGGAACAGAAAAGGACATTAGGGAAAAATGAAGGACATCTGAAAAGCGATGGGTTTTAGTTAATAATAATGTGTCAATATCGGTTCATGAATTGTCACAAAGGTGGTATACGATGTAAGATGTTAACAACAGGGGAGAGTGGGTGTGGGGTGTGTGGGAGCTCTCTGTACCATTTGCTCGGTTTCTCCATAAATCTAAAACTGTTCTAAAAAGTAAAGTCTGTGCAGAACTTCACATGGAGTCTGCGTTCTCCTCCGTGACACGGCTGTGCGAGCTGGAGTGATGGAGGAGAAAGGACGTGCCAGGTTATCCTGTGGCCCAGAACTCGCTGCCCCCTCCCCGCCCCAGGGACCCTCTTCCCCAGGAGACAAATTGCCAACGTAAGGGGAGGGGGAACCACCATGCTCAGAAGGTCCTTGTCCTCTGATTCCGTCAGTCCCAGATGCTGGGTGTCAAGGAACAAAGGGACGGCATGTCCCAGCGGCTGGGCCGTCAGCTGTGGAGCCCAATTCTCTGAGTTCAGGTCCTGGCTTCACATGCCTGTGTGACCTGAAGCACACTGCTTGACTTGTCTCTGCTTCCCTTTGTAATCGACAACGCAGGAGCAATCAAGGCACCTCAGGGAGTGGCTGTGAAGACTAAATGAGACGGGAAACAGCCTCAGTGTCCACAGATGGATGGAGGGATAAACAAAACGTGGTCTAGCCCCGCAGCGGAACGCTGTCTGGCCTCCCAGAGGGATGAGGCCCTGATGCATGCTACCACGTGGACGAACCTTGGCAACTTCATGCCACATGCAAACAGCCAGACCCAAAGACAGGCTCCTTACACTTACACAATGCTGTTAGTGTCTGATTGCATTTATACGAAAGGCCCGGAATAGGCAGATCCATAGAGACAGAAAGCAGATTTGTGGTTGCCAGGGGCTAGAGCGGGGGACAAAACAGGGAATTACTCCTTACTGGGTACAGAGTTTCCTTTTGGGGTAAAACGTTCTGGAATTCGATGGTTGCACAACGTTGTGAATGTACTAAATATCCTTGAATTACACACTTTTTGTTTTTAGATTGGCACCTGAGCTAACAACTGTTGCCAATCTTTTTTTTCTTTTCCTGCTTTTTCTCCCCAAAGCCCCCTGGTATATAGTTGTATATTCTAGTTGTGGGTCCTTCTAGTTGTGGCATGTGGGATGCCACCTCAGCATGGCTTGATGAGTGGTGCCATGTCCGCGCCCAGGATTCGAACCAGAGAAACCCTGGGCTGCCGAAGCGGAGTGTGGGAACTTAACCACTTGGCCACGGGGCGGCCCCAAGAATTGCACACTTTAAATTGGTAGATTTTAAGTTACGTGTGTTTTACCACAATAAAAAGAAGAAAAGACACCCAAAATTTAATTAATTAAATGAATTAATTTGATGAGATAATGGAAGAAAGCATACAGATCACAAATATAGCTGACACGCTGCTGCCGGTTACGTTTTAAAGAGGTTAACATGCAAGGCTCTAAGGCCGGGGGATAGATTTTCCTGGTTTGGGATTTGGTTTTCTTTGTTTCTCACTCCATCATCCCGCGGCCTCTCCAGTTCCAGTGCCAGCCCCCAGCGCCCAGTCGTGCCTCCCTCCCCTCGACAGGCACAGCCTGACTGCCAGCATCTGGCCAGGGGCTCCCTTGGTCATGCCCTCCACAGCCCCAGGAGTGGAACATAAACAGGAACTAGGAGGACAATAGCCACCAGGAAGTCCCCACGACCTGGAGAAATGGAGCCCGGTAATGAGGTTCCCCAAGCCCTGGCCTCTGCCTGGGGTGCTGGAGAGGCCGGGGTGAAACTGCTGCCCGCCAGTCCCTGCCCTGGTGAGGCCACTGGGCACAAGGCCGTTCGTCGTGTGGGTACGAACCCCCAAGGGCTGGGTGTCCAGGGGAAATGGGCCCACCTGGCTGGGCCGGCTCTGTAAGCCGGCGATACCATGCGGCCAGGGAAGGGCCTGCCAAGGGGGGACTGTGCAAGCCCTCCCTCTGGGGACAGCATCCTGCCACATCCCCGCAGCCCTGGCTCCCTGCCCAAGGACTCTGAGGAGGAAGAATTTGTCATTTGGTCTCAGTGGCCAAGGGGAATTCTCAGCTGCACCTGTGGGTAAAATACTGGATGCTGTAATTTTTGAAAAATGACACATTCACATGACTCAAAATTCAAAAGGCATAGAGGTCCCCCACTCCTTTCTCCCAGACTCCCAGTTCCTCCCAGAGGCTGCCCATGTCTTCAGTGTCTCGTGTACCCACCCAGAGGTACCTTGCGCCTATCAAGAGAAAGCTTATATATAGGACTCTTCATAGGGCCCCTTGGACGCAAAGGGCGGCGATCAACATTTTCCCATTTTATAGATGAAGAAACTGAGGCTCAGAGGAAGCCAGTGACCAATCCATGGTGACACACTGAGTTGAGCCGGCTAGACCCATCTGACTCCTGCAGTGCCCTTGTCTCCCCCTACTTGGGGTTTGGGGACTTGTGAAAGCCCTATGCACAGAATACGGGCCTTGAGTTTCAGTCCTGGCTCTAAGGACCATCAGCTCCATCCTCTGGAAGAAGTTATTGCACGTCTCTGAGCTCAGACCCCTCGCCACAAAGTGGAGCTAACCGATGATGGCTGCTTACAGGGACCTCGTGAGAATGGAGTAAGAGAAGGCCCCGGGGGGAGCTCCGCGCGGCACCGGGCGGCTCATACTCCGCTCAACAAGCATTTATTGCCCACCTGCTGTGTGCCGAGTCCCTGCTATGTGAGGATACAATGCAGCCAGGACCACGGCTCAAGGAGCTCACGGCTAGCCGGCCACGTAAGATCTCAACGAACTGGGGATATTTCTATTCAGCAAATAGTCACATCACCTCCTGGTTCTGGGACGTGGAAGCGAGACCAGCACCCGTGAGGCTCAGCCCGTGTCTGTACCTCCCACTGGACTGTGGGCCCGAAAGAGGAGGGGCCCGTGGCTGTGCTGCTTCCCCACCTCTGTGTCTCTGCCTGGGGCCGCTCACTGAGCAGATGCTCAGCAAACATTTGTTGAATGAATGAATGAATGCGCAGAGGAACAAAAGACTTGCTAGAAAAAAGCTCCCCCCCCCCCCCCCCCCCCCCCCGCTAAAGAAGATTGTGTGGTGATGGAAGGACCAGCAAGTGACTTGATTTCCTTTTCTCTATATCATCTGGACTAGGCAGGTACCCATTTATATTTTAAAAATTAATACGACTAATATTAAAAATCTGGCGGCACAAGAGCTCATCCTGAGTGAACGGTGCTGTGTGCCCAGTGACTGGTGCAGACGAGAATCCAGAACTCGAGGGTTTGGTGAGGCCGGGTGCTCAAGGAAGGCGTCCTGCGGGCAGCAGGGAGAGACTGAGGCACTGAGGGCCGTGCTTGTTGTCAGCCCGCTTCCTATTACTCTCTCTGGACGTGCAGTTGAATTCAATGGGGCAGGTCCACACACCACTCACTCAGTGTGTCCCCAGGCCTCCTGCCCCATGGACCTAGGTCCCGGAACTCCCAAGCTGCAACTGGGAGGCGCCAGGTGAGTGCCGGCAGCTCCTGCCCGGTGTGCACCTGTCACTGGGGCTCCTGGGGCCTCTGTGACAGCAGGTGTGCAGCACAGGCCTGGGTGTGGCAGGCACTCACTCAGAGCTGCTCTCCCCCCGTCTCTCCCTCTGAAAGCCGAAGATGCAGGAGCTGGGTGGCAGGAGCCATCCAGACACCCAGAAAGTTCTAACTGCAGGTAACGGTAATAGCAAGGAAAACCAGGAGGGTGCCCACGTGGGGACCTGGGGGTGCGCTCCAGGAGAGCCCCCGCCCCATCCTGCCCCAGAGGCAGGCTGTTGGTGATAGAGGCAGGTAGGGAACCTGCAAGGAGGACAAAGGTCTGGGGACAGGGCAAATGAATGTCCTAAGACCTGAGCGTCCAGGCTGGGTGAAGACAGAGGCCAGGGTGGGCAGGGCCTCCCACAGACTGCTGAGTGGCTGGGGAAGCTCGCCACCCCATCTGTCTGTCCATCCAGGGCTCCTGTCAGGGTCACCCACTGTGCAGGAGCCTCCTGGGGTCCCTGGGGTCCTGGCGTAGGGCAGCCACGCCTCAGCCCAGAGCTAGGAGAACCCTGGCACTGAGACGGGCTCCGCCGAGCTGTCCTCACCCTCCCCCGGCCTCACCTCCCAGGTCAGGCTCTTTGGCGGGAAGGGCCCTGCAGGGCTGCAAACAGCCAGACGGCGGGGGGCGGGGGAGGGGGGGGGTTTGCATTTGCCTGGGGCTCAGGGTCCTTCTGGGCTTTGAGTTAAGGTCCAGAGCAGAGTCAGGTTGGAGGGCAGAATAGGGGGTGAAGGTCAGGAGGTCAGTGTGTACTCGGTGTTGGGGATCATTCTACGGCTGGGGTCAGAGGTCAATATGAGCCCAGGCTGGGGAGGCTCTGTCATTGACTGCTGTGCCACTTTGGCCAGCTCCCCTCCCCTCTCTGGGCCTCAGCCTGTTGCCCGATATAATAAAGGAGGCTAAATGCAATGATCTCTAAAATAGAAGATCCCAAAGTTCGAGATCCAGGACCACAGACTCAGTTCATCTTTGGGTGAGGGGGTGTTGAGCTGGGTCCGGGTGAGGCTGGGCTTAGCATGGGGCTGGGTTCAGGGGCTGCCATTAGACCAGGATCACAGGGTTCCTGTGTGTGTCAGGATCCAGAGGCTGGTGTATGACCGGGATCTCTGGCCAGGTCAGGGGTCAGGCCCTGTCTGTGTCCCTGAGCACAGCCTTCGAGCTTACACCAGAGCGAGGCCCAGGCCAACCCCTCATCGCAGAGAGGCTGAGCCGCGGCCAAGGCCAGGGGAGGGGGCGCGGGGGTGGCGGGAGGCCCAGCCCAGGCCTGCAGCGCCTCATACCACCTTCCTTCTAGGGAGCCGGGAGACCACCAAGGTCATCCAGACAGCCTGCCAGCGAGCCAGCTACCGATGTCAAGGGCGCGAGGCCGTGGCAATCCTCGGCCAAGTCAATTATGATGGGCACAAGTGAGTCAGGCCTGGGAAGAACGCTTGTCCACTTCCCTACGCCGATGGGGTTCTTTTGGGGGTAAAAGGAGGCAGGGAGGCGAAAGCTGTCGGCAACGTGGGTCTCCTGACTTTACTCGGGCTGTGGGTGTGCTGTGGGGCTGGCGCCTTTACAAACAATGCCTCATTTTATCTTCGTCACATCCCCCAAACGGCCCTGCTTACCAAACAGGGAAACAGGAGGTCGGAGAGGTTAAGCAGCTTGGAGGTCACACAGCAGGGCAGGCAGTGGCGGGCTCAGGTCCCAGCTCAGTTCTGAGCACAAGGCTTGGCCTCTGGAACACAGCACCTCAGGCCCCTCAGGCAGCATGGGAGCCTGGGCCCACGTCTCTGTCTGTCTGAGGCCCCAGGGGTCGGGACTGTTCAGGGACCTTATCTTTGTCCTAAAACCAGCCTCCTCCCCAGCCCTCAACGAAGACTCCTTTACCGGGAGAACCTGGCGCCGGAGTCGCTGTAAACGTCTTCAGCCACGAGCGGGCGTTGGCGATGCCGGAATGCGCTTTACCTTCCGTGAGAAAGGCTGGTGCCCGAGCGGTTGGACGGGGCGTCCCAGGTCCAGGGGGGCGACCGGTGGGGCTGCCCCTCACTCTCTGTATGACGTTGAGCTTCAGTTTCCCTTCTGTAAAAAGAGGATAAAGGCATCCTAGACGTACATCGCAAGCTGTCAGAGACGGTGGAGGTGCCTGGAGCGGTTAAAGACAGGTCATCCTTAATAAACCATCAGTGATTCCCTAAGACCAGGCTTCCATAGAATAGACTGCGTTAGTGGATAACTGCCATCCAAAAAGGGCGTGGCTGGAGTAGAGATAACATATGATGGATATTAGCTGAAGGAGGGTAATGGGTACAAGGAGAATTCTTTATACTACTCTCTCAAAAAGGGATAGAATAGAATAGAACAGAACAGACAGGGGGAAAAGCAGGTACACCTGGATTCTCCCTGCTGGGCACAGGATAGCATAGTGGCTTCTGATACAGGATTTGGGTTGGGACAGACCTGGGATCCAACCTCGGCCCTGTGGAGGTCTTTTAAGCCATGTAAGTGCTCTGAGCCGTTTCCATCTCTGTTCGGTGGACCCAACAAGAGTAACCACCTCATGGATGATTGTGAGGATTAAACCAGGAAATGCGTGCAAACCCTCAGCACAGCGCCTGGCACACAGTTCCTGCTCGCCACACGGTAGCTGCTTCTATTGTGTCATATTCTGCAGCCAGAGTCTGACTGTGTCCCACTGGCCTCCTGCCTCACTGCCTCCAGTCTCTGGCCTCTGGTCTTTGCTTCCCAGGGGTCCTCACTGAGACCCACCTCTGATTGTGCCCCCTGCGGCTCAGATCCTCCCTCAGCACCCACCCCTGAGGCCCAAACCCTGAGTCCCCCCTGCATTCAGGCCCACCCAGGCCTGGCTGAGCCCCCTTCCGAGCCGAGCCTCCCACGGTCCTCCTAGCTGCCACTCTGTCCTGCTCAACTCTTGCACACCCTCCACCCAGCATTGCCTCCTTGGGGAGCCCCCTGGATCAGTTTCCCATTTGCTGCCATAACAAATGGCCACAAATTTAGAGGCTTAAAACAACGCGGGTTTAACATCTTACAGTTCTGTAGGTTACAAGTCCGACGTGGCTCTCACTGGCTTCAAGTCAAGATGTCAGCAGTTTCTTCTGCATGCTCTGGAGACAATCCATTCCCTTGCCTCTTCTAGGCTGCCCTATGCCTTGGCTCACAGGTTCCTTCCTCCATCTTCAACGCCAACAATGCTGCATCTCTCTGACCTCCTTCCCTGTCCACGCCGCCCTCTGACTCTCCTCTCCTGCCTCCCTCTTCCACTTTCAAGCACCCTTGTGATTACATTGGTCCACCCGGAGAATCCAGGAGAATCTCCCCACCTCTAGATCATCAACTTCATCATACCTACCAAGTCCCTTTTGCCATATAAGGTAACACATTCACAGGTTCTATGCATGAGGTCATGGACATTTGAAGGGGCACAATTCTGTCTTTGACACCCTCGCTGATGCTCTAAGCATAGTTGGAGCCTCGTTCCTTGCAGCTCCTTGCGGCTGCCTGGATCACCCCCGTCGGTGCCGGTAACTGAGCTTCAAGAGGACGGGACGGGGCCCCTCCCACTGCATGCTCCAGGCAGCAGGTCGACCAAGTGGAGATGTGACAGCAACACCCGCTGGCCTCGTCCTGGGGCCATGACGCCCTTCCTTCCCTCCAACCGGATCAGCCACTTGTCCATCACCAACAGCCAGGTGGAGCTGCTGGGAGACAAGTCCATCAGCGTTCTGCAGGGGACCTGGGGCATCAGGGGTGAGCGTCCCACTCAGCTGACAGGCCACTCCCCTGGCTCTTAGCAGGATGAGCATTCACCAGTCTGATGACTCGGAGATCGACTCCTCTGCTGACCTCCAGATCAACAGGTGTTCTGCTCCTTCTGGGGAGGGAAGGAGGGTGGCCTCCAGGGGTCAGCCTCAGTGGAGAGGGAAGCTGTGCAGATAGAGGGCTCTGAGGCCACCAAAGGAGGCCTCGCCTGGGCAGTTTGAGGGGTGGAGAGCCCAGAGCTGGCTAAGCTCCTGGCTGTCCTAGACATCAGGTAGGTACCACCCAGTGGCCAAGGCTGCCCTGAGGTGGTGTTGGGGGACCTGCAGCTTGCGACTCTGGCAGCATGTGGACCACTGCCAGTGACTGCTGCCTGTCCTTCCACAAGCTGCTCCTCCATCTCCAAGGAGGAAGTGAGCAAGGATACTGCCTCTATGGCCCCATTTCTTCTTGGGCCCCATCGTGAGCCCCAGGAGTGTGGAAGGGCAGTGTGTCCACTGCCCCTCCAGGTCGTCCCCAGACCAGGCGTGCCTGTAGGCAGCCAAACCGGGGGGATCAATCCTTTCAGTAGGGTCGTCACCTACCCTTCCTCACCAATGCCCCCTCAAAGCCTGGAAAAACTCATCGCTAACAGTTGATGAGGACTTGCTGTGTGCCAGACGCTTTTCCAAGCCCTTTGCATGAATTAACTGATTTAATCTTCACAACCCAACCCTGGGAGGCAGATTCTGTTATTATCTCCATTCTTACAAACGGGCAAACTGAGGCACAGAGAGGTTAGGAGGGAAAGGAAAACTCACGTCTACTGGGTCCCAGGCATCACACTGGTCCACAGCTAAAATCCCAGCCAAGCGAAGGAGCTTGCTGAGGACACACGGCTCGCCACTAAGGGGTGGGGCAGGATTTGAACCCAGCATCCTCTGAGCCCAGAACCTGAGATGCTGAGTACTCTATCACGTCTTTGTCTTGGCCAATCCTCAGCCAAGGAGCTGTGAGCCCCTCTTGTAGAAGAGAACACTGAGGCTCAGAGAGGCAGGGGGACATGCCCAAGTCACACATCCAGCCACAGACCCCAACTGGAACACGGGGGACCTGGTAGGTGGGGTCTGGGGAGGAGCCCTGCATTCAGGCCTCTCTCTGCCCATGAAGCAGATGGACACGCGTGTGAATCCGTACTCTAGGCGTGTCCATGCATGTGCGTGTGTGTGACGGGTGTTCTCAGCTGTGAGATGGGCACGGCAATCCCTGCCTCCTGGGTGAACGGAGGATTCTGAGGCTGGCAGAGCCCCCGGCAGTGCCCGGCACACAGTAGGCGCTCAATGGATGCACAGGACTGGTGAGGGGCTCCCGGCAGTGCTTGCTCCCCTCAGGCCTGGGTGGATCGAGCAGCTGATCATGGACTTCGGCTCCTCCCCCCAAAGCTGGTCCTGAAGGGCAGGGACGTGAGCACACTGATCCTACCCACTGCCCTCCGTGGGAGCCCCCAGCAGCCCCTAGTCACACCTGGGAGGTTGGGCCCACCTCCCCTCCCTGCCCTTCCCTGACAAAGTGCCTCCCACTTCCTGGTGTGGCCAGGCCCATGGCCTGTTCCTGAAACTGGCACCCCCACGCCGGCCTGCCCTCCACTGGCCTCCTTCCAGCCTGGCGAGCCACCTGCCCTGTCCACCCTGGATCGACAGCGTCTCCAACACCACGGCCGACTCTGTTCAGATAGGGGCTGGGAGTGCACCCCAGTCTGTATGCCTTGGAAGGCAGTGAGGAGAGCCAGGAGGCCACCTCTGGTCTCTGTGCAACCCTGGGACAGCCATACCCTATCTGAGTCTCACAGCTCCCGCCTCCCTCTGACGTTTGGTGATTAGTTGTGGGCAAGTCGCTTCCCCCCAGGGCTGCAGCCTACAGGCTGTGTGACCTTGGGCAAGTCACTTAACCTCTCTGAACCTCAGATGAGGTAACAATAGATGAGGGTAACATGAGGGTAAGATGAGGGTAACAATAGCACCTACCCCATAAGGTGGTTGTGAGAACTGAGTGGGAAAAAAGTGTACGTAAAATGTTTAAGAGTACCTGGCATGCAGTCAGCCCCTATTATTACTACCACGATTCCCAGCCTGATAGCCCTGCACGAGCGCGTCTCAAGCTGCATTAAACATCGGGTGAAAGAGAAGAAGGAAGAAAGCCATTTGGAGATCTGGAACTCCCCGCCCCGCCCTCCCCGAGTCTCTTCCCTCCCTCCCATCAGGCCTTGGGTTCCAGGGAACCTCCACGAGGCTGCGCCGCAGGAAGAAACTACTCAGGACTACTCAGTTTTGTCGTCTGTGCAGTGGGAACAGCGCTAGGCTCCTGAGAGAAGCCCAGGACGAGAGGAGAAGCTGGTTTGTAGCAGGAAGCCCTGGGCTGCCCCGATACCGCCGTCCATAGGGGCCACCGCTCACGGGATGTGGATTAACTGTGGGATCCTCGCAATAGCCCAGCGAGGAGGGTTCTGCTAACACCCCATTTTATGAATGAAGAAACTGAAATTTAAGGAGATGAGGGGCCCCCTGGCTGGGAGGCGGAGGGGTGGAATTTGAGCCCAGCCATGCCAAGGTTCCCAAGGCCCTGTTCCTGCTCCACTCTGTCTTCTCCTGTAAGGGGCCGCGTGCTTGGCCGGCAGAGGCAGGTGGCCGGGCTGCGGGCTGTGCTGGCTCTTTGGACCCTGGCACACGGCACGTACACAGTGAACGGTGAACAGCAATAAAGAAGAGAAACCCCAGGGCGGCTAGACCCTCTGGGCCCTGGCAGCACCAGGTCCTTGGCGGCGTGATGAGCAGCGTGGGAGGGGCGAGCACTGAGCACGGTGCTGTCTGTCTTCCCGAGTGGTCAGTCCTTCCCCGCCCCACTCCATCACCGCCCTAACCTGGAATGAGAACCTTGCTCCCTCTCCAGGAAGGCCATGCCGGTGCGGGCCTCTCAGGGTGAATGCGGGCAAAGCTAATGCGAGGTCAAGGCAGGGCTCTTGGGCGGTCCAAGCTGCCACCAGGATCCAGACGGGGCCGGGCGGTCGGGGGCTTTGTGGAGGACGTGGCTCCTGCAGCTCACTGCCATGCCGTACACCATCCGCATACTCGTTCTGCACTGGGGTTGGAAACCATCACGCACGGGCCAAGTGTGTGCTGCTTCTGTAAATAAAGTTTTATTTGCACATGGCCACACCCACTCGTCGCCTCTTGCCGGTGCTGCTTATGCCCTACGACAGCAGAACTAGTCACTGCCCGGAGACTGCATGGCCGCAAAGCCTAGAATGTGTACTATCTGGCCCTTTGCAGGTAAAGTTTGCTGACCCCTGTTCTGGACTTTAGATCTCCATGACAGACTGACTGGTTAGGTCCAGGGGGCCTCCCTGTTTCTCCTGGGAAAAGATTAGGAAGAAAAATAATTGGAATAGTTCATGTTGCTGGGCACTCACCCATTTTTACACAAATTGCCCCACTAACTACTCACATGACCCTGAGGTAGATGCTATCACAGGAAATGAAGACACGGAAGACACTGGAGGAGAGGTTAGGTCCCCGCCCGTGGTCACTCTGCGATAGAGGGCTAGGAGTCCAGCCCAGATCTCTGCTCAAAGCCCACACTCTGAACCACTCTTCTGGAAGGGCTCCTGCATGGTGGCGCCATCCAGACAGACAGAAGTGAGAACAAAGAGAATGAAAAGTTGTTCCCCCATCTTGACCCAGGGACCATTTTACAGATGAGGCTGGAGGCGGGGGGCACCTGCGTGTCTGGGCGAGGGAGCTGGTGAGTCAGGCAGGCCCCATCCTGAGGCTCCACCTTGGTCTTTCCCTCCTCAATCCCATCACAGGGTGGGAGTGGTGGGAGGGCAGGGGGAGGGCCTCAGCCTCCCTGGGTGCTCCCTGGGCTAGGGCCTCACACACGCCCGACCCCGCACCCCAGCTCCAACCCCACGAAGCCAGGACCCCATCGTCCCACCCTCTGCAGGGCCCTCCTGATGCCGCAGGAAGGTGATGTCCACAGCGGTGGGTGTCTGAGCCCTCTTTGCAGGCACCAGGGCCCTCCACCCCGAGGCCCAGGCAACCTCCTCCCTTAGGGCCTGTTCGGGTCCTGCCGTCCTCTGCAGCAACGATTTGGGGGAGTCACGGCCTCGCTGGGGGCTCAGACCAGAGCTTTGAACCCTCTGTTAGGATATAGAGAGTATAGTTCTTACATATCAGAACTATAAATACATATATAATATATAGTATAATATATATAATAGAGTATACTATACACTCTATATATTATATATATGTATTATAGTACAGTATAATATATATAGTATGTATATATATTTATATACAGTTCTTATGTATAAGTTAGGATAAGCTTAGGATATATATACTTATATATAACCTTATGATATAGGTTCTGCCGCTGTAACAAAGACACCCAAAATAATAGCAGCTTAAATAAGCTAGACGTTTATTTCCCTGGTGTAATCATCCAACCATGTGCAGTGCCAGGTGGATTGGCAGCTCCACGGTGTCAGGCACCCAGGCTCCTTCTGTTGTGTTGTTCAGCCATCCCCAGGACGTGGCTCTTGTCTACATGGTCCAGGATGCCTGACCTGGCCACCGCCCCCCCCCCCCTTCTGCTCACATCCCATTGGCCTGAACTTGGTCCTATGGTCACACCTAGCTGCAAGGGAAGCTGAGAACTTTATTCGAGGCAGCCACGAGCCCAGCTAAAAACTGAGTGTGGCAGGCCTCTGAGAGAGATGAGGAGAACGGATTTTAGGGGACAACCAGCCATCTCTGTGACAGATCCTCTTCCCAGAAAAGTGAACCGAAGGGTCGTTTCAGGGTTTGTGGACACTCCTGAAGCCCGGTCAGGGTCCCTGGGCTGGGTGGTGTGAGGGGGCAGGGAACGGGGCAGTGGCTTCTTTTCCTGATTTGGCTGCCAGGGCTGCTGGTCAATCGACTGCCCCCTAAGGTGCAGGGCTGGCAGCCAGCCAGGGCGGGGCGGGTGCATGGATGTCCACGGTCCCCAGGTGTTCTGGCTCAGGTCTGTCCTGGAATCTGGAGGTAGCTGCCCCGCCCCTTGCTGGGCTTCATCTCATGCACACCCAATGCTGCTCTCGTTTAGGAGCCCCCACACACACAGCCAGTGCCAGTGCCAGCAATTCTAGTAGCCGACGCTCAGCTGCTGGGTGTGAGGCACTGAGCTAGACACTTTATATATGACACTTCACTCAGTGCCCTCGATGACCCTGTGAGCGAGGCACTTTTATGATCCTCAGTTAAACACTGGGAAACTGTCAGTGAGCGGCACGGCTGGGTGGAGCCCAGCCATGAGGCCCCCAAAGGCTGTGTCCCATGCCCCTCTTGGTGAGCATTACCCAGACTGTAGGGCCTTGTGGGGGGTGGAACCCCAGGACCAACTCCAGGCTCACAGGGCCCCAGCGATAGGATGTGACAGTCGATTACTCCTGATTCCAAAGCCAACCTCAGGTGGGCTCCTTGGAGGTCGCAGCCTCTTCCTGCTCTGCCCAAGGACAGTGATGTCCACAATCCACTCCTCCTTGCAAGGTTCCACTAAGAATCCGTGGTCCTCGATCTCAAACAGACCCCTGCCCTTTCTGGGTAGGCCTCCCTCAGCTGTCTGGTCAACTCACTTCCCCACCCACTGCAATGACGTCTTCAGTCCTTCTGACCATCCTTAAATTTCCAGCTGCCTCTCTTGTCTGTCACTCACCTCCCTCTCCACAAACAGCCTTGCCCCCTACGTCCCAGAGAGCGGGCGGCGCCATCAACAGAACCGCTCCCGCATCTCCCTGCTGCCAGCCCTACCAGCTCAGCCGCCTTCCTGGTATCCATCCCTATTCTAATAGAGGGTGGTCCTCTTCCCTTCTGAACTGCAGACCATTCCCGTCTTCCCCAGCTCTGGGAACATCTCTCTCTTTCCAGGAATGCAGCTCAGAATCTTAGGCATGCCCTTGACCTGCCTTCCCCCTCTCCCCATTGCTGAATCCTATCCATTTTATGTCCCGATGTTTCCAGAGTTGGTCCACTTTTCCTTGTCTCCATCTCTACCCTAGGCCAAGCTACCATAATCTCTTGTGGGGACCCGTCTACAGCCTCCTAGTGGATGCCCCTGCGTCCTGACATGCCCCACAAATCTATTCCACACAGCAGCTTCAAGAAGCAAACCCATCAGCCACTTGTCTGCTTAAAACTCCTCAAGAATAAGAATCTTAGGATAAAGGCAAAACTTTCTGACATGGCCTCCAGGATCCTGCGTTTTCTGGCCCCTGTTTACTTTTCAATCGAGTTGTTTTAGATCCAGCACAATTGTTCAGTTTGAGGCTTGATGCTTTTCATCAGCTCTGGAAATTTCTCAGTCACTCTCTCTCCAATTATTGCCTCTCCCTATTTTTTCTATTCTGAACTTCTTGACTCTCCATTAGACGTATGTTGGGTCTTCTCGTTCCGTCCTAGATGTCTCTTAGTTGCTCTGTCATATTTTCCATCTCTTTATATTGCTATGCTAAATTCTGGATCATTTCTTCAAATATCTCTTTCAATTCACTCATTCTCTGTATAGCTGTGTCTGTTCTGTTTACTCACTCACCAAGTTTTTCATTCTGATATCAATAATTTTTATTTCTAGAAATTCTATTGAGTTCATTTTCAGATCTGACCATTCTTTCTCCCACTCCCTCCCCTGGAGTCCTGTCATTTCATTACGGCCCCCATTTCTTCAATCACTGACAAAATAGTTCCCCGGTAGTTTCTTCCAGGCTGTTCTATGATGTCAGATCCTCGGGTGCTTATCCTCTCCTTGGTTGTGTTGCTAGCTCTCTCTCACGGCGGATGGCTTCCTTGCGTGGCCTGTAATTTTTCTTCCCTTGGAAGCTCGCCTTTAGTGGAATTTGGTTTTTCTGTGGACAGACCCTGCTCCCTGGATTACCTAAACTTCCTTGGAGAACGACGTTGCCCTTATTCCTGCCAGGGACCAAAGGTGACATCCTTCACTACTCTGGATATGTCTTTAGTGAATCTCTTAGCTCAGGAAGTCCTGCACCACACTGGCAGCATACATGCATACTTCAGAGCACGGGCACAGGCTCACTTCTCCGTGTGTGCCCCACAGTGCCTTCCCAACACTCCTTGTGGCTTCCTCTAGTGGGTGAAGCTACTTTGTCTTCTTGCACTGAGGGGAGATGTCTTCACCCCACCTCCTCACCTCACTCCTCTCACTCTGAGAGAGTTAAAAACCCCAGGCCAGTGTGGTTTGAACCCACATCCTGGTTCTTGTGTCTCTGGGCCACCTTACTTACGGTTTTGGCTCCCAGTTCCCTCTTCATCTTCAGGATCTGGGATTGTCCCTTTCTTTTGCTTGAGCTCAGCTGTAGTGTAAATAAAACCTTTTGTTGTAATGTAGCCATTGATTCAATTGTTTGATGGGGAGAGGTCTCCCTGAGCCCAGTCCCACAGTCTGCAAATCAGAGGTCCTGCCGACCTGCCAGGGCCACCTCAGGCCACACTCCCCGGCCCCACTGGCCACCTGCCCATTCCTTGCATTGGCCACATGTCCTCCACAGGGCCTTTGCACATACTATTCCCTCTGCCCAGAATGTTTTTCCACTCCCCTGCTCCATCTGATTCCTCCTCATCCTCAGGGAAGGGCCCCTTCCCTGCCCTGACTGGATGCCCTCTCGAGGGCTCTCGAACCACAGGCTGGTGGTGCGCCTCATTTGCCATTTTACATTTAGTTCTGGGATTATCTGATAAACAAGGAGCTTCCTGAAAGTAGAGACCACGTCTATTTGGCTCTCTGGGGTTCCCCACCTCCTCACCCAGGGCTGAAGCGTAGCTGGTGTTCCGTGAATACTGTTGCATAAAGGCAACAGCAGCCTCTTTTGGAGGATGACCATGCGGCAGGCCCTGCTCTAAACTCTTCACATGGATTATCTCATTTAATCTCTGCGACCCTCTGAGGTAGGGCTCTCATCGCCCCCATTTGGCAGATGAAGAAGGCGAGGCACAGAAACCTAGGTAAAGTCATCCTTACCATGCCTCGCGAGGTGGACAGGGCAACGGATTGCTTCCCTATCACACAGAAGAGAAAAGCAGGGCCACAGAGGGCCAGCCTCGCGCCCAGGTCACAGGCAAATCAGTGATGGGCTGGGGCCTAGGGCTCAAGCCTTGGAGCCCAGCCTGGACCCAGCCGCTGCCCCAGGCTGCTTCCTCTTTTCTCAGCCCCGGGAAACCCCAAGTCAGCTTTGTCTCTCCCATCGCCACGGCTGTTCTGACGGGCCCCTGGCCTGGCTTGGGACTCCCCCATGTCTCCCACAGCTTTTCCACAGCTTCCCCACCAACCAGGCCCACGGAGCCATCCACTGCCTCGCAGCACCCAAGATCTCCTGTCAGCACGAGGGTGTCACGTCAGTTCTTCTGCAATGGTGGAAGTCCCCTTCCACACCCAGGCAGGCGACGGTTGCAGCTTACATTTTCGAACAGGTGAGGTGGGTGTGGAGGGAGGCAGGAGGGGGGGACCCGGCCCCCAGACGGGCCTCTGAAAACTCCAGATTCCTCTCGCTGCCTCTGCTGTGGTGGAGGTTTCTAAACATGACTGTCCTTCTAATGATCAAAATCACATGACACCAGGGCTGCGGGGTGCCGCGGGCATTTGGGCAGTTTCCGTCACTTTTTCTTTCCTAAGCTGGGTGGCGGGACGTGGGTGTTTGTTACACAGGTCCACGACCCCCGGCCTCTAGCCATCAGGACCACGTGACTTTCCAAATCCAGAGTTTTGTGGATTTTAGAAAAGTCATACAGTGTGTGTGCATACTGACAATATTGCAGGACACCCCGATGGGACCTGGAGTGGTTCCCCACAATCAAACACATTGGTATTTCTCCATGTATGAATATTCACATGAAGCGAGGTAAATCCTATAAATAGCCTCCCATCCAAATAGCCGGGTTTGCTGACAATCTTAAGAAAAAACTTGCTGTTTTTAGAGCTTGTTCGATTTTGTCATTGTAGATAAGGAGTGGAAGATCAGTACCATGCCGAAGAGCCCTCGGCATACCTCCGATATTTCTTAATACATGAAAACCGAAGAAAACTGTAATACAGGCACATCGTGGAAAATAGAGAAAGTATAAAGAAGAAACCACAGTCATTCATAACCGTGGGACGTTGGTCATAACTAAGAAAGTAACGTTGCTACGTTGCTATTAACCAAACTCTGAACTTCACTTGAATTTCACCAGTTTTTCCACTAATATCCTTTTTCTGTCCGGGGATCCAATCCAGGATAGCACATTGCACTTAGCCTTTTAAAAATCTCTTACAGGAGCCAGCCCGGTGGTGCAGCAGTCAAGTTTGCACATTCTACTTCACTGAACTGCGAGCGGAAATGGCACCTCTTGACAAGCCATGCTGTGGTAGGTGTCCCACATATAAAGTAGGGGAAGATGGGCATGGATGTTAGCTCAGGGCCAGTCTTCCTCAGCAAAAAAGAGGAGGATTGGCAGCAGATGTTAGCTCAGGGCTAATCTTCCTCAAAAAAAAAATAATAAAATAAAAAATAAAAACCTCTTAAAATTTTGTATTATTCTATTTACTTCTTTTTTGTTATTTAGGAATCTGCAAAGGGCAGAGTACTCTAAGCCACACCTATCACCCCCCCAGAGGCCCAGAATGTCCTGTTCCATTGCCCTCCCCTGACTTTCCAGGAGTCCCCTCTTGTCCTGCCCCTGGAGGAGTTCCTTTCTTGCTTTTGAGTCCCATGTGGACATAAACACTTTTTAGGGATCTGTTGGCCAGACTTCCGCGTGTTGGCGCGCTTCCAGAAGGCCGTTTCAACAGGATCTCGAGGGGCAGGGAGAGAGCATGGGGAGCAGTCCTGGCCGGGGAGGAGCGCTGATAGGACGTGAGCCAGGAAATCCCAGTGTGGCTGAGGGAGGCGTTGTTTTGGGGTGAAAGAGTTCCAGATCAGGCCAAGAGGTAGGTCAAGATTATATAAAGGCCAGAAGGAGGTAGTAGAGGTCACAGAAGGCTTTGGGCTTGGGGGTAGGAGAGATGACATGGTTGGTGCTGGTGGGGGCTGGCTGGACAGGGAGGCATTAACCTGAGCCCCTGCAAACATGGCGGAGACGGGGAGCTGGCCCACCTCTTCACTGTACACAGGGAGCTCCAGAGGCTGAGACCCAGAAGGACACTTGTTGAAGGTCACGTGCCACTTTCATATCAGAGTCAACAGTTTCTGTGCCCCCAGCAATTTAATGTATGTATATATGTATGTATGCATGTATTTTTGGCAATATCTGTTGAGTTCTTACTCTGGGCCAGATCCATACGATTCCTTGACTTCATGAAGCTTATAGTCTATAGTCTAATGAGCAGAGATGGACAATATCTAACTAGCCAAACAAAAGATTATATAACCACTAATTGTGCCTGGAGCTACGAAGAAAAAACGGGTGGTGAAAGAGGCTGTTCGAAAGTCATCAGTGCTGTGGGTCTCAGACTTTCTCATGCATCAGAATCACCTGCCGGGGGTATTCAAACACAGATTCCTGGGCCCATCCTCACAGTTTCTGATTTGGTAGGCCCGGGTGGGGCCCGAGAATCTGCATTTCTCCCAGGTGGTGCTGATGCTGCTGGTCAAGGGTCCGCACTCGGAGCTGCGCACACCTAGTGATTTGGTCCTTAGAGTCTAAAAATGCGAATAAATCCCCCTGCCTGCAGATGAGGCCTCATCCAGCTGTGATGATGGTTTCACTCGGGAACTGGAGGCAGTGAGCTCCATGGGGAAGTCCTGGTGCATGCTCATTTCTGATCGAGCAGGAAGAAGTTGCTGGGAATGTGGATAAGTGAGAATCCAGGAGAGGAAGTGCCCACGTGACCCCAAAGCAACAGGTGCGGGGGAACTCCCCTCAGTTTTCAGAAGGTCAGTAGTTGGGCCTGACCTCAAGATTCCCTGGGGTCCACTGCTCCCTGTGCCTCTCGGATCACTCTGTGTAGGCAGTGGAGGGTCCTGGGCTGGGGGGTGGTCTCTGCTGTGAGGAGGGCCCCGGCTCACAGGGACTCTGGTTTCTCTCCTCAGGATACCATCACTACCCTCCAGGCCTCCTATCCCAGGAAGAAGCTCTTCTGGATTCCCAGCACGTGCTGCAGGGGGAGGAGGGGGTTGTTGACTGCAGATTGCGCCCTGATTCCTCTCGGGTCAGGCACAGTATGCTGGTGGGGAAATACAGCTCCTCCTCCCCAGGACTTCTGATCTGACCGCTGGGGAGATAAGACCCAGAGTCTTAATGAGGAGGAAGAGGCACGGTGAAGAATAGGGGGAGGGCAGAGCAGGAGGAAGGGACTGCCTGAGCAATGGCCCAGCGGCTGGAATGGCAAATCGCGAGAGAGTTCTCAAAAGGGCTCTCTTATGGAGGGCCTGAAATATTAGACAGAAACACCTCGAATAATTCCTAGAGTTTCTTTTCTGGGGACGGGGGCACAGTAGAGGGCCAAGTTCTCATCTCTTTTTGATGTCAGGATTAACCTGTTTCCAGCTTGACTGAGGCAGGTGGTCTCGGGTCGACCGGGAGAAATAAGCCAGGTAGTACCTCACGTCTCAAAGAAAGCAGACAGAGGGCCCTAAAGGAAATCGGGCAACAGGACCAAAGGAAATTGGACCAGATGACCTCTCCCTTACCTCTTGTGACCCTTCTGCCCGTGTGTCCGTTGGGAGGGCCCTGGGTTGTAGAAATGGGTCCTGGTGGAGGATTAAGGGGGTGGAGGGACAGGAGAACACTGGCCAAGTGGCCACACCTGGGCCTTGGCTCCCCCTTAGTGCAACGGGTTGACAGTCACAGGCCTCCCCAGGGCCTAGGAGGGACCACTCAGGAGAGGCATCGTGGAGGGAGTGGGGGGAGGGGAGGGGAAGGGGGGATGTACTTCTTCATGAATATATGGAGGCATGCCCGCCCAGGCTGTGGGGCCATCTGTCCCTGGGGTCACTTCTGTGCCTTCAGGAAGCACTCACAGTGGGCCTCTGGTCTGCAAAGCTTCTCCAAGTCTGTCCAGAACTTTCTGTGGTCCGTGATCATCACAGTGGGCTCCCTTGGAGGACATGAGCCTGACGGAGAGGCTCTCATTTGCCTTCTAGGCCCTTCTCAGGTGGGGCTGCCAGCGCCTCTGACTCTCTGGCCATTGGAAGTCCTGGATCCCCTTCCTTCAGGCACCTCTCCCTGCTGGTGGCACTGCATGCCTGGCTCCCTGGTCCTGGCTTACCTGGAGAATGTTACCTCTGCCACCCCACGGGATGGCTCAACCCACTTTAAGGGCACGGGTCTCCTAATGAAAACTGATGTGGCAGAAAGAACCCTGGGCTGGGAGGCTGGGACCTGGATCACACCCAGCCCAGAGCCTCAGTTTCTCTTCCTATAAAATGAGACTGTTGGACTTGATGATCTCCAAATTCCCTTTTGACCCTGACACTGTAGGATATTTGTCCCTACGAGGTGACTGATGGTGGAGTCTCAGACGTCATCACAGGGGGGTGCAGGGGTGTCTTGGAGAAGGTCTTATTGAGACCTTTCTGCTCCCTTCCCCACAGGAGACACGGAGCTGGCCCTCCCTTCCTCTTGAATATCCGCTTGCCCGTGTGGCTTTAGGGGAGAGGAAAGGAGTGGGAGCTGGAATTGCCCCGCCTGGGTTTCTTAGCTTCCCCTTGGTCAGCTGAGAGCATCTCTCAGACCCTCGCTCTCTCCTCCTCCCAGCCCCGGGTCCTTTCAGCCCCTTGGTCCACCCCCCAGCAGAGGTCCCATCTCCTCTCCAGAGCTGCTTCTGGCATGAGTTGTCACTCATTCTCTGTTCCATGTGGTTCCAGTGCTGGACAGGAAATATGGCAGCATGAGGGGCTTCAGATCCTGAGGATGGCAGGGAGGGAAAAGGGCCCTCACAGAGGTCTGGTTTCTGGCAGAAGAAGAAGAGGATGGAGCCTCTAGAAAGGAAATCAGAATTTACCCTGGAAGAGCAGTCTCTCAGGAGTATATTTCCAGGCAGACCACCTTGTTATGCTCAGAGGAAGTCTTCCTCCCACCCTCAGGCTGTAATACAAAAGCTTTCTACCATCTCAGTCTTGGGAGGTGCCAGTCTCCAGGAAGGTGTGTGAAGAAAATCCCTCCTGCTACACTGGCCAAATGGGATGGGGAAAAAGCCTAGGAAGACACTGGTGTGTGCAAAGTCCCTGGGGTAGAAGGAGTCATGAGAGATTCAAGAAACGTAAAGGAGGCTGTGTAGCACAGAGAGCAAAGAGGAAAGGGAAAGCGATGAGGGCAGGATCCACATGATGCAGGTGCCAAAGGGGCCTGGCCTTTGTTTTGAGGGCCAGGAGGGATGGCAGGAGGCAAGGGCTGGGGTGGAGCTGGGCAGAGGGATGCTCCTTTGCGTTTGGGAAGACTTGAGGGGAGGGCACCATTCTCTGAGCCAATTCTTCCAAGCCCACCTCTGGCCCCTCCAAGTGCTCCCTCGGGGCCCAAAGCAAGAGTCCGACTCATTAAGCTGATGAGGAGCACCCCTGGGGGCTGGCGGGTGGGGCCCCTGGCAGACAGAGTCAAGGGCTGCACCAGTCCCTGAGGCTTGAGTCCAAGCGGGAATTCCAGGCCTTGGGATATTAGCCCTCAGGGCAGTAACACCAGTTAGGAGCCTCCCTACCAGAGTGCTTCCCCGGGGGGCTGGGAAAGTGCATGGCCATAAGGACGATGTCAGGATACTCTGGCAGTCCCGGGCAGCTCCTTCCCCCAGTGTGCACTTTCACCATCACAAGGGGCAGACAGAGAGGTCACTGGGAGTCCCGCCTCTTGTGGACCCCAGCCCAGGCGGGACCCTAGAAGGCCCGGGGCTTCTTCCTGCTGCAGAAATGCCCGGCCCCTCAGCTTCCTTCACCGTCCTGGGAGAGTGTCCCGGCCGGCTCCGCTCTGGGAGGCACCCACGCGTCCCTGCACTCAGCAGGAGCTGTGGAGTCCCACAGCCTGCCAGAACAGGACTGACCTGCCGGTCCACTCTCCCAGGTCCTTGCCCCTCCATCCAGGCCCAGAAGCTCTGACCAAGGCTTATCTCAAAAGCCGAGGAAGTGCTCCCAGCCTGGGTGGGGTCCCGGCTCCAATCAGTCCAAATCTGTCCCTGGGAGAAGGCTGTACTTGCTCCTTCCTGCAGGGAGGAAACAGTGGCTGCCCTGAGCCAGGGGCCAGCGGAAGCACATCCTGCCCCCTGGGCTGCCGACCCCAGCCCTCAGGCAGATGGGAATGTAGGGAGAGGGCCTGGCCATCAAGCCTGGGTCCGAATCCCAGGGCACTCGATTACTAGTCTGCTATCCTGGGTCCCTCTGTGCCCCAGCTTCCTCATCGGCTAAATGGGGGGTAATAATGCCTTCCACGTAGGGTCCTGGTAAGGACTGGGTTGGCCCAGAGGGAGTATCACACTTGGCCAGGAGCAGGGTCTCTGGAGCTGGCCTGCCTGGGTCCAAATCTCGGCTCCTCCACCGCCAGCTGTAATCTCAGGCATGTTATTTATCGTCTGCCCCCACTTCCTCACCTGTGAAAATGGGGGTAACAGAGCTGCCATGAGGACTAAGGGAGCCAGCACAAGTACCTAGATCAGTGTTTGGTACATCCTAAGCACTCCGAGAATGCCAGCTATTCGTTATACTTCATGGCCCTGAGGTACTTGGCACATGGAGGCGCCCAGTAAATGTGGGCTCCATTCTCCGGGCCCCCTTGACTCTCACATCTCACGTTTCCTGCCCAGAAGTCCAAACACTGAAACTTTCCTTGATCTCCCACCCACATAATCCGATTAGCTTGTTCACACTCAAGTAAAAATGACTGATGGCCATTTAGTTTACACTGGAGGAGCTCGCACACCTTCAGCCAAAGGGACAATGTGCTAAGGGTGGGCTCTCAGGCCACAGGCCAGCCTGAGGATGGGGGCGTGGGAGGGTAGCTCCCCCAGAGTTCTTCAGTGACATCCTTCTCGGCAGGCCTGGTCCCTCCAGGGTGGAAAGGGCATTGGGTTCAAGACTCAGCTCTGCTCCTGATTGCTGTGTGACTTTCAGCAACTCACTTGACCTACCTGGGTCTCAGCTTCTTCATCTGCCTAATGGGATAACAACTTTTCTTCTGCCCTCCTCAAGGTCCTGTTCAAAATTAAGTGTATCTGGAAATGGTCCGCATTTGTCTCTCTGGCTTGTGGTTATCTGTCCATGTGTCTGTCTGCTCTCCCCAGCCTGGACAGGGAGCAGGCCAGAGTCTTTCCTGGGACCTCGTGTAGGGACAATCACACAGGAGGTGTTCAATGAACACGAGTTGAACTGAAGAGCACATCCTGATCTCGGGACATCACCAATCCTGCCCACACCCCCATTCACAGCCCACATCTCATCCTCATCCATTCCCCGCCACGGCCCACAGTGGCCTGGGGAAGCTGGGCATAGCCCCATTTAGCAGATGAGGAAACTGAGGCCTGGGGAGGTCGGGACGTTTGTCTGAGGTCATGCAGCTGGCAGCGGTGGAGCTGGGAATCACACACAAGCCCTTGACCACAGGATCCATGCCCTTCCCTCTGCATGCTGTCATGTGGTTTCTGGGAGTGGGTCCTAGAAGGGAGGCAGTTCATATTTCACAGGGATGTGGGACTTGCAGAACGGAGACAAAAATAAAAGGATGACTCATGGGCTTCAGGCACAGGCTGCATCAGATCCAACTTCAGCTCACCAAATTCTCACAACCACTCTACGCGGAGGTCGTACAGATGCCAAACCTGAGGCTCAGAGAAGTGAAGGCATCTAGTGGTTGTTGGAGGGCAGGACTTGAATCCAGTGGCGTGTGATGCTGATGGCTGTACTCGTGACCACTACCTTGCAGTGCCCTCACACTCACACCCACCCGGCCCAGGAGGCAGGGGGACGGAAGTGATCTGGGAGTGAAACCTACTCCACTGCGGGGATGTCATGGTGAGGCGGGTGGAAGACTTGCCAGCAAGCAGACTTGTCCACAGGACAGATGCAGCTTCTGCAGAAGGAGGGGAGCTCCCTGTCCCAGGAGGGGTGCAAAATGCCAGGGACCTTGTTGAAAGGGTAGTTGGACTCGGCGCCATTCAGAGTCGCTGCTGACTCCCTCCTGGGGGAGCCATCTCATCTTCTCTCTGCCCCTCCAGTCTCCTTTGCTCCTCTCTTCCTCATCTCTGCCTGTGTCCCTTGTGTGACTTGGGCAAGTTCCTTCACCTCCCTCCTCTCTGAGCCTCAGTTTGCTCATCTGTAAAATGGGGAGACACTTGCATCTGCGTTTTAGGGTTATCTTGAGGAGCAGATGAGATAAATTCGCAGAGAGTGTTTAGCGCCAGTCAGAGGGCCAAGGGCCCAGTTTATAAGATCAATTATCGTTATTATTCCCTTCTCCTCTCCTTTCATCCTGGAAAGGCCAGGAGACAGGACCCCTGGCCGCTAAGTCTCGTCCTCTGCACAGCGAGCGCCTCCTCTTTCCCACCCTGTCCCCGTCCCTCCTTAGTCGCCAAAGAGGCAGGAGAGTTGAACTCAGCCCGGGGTCCTCCTGCAGCGCACGCCCCAGGTGAGCCAACCCTTACCACTCTGCCTCACTTTCGCATCCACGAAAGAGGCGAGAGCCCCCGAGTCCCATGGGGCTGTCCTTGGGTCCCGGCCGCAAAGATCTGGGAGTGCCAGGAGCCGGCCACCGCCCGGCCCTCCCGTACCGGTCTGGCACCTAAAATCCACGTGACTTCCCGGCAGCGGCCGCCGGCTCCAGCCCGAGCCGAGCCCGGCTGCACTCTGCACCTACTTTCAGTTTCAGGCGGCGCGCGGCGGCGCGGGGACCGCGGCTGGTGAGTGCACAGCGCGCCCGGGACTGCGGGACCCGGCGAGCGGCGCGGAGGGAGGGTCGGGCGCGAGCGGAGGGGGCGGAGGGAAGGCCAGAGGACTCTGGAGGGTCGTGCCGGGGACCGCCGGGCGGATGGCCAGGCTGATCGGACGTCCGTGTGGACAGATAGCTGGACTCACAGACGGGTGGACAGATGGGGCGCCCCAGGGCCGGCCAGCGCCCAGCCCGCTTCCTTGCGGAGTTTGGAGGATGAGTTTCGAGCTGCAGAGGAAGGCAGGTCGGGGTCCACTGGGTTGGGGGACGCGGTATGCCCGCCCCCTCCCTCCCGCTCCTCCCCACCCTCGAGACGCTCCTGTCACCTCCTGGGGCTTCAACTTTTTACAGTTTTTTAAAGAATTGCAGAAGTCACGCCGCTTATTATGCACAGCTCAGACTTTCTAGCTTAAAGCAGCTTTTTATTATGAACAATTCCATACATACACAGCAGTAGAAAGAACAGAGTTAAGCTGAGTCATATGAACTAGCTGGTGTTGGTATAACGAACTTGCATATAACGCCTCTCCGCTCGGACCGTGGTCGGGCAGGGCCAGCCTAGTTTCGCCTCTGTCGCGCCTCATTTTGAAACAAATGGCAGACAGCCCACAGCATCTCAACTGAACAATTTCAGAATGTGCTAAAAGATAGGAAGTCTTTTTAAAAACATAGCCATGATAGCATCAGCATGCTTTATGCGTTTTAGCAATAATTCCCTAACGTCAAATCTCCACTATTTTTAACTAACATTTTCACCTCTCAAGTAGCAGGTGAATACCCGGGTGCCATTTTGTTACTTGCTCTTTGCTTTTCCGTGTCATTTTCAGCCTTTTTCTCACTCAAAAGGTCAAAACCTGGAGTTTGCTGAGGTGACCACTGGGGAGGTGTGGGGAGGGGTCCACCACGGTCAACATGGTTTGCATCCATTTTACAAGTTGGGGTTCTTACATTTCCTTTTTAAAATGTGTTGAGGGTTCTTCAGACTTAAAAAGCAGTTTGAAAACCAGCTTGTGTGTCTCCCAAAACTGGGGGTCACAGGAGGTGGGGTGTACCCGGGGCCGGTGCCTGGAACCTCATCTCTCTAAGGAGCAGTAGGCCCAGAGGAGCACTAGGCTTGGTCTCCCCCTGGAGAACAGAATGGGGGCAAAGCTGATGATTTCAAGGTGTGTCCGAGCTCCCCGTCCAGTGTGCCTTCCTCCCACCGCACTGAACCACAGGGTGGGCTGGCCATGGGCTCTGCCCACCTGCCTTGCTTCCGAAACACAGCACCAGCTTGACTGACACCTCGCAGGGGAGACTGACAGACCCGGCCCTCAGCACCTTGTGTTTGCCAGGTGATCGTGGACTAACTCCATCTCTCAGAGCCTCAGTTTCTCTTCTGTAAAATGTAGATGATAGTACATCCTTCCAAGTGTGTTTTGTGAGTTGGACGAAATGAGGATGCCCAGTGCAGGGTCAGCCTCAAAGTGCTGTGCAAGCACGAGGAGCGATGGGTCCTTGAGGAAGGCAGACAAGCAGAAGGGAATGTTCTTTGAAAGAGTTTCACAATACGCTTAGGCTCATTCCTCGACCACATGCAGAGGTGACCGGACGTCTGCGGGGCCAGGTCAGTCTCCCTACACCCCAACATGTTTAACCCCTCCCCACTGAGGAAAATTCAGCGAAACTTCTTACTATGTCTTTTTGCATCTGTTATAGGTTGAATTGTGTCCCCAAAAAAGATGCATTGAAGTCCTAACCCCCAGTACCTCAGAATGTGAGTTTATTTGGAAAGAGGGTTGTAGCACATGTAATTCGTTAAGTTGAGGTCATAATGAGAGTAGGTGGGCCCTTAATTCAGTATGAATGGTGACCTTATAAGAGAGGAGATGGGTAAATGAAGACTGAGACACACAGAGAGAGGACAGCCATGTGAGAACAGAGGCAGAGATTGGAATGATGCAGCTACAAGCCAAGGAACTCCAAGAATTGCTGGCAACCACCAGAAGCCAGAAGAGGCAAGGAAGGGTTGTCCCCTAGAGGCTTCAGAGGGAGCATGGTCTCTGAATTTCTGTCATTCTCATCCTCCCAGTTTGTGGGACTTTGTTACAGCTATAAAAAAAACTAAGAAACGCGTTCACCCTCCGAGAATCTCTCCTCTGCCTTCCGTGCAGAGTCAGACTGAGGACTGAGCAAATTAACCTAAGAGCAAACACTTTGTAAAAACTTTTGTCGGCGTTCTGAGGACATAACCTAGCAGTTCTCTTTACCGGACCTATTTTTTGCTTGTTGGCTGGTCGCCCAAAGTTTACCTTGACTGAAACTCAGTCTACAAGGAAAACACCCAGATGATTTGAGAAGGAAAAAAAAAAGAATCTGAAAAATGGGTCAGTCTGGCTGTTGGTGCAGGTTCCCTGAGGAAGAGAAACCTTTTGGTCCCTCCCACCATCTTGGCGGACGCGTCTCTACCGTCACTGTGCATAGACCCAGGCAGAAGTGGTGAGGCAGGCCAGCTTTTGATTGTGCGAGGCACTCGTTCCCCCTAAAATAAGCATGATTATGTAACGCGCATGCTGACTGGGATTTCCTGGGCCCCTGAGAGCTGAGTAAAGTCCGCATGAACCCCCATTCTGCTCCTTTGGGAAGCCCTGAGTGTTCTCAAGCCCTCTGTGGATCTGGAGGGTAGGGATGGGTTAAGCTTAGTTCTCCTGGCCGTCTCTGACCCCAGACTCTTCTTCTGCTCTGCAGTCATCCCTCATTAGTTGACTAGGGCATGATTTCCTGGGGTGGAGAGATGGGAGGCCTGGGGAAACACCAACTTACTCATTTATCCTACCTGTTTCAAGCCTGAGTGACTGTGACCGGACTCCTGCTCCATCCTGCGAGTCACTCCAGATTCTTCTGATAAATCCCCACACACAGAAGCCTTCCCGAGAAAGGTTTTTAGCAGTCCTTCTGGCAGGGATGCCTCTGACATTTGGCAAAGGAGAACTTCAAGGAGCCTGAGGCGACACTGAGTTCACATTCAGATGACCTCTATTCTCAGTTTGGTTTACTTCCTTCCAGTCTTTTCCCTACATGTGTATATTCCTATTTTTTAAAGGGACTCAGACATAAAAACCAAAAGAGAATTATACTTGTTAAACTAAACAATATGGAATTATATATTAAAGGAAAATGAAATCCTATGATGTTCTTAAAACTATTTAATTTTTAGTACCTAATACATTCATATAGTAAAGTATCACAAACGTACAAAAAGGCATATAATGAGAAGTAAATCTCCCTACCCCTGCCGTCTCCCAGCCGCCTGATTACTCTCCCTGAAGACAACCAATGTGCTCAGGTTCTCACGTCTCCTTCCGAAGACAGCCCGAGTGGGCCTTCACAACATGACATATACGTGTAAATATCCATCCATCCATCTATGTTCCCCCCTTCTCAAAATGGGAGTATACTGTGTATAGTGTTTTTCACCTTGTTTTTTTTTAAAAAAATTGAATGTATTTCAGAAATCTTTCCACATCAAAACGAAAAAGATCTACCTTTTTTCTTTCTTTTTAGCAGCTACAAGGTATTTCACCTTATGTTGTTCTGTAACTAATTTAACTGTTGTTTGGTATATTTAGGTTGTTTCCTGTCTCTTGCTACCAAACCATGCTGTGACGAATATCCTTGTGCAAGCAGCATTTTTGCATATGTGAGAATAAGTCTAGAAAAACTTCCAGGAGTGGATTTGCAAGGTCAATGGGCATAGGCAGTTTGAACTTTGATAAATATGGCAAATTACCTTCCTTAAGTGTGGTACTGATTGTCACTCCCATCAGCTGTGTGTGAGGGGAACTGATTCCCACACCGTCTCCAACATGTGTGCTATCAAACTTTTCCGTATTTGCAGATCTGGGAGGTGAATCATGGTGTCTTTTTTTCCACTTCTCTTATTATGAATGATGTTGGGCATCTTTTCAAATATCTAAGGGTCACTTGTAGTTCCTTTTCCATAAACCATCCATTCATATCTTTTGCTCACTTTTCCATTGGGTTGTTGGTCTTTTCCTATTGAGCTGTAAAAAAGCACCCCACATATTAAGGAAATTAGCTCTTTGTCTGTATGTGCGTATACTGTCATTTTAAGTGACTGCCTAGTTGTCCACAGAGTGGCTGAACAATATCCATCTTTGGATATTGGATATCTTAGATTGGGTCTCGTTTTCTCCTACTACACATGGACTGTTTCCTGTGTTTTATAGAAAAAGCAAGATGTGACAGTTTGATTCTCTTCATAACTCTTACCAGAATTTCTCTCAGGGAAGGAAGTATTTTTGGGAAAATACCTTGATAGGATTGGGGTGGGTGGAGCCTGCATGCAATGTGGTCAGCAGGGACCAGGACCTAAGTGGGGCGGCCTCTTTGCATGGAGCATGTGTGTGGACTGGGGGTGATATCAAACCTGAAGTGAGTTCGCTCACCCCTTGCACAGCAAGCCAATGTCTGACACCAGGTGTAGTGGAAGCAAGTAGAAATTTTCTTATTGCACAGCGCTGAGCAAGGAGAAAGGGTAGCTAACGCTGAAATCCCAAACTCCTGGAAAAGCTAAAAGTAGGGGTTTTTATTTGGGGTTTTAGGTAGGGGAGAGGGAGCATATGGCCTTACTGGTCAGCCACTTTCCCACCAGCCTGTAGCTCCTTGGCGGGGAGGAGATAACAAATCCAGGTGGTTGTCCTTCGTCATTTGTCTCCATGGCGGATGGTGGAATCTGGAGCCAGGAAGCCAGGAAGTAAGCAGGGAATGAGTGCTTTTGTTCTAACCCCATATATGCTGGTTTTAATGTAGGGGACCTGATATCAGGGCCAGTATCAGGGCTGCTATATTTTCTCCTGAAAGGAAGGGAGGAGGAGAGAAGGGAGGAGGGGGAGAAGGTGGAGAGAGGCTAGGCCACACAGGGAGAAGACCTCCAGAAACTTCCTGGGGATGGGATGGCCAAAGGGCATTTTCGGTCAGGTGATGCCCCCTACTCCAGGTGAGGTGGGTACTGAAAACACAGAGCCCCCCTCAGGCTCTGCCCTGCAATGGTTAACCTGCTCAGCACACATCTGCAGAGTTTCTACAACATGCCAGGTCCTGTTCTAGACTCTGAGCTACAGCTGGGAACATGAGAAAGTCCCCGTCCGGTGGAGCTGATGTGCCAACAGAAACAGACGATAAACAACTACGCAAAGCTGTACAGTGTACATCAGGTGGTGGTGACTGGAGTGAAGAAAGACAGGGCAGGTGATGGGGTGGGCATGCTGGGCCAAGGGAGGGTTGTATTTGGAATGGAGAGGCCCAGGCATGGCCTTCTCATACGGGGCACTTGAGACAATGGAGGGGAGGGAGACAGGGAACAATGAGCCATGATGATGTCTGGAGGAAGAGGGAACCAAGCACAAGCAATGGCAAGAAAATGGAGGAGAGGATGAGGAAGGGGAGGGAGGGGAAGAGGAGAGGAGGGAGGGGAGGAGGAGTTATTCAGAGTCAGCTGTGATCACAGTGCTTCCTGTGAGTAAATGTTTGGGCGTGTAGTTTAACAAAGGGGCTGGACCTGGAGCAGGAGGCCTCTGTCAGAGGAGACGAGGCTGTTACAACTCCTGCCCCTCCCCAGTGGGGAAGGCCAGAACCTTCCCCAGGCTGTGGTACTTCTGGTGGCTTGGTATCTGAGCCAGTGTATGTGTTTCAGGAAGGGTAGGGCTGCCCCTGCCGACAGCCAGGCTTGTGGTGAACACCTGGTAGCTAGAGCTTTGCTCACATTCTGGATTATTTCCTTAGACTGGGTCCTCAAAGTGGACTTCTCAAGGGATATATGGACTTTATTTTCATTTTTATTATTGTGTTAAAATACACATAACATAAAATTTACCTTCGTAACCATTTTTAAGGATACAGTTCAGTGGTATTAAGTACATTCACAGTGGGTTATGCAGCCATCACCACCATCCGTTCCCATAACTCTTTTCATCTTGTAAAACTGAAACTCTGTGCCCATTATCCAATAACTCCCCATGCTTCCCTCCCCTCAGCCCCTGAGCCATCATTCGATTTTCTATCTCTATGGATTTGACCACTCGAAGTACCTCCTCTAAGTGGAATCATATGGAACTTATCTTTTTGTGACTGGCTTATTGCACTTGGCATAATGTCCTCAAGGTTCCTCCATGTTATAGCATGTTGCAGAATTTCCTTCCTTTTTAAGGCTGAATAATTGTATGTGTATACCACATTTTGCTCATCCATTCATCCATTGGTGGACACGTGGATTGCTTCCACGTTTTAGCTATTGTGAATGATGCTGCTATGAACATGGATGAACAAATATCTCTTCAAGACTCTATTCTCAGTTGTTTTGGCTATATACCCACGGGTGGAATTGCTGGGTCGTGCTCTATTTCTAATTTTTAGAGGCACCTCTATACTGTTTTCTACAGCAGCCGTACCATTTTATGTTCCCGCCAACAGTGTACAGGGTTCCAATTTCTCCACATCCTCGCCCACACTTGTTTTCTGTGTTTTTGGTATAGACATCCTGATGGGTGTGAGGTGGTATCTCACTGTGGTTTTGATTTGCACTTCCCTAATGATTAGTGATGTTGAGCATCTTTTCATGTGCGTGTTGGCCATTTGTATGTCTTCTTTGGAGAAAGGTCTCTTCAAGTCCTTTGCCTATCTTTGAATCAGCTTGTTTGTTTCTTTGTTGTTAAGTTTTAGGAGCTCTCTCTATATTCTGGATATTAATCCTTTATCAGATGTTTGTTTTGCAAATATTTTATCTTGTTCTGTGGTTTGCCTTTTTACTCTGTGGATAGTGTCTTTGATGCACAAAATGTTTTACCTTTCATGAAGTTCAATTTGTCTATTTATTCTTTTGTTGTCTGTGCCTTTGGTGTCATCTCCAAGAAATCACTGCCAAATCCCATGTCATGAGCTTTCATCCTACGTTTGCTTCTAAGAGTTTTGTTGTTTTAGGTCTTACATTTAGGTCTGTGATCCATTTTGAGCTAGTTTTTGCATATGGTGCTAGGTAAGGGTCCAGCTTCATTCTTTTGCATGTGGATATCCAGTTCCCCCTCCACCATTCGTTGAAGACTGTCCTTTCCCTATTGAATGGTCTTGGCATCCTTGTCAAAAATCATTTGACTGTATATGAGGGTTTATTTCTGGGCTCTCTGTTCTGTTCCATTGGAATTTTTGGTGTTGAATCATCCTTGCATTCCTATCTCAGTTGGTCATAATCTTTTTAATAGCCTGCTGTTTTTGGTTTGCTAACATTTTGTTGGGGAATTTTTGCATCATTGTTCATAAGGGATATTGTCTTCAGTTTTCTTTTCTTGTAGCATTTTTGTCTGGCTTTGGTATCCGGGTAATGCTGGCCTCCTAGAATGAGCTAGGAAGTGTCTCTCCTCTTCCATTTTTGAAAAAGTCTGAGAAGGATTGGTATTAGTTGTTTTTTAAACGTTTGGTAGAATTCACCAGTGAAACCATCAGGTCCAGAGCTTTTCTGTGTTGGGAGATTTTTTATTGCTGATTCGTCTCCTTACTAGTTATAAGTCTATCTGGAGTTTCTACTTCTTTGTGATCTAGTTTTGGTGGGTTTTGTCTTTCTAGGAATTTGTCTATTTCATCCCAGTTAACCAATTTGTTGGCATACAATTGTTCATAATACTCTCTTATAATCTTTTTTATTTCTGTAGAATCAGTAGTAATGTCACCACTTTCATTTCAGTAATTTGAGTCTTCTCTCTTTTTTTCTTAGTCCATCTAGCTGAAGGTCTGTCAATTTTGTTGATTTTTTTTTTAAAGATTGGCACCTGAGCTAACATCTGTTGCCAGTCTTTTCTTCTTCTTCTCCTTCTCCTTCTCTTCCATCTCCTCCTCCTCCTCCTCCCCCTCCAAAAGGACCCCCCCCCAACCCCAGTACATAGTTGTATATTTTAGTTGTGGGTGCTTCTGGTTGTGCTATGTGGGATGCCACCTCAACATGGCCTGATGAGTGGTGCCGTGGCCGTGCCCAGGATCCAAACCAGCAAAACCCTGGGCTGCCAAAGTGGAGTGCACAAACTTAACCACTCGGCCATGGGGCTGGCCCCTTGTTGATGGTTTTGAAGAACCAATTTTTGTTTCATTGGTTTTTCTTTATTGCTTTTCCTTTCTCCATTTCATTTCTCTCTACTCTAATCTTCCTTATTTCCTTCCTCTGCTAGCTTTGGGTTTAGTCTGTTCTTCTTTTTTAGTTCCTTAAGTTGTAAAGTTAGGTTGTTGATTTGAGACCTTTCTTGTTTTTTAAGGTAAGCATTTATAGTTATAAATTTCCCCTTAGCACTGCTTTCACTGTATCCCATAAGTTTTGATATGTTGTGGTTTTGTTTTCATTCATCTCCAAGTATATTCTAATTTCCCTTATGATTTCTTTTTTCGTCCATTGGTTGCTTTTGTGAATTTTCCAGCTTTCTTTATGTTATTGATTTCTAACTTCATCCCATTGTGGTCAGAGAAGATACTAGGATATCTATCTTTTAAAAAATCTATTGAGACTTAATTTGTGGCCAAACATGTGGTCTATCCTGGAAAATGCCCCATGTGCAGTTGAGAAGGATGCGTATGCTGTCGCTGTTGGGTGGAGTATTCTGTGTGTTTGTTGGATCTCATTGGTTGGTTGTGTTGTATAAGTCTTCTGTTTCTTCACTCATCTTTGGTTTGGTTGATCTATCAATTATTGTGAATAGGTATTAAAGTCTCCAACTATTATTGTAAAACTGTCTATTTCTCCCCTTAATTCTGTCAGTTTTTGCTTTATATATTTTGGTGGCCTTTCATTAGGTCATAAGTGTTTATAATTGGTATATTTTCTTGCTATGTTGAAACTTTTATTAATATATGATGTCCTTCTTTGCCTCTTGTAACTTTTTTTGATTTAAAGTCTATTTTGTTTGATATTAGTATAGCTACTCCTGCTCCCTTTGGTTACTGTTTGTGTGGAATATCTTTTTCTATCCTTTTACTTTCAATTTGTTTCTGTCTTTGAATCTCTTGTAGACAACATATAATTGAATCATGTGTTTTTGTCCATTCTGCCAGTCTCTGTCTTTTGATTGGAGAGTTAACCCATTTACATTTAAATTAATCACTGACAAGGAGGGACTTCGGTCATTTTGCTATTTGTTTTTCACATGCCCCATAGCTTTTTTGTCCCTCATTTTTTTGCATCCTTGTCTTCTTTTGTGTTCAGTTAAGTTTTTGTAGTGAAACATTTAAATTCCTTCTTAATTTTCTTTTATGTATATTCTATAGCTAATTTCTTCGTGGCTGCCATGGGGATTACATTTAACATCCTAAAGTTATAACATTCTAACTTGAATTCATAGCAGCTTAACTTTGATAACATACAAAACCTCTCCTCCTTTACAGCTCCATCCCCACCCCTTTCAGTTGTTGACATCACAAAACTACATCCTTATACATTGTGTACCCAAAACATAAACTAATACTTCTTTTAAATGCTTTTGTCTCCTAATTTATGTAGAAAACAAGATTTGGAATTACAAACCAAAGTTACAGAATACTAGCTTTTACACTAATGATTGTTTTTCTCTAAGTGTGTAAGTCTCTTAAATCCTATAGAAAACAAAAAGTACAGTTATAAGCCATTGTTGCAATAATACTAGCTTCTCTAATTACCCATGCGCTTATCTTTATTGAGATCTTTATTTTTCCATATGGCTTCAAGGTACTGTCTAGTGTCCTTTCACTTCACACTGCAGGACTTCCTGGAGCATTTCTTGCAGGGCAGGTCTAGTGGTCATGAACTCCCTCAGCTTTTGTTAATCTGGGAATGTCTTGATTTTCCCCTCAGTTTTGAAGGACATTTTTGCCAGACGTAGAATTCTTCGTTGGCAGGTTTTTTCTTTTGAATATATGAGCCTACTGTCTTTGGGCCTCCCAAGTTTCTGATGAGAAATTTGCAGATAAGCTTCTTGAGGATCCCCTGTGTGTGATGATTCACTTCTCTCTCGCTGCTTTCAAGATTCACTCTTTGTCTTTGGTTTTTGAAAGTTTGCTTATAATGTGTCTCAATGTGGGGCTCTGAATTAATCTTCCTTGGAGCTTGTTGAGCCTCTTGCATGTTTACATTCATTTCTTTCATCAAATCTGGGAAGTTTTCGGCCATTATTTCTTCAGATATTCTCTCTGCCCCTTTCTCTCTCTCTCTTCTCCTTCTGAGACTCCCACAATGCGTATATTTGTCCGCTTTATGGTATCCCGCAGGTCCTTTAGGCTCTGTTCATTTTTCCTCAATCTTTCTCTTTCTGTCCTTCAGCCTTGATAATTCTCACTGTCCTATCTCACAGTTCCCTGATTCTTTCTTCTGACTGCTCAAATCCACCTTTGAATCCCTCTAGCGAATTTTTCATTTCAGTTATTGTACTTTTCAGGACCAGAATTTCTTTTTGGTTCCTTTTTAGGTTTTATATCTCTTTACTGATGTTTCCGTTTTGTTCACACATCATTTTCTTGACTTTCTCCACATCTTCCTTTAGTTCTTTGAACATCTTTAAGACAGTTGTTTTAAAGTCTTTGTCTAATATATCTACCATTAAGTCTTTTTTCAGAGACAGATTCTGTTGAATTACTTTTTCCTTTGAATGGGGCATACTACCATGTTTCTATGTATGCCTTGTGATTTTTTGTTGTTGTTGAACACTGGAAGTTTGAACCTAATAAAGTGGTAACTCTGGAAATCAGATTCTCCTCCTTCTCCAGGGTTGCTGTTTTTTGTTATTTTTTTTCATTTATTTATTGTTGTAGATTGTCTCTGTGCTGAGGATCAGCTTGAGGTATACACTTAATGCCTTCTTATGTCTTTTCTGAACCTTTCCTTGGGCATGTGCCATCACTTTCTAATTTTCCCCTTATATGCAGTTTTTTTTTGTGAATATCCTAGTCTTTTCTTTTCTTTTCTTTTCTTTTTGAGGAAGATTATCCCTGAGCCAACATCTGCTGCCAATCCTCCTCTTTTTGCTGAGGAAGATTGGCCCTGAGCTAACGTCTCTGCCCATCTTCCTCTACTTTATACGTGGGACACCTGCCACAGTGTGGCTTGATAAATGGTGCATAGGTCCATGCCCAGGATCCAAACTGGTGAACCCCGGTCCGCCGAAGCAGAGGGTGCAAACTTAACCACTATGCCACTGGGCTGGACCCTTGAATGTCCTAGTCTTTAATGTCTGGCTCCCAAAAGGTGAAAGGCAAAAAGTGAAAACAGGGTGTGGTCAAGGGGAAGAGCACAGGCCCTTTAAATCTCCTGGCAGTCAGTTCAGCTGGAGAGGGAGGGGCTTGAAACAATGGAGGAACTTGCAACAATGACTGCCTACCTCTTTGTCCTCACCTCTGTGATCAGAAGCAGCAATCAGCAGTCAGAAAACAAATATCCAATATTTGGAGGACAGGGTCCTTTTTACCCACCCTAGCTCCTGCAAGCTGTGTGCAAGCTGTTCCAGGAACGCATGCACAGCTGCCTGCCATGTGGCTGAGGGGTGGCGGCTGGGTAGCTGCCACTGTGCTAAGAGCTGAAATTGAACACAACTGACCACAACTTAGTGTCCATGTCTTCCCCTGGTAGTCACAAGCCTTCAGCAGACTCCAGAGTTCCAAAACAGTTACATCAGACAGATTTTGCCAGTGCAATTGTTGTGTAGATGGGGAGGTGGCTTCCTGGTGGCTCCTACTCTGCCGTCTTCCCAGAATTCTCTCCTGGACCTTTATGTTTAAAGCGTTTGGGACCAGGTTGCTAAATTTCTCTCTTAGAAGGCTGTGCAGATGGAGAGGCTGCCAGCAGCTGGGAAGCTGCCTGGTCCCACAACATTTATCTCTGGTGGGGAGGGATGGAGTCAGTACCATCACCAAACCCCAAACCCACATCAGCCCCTTGCCTTGGTGGTTCCTTCTGGCCCTCATGGTGAAATGGAGGGAGTATTGAAACCTTGAGGAGCTGGCATCTGAGGCATTCAGATCTTGTCACAGTGTCTGGTTTGAAGAGAGAACTAGCTTACTGTCTTATGTGTCTCACAGTGTTCTTTCTCCTGACTTCTTGAAGGTGTCCTGCGCCTTTCTGGGGCTCAGAAACCCTTCTTGAAATGGACAGGCGAATGTTTCCCTACATAGAGACCTACCCAGTAGGAGACAACAAGATGACTTTAAGAGATGCGTGGACAGGGTATGCTTGAAATTGGATCATAAAGTGAAAACTTGGCCTCTTCTCAGTTCTCTTTTATCCTCCTGATCAGTCAAGGAGAAAGTCTCAGCTGGGTGCTGATGTCTGTAGCCCCTCTCACATCCCTAATCTGCTTTTCAGCAACGGGAGGCCAGGCCGTGGCTCAGAGTCCCGGCATGTAACACAGCCAGCTCCAGGTCAGCAGCATCAGCTTGGTTCTGTTTCTCTGCGGCTTCTTTTAGGGTCAACTTCTGTTCATGGCAAAGGGTACTTTAGAAAATAAAGTTAAAAGCGAGACGATTTCTACAAAAATGTTAAGGAAATGATATTCCGATTCTCAGAGAAGGCAAAAATATCCTCAAACATGGGTAGAAAGCCTTAGAAATTATGTACTTATCCCTACAGAGTGAGATGGCGGGAAACTTCATGTTATGTGTTTCTGCAACGTTTAGAACTTTTCAAATGAGTGCAGATTATGTTTTATAGCAGCAACGTAATAAAGAGCCATGGAAATGATTGTTTCGTTCGGGAAGAGCGTGTGTTGAGGGTAGTGTGGGGCTTCAGTTAGGAAAGACCCTCTGGATTCAGGACAGGGTTTGAATCCACTCTTTACTTCTTGACTTCTCAGAGCCCGTTTCTTCATCTGTAAGATGGAGGAAACGATGGCCTGGAGAGGTTGATTGAGGATCCACTGAGGAAATGCAGGATTTGGGATGCTGCAGCCTGATGCCCAGCCTGTGCAAAGAACTCACTGTGGGAGAGCTCACCAGCGTGGCCCGCAGGCTGGGCGTGTCCCCGCGTGGTGCTGTGCACTTTATACATAGTAATGTCTCTAATCCTCAGAGTGACCCTGTGAACTAGATGCAAAATCAGCACCCCTATTTTCAGATGAGGAAACTGTGGCCCAGAGAGATTAAGAAACTTGCCCGAGGTGGCAGAGCACTAAACATTGAAATCAGAATTTGAATCCAGGCCTCCTGACCCCAAAGGTTCTTTTATTAGCTCCACAGACCCCCGTGAGACGGGCTGGCATTAACACTGCTTGACATATAAGTGAACAATGACTCAGAGAGGTCAAGGACTTGCCTGGTGTCACCCAGGAAGTCAGTTTGGAGCAGTGGGGCTCAAAACCGAGGCTCCAATCCACCGATCTCCTACCCCGCCAGCCCCCAGCTTTCTTCTGCCCCTGTTTTGTGTGTCTGGGTACTGTCAGCTGGCACAGGAGGAAGTGGTTCAGGTGACCCACCCCGGAAGCAGAATTTCCCTTCTAACTTCAAAGGGCCCAGCTTCTGGTCACTGGCCTCTTCTCTCACTTTAAAAAAGTATGCATTTTAAACTACACAAGTAACACATAATTAAATCCTCCTTGCAAAAAGTTAAACACTGTATGCATAAGGCTGAAATCTCCATTACTCTCTGCTCCCGGCCCCAGGTTTGAGGCGACCAGCTCAGTGGATTGCCTTCCAGAACTTTATCTAAGCCTTTGCAAAATAAAAATCACACTTATATTGGGTTTACTAACTGCAAGGCCCTGTTTTAAGCACTTTACACGCATTGATTTGTTGAAGCCTCTGAGGGAGGGGCTGTTATGATTCTCATTCTGCAGATGAGAACATCGAGGCCCAGAGAGGCCACACAACTTGCCTGATGCCACACAGCCTGCAAATGGTGGAAAGGTTGGTCCCGAACCTAGACAGCTTGGCTCTAAAATTCATGCTCTTAACTTCTAAATTATAAAAACATGTTGTTATAGACCTGTGGGAAGAAATACAGTATGGAGTTTTTGTCTATGTGTATTTTTAAGTCAAATGATATTATATTATGCATATTATTATACAGCGTGTCTTGTTTATTCAGTAATACGTGTTGAGGATTGAGCCGTGTCGGCATGTAATCCGTGGCCTTCATGCCCATAATCCAACGGTGTGGTTACACTGACTTTATTGGTATATGCGTTGTTCAGACACCGCGGCAGGATTTCCTTATCCAGCGCTCTGTGTCCTGGGCTGTGTGGCTCTTTGTATAGCTTTCCGCTGAGCAGTTGGTTTCGTGGAGTCAAAGTGGAATGCACTTTTTTAGTAGTCACTGCCCATTTGCCCTTCAACATAGTCAGACTGACTTCCCGGCCATGAGTCTGAACCTCAGGATCCAACTTCTCTCCTTTCTAGCTCGAGCGTCTTCGTCCCCCCGGACTCCAAAGGCAGCACAGGACTCCTCGGGGAGCCTCGTCAGCTGCCTGGTTGGAAGTAAACAGGGGATTTCCAGACCTCGGCTTCGGTTCCAGTGTGGTGTGGGTAGCTGAGGCGGGCCCGTGTGGCAGGGCTTGGCAGAGCCACAGAGCTGGGGCACAGGTGCCAAGGACCGGGCCAGGGCAGAGGCGGACTTCTTGCTTGGGTGAAGTGGTGAGTGAGACCCTCAGGGTCTCGTCTACATACAGCCACCTCACTGGCCTTCCTGTCCCCAGCCTTTCAGAGGGCAAGAACCACTTGGCTCAGGTTTGCTGGAGAAGCAGAGTGCCATGTGTGAAGGAACACGGAGCTGGGCTCTCTCCACTGAGGGCGGAGAGCTGGGTGTCATCGGGGCCTACAATAGTATAGTAGTTCCCAAGCTTGTCAGCACATCAGAATCACCTGGGAAGCTTCCAGAAGTTCTGATGTCTCCGTTCCACCCACAGAGGTTGTGCTGTGATTGGTCTGGGGTGTGGCCCGTTGGATTTGTGTGTCTGTGTGTGAGGAAGATTGGCGCTGAGCTAACATCCCTTGCCAACCTTCCTCCCTTTGCTGAGGAAGATTAGCCCTGAGCTAACACTGCTGCCCATCTTCCTCTATTTTGTATGTGGGATGCTGCCACAGCATGACTTGATGAGCGGTGCGGTCTGCGCCCAGGATCTGAACCCACCAACCCCGGGCCACTGAAATGGAGTGTGCCAACTTAGCCACTATGCCACCCAGCCAGCCCCAGCTGTTGGGAAGTTTTTAAAGACCCCCAGATGATTCTAATGTGTAGGCGAGTTTGGGAGCCCCTGGCCTGACAGATCCAGGGAGAGGCCTCTGGAGGCCTCACCAGCCACTTCCTGTGGGTGCTGGGCCCAAGTGGCCAGCACCGAGCGGGAGAGGCAAGGCCACCACCTGGCCAGGGGCTGTCGGAGCCGGGCCAGGACTGGCTGGTGGGAACCCTGGTCCCAGAGGAGGGTGCATCTGGAAATCCTAGGGGTTCGTTTGGTGGAAAGTTCAAGTCTTTCAAGCAAGAACATGGCTGAAAGAGGATGTTTAAAGCCGACTGGTGTGGACTGGGACCCAGATTCTCTGGTTCCCAGTGACAAGCTGAGAGAGGCCTGGCTGGACAGGGCCCACCCAAGTCCAGGCCTGAGGCCCGGAGGGCAGCCTTGCGCCGTGGGGCTCTCTCTGGAAGTGCCCCCCGCGGGGGGCTGCAAAGCGAGGAGACATTCGCTCAACTCTGGGCTTTGCAGCCCTCTAGCTGGACCTGGCAGCTTGGCCTGGGCAGGTCTCCTCGCTGCTGGGAGCCTCAGTTTCTGCATCGATAGAGCCCTGTGGATCCTGTCCTTGTGAGGGACAATAAAGACGGTGGTTGTCAAAGGAACAGTCATTCCCCACATCATCATTGTCTTCCCCCCCATGGAAGCGTCTCTATGTCAGGGACCCCTCTTGCCTGCTCGGCCAGCGTTTGTGGGTGACAGAGGAAATGGCTGCTAACATCTCGCTGAAGGTGCCCCTGAAGGAGGGAGACTCTGGGGCGGGGCTGCCTCGCCTTCCAGAAAGAGACCTCTGGGTGAGGCTGGCCCGGCCTTTGCTGTGAGTACCAGCGAAGCCGTCCCCTCTCAGGTCTCAGTATTCCCATCTATAAAGTGGGCCTGGCATTTCCCCCGCAGCCGGGACTCTTCTGGCTCTGTCCCCCTTGCACATTCCAGCATCCTCGGAAGCCCGGGACTGTGATGAGCCACCCCAGGGGGACGCGGAGGGCCTGGGTTCTCTGCTGTCACTTCTTGCAGCGCTCGGCATGAGCGGACTCGAGGGCCTCTGTGGCCTCTGGTCCTCCCGGGACCCCAGGCCTGACCTGTCCCCTCGGTCCTGAGAAACTCACTTCAGCAGCCGTCTGCCTTTTGTGAGGATATTTCTGTCTAAATGTCCATCCGTGTTGCGGTCGTGCTGGGGATGCCTTTCTTATCACCCCTCTGAACACATCCTTTCTCACCCTGACATTAGCACTCGCAGCCTTCCTATTTCTCTCCCTCCCTTCCCACGGCCTGTCCTCAGTCGCCCTCTTCTGCCCTCTTTTTTCCTGTCCTGGAGCCCAGGAGCCCAAGGGCAGGACCCCGTGGTCCCCCAGCATCATGGAGACAGGGCTTCCAGCCTCCCACGGGCCCTGCCCCTCGGCCTGCCCCTCCCAGCCAGCCCCGGGGCCAGGTAAGGCAGGTGGTGCCCCCTTGTAGAGATAAGGAACAGGTGCTCACGAGCGCCGGGGACCTGTCAGCACCTGATTTTCCTACCTCGCGGCCTTGTGGGGGCTCCCCCTTAATCCAAGCCTCGAGAGTCAGGAAGAGGGAAGGAGGAAAAGGAGCTGCAGCCAGAGGTCTGTGACTCCAACCGCATCCTCTCCTCCCTCCCCTCCTTCCTTATACCCAGTGCTGGGGGCTGGGCGGCCGAGGAAGCAGCGATGACAATGACGTTACTGGTAGTGTTCGCTGACATGTCCTGAGCCTCTTCTCCGCCAGATGCCATGTCGGGGATTTTACCTGCTTTGTCTCCCAGCCAGGTAGACATTATTATTGCCCCCACAGCAGACACTGTCGGCGCTCCCTCTCACCTCTGCTCGAGGCCCCTAATAGGCCGGTGTGCCCACCCCTCTCCAACGACGTGGGGTGGGTCGGCTGATAATGTCCTCATGCTGCCCCGCAGGAATGCCTCCCTCCCCTGCCTGATGGGAGTGGTTCACAGCCCATGTCGGGGTGTGACACCCCAGCCCCCTGCCTGTTAAGGGCAGGACAGACTCTGGTATTACTCACCCTCTAGGGCTCCCCATGCATCAGACTGAGGCTCATCTGCTCCTGAAACCACATCTTTACTCAGCTTCTTCCTCCCCCCTATCCTACTCCCCTTACCTCCCCCAATAATAACTTTTACAGATGCCTCTGTCTTGGGCGCCGCTTCTAGAAGCCGGAACTAGAACATCCCTATTTTACAGATGGGGACCCTGAGGTACCAAGAGACTAGGTAATCTGACCAAAGTCACACGGCTGGGGCTGCGCAGAGGCTCCCATCCAGGGCCCTGGGACCGAAGGTGATCACTCTTAATCAGAATCAGGCGCGGCCCCAGCCCCCAAGGTGTCCCCAGCCTGCTGAGGGGAGCTGGCAGGCCGAGAAGAAATGACAGGGCAGGGTGGCAAGACCTGCCACGGAGAAGGAAGTAGAGAAGGTTAGGGAGTGAAGCCCAGTGGCGGGGCTCGACTTGGTCTGGGAGGGCAGCCCGGAAGACCTCCCCAAGGAGGGAGCGAGAGGCCAGCTCGGTCCAGAAGGAGAAAGAGGAGTTTGCAAGGTGGGAAAAAAGGGAAGGGCGTCTGAAGCAGAGGAAGGCGTATGTGCATGGCAGGGAGTTGTGAAAGAGGATGGCAAGGCGGGGCTGCGAGCAGTGTCGCCACGGGCAGGGCAGCACGTGTGTGAGAGGGCTGGGAGGTGGCCGGGAACCAGATGGTGAAGGAGCCTTTGTGCCTTCGTCCTTTGAGCCTTCCTGACATATGCACATCTGCTTTGTGAAAGTCATGTGAGCATGGAGTGACTTTTGTCTGGGCCGTGGTGGGGCTGGTGGAGGTTTAGACAGAAATGAGACCAGAGCCGAGGTTTAGAGATGACTCTGGCCGGAGGGGTGTGCGTGTGTGCGTGTCGGGACTGGAGGTGGGCGGGCTCTCCAGGCAAAGGGGACGGCGAGGGCCTTGGGGCTGCAGGGGGGGCCCTGGGTTGATTCCTCCACTCCCTCCTTTAACCTCTACGCCAGTAGCACCTCCAGGATGGCAGGAAAGACTCCCCAAGAGCACAGTGATGAAGGCTGGGGAAGGGGTCACCTGCGTAAAATTGAAGCCGGGGCCGTGTGAACCCCCGGTGCACACCCCTCAGGGAGGCCGGCACCCCGACAGGCCTCCAGGCGCGCCCCCTGCCCTCTTCCCTCTCGCTGTCTGGACCTGGAGGGGCGGGAGCGCTGGACCACAGATCTGCAGGCCTGGATTCCCTTTGGGTGCTGACTCTGTCTGACTTCACGAGCCGGGGCACCTCCCTGTCTCTCTCTCTGGGCCCCAGGTTTGGTGGCCTTGTCCCAGGGGTGCCTTGGTGATTTTTAGGGGTACACTTCAGACAAGGTGCTCCACTACCTTGCTTTCTGTAGAACAACAATAAAACTTTACGCATTTGGGTAACATGAACCTCGAAATTTATGTGTAAATCCAAACCTGCCAGCCGTGCATGGAGAAACTGATGGAAGCACAGGGACTGAGAATATTCTGTTCCATTCTTTGACGGAGACTCCAAATAAAGATTTGAATGACAACCAGTATAGTGGAAGTAATAGATATATTTAATTTTTTTAATTAATTTTAACTCGATAATATATGCATATGGTACAAAATTCTAAAGGGTCCCCTCCCTGGGGACAATTACTATTGTGAGATTTGTTCCCAGAAATATTCACATACTTAGAAATATACACACACATTTTTTCTTGACACAAATGCAGCATACTCTATATCCTGTTCTGCCTTTGCTCTGTTTTAAGGCTTAGTGCATCTTGGGCACTGTTCCATATCATCCACATGGTTCTGCCTCTTTCTTTTTAGTGGTTGTGTAGGATTCCGTCTCATAGATGTGTCATTATTTAGCCAGGTCCTCTTCAATGAGAAGTTAGGTTTTTTCAATCTTTTACTATTATACATAAGGCCATATTAAATATCCCTGAACATCTGTTATTGTGCACATTATGCATATATCTGTAGGCTAAATATCTTGGTGTGGAATCGCTGGGTGTGACTATGTGGCGTTTGCAATTTTGGTAAATAAAGATTGTATCGGCTTACACTCCCATTAGCAAGAAGTCAAAATGCCTGTAAGTTCACGCCCTTGCCTACTGTGTAATAGCTTTGTCGATCCAAGAGCTGGAAAACAGGACAGTCATCCCTTCTTATCTTTGCTTTTGCTTTCTGCGGTTTCAGTTCCTCACAGTCAACCTCGGTCCGAAAATATCAAACAGAAAATTCCAGAAATAAATAATTCATAGGTTTTAAATTGCACAGCCTTCTGAGTGTGTGATAAAACGTCCCAGCGTCCCGCTCCATCCCGCCTGGGCCGTGAATCATCCCTTTGTCCAACGCATCTGCGATGTATCTGCTCCCCACTGGTCACTTAGTAGGCCTCTCGGTTACCAGATCATCTGTAAAGTTCGTCCTTTAAGTGAAAAAGTGGGAGTTTTCAACTTAATAAAGAAGGAAAGAAAATCGCATTTTGAGGTTGCTAAGATCTATGGTAGGAATGAATCTTCTATCTGTGACATTGTGAAGAAGAAAAAAGAAACTGGTCCTAGTTTCGCTGTCGCTCCTCAACTACGTGTGTATAGGAAACAGCGGAGTGTATATAGAGCTGCACGCCATCCGCGGTTTCAGGCGTCTACTGGGGGGTCTTAGAATACACCCCCCGAGGATAAGGGGGGGCTGATGGACATCTGTTTTAGCTTTGATGCATATTTCTTCCATTTCGTGGGAGGTTGAACATCTTTTCACATCTTTAAGAGCCGTTTGTATTTCCTTTTCTGTAAACTGTTGATGTTCCTTGCCCACTTTTCTGTCAGGTCGTAGTTCTTTTTCTTATTGATTTGTAGTAATTCTTGATATGTTAAAGACATTTATGGCTTTGTGATGTAACCAGCAGATATTTTTCTACTTTATCATTCATCTTTTCACCTTTTTTTGCTGTATTCTTTGGAATACAAAAATTCTGACTTGTATCTGGTCAGTTTCATCCAGTTTTTCTTTTATGATTTTTGGATTGTGTGTCATACCTGGCTAGGCCTTCTCTACTCTGAAATTATTATTTTTTTGATTTGTTTTTGGAAGAAGATTAGCCCTGAGCTAACATCTGCTGCCAATCCTCCTCTTTTTGCTGAGGAAGACTGGTCCTGAGCTAACATCCATGCCCATCTCCCTCTATTTTATGTGGGACTCCTGCCACAGCTTGGCTTGATAAGCGAGGTGTAGGTCCACACGCGGGATCCAAACCAGTGAACCCCAGGCTGCCGAAGCGGAGTGTGTGAACTTAGCTGCTGCATCACTGGGCTGGCCCCGGAAATTATTTTTTTAAGAAAACTTTTCCTATGTTTTCTTCTAGCATTTAAAAATTTTTAACTTTTTTTGTTTTGAAATATAACACAGAAAAAAATGCAAAAAAACTAAACGTACAGCTTCATGAATTGTAAATTGATCATCTATCATCTTCTAGAACTTTCATGGTTTAACTTTTTACATTTAAATTTTGGCCCACCTAGACTTTATTCTGGCATAATTTGTGAGATAAAAATCCATCTTTATTGAAAAAGAATATCTTTTTAAATGTCATGGAATATTTTAAAATTTGTCATATACCAAGCACAAAAGGGAAATCTCAACATATTCCCCAAAGCAGAAATTTCACAGGACTTATTCTTTGTACAGTACAGTGAAATGAAAAATTAATGGCAAAGTTTTAAAAAATAATTTACCTTTCTATTAAATGACTCAGTTCAAAATTATAATTTACTAGTAATCTAATGTAAATTTGATGTAAAACTTCATGTGAATTTGTGGAAATCAGCCAAAAGTGAAACAAAAGTGTTTTATTTTTTTTAAAAGGAAAAGACTAGAAATGACCTAAGCAATAAACTGACTCAAAAATTTAAAGAGTAACAGTCTCCGTAAATCGGGGAAAAGAAATAAGAAGATAAAAACAAAAATTATAAAACTAGGAAAGGGAAAATGCTGCAGAATCGATAAAAGAAAATCAAAGTTTGTTTTTAAACAAGAGGTACCAACTGCTGGCAAATCTAATAAGGAGAAAAAGACAAAGTAAAATAAACTAATTTAAATGTAAAGATGTGAGGAGATTTAAAATATTATATGCAAGAAAATATTATATACAACTGTGGGCTATACTAAGCTGGAACATTCTTGACAAAAAGAGCAGTTGTCTCAAAAAAACATAAATGGCCAAAAGTTAATTTTAAAATAAGTGGAAAACAATTAACACAATGAGGGAAATTTTTAAGTTGTCAAGTTTGATTTTTTATGAACTGTTCAAACAACTTGATAGTGTTGAGAAGGATTCTGGCTTCCTCTCTGGGTGAGGCGGGAAGGTTCTGGGCCACAAAGGCATGTGATGTGGGCATGTGATGTGGGCCGTCTGGTGCTCTGGAGGACATCGGGGAGAGCAGAAGAGGGGAGCAGGACTCCTGGTGCAGGGATCCAGGTGAGAAAGGATGGTACCAGGTCCAGGCAGCAGCGCTGGAGGAAGGGAGATTCTGCAACATGCTTGGAAGGATGACGCCATCGCTGGCCTGAGTTAGAGGAAGCGTGAGGCGACCCTTCGCCGAAGTGGCGAAGGTGGTGGCGGAAGCAGGCAGCTTGGGAGGGAAGGTGAGGAGCTCAGTTTTGGACTCGGAAATCTTTCGATTCATACGAGGCAGCCAAGAGGAGTAGTTGTGAGGATTAAAATAGATGAGGCCGAAAGGCACTGGCATTTTGCAAATATTCATTGCATCATCTGTTCAGCTTTTGCAACCACTTTTCCAGTGAAAATGTAGTTTTGGACCTATAACACACAAAAAATGTTAAACTAAAATATTTCCTCCATAAGTATGAATAACTTTTCACTTTGGATCTTCAGCCTCCGTCTGTCATACTTAATACAAATATTTATCCTCATTTATTACCTTCCTATTTCTGTTTAAGTTTTATTATTTTCCATGACGTAGGGAACTTCCATTTCTGTGAGCCATCGCAGATCATTTCTTGTGCTTACTCTCTCCTCACGTATTTCTCTTTCTACACATTGCAGAAATGTCTAGTCTAGTTTTTACTGCAAATGTTTTTATGGGTTTTTTTCACATTAAAATGCACCCGTTAAAAAAGTTCGAATGGTACAAAGTGGCCCAAAAGAGTACAGCGTAAGGGCTCTCCTTTGCCTGCGTGCCCCAGGTCCCCTCCCCAGACACAATCCTGTCACCAGTCTCTTGTGTAGCCTTAGAGCGGGTCTCGAGGTATGGAAACACACACACGCGTGCACACACATTTGAAACATACACGTGCCCGAGCTCGTTAAATCTGGATTTACTGAATAGGATACTTCATCAGGAGTCTTTATCACTTGGCATAATGTTTTTGTGGTTCATCCATGTGTAACATGTATCACTACTTTGTTACTTTTTATTGCCAAATAATACTCAACTGTATAGATGTATCATATTTTGTTTATCCCTCCATGAGTTTTTTGACATTTGGGTTGTTTTCACCCTTTGGCTATTATGGATAATGGACCCTTGTGGATGAGTTTTCAGTGTGGGTATATGGTTTCATTTCTCTTGAGTATAGACCTGGGAGTGGAACTGCTGGATTTTATGGTCCCTCTATGTTTAACGTTTTAAGGAACTGCCAAATGGTTTTCCAAAGTGGCTGTACCATTTTACGTCCCCGCCAGCAGTGTGTAAGGGTTCCCATTTCTCCACATCCTCATCAACACTAGGATTGTCTTCTCTTTCATTGTAGCCGTTCTATGTGGGTGTGAAATGGTATCTGGTTGTGGTTTAAATCTGTCCATACAGAACATTTTAATTTAATTACTTAGTTAAAAAATAATTCTTGCAGCCGGCCCGGTGGTGTAGTGGTTAAGTTCACGTGCTCTGCTTCGGCTGCCCAGGGTTCACAGTTCAGGTGCCAGGTATGGACCTAGCACCGCTCCTCAAGCCACGCTGTGGTGGCATCCCGCATAAAGTGGAGGAAGATGGTCACAGATGTTAGCTCAGCCACAATCTTCTTCAAGCAAAAAGAGGAAGATCGGCAACAGATGTTAGCTCAGGGCCAATCTTCCTCACACAAAAGTAATAATAATAATAATTCTTGAGCCAGCCCTGATGGCCTAGTGGTTAAAGTTTGGCATACGCCACTTCGGCAGCCCAGGTTTGGTTCCCGGTGTCTATCAATAGCCATGCTGTGGCAACAGCTCAGTAGGAGAACTGGAAGGACTTACAACTGGAATCTACAACTGTGTGCTGGGGCTTTGGGGAGGAAAAAAAAAGAGAGAGGAAGATTGGCAACAGATGGTAGCTCAAGGCAAATGTCTCCTAGCAAAAATAAAAATTCTGTAAGTTTAAAATACTTGGATTACTGTGTGTTTTAATACTATGTATTATATATAATAATATATACACTACTATATATTTAATACTACTTTTTCTCTTAAGACCATTGAATATTGAATGGTGAGTTTTAAGTGAGTGTGAAGCTAATTTGAACTCTATTCCATTCCTTGGATCAAATTTTCTATTTTTAATCCAGCTTTAATGACAGTCACTTTATAATATGCTTTGTTATGTTGGGAAGTCTCTCCGTTATTGCCTGCCTCTCCCAGCAAATAGGCTTTGATCTAATTGTCTTCATTTTTTTTCTTGTTATCTAATTCTAACTTACAATGTTTATTATGAAATACCTAAAGCGTGCAAACACTTGTCGTTTCTGCCCTTTTTTGTCTAAATGATGTATAATTTTATCAAGTTCTCTGCTACAATTTAAGTGGCATTGCCTTCAATCTACATATTAACCGGAAGGGTTTTTTCCTGTCCTTTCCGTGGTCACCAGCAGGTCTGTCGGAGTCCATTTGGGCTGCTATAACCGGGTGACATAGACTGTGTGGCTCACTCAACATGCATTTCCTTCTCACAGTTCTGGGCGCTGGGAAGTCCAAGATCAAGGTGCCAGCAGACATGGCGCCTGGTGAGGGCTCCTCCTGACTTGCAGACGGCCGCCTTCCCCACATGGCGGTGAGCAGACAGAGGAAGCAAGATCTCTCCTGCCTCTTCTTAAAAGACACTAACCTCACTGCGAGCCATCCCCCTGACCTAATGACCTCCCAAAGGCCCCCCCTCCAAATACCATCCCACTGGGGATTTGAGCTTCAACATTCGAATGTGGGGGCACGCAAACATTCAGTCCATAGCAACGCTTCGTCTCGGTTCACTCCTGCCTCTCTTCATTTCTTCTGTGAGAATTGACAGTTTTGTTTCAAAAGATATTATTAGTACCCCAGTACCTCTTCAACACGATCTATTTTTCCTTTTCCTTTTTTTAATTAAAAAATTTTTTAATTGAGATATAATTGACATATAGCATTGTATTAGTTTCCAGTGTCTTTTTTCTTTTCCTATTTCGAACTACAGCGCTCGCCTCTGTTCTGTTAGAATGTGCCTATTTGTGCGGATTTATCTAAGGTCCTGGAACTTTGTAGGTACAGTCCTTACACTTCGTAGATACACCGTCAGTGCACACACTGATCTTTTGCCTTTCTGTCTTTCTTCCATGTGGCTTTTAGCCGTGTTTTTTCTTGTCCGTTTCACATTGTTAGCCAAGCTGTCAAAAGTTGCATTACATAGGCATTGGTGCTAGGGCATCATTTTATTGAGTTCTTGGCAAGGCAGCAATCAAAGCCTCTGGGTTTTCTCATTAAGAAGAATATTTACTCTCAATTGTTTAAAAAACACTTCCTAGTGTAATAAGAAAGAAGATGGGAGGCCAGCCTGTGGTGCAGTGGTTAAGTTTGGCACGCTCCACTTTGGTGGCCTGGGTTCATGCTTTTGGATCCCGGGTGTGGACCTACACCACTCGTCAGCCACACTGTGGTGGTGACCCACATATAAAGTGGAGGAAGACTGGCACAGATGTTAGCTCAGGGCTAATCTTCCTCAGCAAAAAAAAAAAGAAGAAGAAGAAGAAGAAGAAAGAAGATGACAAATCCTAACCCTTTTGGAGTTTTATTGGGAAAGGAAGTTGGCATCTGCCATGAGGACTATTCCATGTTCATCAAAATAAATCAGCTGTCATGAATCTGCTGGATTTGAAGGGCACACTCTGATGCCACAAGTCACTGTAAGGTGAATGTCCGAGTTGGAGAAGGGAGAGGGGCATCCTCTGGGCCCGATGTGGCAGGAGGTGACACTGGGGAGGACTGGGCTGTGCAAAGTCTAGAGACAAAAGGAGCTGTGGTCTGGGAAGGATCTGCGCACGAAGGCAAGGGGACTGTTCCTGCGCCAAGTGTCCTCCGAGGGGGTCTCTGGAGGAGGGTTCGGGCTGTGCCTTTTTTACAGCATTCCTCTTGGAATTTGGGATGGTGGGGAGAGCGCCTGTCTCCTTTCTCCTTAGGGGCCTCCCCACTGGAAACAACCTGCAAATCCAGCTCAGGCCGTGGGGCTTGGCCGAGGCACCCATGAGACCCTCTCCGCAGACGCACTAGAACACCTATGATGAACCAGGAGGCCAAGTAGGTGACCTTTCCCCTTTCCTCCTCTCTCCCCTCCCGTCCACTCCTCCACTCTCCTCCTGCTCCCTACCACGACCTGCCCCTACCCGGACTGACCTCACTGGGCTGCCCCCAAAACGGCAAGCTACCCTTGGCCACCATTCAGCAAATCAACCAGGGCCCGAGACAGCATCTGATCTACCCGTTTCATAGATGGTGTGACCAGGGCCCAGAGACGGAAGAGACTTGCTCAAGGTCATTCTATGGGTGTTTCGGCTAGGATAGGCTAGTTTGTATTGCAGTAACAAACAACCTTCAAAGTCCTCGGGTTACAGCAACGAAAGCCCGTTTCCTGCTCCGACTTCTTGTCTATTGTGAATTGACTGGGGCCTCTGTTCCACATTATCCTCTTTCCCGGACCCAGGCTAAGGGAGCAGCCAAGATCTGGAATACTGCTGTGGTCGAGGAACAGAGAGAGCGTGCTGAACCGCACACAGGCTCTGAAAACTTCCGCACAGATGGGACACGTGTCATTGTTTAGCACATTTCATTGGCCACAGCAAGTTTCATGGCCATGTCTGATTTCAAGGGGCGGGGAAGTTCCGTCCTACCAAGGGCCTGGAAGGAGCAGAAGGATGTATCTGTGAGCAGCCCAGATGCTCAGACAAAGAGTTATTGCAGAGCTGGGGCGAGAGCGCTCGACTCCTCACTCTGGGGCCGAGGATCTCGCTACTGTAATCCTCCGTCTCCGAGGCTGTTTGCTACAGAAGCCTCAGTGATCAGGTTGATGTAATGTGCTCTTTCTCCCAGGGGTGCTTACCCTTAAAGAGCTTGATGTCTTACTCCAAGAGGGTAGAGCACTAATGGTGGGAGCAAAGGCATTGTGTCAGACCGGCTGGAGGAGAAAGCTGAGGATAAGAACTTCCCCAGAAATCACGCCATCCAGGCACTTCTCACCTCCACCTGGCATCTTGCTGCCCTAGATCATTTCCTTATGGGCGGCATGGACGTTGCACCCTATAGCTGGGTAAAGAAGCTGTATCCTGGGGCATGGCCACATCCACTTGCCAAGATCACACAAAATCCAGGAACTTAGCCTTATTTGGTGCCATCTAGGCTCCCAAGGCCTTGGAAATTACGTTAGTAAATTCCTGCCTCCAAGGAGGCAAGAAATCTCAGTTCTGAGCCTGGCTCTGCCACGGACTCGCAGTCTGACCTTGGGTACATCCTTCACCCTTCCCCGGCCTTAGTCTTTCCACCTGTGCAGTGGGGATGTGATCCCTGCCTCCCCCATGGGTGTGCGCATGCTTCATGAATTCTCAAGCTCTGCCTGAGCACGGAGCTATTGCTTTTAGTCCGGTTGCAGAGGTGTGACCAGAGGGGATGGGGACACATGCGCAGTAGGCGTCTGCTGGGGGTCAAGGGAGGAGCTGGCATCTGAACCCCGCACACAGAGTCCTGTGCCCCGGCTCTGGGAGTTGGTAAGGCTGGCTCCTGGGTGGCCCTGCCATCCTTTTCAGAGTTGGAGGCAGGGTCTCTGGAGTTGTGAGGATTACGTGAGGCACACAAAGCACTTAGAACAGTGCCCAACATATAGAAAGTGCTTTCTAAGTGTTTGCTGCCATTCTTAAGGAAATAGTGCCAGAAAGTACATTTGGAAATGTTATCGCATTTTCCACTGCAGGGTGGACCAACAATTAGTTAACTGATCCCCAATTGCTGGATATCTAGGTTGCTTCCAATTTTTGTCTATTGTAAATAATCTTGCAGTGAACAGCTTTGTAATTAAAAAGCTGTACATCCATGATTGTTTCCTAAGGCTAGAGTGCTAGAAATGGAATTGCTGAATCAGAGACTGCATGTTTTTTAGGCTTTTGCTATGTAAGTGTCCCTTGCCCAACCAGCAGGTTGTTTGAGAGTTCCAGTTTAGAAGGGAGGAATTTGCTTAGAAAGAGAGAGATGGTTTGTATTAGCTAGGATTAGATTCCACTGTGAGTAGCAGAAAGCACTAAACAACATGCTTTAAACAGAATAGAAATGTATTTCCCTGCCATAGAGTAGAAGTTCAAAGTCAGAGAGTCCGAGGCAGATGGACAGCCTTACCCTCCACCTTCCTCAGCACTGGCTTCCACCTCACGATCCAATATGGCTGCCCAAGGTTCAGTCATCACGTAGGCATTCCAGCCAACAAGAAGAAGCAAAGAAAGCTATACAGTACTTCTACGTACTTCCCATTGGCCAAAACAATTACATGGCTACCTCTAACTGCAAGGGAGGCTGGGAAATACAGTCTATTCCAGATGACTAGGGAATATTCAGGGGTGCTAGTACTAGGGGAGAACGGGGGAACGAATTTTGGGGCACTAGTTGTCTCTGCTGTGAGCTTAGCTCAGATAGAGAACAGCAAAATGGATCCAGGGAAACAAAGAACAAAACATCCTCAGGGGACCATCCACAGGGAATGAACCAGACCGTTCCAGAGCCAGGACACAGGCGCAGGTAAGGGAGGGGGTGCAGAAGAAGCAGGCTGACCTCCGGGGAAGAAGTATTGAGACTCCCCCGAGAGGCCACTTGTCTGCCTGTTTTCTGCCCCTCAAATGTGGGGAGTAGTTCTTGACTGCCCCCCTAGGCTTCCCCCCAGCTGACTTGTCCCCCTGCTCACCTGCCTCCCAGCTCACCTGGCCCCCAGCTCACGTGCCGCTCAACTCACCTGTCTACCCTGTCCCTGCAGGGCAAGCTCCTCATGGACCCCGATAGCCTCCAGCTGGGCACCAAGAGCCTGTGGAGCTGGCTCGTGAGGCTGCTCAGCCAAGCCCCAGAATGGATGAACGCCAAGGTGAAGTTCTTCCTCCCCAACATGGACCTGGGCTCCAGGAGCGAGGCCCTGGACCCCTCGCAGAGGATCATCCAACAGCTCAGGGAACTGTACGCCCAGGGCCCGGCCCCCTGGCAGACGTTCATCCACTGCGTGTGCATGGAGCTGGAGGTGCCGCTCGAGCTGGAGGTGCCGCTGCTGAGCACGTGGGGCCACGGAGACGGTAAGGGCAGGCGTGAGAGGTGCCAAGAAGCCAGCAAGCCCCTTGTTGCATGGAGCCTGGGAGGCCCAGGGAAGGCTGGGACCCACCTGAGCGACACAGAGACAATGTGGCCAAGCCAGGAACAAAATTCCAGGCTTCTGAGCACTTCCCTAAGCCCAGCAAATCAGCTGGGGACCTGGAGGACCCTTCCTTCTACCTTGCCCCACCCCAGCTGCCCAGAGAGGCAAGATACAAGGACAGAAAGAATCAGGTGACTCCTTTTGGCCAAGAAATTCCAAATAGCCCACAATGCCCAGGAGGTTTCTTTTCACAATGTGGTCAGAAGCTGTCACAGGGGGAGCCCTCTGACCTCTCCTGAGGGGCGGGCGGGTTGAACTCTGTTCCGTTCGGTGCGCGTTTCTTGGACATCTTCTATTTACACAGCACCGTGGGGCAACACAGAACATTGAGGGGCAATGATGTTCCTGGGGAGGAATCGAGAACTCACTGAAGATCTCTACCACAAGGCAGAGTGCAGCAAAGGCAGGAAGTTCACAGTATGAGTGTATGCATGTGCACATGCATGAACACATGTGCATGCACACACATGCCTGCACATGCACAAACCTGCATATAGACACACATTTCTGCCCACAGCTGCCTTCAAGGCTCACCACCAGTTGTGCTCTCCAAAGATCACAGAGTATAAACTTGCTGGGGACCCATCCTGAGGGATGGGCCCTGAGTCAGACACCTGGCCAGAGCCGGTCCCAGGGCATCGCACCACAGCCCCATAGTATATTATTATCCTCCCCTCTCTTCCAGGGTTTCCCAGTCCGCTGGAAGCTGGTGAGGACTGCGGACCAGAATCTCAGCTCCAGCACGGTGAGGCCCCGGGTGGGCACAGGAGGGGCCCCACCTCCAACCCAGAGAAGGCTCATGGTGGCTCATCACAGCTGTTTGCCATAAACCATCCTCCTCGTCCACCGCCCCATTTGCACATGTCCCCTGCTCTCCCCATGGCTCGCAGTGTCATCTCCTCCCCTGCTGTGCCCCTCAAGGCTTTGGTCTGTCCCCACACCTGTTCCCAGGGGTCTAACCTGGAGAGTCTGAAGTTGTCAGCCCTTGGCCACTGCCAGAATCCCCTGTCTGGTTTCCCTCAATGAAGCCTGTTCTCATGTCCCTGTGCCCAAGCCTCAGGGCCTCATGTTCCAGCCCCACAGACCCAGACCTCTGGCCTGAGCCTCCCCCACAGACTGCTCTCCACACCCAGCGAGCCGCTGACTCATCTTCCGATGGGCTGGGAGGGGTCGCAGATCAAATGGCGGCCCCCTCACCAATGGTGAACCTGCTCAGAATCTTTCTTTCTTTTTCTTTCCTCTTTTATTGTGGTAAAATACATATAATGTAAAATTTGCCATCTCAAACATTTTTAAGTGTAGTGTTCAGTAGTATCAAATACACTCACATTGTTATGCAGCCATCATACCATCCACCTCCGTAACTCTTTCTATCTTGTAAAACTGAAACTCTGCCATTGAACAATAGCTCCCCTTCTGCCTGCCCCAGCCCCAGGTAACCACCATTCTACTCTCTGTATCCATGATTTTGAGTACTGTAAGTACTTTAGGTAAGTGGAACTGTTTTGCAACTGGCTTATTTCACTTGGCATAATGTCCTCAAGGTTCATCCATATTGTAGCATATGTCAGAATTTCCTTTCTTTTTAAAGCTGAATAATATTCGTGGTATGTATGTACCGCGTTTTGCTCATCCATTCATCCATCGATGGACACTTGGGGTGCTTCCATGTTTTAGCTGTTGTGAATGATGCTGATGTAAAGATGGGTAAACCAATATCTATTCAAGAACCTGCTTTCAATTCCTTTGAGTATATACCCAGAATCCAGGGTCACTTGGTAGTTCAATTTTTAATTTTTTGAGGCACCTCTATACTGTTTTCTACAGCAGCCGTAGCATTTTACATTCCGACCAACAGTGTACAGGGTTCCAATTTCTCCACATCCTCGCCCACACTTGTTTTCTGTGTTTTGGGTATAGACATCCTGATGGGTGTGAGGTGGTATCTCACTGTGGTTTTGATTTGCACTTCCCTAATGATTAGTGATGTTGAGCATCTTTTCATGTGCGTGTTGGCCATTTGTGTGTCTTCTTTGGAGAAAGGTCTCTTCAAGTCCTTTGCCCATCTTTGAATCAGCTTGTTTGTTTCTTTGTTGTTGAGTTTTAGAAGTCTCTCTATATTCTGGATATTAATCATTTATCAGATATATATTTTGTAAATATTTTCTCCCATTCTGTGCTTTGCCTTTTTACTCTGTGGATAGTGTCTTTTGATGCACAAAATGTTTTACCTTTCATGAAGTCCAATTTGTCTATTTATTCTTTTGTTGTCTGTGCCTTTGGTGTCATCTCCAAGAAATCACTGCCAAATCCCATGTCATGAGCTTTCATCCTACGTTTGCTTCTAAGAGTTTTATTGTTTTAGGTCTTACGTTTAGGTCCTTGATCCATTTTGAATTAATTTTTGTGTGTGGTGTTAGGTAAGGTCCAGCTTCATCCTTCTGCACGTGGCTCTCTAGGTCTCCCCAAACACTCATTGAATACTGTCCTTTCCCTATTGAATGGTCTTGACACCCTCGTCAAAAATCATTTGACTGTATATGAGGGTTTATTTCTGGGCTGTCTGTTTTCTTCCGTTGGTCTCTATGTCTGTCTTTATGCCAGTACCACACTGTTTTGATTACCGTAGGTTTGTTATAAGTTTTGAAATCAGGAAGTGTGAGTTCTGCAGCTTTGTTCTTTTTCAAGAGTGTTTTAGCAGGGCGAGGGAGGAGGGCGAAAGGGGTGATTAGGCGCATGTGTGTGGTGATGGTTGGTAATTAGTCTTTGAGTGGTGAACATGATGTAATCTACACAGAAATCGAAATATAATGATGTACATCTGAAATTTATATAATGCTATAAACCAACATTCCCACAATAAAAAGAAAAAGAGTGTTTTAGCTATTTGGGGTTCCTTGAGATTCTATATGAATTTTAGGATGGGTTTTTCTATTTCTGCAAAAAATGTCATTGGGATTTTGATAGGGATTGAATTGAAATTGTAGATTGCTTTGGGTAATATAATATTGACAACTTAATAATATTAAATCTTCTCGTCCATAAACATGGGATGTGTTTCCATTTATTTATATCTTCTTCAATTTCTTTCAGCAATGTTTTGTAGTTTTCAGTGTACAAGTCTGTCACCTCTTTGGTTAATTCCTGTGTATTTTATTCTTTCTAATGCTATTGTAAATGGAATTGTTTTTGTATTCCTTTTCATATTGTTCTTTGTTAGTGTATGGAAATGCAAATGATTTTTGTGTGTGACTTTCTACTCTGCTACTTTGCAGAATTCATTTATTAGTTCTAAAATGTTTTTTGTAGAGTTTTTAGGTTTTCTACATATGAGATCCTATTATCTGCAAAAAGAAATAATTTTACTTCTTCCTTTCCAATTTGGATGCCTTTCATTTCTTTTTCTTGCCTAATTGCTTTGGCTTGCACTTCCAGTACTATGTTGAATAGAAGTGGTGAAAACAGCCTTCCTTGCCTTGTTCCTCATCTTAGGGGAAAGGCTTTCAGTCTTTCACCATTGAGTATGATGTTTGCTGTGGGTTCAGAACCTTTATTTCTGTAGAAATGTGAACTTTTTGCTTATAGCTGTGCATGGCACTAACACCAACATGCTTTAACAGGAAACATCCACCCCACAATCCCAGCTCCTCAACAATCAAAACTGTTTGTCCTGGTCCCTGCTCCCTTCCGACCCTTATCACTAGGCTGGCATAATTCTCACATGGCTGTCACCAGGCCTGATTCAGTCCCTCATTAATAGACGACGTGTTAAATTATTGAAGTACTCTCAAACTGGTTCTAGTCCCTCTTTGGGACCCCTGGGTCTCCCTGCAATCCAGCAACTAAACAGTTGACACTTGGCAGGGCAAGGGGCCTGCTCAGGGGCTGTTCTGATTGCTCACTGTCCTAGCTGTAGGAGCATCCTGCTTTTCTTCTTAAACTTCTCCCCTAAGTCCTCTTTTCTTTCTCCCTCCCCTCCTTTCTCTCTCCCCTTCCTTCTTGTTTTCCTTCTTCCTTTCCCAACATCTTCAGAAAGGCATTAGAATGACTCTTGAAAATCCAGGCAACCATTGAAGAACTCACGAAGCCATTTGAGGCAGTGAGGCAATGTGGGAGATGGGAAATCAGAGTGATGAAGCACACAGGCACACGGGGTGGGGCACAGCCCTGGCCAAGCCTGTTGGAAACTCTTCTTTTCCAACTAGTGGTGGCCTCCACAGAGCTGGGTCCTTCCCAAGCCATTTAGTGCTTGGGACTAAGTGTTTCTGAGGCTGCTGGCTGTGTGCCCTTCACCCTGCGTGCTGGACTGGGAGATCCCCCAGCCCAGAGCCTCTGGCCCTCTCACCAGGGCCCAGGACCCCCTCTGCAAACAGAAGCTGGTACTGATGCAGCCTTTGTCCACTGCCTGCCTTCCTTCAGCCTCTGGGTGTGGATACGCTTGTCTGCCTACAGCTCGTTTGTGGAATGAAGCTCCCCAAAGATGCTGGGTACCCCCTCAGCCCAGGCCTACAAACCTCATCACTTACTCTTTCCTTCATTCTTTCCAGGTATCAAGCGGCCTCATCAGAGCTGTGGGTCCTCGCCCCGCCCGAAGCAGTCCAGGAAGCAGCAGCTAGGTGAGTACCAAGGTGAGGCGGGACCCAAACAGAGGGATTGGATTGCCTTGGCGCGGGGACACAGATCCTGGACTCTGTTCCCTGCTGACAAGCCTCCAGGGGCCCAGTGACTCTTGTCTTGCAAGCTTCCAGGAGAGAAGGATTGGAGGTCCTGTGTGGGCAGAAGAGGGGCTGAGTCTAGCAAGGAATAGCCTCCCCCAAAGGCCGCAGGAGGGCCTCTCCAGAGATGGCTCAGCTGAAGAGCTTGAAGCATCCCAGAAGGCTGCGGCTTCATCATCCAGACTCTTCCTGGGACACCCCCATGTCCTCAGGGTTGAGGGATCCCCAGGGAGGTGACCTGCATGCCTTCAGGCCTGGGTCCTCATTGGCCAGTTTAGGGGTGAGCAGGATACCAGGGAGAATCACCCAAGACAGAAGCCCTTTGGGGCCCTTGGAGACATGGGAGCTGCTGAGGACCAGCCGGGCCAGGGGGAGTGGAGGACACAGAACTTCTCTCACTCTCCACCAGTTGTTCAGAAAAGCCCTTGTTCTCAACCATCTCTCCCACCAGCTGGGAAACCCAAGCCCCGTGGGCATAGCCAGAGGATCCACCGATGGTCAGACGATTCACGTCTCTATAACATAGGCCACTACCCCAGTACCCCCAGTGTAGGCTCCCAGTGGCCCCAGTCCTTCCCCTGGGCCACTCAGCATCTCCCAATGACCCAGCAATTAAGAAGCCCATGCCTGGGCCTGTAGGGGCCCAGCTCCTGCAGTTCTGATGGGTTAGTACCTGGGCCTGCAGGTTGTTGCTCACCCCTGGGCATTGCAGGACTGAAACATTGGGGAGGGGCACAGGTCACTCAGACATCACAGCAAGAGGTTGTTCCACTGAGACGTTGCAAAGGAGGTGCCTCCTTCCCCTCCCCCATCAGACTGAAAACTTGACACCAGTTCAGTTGTTGTGAAACAAATCAAGCCATGATCCACACGTCCCCATTCATAATCCTCTGTTTAAATGGCTGCCAGAGCCTGTGCTGCTGTAGAACCAACTCTTTCGAGGAATTTGGGTGACACGAGAGGCCCTGTGTGCTCTTGCCACCACTGCGTCCTGTACATACACAGCTGAGGCTACTGGCTCCCAACAGCCGACTCTGAGGGGAGGGGATGGGGGTGCGGGGAGGCCTTCTGCCCTCACGCCGTCTCCCTGCCCCCTGCAGAGTTGGCCAAGAGGTACCTGAAGCTGCTGAGGAGTTCTGCCCAGCAGCGCTACGGCGGCAGGATCCTGGGGCCGGGGCAGCCGCTTGTCTTCCCCCAGGCCTACGTCCCCCCAGTCCTGCAGTGGAGCCGAGCCACGGCGCCCTTCAGCACTCAGGAGGGGGCCCTTATGGGGGACCCCAAGGCAGAAGATGGCACCGACGTGAGCATCCTGGACCTCCTCAACACCAGGGCTGACAAGGGTCCCAGGGTGAGGGTGCTTCTGGGGAAGGCGGGCATGGGCAAGACCACACTAGCCCACTGGCTCTGCCAGAAGTGGGCCGACGGCCAGCTGGACCGCTTCCAGGCCCTGTTCCTTTTTGAATTCCGCCAGCTCAACCTGATCACAAGTGTCCTGACACTGCCTCAGCTCCTTTTTGATCTGTACCTGAGCCCCGAGGAGGGCCCTGACGCCGTCTTTGAGTACCTGGAGGACAATGCTAATGGGGTCCTGCTGATCTTTGATGGGCTGGACGAGGCCCTCCAGCCCTGTTCCAGCAGAGAGACTGTAGATCCTGAGGCCCTAGGTCCAGCCCTCACCCTCTTCTCTGACCTCTGCCGTGGGACCCTCCTGCCCGGCTGCTGGGTAATGGCCACCTCACGTCCAGGGAAGCTGCCCGCCTGCGTGCCCACGGAGGCGGCCACGGTCCACATGTGGGGTTTTGACAGGCCACGGGTGGAGGAGTTCGTGGGCCGCTTCTTCAGCGACCTGCCGTCGCAGAAGGCCGCCCTGGCAGAGTTACGGGCAAACAGACGTCTCCGGAGCTTGTGTGCGGTGCCTGCACTGTGCCGTGTCACCTGCGTCTGCCTCCACCATCTGCTCCCAGGCAGCTCCCCAGGCCAGTCTGCGGCCCTCCTCCCCACCATGACTCAGACCTATGTGCAGATGATGCTCGCCATCAGGCCCCGTGGGTACCTGCCTGCCAATTCCCTGATGGGTCTCTGTGAGGTGGCCCTGAGTGGCCTGGAGACCGGGAAGGTTATCTTCTCTGCCAGAGACATCCCTCCAGCCACGTTGGCCTTTGGGGCTGCCCACGGCCTGCTGATCTCCTTCTGCATCTGCATCAGCCCTGGGCGCCAGGAGACAGGCTATGCTTTCCCCTACCTCAGCCTGCAGGAGTTTTTTGCTGCCCTGCACCTGATGGCCAGCCCCGAGGTGGACCAAGATGCACTCGCCCGCCATGTCACCCTGAATTCTCGCTGGGTGCTGCGGACCAAAGCTCGACTGGGCCTCTCAGACCACCTTCCCGCCTTCCTGTCGGGCCTGGCATCCTGTGCCTGCCGCCACTTCCTCAGCCAGCTGGCACAGAGAGACGAGGTGTGGGTGAGTGCCAAGCAGGCTGCGGTCGCGCAGGCATTGAGGAAGTTGGCCACCCGCAGGCTCACGGGGCCGAAGGTGGTAGAGCTGTGTCACTGTGTGAGCGAGACACAGGAGTCTGAGCTGGCCGGCCTGGTGGCCCAGAGTCTCCCCTATCAACTGCAGTTCCACAACTTCCCACTGACCCACGCCGACCTGGCTGCTGTGACCAACATCCTGGGGCACAGGGATGCTCCTGTCCACTTGAATTTTGAGGGCTGCCCCCTGGAGCCCTCCTGCCCTGAGGCTCTGGCAAGCTGTGGGCAGGTAGAGAGTCTCAGGTGAGAGCAAGGGCAGGGGAGGACTAGGGAGGACCTGGGAGGGAACTGGGCTTTTGGGAGAGTGGAGGCCAACCAGTCTAGCAGCCTCTTGCTGAGGGAGATGGGGTCAGCGTCTTGAGTATCAGAACAGACAGGCCCTCATTGCCCCTTAGCCTGTGACACAGTGAGGAAGCTTCATGCCTCGCCAGGATCTCTGAGGTCCAGTTGGATCTCCTCTTGTTGCAGTTTCTGGACGCTCTTTCTCTCTCTCTCGGTCATGGGCCAGAGCCTCTGATCCAGGCTGTGCTGCTAGAGACTGTCTGACTTTGGACAGGCCATTAAACTTCTCAGCCTGAGTTTCTTCATCCCTAAAATGAATCAATAATCATACCTACTTCATGGGGTTGTTGTGAGAATGAACTGAGATAATGCATAAAAAACACTTCTTAGTATAGTTCCTGGCACACAGTAAAGGTTTGATGTGTGTAATAGCTAGAGAAAAGGCTAGGCTGTAGTGACAAAGCCTCCCCCCACCCCCCATGCAGTGGATTAAATAATGTAGTGCTTTTTTTCACTCTCATGGAAGACTTAGAGGTAGATGGTCCAGGTCAGTGGGATGACTCAGTTCCATGTGGTCGGGCAGGGACCCAGGTCCCTTCCATTGTTGCTCCATCATCTCCTTGGGCATCTTGATCTGCATGATCAAAGCTGCGTCGTGGGTACATCTGTGCTCTGGCTTGGGGGAACGGAAAGAGAGAGCATGGGTTAGATGCACCCAATGTTAAAGCTCAGGCTTGGAAATAGGGCACATCCCTTCCACTCATTCCTGTGGTGAGAACATTCCAGTGATGAGAACATGGTCATGTGGCTGCACTGAGCTGCAAGGGAGGCTGGGAAATGCTGTCTCTGGCTGGGAAACCATACTCCCGGCTATAGCTATGTAAGTGGAGAATGGGTTTTGGTGGACAATTAGCAGCCTCTGGCATAATATGTATTTGTTACTACTACAACAATTACTACTCCTACTATTAACGTTACTGTATTAAGTTCCATCTGTTGGAGGAGGGGGTGGGTGATGACCAGCATTGATCCTCTGCCACCTTGCCTCTTCCTGTGGCAGCTTTAAGAGCAGGAAGTGTGGGGATGCCTTTGCAGAAGCCCTCTCCAGGAGCCTGCCAACAATGGGGAGCCTGAAGAAGCTGGGGTGAGCCAGGGCTTGGGACCGAGAGGGACCCTCAGCCTGGGATGCCTGGAACTCTCCTCCCTCCCCTCAACCCTACGCGGGGCAGATTCCTGGCCCGCCCCCTTTCCCATTGGCATCCTTCTTCACCGTCTTTGCTTACTTGTAGGTTAGCGGGAAGTAAGATCACTGCCCGAGGCATCAGCCACGTGGTGCAGGCTTTGTCCCTCTGTCCACAGCTGGAAGAGGTCAGGTGAGTGATCTCCAGGAGGGTACCCTGGCCAGGGGCAAGAGTCACTGCCCAGGCCCCAGGGTCCCCCTGTCAACAAGTTTGATTCCATCAGGGTCTGGCCAGACTGAGACCCAGAGAGGGGAGGCATCAGTCCAAGAACTGGGTGGGCTGGATCCAAACACAAGGCTCTCAGAGACCCCAGAGCAGTGCTTCTCTCATCTCACATTTTGGGGCCTCTTGAAAGAGCTTGACTTTTGAGGTTCCCTCCACTCTTTCTGTGACCCCAAGAGAAGGGATGGCGGTGTGTAGGCAGTTGTCAGGCACTGTGGGTACACATATATTCATGAAGCACACATTCCTCCACATTTGTGCACATGTGTATACACACTCACACTTGCCAGTTCACTTAAGTATATGCCCCACATGCATGCACATTCATAGGTGTGCACAAGTGCAGCACACACATGCATGCACACTTAGATCCACATACACATCTAAGCACGTAGGCACAAACATACTCCTGCCCTGTGTCTGTGATGAGTGGCCTGAGAAAGTGGCAGCCTCCTCAGCAGCTCACTGGCAGAACTGCTGCTAGCTCATATGGCCCCTTTATGAAACTTAGAAAAGGGACCACTTCGTCCAGGCAGATGCAGCGCAGCGCACGGGTGCGCCGCTTGCTGAGTGGAGCATTAGCGGGACCACAGCTCTCCTCTCTCCTCCTCCACTTGGTGTCTTTGTGCGTGATCACTCTGGGTGATGGGAAAAAATATTAAGTTCACTCTTGCTAATCAGGAAAGAAAAGTAAATGTCAACCAGTTCAATATTTCCAAACCTTTGGCCTGACCCAAGTGGTCACGCACAAAGGCACCCTCACACTCTTTAGTTCTTCTGTCCCTGCAGCTAGGAACCCAGGCAGTGCTGGGCTGTGGACCCTATTTGACAGGTGGGGAACGTGGGGTCAGAAAGGAATGTACTTGGCCTAGGGCTCTGGATGAGTCAGGGCCAGAGCTGAGGCTAGAAGCAGCATCTCCTGCATCCTGTTCTAGACTCTGCTCATCACCTGGGAGCCTCAGGCACATCCCAGACATAGCCTTGAGAGCAGGGTGCTGGGTCTGCTCGTCTCACCTCATGAGACCTTCACAGGCCATCCTCTGGATCCCATGGGCCACCAGGCAGAAACTCCCCTATAGGGACTGAATAGGGACAGACGTGAGTCCAATAAAGGGCTTTTCCTCCTAGCTGCACCTGCTAGATACCATGGAGCAGGTCACCAACCTGTTCCCGGCCCCTGTCTTGTGTTTCCCACATAAGGGTGGCCTGTTACCTGCCAACTGGGGCTTCCAAGTGCCCCATCCCCAGGGCTAACAGACCGGGCCTCGATCTCCCTGCAGCTTTCAGGACAACCAGCTCAAGGACCAGGAGGTGCTGAGCATCGTGAAGATACTCCCTCGCCTGCCGCACCTCCGGAAGCTTGAGTAAGCAGTCTTTCTGCCACCCCTGCCCAAGCCACCCTCCTCCCTTTGAGAGTACAGGTCTGGGGCCCTTGGGATAGGGGACTCACTCCTGACACCTTTGCCACCACTGTGCAGCCTGAGCCGCAACCATGTCTCTGACTGGACCCTACTCCACTTGACAGAGGTGGCAGTCACGTGCCCTACCGTCAGGATGCTACAGGTCACGTAAGTAGAAAGGGTGGGAGCCTGGTCTTCAAAGTCTTGAGAAAGGGGGAAGGGAGGGTGGAGGATGGGAAAAGGAGGCCACTAGTCTGTAAGACCCACGTGTGCATGCCTGGGTCTGTTTTACTCACATTGGTGTCTCCAGAGCCTAGTTCAGGCCTGGCACCTGGTACTCAATAAATAGTGAATGAATAGAAAGATGGATGGATTCGGGGGTCGGCCCCATGACCAAGCGGTTAAGTTCACGTGCTCCACTTCAGCGGCCCAGGGTTTATCCTGTTCGGATCCTGGGCGTGAACATGGCACCGCTTATCAAGCCATGCTGAGTCGGTGTCCCACATGCCACAACTAGAAGGACCCACAACTAAAAATATATAGCTATGTACCAGGGGGCTTTGGAGAGAAAAAGGAAAAATGAAACCTTAAAAAAAAGAAAGAAAGAAAGAAAGATGAGTGGATGGGTTGGTGGATAGATGAGGGAATGAATCAACAAATCCAAGAAGGACAGGCAGAGCCGGAGTCCTTAGCCGCGTGTTGCTCTCCGTGGTGCTGAACCAGCATTGCTTGTTTGGATCCCTGGGTAGGTTAAGCGCAGTGCCTCTTAATCCTAAAATGCTATGACTCTTATAAAAACTCTCAGCATTCCTAATTTTTATTATCTTCCTTGTAAAAATTGTTTTCTTGACTTTTTTTCTGCTTTTTCTTCCCAAATCCCCCCAGTACATAGTTGTATATTTTTTAGTTGTGGGTCCTTCTAGTTGTGGCATGTGGGATGCTGCCTCAGCGTGGCCTGACGAGCAGTGCCATGTCTGTGCTCAGGATCCGAACCAGCGAAACCCTGGGCCACTGAAGCGGAGCATGCGAACTTAGCCACTCCGCCATGGGGCTGGCCCCTTTTCCTGACTTTTTAAAACACTGAGGATTCATCAAGCAATGACATAATCACAATTCTGGACATATCTGATTTGGAGCACTTTTGCCCATTCTGTTTTTTCTCTGTCAATTACAAAATCAGCTTTCTCTGGATTTTGGGGGCAGCAAGGGATGCACAGGTAGGAGGTGATGTGCTGGTTTCCAGTCCATGGGTTTCATGGCTTGGTGTCTGACCCTGCAGGAAGGCGGACCTCATCTTCCTTCTCTCCCCACCTGCAGAGACAGCTGCAGAGCTACCAGGGTAAGAAACTGAGGGGGTGGAGGTGAAGCTGGGCTCAGCCTGAGAAGCGATCTGGCCTCGGGCAGTTGTGGGGAAAGGTGGCCAAGAGACCTTAGAAAGAGCTAGAATGTGGGGATTCTTCTTGCTACTGCTGCCCTGAGAGATGACTTACTTCTCAGAGTTGGCAAAAGACTTTAGCTTCTTCTAGCATCTCTGGACCACATCTGGCTCCCATGGTGAGGGAACATCCCCAGAAGTTTGAGAGTGAGTCAGACCCTTAGGGAGGCCATGAAGATACTGTAAGATTGGCATTAGTACGCAAGGAAAGCTCTTATAACTAAGAAAAGGGGAAGGCAATTATGGTACCTACATCTTAGAGTTATTCTGAGAATTAAGTGAATTAATACATTTGAAGTGCTTAGAACACTGCTGGCATCCAGTTGGCACTCAAATGATGGCTGTTCAAGCTGTGCGTGGATTCCAGCTTGGCCAGTCCCGGATGGACACAGTCCTTTCCCTGCTCTGAGCCTCAGTTTCTTCGCCTGCACCAGGATCTAGTAAGACCAATGTCTTTTTCCCTTCCGACTGTCTAGAGCTGCAGTGCCCAACATGGTAGCCACTAGCCACATGTGGCTATTTAAATTTATATTAATTAAAATTAAGTAAAATGAAGATTTTAGCTCATCAGTCACATTAGCCACATTTCAAGTGCTCAATGTCCATGGCTGGCTAGTGGTTCCCATAGTGGATGGCACAGATAGAAAACATTTCTGTCACTGCAGAAAGTCCTGTTGGACAGCACTGATCTAGAAGTTTGTGGAAACCCGGCTCATAATGTCCCAGCTCCCTGCAGCCCCCAGCCCTCCCCTGGCCCTGTGGAAGACAGCCTGGAGGTGCCATGGCTTCCCGTGGACTGGGCCCACATACAGTCCATGCTCCTGGCCTTCGGAACCATACATCTACATCTGGATCTACGTACATCTACAAATGGAGACCATCACATCTTAGACAATAACAGCTCCTTTTTACTAAGCTTCAATCTTGTGCCTATGCTGGGCACTTGGCCATACATCATCTCATTCAATCTTTCAATCACTCTAGGTGTTAGATATTGTCATCCCATTTTAGAGAAGAGAAAATGGCAGCTCAGATGGGTGAAGCGACTTGCCCAAGGCTGCATATGCCCAGCTGTATATGGCAGAGCCAGAATTTGAATAAAGGTTCCATTTGACCTCAAACATTTTGCTCCTGCTGCTTTGCTGAATAGCACCTTCAGCACCTCCAAGCAACCATCTTTGTTACACATTCACTGTGGGTCCTGCTACGGGGTCTTCAGCCCCTAGAAGGCAAGGGAAGAGGCTTGGTCCATTAGACCTTGGACCCTGAGCCCAGGCCAATGTTGGATTTGTTCTTACCAGAGCCCCAGACCTACAGGAAAGTGCCAGCTCAAGGAAAGAGGCTCAGAGCAGAAGCCTGACACTCAGGTACCTCAGTGGGATCCATTACCTTAAGGGGAGGGATGTAATATGGGGGGAGGGTCCCTTCCCAGGGAAGGCATAGCACGGTTGGGGAGGATAAAGGGAAAAGCAGACATGGAGCAAGGAAAGGACATGAGTAACCCATCCTGGCCCAAACAAGGAGCATCTGTCATAACGACAACAATAATAGCTACAATTTAATGGACCTTTGCTGTGTGCTGGGCACTGTGGTCCATTATAATCCATTACCTCATTGTAATTCTTTTGAAAGCCCTGCAGAATACACATTGTTATTCCCATTTGACAGAGGAGGAAATTGAGTCTCAGATGGGTTAAGTGCCATCCCCAAGATCGCTCAGCTACTGAGAAGTGGGGCTAGGATTGGATTCCTGGTGTGTTGGCCTCCTGGCTCCCCAGCTCCCACACCTGGTGATGGCACTCGGAGCTCGAGGAGGCATGGTGTAGCTTCTTGCCCTGAACCCCTCTGTCTCCACCCCCACCCCAGGCTACAGGAGTGTCAGCTTGGGGTCCATGAGGTGGAGATGCTCTTAGCCCAGCTCCGGAAAGGCCCCCACCTGGACGAAGTGGAGTGAGTATTGTGGAAAGCGCTGGGGCAGGAGACAGGAGGGGAGGGCAGTATAGCAAGAACATGCTGCCTCATTAAGAATTTGGGGGAATTAGATCATTGTAACAGCCACCACTGTTTAACACTTGCCCTGTGCCAGGTGCCTTTACATACATCTTATCATGTATAAATTAAGCCACAGAAAGGCAAGTTTGCTCAATGTCACACAGCTAGGAAGAGTCCAGGCCAGGGTTCAAGCTCAGACAGTCTGACTCCCAGCCTCAGCCTGATAATCACTCTCCTTGAGATCTGCAAAGCAGAAATCCCACCACGCCCAGGTCTGTCTTCCAAACCACAGCCCTCGGGGTCCCCTCACCCTCTGTCTTCCTCCCAGAATAGAGTGAGAAGACCTATTTTGGGGCTGGAGAAATTCCCATGATGCCCAGCTCCTGGGCGGGGCCTTTGAGAGGAGGGCTTGGGGATTGGTGGAGGTCCTGCCATGTCACCAGGAGGGGACCCCTGCCAGGACCATTCCAGGAAATCAAATGGGTACGAAGGTGGAGTGATGGAGTGCCATAATGTGTTGTAAGATGAATGACCCACCCCAGGGTGAGATGGATGGGGTGAGGCCTGCGTTGGTGACCAAAACTTGAGCCTTGACCTTGTGCCATTGGGAGAACCAAGACAGGATTAGACGGTGGTTTTACCAAACTCGTGCTTCCACCTACCTTGCCACCACTGAGCCTGCCCCTCCCCCAGTGCTCTCACCTGAAGTAAGGCCCTGTCACCCACCTGGTTACGTAGCCCAGACACTTCTCAGCTCCCTTGACCTCCCCCAATAGCCAGTCCATCCTGAGTCAACTAGCCTGCTACATCACTCTCAAAACCATCCTCTTTTCTCCACCCTCTTTTCATTTCAACTCCCTAGTCCAGACCATTTACATCTCTCACTTGAATGACCCCATCCGCCTCCTCACTGGGTCCCCTGCTTCCACCCTGGCCACCTCCACCTGGCAGAGAGTGAAATGCATTTCACTGCTGCCTGCCTCCTTCACTCCTTCCCACTGCTCAAGATAAAGCCCAAATCCTAAAATCCTGTGTGATCCAGAGCCCCACCCCTAACCGCAGAGCCCCATCTGACCCCGTCCTCCCACTCAATCTTTGATCCAGACATGCTAGACCCTTTCGGGTTCTCAAATGTGCTATGCCACAGGGCCTTTGAATGTGCTATTCCTACTGTCAGGAACACTCTTCCCCCTTCTCTTTCATACCCCTTACCTATTGAACTCCTAGTGTTTCCAGCAAGTAGCGCCAACATCAAGGAAGACTTCCCTGACCCCCAGACCAGATCAGATGCCCCTATAATCATGGAGTTTATCACAGGAAGCGATTATGTATGTTACAGCATAAAGAAACAGTTGAAAGTGGGGGCCTTGAAGTCAGGCTGCCTGGGTTCAAGTCCCAGGTCCTCCTTTGAGCAAGTGGTCTAACCACTCTACCTCAGTTGGCTCATCAGTAAGATGAGGATAACAATAGTGCCTAACAACTGATAATAGTACCATAACAACTCTAGGAAGTAGAGTTCTCATGAGGATTAAATATCCAGTAAGTGTAGAGGCGCCTAGGACAGCGCCAAGCGTGTAGGATGCCGTCTTTCAGTGTTTGCTGTTATTACTAAGGTTCATCTATTGGATTGATGCTTTGACTGGTGGCGGTGGGGGACCGCGTGAGTGCCGAGGTTGAGGGGGCCCACCCTAGCAGCACAGGGCATTGGGCCTCTCTCTCAGCCTTTCAGGGAACCAGCTGGAAGATGAAGGCTGCAGACTGATGGCAGAGGCCGCGCCCCAGCTCCACATCACCAGGAAGCTGGAGTGAGTTGCCCACCCCACTATCGGGTAGCGGGGAGGGTCCTGGAGCCCCAGCTGGTCCCTGCCACCCCTGGTCCCCATGCCCACGGTCACCAGAAATGGTGCTGCTCTACCGGCCATCCCAGTTCCAGCAAAATTGGAGTGGTTCGACCATGCCCTGCTTCCGCCTCTGGCATGAGTCACTTAGCTCCAAGTGTGAAAACTCCTTGCGTGTGTAGAATGTGTCCACTGTACCTCAATAGCTAGTGTCCCAGTTTGTCCTCACAACAGCCCTGGGTGGGGTGCAGTGGGGATCTGCATTGGAAAAGCATCAGGGTATTGTGTGGACGGGTGCTGGGGTGTTGGGTTGGGATTTTGGGGTGGGAAGCAGTGTGTTAGGGTGGGGGTACAGTGCTGGGGGAAGGGGTGGGTTGTCGGGGTGGTGGGATGGAAAAAGATAAAGGCTGTTGGGTGTGTTGCGATGTTGCATGGCATGGGTGGGGCTGGGGTTTTAGGGGTGAGTTAGGGTCTGAGCATCAAGTGTGGGTTGGGGTGGGGGAGCAGTGAGGTTGGGTAACAGTGTTTCGGATTTAAATCCTGGCTCTGTCACTTAGTCACTTTGTGACCCTGGGAAAGTAATTTCATGTCTCTGGGCCTCAGTTTCCCCATTTGTAAAACGGGATTAAAATGTGATTATTTTACTTACTAGGAAACTGAGGCTCAGAGAGGCAAAAACAGTGAATCGTCAGTTCCCATCGCTCCAGCTGGAGAACTTTGTTCTCTGAGTAGGGGAGGGGGTCGTGCGTCTCGGCTCATCCACATGGGCCAGATCCTTTGAGGATTAAGGACCCAGGGCCTCCCAAGAGTGACAGCCAGCAAGCTGCTGGGCCAGGGGCAGGGGCTGGAGCTGTCTGGGCTTCAGCTGCCTGCTGACGGCTGTCTCCCTCGTGCTCTCCACAGCCTCAGCGACAATGGGCTCTCTATGGCCGGGCTGTACCGCGTGCTGGGTGCAGCGAGCACGTGCCGGACCCTGGCAGAGCTGCACATCAGGTGGGAACTCTCTGTGGACCAGCACCCCCCACTCCCGCCTCCAGCCTGGAGCTCACGGGCTCTCCCATCAGTCTCTCAAAGTCCTTGGACTCCTTTCTGGTCCCAGGCCTTCGGGACCTGGAGAAGAGCTGCTGGTGCCCTGCCCAGACCCCCTGTACATCTGGGGTGCCTGTCCCTACATGCTGTGCGTGCTGGCCGCTCACAGCTTATACTTCTGCCCTGGGATGGTAGGAGCCAGGGATGCCCGGAGAGGACACCCCTCCCTGTCCCCCCGGCCAGGAGTGGCCAGTGAGCGAGGCACAGGTATAGCTCTCCGGCCCCCTTGCTCCAGGTGGGACAAACTTTTGGTGCCATTCACTCTCCAGAGCTTCCTGTGGGATCAGGCTGAAGACCTGCTCTGTTCTGCTCCCCTGAGTCCCTCACCGGTGTCTCCTGAGAGCACTCCTCCATACATCACGTGCACAAGTGACCAAGTGACACGTGACCCCACTCCACTCACAGGCTCGGGCTCTGCTTCTGGGGAGCCCCACCTAAGACAGGGCCCAAGCTTGTGTCTCTAAGTCCCAGTATTCAGTCTAGGGAGCTGAGGTCAGATGCTAATTAATGTCAACACAGTCCCCCCCTAGAGGGGCGCTCAGCCGAGCAGGGTGGTCCCTGCTCTAAACCCCCTGGAAGGAGGAAAGGGAGATCGGGTTCACCCACAAGGTGGGTCGGAGGCCTTGGTTCGCTGCATATAGTGATTCAGTCAAGGGTCCTGGGCATTCCAAATGGCGCTCCATTCCCTTGTAGGACTTTATACTAAAGAAATCACTGTGATTGTGCAAACACGGTTAGTGTGATTGTGCAAGCATGGTTAGTGTGATTGTGCAAACATGGTTAGCTGCAGGGATGTTCACCACAGCATTGATTACAAGAGGCAAAAATGGAAATAACTTAAATGTTTAATACAATATTAGCTAAATAAACCAAGTTGCCTCCCGAGAGAACTCGACGGAACAGTGACACAGCTGCAGCTTTAGTGTGGAGGGGTGGCTGTGGCTTATTAAGTAAACCTAGAAATTTTAACTCATCATTTTTATAATAAAGCTTTTCAATCATACTCAGCAATAGGGAGAATGGTGAAATGAACACCCTAGTTCCCACCAGTAATTATCAGCCTTTTGTCACGTTTGCCTCATCTGTCCCGTGAAAAACTAATTTTGAAAAGAGAATCTGTAATTTTAATCCCATTTTTTTAAGGGAAAAAAAAAAGAAAGAACATTAACTTCGATTAATAAAAAACCCTAGAGCCTTGAAGGACCCACTCCAAAATGTTATCAGTGGCAGTTGATATGTGGTGCGTGGGTGATTTTTCTTTATTTTCTTCTTACTTTACTATATTTTCTAAGTTTGCCACAGGGAAGAAGTGTGACTTTTGTCATGAGGAATATACATATAACGTTCAGTTTGCAAAGCTGAGGGTAGGGAGGCCCGGCTGTAAGTCACAGCCTGTCGTGGATTCCCAACGTCTGTCCCCAGCTGGTAGTGACCTGCCCCATTGGGGTGAGTCCCCCCGGCCGAAGGTGCCCGAGCGCAGAAGGAACACCAATGGGCAGAGGGAGGAGAGTTTCAGCCTGAGGCCCCAACCGGAGGGAAGGCAGAACAGAAGTCTTCTTTCAAAGACTTGCCAGGAAATGAGGCTGAGAAGTTTGCGAAATTTCTGTGGTAAACAGACTTCAGGCCCCAGAAGCTCAGAAGAAGTCAGGGTCGAGGTGGAGGAAGTGGCTGCAGCTAGAGGCGGGGGGGTGGCACCTTAGAGGTGCCGCCAGGCCAGGCGAAAAATGACATGGAGCAACAGGGATCCCATAACCCTCCTCTCTTCTCTCCGCAGCCTGCTGCACAAAACCGTGGTCCTCACCTTTGCCCCAGAGCCAGAGGAGCAGGCGGGGATGCAGAGGAGGTAGGGCCCCAACATTATCCCCTGCCTGCCCTCGGCCAGGGCCACCCCCTGCCCCACCTCCACAGCTGGACAGTGCCACTCAGCTGCCAGGGGCCCTTGCCAGATTCACGAAGGTGCCTGGAGCCAGCAGGCTTGGCAGGGGACGCAGCCCTAAAGGGGAGGGTCGAAGGACAAAATGCCTCCCCGTTTCCCAAGTGGGGCCTGCAGAGAGCCCTGGGATACAGGATGCAGACGGCACCCTGGGGCGGGAGTGGGGCCCTCCCCCACTCAGAGATTGAGGTCCTTCCACCTACACCCAGAGGAGCATCTGGCCTGTATTTCTGATTTTGGTCAGAACTTCTGCCTCCCTTTGGCACAAGGACCCTTTAAAGTGTGTCTGCCTCCTCCAGGGTTCCTTCCCAGATTGCCCCAGGCCAGCACATGGGCAGACTCAGCTCTGCTCCTCAGTGTCCACCTAAAACCTCTTCTGTGGGGTCTGAGCTGTTGAAAGCTTGCTTGGAGCTGAGGCTGACATCTCTGAAGGCACTGACGGTTATGATGATGAGATGAATGAGTAACAGCCAGGGTTAATTGAGCACTCACTGTGCACCAAGCACCACATGAAGGCAATTCACATACACCCTCCCAGTGAAAGCTTAAGTGATCTGTCCCAGGTCACACGGCCAGGGAGCCGAGAAGCCAGAACCAGGGTCTGGCTGTCTCCAGGCCTCATATAGAGATGGAGTGCTGGGAGGGGAGGCTGAGGATGGACTTTGAGACAATGGACAAGGCATCTGCCCAGCCTGGCCGTGCTGTGTGTCCCTCCAGGGCTGTGTTTCCTGACAGCCACGTGCCCCAGACGCCCTCTGAGCTGCCCCTGCGCTCCCAAAGGATCAGGTACAGTGATGGCTGCAGGCCTCGGCTGTGGGTCCAGCCTCTTCTCTTCCCCCGCAAAGAGCCTGGCCCCCAGCCCCTGGACAAGGGGCTCCCCAGAGGACACCACCTGCTGTATCCAGGAGCTGGCCTGGCTTTCCTGCCTCCCACCTCCCATGCCCGGCCCGGCCCAGACAGTGCTCATGAGGCAGCCCCCTCGATCACCTCCCTGGCCCAGGGTCCCCCACTTCCTTTAGCCCCCCTACCTCCAGCGGCTGATGGGTGGTAGGAATTCTGGACGGAGAGAATGGGGAGCGTGCAGCCCCTTCTGTCCTGATCCTGGGGCCTCAGGCCTCGGCCTGGGGGCTTAACTCAGCCCCCCCAGGGCTCCCATCGATACCCTCCTGGCCTCTCTCTTCTGTGTCCCTCCTTGTCTGTCTGTCCTCCTGTGACACTGTCTCAACCTCTCTCCTGTCTCTGTGTCTCTCCGTCTTGGTCTCCCTCTCTCTCTGGGTCTCTGCTTGTCTCTGGCTCTTCCCTGCCTGGGTGACATCTTATGTGTGCGGTGTGTGTCGGTCCCCCTCTGTCCCTCTGTCTGGGTGCCCCATGCATCCCGGCCCCTCTCCTGCAGCCTCCTCCTCGGCCTGTGTGTCTCGCCTCTTCAGCGGGGCGGGCGCTGCAGGGCTGCGGTTCTGCCCTCCGCAGGCTGGCGCACTGTGGCTTACAAGCCAAGCACCTCGAGCTGCTCTGCAAGGCGCTGGAAGGAAGCCACCACCTGGGCCACCTCGAGTGAGTCGGGGAAGGTGGGCGGGGGTGGGGGCCATCGGTTAGTGTGTGTCGGCGTGTGGGGCTGTGTTTTGTTCTTTAAGATAACCATCAGCAGTTCTTTCTCTGCAGTCAGGAGCCCCTTAGGGAAGCTGGTCAAGCTTGTGTCTCCTCCCCCTAAAATACAGGTCCCCCCACATTGCACACCCTCTGAAGCCCATCCCTGACCCCCCAGGGGTCAGGAACCTCGGGATGGGAACCCTGGGGGAGACCCCTGCTGACCCAGTGCAGCCCAGAGCCTTGTCCCAGTTTCAGGAGAAGCTGAGTGACTGAGTGACCAGGGTGGAGAGACAAGCTCCTGTCTGGCCCCCGACCCCCACTAACCCGCTCTCCCCTTGCCCCTCCCAGCTTATCAAGCAATGCTCTGGGGGACGAAGGTGCAGCCCAGCTGGCTCAGCTGCTCCCAGGGCTGGGCCCTCTGCAGTCCTTGAAGTGAGTAGCCGCTGGGCAGTCTCTGAGCTTGCCCTGGTCAGGATGAGGGGGTGTGGGGGAAGGGGGTCTGTGTCCCATTCACTCCCTCCTGGGGTTATCGTGAAGATTAAATCAGAAAATGCGTGTCAGTCACCTGGTCCAGCCCCTGAAACGCGGTCAGTGCTCAGGAAAGCGTAGTTGATACTGTGATTCTCATTAAAATAGAGACTGGCCTCTGTGACTCAGTGATCCAGCTTCAGGTTGCGGGTCTCACTTCTCCACTCTGTCTCTGGGAGGCCAGGTCGCCTGGGGTGGGGCAGGCATGGCTGGGACACATTGACAGATTAACCAGCGGCTGGCAGCCCTTCTGGCCCCGGGTGCAAGGAGGGGCTGTTCCAGGGGGCACAGGCCGGTGGGCAGAGAGGGCGTGTACTTAGATAGGACACCCGAGCAGGGTGCTCGGGGCCAAGAGGGGAGGCCCCTGGAAGGAGTACAGGAACCCCAGACTTTGCCTGCAGCAGACCAGAGTTCCTGGGCCCCAAAAGGCCCCTGTGTTCTTGGCTCCCACAACCCCCCTCCTCCTCTCCCGTCTTATGAGCCAAAGTGAGAGGAGCCCTGGGGAGGATGCTGGTGCTGGGGAGGTGCTAGTTTCCCTGTGTGACATTGGGCAAGTTACATCACCTCTCTGAGCCCCTGGTTCCCAGTCAGTTAACACACAAACTATAGAGGGAGTGGCGTGTGATTTGGGCTGCAACCTTGGAAAGAGTACGGTGTCCTGAGGGCCCTTCCAGCTCAGACAGTCTTTTACTGGGATAGATGCCAGGAAGGAGAGCAGGTGGCCTCTCCGGTTCAGAGCTGCCCTGGGTGGGGAGGAAGAGCTCAGGGCTGCAGGCAAATTGTATGCAGATTAGAGCCTTCGGGCAGATTCCCGTGTGACCTGCTTAACGCTGTGAAGGCTGGGTGTGACCAGGGCCTGGGGGAGTCTGTGTTCACCCACCAGTATTCACGTGCCCGAGGGCGGGACCCTAAATGGCACATAAAGACCACGAAAGAGAGAAAAACGTCTGTTCCTGCTTTTTGAACAAGAGGCCCTGTATTTTCATTTTTCACTGGGTACCACCTCTCCTTTATTGAGGGGAAACTGAGGCACAACCGTGGCCCCAAAGCACTCCCCAGATTCGCTCTGGGAGGGAACCACTGAGTTCTGGTCTCAGCTCTGTCCCCAGCATCTCGTAACCTTGGGCAAGACCCTGCCGCTCTCTGGGCCTCAATTTCCTTGTCTTTACCATGAGGGGTTAGAAGAGACACTCTGACCGCCTGAGGCCCATCATCTGGACTCAGGGACGGCCCTCCCCTGCCCTGTGCTCTGACCACCAAGAGGGTGTTTTTGAGTCTTGGTGACCTCCGTCAGCGTCACTCCTGTGGTTCTCCAGCCTCAGTGAGAACGGCTTATCCCCGGACGCTGGGTTCAGCTTGGCCCTGTGCTTCTCTACTGTGCAGTGGGTTCTCCACCTGGACATCACGTGAGTGCCCTCGTCTGCCGCATTCACCTTGTAGCATCCTCAGAGCCTTGTGTGATATGGGGTCTCGTGAGCACGTGGTGGGTGTCTGCTGAACGAATGAATGAACAGACAAATGAATGAATATAGCCCCAAGGACACTCGCATTTCTCCAAATTCACCATGGGACACAGTCCATCGGCTCTCCCTTACTCACTCTCTGGATTGTCCTGGGGAGCTTTGAAGAAATCGGGGAGCTCCCTGGTGGTCACTGAGTGCTCAGGGACCAGCCTTCACTGCGGGGTCTCTGGAGCTGATGAGAACAAAGAGGGGAAGGCGCCCAGCCCCCCAGCCCCGGGCCGTGCCCTGCAGATCGTGTCCGGCTTCAGGCGAGGCCTGCCCTTTCCTCTCCTTCCCCTGCCAAGAGCGGGAGGTGCGACAGCAGACAGACCCGGTTCAGTCCAGGCCACCCACGTAGCTGCCGTGCAGCTTTGAGCAGGTCCCTGAGCCTCTCCAGACCTCAATTTTCTCATCTGTAAAATGGGGATAAGAACATTTCCTTCCCTCACAGCTTTATTGTGAGAATCAAAGGAGATCGCGTCTGCGGTGTGCTTTGTAGGTGCCTTAGTATACGTAGTTGTTGCTTCATATATTTATTGTCCCATCTGCTGAGAGAGCGGGCGCCTGCAGGCCTCCCTGACTGGCCGGGCTGCTCTCTTGCTGTCTTGCCTTCATCCTTTCTCACTCTGCTGCCTCCTCTCTGCCTGCAGGGGTGAGAGCCAACGCATCGTCCTGGGAGGAGCCGGAAGAGGCAGGTGAGAAGGAACAGCTCCCAGGGTGGGGCGGGGTCCCCATTTCCTACAGGTGCCCCTGCCCCCCAGGCCCCTGCTGACCACTGTCAGCCCTAGAATGACCCGCCCAGGCCTGGCACATTGGAATTAACCACCACTTCTGTAACCCACCGCATAAACGTGCAGTCCTCAGCTGCCTGCCATCTCCTTTGGTAAAAGGCGGTGCAGGTGGGAGGGGCCCAGAGGTGATGCCACAGCAGGACAGGTGCCAGCAGGCTGCCGCCGCGTGGGAGGGAGAGGGGAGCAGTTGAGTTTCTGCCTCTCGGGGACTTTTGCAGACTTGTGAGTTCACATGAGTCACCGCTGTTTCACACACATTTTGAGTGTCACATTTGAGAAGCCAGAAACCATTGGGGCTCTGAAAGTTTCCCCATCTTTGCAGTAAACAATGAACAATAGTTACTTTCCGCAGGCGTGCCCCGCTGCCCTCTAGCAGGCCCGGCCCCCTGGTCTCCCCTGGGAGCTTGGCAAGCACAAGGGCGGCCTCGTGTGCAGCCAGCCGGGCAGAGCGGTCCCCAGCTAACGTGTTGGGGAAAGCGTTGCCACACCAGCTGGGCTGTGTGAAGCCAGGGGCGGCCCACGCCCAGCGTGGTCTTGCTTCCCAGGCTGGGGTCTCTGCTTCTGGGTTCTTGAAGCCAAAAGACTGGAGGCCCAGGGAGGCGGTCAGGGAGAGGAAGGGCTCTGTCCTGGCTCCCCCTGACCCGGTCAGGTGCTGGCCACTGGGACAGGTATAAACTGCTGGCGTTCTCGCTCTGGCCCCCCTTCCCTGGGCCTCGGTTTCCCCATCTGTACAGTGAGGGACTTGATTGTCCCCAGGGCCCCTTCCAGCCCTCACGAATGAGTCGTCTTCCACGGGGAGGATTTGACCCTTCCTGTCAAATGGTTTCCCCACTCCAGGGACCTGTCGGCTGCCGGATCTGTGCCGGAGTTGCCAGCTGGAGCCGAGTTCTTGGGCTCCGGTCAGCGCTGCGTCCCCAGGAGCTTCTGGTATTGTCTCACCCACTTCTTGGTTGGGGGTAACCACAGTGGGGGTGAGGGGTCAGGGAGTAAGGAGAGCCTGGGGATTAGGGCTGGGGATTGGGACAGAGGGAAAGAATTTGAGAGAAGGGAAAGGAAAGAGGGACAAGTGTGAGGGCTGGTGACAGGGGCCCAGCATTCTCCTTAGAGGAGAGACTCCATGTTGTTTTCTCTGAAGACTTCCCAGCTCTGCCCTGAGGGGCTGTGAGACCCCAGCTGGGCTCCCCTTGTCTCTAGGCCTCGGTTTCCTCCCTTAAGAAGAGAAATACCTAAGCTGGGGCCTGAACAGAGTTGCGACAGTTGAGGGGGGCCAAGGGGCAAAGCTTGGCTCCCGGCTGCATTTTAGTGTGGCCGGAGCGCATACACAGAGAGGAGGCGAGTGAGGCTCTGGAAGGCCTAAGGATAATGGGGAGCCACAGAGGGTTCTCAGCACAGGAGAGGGCTGGTCAGATTTGCAGGTAAACAGATAAGACCCGGCAGCGTGGAGAAGGATTGCAGGATGGAGAGGGGAACCCCAGAGGGCGCTACAGTGGTCCAGGCGAGTGGCGATGGGCCCAGACTCAGGCAGGGGCAGTGCGGAGCACTTAGGGGCTGGACAAGGTTGGCTGGGCCCTGAGGGGGCCTTTGTTGTCACCGTCAGAGCGGTAGGAATAGGGGCTGTAGGGAAGTCTTGGGGTGAGAGGATGCCCCGTGGGGGAGCAGGCTGTTAGAAGGGGCGAGCCCCAGGGTCTGTACAGGGGCCCTGAGCGTTTGCTGAACCCCGCCTCGCCCACTGTCCCTTTTCAGCCTCAGTGAGTGTCAGCTGGAGCCCCTGAGCCTCACCCGCCTCTGTGACACTCTAGAGAAGTGCCCGGGGCCTCTGGAAGTCACGTAAGTAACGGGGACACGGCCCCGGAGTGCACAATGTGGGCAGCCGCCCAGTGACCTGGGCTGGGGGTGTCCTTCCTGGTCCCTTCCCGCCAGACCCCATAGCCCTACCCTATGGGAGTTCCCTGACCTATTGGTAGAAGGCTGGTTGCCTGGAATTGCCTCAGCTTCAGGCGCCTCCCTCCTCCCACTGAGAGCAGCTGTGAGGGCCCAGGTCTTCACCGTCCTCATCCATTCCACTCAGGGTGCCTGGGGCCCCGGTCTGCCCCCTCCATCCGGGAGCCGCACCCTGGCACCCCCTGGGGTCTGCCTCCGTGGCTGGAGCCTAACACTTCTGAAGGCCCCTCCTCAGGCCAGCCCCCGCTCCAGGTACCAGCTCACCCACCCGGGACACCTGGGTCAGTGACCACCCTGGACTTGAACCAGGAGTCCTGGCTCAGCCACCTGCAGGCTGGGTGACTTGGGCAAATGGCTGTAATTCACTGGGCCTCAGCTTTGTCATCTGCAAAGTGGACAGTCAGCCTTTCCTTTCATCATCGTCGTATGACAGTAATTACCTTAAAATGAAGAAACCCAAGACAAACCCGCCTCCCCGAAACAGCCCCTTCGCCTCATCCAACCAGTGCTGTCGTCCGGCCTCGTGGCCCTCTGCTCCCTGTCCGTTTGGAGATTCCGTTCTTGCCTCTTCGCAGGCACAGCCGGGCTGCAGTCCACGATTTCACTTCACATCATGCCCTATGTGTTTCCCCACTGGCTGCGTCTTTTTCTTGCTTTCCGGCTCCCGTCTCAAATCCCCCCTGGCCCTCGCAACAGGCTTATGCAGGTTGATCGCCTGGCGTGTGTCCGCCCTGCCTCTCTCAGTTCAAACACCTGTGGATGCGGAGGGCGGGGTTTTGACGCTGTTCGCAGACAGCATCTTACCACCTGAGAGCTGCGTGGCGAGCTTTTGACTGCCGGCAGTGCCTCGCAGCTTTCCCGGAATATCAAGACAGGTGGAGCCAATGAATTTTTTTAATAAACCATTTACATTGGGTTAGTTTCAGACTGGACTTACACAAAAGTTGCAAAGCCAGTCCAGAAAGTTCCCTCTCCTGGTTGCCCTGGTTGTTAGTATCACTTACTATCGTGGTACATTTGTCACAAGTAAGAAACCGACCTTGCCCCGTGACTATTAACTGCGCTGCAGGCTCTATTCAGATTTCACCAGTTTTTCTCCTAAAGCCCTTTCTCTGGTCTGGAATCCCATCCAGGACCGCACATTGCGTTCAGTCTTCAGGTCCCTTAGCCTCCTCTGGTCTGTGGCACTTTCTCCATCTTTGTTGCTCGTGACCTTGACAGTTTTGAGGAGTACCGGACAGATATTTTGTAAAACGTCCCTCACTTTGGGTTTGTCTGATGTTTTCCTCGTGGTCAACCTGGGTGATGGGTTTGGGGAAAGACACCACAGAGGTCAAGAGCCCCACGCATCTCATCTCAGGGGTCCATGCAGTGGACGCAACATCACTGTTGACGTTGACCTTGATCACCTGGCCGAGGAAGTGTTCGTCCGACTTCCCCACTGTAAAGTTACTTTTTAATTTCAAAACGCTTTCAGACGGAGACTTCCAAGCATATATAAAAGCAGAGAGAATAGTGTCGTGGACTCTGAGTTCCCCTGGCCCCACCTCAATAGGCGTCACCTCATGGCCCCAACACGCGCACACACGCACACACACACACACACACACGCACATTATTTTGAAGGAATTCCCAGACACTGTATAATTTCATCTATGGATATTTCAGTATGCACAGCTAAAAGATAAGTACTCTTTTATTTTTTAACATAACCACAAAACCATTATCAGACCTAAAATATGAACATTATTTTATGATATGTTAAAATCATCAAGTATCCCATTGGATGTGCAGTTGTCCTGGATTGTCGCTGATGTGTTTCTTGCGCAATGTTTGCGCATTCCTGCCTTTTCATGCTAACCCTCCGTGGTTTGGATGTGCCACAAGTTGTTAAACCCCGCCCACCTAAAGTCTAGATGGATAGCAGGCTGCTCCCAGGGTTTTCTGTAGCACTGCAGCCAATGCTGCAAAAAGCTCTTCCATTATTTAACTATTAAGCACCTACTGTATACCAGGTCCTGGGGACGGGGACAGAAGGACACCCGGGACTTGCTGAGGCTCGCCGGCTGCAGTGAGAGGCTTTATGTAAACCACCCGCGGGCCGTGCTGGGTGGTCCGAGCACTGATGGGGGTCTAAGGGCCCCCTCCCTCCGCTGCAGTTGGAGGAAATGGGATCATAAGTGTGAAGACACTTTGCCAACTGTAGAGTGCAGGGACCACGTGCAGGAAGATTGTTATCCTTGGGATTCTGGGTCCTGGGGTTCTGCGGGGTAGGCCAGCGAAGGTGGCAGGGCTCCAGCCCCCTCCCCAGATTCCACCGCCGCAGGCCCACTTGGCCTGTGTACATTTCGGTGTTCCACGTGGGATGGTGAGGTGGGTAAAGGTTCTGTTGCTTAAAAGAAAAGTGTGTAAGCCCCACATTGACCCAACCAGAGGTCACAGCACTGTGTAGTTGGGGTCCAGTGGGAAACCGTGCAGGGAGGTGTGTGGACGGACTGCCCCTCAGCGAAGGCCGCTGCTCCATCTGTGCTCAGAGCCCCAGGCCCATGCCTGAGCCGGAGCAGGTGGAGCCGAGTCTGCAGCCTGCGCCCTGGCGGTGGTTCAGCGGCGAGGCTTCCAGCTCCAGAACCTCAGGCTGCCCCTCCACGGTGGTCCCCCCAACCAGGGAACAATGCACAGGAGGGGGGTCGGGCTCGTGGAGGCCCCAGTGAGGGGAAAGGACAGCCTGCAGGGGACGAAGGAACAGGGACAGAGGGAAAAAGGGGCAGAAAGAAAACACAGCCCAACACCTCTGGGGAAAGTGGGACTCCAGGGGGAGGTCATGTAAATCCCAGGGCAGTTAGAGACGCTGTTGGTCTCGTCCTGCAGCCAGAGCAGACACAGAAGGAGGGCTGCCTGGAGTGTCTCCTAGGTGGACTGGGTTCTGATGAGTTATCTGGACAAGTGATCAGCTGGTTAGTCTGGTTTTGACAGGCAGTCAGAGACCCGAGCTCGCCTGTGTCTCTCCTTGGCTGACCTGCTGCCTCTGTCTCCACCACTATATTCAAGACTGCGGGTTCAGCGGCATCCTTTTCTTAACAAGTATGTTTGCAGAGCGCCAATCTTCATGGCCCTTAAAATAATAATCCTGCCAGTCCATGACATTTGGGGAAAAAAGTCTACAAGAGCCCCTTGGAAATTCACAAGGCACAGCGGCATATTAAAGGCTCTGAGAAGTCCTGCACAGAGACAACTAATTTGGCTTAGCCCAGCATGCTCCGAGCTTCTGTGACCTTCCTCTTCCTCCCGCCTCACTGACGACTCAAGGACCCAGCTCTCAGAGGGAATGTTTTGGGCAACCCTGGCTTAGGACACGTCTCTAGAAGACTCTGGCCGTGAGGCCGCCCTCCTAGCTCTCAAGGCTTCCACACCTCATTCAGATGCTTTGTTTTGCAGATTGTCCTGCAAGGGCCTGAGCGACCAGAGCCTGGAGACCCTGCTGCACCGCTTGCCCCGGCTGCCCCAGCTCAGCCGGCTTCGGTAAGGCTGGTCTCCCCATGGCCCCGTGCTGGGCCAAGCTGTCCCCTTCCGCCCCGCCCCCTTCTCTAGAGCTCGCTGGTCATTCTATCTGGCGCAACTGGGAGCTCAAGTCTGTTTCCAGTGCTTCCCTGATACCATATCAACCTTGGGGTGGGGGGTTGTTTGATCTCTCTGGGCCTCAGTTTCCTCCTCTGACAAATGGAATTAATTTCCCCAACTCCTCCCCCAGGGTTGAGACTTGGCAAGACAGTTGTTCTAAAACCACCTTGAAGAAGTGAGGGCCTGTGACAAATGGGCTGTCATGCTTCTCCCCGCCCAGAGAAAGGTCACCTGCTCCTAGAAGGGGACTTCACAGATGTAGGTCGTGTACATGTCACTCACCATCTTTTAAAGGTCACCATCTAACTCCGCAGAAGGGGAATTTAAGCAGCATCCCCAAAGTATTTAAAACTCTTATTTTCTAATTTCAGCTCCGACTGGTTAGAATTTAAAAAGGATTTACTGGAAATGTTCTTCCAGCGGGGGCTAAAGCAGAGGCAGCTGGGATGGGAAAATATGACAGGAAATTGAACCGCCCCGTTAATAACGGCACCGTAGGTCCTGAGGCTCGGGGTTGCCTGAGACGGCTCCCATCGCATCCGGGGCTCGCCCATCCCTGTATCCTATCCGGGAGGGTGGGAGGCGATGTGTGACGTCCTAGAGGTGGGCAAGTGCAGGAGAGCACAGGCCCACCCACAGCACCCACCATGGACCCACACCACCAGGAGAGAATGGGTCTGAAAGGGGTCCTTTGGACATAGAAGGTGCCGAGTTAAAATGAACAAGTGGGAAACTTAGACCAGAGAGGGACTTCTCTATGCTGGAGTCACACAGCACCAGCCCTCAATTCCTCATCTGTGTCTGGAATGAGGCGGCCAGCCTGACCGTCCCTAGGGCTTACACTTGATATTAATCAGGCCCTAGTGCTGTGCACTGTGGTGGGCCAGGCACTGTGCAAGGTGCTGGAGACACAGCAGAGAGGAAAAAGAAATTTAAAAAAAACCAACTAGGTCCTTGTCTTGTTGGCGTTTACCTTGTGGAAGGAGCTGAACAAGAAGCAAAGTGAAAGCAAAAAAGATGAATTCAGGTAGGAATAAGGTCTTTTTCCAGGTGATGTGGTAAAGAGTGACTGGGGAGGTGATTCAGACAATGGGGGGGGTGGTCAGGGAGCACCTCTGAGGAGGGACACTGGGGTGCAACGTGCAGGAAGAAAGGGACCCAGCCTTGTGGAGAGCAGGGAACAGCATTCCAAGCAGAGGGAATGGCGTATGTGAGGCCCTGAGGCATGACTGAGTTTGGTGGGCTTAAGGAACAGCCAGAAGGCCAATGTGGCCAGAGCATAGTGGCTGACAGGGAGAGGAGGAGACAGGGACCCGGGGCGGGTCACACAGGGCCTGGTAGCCATGAGGAGGAGCTTGGGATTTCATCCAAGGGAACTTGAGAGGCAGAGAAACAATTTGTGTTCTCAAAAGCTCAGTGTGGCTGCTGGGTAGAGAAGGATTGGGGGACAAAAGTGGAAGGAGAGCAGGGAGGAGGCTGTGCAGGCAGGGAAGAGATGAGGGGCTGGGAAGCCGTGGGCGTGGGGCGGAAGTGGGTGGATTCAGGGTGGCTCTTGGGAGTGGAACTGACAAGACAAGCTGACGGCAGGTTTATGGGGTGAGGGAGATGCCACGGATGCCCCATCCCCCTTTCTCTAAGGCAGTAGTTGACCGCCGTGGGATTTTGCCCCCCGGGGCGTCTGGCAGTGGAGACATTGTGGGTTGTCCTGACAGAAGCGGGTGTGGGACGGGGAGCAGTAGTGCTGCTAATGGCGTTTAATGAGTAGAGGTCTGGGATGCGGCTGAACTTCCAACAGGACAGCCGCCAACACAGCGACCTGTCCAGCCCCGGTCTCCATAGCGCTGAGCCTGAGACACTGCTCTGAGAGCCTGAAGCCTCCTGCTCCTGCTAGAGCGGGAGACAAAGGGACTGGCCTGTTAAGTCCCTGCCTGAGGGCAGAAACCATAGTTACCATAACAACAAGCATGGGTATCGCGCTAGGCAGTGCAAAAGCTTGATAGGGTTCAACCCTCACCCTAGAGGAAGGTACACCACGAGTAGTCCTGTTTTCCAGATAAGGGAACTGAGGCTCAGAGAGGTTAAGTGACTTGTCCAAGGACACGCAGCCAGTGAGCAGAACTAGGGCTCAAACCCAAGTCTGCTTGACCCCAAGGCCCTGTTTGTCCCTCTTGAGCCCCTGACTTCTTCCTTATGGCCTTGCTGGCCCCAGCCTCCCACAGCCTCCTGTTCCGCTGTTCCTTCTCCAGTCTGTCCTGGTTCCTTGCCTGCTCATCTCGCTTGGCTCTCACTTGCTGACATAGGGCCCCGCTCCTTTCTTTGTCAGGCTGAGCCAGACAGCACTGTCCCCAAGGAGCCCCCTCATACTGGCAGACGTCTTCAGCCTATGCCCACGGGTTCAGAAGGTGGATCTCCAGTGAGCATTGCCCTGGGACAACCAGGCCTGGTCTTGGAGGGTTGTGGGTGTGAGGGGGTGGGGTGGAGGCAGTAGTATCCAAGTCAGAGGCTTGGCTTCTGGAAGAGGGGTGCCTGCGCCCTGGGGGCATCCTGAGGCTGCAGCCAAGGGTGCTGACCCAGGTGATGTCTGCTCCAGGTCCCTGTGTCACACGACCCTGCACTTCAGGTCTAGCGAGGAGCAGGAGGGCGGATGCTGTGGGTAAGTCCCCCGGAACCAGGCCCTGGCAGCCAGGGGGTATTGGGGGCCCATAGACCAGGCTCCTGGATGGCCCGAGCAGCTTAGACTGCCTGCGCAGAGCATTCCCCTGCAGGGACCCCACAGGAGGCTTGTTTCCTCCAACATGAGGAGGCAGAGGTCAGAGAGGGCCTGGCTTTGTCAAGGGTAAGTGAGGAGTACACATCAGACTAGACCAGAACTCAGGGGCCTGGTCTGAGGACAAGGCCTTCACGACCTGCCCACAAGGCTTTAGATCCCAGCTTTGCAAGAACCTGGTGCCCTATCCTCCGCTTTCGCAGCTGTAGAGGGAGACACCACATTGCAGGGCGTTTGCAAGGATTAAATGAGACCGTATGTAAAGCATCGGGCATTCACTGATGCAGCTGTCCCTCCCCTGCTGACTCCTGGACCAGTGCTCTGGTTGCCCAGATGGGAGGGAGGAGATACTGCGCCGGAGGCAGGAGAACAGGCAGGAGGGCAACCTCTGGATGCAGAGACGACCTTTCTGGTAACTATTTGATGCACTGGCTCACCAAGAGACCTCGGACCAGACCCTTCTCTGGGCCTCAGCCTCCTCAGCTGTGAAATAACAATAAATAGAATAGCTGATATTTGCTGAACATCTTCAAGGCGCCACTCTAAGGGCCTTGTGCTTATTCCCCCCACAAGCCTCAGTGGTGGTCACATAGCAGTAAGGGGGCAGCCGGGACTCGAACCCGGGCAGTCCGAGGGTGCTTCTAGCCCGGGGCGGACAAACTTTTTCTGTAAAGGGTTAGATTGTAAATACTTTGGGTTTTGCAGCCTATCCGGTCTCTGTCGCAGCTCCTCAACCTTGCCTTTGTGGCCCCAAAGCAGCACAGACAATACATAACCCAGGCGTGTGCCTGCGTGCCAGGAAAACTGTGGACCCCTGAGACTTGAAGTTCAAATATTGTTTATGCGTCATGAAATATTATTCTATTTTTGATTTTTTTCCTCAACCGTTTGAAAATGGAAAAATCATTCTTAGCTCGCAAACCGTGCAAAAGCAGGCAGCCGTGAGCTGTGGCTCTCTGACTTCTGTCCTGGGCCCCCACGAGCCCGGCTCCTAGAATGCCGGGGTAGTTTCTAAGTCAGCGGGTTCCAAACTGCGGGGCGTGGACCAGCGTGGGATGGGTTTCAGGAGGCTGGGCAGATAGTTTCGGCTTCGAGCTCACTGAATCCCTTGGTGGGGTCATTATTCCTTTTCAATTCTCTGTCTGAGGAGGAGGAAGGCTCAGCTAGGCATTAACACCCTTTTAACACCTCTCCACCATCCACCAAGCTCCCTTTGTAATACAGAGAGAGCCCTCAGCAGGTGTCAATATCTGGTTCAAATGTAACGGTGATGTTTTGCTCTCATTTCGAGTATTCTTATGTTTATGGTCTGTTTGTGGCAAGTGTTGCCAGTTTTCCATTTGAGTAATACAGAGTTTCCGTTTACAATAATTGCATCAAATAAAATGAATGAGCTGAGTTAAAATAGGGAGTAAATAATCGTATAATTGGGAATTTAAGAACATGGAAAAATCATAAAGGAGAGGAACAGCAATCAAAATTTGAGACATTGGGGCTGGCCCCGTGACCTAGTGGTTAAGTTTGCGCACTCTGCTGCAGGCGGCCCAGGGTTTCGTTGGTTCGAATCCTGGGCGCAGACATGGCACTGCTCATCAAGCCACACTGAGGCGGCATCCCACATGCCACAACTAGAAGGACGCACAACTAAGAATACACAACTATGTACCGGGAGGCTTTGGGGAGAAAAAGGAAAAAAATTAAAAAGTTAAAAAAAAACATTTGAGATATTGATTTTAGGTACTATCTGATTTTAAGATTCTTTTTTTTTTTTTTTTTAGCTGCTGCTGGTCATAGGCCCTTCATTTACCTTATTGCGTAGTCTTAATTTCGGCCTTTCCAAGACAGACTGACTATTACGTTTAATTCCAGCATCACTAACCCTGTGCAAGAGCAGACATTGTCGTTGTCCTCCCCGACCCCACCCTCCATGTCTGCCGTTAAAGTGACCCCAAGAGCTAGCTGTAGGGCTCCACCTTGAGCTTGAATCAGAGTCACCCAGAGACACTTGCCCCCAGAGTTGCTGACTCAGGGGGTCAGGGCTGGGTTCCCAGAATTTGCATCTCACCACGTTCCCAAGGGATGCTGGTGTGGCTGGTCGGGGACCGCAGTTTGAGAACCACCTCCTCAGAGAGAGAATGTGGGTGCCAGGTGGGATCCACTGTAGGCCGAGGCGGGGAGTGGTGGATGCTGGGTATTTCTAGAAAATCCAAGCTTGGGTGAGGCCCTACGGGAGCTCGGAGGCCACACCCAAGACCAGCCGGGGCAGAGCGGGTCTGAGTGGCTCAAGGGCCCATCCCCGGCTTGTTGCCCCTCCTCCAGCAGGTTCAGGGGCTGTGGCCTCTGCCGGCAGCACGTGGAGCCCCTGTGCTGGTCGCTGAGCCGGTGTGAAGACCTGAGCCAGCTGGAGTAAGTTGGGGGAGGAAGTGGAGGGAGAGGACCACAGGCGCATGGGCCTGGGTGGCACTGGAGTGGGGTGTGTGTGAGTGTGTGTGCGTGTGAGTGTGTGCGCGTGTGAGTGTCTGTCTGTGTGTGTGAGTGTCTGTGTGTGTGAGTGTCTGTATGTGTGCTGCACTCACCACCTCACAGGACCAGCTCACAGGGGCTGCCCAGGACTCTGGGTCACATAGGTGAGGTTTCCTGTTCCCATTTATCCTTCCTACGCCCTACTCCCGCCATGGGAGAGCTCATTCAGGGGGTGCCTTGATCTAATTTGGGGAGCCCTCCAGAAAGGGCCTCAGGAGCCCCTTGGCCTCGTGCTGACCACGGCAGGGGAGCTCTGCTGGCTGATGGGGACTAAAATCAAGGATCCACTGGTTTGCCTGGCAGATGGTTAAGTCACAGATGCCTCAGCCTGAGAAGGGTCCCCGAGCCAGCTGGGGTGGGGACTTCTGGGCTCTCGTGTTGTTGAGAAGTGGCATCTGTGTGGCTTACCTTGGGTGCCCAGATAGTGCAGCCCCCGCATGGGTAGAATAAAAATAATGATAGCTAGGGGCTGGCCCCGTGGCTGAGTGGTTAAGTTCGCGCGCTCCACTGCAGGCGGCCCAGTGTTTCGTTGGTTCGAATCCTGGGCGCGGACATGGCACTGCTCATCAAGCCACGCTGAGGCAGCATCCCACATGCCACAACTAGAAGGACCCACAACGAAGAATAGACAACTATGTACCAGGGGGCTTTGTGGAGAAAAAGGAAAAAAATAAAATCTTTAAAAAAAAATAATAATAAAATAATGATAGCTAACACCTATTGAGCTATTATCCCTGTTCTAAGTGCTTAACATCTTCTTTTTATCCCCTCAACAACACTGGGTACTATTATCCTCATTTTATAGATGAGAGATCTGAGGCACAGAGAGTCCAAGAACTTGCCCTGGGTCACACAGCTCATACAATGCAGAGTCTTTGCCCACAACTGTTAGGACTCCAGCTTAGGACCAGTAGGATATAAAGAGAGCTGTAAAAACCCCACAATTTAAATTCCTGTTGTGATGTGGCCAACAAGAGAAACGTGGCTGATGAAAATCATGTATTTTAAAGACCGACGAATAAGCAATATGTCTTTGAATTTTTCTGTTTTTTCATTATAGATGGAAATTTTTCTTGTTTTAAAGATTACTAGTGGCTTCACGGGACAGACTAATTTTTAAAGTTTCTCAGGAAAAGACAAAATAAACAAGCCTCAGAAGTGTCATAATGGGGAACAAAATAAGTTCTAAGATGCAGGACAAAAATCAGATATTCCAGGGCCTGCCGATTATATTGTTTCTGAAACTGTAGCTAAATCCATAAAATGCCACAATGAAGGAAATAAAGTCTGCAGGAGCAGCTGCCCATGCTGCATCCCCAAATTAAAAGAAGACATCTGCTGGGTAAACGCAGCCTCCAAGCAGCTTTCTTTTTCCTGAATTTACTCTTGTTCAGAAATTACAGCTCCCAACTGATGCGGGCCAAGGGCATCGTAACAGCTAATCGTTTTTTCTCTAACTCCTGAAAGCACACGACCCCGGGGAGTAGTCAGCAGATACTGAAGGGGAAGATGAGGCCTGGTTAACTGTGGTGCTGGTGGGGGGATGATGTGGGCCCGGGGAGCTGCCGTGCGGTGCTGGGGCCGCCGGTGCTCATTCTAGTGCTGATGGAGGTGGTGATGTTGGTAGAATGATGGGATGGTGCCGATGTTGGGGCTGTAGTGCAGAGGGGTGGAGGTGATGGCGAAGGTGCTGACAACAGTGCTGTGTGGGTAGAGTACCAGCGGTGGTAACTGAAGAGAAGGCCCCGGGTGAGGGGGCGCATCTGACCGCCACCAACCTCCTCTGACCTCTCGCAGCCTCTCAGCAAACCAGCTGGGTGATGCCGGGCTCCAGTGCCTCCTGGAGCATCTGCCTCGGGTGCCCATCTCCGGTTCGCTTGAGTAAGTGACGAGCAGCCTCAAGGACCACAAGGAGGAGGACTCCTCTGGGCCAGGGGGTTAATGGGCTTCTTGTAGGGCTCCCTAGCGAACTCCAGAGGACACGGCCTGGAGAGGGGAAAGGGCCCATTCTCACCTCAACACTCCCCCGTCTCAGGTCCTTCCCTCACTGCCCACCTTGGGCAGAGCCCCCCCCCGACCAGGCACCTGGGAGAGGCTGTGACTAAAGCTTCGTGGCCCCAGGTGACTCTGGGACAGAGAAGTGACCAGCTTCATCCCTAACCAGCTGATGCCGGATCTCAGCTGCCCTGTCCCGGTCCATCCCGTCCCTGAAGCTCCTCTGACCAAATCCACAGGACACAGATCAGGAGATGTCCCCACAGCAGAGAGGGTCCCTAGCAAGTCATCCGCACTCTCTCTCAACCTCCCCACTGACCTGGGAGACTGGTGGCCAGAGCCAGGGTACAACCCATTGCTAGGCAACTGAGCTTTGTGCCCTGGGCATCCCTGGCCCCCATGGGGCTGGAGTTGCCAACCTGGCCTCAACAATGCCCTGTCCCAGACCACAAGGGCAGTGGGCACAGGGGGTGCAGCCCTTGAGGACTCAGAGCCTGGTGCCTGTCCTGCCTGCGTGGGGATAGTGCCCCTCTGGCCTTTCTCTGGACCTCAGTGTCTCCACCTGGAGAATGGACACTGAGGACGCTCCTCCCAGACATGCCAGCGGGCGGGGAAGAGACACGGGGCGCTGGGCAGGGCTCCAGTGAGGTGCTGCCCCTCACCCCCACCCTGAACCTCGTTTCTCCTCTAGTCTCAGTCACAACAGACTCTCTCAGGAAAGTGCCCTGTGCCTGGTGGAGACGCTCCCCTCCTGCCCACGCATCCGGGAGGCCTCGGTGAAGTAAGGGGATGTGGGCACCACTTGCTGATGGGGAGGGATCAAGACCCCCGCCCTTAGTGGCCCTCCATCTGTGTGTCTGAGTCTCACAGCTCGCTGACATGGCGTCAGAGTTTCCATCCCTGAGGCCTGTGTGCCATGGGCACCAGGGAAGGCCTGCTCTTATTGTCCTCACAGAATGGATTGGAGGTCTCCGCTGGTCAGCAAGGGTCTCCTTCCCTGGCTTCCACCCTCCCTGGCCCCTGCAGACCCAGCCCCTCCCCTCCTGCACCCCCTGACCCCCTAGGTGGGCCTGGCTGCTCCCCAGGCTTCCCCGCATCCCTCTCTCTGCAGCCTGGGCTCCGAGCAGAGCTTCTGGATTCACTTCTCCCCACCGGAGGAGGCTGGGAAGACCCTGAGGTAACCTCTGTCTGGAGGGAGCAGGAAGGGAGGGGACCGGGAGAGAGGTGACCCATGGTAGCCTCCAGGCCTTCTTCTCTGGGCCTCTCCTCCTTCACACACCGGCTTCAACTTGCTGCCTGGGTGTGCCTCCCCACCTGTGACCCCGCCCCGCTGCGCCTGCTCTGACCCCCATGCCTGCCCCCCACCCCACATCTGCTCCTAATCCCACCACACCTGCCCCGACCCCAGACCTGCCCCCACCCCACACCTGCCCCCGATTCCACCACACCTGCCCCCGCACCCCACACCTGCCCCCCCACCCCACACCTGCCCCCGATCCCACCACACCTGCCCCCACCCCACACCTGCCCCCGATCCCACCACACTGACCCCAATCCTGCCACACCTGCCCCCACCCCACACCTGCCCCCGATCACACCACACCTGCCCCCCACCCCACACCTGCCCCCGATCCCACCACATCTGCCCCCCCACCCCACACCTGCAGTCCTCAGCCGGCCTTCACATTGTATTGGCGCCTCTTAGCTGCATTCTAACTGTAAGTCTGGAGGCTTCTGGGTATTGTGGTCAGGAGCTGGACTCTGAGCCACCTGGTGGAAAATCCCGTGGCACACACACCAGCTGGGTGACCTTGGACGAGTGGCTTCCCTCTCTGTGTTTCGGTTCCTGTCTGTAAAGTGGGAATGACAGTAAGACCTCCCCCAGGTTCATGGGAGGATTAAAAGAGTTAGCATGCACCAGGTACTCGGAAAGGGCACGGCTCACCTGCGTGCTGGGTCAGCTGTTGTGGTTGTTGTTACTATTACCCCATGGTAGCCTTGGGCTCCCTCCCTCTCTCCACCTCCCCACCACCCCTGGGTCAGCTCCTCTGAGAGTCTCACTTCACCTGTGATCATGGCCTCCTGAGTGGTCCACGGCCTCTGGCCAGGCCTCCTCTAATCCTTTGGCCCTACAGTGTCTGGAGGGATCTTCCCCAAATGCGTGGGACTGTGCCACTCCACTGCTCTACACCCTTCCTTGGCTCCCCATTGCCCCAGGATAAAGTTCAAATTTCTTAGCCTGGTCTTCTCCCTGATAGTCTGGTCTGGCTGTCGCCTCCCACCTTGTTCTTCCTCACCCCGCATACCATATACACACACACCCCACACACACATACCCCACACACACACATACACACCACACTCACACCACACTAACACCACAGATCACACACATGCACACACACACCACACCACACATCCCATACACCCCACACGTGCCACAACACACACATCACACATACACCACACACACACATACACACCACACATACACCACACTCACACCACACCAATACCACAGATCACACACAAGCGCCCACACACCATATCCCATGCACCCCACACATGCCACAACACACATCACACACACCCATACACACATGCACACACATACTCAGCCACCAGAGACCTTTGCTCATAGTCACCAAACATGCGCTGTCTGATGACACTTCCCTGGCACTCAGCCTGGCCCTCTCTTCCTGCCATCTCTGACATGAAATTCCCCAAGTCCTTTGAGACCCCACTTATATGGCAGCCCTGCTGGAAGCCCCCAGTGGCCCCGTCCCCAGAGGGAGCTGCCCCGTCGGGTTGTGCTGGGCCCTTAGCCGTCTGTAAGACAGTGTTCTGGGGCTTGTCTGCTGGCCACATGGGGCTGGCACCTGGAGGGCAGGGCCATCGCAGGGACCCCAGGCCTGCCTCCCCCCAGGGGAGCCTGGAATAAGGTGGTCCTGGAGAGCAGGGCGTGGGGACGGGGCTGGGGTCTGGAGTCCCGCTGACTCGGATTGAAACGCGAAGCTGCGCGTCCTTCTTACCAGCTGTGAGTCTTGGGTGAGTGGGTTTCTCCGCGCGTCCCTGGCGCTGCTGGAGCTGGAGGCGATGCTGCACGTGAGGCAGGCAGCCTGCCTCCTCGCCTGTGCGCCTGAGGCCGACACAGGGCCTGGCCTATCGTCAGGATAATATGTGACTCGCTCCTAGCACTTCCTGGGGCTGGTCTCTCCATGGAGGTGGGAAGCTCCCGGAGCAGCCTGGGCCTTTGCACCCGGGGTGGGGGGGGCTCCCCTACAGGCCCTGGGGCAGACGGGGAGCAAGCAGGACGGTGTCCCTGCCAGGCCTCCCCCAGCTCTGCCCCTTGTCCCTGCCCTCAGGCTGACCGAGTGTCACTTCAGGCCAGAGCACGTGCCCCGACTGGCCTCCGGCCTGAGCCAGGCCCCACAGCTGGCGGAGCTCACGTGAGTGACCGGCCCGGCCCAGGGGGCAGCGCAGGGCTGGGGGCTCCCTCCCAGAGCCGCCCTGGTAACCGACCTCTGTCCCCAGGCTGACCCAGTGCTGCCTGGGCCTGGAGCAGCTGACCGTCCTCCTGAGCTTGGTGAGGTGGCCGAGGGGGCTGCTCAGTCTCAGGTATCATCTTCCTCTGTCCCCCGGGGGGGACCGAGGCGTGAGTGGGGGGCAGGGGCGGGTGTTGGAGTATGGGTCCCCCCAGGATGGTGGCCCTAGCCGTTTCCTGCACCCAGAACCCTGCACCTGGAGGCAGAGCCACCCTCCCCTTTAGTGCCAGACCCCCTGGGCCCACAGAGAAGCTGCCTTCCTCTGGCGGGGCCTATGCTTGGGGACTTAGGAAAAAAGAAACTCCAGTGGACACCCACCTGAGGTCGAAAGTGACATAGAACCAATGCATGTTTGCGTGTTCACGGTGATCATTTAAGACTTTCAGAAAAGCAGAGAAGACACCAAAAAGTAGAATAATTCTGAAAACTCCTGTTCCCATCCCCTAGGTTTGACAATTGTTATGTTCTTCCATATTTGCTTCATATTTTTATTTTTTTGGCTGAAGTCTTTTAAAGTAAGTTATAGATCTCATACAAGGTCCCTTCTAAGTCCCTCTCCATGAATCTTTAAAAAGCAAGCTCTTCACGTCGCCGCCGGTGACTTAGGACGCCTAAGAGACTCAGTAGCAATTCCTCAGTGTCGTGTGTCACCCAGTCCGCTCTAGAATTCGCCACTGTCCCGAGATGGAACAGCTGGCTTGTCGGATCCAGGGTCCAGTCGAGGTCCACATTTGTGTGGGCTGGCGATGGCCCTTAGGACTCTTAACCCGTGTCACCGCTCGCTTTCCTCTTTCCTGTCGGTGGCCTGGTGGCCCGCCGTGCTGTCCACTGTCCCACTTTCTGGCTCAGTCTGACTGCTTCCTCGTGATGTCATTGGGTTTGTTCCCCTACCCCGGACTTTCCTGGAACTGGAAGTTAGGTCAAAAGGCTCGATGAGATTCAGTTACATATTTGTGTCAAAAAAAAACTTACTTCATGGCCAGTGCTGTGCACATCTCATAGAGTCCAGTTATCCCCCAAAATAACATTTTTTAATTTAATTAATTTTTAGTTTTTTAGGTAGCATAATAGGGAATTTACCGTCTTAACCATTTTCTGGCACGCAGTTCAGTAGTGTTCGGTACATTCACATTGTTGTGCAACCGAAACTCTTTCCTTCTTGCGAGACTGACACTCGGTGCAGTCCATTCTCCCTCCCCCAGCCCCTGGGAACCAGGCGTCTGCTCCGTCTCTGTGAATGTGCCTGCTGTGGGAATCTCATGGAAGTGGGATCAAGCAGGCAGGATTTGCCTCTCCATGACCTGCTTATTTCACTCAGCATAACTTCCTCTGGGTTCACCCAGCTTCCGATTCTTTTGAGTATATACCCAGAATTCCTGGATCACCCAAAATAACATTTTAAAATAAAAACTTTTCTTTTTTTTTTTCAAAGGACAAATCCTCTATGATCCTTCTTATGTAAGGTACCTAGAGTAGTTAAATTCTTTTTTGGGGGGCAGGGTGAGGAAGATTAGCTCAGTCTTTCTTTTTTTCTTTTTTCTTCTCCCCAAAGCCCCAGTACATAGTTGTATATCCCAGTTGTAGGTCATTCTAGTTCTTCTATGTGGGACGCCACCGCAGCATGGCTTGACGAGTGGTGCTAGGTCCGTACCCAGGATCCAGACCAGCGACCCCCAAGGCTGCCAAAGCGGACCACACAAACTTAATCACTTGGCCACGGGACTGGCCCCAAAAACTTTTCTTACTCTAAAAATAATACATACTTGTTGTAGAAATTTATGGAAAACCCAGAAGAGCGTCAGAAGAAAATAGTGCTTTGAAAAAAAATTCAGCATAACTTTAAAAGCAGGAATATTTTGAACAGCTCCCTTTTTTCCTGCTTCTAAATTAATGCATGCACATTATAGAAAGTTCAGAAAATATTGAAAACTAAGGAAGAAATAAAATAAAAACCGTTCGTGAGAATTCTACCATCTAAACAACCACGATTAACATTTAACATAGTTCCTCATATCTCTAACTCCCTCTCTCTCCATGTTTTTTCCCCTCTCCATATATATGTTTCCTTTTTTTGAATAAAAAATCAGGATCATGTTTCATATACAGTTTTATTTCCTTATCTTTGCAATTTAACGTTATGTAGACCTTTTACTTAAATCTAAAAATATTATTAAAAATTAACATTTTCTGGGGCTGGCCGGGGGGCACAGCGGTTAAGTGCGCACGTTCCGGTTCGCCGGTTCTGATCCTGGGTGCGGACGTGGCACCGCTTGGCATGCCATGCTGTGGTAGGCGTCCCACATATAAAGTAGAGAAGACGGGCACCATGTTAGCTCAGGCCCAGGCTTCCTCAGCAAAAAGAGGAGGACTGGCAGTAGTTAGCTCAGGGCTAATCTTCCTCAAAACAAACAAACAAAACTAACATTTTCTGTTTGGATTGTTGCCATAACTGTTGGAGCAAGGATGGTAATTTCCCGTTTTATGTTTATGCCTAGTTGTATAACTTTATAGTTTTAACATAAGCAAAACCCAAAAAAGCTTCCGGACCTCACCTTGAGGGAGCGTTATCTGTGTCCGCTTCTGCGACAGGGTGGAGGAGCCGTGGGTGGGCAGAGCCGGGGTGCTCACGCTGCCAGAAGTCTGCGCCCAGGCCTCAGGCAACGTCACTAAAATAAGGTGAGTCCAGGGTGGAGGCCCCTCGGAATTCTTCATCTTTTCCTGACCCCTGGGACCTTCCCTCATCTAGACGTCGGTCTCTCGTCCCGTGGGGTCATAGCTGCATCATTAGTGAGTTCTCAGGATGGCAGGAGCTCCTGGGCTATGGGAGGGCTGCACACGCTTGTTGGGACTTGTGCAGTAGTCAAGCTGCAGTGCCAGAGAGGAAGGCAGCCCCAGATTCAAGACAAAGGACGGTTGGATCCCAGGTGGACATGGCTGGGAGTCCACGCTGGTTGCCTGGAAGTGGCCCCTGGATTACAGTAACACACATTGTGCCTTTGTGACCAGAGGTGACAGAATGATGTGGAGTAGCTAAGAGCAAAGGCTGTAGTGTCCCACTGACCTATGTCCAGATCCCCAGTGGGTCTGGGACCTCAGAGTCGGTGGGCCGGGGAGCCCAGGTCCCAGCTCAGCCTCCACGGGAAAGCTGCCCTGGACCAACCCTGCCGCCTTCCCTCCTCAGCATCTCCGAGACCCAGCAGCAGCTCTGTGTCCAGCTGGAATTTCCCCGCCAGGAAAACCCAGGAGCTGTGCCTCTCAGGTGGGACCCAGTGCCTGGGGTCCCAAGGGAGTGGCTGGTTATGGGGTGGGGGTAGGGGACAGGGGTAGGCACTGCTCCTTCTGACCAATATTTCTTATGCCCCTACTGGGAGTCCTTTGGTGTCCAAAGCCTCTATGTGGCCTGTGAAGTGTAGTCCAACCTACCTGTCTACACATCCATCTCCACCGCAAACCCCAGTCTCAGCTCCAGCCATCCCCGCCAGCTTTCAGTTCCTTGAACACCACCTTGCTCCCTTTGACCACAGGGCCTTGCTGTGTCCTGCCCAGAATGTTCTCTCCTCCTTTACCTCTTCCTCCTTCTCCAGCTGGCTAACTCTCCCTCATCCTCCAGGTATCAGCTTAAATGCCACCACCTAGGGAGGCCCCTCTGAACTCCCAAACTTAGTCAAGTCCTCCCATTATCCACTCTTATAGATGCCTAGATTCATAGGGCCCCTAATCCATACAGCACATTTTTGGAAATTAATTTTGGAAATTCACCCACACTTTTGAGTGAATGCAACCCTGCATGTGTACATTCTGGGGAATAGGCCATAGCTGGATCTCAGCCCCAATTTGCCTCCTTGGCTGGGTCCCCTTGTGCAGTGAACAACGTGCACAGCCATACCAGCTGCCCCATCTGGACCTCTCCTTCATAGCACTTCCCATAAATGAATAGTAAATTGAGGGAGTTTATTGATTAGCATTTATTTACCCCAACAAAGTAAGCTCCTTGTAGGCAGGGACTGAGTTCCCAGTACTGTCCCAGGTGTTCAGAAACTGCCGCCTCCCTGTCTACCTCCAGGTTGGCTCACTGTGACCTTGGGACCCACCGCAGCCTCCTTGTCAGGCAGCTGATGGAGACCTGTGCCAGGCTGCGGCAGCTCAGGTCAGCATCCTGCAACACTGGCTGGGCCCTGAGTTCTCTGTTCGACCCCAGTGCCCACTCCAGGCCACATGTGGGAGGTTGGCCTGTCCAGGAGGGGGAGCAGCAGAGCCTGGGGCAGTGCTAGAGCCTGGCTCGCTTGCTTTCCTATGCAGGAGAGGCTCACACTTGGCCAGTGGTGGGGAGAGCCCCGGGTGGCATGGGGGAGCCCTGCCCCACTGGGAGCTCTCGGGTGGTCCTTTCCCTCTCTTGGCCTCCCCATCTCTGTGTGGTGGATGATGCCTGAGGTGTGTCCAGCCTGTCATCCTCTGGAACGTGCTCCGGCCTTTTCAGCTTGTCCCAGGTGAACCTCTGCGACGCCAGCTCCCTGTTGCTGGAGAACCTGCTGCTGTCCGTGTCTGAGCTGAAGACATTCCGGTACGCAGTCGAGACACTCACTCCACGCCTGCAGCCAGCCCTGCCCCCACACTTCCTGTTCTCCCCAACCCTGGGAACTGTGTCCCCACCCTGCCGGCTGGGACCACAGGCAGCCCTGGAGGTGATGTCAGGGCGCGTGGTCATCGACACGGCCACGTGGCAAGAAAGTGGTTTCCTTTTCAACGCTCTTTCTTTCTTTTTCTTTGTTTGGAAATAATTGCAAACTAATAGAAAAGTTGCAAGAAGGCTGAGAAGAACTTCCGTGTACTGTTTGCCCAAATTCACCCTTTGTCAATATTTTTTACATTTGCTCCCTTCTTCTCTCCCTCCCTCTGTCCTCACGCCGCCTCTCTCTTCTTCCCCTCTCCCCAGCTCTCTTTCTGAACCATGTGAAAGTAGGTTGCATAATCATGCCCCTTCACGCCTTAATATTTCAGTGAGTTTCCTAAGTAATAAGGACATTCTCTCCCCTCCTCCAGTAAAAGTGTAACATTCAGGAAAATTAACATTGATACGCTACTATTATCTAAACTACAGTGTTTATGTTCCAGTTTTGCCAGTTGTCTCAATGATGTTGCATATGGCATTTTTCTTCCAGTCCTGGACTCCATCCAGGATCGCACACTGCGTTTAGTTGTCACCTCTCTTTGATCTCCTCCAACTTGGAATGGGTCCTCAGCCCTTCAACCTTCATGATACCATCATGACATTGACGTGTTAGTTCCTTTGTAGACTGTCTTTCAGCCTGGGTCTGTCTGATGTTCCCTCGCGCTCAGGTTCAGGTTCAGCATTTGAGGCAGGAATATCACAGAGCTGCTGTCGCGTTCTCCTCCATGCGTCACATTGGGAGGCACGTGACATCTGTTTGTCCCCTTCCTGGTGATGTTCACTGTGATCACCTGGTGAAGGTGGTGTCTGCCGGGTTTCTTCACTTGCAAAGCTCCTATTTTTCCCATTGTAATTAACCAGTATCTTGGCGGGAGACGCTCTAAGACTATGTCAATAATCTGTCCTCCCTCGGCTCTTCCCCCATAAATTTCAGCATCCGTGGATAATTCCTGCCTGAATCGAATATCAATATGATGGTTGCAAAATGGACCTTTTCTAACCTTCAGTTCTCTTTTCATCCAACTGATTGTATCAAGGAGAGGATCTTCTTTGAATGCCAATAGATCTTTAACACCTCCAATAGTTGCTAGCTTTTTGCTGTTTAAATAAAGATGCCGAGCTCGTCAAAAATGACAGTAGCTAGCTAGACTTTACAGTGACGCCCGATTATGGCATAAATTGCGAAGTTGCTACCTGAACGATTATGATTTAGGAAAATGCTCGACTAGGCCACGCTCCTGCCTCCAAACTGTATCCTGGCGTGATGATTCCACGGTGGGAGAGATGTATGATTCTGCTGCCCCCCAGGAACCACTCCCACCTCCCTGCCCCCTGCCACCAGCATTCAGAGCTCCCAAGACCCAGAGTTCCTGCCTGACCTGCTGCCCTTTGACCCCCACCAGGCTGATCTCCAGCCGTGTGAGTTCCGAGGGCCTGGCCCACCTGACATCTGGTCTGAGCCATTGTCCCCACCTGGAGGAGCTGGAGTGAGTCGCAGGGTGGAGTGGTCTGGGCAGGGGTAGCCCAGCTGAGGGCAAGGGCTGGACGGGAAGTTGGGCTTGGACTTGAGCCTGTCACTGTTCTCCCGGATGAAGCCCAGTGTCTCTGGGTGTGGCCTGGGGAAGGCCGAGCCCTGCGTTCTTGGTCCCAACTTTGCCCTCGCTCAGAGCGACCGAGGGCAGATGACTGTGCCCATTAGGCTGGGACTGCCTCATCTGAAATGGGCTCCTGGTCTCCTCTGCCTGGGGTGGCTGTGGGTGTTGGGGTGCAGAGAGCCAAGGGCACGAGGGACCCCTGTGCGTGTGTGTGTGTCCCTGTCCCTGGCTTCCTCTTTTGCAGCCCTCATCCAGGGCATCCTTTCTCAGCCAGGTCAGCTGTGACTGCCATGCCCGGGGACCCCAGAGCCTGACCCTTGGGGCCAGGAATGTCCCCGTGGAGCCTGGACAGGAGGGGTGGTCTGGGACCTGCAGAGGCAGAGCCGGCCTCCTGGGGTGACCGGTGGTGAGGGGAGTGCTGGCACAGCTCCGCTCCAGGGACTGGGCAGGCTTCTCTAACACTCGCCTCGTGCTTCGTCCCCTCCAGATTGTCCAACACTCAGTTTGGCGAGGAGGACACCAAGGTGCTGATGGGGGCCCTTGAGGGCAAGCGCCGGCTGAAGAGGCTCAAGTAAGTGATGGTGAATGGGGGTCGGGGCGGGGAGGGCGCGTGCCTGGGAACCTGCGCATCTCTCCTCAACACAGACCATCCAGTCCCTGGATGGACCCAGTGAGCTGAATGTCCTCCCTTTTACTTCCTTTCCTGGCTCTGAGTGCTATCAAAATGCTTGATCATATGAAATGGGCTCCTCACTCAAACCGACCCAAGCTAGAAATTTATTGGCTCATGTCACTGAAAACTACAAGGCAACCGGCTTCAGGCTTGGCTGGATCCAGGTTCTATGTTTGCTCTCTACCTACCCCACTCCGTCTTGACTTCATCCTCAAGCAGGCCGTCCCTGCAACTTCAGGCTTACTCTCTGCCAGCTTAGTGGAAAGGGAGCAGCTTTCTCCCTGTAGCTACGACAAAAGGCCCCAGATTGCGTCTCACTAGACAAGTTCCAGTCATGTGCCCATCCCTAAACAATCACCGGGGCTCTGAGCACACAGTATTCTCATGGGCCAGATCCAGGCCACATGCCCACCCGAGCGTCTGGAACGTGGTGGGGATGGTGCTTCAGGGTGCTATTATTAACAGAAGAAAGAGAAACAAACTGGGCAGAAAAACCCCACGGATGTCCACTACCCTTTGCCTACAATGATTTCTTCAGTAACTGACAGCTTTTACTCTCACCTGTGTTTGGAGTCGCCAAATTCTTAGAAACACCAGAAACAGCTCAGTCTAAAGGACAGGTCCCCATCTTGCACCAACATGACAGTATGTAGACAGAACGTGTAACAGGGCATTTTCTGCTTTTAATCTCTTTTTTCTGATGACCCAAAATACACACCAGTGATAAAAAGTTGCATCATGATAGAAATATGTGACGAAGAAGACGAAATCCCCTGGCAATGACACCCCCTGGGAAAAGTTCTGTGAAGGAGCAGTTTGTGAATTTTTCTCCAGATTTTTTTCAACATATGTTTTGAATACAGTTTAAAAGCATCCTTGGGGCCGGCCCGGTGGCATGATGGTTAAAGTTCACGTGCTCCACTTCAAGGACCCGGGGTTCACAGGTTTGGATCCCGGGCGCAGACCTAGCACCACTCGTCAAGCCACACTGTGGCAGCATCCCACCTGAAATAGAGGAAGACTGGCACAGATGTTAGCTCAGGGCCAGTCTTCCTCACAAAATAAATAAATAAATAAAAGTGGCCTTCTGCCTTTGCCCCTTAGCAATGACATTCTCCCACTTCGTCCGTCCTTCTCTGCTTGTCCTGGGGCTGTCAGGGAGACCTGTGACCAGAGGACCCACCTGTCTTCCCACTGAGCTGTTTCTTTACCCTCGCCCCCGTGTGCCTGCCCCCTGCTCAGCCTCCCTTCCTTCTGGACGCTTTGATTTGGGCGGTTGGAGGCTCCACAAGGTCATTCATTGGCTCTTTCATGCACTTGACAAACACGTATTCACCTGGGCGCCTGGGCCGGGAGCTGGGGGTCGTGCAGAGAAGAGGCCAGCCGTGTCACCCCTTCTTCTGCCCTCCCAGCTCCCAGTGCTGCTCGTCCCTCTTGTGGCCTCGGTCACCCTGTCTGCAAAGTGGGCACAATGACACCTTCCCTGTCTGAAGAGAGGGAGGGGTCCTCACGGTGCAGAGGCCTCTCACGCTTTCAGATCGGTCCTGTCCGAGTTCTCCCCGCTGACAAGCAGCTCCCCTCAGACCCAGCTGGCTCCTTCCGCCTGTCCCTCTGCAGCGGAGTGGTTAGGGACCTGGGCCCTGGTTGGCAGCGACACCACCTGGTTCAGCTCTCAGCAAGATGACCTACCGTCCCAGTTGGCCCGGGGCTGAAGGTCCTGTATCCTGGCAACCCCCTTGGTTCTGGGCAAACCAGGACCGTTGTCACCTCTTGGTCCCACCTCTTCATGTGTGAGCTTGGGCAAGTTACTTAACCTCTCTGTGCTTTTTTCCTCATCTTAACCTAGGGGTTAATCGCTGTACCTACCTCCTAGGGTTGTTGGGAGGATTGGATGAAATAAGACGTGTTAAGTACTTAGAGCAGAGCCTGGCGCAGAGTTCACACTCGACAAGTTTTGGCTGTTATTGATATTATTACTTCCCTCCCCTGCCCAGGCTGGGGCCTGAAGGAACATGATCCCATGGGTAACACGTGATGGGGGCCCAGAAATGGGAGTCCTACGGCCTCAGGTTCTGTTCCTGATGCTGCCACTTTCCGTGTGTGGCCTTGAACACGTTTTCTACCTCTCTGAGCCTCCGCGTCCCTTATCTGTACATGGGGAGGATGATAGACCCCCCCTCTCGAGATGGCCAAGCCCAGTGCGTGGCCCGTTGTATATGCTCCCTATGTGGTCGCTGTGATGACTGAACAGGAGCCTGGTCCCACGTGATTCAGCACATACAACTGCTGCTTGGATGACCTTATTAATGCGTGCATAGAAACAGCATTGGGATTTCCCAGGCAGCTTTGTTTTATGTGACTTTTTTACACTATGTGGATATAAGTGGGTGTTTTGGAAGTCCCTGGGCCTTGCTAAGCACCGAGGCCTCAAGCCCTGGGCCTGGACTGCCCAGGTATCTGTCTGCACCTGGGTCCCAACCCCAGAGATGCCAAGTCCTCCTCTGGCCTCTTGTCCTCCAGCCTCAGCCACCTCCCGCTGGGCGGCTCCAGCCTGGCGGTGCTCACTCAAGGACTCAGCCGAATGATCCTTCTGCAGAGCCTCCGGTGAGTGGCCGAGTGGCCCCATGGGAACCAGTGGGAGGGCGCACTCCCCAGCTCTGTTGGGACCATCCTCCCAGGGAAGCACCAGGGGCACCCGGGGACATTCCTGAACCCTCCCAGGTCAGTGCCACAGCTCTTGCCTTTTAAAGCCACCAGCTTTCTCCCGGCTACAAAAGTGGCCTGAAGGAGTTGGCTCAAGTCTTGGAACAACCCTTCACGTGCACAAATTCACCCCGGGTCCTCGTTCACGTTTCTGAGTCCACAGGTCTGGGGCGCCTAGTTTCTGCATTTCTAACAAGCTGCCAGGCGACACCCCTTCTGGGGGCCGCAGACCACACTTTGAGCAGCAAGAGTCTGGACCCAGATCTGGGGACCTTGATCTACCCTCCTCATGCCCCTGGCCGCTCTGATAAATACACATCACATGCTCTTTTCATGTAGTTTTTCAAAATATGAACTATGATGACTAAAAACAAACCCCAGCAATGACACAAGCATTGTTTTGTTTTAATCCAAGCCCCGCCCCCACTCTGGCGGAGGAAATGAGGTCAGAGAGTTTGGGGAGCGTGTGCTAGGAGACCGGGTCGTTTCACGTAAAAATAATTTACTGAAAGGCAGTTTGCTAAAATTTAATCTGCAAAACAAAAGAAAACAAAACAAAAACGTCTTAGACAAATAGTTCACTGGGGCTGAGACTGTTTGCGTCGTCAGCTGTTTTGTTTCGTTTTTCCCACTCATGGAGGCAGGGCGGGGCCGGCTGCGGAGAAGACAGGCTGGGGCTGGGGAACAGCCCCCGATCTGAGTGGGATCAGAACAGGATGTGCCTGGAGGGACCATTTGCCTGAAATATGGAACTGGCATGAAATTGGCCTTCAGCAGGAAGGCCCGGAGACCCATCCCACAGGGACTGAGGCCAAGTCTGGCCAAACCAAAACATGTGGCCACGGCTCCCAGGCCCGCGGCTCTGGGCTTTCCTTTCCACTGGCCTGGGAGTCTTTGGCCAGCCACAGCTCCTCCTCGGGTCTCTGTTTTCTCATCTGGACATCGGGTACAGTCATACCCGCCCTGCCCATCCACCTCCCCTGGAAGTTTTGTGACTGGGATGTGAATTCCCAGATGTGTAAAGGCTTTGCAAACTGTACAGTTCATAGCATGGCACCTGCAAAGGCCCTGACTCCTGACTAAGGCCTCTTGGCTGTTCCCTTCTTCTCCAGTCTGAGCAGTAACGGCATCAGTGACATCGGCTGCTGCCACCTCTCCAAGGCCCTCAGAGCTGTGACCAGCTTGGAGGAGCTGGGGTGAGTTGCCTGTCCCTCCACCAGACCCAAGACGACTTTGGCAGGGGAAGATGACGAAAGCAAGGGGCTCCTTGGGGACACCCTTCCCTTCTTTGTCTCCTCACCTTCACGCACTTGTACACTGCATAGCCGCAGACCTAGCACCTTGGGAGACCCCAAAGATAGGATGTGAGAGTGTGGATTGCAGCAGGAGCGATGTAGGTCAGACATCAGGGAGAACTGCCGAAACGGAAGGTGAGAGTCTGGAGCCCTCACCCAGCGCAGGATGAGGGGACTTGATCAGTGTGAGCTGAGGCCTCTCTCTAGACTTCAGCCTCCTCTTCTGTTCTGGGAGGAGGAGGTGGGTGAGATGAGATGGTGACAGGCTGATGGTTCAGGTTCTCCTGCTCTTCTCTCCCCAAGCTTGAGCCACAACCAGATTGGAGACACTGGTGCCCAGCACTTAGCTGCCGTCCTGCCGGGGCTGCCTGAGCTCAGGAAAATAGAGTGAGTGGCCGGCCCTGCCGACAGGGGCCCTCAGTGGCTGCACCGTGGTCAGGGGGACACTGGCTTCTGGCTCAGGCTAACATTCCTCCTTCAACTCAGTGTCCAGGCTGGGGCAGGGTCACTCCTGGCCCTCCTGTCTGTGGGACCTTGAGCCAGCCCAGCCCCTGCTCCTCTCCGGGCCTGTGTGCCCCATCAGGCTGGGAAGGCCTGTGGCGGGCGGGGGTGCTGTCTCTCTGGGCTCCAGCAGAGGTGGGGGATGGGGGGGGCGTCCGAGGGTCTGACGTGTGCCCCTCCATCAGCCTCTCAGCAAATGGCATCGGCCCGGCTGGGGGAATGCGGTTGGTGGAGTCGCTCGCCCTTTGCACACACCTGGAGGAGCTGATGTGAGTGTATGCCCAGGTGGGCTGCCCTCTGCCCTCTGTGTCCCCGTGGCCCATCTGGCCCTGGTGTCCCTCAGTGGACTCAGGACCGGGCAGGGGTCAGGAGCAGGCCGGCCCCAGGCTCACCTCATCCCCTCTCCTCTTCCAGGCTCGGCTGCAATGCCCTGGGGGATCCCACGGCCCTGAGGCTGGCCCAGGCGCTGCCCCCGCACCTGAGGGTCCTGCAGTGAGTGTCCCCTGCCCGGGGGTGTGCGGAGCCAGCAGTGGGGGGGGGGGGGGTCTTCCCTAGGAGCATGGGGGGCAGGCCCCCATTGGCTGAGCCACCCTGCCTTCCAGCAAACTGTGCCCTGCATTGGGGCTGGCTGCCCCCCCTCCACCGCCTGCGCCTCCCCTCCTCTGGAGTCTGGGCCAAGGAAATCAGGGGCCCCAGCATGGTCCCAGCTCTGCCACCAGCTCCTGTGTGCCCTGGGCCAGGCCCCTGCCCCTTCTGAGCCTCAGTTTACTTATATACGAAAGAAATCCAACAATCCCAGCTCAGTGTGACCTGTGAGCCAGTCTCTGGGGGGCGAATGAGGAAGTGTGAGCAAAGGGCTGTGCGGGAGAGAAGCGCCAAGAGGCACGGCCTCGGCACTTTGCCGTTTATGTCCGTGGTCTCCTGTGAGCCTCACAGCAGCCCTGAGGGGCCAGGAGTTCCGTCTGCTCCGTTTTCCAGGCGAGAGAACTACAGCCAGGAGAGGGGGGGAGGGCTCACCTCCCTGATCCAGGGAGGGTCTCAGACCCCAAAGCCGGGGCCCTTGACGCCCACCCGGTCCTATGTGGTGGGGAGGGACTCGAGGTGGCATAACCCAGGGACCGTCTTCTGAGGTCTGGCAAAGCTGAGGGTGGGGGGACCGGGAAGGCCCCCAGTCCCCCCAAGTGGTCCCCTACACTTTCCCATTTCCCCAGCCTGCCCTCCAGCCGTCTGGGCCCCGAGGGGGCACTGAGCCTGGCCCGGGCCCTGGACAGATGCCCGCAGGTGGAAGTGATCAGGTGAGTGGCGCCTTGGAGCCGGGCAGGGGGTGGGCCAGGAGGGTCTGGGCGTCCCTCTCACCGACACGTTCCCTGCCCTGCAGCTTGGCAGAGAACAGCCTGGCCGGAGGGGTCCCGCACTTCTGCCAGGGGCTCCCACTGCTCAGGCAGATAGAGTAAGTCGCCTCCTCCGACTCCCTGGGAACAGGGGATGGGGGGTGGGCAGCCCTTCTCTGGCTGAGCCTGACAACCTGGGAAGGCCTTGAGGTGACATGACCGAGGCCTCAGGTATGGGGGAAGCCTGGGGCAAAAAGGGACACTTTTGTAAGACTCCTGCCCTGCCCTGGAGGCTGCCACTCTGCTCCCTCCTGCTGTGACTACAGGGTGGAGGGGATGGGGCCTGCCTGGAGGTGCCCCTGACTCGAACATCTGCATCCCCCCTTCTCCACTCCCAGCCTGGTTTCCTGTGAGATTGATGACCAGACGGCCAAGCCGCTGGCTGCCGGCTTCATGCTCTGCCCGGCCCTGGAAGAAATCTTGTGAGTGCTTGAAGAGCTGGGAAAGCGGCCATCTGGGGGCTCGGCCTGGCCTGCTGTGTGGCCTGGAGCTGGTCCCTTCCCCCCGCTGGTCTCCCACCTATAAACGGGAAGATGGCTCTCGCTCAAACCTCTCGAGCAAGTTTTAACACTTGAGCTGCGAGCAATGTCGGGCAAAGCCATTCAGCCTCTCCCACCTGTTCCCACCTGTTCCCGCCTATTTCCACCTGTGCAGTGGCAGTGGGGCAGGGGCCAGACGGTCTATAAAGGCCCTTTGCCCCTGACCCTCCCTGTGGGGAGGTGACTGAATAGGCCTCCTCGCCTGGTTTATGGAGCCTCAATTTCTGAACCACCTGTTGGTGGCAAAGGGCAGCTGAAGCCAGCAGGCTCCCTGCCCATCCACGGGTCAGAGCCATCACCCCCTTGGCCTTCAGAGCCTCTCAGACGTTGGGGCCTTGCAGGACTGCCGCAGGGTGAACTAGAATGCCAGGATTAGGCTGGGGCCCTGACCACGGTACGGAAGGAAAAGCTATTTCCTAAGGTACAGGACGCAAGAGGCCATGAGAGGATTTTAGATTTGCATCGTAAGGATTTTAACCCTTCTCAGTATGTTACACCAAAGAGAAAGTCTCAGATCAGCGCTAACTCATCTTAAACACCTGACGCTGGGGAGACTCTCGTTTCAGCCGGCAGGGGGCAGGCCACAGGCTCCCACCTTGGGAAGGACGTAGGTTCCAGCCAGAAGTTGATGCTGCCGTTGCACTGTATTTGTCCTTGCAACTACCTTCTGTTTAGGGTCCTCGACACAGGTTTTCTAATGATAGTCGCGCTAATATTTCCTAAGATTAATTTCTTAAAGTTAAAAAACAAAGGAAGGGAAGGGGGAAAATAGGACTCAGATAATAATGCAGGAGATGCATGGATGTGGCAGAAGTCATGCTGGTGGGCTCTGCGTGCTGGATGTTTGGATCGTGACGTTGTTTCTGCAGACCGTGTGGTCTGAACTCTGAGGTCAGCCAGCTCCTAAGCCGTCTGGGTTCTTGAGGGACACCCAGCTCAGGGATGGTGGGGAGGTGGAAGGAGACAGTCTTCAGGGGAGGGCACACAAGCACCCCATCAGGGGGCCTTTCTTGCTCCTGCGAGTCACCGCCACCCCCATGATTGGCCCCAGCCCTCCCCACCTGCCACCTTGTCTCCACCCTTTGACCTCACTGCTCTCCTGCCACTGACCTTGGCCCCCTGCCCTGCAGGCTGTCCTGGAATCTGCTCGGGGATGAGGCGGCTGCTGAGCTGGCCCGTGTCCTGCCGCGGATGGGCCGGCTGAAGAGAGTGGAGTATGAGGGGCACATCCCGGGAAGCCAGAAGGGTGTAGGGAGGGCCGAAGGGGGACCTCCTTCCTGGGGAAAGCCAAGAGGCCACTGGGTCAGGCCCCTGCCTCCAGGAAGCCCTCCTTGACTTGCACACTTTGGTCTGCTCCAAACCTCTGCCCAGCTTAGCTCTCCCCGGGCCCCAGCCTGCAGCCTTCCTGCTGCACTAGAGTCCACTGCTGTCTGTCGGCTTCTCTGAGCAGATGTGTGAGAGCCCGTGCCCCCCATCTTGGCCTGGGGGAGGGACATAGGGAAGCCCCTCCCTCCCCCATCTCATGCCAGGCTCTGTCTTTCCCTTCCTCTGCTGCCCACTGGGAAGCTTGGAGAAGAATCGGATCACAGCTTGTGGAGCCTGGCTCCTGGCTGAAGGGCTGGCGCAGGGGTCCGGCATCCAAGTCATCCGGTAACAAGGGCTTGCAGGGGCCGGGACAATGGGCGGGGGGCCACACCAACCCCTGAAATGTAAGGGCTCTCCCTGTGGGAGGCAGCGGGACCTGGGTTAGGGATCATCACAGGAGTCTTGGACCACGCCACCAGGACTGTGGCAGCCAGCAGACCTGGCTCAAATCCCAGCTCTGCCGTTTGCCGATTGTATAACTTTGCATCAGTAACTCAACCCCTCTGCACCTCAATTTCCTCATCTATAAAATGGGGATAATGATAGTATTTACCTCAGAGAGTTGCTGTGAGGACTAAATTATTATATAGAGCACTGAGCACAATGCCTGGCACATAGTCAGCACCTAAATTGGTAGCTATAGGGCTGGCCCGCTGGCACAGCGGTTAAGTTCGCACGTTCCACTTCTCAGCAGCCCAGGGTTTGCCGCTGAGATCCCGGGTGCAGACACGGCACCGCTTGGCAAAAGCCATGCTGTAGTAGGCGTCCCACATATAAAGTAGAGGAAGATGGGCACGGATGTTAGCTCAGGGCCAGTCTTCCTCAGCAAAAAGAGGAGGACTGGCAGTAGTTAGCTCAGGGCTAATCTTCCTCAAAAAAAAAAAAAATTACAGACAATGGAAGTAAAGTGCCTTAAAGAAGGGGAACTCTTTCCTTATTTGCACGAATGTGTTATATGAGCACGGCCCTGGCTGGGATCGCTAGGTCCCTGAGAAGAAGACTGAGTGGGTGAAGTCAGGGGGTGGGTGTGGGCGACATTATCTCCCTAGGATAGCCACGCTGGTCTGGTACTTGCCTCCGCCAGGTAACTCTGGGCATGGCTCTTCCCCTTTGGGACCTCGGTTTCCCCATCTATAGATAGCACGGGAGGCAGAGACAGGAGTGCTGAGTGTCTGTCTCTATGCCCGCAGCCTCTGGAATAACCTCATCCCCACTGACATGGCCCAGCGTCTGCAGAGCCAGGAGCCCAGGCTGGACTTTGCTTTCTTCCACAACCAGCCACCAGCTCCTCGGGGTACTTGATGGCCGCCTTGCCACCCTTCAAATCCAGCCAAAAGGGGCCGGCCCTGTGGCCCAGTGGTTGAGTTCGGTGCACTCCACTTCAGTGGCCTGGGTTTGGTTCCCAGGCACAGACCTACACTACACCATGCTGTGGCAGTGACCTGCATGCAAAATAGAGGAAGATTGGCATGGATGTTAGCTCAGGGCCAATCTTCCTCAGCCAAAAAAAAAAAAATCCAGCTGAGTGATGCCAACTTCTACTCACCAGGAGAGAGGACTCAGGAGATGAGCTTCAGCTGGGTGTCCCTTCACACTGCCCCAGGAGGGGGGCACGTTTGTGCTGCTGCAGTTTTCAGGGAAGACTTCTTTGGGGCCAGAAGCCTAATATGGCCAATGACTACACTGTATCACATGTGACATGCATGACCAGTTGGGGACATGTACAGGCACAGTGAGGGTGTCATGGTGTGATGTGTGACACAGAAAGTCATGCGTGGCAGAGTTCCATGTGACACTACGTGGAGCTTTCAGAATGGACGGTGGGTCAATGGCATGGCACTACATGTGGCAGGACACAATTGGTGGTTCATCTATGCCATGTGACAAATGTCCAGTCTATGACATGTGGCTGGCCAAATGCCCTCGGGCTGGCCCAGGATCTTATTTATTACTTTTTTAAAACCAAGTATGTATTTATAGATCGCATTCCAGAGCAGCTAAGCCAGAGAATGTCTTCTGCCCAGAACTGGGAGGGGAGCATGTCCAAGCACTAGCCGGCGCAGTGGACTGAGGACCTGGGCTCTGGGCCAACTCGAGGACTCAGCCATGAGGCTGCTGGATGCATGTCCTCCTGCCTCGAGCCTCAGTTTTCCCATCTGTGAACTGGAGGACCCGCTCCCCTTACATGCTGGCTTCTGAAGACTTTGGGCCCAGATCCAGGTCGAGCCAGTCTGACCCTGGGAATGGATGGGCCCAGTCTGTCCGGTGTAAGGACAAAGCCAGGTCTCAGGGTGCAGGGGTGGGCACTGCCAAGATAGTCAGGCAAGGCCACTGGGGGCAGCCACTACCTCAGCGAGATCCAGGGAGCTCCTCAGGGCTGCATGTGTTACACAGTGTTCTCGTTCGTTCCAAGAGGGCCCAGCGTGGCCCGGCTACACTCTAAGCCAAGTCCGGCCAATAAATGTGAGTGGTCTTCCAGCCTCTCACCTGAGTCTGCTGTGTCCCCCACCTCGCCGACGTTGGAAGTGGTGCACCTGCTGCCCCAGGGACTGGAGAGCGGGGCAGACCGCAGAGAGGTGTTTAAATGCTTTTCTGAATTTATTGTCAGTATTTAAAATGGGGAACTTCTACATAAAAATCCAGATTTTCAGCTTCTCCTAAGTGCTGGTCCAGCGTTCCCACTCAAGAGTAATCTGCCAGAGCCACATGCCTGTGTCCTTTAGAAGTGGCGCACATCCCTTAGTTTGCCACAGTCCCCACCACTCCCCAGTGATCCCCCTCCCATTTGCTGCTTGCCTAGTCCTCAAGAGAGCCTGGGAACTCCTGGACTAGAGGGCTTCCACGGGTGGGCGGTACCTTAGGAATGTGGCAAGTCAGACGGGCAAGGAATGGACTGTGACTCGACTCCTTGATGCCTGTCTCCGAGGCCGGGAGCTGTTTCTGTGCATGACTTAGTGACACCTCCTGGCCCCCAGGACTCTTGGAGGGGTCAGGGAGGCAAGGTACGCAAAGTGCCTCATATGATGAAGTAGGTACCGGTTACATGCTCGTTCCCTCCCCTTTTAGGGTTGAATATCATGAGATGCTTGACATGACGGGAGAACAGTACCCCCCTCCGTCACCTGCCTGTGGGCTGAACCGGGGGAGCCTTCCTCCATGGCTGCACCCCGTTGTGAAAAGCCGGGCAGGGGTGCAGTGACTGCCGAGGACCACTGGAGGGCGGGCTGGCCCACAGGCCAGTCCTGAGACAGCTTCCTTCATGACTAGACCCAGAAGGAAGTTAGGAGGTGATGCTGGGGGGCTGCTCCCACCTGGCGAAGGAGCCTGGATGCCTGGCCTGCTAGTGGTACATCTGGATGACTGGGCCCTGACCTTTGCCCCCCTGCACGTTGTCCCCAGTCCTCTGCCAAGCATGAGGAGAAAGTCCTCTGGCTAAGTGCCAAGCATCCACACCCGGCACAGGGACACTGTCATTGGGCCGGGCTCAGGGCACACCTGGTCCTGAGTGTGGCCATCAGCCTGGTCATGGGGGAAAGGATGGGCAGGTAAAGGATCCAAGAAGTTTACCCGAAAACTTGAGCCCAAAATTCTGTCTCCCCTTCCCGGGCAATGATGCCAAGGTGACCTTGGGTCCTTGGTGTGTGCCTTCACACTGACGGGCTTGTGCTGTCTCCTCTCCTTGCACAAGACAAGTCGCTCAAAGCCTGAAGACGCCTTGACCGGGAAGTCACGGCTGAGGAAGGCACAGTGCAGGTGCAGAAGCTCCAGGCCAGGTGCAGTGCCCTCCGGGCCGCCCCCAGGGCTCAGGGACACTCCTCATTTGCTGCATATCCATGCCACTTTCCCTTCTCCTCCTTTTCCTTAAGTTCTGCCCAAGTTCTAAACTCCGAGAAACTTTCAGCAGCTGCCCTGATATAACACACAGTATTGTCAGCGCTGCAAAGCCGGCTGGGCCCCCGTCAGGTTGGGGTGTGCTCATCGCGTCCATTTTATTAAGAAGCTTTCTCTCCCTGCTTGTTTGGAGGCCAGGACTAATCTTCTGTCCAGCACTGAGAGGTCCAGTGTCCCCTCCCCCTGCCTCCCCAAAGTAGCTCAGTTTAAGTATATATATGAAAACAAATAAAGTTCAAAACGAAGTAAAGCCGTGGGCCAGTAAGCAACGAAGTCAGAAGGGTGCTCCCCGTTTCTGCACGTGAGTCTTCTCGCTAAGAATGTGACCGGGCTGGTACGTACCCGCGTCTATCTTCAAGGCTGAGGTAAGTTCATTTCGCTACTTTGTCACTTGACCTCCGTCCTGTGGTTTTACAAATGGAATATCCACCTTTGTGATGGGAGTCATGGAATCTTCGTTCCCGTCCCCACAGGCCTCAAATCCTCCCGAGTTGCCTCCTCTGTCGTTCCCCCAAGCACACGCACATCTGAAATCCACTGTCCAGTCCAGTGCTTCTCGGAGGGGCAATGTGCACCGGATCACCTGGAGATCTGGTTGACGTGGAGATTCTGGTTCAGCAGGTCTGGGGCGGGGCCTGGGAGTCTGCATTTCTGAGATGCCCACAGGTGATGTTGCTGCTGCTGGACCACACTTAGCTTAGCGAGATTATAGACCAGTGAGTGGATCTCCACCCTGTCTGCACATTAGCATCACCCGGGGAGTTTTCTCAAATACCTTTTTAAAAATAAAGTATTTAGAAAGCTCCCCGCATGATGCTAATGTGCAGCCGATGCTTGGAGACCCACGGGGCTGGAATATGCCGCCTCTCGGAGGCCTGGCAAGACTTTGCGCCTTCGCCCCTATGTTGTCCTGAGGATCCTGGTGACCACCCCCTTCCCTAATGAGGACACCAAGACCCGGAGATTTTTCCTGACTTGCCCAAAGGCACACAGCTAGTAAGTGGTGGCACCAGGAATGGAACCTGCGTCTTTGTGACTTTTTTATTCTTTCCAGTTTTATTGAAATATAATTGACATAGAGCACTGTGTAATTTGAGGGTGTACGCCATCATGGTTTGACTCACATATATTGTGAACTGATTACCACAATAAGCTAGTTAACATCCATCATCTCACCTGGATACAAAAAAAAGAAAAAGAAAAAAATGTTTTTTCCTTGAGATGAGAACTCTTAGGATCCACTCTCTTAACTACTTTCAAATTTGGAGGCTCTTAATCCCACAGGTGCTGCCCCAGTTTCCTCCTCTGTGTGGTGACGGGATGAGGACCTACTTTCTCGAGCCACAGATTTGACCTTCTGGTTCATCTCTCCCCTCCCTCAGGGAGGGCTCCGCATCCTCTGCCGCCTGCCTTGCCTGGTGATGGCTATAGGGCATCACCATCCCTGACCTTCTCTAGACCCATAGCCACAATCTCAGCAACAATCTCCTCCGTTGTGCAAATGAGAAAACAGAGGCCCAGAGAGGAACACAACTTGCCCAAGGTCGCACAGCAAGGATTTAATGGAGCACAGAGCCCGACCCTGGAGTGGGAAGGAAAGGAGGACGTTGGGATGGCTCAGGGATGGGGGTTTCACTCTCCTGCGGGTCTGTGTGTTCCCCGGAAAGCAGGGCCCCCGGGAAGGTGAGAAGGCCGTGCACCCTTCCTGGTCCTGTTTCTGTGCCTCAGCCTGCCTCCTGCGTGGCCAAGGCCTGGCCTGAGGGCGGTGGCCCCAGCCAGAGCCGGACACACCCTCTGGACACATCCGGAGCTGTCTGGAAAGGACCTTGCTGGTTTCATAAAGATCCTCCCAGGGCAGGGCTCAGGACGTTCCTGGACAGCTGGTGGGCTGGGCTTCCTCCCACCACCACAGCCACCCGGTGAAGCGCCCCACCCCCAGCCTGGGTGTCTCCCGGCCCCCAGAGCTGCAGTCCCCCCTCCCCTTGCCCTTGGAAGCCACACCTTGCTGCTCATCCTACAAGCCCCAGCCCTGTCTGGGCTGCCCAGAAAGTGACCTTTGCCCTGAGGAGCAGGTGACAGAAGAGGAGCTTTCTCTAGAGAACAAAGGTCAACTGGGGTCCCCAGGCTGATTGGCCTAGGCCAGAAGCATCAGTTTCCTGGGCTGGGCCCCTAGTCTCTGCCCCCCAAGCCCCCCCACACACACACATTCTAGGGCAAGGTTGGGGTTGATGGAAGCGTCTGGGGCTGACTGGAGGGGCTGGGGGGCCTGAGCGTCCTGACCCTAGAAGGGGCCATCGCTGCATTAGAGTGACTGCAACCCTGGAACTTAAAAATACCAGTAACTTGGGGCTGGCCCCGTGGCCGAGTGGTTAAGTTCGCGCGTTCCGCTGCAGGCCGCCCAGTGTTTCATTGGTTTGAATCCGGGGCATGGACATGGCACTGCTCATCAAACCACGCCGAGGCAGCATCCCACATACCACAACTAGAAGGACCCACAACGAAGAATATACAACTATGTACCGGGGGGGGGCTTTGGGGAGAAAAAGGAAAAAATAAAATCTTTAAAAAAAAACAAAGAAAAAACCAGTAACTTGGGGCTGGCCCAGTGGCGCAGCGGTTAAGTTCCCACGCTCTGCTTCAGCAGCCCAGGGTCCGTGGGTTCAGATCCTGGGTGCGGACATGGCACTGCTGGCAAGCCATGCTGTGGCAGGCGTCCCATATATAAAGCAGAGGAAGATGGGCATGGATGTTAGCTCAGGGCCAGTCTTCCTCAGCAAAAAGAGGAGGATCGGCGGCAGATGTTAGCTCAGGGCTAATGGTCCCACCTTCCAAAAAAAAAAAAATACCAGTAACAACACACTGGAACCTGGTGTCTAGACATGCCTGGTAGCATGCTAGCCACATTAGGGTCTCATCAAATTCCCACAATCACCCCATGAAGTGGACACTAAATCTATCCTCCCATTCTACAGAGGGCGAAACTGAGCCCTAGGAGCTTGCAAGATCTCACCCAGGCAGTAACTAGAGCGGCTGGGATTCAAACCCAGGGCCATGGCCCTATGCCTGGAATTTGGCACTGGAGTCAGCCATGCCCACCTCTAACAGCAAGATCCTCAAGACGATGTCTCCATCGCTGATATGACTCCATATCCCCCCCCGTGGCAGATGGTATTGTCCAAAGATGGCCACCACAATGTCCCTCATCCCACATGCTCTTCCTGCAATGTGACGGTGACACTCCTCTCACCAAGAGGTGGGGGTCTATGGAGTGAGCTTGTGACCACAGGGACATTGTGTGACTTCCAAGGCTAAGTCCTATAAAAGACAATAAGGCTTCCGCCTGGTTCTCTTGGGATGCTCACCCTGGGAACCCAGCCTCTATGCTACGAGGAAGCCCAGACCACAGGGACTGGTCACCGGTAGGTGTTCCAGCTGAGGTCCCGGCTGATCGCCAGCATCAGTTGCTAGACACGGGTGTGAGAAGGCCTTCTAGATTACTCCAGCCCCTGTCAGGGTCTGACTGCAACTATATGAGAGATCCCGAACAAGAATGGCTCCAGCTGCCCGCCAGCACCGTGAGAGAGAACAAGGGGCAGGGCATTTGTGACCAGCATAGGTAACTGGGGCGCCCTGTATCCTCTCCCGCCTCACGCGGCCCTGAGGCCAGCCTGGTACACAGCCGGCACTCTCTCAATGCGTCTCCAATGCATGAGCGTACTGAAGTGTGCGGGCACCCCAGTTCCTCTGATCTGCTCGTCCAGACAGCCTGGACTGTGGACACAAACACCCAGATGGTGGTGTTACACACATACACACCCCTACCCCGCCCCAATATCGGCGTATTTAGAGAAATTCCAGCCTTCCGCGTTTCTACCAGGTCAAGGAAAGACTTCTTTCAACATATTGCAGTAACAGCCTTGCATCACGTGTAGAGCAAAGACAGGGTGTAGAATCAACGCTTGACAGACACCTGGCCTTCATCAGTTGGCCTCTGGCTCTCCTGACCCCTGACTCTTTTCAGACAGCTTTATGAGACAGAATTCACATGCTACAACATTCGCCCTGTAAAGCAGACAAGTCAACGGTCTGAGTGTATCCACCGTTGTACAACCATCACTATAATCTAAGTTTAGAACATTTCCCTCATGCCCCAACCCCCCCCCCCCAGACCAATAGCCATCACCGTGTGACCAGCTTCTTTACTTAGCGTAGAGTTTTCGGCGTTCATCCACACCGTATGCACGTCACACTTTTCTGTGGCTGAATGATATTCCACGGCGCGTGTGGTTCTGGGTAGTTTCTCAGTAAACGTCTTCGGTAGACATCTTTGCCAGCAAGTATTTTCACCGCATAACTATTTGGGCAGAAGGCAATTTTGCTGTAAGACTGGTTGACGGTTTTGTTTTGTTTTGTTTTTGTTAGTTTGGTTTCATTTCTCCATTGATGAAGTTCTCGTGGTTACTCCCACTTTCATATGATATCATCTCAGGCAGCCCTCATAGCGGTCTACAGGGTGGCGGCCAGTGGTTGTAAAATAATTAGCACTTCTTCCAATTAGCGAGGTTACTGATGGCTTTATCGAGCTGACAGATGACAACAATTAGCCCCAAGAGTTGGTTTCTTGTTTGAAACACACTACATTGGAGAAGAAAAAGAGGGCCAAGGCTTCTTCATTGAGTTGAACGCACATTTCCCACAGAACGAAGACAAGAGCTTAGTTAGGTACAAACCACACAGAAACGAAATAAAATAAAATCACTTCTTCCAGCAGCATTGCCATGAAGGTGTAGAAACACACTTTAAACGTATTCAAATATTTTGCATTTTGCTATAAAGTCTTTAATTTTGTTATTCACTATTTCATGTTTCATTATGTCCTTTTAAGTTAACATTCCTCTGTTATTTTTCGTGATTTTATCCTTTACGGCAAAATTGTCTTACTGCCTATGCAGTGAAAATGCTTGCGGCAAAGACATCTGCGGTAAAGATGCTGGTGGTGGGACCACGGGACACGCGTGCATCAGCTGTGTGGATGGACCACATTTTGTTGGTCTATTTTTTGGCGGATGGACCTGTGGGTTGTTCCCACTTGTCGGCTGTTCTGAATCATGCTGCAGTGAACGTTTGAGCACAAGTTTTTGTGCGGGCACATCTTCATTTCCCTTGGGTAGATACCCAGGAGTGGAATTGCTGTGGCCTGGGCCTTTGTCCGCTTGACCAGGGATCCAGTATCTTCTTCCCCTTTGGCAGGAACTAGCCCAACTAGCTCATCCTGCAGGTCCACTAGAGAAAGCCTCGCTGACGCCTGTGGCTGAGTGGGGTCTTCTGTGCCACCCAGCCTCCAGCCTTTGCACTTGTCATGCAGTCATATGACTGCCTGGTCTTGTCCCCGAGAAGCGAGCACCTTGAGAGGAGGGACTTTCTGCTCGGCTTCACCACTGTCCATCCCAATGCCCGGCTCTCCGGCTCTAGAGCAAGGAGACGAGAGGGATTCCGGCGGCCAGATCAATCAGGAAAGGCTTCCTGGAGGAAGAGGGGCTGGAGCTGGGTCTCAGAATGCCTAGAGATTGGTTTGCCCCACAGCTGGGCTGAGGTCTTTGAGGACTTCATTGGGAGAAAGCTGAGGAGAGCTTGGAGAGACAAAGGACGCATGGGGGACAGGCAGGAGGAGAACACAGTCAGAGCCCTGGGGTTGTTTAGTGTCCTCCCCTCCGAGGCTGCAAAGTGCCAGTGACTCAGAGTGGCTGCAGGCTGCACCAGAATCTCCCAGTTAACCCTCACCACCCTGGAGCACAAGACCCACAGCCCAAGCGCTGGGCCTTAACTCTGGCTTGGCGTAGTCCTTGAGCCCCGCGGCTGAGGGCTTCGGACGTGACCTTGAGACCCCCGGGTCAGCTCCGGCCCCACAATCTGGTTAAATGAGGTTTAGCTGTTTGAGGCACTGAATTTTAGGGGGAGGGCGCATCAGTACCACCGAGCGCCCAGCGACAAACGCATTTCTTAAGAATCGGTGCCTCTTCTTGGGAAAAGGAGATCTTTGTCAAAGGGGGGCTCCGCGCCACGCAGGCCTCAAGGACCCGCCTAACCGCCCTCCCGCTGACTAGCCCCAGGCACTGTTCGAACTGTCTTTATTTTATCGTTTCTGTCAGAGAAATATGTGTCATCTTTCCAGTCTCTGGCGGCAAGAAAATGCCAGGCTCTTTTACTATTGAAAAAAAAAAAACCAAAAAACGAGAGAACACCCTGCGGTCCTAGCGCAGCCCAGCACCGCTGAGAACCCAGCCCTGCGGTGCGGCCCCGAGGGCGCGGCGCGAGCCCATCGGCTCTCGGGGTCGGGGCCGCAGGCAGCGCCCCGGGGCCCCGCAGGTCCCGGCGGAGCCCACCCCTGGGGTCCCGGGTCCGCGGCCCTGAGCGCCCGGTGCTCGGAAGTCGGGGGCCCCCGAGGCTCCTGCGGCACCGTCTTGGGGAAGGTGCGAACCAGCGGCCTTCGATCCGCGGAGTTCCAGCCTGGCACGTTCGGACCCTGGATTCCGGCCTCGAACGTTCGGCCCCCGCGGCGCCGAGAGCCCCGAGCGCCAGGCGCGCCCGCCGCGGGCTCGGGGGCGCGGGCAGCGGGCGGGACAGCGCCCCCGCTCCGCCCGTGCGGAGCGCTCGCCCCTCCAGGAAGCGCCCGCCTCGTCTCCCTGCTTCCCTCCCCACGCCCGCCCCCCTCGGCCGGAGGGAGGAGCCCGAGCCGCCGCCACCGCCACTGCCCGCCCGGCCCGGAGGAGGACCGGACTCCGCGCGGCTGGGAGCGCACGCGAGCTGGCAGGGCCGCGCGGGCAGCGCCCTGAGCCCTCCCGCGCCCGCGGGCCCGGCCGAGCAGGCGAGCGCCGGCGATGCCCCGGCGGCCCCGCGCGCGCGCAGCGGCATCCGCGCGGTGAGGGCGGCGGCGCCCGTGGGACCCGCGGTGAGTGGGGCCGGGCGGGGCGCCCTGGCGTGAGGGCTCAAGTTCGGCCTTGGGGCTCGGCTTCTGGCGCCAGGGGAGGGTTGGAAGGAAGCTGGGTTCCCCCTGGGCGGGGGGCTGCGGCGCCCCTAGCCCGCGCCACCGGCGCGCGCCCAGATTCTGGTGCTTGGGTGACTCAGCTCCGACCCGGCCACGCGGGGGCGCCCCGCCTTCGCCCGGACCGTCGAGGGGGGAAAGCCGGCGGGGTGCGGGAGGAGGGTGGAGGGTGGCGCCCTTGGGGATCCGAGCCCAGCTGTTTTAGGGACCCCCCATTTGCCCCGAGTGAGCCTGGGGACGTTCGGAAGGTGGAGTCCCCGCCACCATCGCAGCTGCTGGAGACGAGGTCTGGCTGGCTTCTGGCAGGCAGGCTGGGGCCCCTCTCCTCGCTCCCTTACCCTACTCCCAATCCCCCAGCACGCTCCCTCTCCCCACCCCACCCTCTGCCCCAGGGAAGGGCTCAAGAGCCAGCTCCCAGGCGGGAAGAGCGAGCAGAGAGAGGGAGTGGAGCTGGGCAGCTTCCCAGAAGTCGAAGTGTGTTTGCAAACTAGTTTTTCTCACAAAAGCTGTCTGGCACCTGTGTGTTTGGGGCGGGGGCATGGAGAGAGAGAGAGAGAGCAAGGCCGCCTCTTTCTTCCCGCTCATCTGGAGCGCCGCTTCTCTGAGAACAGAGGGGTCTCACTCCCGTCTTCTCTTCCCTTCCCATCCCCCAGCGCCGCCCCCACTTCCATTTGGACCAGGCTTTCTTTGGGGAAGAGGCGCCTTCAAAGGGGGCTGTGACTGGCCAAGGTCACTGGTGGAGCTGGAACCCAGGGCTCCCGTGGCTAGATGGGGGTTCATCTTGGTGTCTGTGACTCCCCCAGCCCTGAGGTGTATTGAGGGAAGTGACAAGGACGAGGCATCTGGGAGAATTATCTCAGAGGCCCTTTGTTTTTCTGCCCTTAGTTTTCACTGGCCTAGGGGTGTGGGCTTGTAACCTTCCTGCCAGTGGCCAGCTCTGATGGCGAGCTTTGGGAGACCTTGGTCCCAACACCCACCAAGCAGTGGACCCCGGGCCCAGACCCTCCTCCCCTCTGAGCCTGCAGGTCCTCATCTGTAAAATGGGCTGATCATCCAGGGCCTGTGCGCTGGAGGCTGGGTGCAAACATGAAGGAGTGGTCTTATTGCAGTCCCTCTGGCCTGGGGCCCAGTGAGCTCTGGGACTGCCCCAGGCAGGTGACATAACTGGCCGGAATGGGAGAGGTCACCCAGACAGGTTTCGCCATTGGAAGAACCGGAGGCTATGAGCGTGGACACTTGGGTGCTCCTTGCCCTCTGCCACTCCCTTCTGCGTGGCTTGTCACCCCTTGGGTTCTGGGGTTTTTCCTTCTGTAAAAGGAAGCAATCTATGACACCATCCAGTTTACAGGGCTGCTGGGAGCCTGGAAGTGGGGAACGGGTGCAGGTGTTCTGCAAAGCAGGGTGCACTCCATGAACGGCGGTGTTTCAAGAGACCTCCCTCCCAGAGAAGAGGGCCGGAGATGGAGCCTCCGTTTCTGTTCCTGTAGGGTCTCGAGGACAATACCCGTATACCTTTATCATCTTTCATGTCATCATCATAGCGTCTTCTAACCATCGTTATTGCTGTTCACGGGAGTATCAGCGAGCCTGATGTGGGTGGTGAGTTAGGACTCCTTCTGGGGTTTTCTCAGGCCAGCCTGTTTCTCCCTCTCCCACCTCCTCCCTGGAGAGAGGAGCCTCAGAATCCGAATGTCGGACTTCTGGGCTGTTCGAGGGGCAGGGCCTGAGCAGGAAGGTTGTGGCGGCCAAGGAGAACACCATGGGGGTAGATGCAGTCCAGTGTTCCCATTGCTCCCACCTCGGGCTGGCCTCAGCAGGCTCTAAGGTGTGACAGAAAACCGGAGAGTTCTCTAAGAATTCCTGCACTCCTGCCAGAGCAGGGAGCATTGTCGCCAGGCAAGGTCCCCTCCGGAGAAGCCCCCAGCGCAGGGCCAGGGTCCCATCTGCCTGATGGAGGTCTCCCTCCCTCTCCCCTCCTCCATCCCTCACTGAGGCTGCGGAGTCGGGGCAGTCACCTCGGGAATCCAGTCCCCTCCCTTTTGGAGAATGTGGCCTCAGAGGGGGATTTCGTCCCCTCCTGCCCGGCCCCCTGTGGGACACAGGAAGGGCTCTTTGGTCACTCTGGGATCTTGCAGGCAGCAACTGGAGAAGGTGCCGATCATGTCCCGCCCCCATTGTCCAGAGGGAGGATGTGGGGTCCTGAGGGGAGTCATGTTCCCGTCCCGGTCCCCGGAGGGCTCACGGTGCCTGAGGACTCAGCGGGAGTCAGAGGTGCCTCCGGCTCCCAGCCCAGTGTCCTCTGCCCTCGCCGGGCCACCCGGCCTCCATTCCGTGATGTGGCCGAGGGCACTGTGCTGCTCCATGTCCCGGAGCGTTTCTCCACCGGCGCCGTGCGCGCCTTCCTCCAGGGTCTGAGATGGGACTGGTCACTGATCCCTCACTCTCACGTCACCGAGCGTGACTGTTCTCGGGCATTAGCCACTCTCTGTAGTCGTCTTATTTATTCATCGGTGTCCCAGCTTATTATCTGCCTCCTCCGCAAAGAGTGTCAGCTCGGCAGAGGCGGGGGACAGTGTCCATCTTGTTCGGGGCTCTTTCCCTGCACTCGCGTGGTGCTCAGTAAAGGTCCATAAGTGTCGTTCACACCGAATCGACCCCTCGTTGTGGCCTCCTGTTAGATGGGTCTGTGATGTCCGGCGATGGAGCCTGGAAGAACCATGCGCTCGCCCTGTGGGGTCTCTGGAGGGATCCCTGTCTCGCCGTGCTGAGTAGGGGACCGTCAGAGGGCGGTGGACGTGCTATGCAGGAGCGACAGATGCTGGCCTAGGGCACAGGGGAAGGCGTGTGTCTGGGAGACGGTGGGATTGGCCTGCACTGAAGGACTGGGAGAGGTGGGCATGGTGGCTGCCGCCCAGGGCGGGGCATCCCTGGCTGCCACCACCCGCCAGCCCAGAAAGTGAGGTGTGCTGGGGAGGGGCCCCCATTCCCCGTGTGGCTGGGCCACATCTCCTAACCCCTCAGACCTCAGTTTCTTCATCTAGGAAATGGGCGTCCTTGGACCAGGGCTCTTCCCACCGCTTTCTTCCTGGGGGTCTTTGGGCAGCTGTGAAAGGGCTTGTACACTGAGGAGGGTTGTGCACAGATGTGGTGATTCCTCTTGCGCCTGTGGCTTTGGGTCCCCGCCTTCCACGAGGACTTCCCTCATTGTGCAGCCATCGGTTGTCACTCAACAACTGCTTACTGAGCCGCTCCTCTGGGCCAGGCACTGTGCTGAAGCTGGGGCTACAGCTGTGGAGCTCCAAGTGGAGTCGGGGGACAGAGTGAGGCAAGCAAATGACAGAGAAGCAGGGAAATTCTGCGAGTGGAAAATGCCCTACAGAGAAAGAGGCAGGGTGGAGTGAATGAGATGGGGGCGGCGTGCCCAGGGCCCGGGAGGCCCCTTCGAGCTGTTACATTATTGGTCTCTCATTCACGGCTGGATCCCAGCCTGCCTGGTGCCCAGCAGGTGCTCGGTGGATATTTTTGAATGAATGACCAAGGGAGGAGGGTCCCAGGCAGAGGAAACAGCACACACAAAGGCCCTGTGGTGGGAACATGCCTAGTGTTTTCCAAGAGCCCATTGTCCCCATGACCCAGCTCTCTAGAGTCTCATCAGGAGCTGGGGGCATCTGGCCTCCCCGCTGTGCCCTGGCTGTCCCCTCCCCACGACACAGGAGGGAACGTGCTCAGCTCCCAGCTGATGCCATCCAGCCTTTCCCTCCTTTTGGGCCCCCACCATCTTTCCGAGTCACGCCCCTCTTACCTTATGCTGTGTTGGGTAAGAGCCGAGCTCTGGGGTAACAGTCCTTTTCCTCCCCGAGGGTGAGGACTCAGGGAGCTGAGCTGCCTCGTTTCAGACTGGTTTGCCGACCAGCTGAGTGACCTTGGGCAGTGTATTGGTGACCCAGGGCTGCTGTGACAGAGTTCCACAAACTGGAGGGCTAAAACAACAGAGATGTCTTCTCGCACAGTTCCGAGGCTGGAAGTCTAAATCCAAGGTGAGGGCAGGGCCATGCTCCCTCTAACGGCTCTTGGTGGGGGGGGTGCTTCCTGCCTCTTCAGCCTCTGGTACCACCGGCAGTCCTTGCCTTGGGGCAGCATCGCCCCCGTCTCTGCCTCCTTCTTAGGGCTGTCCTCTGTCGTGTCTTCACATCATCCTCTCCTAAGGACATCAGTCATGTTGGGCTCACCCTTCTCCAGTGTGACCTCGTCTCAGCTAATCACGTCTGCAATGACCCAGGTTCCAAATAAGGTCACGTTCTGAGATGCTGGCGGGTAGGATGGCAACATCTCTTTTGGGGGGACACAATTCCATTTCTCACAGGCAGGTTACATCACCTTGCTGTGCCTCAGCTCTCTGATCTGTCAGATGGGGTGGTAGTAGCAGCGCCCATCTCTCCCGGGCTTGTGGGGAGGCCTGAGTGCACGGATGCAACCCTCCGAGCAAGACCAGGTACACAGGAAGAGCTCGGTCAGGGCTCTGATTCCGTCTCCAAAGCAAAGACTTCCTGGGAACCGGGACCAGCACTGAAGAGCAGATGGTGATGTCCTTGGCCAGGAGCATTTGCTGAGGAGGGCCTGGGCCTGGGCACTGAGGCTCAGTGAGGCCCCTCCCCACTGTCTAGATGAGAAGGGCCGGGCGGCGCCTCTTCAGTGTGGCAGCGTGTGGGTGGGCCGCATGAAAGCACTGAACGGCAAGGAGCCACTAACAAAAGATGGGGGGAGCCCCATCGGCAGACGGATGGAGCGGGGTGCCCAGCCACTGTAGGAACCCACAGGCGACTCAGGCACTGGGTGAATCCAGATGACTTCTCAGGCCCTGTCAGCCCAGAGTTTCTGGGCAGAAGGTGGGGACCAGAAGCCCGGAGCAGCCCAGCAAAGACTGAGGGGCATTTGTAGATTCCCCAAAGCTGGAAGGAGCCCCAGCCCTTGACAGGTAGGGAAACTGAGGCGCAGGGAGGGGAAGGGACTTCCGGGAGTTCACACAGAATTGGGAGCCCCTGTCTCCTACTCTCCCTGTGGTAGTCCCCTGGGTGGGTAGGGCTCTGGCCTGTGCGCCAGTCTCTGACGCTGCCCCACAGTCCTCTTTGAGTGAAGCCAAGTTGGAACGACTTTGACCTGTGGTCGTTGTCACCATGCCCTCCTCCCTCCATGAGCTTGGTCAACCCTCTGAGCCTGGCCAGACCCATCCCAAGATCCCTGAAGTACTGTCTGCATCCCAGAGTATGTCCACACCCATCCTAAAGTGCATTCCCGGAGACGGGAGGGCAGGGCACCGCCAGCTGCACTTTGCAGATGGAGAGGAGACCTGGAAGGGAGGGGTGGCTTCTGTGGGACTGAACCCAGGGCCTGGATCTCCGGGGGGAGGGAGGAAGCCCCCTCACCCTGCGGGGCCAGCCCTGGGACGACAGCCTGGGGAGACCCCAAGGCCAAGCCCTTCAGTGCAAGGCTGAGCTGAACCAGGGGTCTGGGGGCCCAAGGGAGGCCCTCCCCCAGGGGCCAGAGCTTAGTAGTTAGGCAGGGGCTGCAGAGAACAGCCTCCCCTATTTGTGTGGTCGTCGGGCCGACCGTGCTGCAGCCTCTTGCGTGCTGGCTGCAGCTATATTTATCCCTGTAGTGGCCTGGCTGCCTGGCTGCCCTTCGGGGTGCGGTAACTTCCAGCACGGCAGCCGGTGCCTCAGCTCAGGTAGGGAAGTCACTGTGTCGAGATGCTGCCCCCACTTTGCCGAGAGCGGCAGCCTGCTCTCTAGGGGCTCCTCCCCCCGGCGTTGCAACAGTGGGCGTGCGGGAACGGCCCCCAGAACCAGGGCTGGGCGACGTTCGGGTGTTGGGGCTGGGCCTCAAAGGTGGAACCAGATAAACTTCAGGGCCTTTCCATTCAGATTCAGAGAACTCATGATTCCCAAATCCTGGGATTCTGTGACTCTGTAGTCCCAGGCTTCTACAGTTCCAGGATGCTGCGTATCCTTTTTCCCTCACCTTCCCCTCCTCACTGTCCACAAACGTGTGTGGAGCTCCCATCCTGTGCCTCCCTGTTCCGGGAACAACAGAGACGGAAATAAGACCCGGTCCCATCTTTAAGCTCAAGTGAGGGTGACATTTCCTAAGCCGGTGGTTGCAATATGGTGACAATGTAAGTGCTTCCCCTCGAGGACGAGGGGCTCAGGAGCGGCTTTGTACAGGAGTCCCCCAGTTGTTTTCTGAACATTTTATTGAAGCATCGCCTGCAAAATAGAGCAGATGCCCCACATGTACAACCCGGTGACCTTTCACAAACCGAAAACATCTGTGTTAGCAGCACCCAGACGGAGAAACAGAACGTGACCCTCACCGAAGCCCCCAGGTGCCCCCTTCCGGCCACTGACACCCCTCCCGACCCCCGCTCTCCGGGTCTCCAGCAGTGTAGATTAGCTTTGCTTGTGTTTAACTTCTGATAAATGAAATCATACAGGATGGCGTATTCGTTGCCTCTGGCTTCCTCTGCTCAGCATATTCATGAGACCCCTCATTGTTGGTCCCCTTGTGCTCCTTCCTGCTCGTGGCAGTGCAGTACCTTGCGTGGACGTTCACCATTTATCTTCTCCTGATGATAGGCATTTGGGGTTTCCAGTCTGGGGCTGTTACAAGCAGTGAAGTTATGGAAGTTCTTGTGTGTATGTCTTTTGCTGAACATACGTGCACATGTCTGCTGGGCGTTGCTGGGTCACACGTTTATTTAGCTTTTGTAGACACTGCCACACATTTCTCCAAAGCTGTTATACCAATCTACACTCCGCTTGGCGACATCGCAGAGATCCAGTTGCTCCACATCCTTGCTGACACTTGGTATTGTCAGCCTTTTTTCCTTTGGCCATCCCGGGGAGGGGGAGGGCAGAGGAGTATTGGTTGCAATTGGTTTTGCTGAGCTGAATTTGAACCATGAAAGAGCCAAGTGATGAAGGGGGAAGGGCAATCCAGGCAGAGGGAACAGCATGTGCAAGATTATGGGGGCATGAAAAAGTATTCCTGGAACTCTGTAGTAAATGGCATAGCTGGAGCCAGAAGTGTGGGGGCTACGTCAGGGAGTTTGAGAATGGCAGGGAGCCACGCAGAGGTTTTTGTTTTTTAAAGGTTTTGTTTTTCCTTTTTCTCCCAAAGCCCACCAATACATAGTTGTGTATTTTTACTTGTGGGTCCTTCTAGTTGTGGCATGTGGGACACTGCCTCAGCATGGCTTGATGAGTGGTGCCATGTCCATGCCCAGGATTCGAACTGGTGAAACCCTGGGCTGCCAAAGCAGAGCGCGCTAACTTAATCACTCGGCCACAGGGTGGGCCCCTGAGAGGTTTTTCTTTTTCTTTTTGAGGAAGATTAGCCCTGAGCTAACATCTGCCGCCAGTCCTCCTCTTTTTGCTGAGGAAGACTGGCCCTGAGCTAGCATCTGTGCCCATCTTCCTCTACTTTATATGTGGGATGCCTGCCACAGCGTGGCTTGACAAGTGGTGTGTAGGTCCACACCCAGGATCCCAACTGGCGAACCCCAGGCTGCCAAAGCAGAATGTGCAAACTTTAACCGCTACAGCACTGGGCCAGCCCGAGAGGTTTTTCTTTTTTGCGGCCAGCACCTACAGTGTGTCAGGCATTTTGTAATTTCCGTTTGATGGATAAGAAAACTAAACTGTGGGGTCTGGCCGGTGGTGCAGAGGTTAATTTCACATGCTCCACTTTGGCGGCCTGGGGTTTGCTGGTTCTGGTCCTGGGCACAGACCTACACATCACTCATCAAGCCATGCTGTGGTAGCATCCCACATACAAAATAGGGGAAGATTGGCACGGATGTTAGCTCCTCAACAATCTTCCTTAAGCAAAAAGAGAAGGATTGGCAAGAGATGTTAGCTGAGGGCCAATCTTCCTCACACACACAAAAAAAAAAAAGGAAAGGAAAATGAAACTGAGACTCAGAAAGACCAGATGACTTGTCCCGAGTCGTATTAGCAGAGGTTGTGGAGTGCAAATCCTTCCAAGCCTCAGTTTGTTCGTCTGGAGAATGGGGGTGATGACACCTCACTCGAGGACGTTGTGAAGCTGTAGGAGTTAAAGTCCATCATGCACTCGGCCAGGGCCTGGGGCCGGCGTTATGAGGACTCCTGTTTTATTATTTCTCCATCAGCACAGTCGCTCATCTCCCTTCCCTCCCAGCTGACCGGGTCGGGGGTGGGCCCTCCCCGCTTCCGCAGTAAGGAAGGGCTGGCCCAGAACTCCAGCCCCAGCACCGTGGTTTCCTGCCCCTGGCACGTCTCCTAGGACCTAAAGTTTGCTGTGATGGTTAATTTTAAGTGTCAGTTTGGCTAGACTGTGGTGGCCGGTTGTCTGATCAAACCCCAGCCTGCCGTTGCTGTGTAGGTATTTTCAGATGTGATTGACATTGAAATCAGCAGACTTTTATTAAAGCAAATTACTCTCTATTATTTGGGTGGGCCTCATCCAATCCGTTGGAGGCCTTGAAAGCACAGACTAAGGTTTCTCCAAGAAAAAGGAATTTGGCCTCAAGACTACAACACCGAACTCTTGCCTAGTTTCCCCTGCCTGGCTTGCCCTGTGGTTTGGACTCAAGATGGCAATGTCAGTTCTTACCTGAATCTCCGGCCTTGCGTCTTGTCCTGCAGGTTGTGGACTTGCCAGCCCCCACAATCGCATGAGCCAATTTCTTAAAAGAAATCTGTCACTCTCTCTAGAGGTCGCCTATTGGTTCTGTTTTCTCTGGAGAACCCTGACTAATACAGTTGCCATTTGTCTTCCTGGAGCTTCTGATCTGGGAAATGGGGTGAAGAATGCAGCTTAGATCTGGACGCATTCAAGACCCGTTCCAACCCTGAAAAGTCGGTAAATGCAGCCGCCAGAGCCAGTGAGGACCGGGCCTCTGGTTAGCTGAGGGTTCCAGCTACCAAAGTGTCACCGTCTAGACCAGAGGTTGCAAACTCAGGGGTCTGCTGAGACCTGGCCGGGAACTCAGTGTGTGAGGCTGGCCGGGCTTGCATGGGACCAAGTATGACATCTGCCTCATTCTGCCCAGTGTGAGCTAAACCAGAGGCATCTGGGGTGGGGCCAGCCACCAGGTGGCCATAGTGCAACCTCCGGGCTAGGGTCAGTGCAACATGCTGTCTCAGATGGGCTGCCTCAGCGTGACCTGGGAGCTTGTTAGCAATGCAGACTCTCAGGGCCCTCCGCTACCTGCTGAATCAGAATCTGCATTTTTTTTTTAAAGTTTGGCACATGAGCTAACAACTGTTGCCAATCTTCTTTTTGTTTTTTCTGCTTTTTCTCCCCAAGTCCCCCAAGTACATAGTTGTACATTTCAGTGGCGAGTCCTTCCAGTTGTGGCATGTGGGATGCCGCCTCAGTGTGGCACAACAAGCGGTGCCATGTCTGCGCCCAGGATCCAAACGGGCAAAACCCTGGGCCACAGCAGCAGAGCGTGCAAACTTAACCACTCGGCCCCCAGAATCTGCATTTTAACAAGGTGTCCCACCTACTTTTAAGCCCACCGCAGAGTCACCTGGACAGCTTGTTAAAACACAGGCTGATAGGGGCCGCCCCGTGGCCGAGTGGCTAAGTTCGCGCACTCCGCTTCGGTGGCCCAGGGTTTCGCTGGTTCGGATCCTGGGGCCGGACATGGCACCGCTCATCAGGCCATGCTGAGGCGGCATCCCACATGCCACAACTAGAAGGACCCACTACTAAAAATATACAACTATGTACCGGGGGGCTTTGGGGAGAAAAAGGAAAAATAAAATCTTTAAAAAAAACCCCACAGGCTGATAAGTGCCATGCAGGGACTCTGATGCAACAGGTCTGGAGCGGGGCCGAGGATGCTGCATTCTGCATCCAGGAACCACACTTGGAGGACTGAGAGCCTGGGGCCACCCCCGGAGCCTCTGCTGCCGGTGGTTAGAGCCCCCTGAGCAGGATTTACCCTGAGGGTCCCGGAGGCCTCTGCCTGAGAGTGGAGCACCTTAGAGGGCATGTGGGTGTGGGGCCAAGCTGTTATTCCCTCCCCAGCATCCCACCCACCACCTAGGTCACCCTTGGCGTTCCTGCACTGTGTCTGCCAGCTGAGAAGCAGAGCCTGGAGCCCTGTTTCTCAACCGGTTTTAACTCGTGCCCCCTTTACATAAACCAGATACTTCACACACCTCTCGGGTTTGATCTGCCCTCCCTTCCCACCCCAGCCATGGGAATCGCAGGAATACCACAAGCCACATAGTGTCGCTCCAAGGGCTTCACCGTACTTAATCCTCCCCATACCCCATGAAAGCGCTCTCATTGTCCCCATTTTACAGAGGGGGGAAACTGAGACCAGCAAGGTTAAGTAACTTGCCTGAGGTCCCCCAGCAGGTAAATGGCAGAGCCAGGATTCAAAGCCAGGCTGTCTGAGTTCATGGTCTGTGCTCCTAACTGCGGCATGGGACTGAACAGAGGACTGAGCCCCTGTCCTTGTTACTGCCGCCAACAGGACTTTGTAGAGTGTTACTTCCTACAGTTGGCACTGAACACAACTTCCTTTTTCATTTTCCAACTATCAAGTTGAACATGCTTCTCCAGATGGCACACCATGCTGCCATCCTGGCCGCAGGGCCTGCCCTTCCCTCCCCTTCCATCCCGTCGGGGTCTCCACGTCTCCCCCTCAGCCATCCATCCCCCTGTGCCTCCTCTCCTGGTGTCTCCCAGTCACAGCCCATCTTGGGTTGAGACCCTCGGCCACCTTGGCATTTCCTCCCCACGGTGGGGTGCACAGCCCGGCTCCTGGGTCCTGAGCCGCTGGACCAACGGTAGGCAGAAGGATGGACTCGTGGCTCTTGGCCTCAGCACCATCTTTCCCTGGCTCAGAAAAGCTGCTGCCCCCTCTTGGGCCTCCGTTTCCACCCCTGTGAAGTGCAACATGAGCCCCTCTCCTGCTGGCCTCTTGGAGCAGCGACAAGGGTCCAGAGTTTGAGAAGCAGCCTTGCGATCTCTCAAGTGACATATGCGGGGCAGGCGGCTGTGATTTTTCTGGGGCTGCAGATTAAAGAGACTGCCTGGTGGGCTCCCTCCCTCCCTCGTTTGCTTGGCATATATTTATTCAGCACTCACTACGTGCGGATGCTGCTGTAGATGCCGGGGAAACAGTGGTGATCTCTCCCTCATGGAAATTACGTTCTGGGGGAGCAGACAGACAATACACAAGGTGAACAGACAAGCAAGTAAAATGAGTGTACATTACAATGATATGTGAAGGAAAGAGTGTGGGGCTGAGACAGAGATTACATTAGCTGGATGACCAGGGAAGGCCTCTGAGGAGGTGACATTAAGCTGACAACTAGACCCGTCATGTGAAGAAAAGCATTTCTGGCACAAAGAATAGCAAGTGCAAAGGCCCTGAGACAGGAGAGAGGCTGGCATATTTGCAGAGCAGAAGGAGGCCAGTGTAGCTGGGGCAGCAGGAGCAAGGGGGAGGGTGGCATGAGCTCAGGTCAGGTCAAGTGGGGCCCTGTCGGCCTGGGGAGGCTTGGGTTCCCTTGGAAGGAGAAGCCACTGAGAGATTTTCAGGTAGAGCTCTGTAGCATCTGATTGGCACGTTCCTCTGGCTCTGGTGTGGAGGAGAGAGTTGGAGCTGGAGTGGCATCAGTGGGACCTGTTATGGGCCAGTGCATGGCTGGGCACAAGATGATGGGGGCCAGGCCGGGCCAAGGCAGTGGAAGTGGGGAGAGGAGGATGATGCTGGGTGCAACTTGGGGTGGAATCAGCAGCAGCAGTGGGATATGGGGGGTGACAGCAAGAGAGAGGTCAAGGATGATGGAGTCCTAGGTTTCTGGCTAAAACCAGAATGTTCTAGACCTGTGGCTCAGTGCCAGGCTCCAAATCCTGTCCTTCTGCCTAATGGGCAAGATGTCTTAGGAGCTGGGGCCAGTGGACCCTGTAGGGGCTGAAGCCTCTGCTTCTCGTTCATTGCTGTAGCCCCAGGGTGCTCAAGAAATGTTTGTTGAATAAATGAATGGGAGTTCCCAAGCCCTACCTTCTCTTTGCCTCGGTTAACCCATCTCTAAAAGGGTATCCCCGCCTTCTAGCTCCTTCCCTGGGGGTCTGGTCACCCCAGAAGGCCTGTGTCCATCTGGGCCAGGAGTCAGGACCATCCGGGAGCAGGCCTTGGCTCCCCAGGGCCCCTCTCCAGCCTGAAACCTCAAATTACCTGTGGGGTGGGTGGGGGCTGCGTTTCCATCCCGGCCAGATGCGCATGGCAGGCCCGGCCTCCCTTAATGACACCTTGCCCGCAGCCCTCTTGCTGGAGTAGGAGGGGAGGGGGCCCAGCCCAGCCTAAGCTGTGGTTTCTTTTTCCATTGCGTCAGGCCTCAGGGTCCGGCCCGCCTGCCCGCTGCCGGGCTGGCACAGAGGGGCCCGCTCTGACCCCTGCCCGCCCCGACTCCAGACATCATGTGCTCCCCGTTTCGGGCATCCAGAAGTTTCCAGCCAGAGGGTGAGTTGGGATGAGGGACATGCCCCCAGCTGGGGGAGAAGCGCCCCTTCCCTGCCCACCCATCGCTCACTCTAGCGGGGCCTGTGCGCTGGTCCAGGTCGAGCTGCAGCGGGCTCCGAGGAACCCAGCCTAGCCCGACCCTCCCCTGTGGCCTGGCCCTCCTGGCCGTGTCCTCAGCCAGGCCGGAGCCAGCGAGGGGGAAGAGGCTAGTGAGTAACCCAGGGCAGCGTGCTGGTGGCTTGGACCGGAGGAGGGCGGAGGCCGGGAGAAGTGGCCCCGGGGTGTGTGTAGGCACGCGTGCCTTTCCGTCTGTGAATCTGGGGGCATGTGTGCATGTGTGTATATGTGACCACACATGTGTGTTCATGCACGAGAAAGTGTGTGAATCTGGGCACGTGTGCCTGCCACCCCTCAGGATGAAAACAGATGTGTCTGACTGGGCAGCAGGGGGACGGTGGCCCAGGTGGTCCATGACATCCAGCATGTCATGAAGGGGGCCTGTGAGGTGGAGAGGAGGTGGGTGAGCTGGAGTCCACCCCGTCAGTGATGATGGGAGATGCAGGGGTGGCACAGGGTGACCCCAGAGGAACTGGTGACTTTGGGCTCACTAGGGCCCTCTGAGCCTCAGGCTCCCTTTGGCCTGGCTGATCTCGGCTGTCCCCACCTAGGTCCTCGTTCCTCATCATGCTTGGCAGTGCCCCCGCTGGGCCGGAAGGCGACACATTGGCCTGGGGGTCTGGAGATCCAGCCCACATCCTGCCTCTGCTGTTTCCTGGCTGGGTGACCTTGGGCAGGTGACTTCTGCTCTCTGGGCCTCAGTTTCCTCATCTGCAAAAGGGGGGTGGCTGTCATGCCCCACCCAACCTCTAGGGAGTTGTCAGCATACACAGGTGTTCTCTCAGCCCCGCAGCGAGATGTCCACTGGGCATCCCTAAGCCCGCCCCCCTTGCCTGGCCGAGGACTCGCTCCCTCCCCCACTTGGCACGGCCACCCAGCTGCACACAGCGAGCTGGAATGCACTTCTCCAGCCCCTCTGGTGGAAACCGATTTTTACGCGACAAGAATAAATCCTGCAGGCAAATTGCAGTGCTGTCCTGACATTCTGGGCCCGTGTGATTGTAATGAGGTTCTGGGGACTGGCAGTGGGAGGGAGGGGGCTGAGCGCTGGCTTTGTCACTGTCCAGAACCTCTCCTTGCCAGGCATGCCCGGGCACCATGTGTCTGGACGGGGAGAAGGGCCTCTGGGCCAGCCCCACACTCACCCAGGCCTCTTGCAGACCAGCCATGTCTGCCCAGTACGAGGCTGGTGCTTGGGGAGGGGGCTGTGGCTGGGGGCCAGGGGAGGGGCCAGGCCCAGCGTTGGTCCTCCCTGCCTGGACCACAGCGGCCTCCTCGCTGGGCCCCCCCCGCTGCCTCTTCCTAGTCCAGCAGTCCCTTCTCCCCGCAGGGGCGGGAGGGAGCCTTTACAAACACAAATTGCGTCATGTCGCCCCTCTGCTTAGAACCGCGGAGCCTTCCATCACTCTCAGAATAAGCCCCCCTCCGTATCGGGGGGGCCCCCAGCCCGCGGGCCTGGCAGCTCTGCCCACCTCTCTGCCAGGCTGGAACGAGAGCTCTGGGAGGTGAGACGGCAGCCTCCCCCGAGGGTCCCGGGCCTGGCATGCTTCCTGGGACCTGCTAGACACGCAGTCCCCACTCTAGAGTGAGTGAGTGAGCCTCAGCGTCTCTGGAAGACGGGCCGTGTCAGCACCTGCCTCTCGAGACGAGACGGAGCAAGGATTAGGGACACGGTGCCAGCCACGTGCTCAGCCTCAGCGGGGTCAGTGCTCAAAGCACAGTAAGGTGGATTCGTGTCCCCGGGGGGACCCTCCCCTCCGCTCCTGCCTCTGGGCAGGGCAGGGCCAGATTCCCACTCAGCAGGGAGGGCACAAGGTACTAGTCCAGGAGTTGGAGCCTGGCCTTGTGGGTAAGGGTCTGGGGGCTGGACTCGTCCACGCAGAGGTGGGATCTGTGCTAGGTTCACATGCGCCGGGGGAGGTAAGATCTGACCACGGGAGTCCCCTCGGGCTGTGTTGTGATGTCTGTGCACAGACGAGGAAACTGAGGCACAGAGGGCTTGTCTGCAGGGCCTGTTGCGGGTGGGACTCAGAGCTCCCCTCTGCCCCTTGAGATGGGTTTCTCCACACTTGCTCCGAAGGAACACCTCACACTTGGAGGAAAACAGAACTGCCGAAAGTAACCAAATGCCAGTAATTAGCCTCGGCAGTGGAGGGGGCACGTAAGGCCCAGTGCGTGGAAACTTTGGGAAGTCGTGTACGGGTGAAAGAATGAATTCTGTGTTGAGGACTAAGACCAACCGAGGCAGCATCTGAGCGATGTGGAGGGTTTGTGTGTTCATCGATTTATACACTTGTCCTCTTTTTATTCAACAAATATATCCTGAGTGTCTCCTTTGCACCAGTCACTGTGCTTAGGCTGGGGATACAGGACGAACAAGATAGACCATGAACAAGGCCAGGTTTTGGATAAAGTACCAGAAGTGAGCTTCCTAGTGGCCAAAGCAATGAGGGAAACCTGAGCCATTACATGCTCCACTGCAGCCACAATATACCATCATGTTAATTGCTCAGAGAAGCCCCGATTTTTCCTGGCAAAAGGAATGTCTCTGATGCCCACGTCCACTGTGGTTTGTTGCTGATCTCACAGGGACAGCTTGCACCTGTGTGTATTTCACAGGTGAAGACAGACCAAAGCAGAGTCTATCTAACTACACACGCCCACCAGAGACTCCTTTTTGATGCATTTCCTGCTTTCTCCTTCCTCCAAGCTTTGGCGTGTGTTATCCCCCCGACACACACCCCTTTCCTTCCATCTCTCTACGCACATCTTGAAGGTCGGGGTGACGCCCCCCAGGGTGGAGTGGACTAGCTGATGTCTGTGCCCTCTGACCCCCTCCCCTTTCCCCCTAGACTGCCAGGAACTGCTGCCGCCGCCGACCCCCATGGCCTACACACCGGGCGGGGGTGCCCCAGCACGGGGGGCCGCCCCCGTGGGCTCCCAGTACTGCGTGTGCAAGGTGGAGTTGTCGGTGAGTGGCCAGAACTTGTTGGACCGGGACATCACCTCCAAGTCTGACCCCTTCTGTGTCCTCTTTACGGAGAACAATGGCCGGTGGATCGAGGTGAGGCCCCACCGTGTGCGTCTGCAGTGGGTGGCAGGTGGGGGTGCTGGGGAGGGGCTCCCGCTGGATCCGGGGACCTCTGGTCAGGCCCTTGGATGGAGTTAGAGTGTAGGCCGGGAGTGATTTAGAAAATTGTTGCTTTTCAAATTGAATTTTATTTAAAATATATTTACAAAATTACTTAAAATAATTATATTTGTGTTTAGGTTATTATAATTCATAGATTTCTATTTATAATTATACAATTTTATGTTTGTTGTTTTATATCATAATATTTTAAATTATTATAATAGCTAGTTAAAATCTTGAGTTTTACAAAATGCTTGCTTCCACTTTTTTTGTTTTGAGGGAGATTAGCCCTGAGCTAACATCCGCTGCCAATCCTCCTCTTTTTGCTGAGGAAGCCTGGCCCTGAGCTAACATCCATGCCCATCTTCCTCTACTTTATGTGTGGGACACCTGCCACAGCATGGCGTGCCAAGCAGTGCCATATCCGCACCTGGGATCCGAACTGGAGAACCCTGGGCCGCAGAGAAGCGGAATGTGCGAACTTAACTGCTGCACCACTGGGCTGGCCCCGCTTCCACTTTTTAAATAACCTTCCACACTTATTCCTAAATGAACACACATTGAGGAGTGAACAGAGAAATTGAGAATTCAGGCTCTGGTCCAGGAGCTGGACCAAGACCCAGCTCTGTCACTCCCTGCTGTGTGGCCTTGGGCAAGTGACTGTCCCTCCCTGAGCCTGTCTCCTCATCTGTGACTTGAGGATTTTGTCCTTGCCTATCTTGGAGAGCCCCACCTGGGGATGTGGATGGTGCCTCCACCCAGGACTTCTGCGCTGGCAGACTTTGTCCTGAGGGCTGGGGAGAGACGGAGCTGGAGGAAGGATGTTGAGAAATCTACACTGTTAAGTTGCAAAAATTGCTTGGTTCCTATTCCAAAGGGGTTTATAGTCATCGTAATAAATTTGGAAAATCCAGATAGACCTAAAGAAAAAAATCAGAACGGTTGGGAGCCTGCCCATCGGGGAGATCGACTGTTAACGTCTGGTATCTGGCCTTCCAGATAGTTTTACATGCGTGTACATTTTCCAAAATATGTATCTATTTTTATAGTTATTTAACTGGGCCGCAGTGGGCATCCGACTGGACACACAGTGGTTCACGCAGAGTTTCCACAGGCGTTGGGTCCTAATTCTCGTGCCCAGGAGGTGGTGCTGAGATTGCGGACCCATTTTACAGAGGGGAAACGGAGGTCCAGGGCCAGTGGGGACTCCGCTGTGCCACCCAGTGCATTGGTGGTGCAGCCAGAAGTGGGAGGTGGGACGTGGGGTGAGCCGAGGCCTCCTGGGGGGAGCCCCAGACCTGGCAGATCTGGAGCACCCTGCTGTCCTCTGCCAGGCCCCCGGCACCCCCGGCTGCCCCTCAGCGAGTGGCGTCCTCCCCCACGGCACCCCGCCCCCACTCATGGCATTCCCCACCCCCTGACGGCCTCTGTCCCACCCAGGCCGGCCACCCTGGCTAAAAATAGCCCGAGGCCAGGACCTCGTCCCTCCCGGCTGCTCCAGCCCTTGGAGATGGACTGGGCGGGAGGAAGGTCAGCACGGCCCCGGCCCCAGAATAGACCATCACCCAGACTCCGCGGTTTGGGGCCTCAGTGTCACGAGACCAAGAGGCGGGGTTCCTGGCCCAGCCCCACAGTACACGGCCCTGTCCTTACCCAGCCTCAGCTTCCCCAGTAGGTGGGGGCTGTGGGGCCGCACGGTTGCCAGTTTTGACATCCCAGGATTCTATACAGGGCACAACCTCTGCCTGGGGGGTGTGGGGGGGGGCCGACCCCACCTCCCCATAAGCACTCCTCCTTCTTTCTGTGTCCTCTCTCAGCTTCCATGTAAAATGTGGGCTGAATGAAGGGCTCTCCCAAAATAAAAAGGATGAAAACCAAAGATGGTCACATCCCTTCATTTTGCAGAAGTGGAAACCAAGGCCCAGATGGGAAAAGGGACTTGCTCTCTGTCACTTACCTAGGAAGGGACAGGGCCGAGCTCTTACCCTGGCACCTGGGTATGTATGGAGCCAGGGCCAGAGAGTTAAGAACGTGAGCGCTAGAGTCAGACCTGGGTTCAAATCTTGGCCCTGCCCCTCTAGCTGTTCAACCTTGGGTAAGTCACTTAACCTCTCTGTGCTTCAGTGTCCTCCTCTGTGAGCTGGGAGTAAGAATCGCTTCAGCCACCCAGGTAACTAACTGGCTGTGAGTGCCCGGCACAGAGACGTGTTCAGCCAGGTAGCAGAATGGTGTCCAGCAGCCCGGGAAGCGGGGAACCAACGCCTGACTCCCGTTCCTCGTTCCTCTGCCCCTCTGCCAGTACGACAGGACGGAGACCGCAGTCAACAACCTCAACCCCGCGTTCTCCAAGAAGTTTGTGCTGGACTACCACTTTGAGGAGGTGCAGAAGCTCCAGTTCGCCCTGTTCGACCAGGACAAGTCCAGCGCGCAGCTCGACGAGCACGACTTCCTGGGCCAGTTCTCCTGCAGCCTGGGCACGGTGAGCGGGCCTCCTGCAGGCGGGCGGGGCGGGCCCCCCCCCCCGCCCCCGGGCCTCACCCCGCTCCCAGGGACACGGCGGCCCCTCGGAGAGTCTCTCCTGCCCCCTGCGTTCCCCAGCCCTGTTTTCCTGGCCTTGGGGACCGGCAGGCACAGGAAGGGGGAGTAGCCTGTGGGTTGGGGGCCCGGCTGAAGAGCTCCCACCGGAAGACATGGAGCACAGTGCCAGCCCGTTGTTGGCACCCAGGAATGGGGACCCCACGTGGCCAGAGCTTCTGATGGCTAGAAGTGATGAAGCGTGGTCTTGGCTTCCTGGGGTAGGGGCATCCGACAGCAGCCAAGACACCCCTGGTAGTCCCACTTCAAGGCTGGCTTGCTGTGTGACCTTGGGTAACTTCCTTTCCTCCTCTGGGCCATACTTCCCCATCCAGCTCGGTCCTTGGTGAGCTTATGGGGGGAGGAACAGGGCTAGGAGCCCCCGACAGAAGTTCCAGTCATCGTTTCTAGCTATGTGCCCTTGGGCAAGCCCCACCTGCTTCTGGGCTTCAGTGTCCCCACATGTCAGCGAGTTAATGATGACCACCCAGCCTGGAGGGTTGGGGAGGGAATAAAGCGGGAAATGCTTTGAGAGGACCTGGTGGAGATTGAAATGCCCTGGGCCTTCCAAGAGGCGACAGTCAATGAGAAAAGCAGGGGCCCTACAGCTGTGTAAGAAGCGGGGCGCTCCGTCAGGTCCCTGCCGCGGGGCTGCACCCTCCAGGGTGACCGAGGAGAGGCTTCAGGACGAGGGGCGGCCACAGGGCCTGACACCGGCAGGAAGCCGCGCTCTAGCCTGGAGGGAGGGGCAGGACCGGAAGCGCTGTGGCCATGGCGAGAGCTGTGGCCATGGCGAGAGCTGTGGCCGTGGGGGGGCCCTGGACTCAGCTGAGGCCGGCGACAAACAGCAGAGCTCCTGCCAGACCGCAGCCCAGCCGTGCCCCCCGGCTCTCCCGGCTCCTGCTGGCGCCCCCATTGGTGAACCCCCGAAAGCCAGAGGCAGGGGGAGCGGGTGACGCAGCCACAGTGGCACAGAGCAGGCGGGAAGGGCAGAGAGTGGCCTGGGGAGACAGACCAGCCCCGGGTGAATAGGAACGTGCTCATATCGGCACAAAGACACATGGCCGTTTTCCGGGAGAAGCGGGGTCCTATGCTGCGTGTGGGAATGGGGTGTTCAGGGGCTGGGTAGGGCGACTTTACGATATGCTCCACTCCTCCTTTCTGTGCTGTAGTGACCGCTGAACCCTGTGTGAATGTCCTCCCTCTTCAAACAGTGGAAACACACAGGAGTCAGGGTTTGAGCCTCTCCATCTGGGATCAGACCCTAGGGAAGGTGGCGGCTGTGGACGGCTTGTGGGGGCAGACAGGGGGATACACTCCCTACAGTTGTCTCCAGAACGGGAGCTTCACAAGAGCCTTTTCCTGGGGGCAGCCAGGTTGGTGGGGGTCGGACTGCCCGGATTCCATCCCAGCTGTGGGACCTTGGGCGAGTGTCTTAACCTCTCTGAGCCTCAGTCTCCTCAGCCGCCCCCTGGGGTTAGCAGGCTGCTGTCTGCCTCCGGTGAGGAGGATCGCACCGCGGGAGGTTTAGCCAGCTCCCGGCGTGGAGCACGAGCTGTGAGGGGCGCCTGTTGAGCATTTTCCTCCGCGCCATCCCTCACGAGCGCCTCTCTCTCCTGTCTCCCCGAAGATCGTCTCCAGCAAGAAGATCACTCGGCCTCTGCTGCTGATGAATGACAAGCCTGCGGGGAAGGGCCTGATTACGGTACTGGCCCCCTCCCCGCCCTCCCCCGCTCCGCCTCTGCCCGCTGCCTTCCTCCATCAATGGGCCTCTTGCCTGGCAGATAATCACCAGCTTTGTTTGGAGTAAAAAGCCCAACTTACAACTTAGCAACAGGTCTCTTAGCAACGGGCTCCTGGCTCCGCATATGATGCATTGGGGGCTGCCAAGCTGTGGGGAGGGGGGCTGTCAGAGGCCCCAACGGCCTCCTACTCCCTGGGCAGGGGCGCTCCGACTCCTCCCTGGAGGCCTCCAGCGCCCTCCCAGCATCCCCTCCCCGCACTGGCCCCTGACTGTCCTCCCTGGGGGTCGTTCAGAAGCGCCTGGCTCCTCGGAGCTCTGCTGGTGGCTGCGATGCGCGGTGATGCCCGAGGTGCGCGGTGGTGCCCGCGATGCGCAACGATTCCCATGGTGCAATGATTTCCGCGATGCTCGGCGGTGCCCGTGCTGCGCAGGCCCTTTCCCCTCCGACCTCCTCGGGCCTCACCCTCCCTGAAGGCAGGGCAACCTCGTTTTACAGAGGAGGGAACCGAATGAAGCCAGACAGGAAGCGCCCCGGGGCGGTTCAGCCAGACAGACTCTCCTGGCTTGTCGCCGGTCCCCTTCGGAGCCGTGTGCTGCCCCGGAGGGAACTGGCGGTGCCAGGGCGGAGGGGTCTCTGTGTGCGCGCGGGGCGTTACCCCCCTGCCTTGGAACCTCCCTACACCCCGCCGCCCGAGGGACCCGGGAGTCCCCACCTCGCTCTCCTGCCTCGGTGTGTTTTACCCGCTTCATGACCCGGGTTAAGGCACACTGAATTCTTAGCATACCCTGCATATACCCCGGGCCCTTAACCTCTGCTCCTGCCACCCGGAATGTCCCCTCCCAACCTCCCCGCACCTCTCGGAGTTCGAAACCTCCCATGTAAATACCTTCCCGCGCCAGCCGGCTCCCCGCCACCTGGAAGCTTGCGGGCCGGCCCCACCCAGCCCGTGTACCGTCCCCTCTGGCACTTCCAGTGGTTCCACTAGGGGCCTCTGTCCCTCCTCTGTGAAAAGGGGTCAATAATAGGACCTGCCCTGCAGGTCGCTGAGCAGGTGTCAGCCGGAGGAGAGGAAGGGGGGCGGGGCATCAGCCCGGCTTCTCTCTGGGGTTCTGGAGGGTCGCCTAGCTTGTTGGGGGAGGCCGTCATAGAGGTGTGGGGGAGAGGAAGCCCCAGCCAAGAGAGGATGCAGCCCGCTGTGGCTGTTGGCCTGAGGGCTATGCCTGCCACTCTGTGGGGAGGGGTGAGAGAGGCCCAGAGAGGGCAGATGGCAGCCTTGGGGTCACCCAGCTGGTCGGTCCCTGGCTGGGCTGAGGCCAGAGGGCCCTGGCTGATGGGGAAGACCTGGAGGATGGATGACAGTGTGAGCCGATGGGACCGCAGAGGGAGCTCAGGTGGCTCCCGTCCCTGCCCGGGCCTCCCTTTCCCTGGCTGTATAGTGAAGTTGCTGGAATTCCTGTGGCCTTGGGGTTTTGAGGTGGCTGTGCTCTCTGGGTCTGCACTGGGGACCTCAGGGGGCCTGTCAGGTGGCTCCCTGGCCCAGAACCTCTCCTCAGGGCTCAAGATCACCCCTCGAGTCTGGTCCCTGCTTCATGTCCTCCCGCCATCCCATGGCCCCCTCTCCTGAGCCCTGTGGGGTCACTTCCTGGTTCCTCATATCCAGATGGTTTACAGCGTTTTCCAGAAGATGGAGACTGGGAATTAGGGAAGACGAGAGACTTGTCCGAGTTCGCCTGGCACTCTCCCCTTCTTCCCCCTCCTGCCCTGAAGAATTGACTCCTGAGGCACAGTCAGGAGGCGGGGGGGACTAAGGAACATGTCCTGACCCCGCCCCCCCATTCCTCTGGCCTTACAGATCGCGGCCCAGGAGCTGTCGGATAACCGGGTCGTCACACTGAGCCTGGCGGGCAGGAAGCTGGACAAGAAGGTGAGCCGGCAGCGGAGGGGGCTCTCCCCCAGGGAGCAGTGTCCCTCCTCAGCCCCAGGGTCACATGGCCTAGCCTTGGGGCTCTGGCCACCACCTTCATCACCCCCCAGGGACCGGTCCAGAGCACAGGGCTCTACTGGCCACCTCTTAACCCCTGAGTAGTGAGTTTTCCCTCACTTAGAGGTATTCAAGACGTGGCAGGAAACCCACTCCTTGGGTCTCCCTATCTCATTTAGTGTAAGTGCTAGGATCCTTGCAGTAACCAATGGGGCCCCACTGGATGTGTCACAGCCCCCTGACCCCCTGACCTCGCCCCTTCCACTCTCCCCACCTTCATTCTGCTTCAGCCAGATCAGCCTCCTCGTTGTCCCAGGATAATACCAGACACCTTCCTGCCTCAGGACCTTTGCACTTGCTATTCCCTCTGTCTGGAGTGATCATTTCCCTGAGTATTCTCACCCCCATCAAACCTTTGCTCTTATGTCACCTCCTCAGGGAAGCATTTCCTCAAACTGCAGTGGTCCCTGATTTCCCACTCCCTCATATTTTACTTGTTTTTTTAACGCTAATTACTGCCTAACATGTATTGTTTACTTTTTAAATTCTGTCTCCCCCACTTGAATGTAGGTTCTTTAGCTTGACACTTTATTAACCTAAATAAATGGCTTTTTAGAGGACATCATATCTTTTCTGTAATGTGCTGAATAGTTTCAGTTGTTCAGATCCCCACTAAGATAAGTTGAAATCACATCCTGCTGGGGGCCTCCCCTGCACTGGGGAGAGTCACCCTTTGGAAGTCGTGCCCCATCTGAGAGGCTGCAGGTGGAACTCCCGCGGGCTCCAGGTCTCAGGGTCTCTCAGCACAAGCTCTGGGGCCCCTGGATGGGCTGGCTTCTCCTGGGGGAGCCGGTTGGTCCCGGGGGCCGCGGCTGCCCTGGGCCTCTTTCTTAGCCCTGCGGAGGTCGAGGGCAGGGGGCCCAGCTGGCTCTGCCCGTGGCTGCCACCCCTGATGCTGGGTGGGGGAGGCGGCTGGGCCACACCCTGCTCCCATCTGGAGCCAGAGCTGTGCCGCCCTCACGCGCGTCCTCCTGCTTCCTCCAGGATCTCTTTGGGAAGTCAGACCCATTTCTCGAGTTTTATAAGCCAGGAGATGATGGCAAGTGGATGCTGGTCCACAGGACTGAGGTGGGTGCCTGGGGGCCCGGGGGTCTCCCAGCCAGTGGGTCTGCAGCAGGGCCACCCCCACAGCGCAGGATGGGGCTGTGCAGTCACAGCCGTGCAGTGCGCAGGAAAACCCATGATGGCGCCCAAAGGACTTGTTCCCTCCCGGCCACGGGGATGCTCACTTCCATCCCCAGAAGCGTGGCTGTGGGCCTCTCCGTCTTGCCACCCCATCCCCACTGGGCTGGCCCGACCCCAGAGCACTGCTGCCTCTGGGCCTGAGCCCACCCTCGCCCCTCACTGTCCTGCAGGTGATCAAGTACACGCTGGACCCCGTGTGGAAACCGTTCACTGTGCCATTGGTGTCCCTGTGTGATGGGGACATGGAGAAGCCCGTCCAGGTGAGGGGGCTCCCCACCCTTCTGGCTCCAGCCTCCCGCCCCGTCTGCCTGAGGCTTCCTGGGGGGGGCCTTAGCAGAGCTCTTTCTTATTAAGACAGGAAGAGCACCCACCGCGGGGCGGGGCCCGGTCCTGGTCCCAGGTCTGCCTGACCCTCTGAGTGATCTGGGCAGGGCCCCCGTCTCTGCGGGCCCTTCTCTGAGACGGGCACAGAATGGCGCCCGCCTCCTTCCCGAGGGCTGCGGTGCTACTAGCTGAGGCACTGGATGCGGAAACGCCTGGAAATGGCCAGGCGCTGTCGCTGTGATGAAGACCATGACTCCTGGTCTCCAAAAGCCCTCAGTCCTCAGGGGCCATGTCTGAGCAGATGGGGGCAGCGAGGCGGCCAGGCCAGGGCGGGATCCCCAAACAGGGTTCCAGGACAGCTGAGTCTGGACTGCCACTTTGAGGCTTTGGGTCTCCCTCTCAGGGCATCGGTTTACCCATCAGTACAATGGAATGGGTACGAAAATACCTGCCTTCCTCCTAGGAGTGTCACTGCAGCTGAGTTAGCATGCAAAGCTGGGGGGTTTTGTGCCCATCTCAGGGGAAAAAACATCTAAAAGAAGCTCCAGGCCGTGGCCTATGAGGCCAGGTGGGCCACAACCCAAGACAGATGGCAAGCTGAGTGACAGGTGTGTGAGGAGTCGAGCTTCCTGCACCAGAGGGTACAGCCTCTGTTGGTGGGGTGGGCACGCTTTCTTCTTTTTCCAGCAATCCTGGAAGGCTTCCTGTAGGAGGCAGTTCAGGAGGTAACACCGTGATCCCAGGCCAGCTAGGCAGATGCTGGGGGGAGAGGGAGGCACCACCAAAACGAAGACATGGGGTCTGCTCAGGAAGCTGAGAGGGGCTGGAGAGCACTGCTTCGGGGGGTAGCTCTGGGGTGACCTCACTGGACCCACCCAGGTCATGTGCTACGACTATGACAACGATGGAGGCCACGACTTCATCGGCGAGTTCCAGACCTCAGTGTCACAGATGTGTGCTGCTCGGGATGGCGTCCCGGTGAGCTGGGCGCCTGCGGGACCCCAAGACCTCAGCAGGGCATGGGAATGGGCACAGGTTTTGAATCAGGGGCTCAGACCCCACCTGTCTCTGTATGACCTTAAGCAAGACAGTCGTTCTCTCTGAGCCTCAGTTTCCCCACCTGTCAAATAGGGGCAGAGGAGTAGAGTGGGAATTAAATGAGACGATACTGGTAAAGTGCCTGGCACTTTAAGCCCTCAGGAGCTATCCATTAAGCTCACCCCAAGGAGCTGGGTCCTGGGTGACAGTTCTGGGTGCATGAGTAGACAGGATGTAGGTGGGTTATCTGGGGTGGGGACAGTTGCAGAGCCGCCCACCTTGGGCAGGCACAGCCTGGTGTGAGCCCAGGGTGACAGGAACCATTTCTGGTGTGGACGTCCAGGAAGGCTTCCTGGAGGAGGCGTGCTGGCCCTGGTCAATGCTGTGGAGGGGATTCTGGGGCCTGGGGGAGGGTCAGTCCCCATGGAAGCCCTGAGCTGAGCTTGCCTTTCTCTCCCGTGTTGCCCAGCTGGAGTTCGAGTGCATCAACCCCAAGAAGCAGAAGAAAAAAAAGAACTATAAAAACTCGGGCATCATCATCCTGCGTTCCTGCAAGGTGGGCGGCGGGGGCGGGCACAGGGCAGGGGTCGCACGGGCAGGGGTCACGCAGAAGAGATGGACAGAGCTATCTCATCAGGAATGGAGCCAGCGGGGCGTGGGTGCAGGTCCTGGTTCTGCCATGTCCTGGCTCTGTGACCTCCTGAGCCTAGGCTCTCTGGGCCTCAGTTTCCTCATCTGGAGGATGTGGGTGTTAACGAGGTTGAGCATGAAGGGTTAGTCTCCTATCACGTTCCTGTGCGGAGGTCACGAGATGACCTCCCGGGCCCTCTCCTGGTTGGAGGTCACTGTAGAGAGTGGCTGCTCCCCAGGCTGGTGGCTCGTCCATTGCATGGTGGGCATCCCGGGGGCAGAGGACGTCGGTGGGGGCACCCTGTCCTCTGGCAGCGACATCAGTGAGGGCTCGGGTAACCGTGACTCCCGTGGGGTAGCCGAGGCCGCTGAGGCCCAGCAAGGCAGCAAATGCACACAGCAGAGGTCAGGGGCCAGGACCCCCGATACCTGGGAGCCAGGCATCTGGCGGAGTTGGGCGGGATGTTAAGGGAGCCACCTGGGCCATGGCAGCGAGAGCCGGGCGCTGGGCCGGAAGGTTCCAAGTGAGTCCTGGCACTCCCTCTGCCAGCTGGCGGGCCGGGACCCCAGGCCTTGTGTCCTGGTCTGGAGGCGGCGCTGTCGAACGGCGTCCGTGTGAGCGTCCGGTGGGGTCCCACACCCAGGCGCGCCGAGGAAGTGAGCTGTCGGTTGCAGCATCGTGATTTCGGGGCCTTGTTTCTGAAACCTGTCCTTCACATCCCGCTTTCACGGTTCTGGGCACTGCCATACTTATTTTTTGTTATAATCAGCCTGCCTCCTCCCCTCATTCTGGTTTCTTTTTTTTACTTAAATACATTTATTTTGAAAGGAACCCTTATAACTCCACCAAAATTGGAAGGCCAATATCCTTTGCCAGAAGGAAGCAAAGAGCATCAAAACAAACGCAGTGTTTTAGCAGCTTTGTTAATTTATAGCAGAAGGCCTTGGGCCAGAGGCCCGGCCGCTCTGTTGAAAGTGGAGGTTGGCGAGGGCTCGAGAGGGCTTCCCAGTGAAGAGCCACCAGTCGCAGCTTTCCGAGCCATGTAACTGGTGGGTGTGCTTGCCGCTGGGCCCTGGGACCCTGCCTGGCGTCGCGCTGCGTCTGTGTCTGTGTGCCCCCCGCCCGCTGGGAACCGTTGCTCTGAGTGCCTGGTTCCACAGAGATCTGGGTTTGTGGTCATCAGATCCTGTCCGTCTGCCCTTGGGCCTCCTTGACCCTAGGGAGGTTTCAGGGCTGACAGCAGCAGCTCTCAGGTCCTTGGTGGAGTGTGGCCAGGCGGAGGGCTAGCCCGCAGGTGCAGGGTGGCTCCCTCATCCCCCACTTTCTTCCAGATAAGCCGAGACTACTCCTTCCTGGACTACATCCTGGGAGGCTGCCAGCTCATGTTCACCGTAAGGCTCCCCCGCCACCCCCAGCATCCTGCCAGGGCGAGGGGGGTGTGGCCCAGAGGAGAGGGCAGAGGCCGACGGGCCTGAGTCAGGGCTCAGCGGCAGGTCAGGGCCTGGCCCCCAGGCCTCGGAGCATCGCAGGCTACACCCCTACAGAAGGAAAAAAGCCAGATTCCTCCTCACTGGCCACAGGCCTTCCTGCCTCACCTCGCCTGCCACCCCCTCCTCCCGGCTCCCTCGGCTCCATCCACACTGGTCCTCACTGTCCCCCAGCGTGCCAGGCTCGTCTGTCCTCGGGCGTTGCATTTGCTGTTCCCTCTGCCTGGAACGCTCTTCCCCGGTACCTTCTCCTGGCTGCCGCGCTGCCATCCTTCAGGCCGTGGCACAGCGGTCACCTCCTTGTCACCTCCCCCGATGCCTCCAGTTCCTCGTTGTCGCTTCTCCTATTTCACTGTCTTCAGGGCACTCTGAAATGATCTTGAGTATTTCTCGCTGGTGCCTGTTGGTCCACCCACTAGACTGAGTGCCCTCAGGGCAGGACTGTCTTGTTTCGGCTCCGGGCTCAGCACATTGCACGGTCCCGGCAGGAAGCAGGTGCTCAGCACATGCTGCTTGAAAGAATGGACTGTCCCTCTGCCCGGGACCTGGAGTGTGCCCCGTTTACCTGGTCTTTTGTGGCTCACCCGGAGGGAAGGCCCAGGCCCAGCGGGAGGCCTGCTGGGGTCCCAGGCTTGGCCCACCTCCTGTCTTGCCTCAGCACTCTCCCTCAGCACCTCTGTATCCCATGGGGGCTGCAGGCCGTCTGCAGGACTATGTGGAGCCAGGGGATTGGCCTTGTTGACCTCTAGCCCCGCTGGTCCACAGCCCCTCCCCTCCCCCACAGAGAGGCCGGGCCCTCCTGTTCCTCCTGTGTGCGGGTGTCATTCAGCAAATGCGTACTGAGCACCTCCCGTGTGCCATGCTCTAGCCTGCGCCCTGCAGGGGTCCCTGGAGGACTAGGACATGCCACCCTGACCTTGGGGAGCAGCCTCAGCCCACGGTCACCAAGTTCCAAGGCGGCCGGCTCTGCCCTGGGTCCCTCTCCTAACGCCGCTGCTGTGCAGTCCTGGCCGAGGCTCCGTGCGGCTCCTCTGGGGTTGGGCTAGGCTTCTCTTGGGTTGAGAGAGCAGTGGAGCCCGGGTCCCTGCCCACGCGTCGCCCCAGTCCCTGTGGAGCACCAGCCCGGCGCTCTGTGCCCAGCCCTGGACCTGGCTCCTTGGAGGCAGGGGTCTGGCCTGCGATGAGTCTGGTGGGGAGCCGGCCCTGCCCGACCAGGCAGCACCAGGTCCAGGGCCCCTGGGTCTGAGGGATGGTGGGGAGATGGCTTGGGGTGGCAGCGAGGCATCTGGGGAGGCTTTACTGGGGCAGTGGCATTTGAATTGGGCCTAAAAGATGGAGGAGAACTGGATAGGGAGAAAAGATGGCCTGGCTCTTCATGCAGAGGAACCTTATGAATAAAGGCCTGGAAATGGGAACAGATAAGTGGGTGGGTAGTGACAGTGGGGGGAGAAAGGAATTAGAGGCTGTAAGTTGGCCTTGTGTCACATCTGGGCCATAGACTTTATGCTTGGGCAATAGGGAGCCACAGATGGCATTAGAGCCAGAGGAGTAATACAATCAGACAGTTTCCAGGTTTCAGGTCTTCCCATGTCCCGTCAGCCTCTCTGATCCCTGGGGGTAAGATAGAGAGCTGGGGTCTCTGGCCATACTGGGGGGCCTTTTTCCCCACTCTGCAGGTTGGGATAGACTTCACAGCCTCCAACGGGAATCCCCTTGACCCGTCCTCTTTGCACTATATCAACCCCATGGGCACCAACGAATACCTGTCAGCCATCTGGGCTGTCGGGCAGATCATCCAGGATTATGACAGGTAAGCTTGGGGAGGGACTCTGAAGGTCAGCTCGGGTTCCGTCCAGCCTGAGAAGCTCATTTTGTCAAAGGTAGAAGGGACCCAGAGATCACCAAATTTAGGAATGGCCAGCACATGGCATATGTGCCATTATTGCCCATTCTGATCCCTGTAGCAGACATTGCTAATCGATTGCTGAACTCTTACCTACCGAGCCCAGATCCACACGGGGTCCTTCTCCACAAAGCACACCAAATAGCCAGTAAGGGAATGAGTCAAGATAGAAGGTGACACTGCTTTGCTGTTGCTGCAAGCTCTCGTTTCAGAGCGGAGGAGATGGAGGCCCAGGGTGGGGTGGAGAATTTGTTCAGAGTCACATGGATCAGGAGGACTGGAAGCCAGACATTCTCGTTCCTGGGCCCGGGTCCTCACGGCCTGACAGCCTCGCTCCTGTTGGGAACCTCAGAGGAGCAGCCTCTTCCCTGCCCGCCATGCTTCCTGGAGGACTTCGGGTGGGGACGGTGGAAAGGCAGGGACAGACAGCTGTGAAGAGGGTGTGGCCGCCAACAGCATGGGCCAGATGCGAAGTCCAGAGAGCCCTGGAGGATCCAGGAGTCACTTGAGGGTTGTGGCGTCATTGTCACAGGTGGTGCTCCTTGGGACCTCCAGGTCGGAGGGTGGAGTGACCAGGAGGCCAACACATGGGGAGCAGAGGAGGAAGGTGCCGATGCCAGAGACCTGGCAGGAACGAGAGCAGACTCGGGGATCCTGTGTGCACTTGGCCTCCTCGAGAGAGGCAGCCTGAGGACCATCCTCTGACTCCCAGGAGGCTCAGGGCCTAAGGGGCGGCTGTGATCCTAGGCCACATTAAAAGAAGTAGGACATGCAGAGCAAGGGAGGTGGAAGTCCCATCTGCGTGGTCGGGTCGGGGAGCCTGCTGTCGCTGCTCCAGCTGCCCCCTCAGCCCTCTCGCTGAGCCTTCTCACGGGCATTCAGACTGAGCAAGGCCCCGCCGAGCGAGCACTGGAGCCCTGCCCTGCTCCTGCCCCTCTCCCTGTCCCTCTCGCCATCCCACTGAGAGGCAGCACCACTCCCCAGAAGCCTTCACTCCTTTCCCGCATCTCCTCCCTCTTCCTTTCAGCAGATCCTTCCAAAACATCCTTGAATCCAACCTCTGCTCCCACCTCACTGCTCCCAGCCTGCTGGAGCACCATCACCTCCTGCCCAGACCGCTTCAGTAGCCTCCTCACTGGCCCCCTGTTCTGCCCTGGCCCCTGACGGTTTGTCCTCCACACGCCAGGGGGAGCCTCGATAAATAGCTGTTGAACTAATGAACAGATGTGACAGGGTCCCTGCCCTCGGGGAAGCCCTCCTCAAGGGGAAGAAATCACCGCAGTCCCGAGACACCAGTTTACACGTGAGGCAGGAGCTGTGGGAGCACCAAAGAGAGCAGCATCCTGGGGTATCAGGGACCATTTGAACTGGGCCTTGGAGGATGAGTAGGAGTTTGCCATGGGGAACAGATTGAGGAGAGGTGTTTCAGGAGGGGACACGACAGGATTGAAGTTGGAGTGTGAAGGTGCCCTGTGTGTTTGGGGACAGCAAGTGGCCAGGGCTAGGGGAGTAGGTTGTGAGGGACAACAGGTGGAAGGAGATGAGACTAGGCTGTGGGGCCCGATGATGAAGGGCCTTGAGTGCTAAGCCAGAGTTCTCATTTTAGGACAGTTCTTCCAAGCCATAAAAGGGAGGTCAAGAGACAGGCAGTCCATTTCACGTCCACCACGACCTTGGTTTAGTGGCTGCCCGAGGTCTCAGTTTGAGAAGGATCTAGAAGCTGCACCCAGGCCCATTGGTTAGAAGTGCTGTGGTTGATTAGCAATGTCTGCCACAGGTGCAGATGGGGTCACCAGGTGCCCAGAGGTGGGTTTGGGCTCAGCTCATCGAACAGAGCTTTTTCTAGGGGTGGTGAGCTTTGTCTTTCTGTCCTTGGGGGTGTGCAAGGCAGAGTGGGCCGAGCCCTGGGGGGGTGAGGGGGGCGTGGAAGGTGAGGCCCTGTCCAGCTGTCTCACAGTTTCTCCTCCTCTCTCTGATCAGTGACAAGATGTTTCCGGCTCTGGGCTTTGGGGCCCAGTTACCCCCAGACTGGAAGGTGAGTGAGGCCGGCCTCTTCTCTTTTGGTGGAGATGGGGTTCACGTGGACGGCCTCTCCGGGGTCTGCTTTGGAAAGGGCTGGCGCTGGGGCTGCAGCTGCTCTGCCTTCTCTGCGTTTCCCTCGACCCCACACCTGTTTCTCAGCCGGCGCCTCACGCAAGCACCAGGGCGATAACAAGGGGCAGGACAGTTGTGGCCTCTGCCCCCTGGTACCCGAGTCAGGTGGGGAAGACAAGTAGGATGCTAGCTTAGCGTATAAAAACAGCACACCCAGTTCAGTTTGAATTTCAGATAAACAAGGTTTTTAAGTATAAGTGTGTTCTAAACATTGCCTGGGACATACTTATACTAAAAACTATGCCTTGTTTATCTGAAATTCAAATTGAACAGGGCATCCTGTATTCCATCTGGCAACCCTGAAGACAGGCAGGGTCATCAGTGCTGAGATGGGGTAGCACGGGCCTGGGAGGAGCCCAGAAGAGGACCCTTCTGGCCTGGGGTATCAGGGAAAGCTTCCTGGAGGAGGCAAGGTCCGAGCCAAGAGGGAAAGGGAAAGTAGGAGTTTGCAGAGGGACCGGGGGTGGTGATGGGGCAGGGAGAGTGTTCAGGGCAGAGAGAACATTCTGTGCAAAGTCTGGGAGGCTGAGGGAGCAGGGGGAGTTGGAGAAACTGAAAGAAAGTGGGCATGATGGATTCGCCATGGAAGGTGGGCAGGATGGAGACGTATGCGGCTGGGAGAGGGGCCAGCCAGGCAGGGCCTCAAACACGTATTAAAGAGCAACAGGCTGCCGCTGCAGGGTCCACGAGGGGTGTCATAATCCAGTTGGCATGTTTGAAGGCCCACTCTGGCTGCTGATCGGGGACTGGCTGGGGTGAGGGCAGGCAGGATGGGGGGATGGAGAGATGTCCATTTTATAGGTGAAAAAACAGAGGCTGGAGTGACTGGCCCAAGGTCATGTTCACAACGGGGAGCCTGGGTTCCAACTGGGCAGACGGACTCTAAAGTTTATTCTCAGAATCTGCCGCCTCTCTGATGAGGAGCCAGGGGCTGCGGGCACAGAGGCTCCTAAATCTGCAGGTCTGTCTTAGCCAGTGCCCCCGATCGTCTGCCCTGCTGTCCACATGCCGTTTCCAGAGTGAGCGCTCCCCTCGCCTCCTCTCCGGGGAGGATGATTTTCATCTGGAATTTCAGGGAGTGGCCTGCTGGCCATGTATGGGGGGGACAGGATCCTGCGGGCCTACAGCTGGGGCTCTGGGCAGACATGGCAATGCCGCTGGGGGCAGGGCGGGCTGGTGCGGCCAGGCCCAGCAAGAGCCCGTTGCTAGGACACCAGCCAGCTTTCAAAGAACTCTGGCTGAATGAGACGTTTTCTTGCGCAAAAAGCTCCTTGGAAATGTCACAGGGCAGCTCTGGGGAGGCTGGGGCTTGGCGGGGCTGGCGTGCTCGGCGGTGCCAGGAGGGATGCTGGAACCGGGCTCAGCCCCACCTCCCGCTGCCGCAAGAGCCTGCCCGGCCTGCCCGCCAGGCCCCTCACCCCCTCCCATTCTAACTCGTCTTGCTGCTGCCACTTGAACCTTCTGTTCATTCCTACCTCAGGGCCTTTGCACATGGTCTCTTGGCCTGTGGTTCTCTTTCACTGACTTCCCACATCACTTCTCAGCCGAGAGGTCATCCCCTCGGGGAGGCCTTCCCTGAGCGGGCTCACGTGGGGCCCCGCCTCCCTGCCCGCACCGTCCTTGTGGAGCTCTGGTCACTTCTGTATGTGTTGCTGTGCGTGTTGATCATCTCCCTCCAGGGCTCAGCGCTCGGGGGCACTTGGTTGCTCAGTGTGTCCTGGCTCCTGGCTCACACGTGGTGTGCAGTACTTATCTGTCGACAGTGAATCTGGGGCCCAGCGGCCTGAGCAGACAGAGGTGTTGGTTCTCTGAGGATGGGGAGCTGGAAGGAGCTAGAAGGAGCGTGCCCCTCGGCTGCCTGTCCTTGGGACCTCAGTTTTCCCTGGCCCTGGGCGCCGTGAGCCCAGAGAGGATCCCTGCCCTGCCCGGTGGCCGAGGGACTCAGAAGCCTGTCCCTGAGGTGATGGCATGAAGGCTGGGACCGTCAAGTGAGCAGAGTTACCCCAATGCAGAGAGGGACCGGGCAGAAGGAAGGGTTCGGACAAAGGTCTGGGGAGGGGAAGAGCACAGTTTATGACTCTCCCCACTTTACAGATGGGGAAACTGAGGTTCCGAGAGGATGGTCACTCTGAGATCCCTTCAGCTCCCTCTGTGCCCCCCTCCTCTGCCCTGCCCCTGCCAGGGCCACAGGGAGTGGCCTCTTAATTAACTCACTGACCACAGGACAGGGCCGCCAGGTGGGATGAACGGGGCCACTGATTGTCAGAAGGCAGCAGGGAGCCCCAGGACAAAGACCTGTGGCTGGCCGGTCCCCAGGGGCCCCTAATCGGCTTGGCGTGGCCTCCAGGAAGCTTGTCCTGTTTGCTGGCGTGTCTCGGGGAAACCAAGGCAGCAAGCGTGGGAGGGGGCTGGGCTGCCGTGGGCAACACGGCCCCTTGTGCCTCAGGTCCAGTCCTGGCTCTGTGGGCTCACTGTGGGACCTGGGTGTTCCCCGGCCCTTCTGAGCCGCAGGTTTCCCACCTGTGAAATGGAGCTGCTGGAGCACAGGACCTGAGAGCCCTCGGGGTGGATGGGTGACCCCTATGGCCCACCCACTTGACCTCCAGGCCCTCCTGCAAAGGAAGAGGGCAAAGAGTGGGGAATGAAGAGATTGGGTGGCGGAGAAAGCCGAATATTAATCCATCCCTTTCAGGAGGGAGCTTCTCCCCCTTGGTCTCTAAAATCTCCTAAAATCTGATTTTGTGGGAAGTCATTGGCCCAAGGGAGGCCCGTTTCCCTGGCAACCATTTTCCTCTCTCAGCCCCCTCCGTACAAGCCCCCCTGTTCGTCTCTATAGAGGCTCATGAAGTTGCCATGGCAACAAGGACCTCCAGTCCCCACACCTGGAGCCCAGACTGGGTACAGGGTGAAGAGGCCCCTGGGCAGGGACAGGGCCCAAGAGGGACATCAGGGGACTGGCTTCAGGCCAGCTCTCAGCTGTGGGAGCAAAGAGCAAACGCGCATTCCCCAGAACAGCCAGGGGTCTTCGCCTCAGGCCAGCCGCCACTCACAGGACAGGGCGGACTCCCCTGCTCGAGCCCCTCCCCTCTTGGTCCAGCAGGGCTCTCCAAGGCTGGGAGTCCAACCCCTTTGGAGGCATGAGGAGCTCGGGTCTCAGGCCTGTTCTGCTGTGTGACCTTGGCACCTGGCTTCCCCTCTCTGGGCCTCATCTTGTTTACTGGCAAAATGGGGATGTTGGACTTGGTGGGATTTCCCAGCACCCCCACTGTGGTGTCTCCGAGCTGAAGAGCCTGTCTGGGATTGTTTGTGCCCAGACTGAAGCTCTCACTGGGCAGAGGCTCCCTGAGACCTCTTCATCCTCCTAATTTAAAACCCGCGTGAGGGGAACACCTTCTGAGGTTCGTGGGCTCATGGAAGGGCAGCCCAGGAGGCAGCCGGATCCCAGTTCTAGCCCCAACTCTGCCCTTCAGTAAATGGAGACCATGGGAACATTCTCGTCTGTTTCATCATCTGAAAATGGGTAGTAACTGGCTTTTCCTCCCTGGGTCATTGTAGGAGTGAGGGGATGTCTGCAAAGCGCTGAGTGTGGGGTGTGGCATGCAGTGGGAAGGGGACTGGCTGGGGGTTTTGGCTGTGAGACCGCAGGGAGAGGGAGGAAGGGTGAGCGGGGGTCCTCCATCTGCGCTCTGGCCTCTCCTGAGCCCCCGCAGCCCTGAACGGTGTCTGGTTAGGGTCCCTCTGTGTTCCCAGATTATTGTGGGCCCAGCGGCATCCGGGAGAGTGCGGGGCCAGCCTTTGATGCTCCCCCTGGGCTCGGGGCTGGGCCCCGGGGACCTGTGACAGCCCTCTCTGGCCCCATTCTGCTTCCTGACCCCCAGCCCAGCTCTAATTGGGCTGTCAGCGCACCCCCGGCTTGTCTCTCTGGCAGACGGGGCGTCTCTTCCCAGCGCTGTGCTTACTGTGAAGATGGGGGGAAGCCCTGGGGGCCCAAAGAGGTGGGACACTAACTGCAGCCCCCACCAGAGTGACAGTGGGTGACAGAGGGCATTCCAAGTGCTCCTTGAGCCCACCGCCCTCAGAGGCGTCTCTGTCCCACTGAGGGACTCTCCTAGTGGATCGAGGAGGCTTAGGCAGCCCTGCCCCCCCAGAAGAGACTGTAGGGCTGTGGAATGTTCTCTTTCCTCCATTGTGAAGTGAGGGTGGTTGGGCCTCCGTGTGGGTCAGAGCAGCCAGCCGTGGAGGCAAAAGCAGATGCGGGGGTCTGGAGAGCCTTGGCCTGGGAGTGGGGTCAGGCAGCAGAGGTGCCGTCAGAGGGAGCCTTGGCCTGGTGGGGCTGGGGCCTGGGCACAGTTTTGGGGCCGGGAGGCTGTGAGCTCAGCGTTTTCTCTGTGTTTCAGGTCTCCCATGAGTTTGCCATCAACTTCAACCCCACCAACCCCTTCTGCTCGGGTGAGTGTCAGGTCCACCTGCATGTGCCCTGGGTTCCTGCCAGGCCTGGCCATCTCCCTGGGGGGAGGAGGGGCGGAGTCCAGCTTTCCGTCCTTTTCTCCCATCCCCTCTCCCTCACACGTGCTCAGAGTGACAGATGGGGAAGAGCTGGAGGTTGGAGTCAGGCAGTCCTGGATGCAAGGCAGCTGCTGCCCTTTCCCGGCAGTGTGACCTTGGAGAGATCACTGCACCTCTCTGGGCCTTTGCCTTCTCACCTCCCTCCGCCCTTGCTGGGAGGGCCTGGCCCTGCCCCACCCTGCACCCCCTACCTTCGACAAGGAGCCTTGGCACCCAAAGACTGAGGGTTCTTGGGGGGTGAGGAGAGGAGGAAGGGGCAGGAAGTGAGCTTGGTGTCTGTGCTCACCCCTGGGCCTCCCAGAGTCAGTTAAGAAACTATCGGAGGAGAAGGGGACCCAGGAGGGTGTGGAGGAGGGTGGTCCCTATCGCCGTGACACCTTGCAGCCTAGGGTTTGGCTGAGTGTAGCACTGACCTTCCCTGGGCATCCCTGAAGCTGGGCCAGGTTTGTACTTGGAAAGGAAATGCATCAAGTTGCCAACTCGGGGACAATGCTGAGACTCAGAAGCCATGGGCATCTGTTGGCCGGAAACATGGCCCTGCACTTCTGCTGGGTCTGTGGTTTGGAGCAGGTCACCAGAGACGTTCTGTCCAGGTTCTGGTGGGTTAACCTCCTCCCCAGCCAGAGGCGTCTGGACAGGGCCACAGGGCAGGGGACGTTCTTCGGCTCGGAGCAGCAGCTGTTCACAGAGCACCTACTGTGTGCAGGGGCTGTGCAAGCATGTCAGTACCCCCAACCCTGAGCAGAAGCCATAGCATGTCCAGAAGGACCTCCAGATGGCCTCCCATGCTCCAGAGCACCACTGCAGGCTTTGCCGCGCCCCTTCTCTGGGAAGAGCCCATGGGACCTACTCTGGCCAACAGGACAAGGGTATGGATTCTCGGTCCCACTGACAGACAGGGAAACGGGCTCGGAAAGATTAGACAGCTCGCCCCAGGTGCCACAGCTAAGAAGTGGCAAAGGTAGGATTCGAACTCAGGTCTGTCTGACTCCACATTCAGGGCTCTTTGCTTTATACCACCCTGGCCCTGCCTTCTGGGAGCTTCCAGTCTCACAGAGCCCGCAGTGGCCTCGGCAGGGGCCTTTGGGGTGAGCGTGAAACAGACGCTTGGTCAGCAGTCGGGATGAGAGTGGATGTGGCGCAGGGAGGACCGGGATGACCCAGACCCTTCTCCCCGAGGCAGGCGTGGACGGCATCGCCCAGGCGTACTCGGCTTGCCTGCCCCACATCCGCTTCTACGGTCCCACCAATTTCTCTCCCATCGTCAACCACGTGGCCCGGTTTGCGGCCCAGGCCACGCAGCAGCAGACGGCCACGGTGAGTAGACAGCCACCGGCGTGGATGTGCAGGACAGGGCTGGCACTGCTGGGCCCTCCTGCCTGTCATGAGCCGTGGCCAGACTGAGTCCCATCCTCCCTACCCCACCCACCCCGGTGGGCCTGGCCAGCTGGGTATTCTGCCTTCCCATGTTCTAAAAGCCTAGATGCCTCTCTCTGGGCCTCAGTTTACCTGTAAAGATGGTAAGAGGGTTGGATCAAGCTCAGCATGATTATCCTGGCTTCTTGGAGCACAGACTTGAGGCAGACGCAGCAGCTCTGTACATGCTTGGTGGGCAACAGGGCTGCAGTCAGTGGGTGGGGCCTGCCCAGGGCAGAGGGTACTCATTACTCCTGAGACGCATGGAAACTGGCGACCGCGGTCCCTGCAGCCCTAAAGCTGACCCTCTGGGCCACGTGGTTCCAATAGGACAGCCCCCATCTGACACTGAGGGCTGCAGAGCCGCCAGGCCCTGGCTGGGTGCTCAGTGGCGAGGCTGGAGCCTGGCCCACCTGAGGCTGCCACGGCTGCTGCGTGGCATCTGGAATATCTGGCAAACGGCTGTCCTGGGCATCTGTATCCCTGGTCCTCTCCCTGCCCCCCAGGCCAGGCCCAGTGCCAGTGTTGGAGTCACCAAAGGTCACCTTGCCCCCTCTCCTGCCCTCCACCAGCACCTGCCCTGACCTCACTCTGCCACGTGAGTTGGGGGTCTTCTCCCCCTGCCCCAAGGGCAGTGCCCCAAGTAGCACTTCCCAGGCCCCGTGCCCCGTCCCCTGCATCAGGCTCGAGCTGAGGCTGCGATCCCGGCCCCCAGCCCCAGGTGGTGCAACCTGGACTGCCACTGAGACTTGGGTCTGATTCCCACCCCCTGGGAGACCCCACAAGCCCCTGCCCCTCCCCAGGCTTCCTCCTCTGCAAGGAAGGGGTTGCTGCATGAATGCCGAAGTCCCTTCTTGACTGTCCTTTCCACCCTGAATCCGAGATATCACCCCGAACCCGCCCGCTGCCCCGTTGCCCCGGCCACCGCCGGCCCTCACTGGACTGCGCAGCCACCCTCACCGCTCTCGCCCTGCTGCCGTTCTCCTCCCCAGCCTCTCCCTCCTCAGCGACCTCCTCTCCTTACCCTACGCCTTCCTTCACTGACAACCATTCCAGACCATTCTGCCACCCACCTCCCTCCTGTCCCTCAGACGTGCCAAGCTTGCCCCCGCTGAGCCTGTGACCTGCCGTCTCCTCTGCCTGGAGAGTCCTCCTTCGACTCTCTGCCTGGCTGGCTCTGTCCCCTTCCTCAGTGTCCCCTCGAATGCCAGCCCCAGCGGCCTTCCTTGACCACCCATCTGAAGTCAATGCCCCGGCCTTCTCTGTGTATTCCCGTCTTGACTCTGACGATGGTGGCCACATCTCCTTCACATCCACGTGTCTCCTCTGTTTTGTCTCCCCTGTTGCACTCTCGGCCCTGGGGCCGGGCTGTCACCCCTGCTGGCCTGCACTGGGCCCTCGTCGTGCTCCGGGAATGGATGGATTTAAGTTGGCCCTGCTGTGGGCAGTGCGCTGTGCAAGGCTCAGGAGGCGGAGGAGGGGCTCAGTTAGGGCCTCTCCCAAAGGGAAAGGGACCTGCTCCCGTTGGGACCACCCAGAGGAGGGAGGCTCCCACCTGGTCACGAGGCAGGTGGAGGTGGGCTTCCCGGAGGGGGCGGCAAAGATGGAAGGGGGGGTCATGAGAGGGAGAGAAGAGGACAGCAGGGCTGGCCTGGGGAGGGCAGGACAGCAGGACATGGTCTGGTGTTCGGGAGGCCGCAGAGGAGGGTCTGTGAGGAGGGGGTCCTGGGGCCAGAGTTTAAATGCTGCCCCCGTCCCTTCCTTACTGTGTGATGTGGGTAAATCACTTAACTTCTCTGAACCCGTTTGCTTGTTTGTCCAATGGGAATACTAATAGGCCCTACCTGGAGGAGGTGGCGTTAGGATGAGATGAGCTAACGCAACACCTGGCACCCCGAGAGACCTGAAGCCCAAGAGAGGACCGTGGCACAGGTTCTGGGACGAGCCCCTGGCAGAGGGGACACAGGCGCCAGGGACCAGGAACCAGCAGGGGGGGCACCCAGTGTGCGGTCGAAAGGAAGGCAGGCGGTGGTCTCTGCTGCGGGGAGCGCCATCCCCTCTGGGCCAGCCTGGTCGTGGCGCTGCGCTGCGGGCCTGAGACAAGCCACCTTCTGGGCTGAGGCCTTTATCAAATAGGAGCAGTAAAGCCCCAGGGGCGGGGAGGGTCCGGGCCACCAGAGTGGGACAGCCACCAGACAGGCCTGTGAGTGGCTTCTTTTTAATTCCTGGGGGCGGGGCCAGGGCTGGTAGGAGAGGGCGGAGGAGAGGCAGCCCTTCAGCCTGCACCCCATTTGGATCCCATGGGCAGCCAGGCCATTGTCCCGCCCAGTCTGGTCTGGGCCTGAGCCAGCTTTCAAAGGGATGGAGACAAGGCCTGCATTCTTGTGGAGGGCAGGGAATGGGCAGGCTCAGGAATGAAGCCCCGTGGGGCAGGGCTCTCTCACCTGCTGGTCGGGCAGGACTGGGCAGGAGATGGGGTGTGGGGGAGAAGGGGGCTTTGCATGCTGGATCCTGGTCTGCAGGGGGCTTGGACCCCAGGGGAGGCCAGGAAGGGTGTCTGAGCTCTGGGGAACAACTGCTGAGGGCCCCCCAGAGGGGAGAACTTGGCGCTTCCTGTGACCAGTCCTCATCCTTTCCACACCCCGGGCCACTTATCATGGCCTGGTCCTCCCAACCTGGGGAGGTGGGCTCCTCCTGGCTCCCCTCCTTCAGGAAGCATTGTCACCCACCCCAGCTGAGTGACCTTGGGCCATCTGCAAGCATCTCTGGGCTGCAGGAGCAGGGCTAGGCAGTCTCTATTGGCCCCTCCCACTCTGATGTCCAAGAAGACACAGCCGCTTCTCCACCTCCTGCCTCTCTTTACTCCATGCTACCTCTCACTGTGCACCGAAGGTGGAGCTGCCCGGTGGTGCAGCCTCAAGCTCCCGAGGCCCATCAACCTGGTTCAAACCCTGGTTCCCCGACTTCCTGGCTGCGTGGCCCAGGGCAGGTTGCTTAAGCTCTTTGAATCTCAGTCTCCTCACCTGTACAATGGGCATGATGGAACAGTAGCTGCCTCAAGGAACGTTGTGAGGATTCAACCAGATCAGCATGTAGATTGCTCCGCACAGTGCCTGGCACACAGTAAGCACTCAATAAATGTGGGTGGCTGAATCTTCCAGGGACACCTCTTGGGCCAGCGTTTGGTGGCGCTGAGCACATTTAGGCCCAAGGCAAAAGGAGATAATATATGGATTAACTGGCGCTTTTGTGCAGCTGCTTTTGGGGGAACACTTGGTGTGGCTTCACCCTCCCTGTCCGGAGACACCTGCATGTGCGTCCACACCCATGTGCAGGAAATTGAGAGCGGGGGCGAGCATCTCTTCAGGCAGGCCCGCGCCCTCCAGTTCGTTCACACAGCACGTCTTTACCGAACGTATTCTCCGCAGCACTGGAGACCAGGATGCGCACGGTATGCCTCTGCCCTCTCAGCCCGCAGCCCAGGGGGAGCCAGGCCGGAAATGGCAGCTGTGACGCCGCGCAATTAAACCAGGCTGAGACTCAGAGGATGCTTAAGAGTTAGTCTCGTGAAGTGTATGCGTGCACATGCATGAGTGTATGTGGGTGTGCGTGGAGTGTCCCAGGCAGAGGGAACCGTGTATCCAAGGCCTGGAGGCATGGCTTGTGGGCGTAACTGGAGGAAGGAGTGTGGTGTCAGAGGGGCGTGGGGTAGATGAGGTTGAAAAGGTAGGCCGGCTCCCGCAGGGCCCTGGAAGCCAGTGAGGAATCTGGATTTTCTCTTGAGGGCAGTGGGGAGCCACTGAAGGACATTAAGAGGTTCCGGGGGGCCAGGGGACTCCCATCATGGGGCCTTCATCCTTCCCTCTGCTCTGGCCCACAAGACCTGGGCCTTGCTGTCTGTGGCCCACTCCTGGTTGGCCACCTAGGCGTCTGGTGTCCCAGTGGAGGGGAGCAGGGAAGCAGCCAGGACCCTGGGAATGTCCCCCACCCTCCGCCCGACCCCCAGGGTGCTTGCAGCCAGCTTCTCAGAAATAAGCCAGGGAGTGAGTGCAGCTTCCCCGACTCTGCCTGGAACTGCTGTGGTCAAGTCAGTTTCTGGTAAATCCAATCACATGTTAAATGCATTAGGGGAAGCAGCTACTTTCAGCCCTAGAAACCTGAAGAACCTCTGCGTACAGGCCAGAGATACTCCATCCTGGAAATGTGTTGGGAGTTTGGGTTTTTGCTTCCACCTGCCAGTGATTGGCTGTGTTTCTGGAGTATGGACAGGGCGTCAGGGCCGTGAGAAGCGGAAGAGGGTGCCAGGGCCGACCCAAGGAGTTCTCGGGGTGTGGGGGGAGACGGCGGTGTCCAGACGAGCCCTCCCCGAGGCGGGATTCTGGCAGTAGGAGCAGAGCTTAGGCTGGGGAGAGCCTCCACGTCTGCCTGGGACGGAGGAGCTCAGATGAGTGGAAGCTGTGGCTGGGAAGGGGGTGCCAGGCAGAAGGAAGTAAAGGGGGGAAGGTGTGGAGGTGGGAAGGCGTGGGGTGAGGTGGACCAGGACTGTGGGTGGGGACGGCAGACCCCCTCCCACCTCCTGCCTGATTCCACCCTTCAGTGTCCCCGTCCACAGCCCCTCCCACCTCCCCTCTAAACTGTCTTGGGGGGTGGGCCGTGGACCCCTGGGTTGTAACAGAGCTTAGAGGCTCTTGGTCAACCTCGGCTCCACCCAGGATGGGCAGCTGCACTTCCACTGCCCAGGCTGCTGACCCAAGACTGGGCACGTGGCGGTGGGCGTGTGTTGGCTGGCTGCACACAGGAGCAAGGGTTACTGTCCAGCACGATGGGTCTGGGCTGCCCTGCTGGACACTCAGGCCTTCCGACATTGGGTGCTGGGTGACAGGTTGTGGAAAGCGCCCGGTGCGGGGCCCCACTATTGGAGAGACAGCTGCAGGCCACGGATGCCACGGGCGGTGAGGAGGACACTGTGGAAAGAGCCCCGACTTTGGAGTCAGCCGGGCTTGGGTTTGAATCTAGACTCTGCCATTCCTGGCTGTGAGGCCTTGAGCAGGCCACTGAGCCTCTCTCAGCCCGTCTCCTCATCTCTACAAGGAGAACCACAATGTGAGGGTGACAGGGAGCATCTGTCTGCTCACCGTCACTGTGTGTTATCAGAGACTTCCTTGCCCTGTCACTTGGTGCCCCCAGGCACTGCAGGCCCTGTCTGCTCCCACCTCCCTGGGGAGGAAGGCGCCAAGGCTGGGAGGCAGGCCCAGGCGGGGCTCTCCACGTCTCCTAGTGTAGGCGCCTGGCTGACTGAAAGGAGAGAGCCAAGAGGGCTGTGAGGAGAGGGGAGACCGTCCCACCCACTGAGGGTGAGGCTGCTGACCACGCCAAGCGTTCTTTCCTTTCCTCATGCCAGGCATCTCTCAGTGCCTTCCTTCCTGCCAGCTTAGGTGTCTTGGACATACTGCCCTGGACTACTTCTGGTGGGATGGAAGTGGGGTTTGAGGACCACTTAGGGAAGGGGTGCTGGGACGATGCTGGGCTGTGGGGGGACGAGGGTCTGGATGGCTTATGAGGCCCTCCCAACCCCAGGGATGGGGGCCTGGCGGCAGCAGCCCTCCAGTACAGGGATTCAGGCCGCCGTCTCCATAGCAACAGGTATCCCCAGCCAAGGGATTGGTCTCTTAAAGGCACAGTGCAGGCAGAGCTGGACTGCTGCTGCCCGGCGCTGGGGGTTAGGGTGGTGGAGTCTATGCCGCCATGAAGCTCACCTCATTGCTTTTGTCCACAGTTGTGCTTGGGGGACAGGCAGGAGAGCGAGGCATCCTAGGGGGCTTCACTTGTGTCTTCTGTGTGTTCCGCAGGGAGCAGATGGGTGAGATGGTAGCCAAGCGCTGACCTGGGGTCTGGCTTGGTCCTGCCCTCCTTAGCTCCCTGACCTTGACTAGTCTGGGCCCCAAATTCTTCTCCCGAGAATCAGAAGGGTCAGACTAGAAGGCAAAAGCCCCAAACAGAGAATATGAGGCTACAAGAGCTTTTCTGGTTTTTTATGGGTGGGGAAAACTGAGTTCCTCAAAAAGGGGATACAGGATGCTAAGGACAGAGCTGAGGTGTAACTGAGGTCTCGGCCAGCTTCACATCCCGGGTCTCTGCCCACAGGATTGTCCAGGGAGCTCTCCTGAACTTCACTCCCTCACCCCACCTTTGCAGTTTATACTACAGCCACCTATCGCCCACAGTAATTATTCAGTTCTTTTCTTAATTTGATAAAGAAAGTTTATAACCCACTGTGAGTGAAAAGTCAGTTATCACTTGCTATAAATAGAAAATAACAATAAAAATAAATACATCAAACTGTACAAGATATTTAAGCCTAGAGACTGTCGCCCCTGAACTCTGAGTGTCCCGCCCTCTCTCTTGAATAAGGACGGGTAGGGATGTCAGAGAGGCATAAAGACACACCAGCACCAGACTCCCGGGCGGTCTGCAGAATGGAAGAACTGTGCAAACCAGGCCCCTTCCCGCCAGGACTCGAGGCTGCGTCTCGTGTGTGACCCCACGTCCACTCTCTACTGGCAGAATTCTACAGCCCCAGAAGCACTGGCCTAGCTGACCTGCTTAGCTCCTGCCAGGCCTCTCAGAGGCCGTGCTCGCAGGGACAGTAGGGTCGCAGAGCAGGATGGCAGGCCTCCATGCACTGGGGGCAGAGGGGAGGCTGCTCCCGGGCTCCACTGGCCAGAACGCATCTCCCTCCCCAGCCGTGGCCTGACTGCACAGATGCAGCTGTCCATTAGCGCCACGGCCACGCGGCAGGCGTGTTCTCTTTTGAGAGGTGCAGCCACTCTCACTGTGCAGGGGAGGAAACTGAGGCACAGCGAGTTGCCCAGAGTCCCACAGTGTGGCGACTGGCAGAGCCCGGCCGAATGCAGGGCCCTCAGCCCCGAGCTGGGGTGTCTGAGATGGCAGATACGGTGGAGGACGAGGGCACTGGGTGCTTCGGGCTGCGACCAGGTCAGGGTGTAGATGGAGGAGAGGCTGGCGGGGGCCGAGGCAGTGGGGAAGGTGGCCGGGATTTGGCTACAGTTAGGGAAGAAGAGCCACCTTCCTCGCAGGAGCCAGAGGGTGTGGGCTGGGAGAGGGGGCGGGGAGAGGGGTGCTGTGCTGAGGCCCCGGCTGCCTGGCCCCCTGCAGCAGTACTTCATCCTGCTCATCATCACGGACGGCGTCATCAGCGACATGGAGGAGACGCGGCACGCTGTGGTGCAGGCCTCCAAGCTGCCCATGTCCATCATCATCGTGGGCGTGGGCAACGCTGACTTCGCGGCCATGGAATTCCTGGATGGGGACAGCCGCACGCTGCGCTCCTACACCGGGGAGGAGGCGGCCCGGGACATCGTGCAGTTCGTGCCCTTCCGAGAGTTCCGCAACGTGAGTGTGGGCCCAGGCAGGGGTGCGGGGCGGTAGGGGACCCCAGTGCCAGAGTTAATATCAAGGAGGGGAGTCTTGGGGTTGTCTGCCCAATCCTAGGCTCCTCTAGTCTCAGCAACATTGACTGTGTCCTTCCTGAGGGCCTACTATGTGCCCAGCACCCTGCCAGGCCCTGCCCCCAGACAAGGCTATGTGACAGTGTGAGCGCTTGCTTCAGCATGCTGACGGAGCACAGGGGAGCGGGGCCCAGCCCAGGAAGCCCTGCCCTCCAACTCGGGGCCGGGCAGAAGTAGGCAAAGCATTCAGGGCAGACAGAGGGACAGTGCAAAGGCCCAGAGGTGAGAGGGGCCTTCCTGGCAATCACACCTAACCCAACCTCCTCACTTCACATTTTAGAATGGCCCCCTCCTCCCTAAGGGCCACTGCAGGGGGGACTGGTGGCCTCACCTTGTTCCTGGAGGTGGCTCTGGTCCCATTTGCAGGTAACCCCCGGTCTGCCCACAGGAGGCTAGGATTGGCTTCTTAGTCGCTGCCCTGGCAGCTGGGCCCATAAGGAGCCCCAGAGGGAGCACAGTCTCTCAGATGCCACAACTGTACTGCCAGCCTAGGGCCTGACTCTTGTTTGACCAGAGGCACACTGTCACACTGTGTGGCCTTGGGCAAGCCCTTGACGTCTCTGGACCTCAGTCCCCTTGGCCATAAGGGCCTCTCCAAGTGCTGTGGCTCAGATCCTGGGAGCCAATCCCAGCAAGAACTGACCACTCTGTTTTGTACCCAGTGGTCCTCACATCTCTGCCCAGTACCCCCTGGGCTGGCCTGAGATAGTTCGGCTCCTTCCGCTGGAGCATTAGCTTCCTGAGGACAAATGCTGGGCGTCGGCCACCCATTCGTGCTGACACTGACTGAGCCCCTCCCCGAGCCTGGCCTGTGGCTGGGCATTCAGTGGTGAATGAGACAGTCACGGCGTTTATAGCAGCCAAGAAGGTGCTCAGGCCACGTCTGCCAGATGAGTAGGCTGTGCAGCTGGCCTCCCCCGCCTCTTTCCCCGGAAACCCTCCCACAGACAAACCCATCCTAAGGCCTTACTCCCCAGCATCACAAGGGCTCAGGCTGAGTTACTAACACCCGGCATAAAGGCAGGCACAGGGCGTGGAGGGCTGGCGGGCACGGGCCAGGATGGGGGACGCTAGTTTTTGCCAGCCTGGTCCCTCCGCCCAGATCCTGTCCTCCAGGGACACCTTCTGTAGCAGCTCTCCGGGCCTGAGGCCCCTCACAACTTCCGTTCTGTAATCCTCACTCTTCCTCTTTTCCCCCTTTCCCCTCACCCTCGACCCTGCAGGCAGCAAAAGAGACCTTGGCCAAAGCAGTGCTGGCGGAGCTGCCCCAACAAGTCGTGCAGTATTTCAAGCATAAAAACCTGCCCCCCACCCACTCGGAGCCCGCCTGAGCGCGGCCCCCCCCCCCGCCCCCCTGGCAGCAGCACGCCAGCTGGGCACCCACCCTGGGATGCCCACCCCCCTGAACGCCGGCCCCCGGACGCCCACGCTCACCCTGCTTCCTTGTGCGTGGCCTTTTTTACCAATCCACATTTTTATTTTTTACAACCAGACCTCCACCCCCAGTCTCTCCCAGCCCAGCTGGGCTTCCTTTGTTCCAGTCACTGATGATGCTTCCAGGCCAAACTGGCTTCCTCTCCCCACCCCGCCACTCTTAAGTATTGAATGTACTTTGTATAATTTTAGTGGAATTATTGTTATTAAAGAGAATAAAATTTTTACAATCATAACTGGCTTCTTCCAAGTAACTGGCTGCAGACTCTGAAAGGAACGTGTCCCCGGGGCATCCTTTGTGTCGTAGACTGCACCTAACGCCTGCTGTTTTTTAATACTGTGACCATGTTCTCTATCTGTTATACTCAGGGTAATAAAGGAGTTTCAGATGTCCCTGTGTCAACTCCTTCCTCAGCCCAGACCCGATGGGCTCACTCATCTGGGAAAGGAAACAGGAAAACCACTTTCCCCAGGCAGCCTGTGAAGCTGCTACTTGGGGACATGCAGTCCACATGAACAGGGTGCCTCTGTTACATGGGCACAGAACCTGGCACACTGTACATGCTCAATAAATATTTGCGGATGAATAGAACACATGGGTCCCCACAGCAACTGTAGGCTTTCTGGCCCCTGCAGAGCCCACACCAGTGTTCCTGGGAATCCCCACATGCTGGCCCAGCAGGGTGCCCTCCGCTCCTTCCTCTTGGTCCACACTCTGTCCTGCGTTCCACCACCCCCCCAACACACACACACCCCCACAGGACAGCAGCCACTGCCGCCCATTTGCTCCTCCTCCAGCTCTCCCAGCCCTGGGCTCAGCCCGTGGTCTGCAGCAGTGAAAGCCTCTGGCCTGAGGATGCTGAACAGGGCTGCTTCTGCCCCTGCGGACAGCAGCCATTGGCTTCTACCACATGCCCCCTCCAGGCCAGGCCCAACTTCATGAAACCAGCCAGGGGACCAATCTTGAAACCCGAGCCATCGTCCTAGTCCCCTGCTCTCTTCCACATAACACATCTCTCTCTCTCTTATCCACCTCCCCCTTGGAGTTCCAGCTAGCCCCTTTGCTACAGGCTTATGTGTAACCTAATAACAACTACCATTTATTAAGCACTGTTTCCAGCTCTGTACCAAGTGCTTCACAGGCATAATCTGGATGAACCCTTCCAACAGCCCCTGCCTAGGAGCATTTCAGAGATGAGGAAACAAGCAGAGAAGCTAATCGAATCTATGAGAGGCAGAGCCAGAACTTAGATCCGGGTCTGGCTGGCTCCAGAGCCCCCACTTGTTCCACTGCACTGAACGGCTTCCGCTCGAGCTGCTGATGAACCTGCCCCCCTCTCCACGGACACTGGGAGTCAGTCATCTCGACCTACCCCCCAGGGCAGTAATCCTTGGTAGTGACCTGCTGGCCCTGGGTGGTGTGCCCGGCAGTTTCCACCTCTAGGGGCCTGGTGATCTCAGGAGCCAGTGCCATCCTCGGGGACTGAGTGACGGATGTCTTCATCCTAAGCTTCCAGTGCCTCTGCGGATTCTGTGGCCACCAAACGCCGGCTGAAATATCCTTTAGGGTGACCTCCACTCCTAGAGGGCTGCAGGACCGCAGGTAGCCCTGATTTCCCCAAGGACCCAGGGGCCAGCTCGGCAGCATGGATGGAATCCTACGACCAGCGCGCCTGGCTCCTTGGTCCACGCCTCACCCTTGCTCAGGCCAGCTGCAAGACTGGGTGCTGGTCGACACAGCACAAGACTGCTTGTTTACCCTCCCGTTGGGTAGCTGAAGTGAGTCTAGCTGGATGTCACACCCAGGGAAGTTGGTACCCTCTCCAACCTGAGAGGACCTGTCAAGTTCCGATTGCCCAGAGGCTTCTCTAGGGGAGCAGCCTTCTCCCAGCCTCATCCCCTCCTCAGCCCCCAGGGCACGGGGGTATTGGGGTGACCACTCCTCATGCAGACCTCTCCCTTTCGCCTCCCCCTGGGAGTAACTTAGCAGCCTGGGGAGACTGACATCTATTGGGCCATGTTAAGGCAGAGTCCTGCCTTGCATCAGGGTCCATCCCAAATGCGCAAACTTACGGGCCAACTCCCTCAGGTGTGGTGCCTGCAGCCCCCACTTCTGGGCTTCATGTGGGAGCCGCCCCAGCCACAACTGCCCTTTCTGCCCCTGTCTCTGCCTGAGGTTGGATGGATCACTCAAGCAAGCCCTTTACTCCCAGCGGGCCCGAGTTCACAGGAGAAAGGCATGTGCCTGAACTGACCAGGCCACACCACCTAAAAAAACCCAAATCCGTCAGTCCTGGGGATGTAACATACAGCATGCTGATAGAATTGATAACACTGCATGGTATATTTGAAAGTTGCTAAGAGAGTTAAATCTTAAAAGCTCTTATCAAAAAGGAAAAAAATTTTTCTGTGTCATGATGGATCATTTTGCAATATATATAAATATTGAACAATTATGTTACACACCTGAAACCAATAAAATGTTACACGTCAATTATATCTCAATAAAAACCAACCAATCAACCAAGCCTTAGAGCTGCTCCTTGGTTCTGACACATGGAGAGCAGGCTGAAAATAGAACCTGGAAACCCAACTGCAAGAGGCCTTCACCCTGAGTCCCCACCACTGAGACCTGGGCTGGCATTTATTTAAAAGTTTCACTGAAATCCCAGAAAGTCAGCTGTAAATTAAAGGCTCAAATTAATGTTCTGGTTCTGTCACCTACCTGTGCGACCTCAAGCAAGTTGTTATGCCACCATGAATTTTGGTTCCCTCTAGAAAATGTAGAGAAGAGGGGCTGGCCAGTAGCGTAGTAGTTAAGTTTGCGCACTCCACTTCGAAAGCCCAGGGTTCACCAGTTCAGATCCTGGGCACGGACATATACACTGCTTATCAAGCCATGCTGTGGCAGGTGTCCCACATGTAAAAAATAGAGGAAGATGGGCACAGATGTTAGCTCAAGGCCAATCTTCCTCAGCAAAAAAAGAGAAGGACTGGCAGCAGATGTTAGAGCCAATCTTCCGTGGAAAAAGAAAGTAGAGAAGAGCTGCTTCACAGGATTTTTTTTTTAGGATGAAGGACTACCATCCACAAAAATGGTCCATGAACGTCCCAAACAGTACCTGGCACATACACAGCAGGCCCTCGGCACACAGTGAATGAAAGACAGACATCAACCTAAGAGCTAATGATGTGCAGGACTGTTCCTCAGACAGTGAGGGAGGAGCCCCCGCCAACAGCCTCAGGCTCGGAGGGAAGGTCACCTCTGGGTCCTGCTGCCTGGCTCCTCTGCAAGCTCTGAGGCCTGTTACTGCTTCACTCTCCCGCTCCCCTAAACTGTTGCTCCAGCAGGTAAGGGAGCAAATGCCAGTCCTTGCCAGCATCACCAAGGCATGAATGTGCGACTGGCTTCTTGTGTTCAACTTGTAACTACAAAAGCGTTGCCAAGACTCTAGCCTCCCACTGAGCAGAACTTGCATTCCACACTGTTATGCATAAGTGGGCTGGGGACACCAGGAAATCAAGAAAATACCCAAGTGCAAATGATGGTGTGCTGCCACTGAGCTCTTTTTGTTTTTCCGGAGGGGCTTAAGATGACAGCTGAGCCACATACCCACGGCTAAGACACCAGAGCCAAGGAACCGGGTGTGCCTGAGCAATTAACATTTAGCTAGAGGGAGGTACACAGCAGAAGCTGGTAGTTGGAGCTTTGACGACCAGAGGCGACCCTTCATTGTGTCGGTGTTCTAGCTGCCACTTAGGAATGCTGGTAGGACAGAAAAACCTGCCAGAAATCACCACCGACAGCAGCTCTGGACACCCTGCCCAGAAGTGGGGGACGCCAGTGTAAGAGCATGAATCAGGATGACCATTTACTGAGCACTGTGTGCCAGATACCGCACCGAGGACCTACTCCAGATTATCTTTCACCCTCGCTAGGAAGTTGGTGTCATTATTCCTATTTACTGAGGAGGAAACTGAGGCCCAGAGAGGTTAAGGACCTTGTCCAGGTGATCCAGCTAGTAAATGTCTGGCTCCAAGCTCATAACCACTATGATACACCCAGGGAAGGTGGAACTAGGCTGAGTTCCCAGGGAGGAGAAGCAGAAGCAGTGGGGAAGTCTCAGGTGAATGAAGCTTGTCTCGGGTGGAGAGGAGGCAGACAGAAGGGAAGAAAGGCATGAGGTGGAGAGTGAAAGAGATGAGGACACAAAGGGCTAGCCCAGGTCACCCCCTGGTAGGGACTCGACTTTCAGTTCAGAATGCTCTTGAAAAAGCTGAAGCGCGCCCCCCCCCACCCCAACTCTGGACTCTGGATGTGCGAAGCCGGCTCTCCCCTCCTGGGTCCTGGGAAGAGGGCAGGTGCGTACACAGGCCTCCAGCCACCTCTCTGGGTCCAGTCACATCCGCCTCCCGTCTTTTTATGGATGGAAAAACAGATGCTGTGAATTTCATGCTCGTTTCTCCCCACCCAGGCGGGTGCAGAGCCGAAGGTAGACGGCCAGCAGGAAGTGGCTGAGAGGGCGTGGTGTGACACAAGCTGGACAGTCCAAAGAGAGCTGGCTGTGGGACTCCTCAGAGACAAGCCTTCTCCCTCACACGGTTCAAGAACTGTAAGACCACCACCACTCACAACAGCAGAAGCAGGTTTAAAGAAACCCACGCCACATTTGGGTTTCAGCCCTTGTTACCTAGTTATAAAGTCCCAATTATTTACGAAGACAGAAGGGTCTCCTGTCACCCCTGCTTTTTCTTCTTTTCTTTGGGCTTGAACCATACTGTCCACACTGGATGCTTTGCAAGGCTGCTTCCTCTGCTGGGCAGACCAGACCCTGTTTTGCTATTTGTGGTTTCTAGAGCCTGCTGTGTCTCAGTTCCAGTCTACAGAATGGGGACCGTGGAAGACGATGAAATGGTCACAGCGAGTCTCAATCTCACCGGAGACACCAGGGCAGAAATCTCAGTCTGAAAAGTTTCACCCTTCTCAACATAATCGAGCTGTTAGGGTAGCTGGGGAGGGAGTTGGGGGCACAAAATTCAGTATAGGAAAAGCGAGATCTGGTTCTCCTACAGGTTTAGCAGCTTTCGAGCTAATGTGTGTTTTTATTTATTTATTTTTTTTGAGGAAGACTAGCCCTGAGCTAACTGCTGCCAATCCTCCTCTTTGTTGCTGAGGAAGACTGGCCCTGAGCTAACATCCATGACCATCCTCCTCTACTTTATATGTGGGACGCCTACCACAGCATGGCGTGCCAAGCGGTGCCATGTCCGCACCTGGGATGCGAACCAGCGAACCCCGGGCCACCAAAGCGGAACGTGCGCACTTAACCGCTGCACCACCGGGCCGGCCCCTAATGTGTGTTTTTAATCCCTGCACCCTTCGTCAACTTTCCCCACCATCAACAGAGGCCAAGAGGTAGAACAACGGCCTCTTCCAAGTCAAACCACATAAACACGGTGACTGGGAGCCCTCGCTCTGCCTGCTGAAAGGATGTGAGGCTGCTCTGGATACGCGCTTCGGTACCAGCACAATCGCAGGAAGCATGAAGCAGAGAAGGTGCCTGCAGTTTCACCTGAATGTCTCGTTTGTCAGCAGGGGCCGGCGCGCCTGCACTGACAGTCAGGAACAATCAGCACACGGTACTTCTGAGAGGAGGAAGGACTCAGAAGGCATCAGTGACAGGCGAAGGGAAGTCACCATCTGGCAACGGGCACCAGAGTGTCGCCGCATTGGAGGGAAAGGAGGGGCTGGCTGAGATCCAGGGGCCTCTCTGCCCACGTTAAAACTGAGCAGCTTCTCTGCCTGCCAGCATCACAGTGTCAACACGTTCTGTGTGTCTCTCTCTCCGTCTCACACCAAGAAAGCAGAAACAACTGACGTAGGAACCAACGGGAAGAGAGAACCGTCCAGGCTCATTCCCCCGAAGCGGGGGAAAGTCCAGATTTTTTTTAAGCCCATGCCTCCCTCTGTCCTTGAGGCCTCACACCTGGTCTCCCGTCCTCCTCTCCCTCCCAAAGGGAGAGCCCCTGCCTCCCTTTACGAGACAAAGAGCTGGAGCAGTACCACCGCGCCCTGGCTGCCCACAGCCACAGGGCTGCCCTGTGTGGGAAGGGGAAGAGCAGGAGGGACCGCAAATAAGAGAGGAGGAAAGGACAGCGCAGCACCTTCGGACTAGAAGCAGCTTGCAGGGTTAGAAGCCACAACTATAACACGTATCAAACAGAGGGGGAGCCTCGGCGAGGCACCGAGGAGAGTCAGGATGTGCAATTTCAGGATTCCAGGAGCTGCTGAATTCTATCAGCTCGCCCACAGACCTACCAGTACTTCTGACTTCTGGCCATGATGAAATAAGGGCTGTTTCTCTAAGGTTTAGTCTTAAATGGGATTGGAAGAAGGGAGGAGGAGAAGGAATGGCCAAGAGTAAGAGAAAACTTCACAGTGAATGATGATGCTAAGTGACACCCCCCAGAGATGTAGTTTATAGTCTTTACTTAGTCACACAACATGAAGAAGTCGTTAGGTCCAGGGGAGCGGGCCATTTCATCACCGGGTCAGTCCTGTCCCGCATGCTCCACAACGCAGTACAACCAAAGCACGTGTTCGTCTAAAATGAATGTCTAAACAATACCTGTCTAATAACTGCCCTTGCTTCTTTGTGCTGTTGGGAAAGGAAAAAAAGAAAACGGCAAGAAAGTAATATACCGCAAACCTTTGCAAGCCAGCTGGCGCCTGCCTTCCCAGGGTGTTTCCAGCGGCATTTCTGCCGAACCTGGCCTCCGCCCCACCACAGCGCTGAGGAAAGAGGTGGAGGGACAGGTCTGGGCATCTGCACTGGACCGGAAAGAGAAATCAAACACAGGTCGGGCCTCTAGTAAACTCTGGCACGTCTTTAGATGAGGTTAAACATGTCTCAGTGTGCACAGGAAGCAGGCAAAGGCGTTTCCGGAGGGAGGTGTGCCCGCGGCAGGAGGCACGTCCGTCTACCCTTGGGCAGGAGCTCGCGGTGGGAAGGACGCAGAGCTAGGGGGCCTCGAGGAAGGTGTTGGTTCGGAAGATGGAGGAGACGATCTTGCCGGTGGCGTTGATGGTGCCCTCGCTGTCGGAGCTGGACTCAGAGTCACTGCTCCCCGAGTAGGCGCCCAGGCCCGGGAGGATGCCGATGCAGACGGCGGCGGACGGGCAGTGGATGGACGGAGCGCTCAGGGATGCGCTGCCAAGAGACACGCAGGGCAGGGCTTCTGCAAAACAGAGGAAAGACTGTTACTTCACCACCTCTTTCCAGTGTTGCCGGGGTCCTTTCCACAAGCCAGGCCCCGTGCTGAGGGCGTTACCCACAGAAGCCCTCCAACAACCCTAGTCCTCCACACCATGGCGCCCGCATCTGACGGCTGTGTTCCTTTCACAATTGAGAAAACTGAAGGACAGCTGGAGCACATTTCAAAACCAGGCAGAACGTCACCAAGTAGCTGGGGTGGTTTTTGCCCCAGGAAACCCACAGCTACTATGCCACCTCAGTGACAGAAAGCCTCAATCTAGAAAACACAGGGCTTGAGGTCAAAGGAAAAGTTAAGAACTCTGCTCCACTCCTCCTCCTTCCTCCACACGTTCCCAGCCTCACTCGTCACTACAGCAACCTGACATGTAGGCATCCCCCATGTGACTGACGGGGGAGGTCGAAAGACCTGGCTACAATTAAAGGCCACTTAAGAGGAGAAAACAGGGGCCCGCCTGGTGGTGTAGTGGTTAAGTTCGCATGCTCCGCTTTGGTGGCCTGGGGTTTGTGGGTTCAGATTCCAGGAACAGACCTAGCACTGCTCATCAAACCACACTGTGGCAGCATCCCCTATAAAACAGAGGAAGACTGGAACAGATGTTAGCTCAGTGACAATCTTCCTCAAGCAAAAAGAGGAAGACTGGCAACAGATGTTAGCTCAGGGCCAATCTTCCTCACCAAAAAAAAAGTGTAGAAAACAATAAACTCAATCTGAATCAAAAGATAATGTACTAAAATGATACCAGACCTCACTGACGAGTAAGAGGTGGAGTTCAAACCTCATTATCTCAGGCTGAGAAGCATATTACCTTCCAGGGTTTTGCCTTAACAATCCCTAACACAGACCTCAACTAAATGTGAAAAGGATACATGGCCCCAAGTACATGAAATCAGGAGTAAGTAAAAAATACCACGGAGAAGCAAAAAGAGCTATCAACCAGCCAGTACACAGAGTGCAAGAGCTCAGCATATCTGCTTGTCTTACAGAAAGTCCTACTAAGGAAAAAGAAGCCACCGAAGATAAGCAACGTTAAAACACGGAGATGGGGAAAAGTGAAATGAGAGCTGACAGTGGCTGCTGAGATGGCAATGACAAGGCTACAAGAAAGGAGGAAAACGTTTGCAACAAATACCACAAAAGCCCATTTCTGCACCATACAACGAGTTCTTCCAAAACCAACAACGGAACAGAAAAGTGGACAGAAGGCACTAACGGTTCACAGAAAAAGAAACAGATGGATTTTAAACAGAGGAGAATAAACACTATATAAGGAGGCAAGGTATGGCGAACAGGCATCTTCATACACTGCTCAGGGAGCAAAGGGCAATTTGACAACGTCCTTCAAACTGAAATGACGGTCATGGGAACATTCACTGCAGCACTGCTGACAGCAGCAAAAGGCTAGAGACAACCCAAATGGCCACTAACAGGGACCAGTTAAGGAACGGACTACTGCTCAGCCAGTACGAAGCGTCAAGCACCTCTGTGTACTGGGCTCCAAGACTCTGTGCTAAATCAAAGTCATGATTTGTGTGTATGTGCCATAATTTGTGGGGAGAAAAATAAACACGCCCATGTATATGCATGACAATGTCTGAAAATACATAAAAACTGGTGACAGCGGCTGCTCTGGGGAGAGGACCTGAGCGGGCGGGGAACAGGAGAGACTTAACTTCTCACTCTACACTCTCTTGTCCCTTTTGAATTTTCTATGAAATGCACATACTACCTTTTTAGACAATTCTTTAAAAAGACAAATGTAAAAATTCAAAGAGCATCCTGGGCTGCTTAAATTAGGGAGGAACACTTCCACATCTCGCTGTGAGCCAAGGGCATCCCTAACTCCAGCCAGGAAGGCTGCTGAAGCCTGGGCAGTCCTCATGACGAGAGGGATGGCTTGTCTCTATTCTCCTCTAACCCTAGGTCTGCTGAGGGCCAGGCCCCTTCTTCACCATTCAATGCCCTTGGCACAGAGCATAGGGCCTGGCACAGAGCAGGTCGGCATTCACAATGTGCGAGAATGTGAGAAAATGTGTTAAAGGCATTTTACAGCTTCATTGTAAATGGCTAAATTTTTTGAGGTGGGATGTGAAAATTTGGGACATAACATCAAACTGTCTACCATTTGTTATGTGAACATTCACTGTACTATTACTTTCACATAACAAAGATACTTCCAGTACAGTTATGCGCCACATAATGACGTTTCCATTGACAATGAACGGTATATATGATGGTGGTCCCATAAGATTAGCACCATATGGCCTGGGGGCGTAGTAGGTTATACCGTCTAGGTTTGTGTAAGTACATTTTATGACATTCGCACATGACAAAATCGCCTGACACATTTCTCATAACGTATCCTCGTTGTTAAGTAACGCATAACGGTACTGTTACAAAAATGTGGTTGTTTAAAAAACACCTGATATTTTATAAGGGTATGAATCAGTTACTCAGCAAAGTAATTCATGTGAAGCTGCTTAGTGAGATACATCGTTTTACTAAGTATTTCAAGGGTGAAGTATTTTAGAGTCTATCTTAGAAAAGAAGGATCAAGTTCAGAGTCCCTACAGAGGATTAGAGCTGGCCTAACGGAAGGCTGGAAGCCAGCCACGGAAACGCAACCAAGGAATCTGGACTGTAGCGCCATCAGTAGAGCTGAAGCCAAAAGACCCAATCTCTCAATTATCTAGGAAGTTTCAAGAAAGAAAAGAGACTGCAACTCTGACAAATTTCATTCCAAAAGCAGTTAACTGTCCAAAGAGAACAAAGCAGTGCCCTCTGATCTCACCCATTTGGTGAAGTTTCCTGCCAACTTCTGCATTTGCAGGACCACATTGTCATACCAAAATAATACTGAAAATTGCTATGAGAGACTGTTCTTGGGATTCAGACAGATGCGTGACTTGAGAGTAGATGGGGACACTTGTACACTTACTGGCTCTGCCCAGAGCTTATGTCCACAGCCGCCAGTGGGGGAAGCCTGAATCTCCATTAGGGTCAAAGAGCTAACTTCTGGGGGACTAACAGGGCTAATCCTTCTACTGTCCAGGAAAAGACTCTGAAGCAAGCTTCAGGGTATATTCCTCTTGCAGGGTCTTAGCTCCTAGTAAAAAAGGGTATTTCTTTTTCTTTTGCTGAGTAAGATTAGCCCTGAGCTAACATACTAATCATTTTTTTTTTTTTTTGCTTGAGGAAGATTAGTCCTGAGCTAACACCTGTGCCAATCTTCCTCCACATTATATGGGGGTTGCCGCCACAGCATGACTGGCGAGTGGAGTAGGTCCACGCCCAGCATCTGAACCCACAAATCCAGGCCGCTGAGGCAGAATACACCAAACTTGAACCATTATACTATGGGGCCGAAAAAAGAGGATATTTCTTGCCCAGCTTCTGCTCTAAGAATGGAGGGGTAGGAAGAAGGGATTTAGAAGCACAAAAAAGATGGATCTGAAACCTAAGCGTCTGCCTGAGATAGTTTAAAGGAGCCACACCAGTTCTCCTTCCCCTTGATCGATGCAAATAGTTCTTACCAGGGAATAAGCACCAGAGACAGGACTATGAGTTAACTAGTTGAAAGATATTTAAGATTTCTATGAAGTTTTATTTATGTGCGTGTGTGTGTGTATAAACACACACAGTATAACTTATCGTATTTAAGCAGCCACAGTTTAGCAAGTTTCCTGTATATTAAAAAGATATCAGTGAAATGCAACTCCTACATTGCCGATGGGAATATAAACTGGGATAACTTCTTTGCAGGGCAATTTGGTAACGTTTATCGAAATTACAAACGTATATCCTCTCTGACCCAATAATTCTACTTCTAAGCATTTAACCTGATGTATTTGTGAATGTGAAAAATGATGCATGTACAGCATTATTTAATGAAACATCAGGATAGAGAAAGAATGGAAACAATCTAAATGTTCATCAATAGAAAATGAGACAAATATACTATGCTACAGCCACACAATGGAATACTACACTTCCTTAAAAAAGAATGCAGTAGCTGTTTATGTTCGGATATGAACAATTCCCAAGGTATAATGACAAGCAAATTAAGCAATGAACAAAAGAGTATCTTAATTAAAGTAATAATAATGATAATAGGGAGCACAAAACCAACATACGAAGTATTCTTGCCAAAAATCAACTTGATCAAGCTCTGGACGTAATTACCATTTTACAGGAAACACAGGATATAAAGGAACACCATGGGAATGCAATCAGCAAACCCAGAGTGTGGAAAACTCCACAAGACGAAGATCCAGTTTTTCGTACAAAAAAATACAAAAGAAACAAATACAAATTGAAAAAGGAGGAAGATCCTAAAGGTTAAACGAGACTTAAAAGACACACTAGCCTATTAAGACGCCATAAGACGGCAATATTTCTGTTGACCTACAGACTCAGGCAATCCCTACTGAAATCCCAGCTGCCTTTTTCACAGAAATTGACAAGTTGATCCCAAAATTCATATGGAAATGCAAGGGACCTTGAAAAGCCAAAATGATCTTGAAAAAGAACAAAGTTGGAGGACTCACACTTCACAATTTCAAAACTTACTACGAAGCTATAGTGATCAAGACTGTGTGGTAATGGCATAAGGACAGACACATAGATCAATGGAAGAGAAAAGAGAGTCCAGAAATAAACCCACACATGTTGGTCAACTGATTTTCAATAAAAGTGCCAGTGGGGAAAAAACAGTTTTCTCCACAAAGGGTGCTGGGCCAATTGGATATCCACACAGAACGAAACTGGATCCCTACCTCACACCATATACAAAAACTAACTCAAAATGGATCAAAGACTGAAACGTAAGAGCTAAAACTATAAAACTCTTAGAAGAAAACATAGGTGTAAATCTTCATGACGGTGGATTAGGGAACGGTTTCTTAGATACGACACCTAAAGCACAAGTAACCAAAGAAAAAATAAATAAATTAGATGTCATCAAAATTTAAAACCTTTGTGCTCCAAAGGACACTATCAAGAAAGTGAAAATACAACCTACAGAAAGGGAGAAAATATCTGTGAATCATAGCTGACAAGTGTCTAGTATCCAGAATATATAAAGAACTCTTACAATTCAACAATAAAAAGAAATATAACAATTTAAAAATGGGCTCAGAATTTGAGTAAATATTTCTCTAAAGAAGATATACAAATGGCCAATAAGTACACGATGCCAAAATCATCAGTCATTAGAGAAATGCAAACCAAAAGAACAATGAAATATCACTTCACATCCACAAGGATGGATATAATAAAAAAAGACAGTAACACTGTTGACAAGGATGTGAAGAAACTGGAACCCTCATATACTGCTGGTAGAATATAAAAACACTACAACTGCACTGGACAACAATTTGGCAGTTTCTGAAAAAGTTGAACATAGAGTTACCATATGACCCAGCAATTCCATTCCTAGGTGTATATCCAAAAGTACTGAAAACATTTGTTCACACAAAAATTTGTACATGAATGTTCATACAGCATAATTTATAATACCCAAAAAGTGTAAACAACTCCAACGTCCATCAACTGATGAATGGACAAACAAAATGTGCCATATCATACCATGATTCCATTATTCAGCTGTAAAAAGTACTGGCACATGCTACAACATGGATGAACGTGGAAAACATTATGTTAAGTGAAAAGAAGCCAGGAGTAAAAGGTCACGTATTGCATGATTTCATTTACATGAAACATCCAGAAAAGGTAAATCCATAGAAACAGAAAGTAGATTAGTAGTTACCAGTAGCTGGGGAGTGGGAAGAATGGGGAGTAACTGCTAATGGGCATCGAGTTTCTTTTTGTGGTAATAAAAAGGTTTTGGAATTAGATAGTGGTGATGACTAAATATTGTTGTGAACATATTAAAAACCACTGAATTGAGGGGCTGGCCCAGTGGCCCGGTGGTTAAGTTCGCACGTTCTGCTTCGGCAGCCTGGGGTTTGCCAATTCGAATCCCAGGTGTGGACCTACCCACTGCTTGTCAAGCCATGCTGTGGCACGTGTCCCACATAAAGTAGGGGAAGATGTGCACAGATGATAGCTCAGGGCCAATCTTCCTCAGCAAAAAGAGGGCTCAGGGCTAATCTTCCTCAAAAAAAAAAAAAACAACAAACCCACTGAATTGTGTCCTTTAAAAGGGTAAATTTTACAGTATGTGAATTATAACTCGATAATTTTTTTTAAAGCCATATAAGCCAAATACAATGTCTGATCCTTGCTTGGATTTTGATTTGTAAAAAATCAACTGTCAAGAAAAAGAATTATGGGAAAATGAACACTAATTTGATATTTGATAATACTTAGGAAATATTGTAAAATTTTAGGTGTGATAATGATAGTAAAATTATGTTAAAACAAACAAGAACTCTATTTTTTAGGGATACATACAGAATAATTATGGATGAAATAATTTGATGTCTGGGATTTGCTCAACATACTACAGTTGGGAAGGTATAAATGAAGTAATATTGGATATGTGTTAAAGCTGTTGAAGCTACATGATGGGGTTCATTATACTACTACCTCAACGTTTGAATATGTTTTAAGTTATCTATAATAAAACATTTAAAAATACATATATTTGTAATTGTTTATACATGCTCAGATAGCTCTGGACGGATATATAGGAAATGTCTAACACTGTTTCCCTCTGAGAAGGACTGGACAGAAGAGGATACAGGGGTAGGGGAGACTCTTCACTGAATGTCCTTTTTAAAAGTAGATTCTAGAGCAAAATGTATCAGCAACAGCTGACCATTACTGGTACTCAGTAATACATATTAAAAAATAACCATTAGATACATATTTTAAAATATCCACTATTTTTTTGAGAAAGAAATGAACATAAGCCCTGTCTTACAGATGGCCCACTGAGTGTAGCTCAGAGTGTCATCCCACAGGGAGCAGGGGCAGAAGTGAGAACACTCTTGAATTTCTCATTCCCGATCCAGCCCCCAGGATACACTCACCTTCACTTACAATTGGTGCCACTGAATACAGCGCTAGATGTGATTACATATAAGCAACCACCAAAGAAAGCGTACGCCTGGAAGCTGTATTAAGCCTCTAGGCTCAGTCCAACCCAACCATCAGCAGCAGGCAGGCCTCCTACCCCTCACTGGCAGCCAGCCAGGCGAAAGCAAGAAACTTGCCATTTGGGGGAGACAGAAAAACCCTTTGTGAACAGAGGTGATACGACCAGGGTTTGGCTTTGTAAGCACTCGTAGGAGAGCACAATTGTCATTTATCAGTTCCACCAGGTGCTAACATATTAGTTTGTAGGGCAGCTGACATCCTCTTGGGTATAAACCCTGCCTGGTATAAAACAGTTTGGCAAATTAAGTTTGGGTAGGCTTGCTTAGAGACAAAGGCTGGCATACATTCATAGATGCAACGCATTGCAGCCCTTTACTGTGGTTCATGTCTATTATGAGTACAGAATGAATTGAAGGATATCACCTACCTTGATTCTTGTCATCTGGGTCCGGATCCGATTTCAGTCTTTTCACACTGTTGCCACTCTCTGAGCTGTAACAAAAAAAAAAATGGTGATTTGAGCTACCTCCAGTCTTGGGGATCAAAGATTTTGGAATCAGAAGCTCCAATAACCAGTGACATGGGTCTTAGGCAGCCTCAAGGAGCTGGGATGATCTGAAATGAAAAGTCTCCATTTCAGGATCTTAATCTCCTTCCAGTTACATTACTAGTTATAAAGACAACGTCAACTCCTGACCAATTCAAGGGGTAAAGCATGATACGTTCAGGCATCACCTCAGCTTCAGATTCTTTGTCGTCCTTATTCATCTTGGTTAGAACCACAGACGGATTTCAAGAATATCTGGTCATGTTCAGCAATGACAAAAATTTAGTTATTAAAGATTGAAGGAAATATCTTTAGTGGCATGCTAGAAATTCTGAAAGTTACCCAAAAGACTTTCACTAAAAGAATATCTAAAGAATGTACTTCAGTGAGGAAGGAAATGATCCCAGAAGGAAAAGGATGGTGAAAAATACAAGTATAAATCTAAACAAATATTGTTTGCATAAAAAAAAAATCTAATTTGTGAGGTTAAACATGACCATACTAAAGTGGACAGTAGCAGCATGTAAGAAAGGAAGAGGGCGATAGCTAAAAGTTCTAAGGTCCATGTATAATTTTGCAGGGAAGTAAGAGACCTATTTATTTTAGCTTTTGCTAAGTATGCCTGGTAAATTGCAAGGTTAGCCCCCAAAAGAATAGAAATAGAATACATAAATCTAAACCAGTAGAAAGAAAAAAATAAACAAAAGATTTTAAAATCTTAATTTTTTTAAAAACAAGAATACAAGGAGAAAACATTTTTTAAAATTAAAAAGACAAATCACATTAAGATAGTAGAAACTATATAAAAAATCCTAATAAAGCCAAACCTACCAGTAAAAAGAGACTAACAGACTAAATTTTAAATCAGCTAGGGGCTGGCCCTGTGGCCGAGCGGTTAAGTTCACGCGCTCAGCTGCAGTGGCCCAGGGTTTCACCGGTTCGAATCCTGGGTGTGGACATGGCTCTGCTCATCAGGCCACAGTGAGGCGGCATCCTATGTGCCACAACTAGAAGGACCCACAACTACAATATACAACTATGTACTGAGGGGATTTGGGGAGAAGAAGCAGAAAGGAAAAAAAAAGAGAGAGAGAAGAAAGAAGACTGGCAACAGTTATTAGCTCAGGTGCCAATCTTTAAAAAATAAAAAATAAAATAAAAAAATCAGCTATTTATGAGACACACCTAAAAACTTAAAAGCAAAACCAAACCAAACAAATTAAGACCCAGAAAGACTGAAAGTAAAAGAATGGAAAAAGAGTTAGCAAGGCAAAGACTAACCCAAAGAAAGATAGGACACCTATATTAACATTAGGAAAACAGACTTAAAGACCAACAGCATTACAAGGGATAAAGGAGGTTACTTCATAATGAAACAAAGTTTAATTCACTGTGAAGAAATAACAATTCTGAACACATAAGCTCCTAATTGAAGAGCTTAAAAAAATATATTTTAATAGGATATATATAGCAGAATTCTGAAGAAAAATCAAGAAATCATTCCTATAGTGGGAGATTTCAACATTCCTCTCAAGTACTGGCAGAGCAAGCAGACAATATGTAAAGACACAGATTTAAACAACATAATTAGCAAGTTTGCTTTGTTGTACTTACACAGAATCCAAAACAAAAAATTACAAATTACACAGATTCTCCTCAAGCTCACTTGAACACACACAAAAATTAACCTCAGGAATAAGTCACAAAGCAAATCTAAAGCAATTTCAAAAGAATCAGTATATATAAACCACAATGGTATTAAGGTAGAAAAGATAAATATGATATTTCATACACTCTCTAACACGTCATTTATTATAAGGTGTTAAAATGTGGAAACAAAAAGTTCATCTTAGAATCAATGAAATAAAGTTACCTCAATATGTCTAGAAATTTTTAAAAATGTTTCTAATTTATGAGACAAAGAAGAAATCATAATGAATATTTAAAAATACTTGGAAATACTAAATTGTATACAATGAAAGCTGAAGAAAATTTATAGCTTTAGATGCCTGTAACTGAAAAAAAGGGCTGAAAATTAATTAGCTAGCTCCCTGACAGTTGTTTACAACAGAAATAACAAAAGAATAAACCTGCCACAACTGGAAAGACCCATAACTAAAATATATAACTACGTACTGGGGGGATTTGGGGAGAAAAAAGCAGGGAAAAAAAAAAAAAGAATAAACTTGAAGAAAGCAAAGAATATTTCAAAGAAAAGAGGTATGAGACATTAAAGAGCAGTAACTAATGAAATACAAAAAATAGAGAGAAGTAAATTCAAAAGAATCTTTGAAAAGACTAATAAAACAGAGACTACCTCTCATGAAACTAGTCAAAAGAAGAATAAACGAACAAATCATCAATATTTGGGATGAAAAAGGGGACAACTACAGATAGAGCAGCAATCAGAAAAATAAAGAACATTAACAACTTTAGTGAATGCATTTGAAACAAAACAAAACGGGCAAATTCCCAGAAAATATAACTAAATAAAACTGACTCAAGAAGATATGGAGAAATTTAAATAGTCTTGTATAACAAATAAAAAAAAGAGGGACCAAAACGATTTTACAGAGGAGTTCCACCAAACGTTCACAGAACAGGACACCATCATCTCATACAAACTCCTCGAGGGGACACAAAAGGAGGGACCACTCCCTAAATCATTCTGTGAAGCTAGTTTTAGTCTTCACACTAAAATCAGATAAAGCAGGAAAAAAAATACAGGACGGTCTCACTCAAGAACATAGATGCAACAACCTATACAAAATACTAGTAGAGCAAATCCGGCAAAGTTAATAATGATAATACATCACTGCCAGCCCAGGTTTCTCACAGGAATGCAACATTAGGAAAATTTATGAATTTAATTTTTCACCCTAACAGAGCAAAGAAGAAAAATTGATTTTATCAATTCAAAAGCAGGAAAAAAACTGACAAAATTTTATAGTTCACGGCTATAAAAAACCTCTTAGCAAACTAAGATCAGAACTTCCTTAACCTGCTGAAGGATATCTGAAAAAACAAAAATGATAAATACTGTTCTTAATGGGGAAAAAGTTATAAACATTCTGTTTAGAGATAAAACAAGGATGCGTACAGTAACTGTTTTTATCTAACATTTTACTGGTGGTCCTAGCCAGTGCAATAAGACAAGAAAAAGGAATTAAAAGGTATAAAGAAGAGAAAAAGACTGCCATTATTCACAGATGGTAACTCTCTACATAAAAATTTCAAAAGAATCCACTGACAAATTGTTAACATTAATAAAAGTTACTAAACAGTTCTAGTAACGTTAATAAGAGCTGGGTGGCTGCACGTAAATACTACAAAATCAACTGCACGTTTACATACCAGCCACAAAAAAAATATAAAATACTTAGGAATAAATCTAACAAAATATGTCCACAACTTTTTTTTTTTTTGAGGAAGATTAGCCCTGAGCTAACTACTGCCAGTCCCAGTCCTCCTCTTTTTGCTGAGGAAGCCTGGCCCTGCTAACATCTGTGCCCATCTTCCTCTACTTTATATGTGGGACGCCAACCACAGCATGGCGTGCCAAGCGGTGCCATGTCCACACCCGGGATCCAAACCGGCGTACCCCGGGCCACTGAGAAGTGGAGCGTGTGAACTTAACTGCTGTGCCACTGGGCCGGGCCCTGTCCACAACCTTTTTGAAAAAGAAAACTTTAAGATTTTATTAAACGACATTAAAGGAAACAAACGTAGATATATGCCATGGACAAAGACTCAAATCCATAAAGATCTGTTCTCTATAAATTTATCAAGCAATTTAACAACGTTCCAATAAAAATCTCAATAGGGATTTTTAAAGAACTTTAACTAGATCTGAAATTGATGTGGAAGAACAAAGTAGTCAGGAACAGACGAGACATCCTTGAGAAGAACGTAAGGGGACTTGCCCTCCCAGACAGCAAAATCTATTGTAAAGCTACAGTAATTACACAGGGTGGAACTGGCCCAACAGACCCAAGGGACAGGAAAAAAGAACCCCCAGACAAACCCACACGTGTGGAGACTTGTTATAAGACAGAGGTCACACTGAAGATCACTGCGGAAAGGCAGTGCACCTAGTAAATGATGCTAGAAAATTGGCTTTTCATTTGAAGGAAAAAACTGAAATGAGACCCTACCTCCTACCCTTCATAAAAATCGATTCCTGATATATTAAAGACTAACATGTGAAAGACAAAGCTCTAAAATTTTTAGAAGAAAACTATCTTACGAGCTCAGGGTAGGAAGGATTTCTTGAACAAAACATAAAATGCTCTAACTATAAAAGAAAATATTGATGTATCTGACCACCTTAAAATTGTCCACCTTCAAAAGGTACAAACTTCCAGTTATAAAATCAATAAGTCCTGGGGATGTGATGTACAGCATGGTGACTACAGCGAACAATACTGTACTCTTTATTTGAAAGTTGCCAAGAGAGTAGCTCTTAGAAGTTCTCATCACAAGAAGAACACATTTGTAACCATGTGTGGTGATGGATGTTGACTAGACTTACCGTGGTGATCATTTCACAATACATGTAAATATCAACTCATTATGTTGTATACTTGAAACTAATGTAATGTTATATGTCAATTATATCTCAATTTAAAAAAACTGACCACCTTAAAATAAATTAATAAAAGTAAAAAGCTATGAACTGAGAAAAAAAATATCAGGACTATATTAAAAAAAAAAAAAACTATGAATCAATAAGGAAAATATAAATAACCCAGCAGAAAAATGAGAAACTAAATGAAAAGACCTCTCACATTAATAGGACACATGAATGGCAAATCAACATATGCAATATGTCAACTACAGTCATTAACAGGGAAATGCAAACTGAGACCACCCGGAGGTATTATTTTATAAAGCCACTGTATCACTGTATCTGTGCTGCCCAGTACAGCAGCAACTAGCCACATACGGCTATTGAGCACTTGAAATGTGACTAGTGTGGCTAAAGAACTGGATTTAAATAGTGTTAATTAATTTAAATTTAGATAGCCACAGGCGGCCGGTGGTTACGGTACTGGATGGCACAACCCGAGAAACATATGCATATATGTAACAAAACATACGTCTTAGACCTATCAGCACTATTCATCATAGTTCAAATACTCATCCACAGGAGAATGACAAATTTTGGAATCTCATATAATGCATATTACACAGCAGTGAAAATGAACGAATTACAGCTGTGCATATATGCATACACACACAAAATGGTTCCAATTACTGAAACAATTTGAGTGAAAAAACAAATTCACAGCAGGCTGTACATATAATGAAATCATTTTCATAAAGTTCAAAAACAAGTGAGTTATTATATTGTTTAGAGATACCTATATAGGTAGCCAAAAAATACTCCAAATTACTAAAAGTAAATAAAGGTAAAAGTACGATAAGCCAGACTGGAGAAAGTGCTGTGTGGGGATGGCAAGGCAGGGAGATGGAATGGGAGGAGCGCAGAGCGAGACTCAATACTGTTGATGATCTTCTAGGTCTTAAGTTGGGTGCTGGGTCCACAGTGCTTGTTCAGTGAAACGGACCCAGGTCCAAACCCTGAAAGACACTGGGCCAGGCATGAAAGCTGCTGTCAAGACTTGAAAGGAATAATTCGTGGGGCTTTTCAGCCTCCTGCTGCTCCTCCCTTTTGCTGCTCTACCACGCTGACATTTTTACACGGAGGCACTGTTCCTAGGAGCATCTGCAGCAGAGGGATGGTGTGCCAAACCACAGACTGCATCAACACACTCCCTTCAAAACGCATGGCTGGCTGCTGACATACTATACTGATTATCCTAATGGACTGCACTTAAACGTAAGGCCGTCTGGCCCGTGGTCTGGTCGGGCAAATTGAAATGACCAGGTTTTAATCACTCTGGTGCCATTTCAGGATTTGGAAAGGGAGGAGCAAACCAAACAAAGAACTTATCAAAACCTCTCAGCAGGGCTGCCACCCCACATCAATCAAGCAGAGTGCCAGCAGCAGGTCGGTAACCCTGTCACGGCCGCCGTGTTCTTCCAGGCCGCAAGCCTTTGCAGCAGCTGTTCCCCCTGCCTGGGCTGTTCCCCTCTCTCCTGTCTGCCTGTCAAAGCCCTGGTCGCCCTACCTAATCAGCCTCTCCTTTGCAATGCCTTCCCTCACTTGCCTAGCGTGAGCACACATACCCCTGTGTTTCCTCGTCCCTGCTCTCATTACACCCTAGGCAAATCCTGTCATAGAACCTGCTACCTCATTTACCTAGCAACACGGATGCTCAAACATTGAACTCCACCTCTCCTATTACTTTGTGACCTTGGACAGATGTTCTCAACCTCCCAAATTCTTGGTCTCCTCGTCTCATGATAACTTATACTTCACAGACTTGTTGAGAGGAATCAACGAGCTCGTGCATGTAGAGCATTAACACCATGCCTGGCACACGGCAGGTGCCCAGGGAGGAGGAGCTACTGTATGTCGAATGAACAATCAGAGACAAGGGTGGACAGCTACACAGAAGACAGCAAACTGGGAAGGGGAGAGAGGAAAGGCTAGCAAGGGAAGCTCCCCGAGACTCCTGCTTAGCCCGTTTGCTCTTCAGAGGACGCGGTCAGAGGGGGATTTCAGGGTGAGCGCTGGCTGACCTCTTATGCTTCACAGCTCCTGCCAACAGCTTAGCCTGGGAGAACTTGTTCCTGGTTTCCATGGGTTTCACAGCCACTTTCTTCTCCACTTCCTTCTTGTTTTCTGAAGAAATTCCAACCTTGTTGAGATTACTGTGAGTTACAGGTTAAGGGTCAAACTAAGCAAAAAGAGCTATGGCAGGACAACAGTAAACCAAGAGAAGGAAGACAAAGAGAATCTACCAGCACTTCAGCTCTGCCACGTAAGGTTTAGCCTACTTAATTAAAAAATGCCCTCCCCTCTTTATTCTGCCAGTTGAGTCAGCTGATTTAAAGAGAAATGAAGGTGACCACAAAGAAAGATGGCAAATTAAGCTCAAAATAATACAGAGAAGCAAACTTTTTCTCTCTGATTCTCAATGAAAATCTGAGTACAGACAGAAAACCTGCCTCCAACAAACACATGGTCAGTATCACGCTTGCTGGGAAAAACCAAGATCTTAAGGAATATAAATACAATAGAAGAAAATGTGGCTTCCCTGAAAATATAAAAATGTTCGCTTTTAGGGAGCCAGCCCCGTGGCCAAGTGGTTAAGTTCGCGTGCTCCGCTTTGGTGGCCCAGAGTTTCGCCAGTTGGGATCCTGGGTGCAGACATTACCACTCATCAAGCCATGCTGAGGCGGTATCCCACATGCCCACAGCTAGAAGGACCCATAACTAAAAAAATACACAACTACGTACCAGGGCGCTTTGGGAGAAAAAGGAAAAATAAAAATGAAATCTTTGAAAGATAATCGAAAAAAAAAGTTCATTTTTTCCCCCTTAAGTTAAAATCAAATTTTTGCAGAATGCCCTATGACTATCAACAGCATTCAGTCTTAGACATCACAGAAACTAACCCTACTCTTGTGGCTACAAGACAACCTCACAATCACCCTAAGGCTCATTAAAAAACAATGTCCCTCCCCTGTCCCAAACCTACTGAATGAGGACCTCCAGAGCCCAGGACCCTGTTTCCCACACTCTCTCAAGGTGATTTTAGTGAGAAACCCCTGTGCGTAGACAACACAGGAACCAAAAAGCTGTTTTAAAAGCGTAACCAGTTCACTCATCACAGCCCTTTCTCGCGCTTGACGTCCATCTCTGGCTCCTGAAGTTTGTCACTTTCTTTGTTTCTCTCCACCAGTCTCCTCCCCTCCTTCCCTTTCATTCTCTCTCACAACCTACTAGGCAACAGACAAGTATTCAGACATGGTACAATTCCTTATTTAAGATACAGCAGTGCCTTTCTGGAACAATAGTGACATCTAGCGCCCAGGAAATCTAAGCAGCATGTAACTACAGCCCAAGGAGGCGGGGGTACATGGTCTAAGCTATTTATTCATGTTTCTCTGAACAATGGACAAAACTGCGTACCAGAAATAAGGAAATTCTAATCCTGACCACTCTTCAGGCAGTAACGTGGTTCTTATGGGCACCAATTACCTTAAACATTCACAATATTCAATGGACACTATGCACAATGCTCAGTACTATTCTGAGTTTCCAATTTAATGTTTGTAAGGCCATGATGGGAAACAGATTATGTTAATACTAAATGTTCCTTTTTTAGAATAAAAATGAAAGAAACAGATTTCATCTTTCTCGTACAGAAGGCCAAAAACAATGAGCATGCTGTGACTTTTATCTGCAACTCCATCATTAAGGGATAAAAACTCTCAAAGAAAATTCCTAATAGTAAATATTGAAAAATAAAACAAAAATGGAAAAAATTAACACAACAAAAGCACACACGTATTTTTAACACCAGGACACAGGCAAAACCAACATTTAACTTTTTATTCTTTTAAAGTGAGGAAAAGCCCCCAACCTTTTCTTCTTGAGGGTGGGAGTGGTAATATTATTATTTTTGATCCATATCCAAAGCATAAGCAATTTTTCCCCTTAAGTCCCTCTCCCCCTAAAATGCTTTAAATATACAAACATACATCAAAAATCTCAAGGCATTCATTAAATGAGGGATTTTTAAAAATTAGTTTTTTGTTTTCTCCCATCTCTTCTTTTTTTGAGGAAGATTAGCCCTGAGCTAACATCTGCCAATCCTCCTCGTTTTTGCTGAGGACCATTGGCCCTGAGCTAACACTGTGCCCATCTTCCTCTACTTTCCATGTGGGATGTCTGCCACAGGGTGGCTTGAGAAGCAGTGCATAGGTCCGTGGCCAGGATCCCAACCGGCGAATGCCAGGCCACGAAAGCAGAACGTGCAAACTTAACCACTGTGCTACTGGGCTGGCCCCCCAAATCAGTAGTTTTTAATACACATAATATTGCTAAATACTGGTTTAACGTGAATAAAACAAGAGTTCTGTTGTTTATTATGGCCCAAACCACAGCTTATTTGTATCCATAAGTATCACAATGGAAAATGTATCGCATTATAACAATCAAGCAAAGCCAAGAACCAGCTCCTGATTTGGAGCTTCAATAAACAAACGTCTAACCCCTCCATCCCCCTCTCCAGTCTCCGGCCACACGCATGCTCGGGTTAGCACAGTCTACATCAGCGGGGAGGAAGAAGGCTTGCTTTTCTTCAGTTTTTCTAGACAGTCAGAACTTTCCAAGTTTCCAATGAGCCTCTTCAAAGTTACACTGTACTGTTCCCAGGACAGAAAGCTTCCCTCGCCTCTGCGCTGCCCTGTCCGTTCTCCCCTTTGAACTGCAAACCAAGTGCGTGCCCCACGCACACCAAACCAACACTACGCTCCAGAAGGCTGCTCTCGGAGACACTCTGTCTCATTGGCGAGCCTGCCAAATTAAGCACACAGAACAAGACGAAATTCAAGTGAGAAGTGTAATTAACGTATTTCCTTAAAGGAAAAACCCTGGTGCCTGAAATAATGCAATACATCCATCTGCCCGTCTCTGCAAACACCATGCCTAACACTGTGCTGGGGTCAGCAGGGAAGGGAGCAGGGGAGGGGAGCTTCAGAATCCTGTGGTTGGGACTGAGGTGTCACTTTCTATCAACTCCTCTCCTAATGTTGCAGCAGAAAGGCACTAGGAGAACGGGGACTGGAAGCCAGGTCTTCTGCTACCAGTTGAGAGCAGGTTTTGTGATACCATGCTCCATCTTACCTTATTCACCATCAGTCACCTTGATTTAAACCACGTCCCTGGAAATCTATCCACACTTTCCCCACACGACTCTTCAGTGGAACCTACTGCATACTCCCTGCAAAAAATACCAACTAGTACATACACGCAGAGTCGTACCATTAATCTTAGAGGTGAAGCCTGTTCAATCACACTAGTGAGGTTATTCAACATATAAGCTTATCATATTTAAACAAGCCTTCTCATAAGAGGAAAAAGGCTGGAGTAGCTTTATTAACCTCTCCTATGAGTCACTCATTAATTTATTCACATATATACTGAGAACCCACTACATGCCCAGCACTGGGGAAATCAGTGATGGCGACATCCTTGTTCTTATGGAGCTTACTTTACATTCCAGCAGCAAAGAGGCAAACAAACCAGTAAGCTAATAAATTAAGATTTTCAAGTAGTGACAAGACCTATAGAAAAATGACACCATAGACTGTGATGGAGATGGGTGCCAATTTTATACGGGGTGCTTAGGAAAAGTCTCTACAAAGAAGGGAGATGTGAGGGCCGGCCCCATAGCCACGTGGTTAAGTTTGTGTGCTCCGCTTCGCTGGCCCAGGGTTTCACCAGTTTGGATCCTAGGCGGGGACATGGCACCGCTCATCAAGCCATGCTGAGGCGGCGCCCCACATGCCACAACCAGAAGGATCCTCAACTAAAAAATATACAACTACGTACCAGGGAGCTTTGGGGAGAAACAGGAAAAATAAAATCTTTAAAAAAAAAAATAAAAGAAGGGAGATGTGAACTGAGACCCAAGTGCCATGAAATGCCAGCCTTGTCAAATCTGAGGGCAGAGCATTCCAGGCCAAGTACACAGCAAATACAAAGGCCTTGAGACGGAGTCACAAAGCCTGGTGAGACGGGAAGGTGAAGAAGGCCAGGAGGCTGCAGGACAATGAACATGAGGAAGAATGAATTCAAGATCTAACAGGGAGGTTGGGTGGCTTAAATCATGCAGAGCCTTGCAGGGCCTGGCAAAGAATGTCGACTGCAGCCTAAACGCAATAGAAAGCCACTAGTGTTTCCAACAGGAACGTGACATGATCCCATGTGTGTTTTCAAAAGCTCCCTTTGACTGTCGTCTGGAGAATGGACTGTGGGGGACGAGGGCAGAAGCAGAGGCTAATTAGATAATCCCAGTAATCCGGAGAAAAGTCTATGACTACTGCAGTGGCAGCAGAGATGGCAAGAATCGGGCGGACTTGGAGCACATTTTGGAGGTAGTTTTTGGCCCAGGCACCTGGGGTATAGGAGTACCAGTTAGGAAGACTGGGAGGCCAGAAAAAGAAGAGATGGGGGGGGGGGGGAGTGTGATGAGGGTGGGGATAGCGAGGCATGGAATTGAGAATTCTGCTTCAGCCAAGTTACAGCTGGGATGCCTATTAAGAAGGTCAAACGGATGCCAAAAAGGCAATACTGAGCCGAAGCAAAGTCATCTTTGTTGCCTTCTCTGTCCCTCTGGGGCCAGACCAAGCAGTACCTGTGGGAAAGGTCTTACTAAGGACAGAGGAGAGCTGCTAAACATTTCCTTTTAAAACTCAGAAGCCAGTTTCTCCCCTGGATGAAGTTCACTGCATCACCCATCTGTCTCAGAGTCTAATCCCACAAGGCGAGGATACCCTGGTACTGACTATTAGCATTTAGGCCTTTAGTTAATCCTAAAGGATCTGGACCTTTGATTGCAACAGACTCCTGCACGCAGAACAACCACAAACAACTGCCAGTTGCTCAGTCACAGGGACATCAGCGTCGAAAGGGACCTCAGAGATCACCAGGGAGAAGACCCTCATTGTATTTATGAAGAAACTAAACTCCGTAGATGTTGATGAGAGAACTGACACCTTCCAGACTGCTCTCCAAGTACAAAGGATATTCTGTATTCCTTCAGTTCCTTCAGTTCTTCTTCTCTTCGTTGCTTTTCTATTAGTTCCTGCTGCCGAGAAACCTCGTCAAGGAAGTTGGTCTCATCTTCGTCTAAGCCTCTTACCATGTTCTCTGAGGAAATAATTAAACGAGCAACACTTAGCAGGCTAAAGGGAAAATATAGTCAAATAAGATTTTTCCTTTTCCTTTTCTGAATAAACAACAGATCCTTTAGGGGCTTAGAAGAAAGTAAACACCATGGCTTTTGGAGAGAGAACATGGCATAAAATCAAGGCATTTCTCCCATTACTAGATATTAGCACAGAATTAAAATGGGTATCTTGAGCTCTAAACAAAAATGTTCAGTGTGGTTTAGAAGGCAAAAGTTTGTCTCTTTTTCAAACCAAATGAGCATCTGGAGACTAGATAATCCAGACAATTCCACGGCTAGCTAGAAAAGTGTGGCATGAGGCACAGGGCATCCGAAAGGCCCTGCCGGGCGCCCCGGCCTCTGCTTCTGGAAGCTTACTGAATTTGAACTGCTCCTCGTACTCCTGCTGCTTCCTGTCTTTCTGCTCCTGGAGCCTTTCATACAGAGACCGAGGGTCATAAGCCTCCTCTGGACACTCTGAAAAGAAGAGGGGAGAGAAAGGGGGAGAGAAAAAGAGAGGTGGGGAAAAAATACATACTTTAGAATTCTTTCATATTATTTTAGAATCACAAAGCATTTTAAAGATAAAGTCAAGTCTCAGCATGACCTGAGGGCAAGAATAACACAAAAATAGTACAAAGTCCACAGCTTCCCTTTGGACCTCAGAGAGGAGCCAGCAGTTCTCAAAGCCAGTGTCAGCAGGGCCAACGGCCTGAGACAGCTACTGGATGAGGGGTCAGCCCAAACCACACACAGCGGCAGCAGGGCAGCGTACTCAGTTGTTCAGATCCTGGATCCACCTGTATAGATGCAACAGACTAGCAGAATCTCCTGGAAAACAGTGTGGTAGAGTGGGAAGGGCAAGGACGTGAGTAGCCTGTGTCTGCTCCCAGCATGGAGGCCTTCCCTCGGGGCCTTCACCCCTGAGCCTCAGTTCGTCTACTCTAAACGAAGACAGTAATCCCTACTTTGCAGGGCTGTGGCCAGGATTAAAGATCACGACGTTGAAGACCATACCATAAGCCTACATACCTTCCGGATCTTCAGGTTTCCGAACTTTCTCCCATTCCTCTTGCCTCCTTTTGCGCCGCTCATCTAGTTCTGCCTCGGACACAAACCTCTTTTTGATAACAAGGTTACCATCATCCCCTCCATCCATAATGGAATAATCAGTCTACAAAACACAAACCATTTCAAGTGAGAACTGCAATTAAAACTCTAAAGAGAAACAAGAAGAGTTAGTTCTGTCTCACCCAGCAACAGACTACCACAAAATTCCCTTCGGTTTTGAAACGAAGAAATCCTCAGGTAGTTGAATTTAAAGGTCACTGACGAAAGCACAATTACATTGTTCCTGGTGTATCGGGCAGTTCTATTAACAGCTATGATATCTACCCGGTCAGCGAGAGCACCTGGAATGATTCTCAGCACATGCTGCTCCATGGTAAACCTCACATTGTCGACGTTTCTCTGTCCCTCTGGTCTAGACAAACTGGCCTCCTGGGCACCCTAACTTTTTCCCAGTTCTCATCCTCCTTTATTTCTGTAACATCTGACATTGTTCCTTCTTGAAATTCCCGTTTCAGGGACAAGATCCTACCTCCACTCACCTGTTCTTGTTTCCAAGCAGATTCAGAAGGAAGAGACTCACGTATCCAAGGAACCTTAGAGACGGAGTCTAGTCTGCACAGCAGGGCAGCGACACGCCTCGGGCACACTCCTCAGGGCCCAGCTAACGTGGTTCTCCATCCCGCATCTGAATCCACCACACAGACTGGGAGATCTTCATCCAACCCACATGTCAGAACTTCAAGACGGACCACTGCACTCCCTCCCAGGCAGCAGACTCCCTCTCTGCGCAGACCTGACGGGTAGGACAGTTCTTCCTTACCCTGAACTGAAACCTGGCTCCCTACAAATTAAACACGCAGGTTCAATCCACTGGGACTACACAAAAGGAGCCAAATCCTTTTTTCAACAGGACAATGCTTCAGCCATTTGCAGACAACTCCCATGTTCCCCCTAATCTGTCGCTTTTCTGGGCCAAACATCCGTAGTACCTTTAATCTTATAAAATGGAGAAAAATAAGTGTCTCAAAGCAGTGAACTTATAAGACTGCATATGATTTAAAACTTGGAAACAAATATTAGAATATGGCAATGCCACTGGAATTCCATTAAATGTATCTCTTCACTCTCATTATATATATATAATTTTTTTTTAAGGAAGATTAGCCCTGAGCTAACATCCACCGCCAATCCTCTTTTTTTTTTGCTGAGGAAGATTGGTCCTGAGCTAACATCCGTGCCCATCTTCCTCTACATGTGGGACGCCTGCCACAGTGTGGCCTGATAAGCGGTGCATAGGTCCACACCTGGGATCCGAACTGGCAAACCCCGGGCTGCCAAAGCAGAGCACACAAACTTAACTGCTACGTCACCAGGCTGGCCCCTCATTATATATTTTTTGAAATGAATATATATTAATATTGAAAAAAAATCTTCCAATAAGCCAAAATAAAAACCTAGGACCTTACATGCTTCCATCTAAATAAGAATTCAGAGACTCTAAGGTTTATTCTTACAACTCAAAATTAAGAAAGTAAAATCACTTATTTAATTTTGATGGCCTGTTGAGCTTTTGGAAAAAGAAGAAGCCACCTTCATTTACCTTTACCAAAGATCCCTGAAACTCAAGGGACAAAGCCTTCGGGATGCATGTAAACAAGGGTTTGACTGTGGACTGGAAACATCAGAAAAATAAGAATCTTGCCAATACTTATCAATCACTTTTGGGAAAAGACAAATTTATGGGATTCCAAGACATCCTTACTCTCTTTTCCATTAATCTTTTTCTCTTAAGCGTCAGGATTCAACTTCTACTCAAAGAGTTTAGTCTGGCTATTAACCATCTTTCACAAATAGGGACATAACCAGGAGTCACCGTTGGTTAATGAAAATGAAAATATAGCAGAAGCACATTTAAAAAAGGAAATTTAAAGACAATGGTTTTAGAATTTGACAGAGAAACACTACTTCTCTAGTGGGTTAGTTTCCTGCAAACACAATCACACAGTCAAAACTAATGAGCATTTATAAAAGTCTGCTCTTTAAAGCTAATATTATAATCCTGACATTCCTTTGATCCCAAGATAAGTAAAATAAAACAAGCTAGGTGGCCACAACTAATTACAATAAATTTTTGTGAGTTTAAAAGGAACACAGACTGCTTTATCTTTTTTTTTTTTTGAGGAAGATTAGTCCTGAGCCAACATCTGCCGCCAATCCTCCTCTTTTTGCTGAGGAAGACTGGCCCTGAGCTAACATCTGTGTCCATCTTCCTCTGCTTTATATGTGGGACACCTGCCACAGCATGGCTCGACAAGCAGTGCCTACATCCGCACCCAGGATCCGAACCGGCCAATACTGGGCCACCGAAGCAGAATGTGCAAACTTAACCACTGTGCCACCAGCTGGCCCTTATCCATCTCTTTCTTCAATTTGCACATTTTCTCTAGGTCCTCATTCCCTGGCACTTCTACTGTTGCTGTACCCTACTTGCCTCAATGCCACCAGTGGATCTCCAGCTAATTAAAATTTGGTCGTTTTTCTATGTTAGGAGAGGTCCAAGATAGGGACAGAAAATGCTTATGAACAAGTGGCCATACTCCTGAGTAATCTGGATAATATCAGAATATTCCTTCTCCAGAAATATTCAGGTCTTTTCAGGATTCAGAGCTTCACCGTCAATAAATATTGCCAAGCTGTAAGCTTAATTTCTGACACCTTTCACTCCAGGGGTCCCCTCTGACCTGCAGGGGATATGTTTCAAGACCCCCAGTGGATGCCTGAAATCGCAGGTAGTCCCAACCCTATATATACTGTTTTTTCCTATATGTACATACACATGATAAAGTTTAATTTATAAATTAGGTACAGTAAGAGATTAACAACAATAACTAATAATAGAATAATAACAATATACTGTAATAAAAGTTACCATAGATCTTAGCAACCTCAGCATATGATTTTTTTTTCTTTCCTTGAGAACTTTCACCTTTTCACTTAAAGGAAACACTTTACAGCTTCTCTTTGGTGTATCGGAACTGCCAGTATCACTACTTTTGCACTCCGGGGGCCACTACTAAGTAAAATAAGGGTTACTTGAACTCAAGCGCTGCGACACTGTGACAGTAAATCTGATAACCAAGATGGCTACTAAGCGACTAACAACAGGTAACGTATACAGCAGGGATAAACTGGACAAAGGGATGAGTCATGTCCTGGGCAGGACGGAGAGGGACTGACTGGAGAGTTCATCACGCCACTCAGATTGGTGCACAATTTAAAACTTACGGACTGTTTATTTCTGGAATTTTCCATTTAATATTTTTGGACCTTGGTTGACTATGAGAAACTGAAACTGAGGACAGTAAAACCACAGGTAAAGGGGGACTACCGTACGACCTAGGCTAATTCAATCAGTACATGGTAAGCATCTTCTGTTGCAGTCTCCTTACTAAGAGGGAGTACAGGCAATGGCAAAGAGTACAGACTGTCTGAAATCCAGAGCCCTCAATTCTGTCACTTACAAGTTGTACGACCCTGGACAAGTTACTTAACTCCTCTGAGCCTTGGTTTCCTCCTGCACAGACTGCACTCACCAACGGGGATTCAAACAGTACTGCCCAACACAAAGCTTCTGTGAAGAGAAGATAGTCCACATAAAGCACTCAGCACAGAGCTGGGCACAGGCTTAAACAGGCGTCAAAAGGTCTGCCATTACTACAAAGCACTGTGCTCAGCTCTGGACTGGTTAGGAGGGGGAGAAGCACCGTGGGCACTTAAGGAGCGGGGAGAGAGATCAGTGACGTAAACCACCAGGAAACTCCAGGTGGGAAAGGGATCACATCAAGCTGAGAGAAATCAGGAACAACTTACACGTATACATAATCTGGTGAGTCTCTCTTTTCCCTTTACTGTGGTTGTCTATTTTTCTGTTTTACTTTATTAGTAATTCGATTTAAATAAACTCAACATTGTGCTCAACGCCGAACTCTTGTCCAGCACTGTGCCAAATTCGACGAGGTGCATAAAGGAAATAAACTTTAAGAGTTAGCACTCTTGCACTAGTTAATACCAGGTAATAGTGTATATAATGAACTACCAAAGTGAATAGTACAGGTAGAAGACAGGAACGAAGGGCATAAACACGATCAATCCAGTTTCCCGGGCTGAAAACCTGGACACACCCAGACTCCTTTTTCCTCCCTCCCTTACATCCCACCGGTCACCAAGTTCTGTCTCTACCTCATAATGTCCTCTTTTTAATCCACTCTCTCTCTTTTATTTTTTTTTCCAAAGAGAAGAGTCCTTTGCTTTCTAACCTCTTCTTTTCAGGGCCCCATCTTACAAGGACTACTGCAACAGCATTCCATTAGTCTCCTGTTTCTACTCTAGCCTCCACTACACCCATTTATAACCCTACTGTAGCACTTAGCCATCGTGTTTTATCATTTATGACTGTTTCAACAGCTCTCTGAGCCTCAGTGCTTATTAGCACGGTGTCTGGCATATATCAGGTATGAATAAATACTTACTGAATAAACCAACCATGAAGAGGATTTGAAAAATTTAAACAGGGAGGCACGCTCTCACAGGAACATTCCTAGGTATTGTCCAGTCTAAGTTAGAGAGAATGGCAGGCATTATACAAGCATCTGCTGAAGCTTCTATGTCCCACAGGGAACTCGACTCAAACACCATAAAATTTGTGCAGTAGGAAACACAGGACCAAAAATTAAATCACTTTATTATATAATTGATGTCTTCTTCAAAAATAACTCTTGCTACTTTCCTTTAATTTCAACTGACTAAAAAAGCTCTCTTATACTGAGTAATAAATATTTCCTGCACACGGCATTTTTCTTTTAAGAGGCCAATATTCACTGACTATTTTGCAACAGGGAGGGGATGAGTACCTGCAACTTATTTACCTTCTGGAAGTACACACAGAAACCGGAAATTAAACTGTGTTTATTTCTAATTCCTATTGCCTAGCTAAATTTTAAGTCTCTTATTTTCTCCCTTCATTTGCTAGAATAATTAAAAACAAAACAAAAAACAAACAAAAGCCCAGGGGTCTGATGACCTAAGCATAAAGACTCAAGTAGGAATGAAACAGAGTTACATTGGCAATGCTTACTTTGTCCTTACTGTGTTCAATCTTAGAAAAACTGCTGTCAATTTTCCTTCACTCACATAGCTTTTTTTTCAAGGTGACAAACTTAATTATCAAACTAAACATTACAATTACTTTAAAAAGAATTATTTAAGTTCTCCAAACAGGGACTTCATGAAAAAAACTAAAACCTTACCAAAATCACTTGGTCCAAACTTAAAAGTTTCAAACTGACACAAAGAACACAGTTCTCAAATTTGCTTGACAGACAAAAAAACAAAGTTCTTCTATTTCAAGCCAGAGTAACCGTTAAACACTGCACTACTGTGTTTGTACGGGAGACTGTGCTATCTGATGTCCCGGCTGATGGGACAAAAAGGACTCAGTGTCTTACATAGCACGCTGCACAAGTTTTAAGATACAAGACCTACATTGCTGCCCCCACGATCATTGCTATCACTGACTTGAAAATTATTCCATTTCGCTAGTGCCATGATCCAAGCTCGTGAGATCTGGTTTCCTGTAGAACTGAATTTTGTGATGGCAGACTACTTGAGTCTTTACATCACTGGCTTCCGCACCCTCCTAACGCTAACGTTAGAAAGACTAGACGTGTAAAAACGCGGGGTGGGAGGGGTGCGCCGTATCAAATCTCTGTGTTATGGTGTTCGAAGACTTCTCTGTGGGTAGCCAAAATAGGCCAATTCACTTTCCTTTCGTCAGTAAATCTAACATTTTTACCCTGATGTTCAAGTCACATGGAATTTCTAAATGCAGGACAGCAACTAAGAGGAATCTGCCATCTGGCAAACTCAACTATATTCCGAAGACTGCTTTCTGGCCAGAAGGCACTTCTCCCAAGCTACAGCAATTTAGATCAAGCCAACTTCCCTTATATTATAAAACTTCAGAGAATGACAACCACCAACAGAGAACACTCTTTGAGCATTTACTACCAGACAAAGGAATCCTCAGACTTCTAACACTGAGCTTATTAACAGACTCCAGTAGCAAAGGAGACTAAAAGAATCTAAAAATGTGGGTACTGTATAAGCAATTTTATCCACATTTTAAATGTTTATTATAAAAAGCAATTGGTAGTAACCTTCTGATTGTCTAGACATCCCAAACCATACAACAGAAAGTTAAAAAAAACACAAAAAATCTCTATATACACATCTTTCCATAACACAAGAAGAGTCTCATCATATGTGCATTAACCTTGAATTCATCTATATGCACTGGAAGAAAACGAACTTAAATTTTGATTCCCTTAGCTAATCCTCAGTCCCCTACTTCATGTGTGCCTCCCAGAGTGTAAACACTTCCCTCACCATGTGTGATTCTAATACTAGTTGTATTTTTTACACATGGTGACTCCTAAATGCAAACCAACTACTTCATCTGGGGCTCAAAGGAAGAAAAAGAGCATCTGTTCCAAAGCTGGAGGAACACCTCGCCATGCTGGAATTTTGCTGCATTGGTAAACCCACATCCGAATGGTGGCTCCCTAAAAGATTTTCAAGGGTGGCTTTGATTACACACCACTTTGCCATCTAAACTGGCTTTGGAACCTAACCCGCACTAACTTATACTCCCCTACCCCCAACCCTCTAGGCTTTAAGTAACTCCTCTCTAAGACCAAATTAAAAAACAAAAGGCTTTAAGGCTTTGCATGACACCAACCATTCAGACCAACTAATTCATTCAGTTGTATTTCTGCATTAACTCTTACAGAGGACCTACAATGTGCAAGGCACAGTGCTAGGCACAAGACAGGCACTCTAGTTTTTAGCAACCGAGGAATCTGCATTAAGTAAAAGAGAGAAGGTTGGCACACGAGCAATTTAAGGAAAAGCAGAATGAGGTTAAATGCTACAAGAGAATAGAAGCTGAGCACCAAGGAGTTAAGAAAAAGAAGACTAGAAAAAACCATCAAGGAAGCTTAATTTTGACAGTGGCTATCACAGTGAAAAGTGGGGGGAGTTTTAGGTATACGAAGAAAATAATCTTTAATTCAAGAGTGCCTGAAGTCACAAATTTTACATTCCAAAATCAAAACAAAAGGGTGCTTTCAGTTACGGAAATAGTAGGCTGGGTAATTGAGACCAATCCTCTACCTCTATGATAAGAAACTGGAAGAAATCTCAAAAATAATTCTTCAACAAATAGAAAAGCTAACACGATAGTAAAAAAATTTGGCCAAGATCCAAGAAAAGGTGAAAACCAAAAATGAAGCCTCACAGCCAACCTGAAAGATGCTGTGTGGGTGCCCTTGTGAAACAACAGAAACAAAAGTCAAAGCCAGGAGCCCCCCCAGGGTGTGGAGTCTGATAACCAGGTGGTCCTCCTCCTTAACCTGGTACCCCAAAGAACTACACCCTCGAGGTCAAGAGAACTGGGGAAAAAAGCAGCAGGAATAACGGGCAACAGAAACAGACCCAAAGGGAATTCAGACAGCAGAAAGAACACATACAGATTATAAAACAACTATGCTTACCATGTTTAAAGAAACAAAAACCAAACCTCGAAATTAATAGCAGAGACTAAGAAACGGTACAACAGTGGCACAGCACATTTGAAAAAGAACTAAATAGAACTTGAGGAACTAAAAAGTGCAATAACTGAATCTGAGATGTCAATGGATGAGTTTAATCACAGATTAAAAATAACTGAGAGAATTAATGAAAAAGAAATTATCCAGAAGGTAGGATGAAAAAATAGAGTCAGAGGGACAGAGAATAGAGTGAAAAGTTCTATGTTAAATCAGGAAAGAAGATACACAATGAGGCAGAAGCAAAATATGAAGATAAAATGGCTCAGAATTTTACAGAACTAATGAAAGACATTAATCCAAAAGTTCAAGAAGTCTAATAAATACCAAACTGAACAAAAACATCTGTAGTTGGATAGATTCTGTAAAAATGCAGGAAACCAAAGAGAAAGACAGAACAATCTTTCAAAGACATCCTATAGTAAAGAGCGAAACAGATCATATTTAAGAATGAAGACAAAGCATGTTCAAAAGATGATCAGCAGTGAGCACACTGAAATGGCTTAAATTAGCTGTCACAAAGGCCTAATCACACTATGATTGAGTCTGTGGCTGAACCATGCACTTAAATTACTTCATTTACCAGATATGCGGTTTTCAACTTCTGAAGCAGCAGCTTGACTCCAAGCAAACATCAAGATTCCTGGAAGGTGAAAGGGAAGACTGCTAACCAGGTAATGGTCTTGACATAATTCTTCCTTTCTTACAACCACGAAGAATTCCCCACAAGGTAAAGGCACCCAGACTTCAGCAGAGAAAGATAAATTTAGCAGCCTCTTCCTTCAGACCCTTACAAAGTGTTCACAGCTCATCTCAAACTCTTTTGGAAAGACTCTAAGAGCTGCCTTTATCTCAGCTCAATTCCTTGTATCAAAGAGGAGTGTACAGACTGATTCCTTTCAAGGATTTCAGAAGCAGTGCTCTCAAAACCTTTGTATGGGGTCCCTATTGACACATCAATAAACCAAACAGCTGGAGAATCAACAAATCTCACCTCACAGCTGGGACAGAAGAGGTCACTGGGACTTCTGACCACCAGGCCCGCAATTGGATTCCTGGGTCCCCACTCGGCCCCTACTCAGACTATTTGGGGGTGGGCGGTCCAAGAATCTGCGTTTGAAAAGGGCCGCAAAAGATTTGTTTTCTACTAGGTCAAGAACCACTACTAAGCAGGAACAGGTCTCCTTTTCCCCCGTGCGGACTGACATACACATGGGCCACGAACTCTCAAACAAGATGCTTCAACTCTTGGTCTTAGTTTCCTAAGTTTTCTGCAAAACAAGCACGCTAGTTTGTTTCCTATTACAAGAAAATGCACGGAGCGTAGCAACTGGTACATAATAAATGAGTTTCCCATCCTACACTTACATTCTATGATTCATTCAATCATTTCCAAGCAAGCACCCCCACATCTCTTGAGTAGCCTGGAGTCCAAGACCTCTGGAATAGAGCCCGCTCCTCACTGGGAGCCTGCGTGGCCCCGCTCAGCAAAAAAAGAGGAGGGGAGCGGTAAGAAGCCCTGCAGCGCCAGGACCGCTTGAGAGGGTCGGGATCCTCCCCACAAGACCCCGAGGCCTTCCCCTCCGACTGGGCGCGCAAGACCTTGGCCTGGGAGGCTCAGAGCCCTGGGTGAGCGCGCAGACTGAGAAGAGGCCTGGCCTCAGCCCTCACATCGCACGCAGCCCCCATCTCCTCAGCACAGAAGCTGGCGCCAGGTTTCGCCGCCCGGCCAGGGCTCAGGCCGCACTCACCTACCAGCTCGCGGGAGGCGAGAGCCCCTCACCTCGGCGGCGCTCACCCCAAACCACCACCGCAAAGGCCGCTCGCTCTTTAGGGAAAAAAAAAAAAGAAAGGGAAAAAAAAAAAGAAAATAGCCTTTGCTTTTGTATTCCTTTTGACCCTTCAGGGCTTCCTGTTCCTCACCGCCACAACAAAGTCCCGCCCCACTTCCGGCGGCGTAACCCAATCCTCACCTCTCTTCCTCCCCGGGAGACAGATGGAAATCCGGTGCCCAGGCAGCGAGCCGGAGGCACTTGATTGGGCCATTCACACCACAGCAAGGGGATTGGCCAGCTCGCTCCAGGAGGGCGGGCTACGTCGTGTGATCACGTGATGGCGTTCCTGAAAGGTGATTGGCTGTCATGGAGAGGGATTGCCACCGAGGAAGGGGCGTTTCCTAGGGGACTGAGGGAGGGCCGGGGCGGTACGAAGCGGGGGTGGGCCCAGCGCGTAATGGCAGCGCCGTGGCCTCGCGTCCATCTTTACCGCTCTCTCGGACCTGTCACAAAGGAGTCGCGTCGCCGCCGCCGTCGCCGCCCCCTTCCTCGAGTGGTCCCAGGAGCTGGAGAAAGTCAGTGCCGCAGCCCAGCTGCGCTGCTCCGGGAAGCGCCTGGGGACGCGGAGCCGGGGGGAGTCTGAGGGCTGGGGACGGCCGTGAGGGAGGGGAACAGCCGCCGGAGTCTGCGGTGGGGAGACCAGACTGGGGCCGGGGGAGGCTCCGGGAAGGGACCCGGGAGGAGGTGGCGGTGGGCAGAGCCGGGGACACAGCCCAGAGGCTCTCCACCGAGGCCCGCGGTGCAGGCGCCTGAAGAGGTGCCTGGAAGAGGGTGTTCCCCTTTTAGAGGGTTCTTGACTAGGGAAGGGTCCTGGGGGTGGCCCTTCCGAGAAGGCCGCGGCTACAGGGCCCCAGGTGAGAGGCAGGTAGCTCCGAGAAGGCTCCTGATGTTTAGGGATGCTCCTCTGGGGTGCCCAGGGCGGAAGGGGGAGAAGGGAGGACGCTTTGGGAGGGTTTCCTTTTGTGGAGTTTGAGGTTTAGGTGGCACGGGTGGGAGGCAGACCGTTCCCGGGGAGACACAGAAATACCTTGGGGTCGGCAAACGTCTCAGGGAGAGTGGCTCAGAGTTGGGAGCCAGAGCTAGCGGATTCTCCTACTCCGGAGGCCAGATGGGAAAAATGGGTAAGGGCCTTGGGGAGAGGGCATGGCTGGGCGGGTCTGGGAAGAAAAGACCCCCATCCGTAGGGAAGCTCCGGTGGGAAAGAGCGAGAGGAAGCGGGAATGGCAAGGGTTTTCCCCTCTCTAGAGAACGACCTGTGTCTCAGACACAGAATCAGCTGCTTCTGGGCTTAGTGCAGGTGGGGTGGGGGTCCATCCCACCAACACTGCTTGCTGACTCTCCATCAGGTTTTTATCCCTACCTGCTGCCTCAGTTTCCCTGTCTTTGGGGAGGGAGACCGAGCCAGAGATGGTCCCCTGAGACTGCACTTCTATCCTGTGTAGATGTCTGAAGGAGGCTGCTCCCCCTGGAGTGTTGGACTTTGAACTTTCAAGGGTTGGAAGTTTCTGTAATTGACAGTCCCGCGGTTGTCTAGGCCCCTCGCCTACCATCTACTTGTCCTTAGACGAGTGGCTTAACCTCCTTGGGTCTCTTCTGTAAAAAATAACGCAGTGTGCGAAAGTGCACTACAAACTACAAGCTGCTTGAAAGTAAAAGTACTGTGCTTCTACCAAAGAGATTGCTGTTGAGGAGTAAAAGTGAAGGCACTTTCTAGACTGTAGAGCAGTATGTAAATGTAAGGGATTAGCATTTATACAGTTGTCCTTGATCACCTGTGAAGTGCTGGGGACCATATTGTACTGAAAGCTTCAAGGTCCACAGCTTTTTAGGTTATATTATAATCCAAATCCATGGTTTCAACCCCTGCTTAGATGCAGGTGGAGGGATTTCCAGGTTTTGCTCCCAGAGTTTTAATTTACTTTGAACTTCTGATGGTGCTGGCGGGAGGTAGCACTACAATATTTCCTTCAGGAAGATTTCCGCTGACAGCTGAGAATTTCCTTCAAGGAATTTGATCTCAATATTGTAAACCACCTTCCCTTTTTCCATATCTACCTGCCTATATCTGTATATGTCATATATTCATGGCCTTTGGGTGTCTACAGGTAGTGAATATCACGCTTCCTCCCTCATTGTGATTTTGGGTTTTTTTGGTTTCGTTTTTGTTTTGCTCCCCAAAGCCCCAGTACATAGCTGTCTATTCTAGTTGTAAGTCCTTCTGGTTCTTCTATGTGAGCCACTGCCACAGCATGGCTACTGACAGATGAGTGGTGTGGTTCCGTGCCTGGGAACCGAACCCCAGGCCTCCGAAGTGGAGCACACAGAACTTCTAACCACTAGGCCATCAGCGCTGGCTCTCAGTAGTGATTTTGTAAATGAGACCACCTTTTTTGCTCCATGAATATTGTGCGTTCTTGTAGTAACCCCAAACTATAGATTATGAGGCACATTAGCAATTGCTCTTAAATTTCTTTTCCACAATGGTTCCCTTTATTTTTCACTGTGTATAGAGTTTGCATTTCCTGGGGTGACATCTTGCTTTGTAGCTCCCTCTATGAGGTAGTAAGATACTTGGGTCCATGTATGACATTTTCCTAATGTTTGCTTAGTAGCATTTGTTAGAACTGATTTTCCAAATACTGGGTAATTGGTGATTTTTGAAGGTTTTTTTTTTGTTTTTTAACAAAAAGCTGACTTGCATTTTTCTAATCTTATATTCCATGGGTCTTTTAATAAAAAATCACTGTGATGATCTTGTGAGCTCTCTGATTTCCCAGGATACATGTTGTCCTGACCTTCTGCTTAATGTCTTTCTGTGTCTGCACAAACCCTTAATTATTTCTGTCCTCCATCATTACTTTCAAGTTATTGATTATAGCAAGTGTTCCAGCTTAATCTGTGTGAACTTTTTCTGCTTTGTCAGCAAAGTAACTTTTCACTTAGTAAATTGGCCAAGAATCAAGAAGAAATAAAAACTTAGCGTTTTGTGTAATAGTGTGTTATTCTATAGTGAATAGGGAAAAACAACTCCTCTAAAGTATGTTTTGGCAAAAGAGTAACAAAAAAATCCTCTGTTCCTAAAGTTCATTTACAACAGTATTTCAACCCATGAGTTTAATTCAGTCTATCAAGAATTGCCTATACTTTCCCTAATAATGAAGTAATTTGTTATAGTGAAGTGAGAAGTTAACTTTGTATCCTTTAAAATACAACTCTCTTTGATACCCTAAGATCCATATAATTTGAGAAATTATTAGGAATTCTTGAGGATGGTAATCACTGTTACATTATTTTAAATTGGAAATTATCTGTTTGGTGGTGAGATCCTCGTGAAGTAGGATGTGATGGTCGCAGGATTGTGAAAATAAGTGGAAAGTCATTAGGCACCACAGATAAGAACCACGGTGGAACCAGTAATCCATTTCAAAAGTTATTTGGGGGTAGTAAACTGTCAATTTAGCTTCTCTTCAAATATTTGGCATTTTCAAGGTATTCACCATTGAATTTAGATAGTTTCTTCCTAGTTTTCAAATTAGAAAATTGAAAAACAGAATAGTCAGGAAGTAGTGAATGCCAAAACTTGGGCCACTACCCTTAGGCGGAGACGTTTACGACTTTTAGGAGGGCAAAAGAATGAATCTTTTCTGTTTAGTTTCTCTCTTCAGTAAGTCAGCTTTTGAAATAGTCCTCTTGCCAACCTTTATTGATTAGGAAACAAGTATGTATATTATTTTGCTCTCAGTGTCCATTCCAAAAAGGAATGCTCGCTGGTTAAATATGTGAAGGTGTATTTAACTGTAGATAACTGTGATTTATATAAGGCTAAATGAGGTAAAGTTATCTTATAAATAGTGGTAGGCTCTTAGAGAATACTCCCCTTTCTCCCTTACTGAACTTTTGAAATCTAAGAACGCATTTGAGATAGGAAAGAATTGATGCGCTCCTTAAGTTTGTTCAGGAATGAACCCTGCACGTAGCTGTCTTATTGCTTGAAATTATAGTTTCCAGGCATAATTTCATGGGTCCTATACATAGCAAATAGAAGCTTTGCAGTACCTTACTCAGCAAGTTTATTATTACCTCATAGCTTAATGTTTCAGCGTTAGTGTTTTCTTACCTCTTCTTCCTGCTGAGGAGGTCAGTTTCCTCTTCTGTGCTCCCGTAAGGCAGAGGTTCTCAAAGTGTGGCCCCTACCCCACCCCTCCTTGTGGGAAGTGCAGCTCCTTTTTTCAGTTCTTTCTGCTTCATGTTGTTCATACTTACATATGCCTAAGGGGTACTTGTTAATAACCTACCTAGTGAATTATTAAGGATTACTAAAACTTGGTATTCATAAACCAAAACTAGCACAACGTTAAAGTTTACTGTTGTCTCTGATGCTTTTTTCGCCCGGGAGGTCTGTCCTGGGAAACGTGGCACCAGTGCAAAGCTTCTTATATGTCGCGTGCAGAATGGGGATTCCTGCCATGTTCAGGAAGGATGCTTGTTCGGGAGGCATCGTCAGTAGTGTCTCAAGTTGATCTTGGTTTTCCACTGTGCTTCCTCTTGTTTGTTTTTTTCATTAGAACTGCTATCAGCTTCATCTTTATCAATTTAATTTATAGACTTTTGGTTAACCTCTCACTGTGTGGTCAGGGATATTTGCACCAACAATATTTGGCATATAATTTACAACATGAATGTGTTGCAGTGCGAATATAAATCCTCCATTCCCTTTTTGCTAATGGTGATATATAGAGTCGTCTAAAAATTTGCTTGTTCGAAGATACTGTAAAGTTCCTAAGTTCCCTTCCTGCTGGGAAATGGTGGAGTGAGGTCCTCCCAGTGGACCTGACGCTTACCTATAGACTTGTATGGCGTGGCTGTTTTATGGGGAGGGCACCCAGTGTGTTGTCTGTTGCTGTCCTTCATCTCTGCCAAGAGCATGAGGGACCTTTTTGATCTTTGCTCAGTGCCTGGCATATAAGCATTGGATTCGTATTTATTGAATGATATTGTCTCAGTCTTTCAAAGTGATCAATATTTTATGTTTTTACAGATTTTAGAATAAATTTACATAAAATATTTATTGAATGCCTGTTAGGTTCTACTAGGTATCCAATTGAGTGTTTGCAGACACCATTTTAAGTAGATCTCATTGAGGAAAATGTTGCTATTCATGCTGTTTATACATTTTGTTTGCTTTTCTTAATAGTAAAGAGTTTTTTATAATAGAAAAATCCTTTTCCATCAGATATGTGTTTGAATAACACATCTGTAGATTTCCTGTTATTTGGTCTCCTGGGGGGGAAATCCCAAATAGTATGGAGTATTAAATTTGTTTTTCTCCTCTGTACTGCGGCCATCATTAGCACTTAACTCAGTTCTTAGTATTTCTTTTTTGGATCCAAGGCAAATTTTTCAGGTGGGGATTATTATTATTTGCTTCTGGAAATTCCTTACTCCATCCCAGCTCTAAATTTTATTTTTTTAATACATTTTTGAATGCTGAAAGGATTTGTCTTTTCTCCTTTGTACTGATTTGGGTCAGGACTGTATTCTGTAATTTGTTCTGCCATAAATCTCACGTGATCCCAGACACCACTGCTACTGGGCTAAAAAGTTCTCAATGTTTTAGGGGAAACTTGTTCCAGATACTCTTTCCCTAACAGTACAACTAGAAAAAATTATATACCTCCCCCTCAAAGATGTACTTTCTTAAACCAACCTGAGTGCATAAGAGAAGTATCAGAATCCTCCAGTGCTTCCCCCAGATGACTTAAAGGTTGCACTCGGTGGGTAGTAGTACCCTGTGTGGCTTAAACCTCGAGTAGCCAGTGCCGTTGCAGATAGATTGCTTTGGACACCTGGGTGACATGTAAAAATATCTTCTCAGAGCTGCCTTTCCCTGTGGGGTAAAAGTGAAGTCCCAACTCAATATGTTGTAGTCTTCCCCTTCCCTTCCTGCCCTCCCTGCCCCGGCAGAATACCAGATGCTTTAGAGTCCAGACACAAAAACACTCTTGAAACGTCTTTAGGTGGTTTCTCTTGTAACTGGCAAGTGTACTCTTGGTATATGATACACTTTTCTTGTCTGCTTATTGTACTACCGAATATTCAGTCTTGTTGCCCTCCAAGTTTTCCTCATTTAATCACAGTCTTCAGTAAGAAAATTGTAGTCTTTGAGGTGTCCTACAGAATATTTTAAAAGCAAATATATTTCTGGGTAAGGTTCTCTGCCTTGATAGAGTTTTAGTTACACAGGTGTATGCATTTGGCCAAACTCAGCACATATGTGCTTGACTTGTACATTTCATTATATGTAAATTTAACCTCTAAAAATATGTTCAAGTCCAGTTAGTGATAATGTACGCTGTATGCTGATGCCTGTGATTTACTTTGCACCAAAAAAATTAGATGGATTGACTATGGATAGAAATGGATAGATATGTGATAAAGCAAGTATAGTAAATGTTAATGGTGGAATCTAAGTAGTGGGTATTTAGGTGTTTGCTGTGAAATTCAACTTTGCTGTATGTTTGAAATTTTTCTTAATAAAATGTTAGTGAGGGGAGCAGGAAACGTGACACTAGAAACTATTACCTGTTATACATTTACTGGCTTAGGAAAAAATCCAAAACATTTTCTAATGAGAGAAAATCATTAAGATTTCCAGTATGTTGTAGTTACTGTTCGTGCTGTATGATTTAGCCTTTCGAGAAAGGGGGGTGGATTGGAAAAAATGCTGCATCCTATAACACTATTTGGAATGATGAAGTGAAGATGACAGCAATAGTAGTTTCATGCCCAGAGTTTGGTTTTTCTTCCTTATGGTCATTCATTTAACCAGCTTCTCCTTTCTTGGCAGCATAATCCTGAAGTCTTATTTTCAGAGAAAAGAAAGTGTTCTTAGTATCACTGAGCTCTGCTATGATTGAATGCAAACAAATATTTGAAGAGATGAATCATTGATTCCTGGACCATTTGTTAGAGAGGTTAGAGAGGGTTAGACCAGTCGGCCAGATGCCTCTGTGGTGAGCTGTTTATGATGGTAGAGGTCTGTGTTTGAGTACCAGACCTCACTGCTTTAACACTAAATTTACTGAGAGCCCAAGTTCGATTTTTTTCCTTCTAGAGTAGCTTTGAAAAATATACAGTATAAAAATTTAATAAATCATAAATGATATAGAAATGGAAAGAATAGTCTTTACTTTCTTTTTTAAAAAGGAAAGGTTCAAGGGACTGGCCCCATGGCCTGGTGGTTGGGTTTGGCACACTCCGCTCTGGGTTCACGGATTCAGATTCTGGGAGCAGACATACACTACTTGTCAGCCATGCTGTGGTGGCGACCCACATACAAAATAGAGGAAGATTGGCAACAGATGTTAGCTCAGGGTGACCCTTCCTCAGCAAAAAAAAAGGGAGAGAGAAGGATCAAAATTAATAATACCACACTTCAGAGAAGTAGATTCACAAAGGAAATGTTTCGATTATAATTATGCTCTTGCAGCAAAATGGCTATGAACAGCATAATGATTTAAAAAGCATTACCATTTAGGCGGTAAGAAAAGTCTTTCTACTAAGCAGTGACATCAAGTGGTATCATTATCATTAAATCACGTGATGATTGCCACATTAGTTAATGATTGCCACAGCCACAGATCTGATAGTTGTGTATATTTGAATTATGTGACTAGGGTTTTTTGGGTCTCAGAATTGACTTGACCATCTAATGCTAAGTCGTCTTCTAAGTTAAGGTGAAGTATATAGGTATTACGGTCATGTTGCCTTTACATAATCTCTAGTCCTATTCATTTTTATTCCCTTCTGTCTGTCAACCTTTAGAGAACGTTACTCATAAGTAGGGTACCATCTAGGTTCATTATGATGCCTCATAAGGTGGATCTGGTGGGAAATAGAGGGAGCTATTTTATTCATTGTGTTGATATATACTGTATATAATCACTAATGGCTGTAACTGTATTCTAGTGATTGTTTTGGCTGACCTCCCCCAAAGACTATGTTCAAAGATAGTCTCAGTCTTCTGGAAAGGAAGGTTAACTTTTCTGACTCTAAAAGAATTACCCTTTAGTGTTTCAATTTGTGTCTTCACTCAGTCCATGGGTCCTGCCTACCGTGCCCGGTTCTGCGTTTGGCTCTATAGCACAGTGATTTCCAGACCTGGCCACCATCAAAATCGCCTGGGGAGCTTTTACAAAAACACTTGTTTGGGCCACATCCTAGAAATTCTGATTCTGGCTATTTGGAGTGAAACCAGGAATTTGCATTTGAGAAATACCTGAGCAATTTAATGCCTATCTTCTTTGAGATGTTTAAGCTACAATCCCTTCCAAGGTTCTTTGTCTAAATAATAAGTAAAAATTATTTCAGTATTGAGCAAGTAAGTTTTATAAAAAAGAAGTTCTTGGGGGAGGGAGGAGGGTGAAGGGGTGATGGGGCACATGGGAACAGTGATGGATGGTAATTAGTCTTTGGGTGGTGAACATGATATAGTCTACACAGAAATCAAAATATAAAGGATGGACACCTGAAATTTATTTAATGTTATCAACCAGTGTTACCTCAATAAAAAATAAATTTTAAAAAAAGTTCCTTAGTTATCTTAGTGCTCTTAAGTCTTACTCCACAGTCTCCCAGATGATTTAGTTACTTCTAATTAGCTACGTGCTCATTTTATAATGACATCTTTCATTTGTGGATCCAGTTTAAGTGTTAGGCACTGTGCCATGTGTTTTACATACACTATTCCATTTAATTCTCACAGTGATACTGTGAGGTGTGAGAACTATTACTATTTCCATGTTCTAAAGTGTATCACTAGTCAGGGCGATTAAAACGCGTAGCTATAAATGTTGCAGGGCAGGGCCCTGGGCCCTGTGTTGTAGGTGGCCTCTGGCCTCCAGGACAACATTTGGAGACTGAGTGTTACTGTCTTAAAACAATGATCCTTAGAAAGTGGGCCACATAATGCTTTTTGGAATGAGATGAAACAAAGCTGTCTAAAGTGTAATTGTTTAGTTCTATCACCTAGCCTTTTGCCTAAAGTATTCACAGTTTGTTCTGAGAAAAGTATCCTAAGTGACAACCATTTCCAGATAAAAAGGTATACATTTTTTAGTGCTGAATAAATCTGAAAGATCATACACTTTGTTCATTTATGTGTCCTGCCTTTGGCTGTAACCCTTGAGAACTTCGTATGCTCATTTCAGAAATTTTTAAAAGATAGCAGCTCTTATTTTTTCCTTGTATGTTTCACGCTCTTTGTTTTGAAATGCGTCAAGGCTTCGCCGCCTAGTTAACCTCTTCTTTACACTTGGTCTTTACAGCTAGTGCTTAAAAAAGAAAGTCTTTGGTTTTAAAATATTTGAAAACTTTTTATTTTTTTACTCCATTTCCTTTTCTGACAGATTTTCTAGTTGACATCATTTTCTGGGTCATTTAAGGAAAATGACTCTTAGAAGAAACTGACCCGACCTACACTTGAATTTAATTTGGAAATAGAAAAAGACCCACTTAATTCTTGTCTGCTTACCTCCAAATTTAGTAATACCTGTATGTATTGGATATCTTCCATTTACTTTGAAACTAATAAATGGAAATCTGCATAGATAAATTGTTCTACATTCAGCTTATATAAGCCTTTGCAAAAAAATTTTGGATAGAATAACGTTTAAGAATTTAAGATCCAACAAACTTCTTTTTAACCCACTGCTTTCCTCACAAGCACTCTCAACATTGTTTCTTGTTAATTATTCTAAATAGCTTTACAAGTATTGGCATTAAACCGTAACTTTATAGGATCCCCTGTTCTTTCCCTTCAAGGCTTTGTTTTCTGGGACTTAATTTCACCTTGACACTCTCAAATCACTGCCAGTTCTGTTTGGTGCCTGGTTGGTCTCCCTCCCTCAGGTCTGCCTTCCTGGGGTCGTGTGTCTGGTTGGATGGAAGCTGCTGTTTGCATATGCCCATTCCAGCTTCTGTGGACTGAGGGAAGCTCGGGAGCTGCAGGGAAGCCAGCGGGGTTCCCTTCTGCTCTGGTAACAGTGACGCCACAGAACAGTCTGGGGTAAGAGAGCACTTCCCCAGGAGATGAAGCGTTCCCGAGTGCTGTTTCCTTGTATCGAATCCTGGACCACTCCCTTATGCCATCCCCAAAGTATTAGTTGGTGTAGCCACGGATTTTTATAGCATAGTGGTTAAGAAACTATGATAATGCAGAGTATGGATTTCTGTACAGCCTTAAGCCGGATGAGGCAGTTTTATATATACTGGTGTAGAAAGATGTGTTGTTAAGAAAGAAAAGCAAATCGCAGAACAGTGCTCATGACATTGTCCTAATTTTAAAAAAGGAGAATTTGTAAGTACATCATAATGGAAGCAGACGTGTGAAGCTTTTAGCGGGTTGCCTCTGGGAAGAGACCAGGCTGTGAGGAAAGCCTTTCAGAAGAGAGGCCTTCACTTTTCTGTAGATGTCTGCAGCACTTAGGTCTTAAAACTAATGTGTATTAATTTTCATTTTTAAAAATTAACATAAAAATTTTAAATGTAACATTTTAGGATTTCAAGCAAGTGCTCTAGTCGCATATCAGCTGGGCTCCTTGCCCAGTGACAGCCATGCCGGAAAACCTTGGATTCTTTACCTCCTCGCTTCTGATTGTGCCAGCGGTGCCTTCTCTGTGAATTTCTGTGAGAAGGGTGAGAGCATCGCTTCTTAAATGTTACTTTCTGGTCTTTCTCAGAAACCAGCATAATTTAGAAGATCAGTAGAAATTTATACCAGAGACCCTTTAAAAGAATTATTTCTGGGGCCGGCCCCATGGCCGAGTGGTTAAGTTCGAGCACTCCGCTTTGGTGCCCCAGGCTTTTGCTGGTTCAGATCCTGGGCGCAGACATGGCACTGCTCATCAGGCCACGCTGAGGTGGTGTCCCACATGCCACAACCAGAAGGGCCTGCAACTAGAATATACAGCTATGTACTTGGGGGGCTTTGAGGAGAAGAAGAAGAAGAAGAAGATTGACAACAGATGTTAACTCAGGTGCCAGTCTTTTTTTTAAAAAAAAAAAAAAGCTGTTTATTTAAAACAAAGTTATTTCTGATTTCTGTCTCCTGTCCTTTAAAGCACTGAAATCTTTTGGTTATCGACCTTCTGGAGGGAATTGTATATCCTAGTCCCTGCAGTAAGGGGAATGGCGCTCTTTGCTGGTTTCAAATGTGTTCTCTTTTTAAAAGCTATTTCCAGCTGAGTCCTTGCATTATGCTCCTACCTATACTTCAATCACATCTTTTTAAGTACAATCTCCGAATTTTGAAAACAGCCTGACTCTTTTTGAACTGAGGACATCTGTGGTGTTACTTGGCTCAGCCATTGTGGTCTTGGTAGTCTGGAGGGAGGTAATGTCTGTCGATTTCCTCTCCTCTCTCCTCCCATCTTGTCTCATCCGCCCCTACCATATCCCGTCCTCCACATAGATTAGAGTAAATATTATATGTATATATATGTCTGTGTGTGTGTGTGTGTGTGTGTGTGTGTGTGTGTGTATATATATATGACTTTCTGTCTCTATCTCTTTTTCTTCACTTTCCCCCTGTAAGCAGTAATTAAACTTGGCAAATATTTAAAATAATTTACTGCAAATCTGTCCAAAATAAATAGAAGTAATTTTTCTCTTGCTTCTAATTCCACTGGATTACACATTTTATTTCTATCTATCCTGAGCCAGTGCTCTACATATGAGGATTTAATTGTAAGTAGCCAAACACTGAGCAGAGACTACACACTGGTTTATTCCTTATGTGTCCATTTGTGTCCTTACAGGTCCCAGTCTCCAGGTCTCAGCATGATTTTTACTTTTTGCTACCCAACCCCATGATGAGTCTCCTGCTTCCAAATCTTTACTTCTTTCTAGACCTAACTAGATTTTCTCAGCTTATTGAAGAGCTGGTTCCATCCTTAGGTTTTTGATGATGAATGTACTGTGTGGGATGAGACTGGCCATCCACGAGTTCCTGGCAGGCAGGGACTGGGCCTTGGTCATCTTTATTCTCCCAGTGCCAGCCTGGTGCCTGGCACAAGGTGCTTAATCAGTATTTTCAGACAAAGATAACTGGCGCATCCTTATTCTTATCTTTCTAGCAGACATGTTGTGCAACAAACTGGTTATTGTGAAAATGTAACCTTGTGATATATGTTTGCCTTTCCCAAAACAGAGGCTTGCTTACATAACAGGAAAACTTTGTAACTACTTGTATGATTTCTGTGAATTATCTAGAGAACCTCCAAATGGGAAATGCAGTTTGGGTAATTCAAATAGAACACTCTATTCTTTTATTCTTCTTGATATCAAATGGGTACTATCATATTTGTATCATAACTTTTTTAACAACAAACATCTGTGATTAGATATTGTATTTGAAACATTAAATTTTCTCATGCATCTAAGTTAAGAAAGGAGACAATTCATTTTTTTTAATCCACAATAGGAGCCCTTGAAACAATTGCACACATTCTTCTAATGTATTGCTGTATAGAGAGAAGCAGACCTATAGCTTTTTTAAAAATCAGTGGTTACTCCTGTGGTTTACAAGGATATGATTTAGCAATCAACTTTATAATATAATGATAAAAAGGAATTATTGATTGTTAATTCTTTTGTGCAAAGATACCTCTTTGTGTCAGAAGCCTACAAAGATTTTTCTCTAGAAAAGTTTGAGTAATTGATTGAGTGGCCAAGAATCTTTGATTCATTTTTCTTTTCTTTTCTCTTTTTCTTTTAGAACTGCCACTGGATGCCCAGGATCCCCTGTAAGTGATAATGTTGGAGATCAGCTCTACATCTTTCTTCGGCATTCAGTTGTTAAACACAAATAGGATGCAAGTTCCTCAACTCCAGATTATGAAAACAGTACTTGGAAAATTGAAAACTATCTAAATGATTGTCTTTGGTTGGGCCGTGTTCTTAGTGAGCAGAAGCCTTGGCCAGGGTCTGCTGTGGACTCTTGGAGAGCACATAGCCCGCTTCCTGGGGACCAGCGGTGCCACTGCTACCATGGGCAATTCCTGTATCTGCCGAGATGACAGTGGAGCAGAAGACAGCGTTGACGCCCAGCAGCAACAGGCCGAGAACAGTGCGGTACCCACTGCTGGCACAAGGAGCCAGCCCCGGAACCCTGTTCGGCCACCAAGGAGGGGCCGAGGACCACATGAGCCGAGGAGAAAGAAACAAAATGTAGATGGACTAGTGCTGGACACACTGGCAGTCATACGGACTCTTGTAGATAAGTAAGTATCTGACTCACAGTCGCCTTCTGTGTAATGAAGTGTTCTGCCAGGAACCATAACTTTTGGACTCCTTCAGTTCATTAGGATATATCCCCAAGCCTTGTGCTCATAGGGCAAGGGAGGATATTTTACTTCTCCTCCGATGGCAGAGTAAATTCTAAGATTTGATGTTTCTACTTGCTAACATCTCCTGTCTGGAAATGTCTAAACATTTCTGTAGCAGATAACAGTAATTACAGTTATGATCTTTATTAAAGAATATAGTAAATATGGAGTTTGTGTTGCAAGCTACAATAGGAAGTGGTTTCATGAAGACTCACTCTTATCTCGCTTGTCCATCTACTCCACTGACCAGCGATTCAAGCTGAGTTATTTTATCACGAGCATGGCTGCACATAACTTCTGTTGGCAGCGTAAGGACGTGGGTGATGAGGGTTTTCAGCCTCCTCTCTTTATTATATCCCTTATTTGGCCCTCTTCAGTCCATTGGGGAAGCTTGTAAAGTGAAACTGCAGGACACACCTGTACCTGTTTTGGTTTTTTCCCCTTGCTGTGTCTAACTCTTAAGTACAAAATCCCAGATTGAATAACAGTGAAATTAAAGGGCATTGTTCAAGTTGAAAAAATATTTTAACTTAACGTATAGTTCAGTAGTTAGGAGCAAAGTTTTAGAACCATCTGGCCCAGCCCCATAAACTAGCTACATGGCACTGGGTAAGTTACTTCTCTAAGCTTCAGATTACTCATCTATAAAAGGGGAATAATGCCTTTCTTACAGGGATTACCATGAGATAACGTATAAAAGCACCTAGGAGCCAGTCCATTGGTGTAGTAGCTGGGCTCACCTGCTGCACTTCAGTGGCCCAGGGTTTGCAGGTTCAGGTACTGGGTGCAGACCTACGCACTGCTCATCAAGCCATGCTGTGCTGGTGTCCCACAGACAAAATAGAGGAAGATTGGCACAGATGGTAGCTCAGGGACAATCTTCCTCACAAAAAAAACACAAAAACATCTAGTATAGTGCCTCACACATAACACTCTCTCAATAAATGATAGTATTTTTTAAAAAGTTGTATCTGGGTTCTTTTTGCTTCAGGCTCTGCTAGTAAATTTAATTATCTAAATATTTGATAATCACGTTTATAAAAATCCAGTTGTGTTTAGTTCCTCAAACATTATAGCATAAAGCAAGATATACCTGTGCATTTTATTCTGTGGTGATTTTTTTTTTCTGATAGAAATAAATTTGTGGGGCCAGCCCCAGTGGCCTAGTGGTTGAGTTCAGTGTGCTCTGCTTCAGCGGCCCGGATTCAATTCCTGGGCACAGACCTATACCACTCTGTTAGCAGCCATGCTGTGCTGGAAGCCCATATACTAAAAAAATAGAGGAAGATTGGCATGGATGCTAGCTCAGGGCAAATCTTCCTCAGCAAAAAATAATTAAATAAATTTGTTTTGCACATCTTTCTGCTGTAGAACATACTGGGGAGAGGTGGTACTTACAAATATTCTCCATAACCAGTTCAGAAAGGCCTTAAGATGATTAAAAATTATTAAAAACCAGCCTTCGAAGTAGTTCTGGTATCTGAATTAACTTAAGGTAATCTTAATATGTTTGTAGGAAATATCTGTTGAATATAAATCTATGCCATTTACATCCCCCGTACTCAAGCAGGGGGGATGTTATATAAAGATTCTTCATGATGACATTTAAAACGTTCTGTAGAATTGTAATGAAAAGTTGTCCTTCCCAAATGAGGAAGTAAGCCACAAGCAATGTTATTTAAGCCCGTTGGAAAAACAGGTACAGAATAGACTTTGCCATATTTTTTAAAAAGAGTGATTAAGAGAGTATGGGGGCAAGGTAGGAGCTTTATTTCCAAGCTTCAGGAAAATATTACAGATGATGAGTAAACTTACTGATAAAGCACATAATTCACTTGCATGAGGCAACTGATGTACATTTGAATAACAGGGTGACTTTACCTTAAGCCTATTCCTACTGAATCATAGCTGTAAGTCTTCTGAAAATGGGAAAATAAGGCAGATGTAGAGCAAATGGTAAGGATCCTGTCAGAGAATATAATGGCAGAACGGCTCAGACATTTTATAAACACAGTGACATAGCTTGTTTTTTAGAAACTACTAAAGGAGAAGACTTTCATAACCAATAAGGTTTATAAGGCTGTTAAAATCAAACCTGAAAGATAGTTAGGCCAGATGAGCTTGGTAAGGACATCCCTGAAAGGATGTCTGCAGATACTGCAGTCATAACACATCTGTGTTTCTTGTCCTCTTCTCTGTCTGTGTTACTTAGGAAGGGATGACGTTGATCTGAGAGGAAAGCACAGCTCCTGATGCCATAATGAGAGAGCTGCTATAGGAAATGCACTTTAAATCTACTCATTTTAGAATCATTTTGAAGTTCTCTTATTTGTATTTTTTGGTAGTGACCTTATCCTCAGGTTGTTAGTGGAATTAATATGAGTTATTCTCATGGCTTTGGAACTTTGTTTGCAGACTCCTCTTGGTGGGAGTTTTTTCTCGTCACTGCATGTGTGTGTTCTCTCTGTCATTCTGTCTTCCTCTCTCTTCCTGTCTGTCACTTTTATGATTGCCTCCATCTGGTCCCAGGGACCTTCGGTCTCTGACTGAACCTAGAATTGGTGGTTCTGAGTTCCTGTCCCACTGTAAGAAGCCGGGGTCCTGCTGTGTGACTTTTTCTGTTGCTGGAGACTTGCAACTTTGTACCAGTTGTAGCTCAGGTTGTCTTCCAGAACTTTTTCAACTCCTTTCACTGAGAGGGGAACCCCCTGTCCTAGCCCTGAGGGAGTGAGTTTGCTCTGTCCCTTGCACAGGTAGGGTTTTGGTCCCCATTACCTACCCTGTTGGCATAGAGCTCCTGGCACCCCTGTCTAGCTCCTGACCCAGAGCCCAGTAGTCCTAATGCTTTAACTCCTGCCTCCAACTAGAAATTTCTGCTCCGTTTCTCTTCCACAAAGAAGTTTATCTTGTTTTTTGAGCGTAGGGATGTGTGTGTCCTTTCAGTGTGTCTGTATAGAAGCGTCTGTATAGAATTGAGGTGTTCATATTCCTTATTGGTCACTGACCCTGTCATATTTTATTATTTTTCCCTTCTTTCCAAATCCCATTGTCCTCTCTACCACCTACCTCCAAATAGCAGTAGGTAACCACTCTAGTGAATTTAAGGTATGTTCTTCCAATCTTCCTGCCGTGTGTTTGTTTGTGTCTATATAGGAAGTTTATGTATAGTGTTTTGTGTGTGATTTTTAAAATTTACATAACTGATATAGTCATATAAATCTGTTTTCTTAACTTCTCTCAACATTGTGTTTAAGACCTATGTTGCTGTGTGTATATCTACAACTGCTTCTGGCTGCTAGAGTGTTCCTTTGTATGCTTAAAGTACTATATTTTGTTATCCTATAATTTAGTGATGCTCCCTTAGGTTACTTCCAAAGTTTTCTGCCTGCCAATAGCCTCATATGCATCTCTTACCTGTATAATAGTTTTTCTAGCATTATTGACGGTATGCATACTTAATTTCATTATTGCCAGATTGCTCTCCAGAAATGTTTGTAGCAGTTAGTTATATTGGTTAAAACAATTTTTTTAAAATAAGAATTTTCACTTGTTATTAATGGGCACAGGATCTGTCAGACAACCAGCACCTAATGAGTACTGAGATGAACTTAATAATTCCCGTATCACAAGGTTATTCTGAGGATTTAATGATTGGAGACAGTAGTTTTTACATTTTTTTCATAGTAAAACAGAGAGCCATGATATGTAAACAGATAAATGGTGAATGTATTCCTTAAATAGTTAGATTTACCACTGTTTGATGGAAAATTTTTCTTTCATTATTGAAGTTCCCCTCCAGCACCTCCTTAGGATTCCTGGCACCACAGTGCCACTGAATCCTACTGAATTAAGGTATATAATGCCATTTTAGATCAGCGTCTAGACTATTAAATAGCTCCTTGATTGCATTTGGTTTCTTTTCCTCCTCACACCACTTTATGAAGTTTAAACATACAGGGATATTTCCCAGAAGAACACTTACAAATGAAGATGTTTATGTAGGCCCTTGTTTTCCTAAGTGCTCAGCTGGGATTGTCATCTCCCTTCCTAGCGTTTCTTTAGGGGGAGCATGAGGAAGGTGATGTTGACCTCTCTGGCTTGTCTCAGTTGGCACTGGGCCCCAAACGTCAAGCTGAGAGGTGAGGTTCTGGTCTCCAGTTTTAGTTCTTTGCTTTTACTTCAGGCCACATGGTGTCTTTTTGTGTGCCCTTCTGCCCATTTTATTTGTGGTCATCACAGACAGTGACCTTGGAAATGAGCACATGTGGTGTGCATTTGTCCTTACAGGTTATAGCTCTGGTTGTCTCTTCCATCTCTTTCTCTACGTTCATTCGTGTTCATTTCTTTTTTCTTTCTAACACCATACTTCCAGTTTGAATTTTTATTTGGAATTGTTATTTCTTACTTCTTCAAGTTTGATGTCTTGAATGTTTGTTTTTCAGTGATCAAGAACCTCCCTATTCAATGATTACATTGCACGAAATGGCAGAAACAGGTATTTTAAAAGTTTTTTTTAATACTTCCTAATGAATTAATGATTATGAAGAAATGTGGCCACTTTTTTTGAGATAAAAGATTCCAAAAATACTTAGCACACATGACAAAGAAAAAAGCCCTTTGTGTGTGGAAATTTTTCTGTACAACAGTAGTAATTAATAAGCACTGTATATTACATCCTGAATATATAGCTGCACCTCTCAGTAATGCTTTCATCTCACTGAAAGTATGAAAAGAGAATTTTGGGGGTCCTTGACAGGTCTGACCATAACTCTTCTAGAATGGGAAGGATAATTTTTTGCCCCTCGGTTTCCTAAGCATCATTCTGAAAATAGAGCCGACTGTTTCAGATACTTAATCGTCTCAGTTAACTCCTATGTTGTAAATAAAATACTGAAAACTTTTTGAATCATAATTTGAGAACCCAGAACCATAGCTTGAATTTTCTTCAAATAAAGATGCCCCCAAATCACCAGTAAATTAGGCTTCTTTGACTCTGCCATGATGACTAGCAATTGATGACTATGTCCATGCCAGATATTAGCTGCCTAAAAGCTCTCGGATAAAGGCCAAAAGTGTTTCTATTTTAATGTAAAGTCATCTTGTGTGATATTATAAGATATATATTTTCATATTTTTAAAATAATGACTCCATCATATAATCTTCTTGATTTGCTCTTAGATGAAGGATGGTTGGACGTTGTCCAGTCTTTAATTAGAGTTATTCCATTGGAAGATCCATTGGGACCAGCTGTTATAACATTGTTACTGGATGAATGTCCATTGCCCACTAAAGTAAGTTGACACTTAACCTTTTATGAAACTGTCATCTATGCTTAAGCACAGGATGAGTGACCAGAGAGAAGATTTGATGTAATACATTTCCTCTTTATACCTTTGGGGTCTGCTATTATTCAGTTTTAATTTCATGTAAACTTGTTTTGTATTACTAATGAAGTGCTACATCCTCTTTCTGTCAATAACTTATTATCAAGCTTTAGTATAAAATTTTTAAAATGTTAAAAATGGAAGCATTTATGTCTGAAATGGCAATCTTTGTGTGCAAACTAGGAGAGAATATTCAATTGCTGAGCTGATTTTCTTATCTTTCTCTAAACAATTTCCTCATAACAAAAGTTTTTTAAATGTTTGCTATTAAGAGAAAAAAACTATTATACTGAAAGCACTTTAGAGTCTTGCTCAAACGTATTGAAGACTGGTGTAACCTTGATTAGCACATGCCTAGGACAGAAGTATCAAACTCTCATTGTCTTAGTCCATGTGCTCTATGGAATGCTTTTCAAAAGAACTGGGGGGCCGGCCCCGTGGCCCAGTGGTTAAGTTCACGCTCTCCACTTTGGCAGCCCAGGGTTTTGCCGGTTCGGATCCTGGGCGCCGACATGGCACCACTCATCAGGCCATGCTGAGGCAGCATCCCACATGCCACAGCTAGAAGGACCCACAACTAAAAATACACAACTATGTACCAGGGGCTTTGGGGAAAAAAAGGAAAAATAAATCTTTAAAAAAATTGAATTCTGGCATCTTTCATTTGTCTGTTTAAGCCTCAGACATTTGGGCCCAACATGGAAAAACATAATGGACAGAAGAGAAAAGTCTTTGGCCTAGTCACTAATGAATTGACCTTTTCATAGACTTATAAGAAGTTTCAGTTTTAATTTGCCTCAGAAATTCTGGTAAGATTTGTTCTTGCTTGATAAAAAGATATTTTTTAAGTAACTTTTTTTTTGCCTTTTTCTCCCCAAAGCGCCCCAGTATATAGTTGTACATTTTTAATTGTGGGTCCTTCTAGTTGTAGCATGCGGGACGCCACCTCAGCCTGGCCTGATGAGCGGTGCCATGTCCGCACCCAGGATCTGAACTGGTTAAACCCTGGGCCGCCGAAGCGGAGCGTGCGAACTTAACCACTTGGCCGCGGGGCCAGCCCCCTTAAAGTAACTTTTTATTTCAACATCACTAGGCCCTATTGTAGTCAATCAAACTGGCATTTGGGTGGGTTTAGTCTGTTTAATGCTTCAAGAGTATCTGATACAACTAGTACATTTTGAATGAAATGGAGTCTAGCAATTCATGTAAGAAAACTTTCAGGTTGATCAAATATTATTTCCCATCAATAATGATATCATTGAGGACATGATATCATCTTGGTATGGTCATTCTGAGTTAGTTTAACTCCTGGTTATAGTTTTTGTCTCAAAGGATTACCTTGGCGAAAAAACCCAGGTAGTGTATTTATCAAATCCTCTTGTACATTTTTGTTTTTAGGAAGCACTCCAGAAATTGACTGAAATTCTCAATTTAAATGGAGAAGTAGCTTGCCAGGACTCAGGCCATCCCGCCAAACACAGGAACACCTCTGCAGTCCTGGGCTGCCTGGCCGAGAAACTAGCAGGTAATTCCGGGAAGCTCCCAAGGAAGGGCTCGAGTCAGTGTGAAGGGCAGGCTTGGGCTGCAGGTCCTTGAGCACCTGCTGCACCAGAAGGAAGTGTCTCCAAAAAGATAAAATTCAGGGGCAGGGGACTAACTGGACAACAATTGCTCAGAGACCACAGAGGTAAATGCAATCTAATACAGCCTTAAGGATTTCCAGAGGGAATTTTAAAAGAAAAAAGTTTTGCTTATTTGCTTTAAAGTTAAGAGTAAGGGAAAAGGCTAAACTCAGTATAACAAATAAAGATCATATATGTTTATATGTATATCGTATATAATATACAGATGCACATTTTATAAAGTTTAGCTAGATAATGGAGACATCCAAGGTAAGGGAAGAGGAAAGGAACTTTAAATTGAAGCTGTTCCTAAGAATAGAATCAGATGTTTAACTTGTTTATGAATATTACCCATTTTAGGGAAGTTAACATCAAAGTACAGGTGAATTGCTCAGCTAGTTACATCCTACATGGTGGAAGAAACAATGGGTTAGAAATCAGAACACATGGGTGCTGGTCCAGGCTCTGCCACGTGCTCCCCACATGCCCTGCAGTCAGTCCCTTCATTCTGCGCGTTGGGCTGCTCACCTGAAGCGGAGATAGTATCATTCCTTACCTCAGAGCCAGAGGCTCGAATAAGATCATGTGCATGGGAGTCCTTTGTAAAGAGTTCCACCAAAGCAAGTCTGTTGTTACTCGTTACTGATTAAAAATGATATGGCACATTTAATTATATCCAGTGTTTGTTGTATTCGTCTAGGTCCTGCAAGTATAGGTTTATTTAGCCCAGGAATACTGGAATATTTGCTACAGTGTCTGGTAAGTGAGACATCAAAGGTAGTTATTCTTAGTCATCTAGAACTGTGCATTTTACTAAAATTGCCAGCTCAGCCACTGGCGCAGAGAATGGAATCGGTTATAAATTTTATTTGCAGGTGTTTCCTGACTGTTTGTCTATTCCTTCCTATGTTTAAAAAAAAAAAAAAGAATGTGGGATAGGAATTTATTACGAGCAAAAACAGCTGAGTTGGACTGGTTTTAAATTTAGTCATAAGATAGCTGCTGTGATTGGCTTTTGTGTGTGTCCTTAGAGTCTGCCAGATGGTAGTAGGGACCTCCATAGTGGAAACAGAATTACAGGGTGTTCCGAGCCAGGAAACCGTCAGGTCAGATTCCCGGTGACTATAAATCTCTACTCCGCCCTGCCCTCCCTCTCTGCTCCTGCTCTTAAAACTGTTATCGTTGAGTATTTGATGTATTGTCTGTGGAGCTTGTGGTTTGCTGAGGCTGTACAGTCAGATCTCTGACACTGCTGGACTGGTCGGTATTTTTAAAGGTTATTTTTGCAGGCCTGTGAGCACTGGCCTTTTTCAAAATCTCAGAGACCTTATTTTTTTTTTTTTTTTAAGATTTTATTTTTTCCTTTTTCTCCCCAAAGCCCCCCCAGTACATAGTTGTATATTCTTCGTTGTGGGTCCTTCTAGTTGTGGCATGTGGGACGCTGCCTCAGCGTGGTTTCATGAGCAGTGCCATGTCTGCGCCCAGGATTCGAACCAACGAAACACTGGGCCGCCTGCAGCAGAGTGCACAAACTTAACCACTTGGCCACGGGGCCAGCCCCAAGAGAGACCTTATTTTTTTAGTACCCATATGTTATGTACTTAAAACACTTAACACTATGCTAAGTAAGCACTGTGGGGATCCGGAAGTAGTTTAACAGTCCTTTGCCCTCAAGAAGTTTCCTGGTTATTTGAGGGAACAAAACTACTCAGACAAGACAGTTAGCTTCCATTTTATGATAGGATGTGACCAAGGGCAAAATCGCTTCCTTCAGACTAAGTGCTGTAAGAGTTTTGAGAAGGTGATTGGGAAGCAAGAGGTAGGGGTGGTGAGAGCTGGGAGAGTTAGGAGAGAGAGACTGATGGAGGGACCTCAGCTGGGTCACACCATAAGGTTAGGATTTGATTGTGCACAGGAGGACAAAATGGGTTTCTTGGCTAAGGGCGCATCACCAGCAGAAGCCCCGAGATAGCAATGGCTGTGTTCCTGGCATATCACAGAGAATTGTCTGATGAGAAGACAGTGCTCAGAGACAGGAATATGTAGACGGAGTACCCAGTCGGGGGCTCAGGGCCTGAAAAGCCAGATAGAGGGATTAGGAATGCGTATGGCAAGAAGCGGGGTGCTGAACGGGCCTTGCAGGTGGGGAGGATGGTGGTTATACGAGCTTTGCAGACCCTAGTTGAGGACCAGGGCAGTGATTGGGAGTCATCGGACGCTCTGGAGCTCCTCTGCAGGCTCCTAACGTAGATGTGGGAAAGGATGGCTGCGAGAAGATGTGGTGTTCAGCAGATAGGCCTTTCTCTAAATGTGAACACCGTGACGTGAACTTAAATGTAACTGAATGAGCTCACTTGTCACTCTCTCCCACCTACCATCAGCATTTGTGGAATTGCTTTCAGAGAGCAGATTGAAAGCTAAGCCATTAGTTGTTAGTTTCGTTATTTATAATTTTGGGACTTTGTAGTGATGAATGGTCCGTTTTAGCATTCTGAACAAAAAGTCACTTTTAGCTTCAATTCTAGGTTTCTGTTGAACTTGCTTAAGTGAATGTGAGAATCAACATTATTTTATTCAACAGAGCCCTAATATAAGTGTTGCTAAGTAAAATGACTGCATTTAATTTGTTAAATTTAATAAATTTTATTTTGAAATTTCCACATCTAGAACTGAGTGATTTCAAGAAAACAATGTAAGATTTTGAGAGACTATCTTGGTTCTTCATTACTAACAACATTAGTAAATGGAGAACCAAGGACTTGAATGAGTGAAACTTTTCTGACTGCTCTAAGAAAAATCTAGCACATACTGGGCAAGAAGAGGAAATTGATAACTCGCCACCACTGCAGGGGAATGATGTCTTCGTTTTTTGTGTTTTTATCTTTTGTTGTCTTTCAGAAGTTACAGTCCCACCCCACAGTCATGCTTTTTGCACTTATCGCACTGGAAAAGTTTGCACAGACAAGTAGGTATAGTGACTTCTTGCACTAATGATCTTCTGTATCGGTTGTTAGAAATCTTATTTTTCTTAGTTACTGGATGAGCTTATACTTTGAACCTCATCACACGCATATACATTCTGGTTTTGGGTAGACACCACAAGGTCATTGAGATGTAACAGGGACAAAGGCAAGAGTTTTCTCACCTAAGAATCAAAACTTGGTGACCATGATTACCATTTTTTATAGCTAAAACTTTAGTGATGAGATTGCTAGTTTCTGGAAAAAAAGTCAGAGCTCTTGGGCTATGTCATTATTCTAGTTTCCAGGCTCTTTAATTGCCCCCTCGTCCCTTCCTACCGCTAATCAGCCCAGAAGATCGTCCTGTTCTTTCATGGTTAATTCAAGGATTTTGTCTTCCCAAACAGGTGAAAATAAGTTGACTATCTCTGAATCCAGTATTAGTGATCGACTCGTCACGTTGGAATCCTGGGCTGATGATCCTGATTATCTGAAACGTCAAGTTGGTTTCTGTGCCCAATGGAGCTTAGACAATCTCTGTAAGTACAAGCTGCCCCTTGTCGAAATGCCTGTTTCCATTTCCAAGCCCGTTTCTCCTATGGGACCACTAGGTTTCCTTTTGTAATAGTGAGTGTGAGTCTTTCCTTATAAGGTCCTCTCGGTAGGTCAGCTATATTCTAGCAGAAAAGTATTCTAGGAACCCTTCAGACAAGAATTATATGGATGCTTCTAATTCCAGCACTCTTCTGTTAAAAACTTTTACCTGGTACCCTATTTCCTGCTGCATCAAGGCTGTTAATCAGATGGCGCTGTCTAATGAGCTCTTCCCAACACGCAACACGGACTATCTCCTCACTGTCCTACAAGCAGGTCCCCATCATTCCCGCCTCTGGACCTGTTCCCCTCACTTGGAATTCCCACTCTTTACTCTTCTGCCTTTCCCAACGTTGCTCTTCAAAACTCAAGTCATGTCTTACCTACACCATGAAGGAAGGCTTCTCCTGACTTTTCTCTTTTGCTCCTCTAAGGGCTGCTAGAACGAAAACTATGCTACTACTGTGTCCTCACCCCCGCCCCCCACCATACTTGGCACTGTGCTAAAGCAGGGGACGTGTAACCCCCTGCTCCTCCCCCAACATTGAGGGGAATTCCTTACTGCACAGCCTGTGTAGCGCCTGTTAAAGAATTCTGGAAGAGTGTAATTTGGATTTTGTTGCAGGCAAAATAATGACTATAGGAAACAGAAGCCTAAACCCAGCAGTGCTGCCTTTCCTAGCGTTTGCTGGATTCATCTTCGTACGGTAGTGTAGCAGCAAAGCCGAGGTCTCCCCGCCAGTCCGGCCATTTATGAGCACCTCCGCTCCTCAGCTAGGGTGGCAGCTAGCAATGACACTAGTGTTTTTCCACAATAGCCTGCCTTAGAGACATGACCACTTTTTTTCTTGCAGTTTTAAAAGAAGGTAGGCAGCTGACCTATGAGAAAGTGGACTTGAATAGCATTAGGACTATGCTGAATAGCAACGATGTCAGCGAGTACCTGAAGATCTCGCCTCATGGCTTGGAGGTAAAGTTTCCACAGATGGACCATTCAGGGGAAAAAGTCCTGCTCTCATTTTCATGCCCTGGTTCTGAACAAAAGCAATTTCTTAAAGAATAAATAGAAGTTTATATTATACTCGAAGAGTGGTCACAGGTGGACGATGGTGGGAGAGGGGGTGTTCGGGGTATCGTTTACTCTTTCATATCCCACATGGTGCTGTACGGATGGTAGGCCCTATAACATTTACTGACTGTTTGGTTTAAATGTGCCTGTTTGTAATCTCTGCCATTTTATTCAGCTAAAGCTACAAAGAGTAGAGTTTCTAAAAGAGGCCCTTTTTTTTAATCCCTACATAGCCAACCCTATTTGGTCTAGTGCTTCCACCTCTCCCTGTATGTTGGAAACGGTGCTGATTTTGTGGTGAAGCTTGATGAAAGAGCTGTTTATGTACAGGAAGGTACCATAAGGCACTAGACGTGCTAAGATTAAAGAGCCGTTTGAAGAATGACTGCAGACAGCTCTTAGATCTTATGTATTGCCAAATGCCTTATGTAGTTTTCTGCTTTAGATTACTCTTAGGTATCCCACCTTATACCTTCAATATCCTTCTGTATCGTAACAAGCACTGGTTAAGGTAATGTTTGTGCATTGGTGAAAGAGTCTACTATGAGAGCAAAGCTTTGTAAGCACTTAACAATGAAGCCTTCACTAATCCTGACTGCAGCCGTCTTTGAGGTCTTCCAATCCTGTCAGAACTCCCTGGAAATAAAACTATAAAATAGAATGTGCTTCATTCGGTTTTATGCTTTTTGTCACTGAAGATGCACAGAGAAGGAAACAATAGTCCACCAGAAGCTTTAATAAGGAAAAATACATTCAACCTTCTGAGCAGTCGGTTATCCTTGGTGGTCTTCAGGCACTGATGGTGGACTGTCACACTCTTTGGTTTTGCCAGGCTCGCTGTGATGCCTCGTCTTTTGAAAGTGTGCGTTGTACCTTTTGTGTGGATGCTGGCGTATGGTACTATGAAGTAACAGTGGTCACTTCTGGCGTCATGCAGATTGGCTGGGCCACTCGAGCGAGCAAGTTTCTCAATCATGTGAGTACCATGGAGAATGGTGCAAATGGGGCGGCAGCAGTGTTTTGGCGAGTGGGTGAAGGATACTAATTTTTCAGACAGATTTGCATGATAATCGTTCTTGGGCTGAACCATATAGAGCCAAATCCCTAACAGTGGTTTGCTAAACTGATTTGGAAATAGGAAAATGCAAGTGAAATTGCCCGTCAGCTTCTTTTTCGCTTGTTTTAAGTTCATGTTAATTTTCCACCCAGAGGTTGGATGTGTCCTTTGTCTTTGTGGCTCTGCTCCAGCCCCAGCCCCATCTTTGATTAGTTTTTATATTGGGACCAGTGATAATTTTTACCTTGCATTTAAGCTTTAAGAACTTTGTAGGGGGGGCCAGTGCAGTGGCCTAGTGGTTCAGTTCACACGCTCCACTTCAGAGGCCCTGGGTTCGCCAGTTTGGACCCAGGTGCGGGCCTACACAGCACTCATCAAGCCATGCTGTGGCAGGCATCCCACATATAAATTAGAGGAAGATGGGCACAGATCTTAGCTCAGGGCCAGCCTTCCTCAGTGAAAAGAGGAAGATTGGCAGCAGATCTTAGCTCAGGGTTAATCTTCCTCACACACACACAAATTTTTTTAATTTAAAAAAAAAAAGAACTTTGTAGTAATTGTCTTCCTTTCATAAAGTCCTAAATATTGGCTTGACTTCTCTTACTTGACTTTTGCCTTGTAATTAGTAGGCACAATAGTTTTGAATATTTACTATTTGTTTTATTACAGAAAGCTGTAATATAAAAGGGAGGATTAAGCCCACTAGAGGAAGTGGAATTGGGCTACCACTACTTGAGTGTGAGAGGTTGGGGTTCCTCCCTTCCCTGCAGATGTCGATTTCTTGCCACTTTATACCCTTCGAATGCCCAGCTCAATCGGCTTTCTTCCGTTAGTCAGATTACAAGCTGTTTGGAACTAGTCCAGTTTTGATCAGGGATATTTTGTATATGTGATTTTTACCCTTTGGGCTGGGAAGAACCCCTTGGATTATTTTGTTCATCTAAATCAGAGTCTCCCGTCGTATGTAAGGTCCTGGGATGGGTTGGAGAAGTGATCCAACAAAATCAAACTAAACTTGCCTGCCATGAGCATCGTTCCTACAGGGCCTTTCCAGCAAGGCTTCATAGCATCCTGGAATGATTCATGGCATTTTATTAAACTCCTTGCTGGAGAGAGACAGATTGGAGGAAGAGGGCCAGTGGAGAGGTCAGGTCCGGATTCTTGTCCATGGTGGGAAACTAGAACCCAGTCTGCCGGTGGTTTTGTTGAGAGCCTTCCCTGACACAGGGCCTCCTGGCCAACTGGCCGTGGTTGAAACCTGGAAGCTTGGGGCTTTTTTGTGGCGGCATGTAGTCAGAAGTGAATGGATCTGGGAAACAATGCCAGTTACTCTCTTGGTTCCCAACTTGGGCACCAATTTAAAGCAGATAGTATCAGTTACATGACAGCCTGCCCCAAATGCTGTCCTAAAGGTGATTTTTTAGGACTTTAAAAAAAAGTCTTAATTTCCAGAGCACCTTTGTTTTAGAGCCTACCATCTGATTCCCACAACAGTTTTTGTTGTCACAATGTCCATTTCACAGATGAGAAAACTGAGACTGGGAGTAGGACATAAACTAGCGCTAGAGTTCAATCCCTTTCTTATTACAGTAGTTGTTTTCTGTATATTTGAAAATGGGGAGAATCTCAGAGAATTAGCTAGCCTCCTCATTTGGAAGTAAAGAATTGTTCCAGAACTAGAAGAAATACGACTCCTCTAGGGAACAACCTTCAGTATAAAATTTGTCTCTCCTAATTTGGCAGCAAACACATTTCAGGTCTAGGTGTAGTATATCTGAGACTAAATGTTGCAAATTATTTTTTTTTAATACTAGCAAAGCTGGATCATTTTATTTGGTGGATGAAACTAATTTCTGCCATTATGTGCAGAATCTTTGGCTCCTCAACTTAAGAGGCTTCAAATACTGTTTTCCTATCCTCCAAATTGCTGCATAGACTGTTCTTTCTTGAAAAAATAAAAACAAAAGCAAAGCATGTTTCCCTTATCCAAGTACTGGTTGATTCCCTATTAGAAATTGATGAAGCCTGATATGTCTTTTCCCAAACGTAAGATTTTAACCATGTTGCCATACTTACAACTTTGCTTCAGGTGGACATCGTTCTGGTGATTCTGAATCTTTTTACCTGTACAGACAGGGTGTGGTTTGATGGAATAAGTCGTTCCTAGGATACACACAGATTCTAAAGGTTTGAAATCTGCCCATAGTGCCTCTTATTTTAACTCTTACTGCTTGGGCTTCAGTTTTGAAAGGATGCTCAAAGTGTTGGGCTCAGAGATCATTAAAATGAGAAGCATAAGGATAGTTCTTGTTCAGGTCACCTGCAGAATAGTTTATCTTGCTGTGTTGTGTATTTTTCTGGGGGTATGGGAGGAGCAAGTCTCCAAGGGTACATTTTGACTTACCTAAAATAACTTTAGACTGTGGAGCATCTACCATGTGCCGGGTCTTTCACGTACTCATCTCTAATCTTTCTGAGAATTTGGGAAAGTATTCTCCCATTTAAAGATGGAGAATGAAGTTCAGGGAATTTAGTTTAGAAACTTGCCCAAAGTCACCTCACCTCCAAGTACTGGAGAAGAATTCAAACCCTGGTCAAGATAGCCCAAGCTCCTTCCCCTGTTGAAGGCTCTTGCCTTGGAGAAAATGACTCTGCCATCTTAAACAGAAAAGGAATGACTTGGAAGCCTGTCCAGGGCTCCCAGACTGTTGAGGGGTTTGGGAACCTGGGCTCCAAGTCAACACCAGAGGACCAAGAGACAGGAAGTACAACAGCCAGTGTTTTGGGGGCCAAGATGCCAACACTGATGTTACAAATCAGTCCTAACCATCCCTCCTTGTGGGCTTACTCACACCTCACTGGGTATCTGCTGGGAAGGTCCAGTTGGCCAAGCTTAGGTCACATCTTACCCCTCCACCTCCAGAGCAGGAGGCAGGACACTGTATTTTCACTACGTTCTCCATAATGGGAAGGGGTTTGGATGCTGGACAGCAGGAAAAAGGATGGTGTCCGCCACATGGGGAAAGATTCAAAATACCCTGAATGACAAGCTATGGATGAGCTTTCTTTTTGTTGTTTTTAGTAATCCATTATTAAAATATCCATGACAAGAAACAGGCAGATCAAATTATCCCGCAAGTACCAAGCCAGCTTCCCTGTTCTCTCGTTTATCTGTCTCAGCTGATGGAAACCATAGTTGGTCCTGCTGGGGATGTTTTCAGGTTGAAAGAGGATGTAGTACATCTCGATTGCTCTCTGAGATGTAAGCTCAAGGGATTTTTTAAGTGCATCTCTTCCTGGCAGAGGCATCTAAGTCTTAGCCTGTAGAAGTTGATCTGTGGTTGAAATTATTGGCGCTCCCCCTCTGTCCCACAGTGCCATTCTGTTGTGAAATCCATCCAGGCACAGAAGACTGCATGGTAAAGTCTGTTCTTCAGCACCTCTTGGTGGCTGGGAATCTTCTAGGAATTTCTTTCAAGTGTTCTGTCGAGGACTTCTACGACATTAGAAACTGAAGATAGAAAAGAATTGCTTGCCTTTTGTCTATGTCTCAACACCCATGAAATAAAAAATAAGTTTTTTGCTTACACGTTCAGGCTTAAAAGGGATAGCAAGGTGTTCTCTCTAGTAGTCTAGTGAATGTCTTCTCCGCCTGAGGACAGTTAAATGCAAGTTCATTTAACTCTTTAAGAGTCTGAATGGTGCGGTCAGAACAGCTAATTCAGAAGCCTCACTTTGGGGAACACTCATCTGAATTCAGTATATTGCCGTCCTAGTAGTCAAGGAGAGTGTTAGAGCCGTTTTCCAATCTGTCTCCTCACTGCGTTGTTTATCCTGTAGAATAAACAGACTGTCACCAGGACCTGAGATCTTACTTGGATTTGGCTCACATTTTCAATTCCTTTCTCCACCACAGTCTTTCACCATTGACCCTTAAAGAGAGCCAGCAGTGTCTGACCTGCATGTTTCCTCTATTTCTTCTATTTTTTTTATAAGCACTCAAAATAATTTCTTAAGGTCCCGTCCACCTTTTTAATATTAGTAAAATAATTGTGAAATAATTAAAAGGTAGTAAGTAATAAAAGAAGCTGCCAAGGACCTGTATGATGCTCAAATTGAGCCAATTTCAGAACAGCTATTAACTGATTGTCCCCTCTGACCTTTCTCTTGTCTCTGGTTTTGAAATCTCTGAGCATGTGGGTGTTTGAAATCTACCACATGCAAGAAGGCTGTTCGTCCAGCCACAGTGAAGTGGAAAGCATACTAGTCTTGCAATCAGAAGATTGCAAGGTCCAAAGTTAACTCTTCTAGTAATGTGTCCCTGGGCAAGCTGGTTGGCTTCTCTGAGCCTGTATTTCCTCTTAAAATGGAGCATCATGCCACAACCCGAAGGTGGTTAGTGAGAATTAAGTGCACTACAAATGTGAAATTTCGGACGTATTTGTTGGTGAAATCATTATCTATTCACATGGAACCAGGCCTCTAGCTCAGAATTTTGGTATCTTCCAAGAACCATAGGCTCTCCCTTCATCCAAAAAGTTTAGAATTCCAGCCACAAGGTTAATGGTTATAAAAGACCACTCTTTTCCCAGAACACAGCAGGCAGAGCCTTGCTAATCTTCTGGGCCCTGTCTCCCTCCAGGAAGGCTACGGCATTGGGGACGACGAATATTCCTGTGCATACGATGGCTGCCGGCAGCTGATTTGGTACAACGCCAGAAGTAAGCCTCACCTACACCCATGCTGGAAAGAAGGTATCATTCGTCTCCATCATGAATTTATCTGCTAGGTTAAGACTTCTGGCAGTGATGAGGCATCTGTTATGTTAGGCTTTGAAATTTTTTTTTTTTAAGATATTATTTTTCCTTTTTCTCCCAAAGGCCCCCCACCCCCATCGTTGTGTATTTTTGGATGTGGGTCCTTCTAGTTTTGGCATGTGGAATGCTGCCTCAGCATGGCTTGATGAGCAGTGCCATGTTGGCGCCCAGGATCTGAACCCGGGAAACCCTGGGCCACCGGAGCAGAGCACTTGAACTTAACCACTGAGCCACGGGGCAGGCCCCTAGGCTTTGAAATGTTTTAATGGAAGACGATTAAATGTGAAAAGGGATATTAGCCTTTGTATCCCCTGCCTTGGATGTGAACAGTATCCTCCGGATAAGCTCACCTCTGATGGAGCCCTTCTTTTAGTAAAAACATTTCAGACTGTAAAATTCTTAATTTAGTGGGAAAATGATAAGATTAATATGAATTCTAGTTTCCTCTCTGGGTATATGTTTTAAATTAAAGCAGCCATGGAGATACTGAAGACACTAAAATCGTAATGCCAGTGAAATGAGATTATTTTCAGAGACCGGATGGCTGTGGAATAGGTACTATTCAGTGGCCACATTCTGGGCCCCTCTAGAGCAGCTTTTAAGGATAATTTGAGCACTTTCAGCCTGAAACATGTCTACACAGCCTCCAGTCTCCTGACATCAGGCTTGGGATGCTTCAGAGCCCGAGACTGCCAGGACTCTCAATCATGGCTCCAGGATTTTTAGCAGAAATGTATCTTATCAACAGCATGATCTTTTTTCCCCATTCAATTTTTGTTGCATCTAGTTTACAGTGTCCAAGGCCCTAGACCCAAAAAAAAATTTATTAATGAAAGAGACAAGTGGCAAAGGTAGAACCACACAGTTGGTTTGTTAACACTTAAGACCAAAGGATTTAAAGTTTTTGAGTCTTTTCACCTCCAACTAAATACAGTGAAAATAGGACTTCCTTGCCACGGTACCATTCCACTGGAGGGTGGTATGCTCAGAGGGCCTCCTGGTGCCCACACCTCATCCTGAAGACGTAAAGTCATATGGCAAGGAATGGAACCTCTGGACAGATTTTATTCCCCACATCAGAGCTAGATGGAGGATACAGCTCCAAGTGTCCCTCTCTCAGTTTTCTGCCCGAGCAGCATTATAAATGTAAACTGAATTTTCAGGCATGTTAAGAGAGCAGGAATGTGACCACTACCATGAGAGGACAGCTCCTCTTAATTAACTAAATATCTAGTGTGGGAAAGGAAAAAACCTGAAAAGCCAACATTAGCCCTCATTTTAATGGCATGCAGGTTCTTAAAGGAACATACAGCTTCTTTAGGGGCCGGTCCGGTGGCATAGTGGTTGAGTTCGCACGTTCTGCTTCTCAGCAGCCCGGGGTTCACCGGTTCGGATCCCGGGTGCGGACATGGCACCGCTTTAAGGAAGAGGCACTGTCAGCAAAGACTGTTTTGTTTTGTTTTTAAATCCCTTGTAATTCCTCCATCCAAAGATTTTTTTTTTAAAACACTTAAAATTTGATGTATATATTTTTGTTGTTGTTACACTTAATATGCCTTGGACATCTTTCCAGGTTATTAAATAGCATTATTTTAAATGGCTTTTTCAGTATTTCATTATATAATTGTACTCTATTAATCAGTCCTCAAGGTTGGACAGTTACATTTTTGCCTTTCAAAATTATTCTTATAGGGGCCAGCCCGATGGCATAGTGGTTAAGTTTGTGCACTCTGCTTCAGTAGCTGGGGGTTCACCAGCTGGGATCTCGGACACGGACCTATGCACTGCTTATCAAGCCATGCTGGGGCAGGTGTCCCACATATGAAATAGAGGAAGATGGGCATGAATGTTAGCTCAGGGCTAAGCTTCCTCAAAAAAATTAAAAAGGAGGTCATGAAAGAAAAATGAAGTTGTTATTATAAAGAAGTATTATAAATCATTCTTGATTTTCTCAGGATAAATCCTTAGAAGTAAACCTTCTCTGGCAAGAGGGATACAGAGTTTCAACAGTTTGGTTATATATTGCCAGATTTTCTTCCACCAGCACTGAATGTCCGTTTTTCTTGTCATCACTGTAATTTCATTTGTTTACCTTCAATAGTTTAAAAAGCAAAAATTTTATGAGTAAAGATGAATGCTTTTTGTTTTTTTTTTTTAAAAAAAACTTGTTTTTGGGCAGTTGTTAGAGAGTTTTAACTCTCACCAGAGAGGCAAAGAAACACATGATTTTGATCTTACCATATTTTACTGATCCCAAAATACACATTTTTTTCCACATTTGAGCATCTTTGAAATTGAGATGCATCTTACAATCGTGGCTTGTCATAGATTCATTGGCAGCATTTTCTTAATGGTACATTAAAATATTGGTACGAAGAGGTCAATCGGATCAGTTGCAGAAGCAGCAAGAAAGGTGAACATGTCGAATACCTGGCCGCAGATCCAGACTTAATACAGTGACTTAGAACCCTTGAGACGCTTGGCAGCATCCTGGTAGTATACGCCCTGGCCTAACAGTGTTTCTCTTTACCCTCTAGGAGACACAGTAGGATTTCTGTTAGACTTGGATGAAAAGCAAATGATCTTCTTTTTAAACGGCAACCAGCTGCCTCCTGAGAATCAAGTCTTTTCATCTACTGTGTAAGTAGCTCTTCTCAGTCAAAAATTTGAGTCGATCCATGGAATGTACTTTTCTCCAGAAAAACACTTTGTCTATTTATGTAGTCAGTCGTGATGAGAAAGCATGTTGAGTAATTGGGGACCCATTTGATCATCCCTAAAACCATCCCAAAGTTTGATGTAGGAAGACAAGGGCAGGATATTCTCTGGTTCACGGTCCGTCTATGTTAGTGAGCAGAATCTGTCACCCTTCCTTTCTGCTAGGGTACGACTCATTCCGACTTTCTGAAGACCACTTTGTTTATAAGCTTTACTTTGTTTTTATTAATTCTCTTGACCTTTGTGCTCATTTTTCTTTGTAGATCTGGATTTTTTGCTGCAGCTAGTTTCATGTCATATCAACAATGTGAGTTCAATTTTGGAGCAAAACCATTCAAATATCCACCATCTACGAAATTTAGCACTTTTAATGACTATGCCTTCCTAACAGCTGAAGAGAAAATCATTTTACCAAGGTAAGGAATCTGCTTAAGCAATCTCCAGACTTTCACGTGCATCCTGTGAGAAATTAAAACAATTTTTAACACTCTTTTTTCAACTTTTTACAAATCATTTTGAAAACGTTAGTAAAATGGATGAATTCCTAGGAAATAGAAATTACTAAACCAGATCCCAGAAGAGAGTTAAACAAACCAATTATTATTATAAAATTAATTGAAAAAAATTAAGAGCTATGTCCCCAAAAAGCACCAGCTCCCGCTGGTCTCCCAGGGGCTCTCCACCAAATCTTCAGGTAACAGGCAACTTCATTGCTGTTTAAAATGCTACAGAACCCAGAGAGAAAGAGGACTTCCAAATTATTTTTATGAGCTAAATAACATTGGTATAAAAATCAGATAGTGTAACACATACACATAAAAAAACCCTGCACACTAACTTCCCTTGGATGTCAGTGTAAAAATCATAAATATTAGGAGATCAAGTGCATCTTTTAACAGGCTTGGGTTTAATGAAACAGACTTCTTGTTGGGTTTTAGCTACATGTCATAGATGCCAACACTGTTCTACAGCCATTAGGAAATGCCACCTTGGATAAAATTTTACAGCCCTTATTTGCCAAAAACCATGATTGGCATTAATTGTCTCATTGGATGAATGCCTGCTTTTCTTCCTGATGAGATGAACACGGTCTGTTCCGTAAGCTAGGAGAGACTGCAGCTGCTTCCTGCTAATTCCTTCAAGGTGGAGCTTGTTTCACTATGTAAGCCAAAGTTTATGCTTTTTAGCAAAGCAGCTTCCTGGGCCTGTGTGAGGAAGGTCTTCCTGTTAGTGACGGTACGTGTGTTATGTCAGTGAGAGTCTCTTTCAGCGGTCAGGGAGACCACAAGGGCCATGGCGTAGCCAGTGCTAGGTCATTGTGCCCCTGACGGTATCTATACCCTAATACTGTAATCCCAGTCCTGTTTTGGCTCAGAAAGTAGGTCTGGAAACAGGCCTTCTGGGCTGTGCTTCACCTTGGACTCAGTGTCTCAAGGCTTGAGAGTGGCTCAGCAGTCTCCAGATGAACTAGAAAATGTCACATAGTAACAGCAGCATTGCCTGCAGCAGCTGAACCTCCGTTAGATCCCAAGAACGAAGAGCCGCTTATATCCCTCTGTGGTTCCTCCCTAGAATGTCCCTTCAGCTGGTCTTGTGCCCGACAGAGATTCGGAACCTTAAATTCCTCTTGGTGAGAGTCTGAAGCAACACCTGTCTCGTCTGTCATACCTCATTCCTTTTTTATTTAGCCTGTCTTCTTGGAAGCAGCCCACAAAGAAGCCTGCCTTCTCACATACACCCTGAAAGGGACACCTGACCCATCTGAGAGTTCCTTGGAGGCTGGCCTTGGTTAAAACTGCTTCAGCATTTAACCGCCCCTGCAGAAGTAAACTTTCCAAAAGGCAGGTGGCAGTAGGCATCAGCGGTCCGAAAGTCTCCTTTTACGGGCAGCTTTTAGGTACTCTCTTTGCACCACATCCATTCAGCGCCCAAAGGGCAGCCTACCCTGAGTTAGAGCAGCGGAGCTGCAGGCTAGGGCAATCCTCTGCTGCTCTGGACTCTGTTGTCCTGACAGTGACACCATGATAGGGGCTGTCGGTGCCGAATTGAGTGGCCTCCTTAATACCAGCCCCCTGTTGGTTGGTGCCTTGCCCCCTTGACATTCCAGTTGCACGTAATTACAAATTGTCACATTGTGCGAACATGCCTAAGACCATTTTCTATGCCATTAGTATTTTCGGCCCATGCTCCAAAAGCTTATATTCGGGGACACTCTCTTACTCATTGGAGTAGTATTCCTTGCTGGCTTCAGGGGAGACCATGGCCTTGTTACTACCTGGGATTTCATAAATTGTTCTATTTTGTGTGTACTCTCTGTCTCTAACTCTTCTCCTTTCATTCGTTTGTTTTTTTCTTCTTAGCCTTTTTATTATAGAAAACAAAATACACAAAAAAGAAAAAAGAATAGAACAGTGAAGCACCATATACCCACCTCTCAGCTACAGTAGTCGTTCACTCACAGCCACATGCTTCTCTGAGCATCTTCCCTTATCTCTGTTAGTAGCTCCATGATGACGGTAATTCCAGTTTCCGTGGCCTTAATCCTAGGACATCCTTGACACTCTGCCATTCCCACATCCTATCCCTCAGCAAATCCTGTGGGCTTTGCCTTCAGAATATATCCTAAATCCAGCTACTTCATAGCACCCTCACTGCTACCCCCATGCTCCAAGCCTCCATCATTTTCACCTGGATTATTTGTGCCCGCCCTCTAACTAGTCTCCCTAGTCCTACTTTGACCCCCGTTCAGTCTGTTCAACCCAGCCTCCAGAATACTTTCGTTACAACTTTAATCAGCTCACACACTTCTTTGCTCAAAACACTCTAGTGGCTTCCCATTTCATTTAAGGTAAAAACTTAAATCCTAATAGTGACCTACCAGGCCCTAAAAGATTTGTCTCCTCCTCTCCTCCATTACTTTTCTGACCTTATCTCCTACCCTCTCCCATTTGCTCATGGTCCTTTAGCCTTCTTACTGCTCCTAAAACATAGCATTATAACCTCAGGGCCTTTGCACTTGCTGTGCCTGCTCCTAGAATCGTCCAGTGTGTGTTTTCCAACACCACTAGGCAATTAACTTAATTCTGACACTATCTACCTGGAGATAGCATTAGATCCCACTTAAGGGCTCAGTCCTACAAGACTGACCCCTACACTTCAGACGTCAATCAAAAGTCCAGGTTGTCACCTGTGCTTCTGACCCACCAGCTATGGATGGAGGGTTCTAACAGCTCCCTCCTCAGGTTCCATTAATCTAGAGTGGCTCACAGAACTCAGGAAAACAGTTTACCTACTAGTTTACTGGTCTAATAAAAGGATATAATTCAGGACAGCCAGATAGAAGAGATGCATAGGGCAAGGTGTGAGGAAAGGCCACAGAGCTTCATGCCCTCTCAGAGCACACCACTCTCCCCTCCTCTCCACGTGGTCACCCTCCCGGAAGCTATCTGAACCCCATTCTTTTGGGTTTTTATGGAGGTTTTATTACATAGGCTTGATTGATTAAATCATTGGCCATTGGGAGTTGAACTCAATCTCCAGCCCCTATCCCTCCAGGGAAGTTGAGGAAGGGAATACTGAAAGTTCCAGCCCTCTAATCACAGGGTTGGTTCCCTTGGCAACCAGCCCCATCCTTAGGTTACCTAGGGACAGTCCAAAAGTCGCCTCATTAACATAACAAAAGACCTTTGTAGCTCTCATTGCTTAGGAACTTTCAGGGGTGTTTGGACCTCTGTGCCTAAGACTAAATAAATATTCATTATAAATCTCGGTATCACAAATAGTCTCTCTCCAGATACCTACAAGGCCCACTCTGTCACTCTCTTCACGTCTTTACTCAAATGTCACCTTAGCAAGACTTCCCCTGGCCGCTATATTTAGAATTGTAACTCCTGCCCTCCTATGCTTCTCCCTGCTTTATTTTTCCTCATACGGCTCATCAGCATTTCCCGTTCTCTGTATTTGCCTTTTTGATCTGTTTTCTTGTCTGTCTGCCCCACTGCAGTGTAAGCTCTCTGAAGCCAGGGATACTTTTTCATCTTCTCTTCACTGCCCCATCTCCAGGGCTTGAGACACTGCCTGGCACGGAGTGAGGCCTTAAGTAATTGGATAACTGTTTCCTGTTTCTCTTGCCCATCCATCAGAGCTGTTGTACCTTAAGCAGAGCACTTCCGCCTGTCTGCCTTTTCATTTCTTGCTGAGTGAAAGTAGAATGCGACAGTTCTAACCTGACTGGACTGCCACAGAGTCTACGATATGCTATCATAAACACCTGGAAATTGTATAAAAACTTGTGTGTGTGCATTTTTCTTGGGAAAAGCCCTATGCTTTTCATCAAAATCTCTGAAATGTGTGGCTTAAAAGTTTAAAATTTGCTGTAAAATAGAAAGAGCACCAGATTAAGAACCAAAAGATTTGAATTTGATTCCTGAATCTGTTTCCTATATGTGACCTTATGCAAATCATTTCCTTTGTCTGTGACCTTATGCAAATCATTTCCTTGAACTATTTCTTTGTCTGTAAAATGGGAATGACTATGCCTCCTTCCTTTCAAATGGAATCAAAGGATTTCAGATCCTTGAGAGATTGAAGTGAGACATGGTATGTGAAAGCCCAGCCGAAGCTTAAGGAATCTGTAGTGTACGTCGCACGTTCGGAGCGTCGATAGGGCATTTCCTGTGTGTCACTGCTGACAGGCTCCATTGGTCGGTTGACAAACTGTTTTCTGCTCAGGCACAGGCGTCTCGCTCTGTTGAAGCAAGTCAGCATCCGGGAAAACTGCTGCTCCCTGTGTTGCGATGAGGTCGCAGACACACAGTTGAAGCCATGTGGACACAGGTACGAGGGTTTGTGTGATCATTTCCTGTTCTGTGCATTATATTCCTTCTGTTCTGGGATTGCTTTTAGAGTGTTACCAGTTGCATAGCTCTTCATCGAGGTTTATTATATCTAAAGTGGGCTGAATGAGGGATTAGAGTTTGCCAAGTAGTGTGTGGCTGTCTTCCAGAAAGTACCTGAAACAGAAGCTGCTTGATGTGCAAGGCCTGTGTTTTTGTTTTATTTTGTTTACTCAATACTATGTTTTCAGTACACTTTTCATTTCACAAAATGTAAACGCTTTCATGCTATTTGTGAGCTCTTGGGCAATCCCTTTTAGTTTTAGAGTCTCCTCATTTACACTCCTAACCATTGAGAAGTCAGCACCTCCCTGCCATCTAACCATATTTCACTTGTATGAGATGAACTCAAGAGGGCAGCCTGGATCCTGTAGAACAGTGTCTTAACATCAGCACGAGTAGCAAGTAAGACAGTCCCCAGGAAGGCCGTCCCAACCAAGGTTAGAAAGGGGAAAAGTTCAGCAGTGTGCTGGCTCTGGGCATGTGTGCTGACTGTACGTGAGCAATACCCATGCTGATGTTCCAGGCCAGCTCCCTATAATTCATCACATCCCATACCCTGCCTTGCTCTTATTTGTGACATAGCTTTAGCCACCAGGTCTGGGGGTCTAGAGCCTGGAGTGATGGACCCCAGTTTGTCACCCCCAAGTATTGACTCAGCCTGAGCCCCTGACTCTGCCTTGCCATCTTTTGAAACGGGTTGTTATCTAATTGGCTGTTAAGGGCAGTGCCTGCAATGTATCTCATATCACCATTAGCTATACTAGTCTCCCTTCTGAAAGAAAGGCACAGTGCCTCCAGCTGTGGTCACTCCTTGGTAGCAACTCTGCAGCCCAGAATTCTCAGTTTGAGCACCTTTGGAGGTTTTAATCATTAGGGCCTCAGAGGGAGATGCAGAGTTTTAAAAAAGTTAGATATCTTGATGCCTGCTTTGATCTTCATTTCAGAGAGAATGCTAAAATCCCGAACAGCAGGATCTGGTCTTATTCAGCTTTGACCCCTCTGGCCCTTCTAAGTGGTTTTGCACACAAGGAGAGCTCATGAATGAGGGCTGAAATCTTAAAACTTAGAACGAGGTATTTTAAGCGTGGTCACAATCTCCATAGTAGATATATCAAAAACAGGGTTAGAAGAGGAATTAAAAGAATTATGAGAAAATTTAGCTCAACTTTCAGCAGCAACAACAATTTTAAAAGGGTAGGTGTAAAGAAAGGATGTCTGGATAAACTGAGTGACCTAAGCCGACCCCTAGAAGAGATTGAAAATCTAAACATTCCCATTACCGTAGAAGAAGGGAAGATGATTTTTAAAGCTATGTTTGTCTCCCTTGCCCAAAGCAGTGAGCCCAGTGGGTTTCACAGGTGGATTCTTTCAAACCTTCAGGGGATAGATTCTAATTAAGACTACTCCAGACAACAGAGAAAATAGGAAAACCACAATATTCTTTTTCCAAAGCCTTCATGAAAATCATACTAAAAGCTGATAAAACATCTGAAAAAAAAACTTATGATCATAAATCTAAAAATCCTAAATAAATTATTAGCCAACTGGACCCAGCAACCCAACCAAGTGGGGCTTATCTCAGGAGTGCAAGGATGGTACAATATCGGAAATCTATTCATACCATTTACTCAAATAGACCAGTGCAAGGAGGTGCAGGGAATTAACACTTTCTCCAAAAATGCTGAAAAGACATTTGGTAAAATGTAATATGCATTCCTAATGGATAGAATACTGCAAAACAGAAATGGATGGAGGGAAGAAAACTATGACTTTCATCATATAAGCTAAGGCAGTTAGACAAGAGAGAGAAAAGAGGGATTAAAATTGGAAAGGGAAGCAAAATCATCATTTGGAAACGATAGATCGTATCCAGGAGAATTGGCTGAAAACCCTTTAGATTGTTGTGACAACTGAATAAACTAATTGGTTATTAAAAAACAGTAGCTCTTCTGTGTATGAATAGCAACCAATTAGAACATGTAATTGAAGATCCCTTTTATAGCAGTCCAAAAAAAAAGGCTGTCTAAGAATATATACCAAGAAATATGTGGTGCCTGTATGAAGAGAACTTTTAAACTCCCAGGGAGGGGCCAGCCCAGTGGCGCAGGGGTTAAATGCACACGTTCCACTTTGGCGGCCTGGGGTTTGTTGGTTCGAATGGCAAGCTGTGGTAGGCGTCCCACATATAAAGTAGAGGAAGATGGGCATGCATGTTACCTCAGGGCCAGTCGTCCTCAGCGAAAAGAGGATTGGCCGATGTTAGCTTAGGGCTAGTCTTCCTCAAAAAAAAAAAAATACTCCCAAGGATTCTAACAGAAGACTTGAATCAATGGATGTACTCTTGGAAGGGAAACTTAGTACTGTAAAGTGGACAGTTTTCCCTAAACTCTAAGTTTAATTTGGTCCATATAAAAAGGGCAACATGAATTTTTTTTTCTGAAAATAAAAATGCTAATTTAAAAGTTAATATGTGGGCTGGGGCTGGCCCTGTGGCCGAGTGGTTAAGTTTGCGCGCTCCGCTGCAGGCGGCCCAGTGTTTCGTTGGTTCGAATCCTGGGCACAGACGTGGCACTGCTCATCAAACCACGCTGAGGCAACGTCCCACATGCCACAACTAGAAGGACCCACAATGAAGAATATACAACTATGTACCGGGGGGCTTTGGGGAGAAAAAGGAAAAAATAAAATCTTTAAAAAAAACAAAAAAGTTAATATGTGGGGCTGCCCCGTGGCCAAGTGGTTAAGTTCGAGCGCTCCACTTCAGCGGCCCAGGGTTTCCCCCCTTGGGATCCTGGGCGCGGACATAGCACTGCTCATCAGGCCATGTTGAGGCGGCGTCCCACATGCCACAACTAGAAGGACCCACAACTAAAAGTATACGACTATCTACTAGGGGGGATTTGGGGAGAAAAAAAAAAGATTAGCAAGTTGTTAGCTCAGGTTCCAATCTTAAAAAAAAAAAAAAAAAGTTAGTATGTACCAGGGCAAGAAAATTCTGAAAAGAAGAGTTACGGAGAAGACCAACTCAACCTACCGCATCTTAAAATATACTATAGTAAATGTGAATAGTTTGGTCACGGTATATGAAAAGAATGATAGAACAATGGAGCAGAATAGAAGCCCAGAAATAGAACTAATTACAAATGAAAATTTAACATATGATAGAGCCACTGTGTCAAATCTATTGTGAAAGATGGACTATTTGCAAATGATATTGGGATAAATGGCTAGCTATCTGGGAAAAAATAGCATTGTATCTCTACCTGCATAGGCACATCTGCATGTATATGCTGTGTACATAAAGACTTGCTGGAAGAACACACGTGAACTTTTACCTTATTCCTCAAGAGAGGAAGATTGAGGATCAGGCATAAGAGGGAGACTTATTGTTTGTTTATATATTTACTTCATTTTTTAGCCATGTGTAATTACTACCATATCCATTAACAGGTGTGTTAACATTTTTGATTGAGTCCGCAGGTCATCAGTTTGACCTCTGGAACGTTAACCTAACTGGCATTTCTGTCTTTCTCCTCAGTGACCTGTGCATGGATTGTGCCTTGCAACTGGAGACCTGCCCATTGTGTCGTAAAGAAATAGTGTCTAGAGTCAGACAGATTTCTCATATTTCATGACACACGTGAAGAGGAATCATGGACTTCTTTCTACTTGATTCCAGCCAATGTTGAAAAGAAAAACAAAGAAAAAATAATCTCAAATCAGTTGTACGCACATTGAAACTTATAGCCATGGCCAGATTTTATGCTAAAAATGGTAGTTTGTCAAAGACAAAATTCTCTTAGAATCTAACCCAACTTGCCAGCCCTGAGAAATTCCTTTTAAGGCCAAGGAAAGCTAAATGCTAACAGCTAGGCCTGTGGTCCTTCCATGAACAACAGTGGGAGACAGAGCCCTCCTGAGTACCGGAGCCACACCGGAGTTCTCCACGTTGGGTTCATTTGATTGTTTCACACAGGATGTTTTGTCTCATATTCTAAAGTTTTTATTTTGGGCAGAAGTCATTATGGAGAAGTAAATGACGGCGTTTCTGGGTTCAGCGTAACTTCCCATTGGTCAGAGAGACACCGGTGTGTTAAGCATGGATATTGCACTGCAAGACTTGAATCTATTAAACTAGAATCACACAGGTTGATACTACAAGCAACATGGAGGGCCTGAAAGAAAGTGCACAGACTGTAGAAAAAAACCCAAATTTTTGATATTTCACTGATTCCAAAGAACATTCTAGTTTTTTTTAACTACAAAAAATTGGTGGTATTTTCACATTCATGGTGTTTCTATCCAATTTCAGTACCCACATTTTGTGAGGAAAAATGTTTTAACAATGCAGGAGGAATTCTTAAATTAATTGCAATGTTAGACTGGAGAAAATTTGGTATTTAAGGTATTTTTAAGGTATCATCAAATCAGGCTTTTTGTTTTTTGTTAAAAAAATTTTTTTTAATCAGTATTGTTTTTGGAAGTAATATACTTTGAAACTCTTGAACTAATAGTCTCAAAAACTCTTAGAGGACAGTCTGAGAGCACGAATTCCTATTGTTTCAAATAAATACATGTTTTTGAATAGTAAATTCAATCATGGATTGTTGACTATGTCTTCATCAAACGTGTTAATCCCTCTCAGGGTCTCTGGTGAAGACCTTCAAGAGTTTGGTTTTTTCTCCCAGAAAATTGGAAGGTAGAATTGTAAATTCATAGAACTTATTTTATAATGTTGTACCTCAGCAGCTGCCTTTCAATTGATGCCAAGTCCTTACTGAGTTTATACTTGAATAGTAAATATGTCTTCTGAGTTTTACAGTGTCTTAAACTCAATGCACATTTCTTCTTCCTTTCCCACCCTTTCTTGTTTGTAGTTCGTTAAATCATCCTATTTCAGAGCTGATTTCCTTCCTGGCCGTACTTGTTGGGGTGCTGGATTTTTTCCATGTCTTTAGTCTTCCGTAAATTCAAATATATATATAAATATAAATATATATATATATGTTCTCCTTTAGCTTGTGGTGAATATAGTAATTTGCATTGAAGAAATAAAACATTTGTTGCCTTTTTTGACTAAGATTTCACAACTTTCATTGGTGCCTGCTGCTGAGGTCTTAAGACGTACTCAGATGTAAGAGCTACTTTCCAGGGTAGGAGAGAATCAAGTATTAGAATGAAGAAGCGAGGTTCATCACTTATTCATCTAGCAGGTCTTCATGGAGCACCTAACGTGTATTGATACAGATAATCCATAACCAATCTATAAATCCAAATTGCCTTGAGTTTATTATGAGCCAGATCTGAGGACCATCTAGCCTGGGAGAGTCTTTTTCACAGAGGAAGGGAGCACTCCGAAGAAGTAGGGGTGTACAGAGTGGTTATATACTGTCAAGGAGCAAGTATCGCGTAGGATTGGAATATCCCTTTTGCAATAGAGACCAGATTGCTTTGCTGGCACAGCAGTTGGGTGAACACACGGGTCTGTCATCTCATGGTGGGTGGTCACAAGGTGAGCGCAGCAGGTCTGCAGTCAATCCCTAGCCGAGGGAGAGATGCTTCTCCTTAAGGAAATGCCCACATGGGGAGTTACATCCTTATCTTTAAGGGCATTGTTCTTGTCTCTGGCACGCAGTAAATGGCACGCAGTAAATACTTAAAGCAGATGTATAATGCATGCTCAAGGGCCACCACTTCAGCCCTTTTGGAAAAAGTGAGTTCAGGCCGAATAGTTTTACACCAAATGGCTTCCTCATATACTCCAGTATCCTATTGCTTGTCATTTATTTATCATGTGTTCTGGGCATTTTGCCTATGTGTTATACAAAACATCTGTTCATGGTGTTTACATCTGGCAGTGGGGCAAAGACAATATATTTTTATTCATTATAATAAATCGTCGGTGCCCTGAAAGAAAAGAATAGGGTGCTATGAGAGAATGAGGGGGACCTAATTTAGATGGGGAGAAGTGGGGGAAACCTCACTGTGGAAGTGAAATTAGTAGAAACTTAAAGGAGGAAGTAGGAGTTAGGGATATAGCAAGGCAGAGAGACAGTACAAGCTTCTAGGGCTGAGTAGCTAGGTGAACACAGCATTATGGGCAAAGGCCCTAACTAAGGAGGAAAGGAGCTTGGGTGGGCTTCAGAATCTGATGGAAGCCCCTGCAGCTGGTAAGGTAGGAACCGAGTGGTAGAATAGGATGCTCCAGTGTTGGAGAGGTCAGCGGACTGCTCATGAAGGCCATGCTAAGAATTCTGTATTTTAGGCTAAGTGCAATAGAAAGCAAAGGAGTTTAAGCATGGAGGCGTCTTGATAAACAGTTTTAGAAGATGGCTCTGGCTTCTATGTGGAGAATGGAATTGGGGGGGAGGGGGGGCAGTGGAAGCGGCCGCAAGATAGAGGACAAGCAAAAAATGGAAATAAGAGCAATAGGGAGACTTTGAAGTAGTTGTGCAGAGAGGTGAAGGTGATCTGTAAATTCAGTGGAGATAGAGAAAAGGAGGTGGAAAACAGGTAATTAGTAGTCAAAGGAATGCAGGAGCCTATTAGCTTTCTCGAAATCTACCCTGAACTTTGTCCATAAGATGGTCTCTTTTTCCAGTTCTTAACTTCTACACCATAAAACAAGAGGACTTCAATATTAAATTGATTAAATCATTCAGGGTAGGAGTAAAGTTGTAATCTTAGAGCTACTTCAAGGGAAAAACATGTATTCCACATAGAAGAGAAAAACTAGGGACTAGCAAGGTATGTGGAAGCAAGTAAACAGATCTATGTTCTGTACTGCATGTAAGCATTTTAAGAGAAATTGAAAGCTAGGTTTTGACTGCTGATATATTGTACCAGAGAGAAAAACAATTAAGTTACAGCATTTCTCCAATGCTGCAGTCTTTGGAGAAATGCCCCCAGGGTTTCAGCCAAAAGACAAATTTTTTAATGAATTGTCGCCTTTTTTGAATGGTATTGATAGAACAGGGTAAAGTCATGGTGCCATTTGCAGCCAGGAAATGATTCAATCACAGAAACCAAAACAATTTCACTAGCAGAAAATGACTTTTGCATGAATTTCAACCATCTTGAATAAGTATCCATGAAAACAAACTAAGATAAGCAATTTCCAAGATTGTCCATTTTTTGCTATTTATTGACTTAAAACAATTCTTAGTGTTAATGCACAATGAAAGGATGTAAGAAATGATTGTTAATGGAAAATGTGTAACATATTCAAGTAAATTTTCAATTTTTCTACAAAAAGCCCACCATTCTGTTTTCAGCAAAAGAAATCACATTCTCATTTCTAGCAATATTGTTTGACAGCTCAGGGATTGGGGCCTTATATAGCATGAGGGTTATATATATACCCTAGCCTGGAGGCCCACCACACCACTTGTCACCAGAATGCAAGTACTTAACTTCTACGCCCTGGTTTCCTAATCTGTAAAATGGAGAGAATACCTCATAGGGTTTTTTTCTCAGAGTTTCAAGTATTTCGAAAGGACACAGTGTGTTTATGAATGTTGAGCACAGTATCTGGCCTGTGCCTGAATAAACGCTCCCTGTTGATCTTCCTCCCTATTTGTTCTTAGCGCCAGAGACGGTGAAGTATATTAAAGATGGCCACCGATTCTTTGACATTCCTCCCATCTAGAAATGGAGTTTGGTCCCCTCCCCTTAAATCTGGGTGGGCTCTGTGTCTGCTTGACAAGTAGAATTCAGTGGAAGTGATACCGTGCCAATTTCCAGTTCCAGGCAGCTTCCACTTCCTCTCTCTTGAAATATTTGCTCTTGGCCCCGGCTGCCATGGTGTGAGAAAACCCAAGACTCCCTGGGAAACCCTATCTGTAGAGGAAGTGAGACGGCCCACCCTCCTACCTCTGGCCAACATCCACAGCTGACCCGCAGCAGCTAATTTGCCAGCCACGTGAGTGAGCTTCTTGGAAGAGGCTGCTCTAGCCCGGTTCCAGCTGCCCCAACTGACGACAAGTGGAACAGAGACTCACTGTCCCTACCAAGGCCTCCCCAAATTACAGATTAGTGAGCAAAATAATTGTTTTTAGCCAGTAAATTTTCGGGTGGCCTATAACGGCAATAGATAACCAGAACACAGGAAATCGAGTTTCCTCCTCCACTCTGATCCCATATATGACTTAGCGGTAGAAAGGGTGGGCAAGTTCATTTAGTCCAGCAGAAATAAGTGTGGTTTATAGAGAAAGTAGGTCATGAGCAAATTTGCTGAGTTTGCTGTGAGCTGTGTGACCAGTGCTTGACTTAAACAGAACCTGGTCCAGTTATTCAGCAAACCCTTTTAGATGTCTGTCTTCTACTTGGTGCTGAGCAGAGGTAGTACCTCTGAGAATTGATCTCACGCTGGATACAACCATCTCGCGGTAACCGTCTTTAGCTCCACGTTCCACTGCTACCTATTTTATGTCCGTTCAAAGATGTCTGTCAATTCATTAGGGCAGGCCTGCTGACCCTCAGAGCAAACCTAAGACATACCTTAGGTCCCTCTAGACACGTACCACACCTTTGGCCAAAGGTACAATTTAACTGAAGAGACATAATGCCTAGTGGTCCATCTAAGAGAAATCAGATCTAGGGAATCCTTTTGCAAAATTTGGCAGTGTTCGAGGAGCCTTTTCCTGGAGCAAGTTACCTGATCGCGTTGCTCAAAGTGGTCCTGTCGAGTTTTATTTTGCTTAATTAACCAAGACACCAGTTACTGCCGAATATTTATGATATGAATATTATCTTTATTATGCAAATTACAAGACATCCAGGAGAGAGAATAACTGTCTTGCAAGTTAGAGGTCTGCATTACCTGGTTCAAAAGCTAAGGGATTGGCTCTCAAGAGATTTGCAATTTACAGTGTTTTTTTTTTTTAAAGATTTTATTTTTTCATTTTTCTCCCCAAAGCAACCCCCCCCCCCCCCGTACATAGTTGCATATTCTTCGTCGTGGGTCCTTCCAGTTGTGTACAGTGCTTTTAAAACCCGCTTTAAACTACTTAATCTTCTTCTTAAACCTTGTAGTTTATCCGCAAGTTGCAAGCGAGGAAACTGAGGCTCTTGGCTTCGACTCCTTGGCGACGGGCGACGTAACCACTACCCCGGGCGTGCTGACCCATGCCCAGCGGCCCCTGGCGACTCCATCCCTCCCTCCCTTCCTCCCCGTCAGTGCCCCGCCCGCGGCGTCGGCAGCGCGCGCCTGTGATTGGCTGTGGGGGCCGCGCGGCGGCGGAAGGGGCTGCGGTGGCCATGGCGACGGGGGCGGGGCGCCGTAACCGACGCCGGGAGCCCGCGGGCGGGGCGGGGCGTGGCGGCGGCGGGAGGCTGAGCCTGGGCCCGCGCGCAGGCGCTACCTGGTGGCCTTGAGCCAGCCGCGGCGTCCGCGGCGACGCCCGCCCGATGCGGGCCGGGGCTCTGCGGGGTAGAGCGGACGCTGCGCCCGGGCCGCGGGCGGGGTAGGGGGCCGACGGCCGCTCGCCCGCGCGCGGTGGACGCGGCGGCGATGGACGCCCTAGAGGAAGAGAGCTTCGCGGTGTCCTTGTGAGTGACGCCGCCCGCGCCCGCAGGCTGCAGGCCGGCGCTGCTGTTCGGCCTCGGCCTCCGCCCCGGATCGGGTGTCTTCGGGGCCTGGGGTCGGGGGTGGCCGCGGCTCCGCCCGGGTCCCGCATCGGTTCTGCCGCTGCTGCGGCCGCGGGGCTCAGGCCCGGGAGGACGGGGTGCGGGGCGGGCGTCGCGCGGCGGTCGGCGTCTCCATCACAGTCCCCCGCCTCCGGTCTTGGTCGTCAGCAGGGCCTGGCGGGTTGGAGCTGCCGGGGCCCGAGCTCGGGTCAGAGGACCCGCCACCACCGCCCCCGGGGACTCCTGGGCCGATTGCCCCCCAGGCCGGACTCTCGCCCGCGCCGGGCTCCCGCTCACAAGCAGATAGGTGTGTGGTGACCGCCACGATGCGTGAGCGGAGCCCGGAGGACGTAGACGCGAGCAGCCTTACGAGGTCCAGTGCCAGCCTTTGCTCCCTTTATTTGTCCCTTGTGTAATTCTTTGTGTCATATCAGGTTTCCTGAAAGTGGAGCCATTCCATTCAACTTGGATGTCATAGATGTGTCAAGTGTGCTCTCTTCTGTTTGGAATTGCTAGATTAGACAGTAACCATTCTGAATTTTTGAAGCTGGGTGATGGGAAGTTCATCTTGCTATTCTTTTTTCTTTTATGCGCGTTTGGAAATGTCGATAATACATTTTTTTAGAAGCGAATTCTTTGAAACAGCGCCTAATCCAGGCATGTTTTTCAGCTCTTCCGCCTCTGATGCAGAATTTGACGCGGTGGTTGGATATTTAGAGGACATTATCATGGGTAAGCTTCCTTCCCACTGCTTGACCTGTGCTCTAGTTCTCAGATCCTTGCTTTTAAGGACACTGAAGTCAATTTGGAGAGTTAATTTTAAGCTGTGTATAATTTTTTAATGTATGCACAAATTAATATAAAGTAAGCCGTACTGTGATTTGTCTTCAAGGCAGATAGCCTGTACTCCTTAAAACCACTGATACCCGGAGATTCAGTCCCCGGAAGGGGCTTATTCAGGTAATGGGGCACCTGCAAGTTATGGGGCTCTTGGGAAAACTGCAGGAAATAGTGACCTACTTTATTTCAGAGAGTAAGAGCAGTTTCAGTTTTTAGATTTGAGTTTTCACATTTTCATGACATAAACCACAGTATAACCATAGCACACACATCCATGGAGAAAAGGTGCCATACGTCAGCTGACTCTGTGTTTTCCTGGGGTCTGAGTTCCTGTCTGTGGATTCATTTTGGCCTCCGTAAGTCCTCCTAAGTAATAAGCAGTAACAGGCACCAAAGGTTTCAGACAAATACGTGGGAGAGAAACACCTGAGTTTGAGAAAATTTTGTCTATTAGCTAAGTTTTCTGAGAATTAGGAGAAGAACACTGTTATTTGGTGTTATTCGCTGTGTTTCTTCTTCTAGTTAGGTTTGAAAATCACTGGCCACGTTTTTGTCCCTGCAGGTCCTGTAAAGATTCGTGCCCTTAGCTCCTGAGTACAGGTGTTTCACCGTTCAGCTCTTGTCCCATGTGGATCTGAGGATTCCTGGGGAACATGGAGGAATACTTTGAGTTCCTTTGCCCTTTGTGGGTACCCTATATGCTGTGGGAAAATGAGTTTTCTGTAAGCCCAGGGTGTTTATCCCAAAGTCTAGGTCATTTGTGAAGCTTTCCTTTTATTTTTGGAAATATTCTATTCTGTTGTTAAAATTCCCTAACATTTAACTGTTAGCTATAAACTGATCTCTTTAGATGAATTTGCATCTAAGTTGCACCAGCAATCCTGTATCATAGGTATTAGGATCATCCTCATTTTCCCCTTGAAGAAACTGGGGCTTAGAGAAACTAAGTAACAGGCCCAAGGTCACACAGGTGCAAGTGGCTGAGGCGGGATTCGAACCCACACAGGCCAGCTTCTGTCAGAGCCCAGACATCTAATCTCTGCACTGTTTCCACCACTCTTGCTGAAATTACATTAAAGTAAGAAAACCATTTCACTCCTTTGTGGAAAAGCAATGTGAGGGAGTTCCCCGGCCGCCCTGTCTTGGGTGAGTTTAAAATGGCCTGGAGGATGGTGGTGATGGTTGCACAGCAATGTGAATGTACTTAATGTCACCAAACCGGATGGTTAAAAATGATTAAGGTGGTAAATTTCAGGTTAGGTATATTTATCACAATTTAAAAAATAATAATAAAAAGGCTGGAATTGGTCTTGTTTCAACATTGGTGTCCCATTTAACACCTGCTTAAAACACCTTTAGCTTTCCCTCTACTAGAGATCGGCCATTGAGAAAGCAGTGCTGCTGACATATAATTCCCGCCTATTTATAAATCCGAATGATTCTTAGTCTCCATTAAAAAGAATAAATTTTTCCTCTTGCGTTTCAGATGACGAGTTCCAGTTATTACAGAGAAATTTCATGGACAAGTACTACCAGGAGTTTGAAGACACGGAAGAGAATAAACTCACCTACACACCTATTTTTAATGAATATGTAAGTGGATTTCTGTGTCTCTTACCAGAGACTAGGATTTCTTTAAAATGTGACTTTAGAATCAAAAGATGTTGAAATTTGCTCAACTTTTAAAATCTGCCGCTAGTGTCCTGCCAGGAATTCTAATTAGAATCTGGTTTGATTCTCATCTCCTGTCGTTTTCCTCCTCACGGTTCCTGGGGCCGTTTTCCAAATGTTTGCTGATTTCATCCCCTTCTGTTTTAAGAGGTGTCTGGCGTTATCACCCTCCTGCTGTCAGTCACCGTGTGCAGCCTCACCACACCTTGCGTTGATAGACTTTCCACCTTTTGGCTTTCACACATTATTTTTTCTACTACATAGTCCAGTTGGGTGTGCCTGAGTGTGAGGTCAAAGTGAAAACCAAGACCAGGATCACTAACTAGATGGTGGCAAAACCAAGGCTAGAACCCGCAAAGCCCAACTCTTAACCCTTGGGTGTGTCCACTGTGCCGAGGCCCCAAGTGGCCTCCTGGAATGACCTCACCTGTCTGAGAGTGGGCTGGAGCCTCCAGGACTCTTACCGTGGAAGCATAGCCCAGTCAGTGAAGTTTCCTCCAGCACAGCCTCAGCTTATAAGTAACCTGTGATTGCTTCTAGCAATTGCTCTTTGCACAGATTCCATCTACCCAGGAGAGAAGGCCCTCTCGCTTCATTCCTCTCTTGTGCCGTGGGGGTGGGAGCCGTGCTGCCCACTGTCCCTGCCACCGTAGACCACTTGCCTTGTTACACTGTAATTGCCTGCTAATAGCTCTCTCCTGCAGGGCCAGGGCATGTCCTCACCGAGGACAGGAGCTGTGTTTCGGTTCTCTTTGGTGTCCCCAGCACTCGGCATGGAGCCTGGCACGTAGAGTAGGCTCTTAGGAAGTGTCTGCAGAGGCTGGAGGACAGGCTTTCTGAAAAGAAGTCTGTTTTTCCTAAAGCGTGGTCTGACCAAGGTCCTTCCCACTGCTGCAGATTTCTTTGGTAGAAAAGTATATTGAAGAACAGCTGGTGGAGCGGATTCCCGGGTTTAACATGGCGGCTTTCACAACAACTCTACAGTAAGTTGAACTTGACTCTGTTTTACCTTTTCCCCCTTCTTCCTTCTTTGCTCTGAAAAAAACATCTTTTTTTTTCAGTGCTTGAACATCAAGATTAGAGCACTTGGTGGCTAGGTCCTGGGTGGGAGGTCCTCAAAACCTTTGGATGAAATCTTGAAGAGGGTCTGTGTCATCATTCATTCATGAAACAGCCATCTTTTCTTTTGCAGGCACCATAAAGATGAGGTGGCTGGGGACATATTCGACATGCTGCTCACCTTTACAGATTTCCTGGCATTTAAAGAAATGTTTCTGGACTACAGAGCAGTAAGTCACTCTTGCCTCTTTAGTTAGCCACATTGAACCACTTAGAAAGTTCCAAGTAGGTATGGTGAGCACCCCCCCAACCCCCCATGCTTCTCCCTTTAGACTGGCCAGTGTCAGTCTGCAGCCAGCGAGGTGTCGGAAGAGGGAGCTGCTGTCCTCCTCTGGCCAGGACCCGGGACCCTGGCTGAGGAATTACATTCCTAAGTTTTGGTGGAACAGGTTCCAGGAACCTCCTAGGCTCCCTAAATAATCAGCACAGAACCACAAAGCGAGTCTAATTGCCTGGCCTTACTTAAAATGCAGGCACCTAACGGGGAGAACACACGTTCTTCACTGAAGAGAGGTGCATCTTTTTAAGAGCACCCGGGGCCGGTGCTGAGCAGAAATGCAGAACAGCCCCCTCCCCTTCCTGGGGCTCCCAGGTCCTCCTCCTGCCTGAGCGCTGCCTCCCTGCGCCAGGGCTGTTCTCAGCTGGAAGGGCGTCTCTTTCCTAGTCCTTGCCTCTTGAAGTGGTTCTTTTCTCTGTAGGAAAAAGAAGGTCGGGGGCTGGACTTAAGTAGCGGTTTAGTGGTGACTTCACTGTGCAAGTCCTCGTCCGTGCCAGCTTCCCAGAACAGTCTGCGGCCCTAGGGCCACCTCCAGCAACAGGGTCTTGCTGAGCGTCACCAGCCCGATAGACTGGGAGAGGCTTCGCTGATGATGACAGAAGAACCACCTTGGAAAGACAGACTGTGTTCTGTAACCAGCTCTTCCTTAATGTTAAGTATTGATGAGTCAAAAAGAAAGTCCCCTGACCCTCCTGGGACTGGTTCTCCTGAAATGCCTTCCTGTGCTCAGTGACCCGAGTCATCCTCCCCGGGTGGACCCTCTCTCAGGCTTGCTCGAGTCGGGCTCCTCTGGAGCAGGCCCAAGCCGGGCCTTCCTCTGGGCCCTTCCCCAGCACACATGTTGCTGTGTCAGCGTTTGCAGGAGCCCACCATCACCAGCCCTGTCTGGCCCACCAGGCTTCTCGTATGTGGCCGAGTTTCGGGCCTGCGGCCTCAGTGGGGTTTCAACTGTTGGGGAGCGTTTATCTAGGGTCTTACTCAAGCCAATGCCCGTCTGGAGATTTCTGAAGCTCCTGCCCTCCCAGCTGGTCCTGGCTGTAGGAATCACCCGAGAGAGTGTCCTTCACCTAAACGCTCCAGGAAAAGCCACTTCCTAGTCTGACATTTGCAGTCTCTATCACTGTCTTCTCCTGGTTCTCCTGTAGTCCCACTGTTTCTAGAATTCTCTTTTAAGCATTTTTGAAAAAGTATTTTTATAGATGAATACTCAGGCTCACCTAGTGGATATAATCTTGGAACTTCCATGATTACCCACTTAAAGATCAAAGTATTATATGCTGTGTGCTTGCTATTCGTGAGTGCTGTGAAAGCAGAAGTGCTTTCCGTGTGGGCGTCCTGGCCTCCTGGGCCCCCACGGACGTGCTGATGCAGGAGGAGACACGGTGGTCCCGTCTTAGAGCATGTTCAGTGTTTGTGCACGTTTGCTTAAACCCTGCCCGTGTCGCTGCTTCCTCAAGTTTTCTTTTGGGCGGGGGCTCTGCAGTTCCTTCCTGTCAGTGTTCATGCCCAGATGACGCTCCGCTGCCCAGCTCAGCACGAGCGGGCGGCAGACAGCTTCACTGCTCCTCTGTCTGCTTTCGTTTAGTGCAACGTTTGACAGACCATTACCGACCAGAAACATGGATGTCACATCTCTAGAAAGAAGAAAAAACATAGTAGTTCCATTCCCAGTACGTACCTTAGATTTTTTTTTTTTTTTTAAGTAAAAATAAGAATCTGTCCTGACTTTTCACTTGGCTGTTCTGGTTTTAAAGGATGAGCTGTAGGCTGTGTTTTCCTGTACTAATGTGGCGCTTATTAAATACTTTTGTACCAGGAGTAAAACCGGAGGTGTTTTGCAAGAACCATCGTTCTAAACCATCCCTTCCGTTTCTTTACTTTCGCCGCTGCCATCGGGTGGTCTTTCGAGCCAGAGGCACGCAAATGCCACTCTCCACAATGCCCCCTCTCCCGGCCTTGCTTTCCCTTCTTGCTGCTCTGTAAACGGGGCTGGCCCCTGCAGGCCATGCCTGTGGGCAGTCTGCCTGGTGAGCAAAGGCAGGTGGACGAGTCTAAAGATGAAATCAGGAAAAGTGAACAAGAAGGCAAATGGGTTTGTTCAAAAAGCAAGCAAGCCTGTTGGAGCTTAAGATTAGAGACAGGCTTTCTGATTTCTTTTATAAAAAACTAGAAACCTGTCTGTCCGTCCACAGAGGAACTTAGGTCGTCACAGGACTCCTTCAAGGGGTCTCAGGCCTGGCGTGGGAGGAGGAAGCCCGACGTTCTGCCCAGCCGCAGGAGGCAGCTGCGCTCTCCTTTTGCTCAGGCCCCTCACCCGCGGGAAGCAGTGTTCACCAAACTGCGGGTCTGGGGACTATGGAGGCCTTGGCCTGGACCCGAAGGCAGTAGTTTGACTAAGCACACAAACGTCTCCGCCAAAATAGGCCGTGTTTTAGGGTCAGAAACCTGGTAAGACCTGCCTAGGATTTTGTTTTCTCTTGAGCCGCAAAAGAAAATGGGTTGATCTTCCTTAAAACTAAACTCTTTTCTTATGGCTTCATCCTCAAATGACTAATTTATTATTCAAACTCTGAGACACTTGACAGTAAAAAGGGATGCTATTGGTGTTTGCACCCGATGACAGGCATAACCCAGAACATGGGTACCTGACTCATCCCCATCCCTCTGGAAGGGTGTAGCTCATCCAAACTGTTTGAATCCAGTTACGTTTCAGTTGTTCTCAGTTTTTCAAAAAAGGACCAAGGGGAGTGTAGGAGTGCCCGTGGCTTATTCTTCAGAGCATGCTGCTCTGTGGCAGTGGACACTCGGCTCAGGCGGACTCGGCCCTGCCACTCTGCACATCTCGCGTGGCCAGGGACTGGTCACACGATCTCTGAACTTCAGACTTCCAAGGTCGCCGACGGTACGGCAGTCTTAAGTTCAGCAGGTTGCCCTGACTTACCTACCGCCAGGATGCTAGTGTGTGTGCCAAGACAGACGGCTGGTCGGCCTGCCTCAGGCCACCGGAGCGGCTGGGGGCGCCCTCTACAGTGGGCTTTTGGGAACCTTTGTAGTGTCCTCCCCATGGCTGCCTGGAGTTGATTAGCATCTACAACTGTGATTCCCCAACATCTTTTCCAAATAAGTTCTTCCATCTTTATTTTTGTAAAAAAAACCAAAAACAACAAAGTCACCACCAAGCACATGGCAAGTCACCGGGCGAGGTCTTGAGTCCCTCCCTCCCTCGTGTCCCGTGTGCCTCATCAACGGCCTCGGGGAGCAGTTGGCACCTGTCCCAAAGGGAATGTTACAGCCGGGGCTGGGAAAGGGCGGAACGCCTGGACGGGTGAACATCACTGAGACGTCGCTTAGAACCCATTTGCTTTAAGTAACTGGTACATTTGAAATGCAGGAAAGGAAGACCATGCTGTCAGGAAGCATAACACTCTTTCTACAAGTGTCTCTACACAGACATGGCTTGGGTGGGTGTCGGGGCAGAACTGTGTTGTAAGGAATCAGAAGGGTTTCATGAGCTTGCTCAGCTCTCCCAGAACAAAGACTGGGAGAAATACACATTGCTTGTTAGGTGTATTCTGTGGTGGGTGAGGGGCGGCAGGTCTGGAGTCCTTGTTAGTGCATTTAGTGCTGGGGAGAAGGCTGGGCCCCAGCCTGGGCTCTAGAGTCCTCTAAAGACAAAGTGGAGACTGGGAGCCCCGTGTCCCCCGTCACCTGCTGAATGAGGGGGATGGGGAGGAGGGGTCTCAGCTGTCGGACTCTCTCCGGTCCGCACGCGTGCCGACTTGGGCCAAACCAGAGGAGGGATCCCAGTGCCTTAGGAGTGTCAGGCGAGCCTGAGTGACGAGCAGAGGAGCCAGTGTAGGCCCTTCCAGGCTGATCCACGCAGAGCTCAGGCCTCGGGCTTGCGGGCCACCCTGCATGGTGACCCAGCTGCAGCCTTCAGCCCCAAGGTGGGCCGTGGCACTGGCGTCTAGGCGTAGCCGCCAGCCATCTGACTGGTGGCCGCGTTGCTGCCCACTCCCCGCCAGGCCTGGAAGCTGAAGAAGGCGCTCGCTCCGTAGGCGATCATCACTAAACAAGCGAAGAACTGAAAGAGGGGAGAAGACAGGGCTGAGTCCTCTGCAGCAGGGCCCTGAACGGGGACCGAGACACAGGCGCCAGCCGTGAGGCCTGAGTGACGGGCCCTAGTCAACCAGAACAGCAGCTCTGGCAGCCACAGCATCCTGCTGAGCCGTCCACGCGTGAACAGCTGTGGGTGGCTGGCTGACGTTACATTCTTGTCGGGAAACCATTAAGCACACAGGCAAGGAATGTCCAACGATGACAAGGGCAAGTGGACAATGAGCCAAGAGCGACCCAGGCATGGGAGCACCATCAGACACACACCAGGGATTTAGTTTTAAAAAGGCAACATTCAGAAGTCACCCAGGAATTTTCTGGGGTCATTTCATGGGTGCCCTGCACTGGCACCCGGGCTGTACTTGGAAGCTCTGTGTCTCTAGCCCGGTGACCGAGTCCACTGATTTCAAAGCCATGGTCTACACCCTGCCCTAGCCTGGACTCATCCGAGGGTTAATTCACCTCTCTGAGCCTCAGTTCCCTTGTCTGTCAAAAGGGGCTGGTAGTCCCCGTCCTCCCCATTCGGGGAGGTCGGAACTGTCTGCGGGCCCTGGTGGAGTGAGGCCTGACAGGCGTGGGGGGACTGCTGTGACGTCACTGGCGACTTGACCTGGAGCCCAAGTTGTAAATCCCCCAGAATGGTTTAAACCAAAAGGTTTTGCATGTGCCTTCTTCAAGGCGGGGTTGCTGGGCGGGTGGGGGTGGGGGGGTGCGTCTGGTAGTTTTTAACATTCTCCAAGGGGGCGTATGACCCTAACTCAGTGTGTCACAGCTGATTCACAGTCAAGTTCAACAGTTAGCCCCAAACTTCCAGTCACTACCACAAAGTATTTCCCAAGCATTCTGGTTCCTCAGGGTTTCCTGTGAACTACGGAAGACAGAGCTCGGCTCCCGAGACGCACTGAGGGTCAGGACGGTCACTGGGGAGGTGGCAGGTGCCTGGCCTCGGACCGGGGTGCAGTGGGAGTCCAGGGGCACAGCCCTTGGTTTGGCCCGTCACCCCTGTGACTGGTGCGGGCGCCCCAGGACCCCTACTCACCGAGGCGGCTGCCCGCTGGTTGTACGGCCGGGTGCCCTTCAGGGAGGTCAGGTCAACCACAGCCGAGCAGGTGATGAAGGCCGTGATGTAGAGAACCGTGGCGCCCACGTTGAATATCATTAACTGGGGGTGAGGGAGGAGACAGACTTAAGACGGGAGCCTCTTCCTCCGAGTGGACCTCCCGGTTCCCACCGGCACACCCCTTTAGGAGCCAGAACCGCGGCTGGGGCTCCAGGATGGGGATGAAGACACTCAGCGTCTTTGCCACTGAAAGAGCCTGGAGAGGCAACAGTCCACACCGGGCCAGCCCGAGGCCATCTGAGCTGGGAGCATAAAGACACCAAAAGCTGAGGGGGAGGGAAACGATGGGAAGGCCTGAAGGGATCTGGTCCAGGCAGCGGCAGGCCCACGAGGCAAAACCTGCACTCGAAGGCAAGAGGCTGAACCAAGCCCACCTCCCAGTGCTCCACCTAGAGAGCTCTGGGCCTCCCGGCCACCGTGGCTCAGGGCCAAGCCCAGCCCCCACTGTTGCCACTGCAGGCCTCGGCTCTGGGGCTGGCCCTGGGGGTGCCTTACAATCTCTGCCCCCAGGACGAGGAATTGTGTCTGCCTTTTGGCCACATCTTAGGCTCAAGGCTCCACATCAAATGCCAGGGGAAGGACCAGCAGGATCCCGAGCCAGACTGGCAGGAAAGGCCCTTAGCCGATGGCCAGGCCCGGGTCCCATTTCCCCAATGCTTGGCCCCTGAAGCCAGTTAACAGTCTTAGCACAGACTGCAAACTGGTGACCCTCAGGCATGTTTGGTTTGTCCCATAGATTTTTTTTTTTTTGAGGAAGATTAGCCCTGAGTCAACATCGGCGGTGCCCATCTTCCTCTACTTTATATGTGGGATGCCACCACAGCATGGCTTGCCAAGCAGGCCATAGGTCCGCCTGGGATCCAAACCAGTGAATCCCAGGCCGCCAAAGCAGAGCGGGTGAACTTAACCGCTGCGGCACTGGACCAGCCCCCAATAGTGTTTTGTGTTTTTTTTTTACCAAGATTCTCAAGGTAGATTTCATGTGAAAAGCTGCAAATTTCCCATAAAACTTTCAATCTTATATCAAGATCTGGCACCAAGGGGCCTGCATTCCCACGAACACCTGGTGGAGCTGAGCAGAGGCAGCCCTCTGGGGACAGATGGGTGCTGCGCTCTCCAGAACGCCTCCTGACCCCCTGGGCCCTGTAGGGGCTCAGCCCCTGGCCCAATCCCCAGTGTGGCAATCCTAATCCAGCCTGCCCCGTCTGTTGAGGGTCCAGGAGTGTAGGAGCCGCTGCCCTGCCTTCACAGCCTGGGGAAGGCGCCTCCTTTCAGCGCCAGCTGTGGCTGGAGCCCAGAATCTGTGCTAAGACACACAGTGTCCCCTCCATCTCCGGAGAGCTTTCTTTGAAGCTCCTGGGACAGGGGCAGGGCTGGACCCCGAGCCAGGAAGTCAGGCGGCCCCTCCTCGCCCCAAGATCCTGCCTGCAAGCCCGGCGCCCGCCGCAAAGGCTGCCTGGCTCCAGCCAGTGATGTCAAGATCTAACAAGCCGCCTCTGTCTCGAGGGTGACTCACGTTTCCTCAGCTTAAAAAGTCATTGAATTCCACACAATGCTGCCCAGTCCCAGGCTTGCTTGTCTTAAAAATCATGTGCCTCTCTCGCCTCCCAGCTCGCTGAAAGCCACAGGCCCAGCTGCAGGGGTTTTCCGGGTCACAGAATAAAACCCCAGCAGTTTTCTCTGCATCTGGCCAGGGTACGTCCTAAGGGTGCTCTCAGCCCCGGGCCGGAGGAGGCTGACCTGGGCCACCCTGGCCGCAGGGACCTCACCCTGGAGGCAGCCAGGTGGACAGCAGGGAGCCCAGCCTGCAGGTGCTGGGCTGGCCGGGTACCTCCCGACAGCTCAACCCAGCCTCTGGGTCTGCAGACCCTGCAACACGGGTCCAAATTCTGAGAGCCCCCGAAAGGAAAAATATTTCCGAGATTCCAAATGGCCTCCAGCCTCTCCATTCAACAGCCCCCACTTCTACTCCCTCCCCTGGAACAAATGAGGCCCGTGCCCTCCCCGGATCACGGGGCTCCATTAAGGCTCCCTCCCTGAGCCGGCTCTGCCAAGCCCCCGCCCCCGCCCCCGTCACTTAGGGAAGGGCAGAGTGGGCCCGCCACAGCTCCTCCCAGAGGCAGAGGGGTGAGCCTAGAGCCCCCCAGAGTCCCCACCCAGACTCACCACCAGCGGCCACGGCACCATATGCAATTTCATGTGCAGCTGAAACAGGTAGAGGATGAAGAAGACGATTGTCACCAGCCAGAGGAAGACAGCGACGAACATCACCCAGCCGTAGGCCGGGTACAGGTGGTACGGGGTGTCAGCAATCAGGGCCCACACCAGCAGCCCCAGCACCTGGAGGGGGCGAGACAGGGCCAGAGTCCCCCAGAGCCCCCCAGAGCCCCCACTCCAGCTGGAGGCCACAGGCCAGAGGCCTCTGCCATGGCGCTCCCTCTGCAGGACACACTTCTCATGAGCCAAGAAATATTTATTTGGCTCCTACTGTATACCACTGTACACCAGGCTTGCCTGCTAACTGGTACTCCTCTTTCAGGTCTCAGCTGAAATGCTACATGCTCCCCCGCTCCTCCAGGCTAGGTTCCAGAACCCTCTTCTGTGGTCACACGGCTCCCCAGGCACCCACCACCCAAGACCATAATTCTGTCTCCTTCCCCAGACTCTGAGCTCCCCAGGGCAGGACGATGACGGTCTCGCTCAGAGCTGCGTCCCAGCACCCAGCACAGGACCCAGACCGCGCCAGGGGCTTAGTAGAAGCTGCTGAAAGATGAAGCCCCCAGCACACCCTGAGAGACGGACATAGTCACAGAGTCCCAGAGGTGGGAAAAAGAACCGTGTGTGTCCTCCCCCCACCCCCGGGCCTCTGGGTGACCTCCACCTGGCCCCCACCAAGCCCTCTCTACCCACCTTCTCTGACTCTCCCACCTGCCCCTCTATACAGGTATTACCATCCCTGCCTTACAGGTGAAACCCAGGGAAGACCACCTTCTTCCCTCAGGGAAGCCAAGGGACCTGTCACATGGTTCCCACGTGGCACAGTGGGCCCTGACATCCCTCAGTGTGTGTAGTGGCTAACAGCACGGACTCTGGAGCCGACCGCCTGGTTTTAAACCCCACTCCCCTGAGCAGCTGTGTGACCTTCGGCCAGTTTGCAACCTCTCTGTGCTTTGGTCACCTATCTGTAAAATGAGTACAATGACCATACATACCACATAGGGTTACATCGAGGACCCACGAGTTAACGTATTATTGTTTTATTATTCCCAGCTGGATGCGCTGAGCCCACCCCAGCCCTCAGGGCCACAGGAAATTCTACGGGAACAGGTTGGCCTGGCCGACTGCCCTCATGGGGCCACTTGCGGGAACTCGGCAGGGTGGGGCCCAGCAGAGGGTCCGCTCTGAGGCGGGGCCCACAGAGCTCAGGGGAAGCCCACCAGCGCCACCTCCCATGCTTCCGGCATCTCCCCTAGCCTCTCCTCGCTGGCTGAGCCCCTGGGCTCCACAAGGGCAGGCTCTGGAATTCCTGGCCAGCTGGGTGTGACTCGGGTCTGACCAGCAAGGGGAAGGACAGTCTTTGGCCCACTATGCGGCTTTGGAGAAAGGCTCTTTTGCCGACGAAGGCGCACAGAGAGTGTGCCCCACATCCAGGCACGTGGCACCAAGGCTCACAGTGCCTTTGCCCCCAGCCCAAGGTCGAGCCAACCATCAGTCGGATCGCAGAGATGCGCTCAGGAGCGAGACCCACCTCTGGCTGCTGGGTTTGGGGACAAAAAGTCCCCGTGGCCGCAAGCTCCTAGACCAGACACCAGAGAGCTTGCGCTGACCCCGGAGCACAGCCAGAGCCGGGTGCCTGCAGGGCACCCCCCACCCCAGGGCACCTCTGCCAAGAACCAACAGGGAAGTTCCTGTACCAATCCCCCAGCACTCGCGGGGTCAGGCCAGGAATGACCTGAGCTGAGCGGGTAGAGCCAGTCCCTCCAACAACAACTTCCCTTTCTCCTCTTCCTGCCGCTCCCCACAGGAGGCTGGGGAGGGGTGTGGTGGCTTCTCTTCCCACAGCACCACTGGGATGGGGAGGCGGTGCCCTGGGTCGGGCGTCAAGCGCTGGGCTTCGATCCTGCCCGTGCTGAGGGGGCACACTGGGCGAGCACCTTCCCGCCTGTGCGGCTCACCTGGGCGACTCCAGTCCACCCGCCAGAACGCAGGCCCAGGGGAATCCTGCTTCCGTCACTGTCGTGTCTCCAGTGGCAACAGGGCTTAACATGGCGGCTGCCCAATGAACACGTGCTCCGGAGCTAACGGGCCTCGGTTTCCATGGAATAGGGGTGGGAGATGTGCCCTGCAGAGTGCTGTGTACTACAGAGGAGGCAGGTGTGCATTGGGGAACCTCCCTCCACCCAGGGAAAGGTGTCAGCCCAGGACGTGGAAGCCGAGGAAGGCCCCCCTTCTCTCCTGAGCTCAGCACGCCTCCTCCCTACCGGGCCGCGAGTCCCCAGGGATCCCGCGCTGCACCCTGTCAGCCTCAGCTACCGCCTCTGTGCTCTCCTGCAACCACTGCAGTGAGGCTGGTGGCGGCCCGTGGGGCCCACTTGCGGGCGAGGACGGTGGGACAGGTGGCAGGGCCTTGGGGACAGTCACACAGGCTGGGGACAGAGCCCTTACCTTACCAGTGAGGACCTGGAGCTGGGGTGTCTCCGCACAGCCCCCACACACGTCTACCCCCATCCTTAGGACAGACCCCTGCCTGACATGGACACGTGGGGGCCGAGCCCCCGGAGCTGGGTGCAGGAGAAGAAGCAGCCCCCAAGCAGCAGTGGCAGCTCCCTCCCAGCAGGGAGGGGCACGTCAGGGACAATCCTCTTGTCATGTAAAGCAAGGTCCTGAAGGGCCTCCTCGCCATCCTGCGGCCTGCTTCCAACTATCCGAAAGCAATTAGAAAACGCTGTGAACTGAAAATCAAGAGAAGACCAATTCGGGTTTACACTAACGGACGCCTGTCAATTATCAGTATCATTACTCACAGACTTGGTCACAGACACCACCTGACCCTCCGGCTCTCTCTGCGCCAGACCTCAGGCAAGCGCCCCCCTTTTCTGTCATTGATTCCCCCGTCACCCTCTCATCAGTCATCACTATTTATTATCCCCACTTTCCAAACAGAAGCTCAGAGGGCGATGAGCGCGGGGTCACCCGTGGGTAAAGGGCAGGGCAGGACTTGAACCCGGACCTGTCCTTCTCTGGAACCTGGGAGCTGCTTAGCATGTGCACAGAACGAGGACACTTCGGCTGGCACCAAGGGCCAGGCCCAGCTGGCACCGGGCTCTCACGTGCCTGCCCTACCCTCCAGCCCAGCCCTGGTTTCCGGATGAGCAGGCGCAGCCTCTGGGCGATGAAGCTGCCGGATAAGCCGCAGGAATGTCCAGCGCTCCTCCTGGCTTCGCCGCCCTGGCCCCGAGCCCAGGGAGCTGGAGCAAGGAAGGCCCGTTCCTCCATGGGAACCAGCCCGACTGGTTTTTCCCCATCCCCTCCCTCCTAGCCCCAAGAATCTGAAGGGAGTGCCCCAGCCCAGGGCCCCAGGGAGACCCTACTCAGGACAGGGCACCCCAGACTTGCTGGCCTGGGTGGCCCTGCAGGGGAGGCCGGGCCCAGGCTCATCTCCAGAAGCTGCAGGAGCCGCTGACCCCTCCCTCCTGCCATGGACCCGGAAGAAGGGGCCCGAGGACTTGTCTTCCGGTCCCGTGTAGAACGGTGAACCGCACTGTCCAGAGGAAGGCGGACACTGAAGGGCAGGGCCCGCCTGCCACCTGCCTCCAGGGCTTGCCCAGGACAGTCGCCCCACAGCTCCAGCTCCCCTGCCCTGAGCACAGGCCTCGGCAGCTGCCCCTCCGGGCTCAGCCGTTCAGCAGCAGCTCCGAGCACGAGCACCGACGGCAGTGAGGGCCGAGCCCACGGAAGCCCTGGTCCCGGCACCCGCTCCCCCAGCCGAGACGGGGGTGAAGACGACGGGCAGTGGGGACACTTGCAGTGTTAGAAAGAGGCCAAGACAGATCTCCCTGGAAGGTGACAGTGATGAGAATTATTTTAGGCCGGTTAATTTTAAACTGCAGATGAGAGGCAGGCTCCGAGGACTGGAATTTGCTTGTCCTTTGAGAGACATTTGCATTTGTGAAAGAAGGGAGATGACCTTGTCTCTAGAAACTCTTAATGGGGAAGGCAAGAACTTAAGTTGGTTACTGTCTGGCAATCTCATGTAACTGATTTAGGGTGGTGGCTTCTGACCTTTACTTAATCCGATCTGATTCTTATCTAAAAGTCATGGGATCACCCAATAGCCAGACCCCACCTGCACTGATACCATTTTAACTTTTTTTCATGTTCTTTCCTTTGTCTTGTAAAGAGATGGCTCACATACCTATGCCTTAAATTTAGCCTTACACTCCACTCATGTTTGCAGCAGAAGCAGCAGCAGCAGCTCTGACTGCCCGTGGGTCCTGTCCCCATGCTATTCCACACTATTCTCTAAATAAAAGAGCACTACTACCAGATCTTGAGAGTCCAAGAAATCTTTCTTTCGACTCCTCGGCTCACCGACCCCGCATCAACAGGAGAGCAAGGACGGAGGAGGGCGGGAGGGGCGGAAGGGGAGCCGCGTGGGAATAGCAGAGCTCCGCCTTGACCTCTGGGTCTGTCCCCTGCCGACAGTTCACCTGTCCCGTTTCTCTGTAGGTGTCCACACAGACATCTGTGTGTCTTACCCTTAAAGACACACATACACAGAACCAAACCCTCACTCCTTCTAAACTTTCTGAGGCCTCCTCAGGCAAGCGCTACAGATAAACAAAGAGAATTGTCTAGAAATCTCGAAGGTGCAGGACCTTTTTTTTCTGAAAACGTATAGATTTTGCATTAGGGATTTTCTCTTTAAATGAGGACTGTCAAGGACACATTCACGTACGCCCCAGGACCTTTGCACCTCCAAAAGAATTTCTAAACAACTGAATAACAGCTATTTTTGTTAAAATCACCTGTAGGACCAGAGAAGAAAGAGATGTGTCACAAAGACCATACAGAAAGGCATTCCTCAATAGCGGTGGGCCCTAATCCAGTGACTGGTGTTCTTATAAGAGGGAAATTGGACACAGAGAGACACAAAGGGAGAACGCTGTGTGAAGATGGAGGCAGAGATAGGAGTGATGTGTCTCCAAGCCAAGGAGAGCAGCCTGGAACAGATTCCCCTTCAGAGTCTCCAGGAGGAACCAACCCTGCTGACACCCTGGTCTTGGACTTCCAGCCTCCAGAACGCGGAGACAGTCAATTTCTGTGGTTTTAAGCGCCCTCAGGTTGTGGTGTTTTGTTATGGCCCCTCTAGCAAACTAATACTCTCTCTCAACTCCTCTCGGAATCTGCAGATGGATGTCATGATCTGATTTAACTGTGTGATGTTGGCATCAGCTCTGATGGAAGCTTGGCCTCTTAACTCCCTAGGGTCAGCTTCTTGCCAACTTACTAGCTGTGTGACCTCAGGCAAGTTGCTGAACCTCTCTGTGCCCCAGTGCCCTCATCTTTAAAACATGCCTACCTCATAGGGTAGTTCTGAGATGTAAATGAAGTCATATATGTAAGGTTCTCAGAGCAACACCTAACACAGGCTTCACCCTCAATGCAGGTTCTCCCGTCATCGTCACTGAAGTTAGAATGTGGGTTTTCCGGTCCACTCTCTGCCTGGCTTCCTCAGGTGGTAACAGCATGTGTGCTTCCCAGGGGCATGAGGCCTGGTGAGATAAAGAATGGGTCTACGCTGACGCACCAGGCCCTGCGCCTCAGATAAGGGCCCCACCCAGCTTTCAGATAAGGCAGCAGTCCAGCCCGCCCGGCCCTGGAGCCGCCTGGAGCTGCACTGCTCTGCTCACACTGCTCTGCTCTCACAGGCTGCGGCCTGGGCAGGACCTCCGCCCCCGCAGACCTGTCTTCCCCTTGGTCCAGCAGGAGCCGGGAGGTTGCACTCAGTGTCCTGAAGGCCCCCTCAGCCTGAGATCCGGTGCTCCCTGAGGCAGGCCTCCCCAGGGGCCAGAGGCAGAGCCCTGGCTCCCTTGCCCTGGGGGCCTCCCCCAACCTCTGAACGCCAGGCTACCTCCTCTCCTGGCTGAAGATGCTCACCCCAGTTCTCCTTTGGGTCCTCTCCACTCCCTGGGTGGGGTCAGAGCCTTGTAGGAGTTTACTGAGTGACCTTGGGAGAGTCACCGACCTCTCTGGTCTGTTTCTCCATCTGACACGTGAGAGGGTGGGGCAAGGACACCCATCCAGGTCACCTTACAGGTGTGTGGTGCAGGTAAAGAGATGGGAAGGAGAAGTTAGCAGCTGTAGCTGTGGTGAGCGGCTCTGAGGGTGGACAGACAGGTGTGGGCGGGGGGGCGGGGGGGGGCGGGGAGCAAACCCCAGAGCCAGGGAGCCGCGGGAAGGGCAGCTCCTCGGAGCCTGGGGGACACACCGGGGTCTCAACCTCAGGAGCTGCCAAGGCAGGCAGGTCACAGGAATGACGGAGGTGGGCCAGGGGTCTCCGTGGAGCTGGCGTCTGGGGAAACGCAGGCCTGGGGTGGCCAGAACTTGCAATTTCTCAAGAGACACTAAAAGTCTAAGTTTCTATGTGAAATCTTCAGCTTTTTCAATGCTGGGAAGGAAACCAAATGTTTTAGAAGCAAGGCGAGGGCAGAGCCCCCAGGAGCCCCTTCTCCCCACTGCACCATCCAGGAAACTGAGGCCGGGGGGACGACACGAACCCTTCCCGGGGTTGCCCCTCGCAGGGACACATCTGGGCAGCTGAGGACACTCAGAACTTGGCCTGGCCAGGCCCAGCCTCCACCCCGCCCTGGCCCTTCTCCCTACACTGAAAGGGACTTTATGGGGACAAAAAACCACCCATTGTGTCACAGGAGACAAAGGCACAACGGACAGAGGCTCCGGGCGCCTGCCTGGCCACAACAACCCCACACACCCGCCCTCCCCGTGCAGGGCCGGGCTGGGGGAGGCTCCTTGGAATCCCCGCGCTGCACACGCGGAGCGTTCAAGAATCCTGGGGCCGCCACACCCCATTCAGCAGGAGGCACGAGAGCAGATGCAGAGCCCAGCGGGGCAAACTGACCTGGTCTGGGTGGCATTTAACCCCTTAAGCCTCCCTTTTGTTATCTGAAAAGCAGGCCTGTGGGCTCCTGAATCGAGTCACCGGCTCACTGAATAAACCTCCCGGGGGGGCCGCTTGGTGCCAGGCAGGCAGGGAGGCAGCGGCCAGGCTCCGTGCACAGGTGCACGCGCCCGCACAGAGTCCCGCCTGGGCTGTTGCAGGCAGGTGGGTGATGATGGGGACACGGGCTCAGGGCCTGGGTCCCCTCTGGGGCTTTCCAAATGTGGCCTTGATCACATTACTTGTTATTCCCGAGTTCTGAGTCTCAGAACTGTGATTTTTAAATCCCGGAGAAGGAAATATTTCTGCACACCTGACCCCATGGCCCAGCACCCCCCAGAGCCCCCAACAGGCCCTCCACCCCTGTGTGCACCCGACATGTCAAGGAGCCCACTGCCACCACTGTGACTCTGTGGTCTCCCTCAGGGTTTAGAAATATCTTCCCAGCATGAAGCTCACGCCGCCCCTGCCTCCCCCCACCCCTGCTCCCACTCCGCACTCTGGGGCCAGACACCAAGCAGATCCCTGGACAGAGGGCCCCCAGCTACGCGAAGGTGGGCGGGGGCCCCTTCAGTCACATCCCCAGCTTCTTCCTGGGCTCCGAGAGCAAGCAGCGGTGCTCCTCGGTGAGGTTCCAGATGTTTAGGCCCTGCCTGCCTGCCTGCCCACTGTCCCCCAGCGCCTCCCTCGGGGGTCTCCTGGTCCACCCCAGAAAGCCCACCTGTGCCTTCCCGACCTAAGACCCTTACAGCCACACACAACTTTCCCAAGAAGGCTCCAGGTCAAGTCCAACGGCAGCCCCCTCACTTGCCCACCAGGCCCCCCTCACTAGCCCCACTGGGCCCCCCCTCACCCCACAGGGCCCCCCTCGCTAGCCCCACCGGCCTCCACCTCACCCCACCAGGCCCCCCGTGCTCACCCGGCCAGGCCCCCGGCAGGGCTTCACTCCGGCAGAGCCCAACTCTCTCTCCAGTAAAGCACTGGGCCCATTTCACAGATGAGACCAAGCTCTTGGAAGATCTGGACCTGGCCCAAGGTCATGTGTCGTGAGGGGTGGTGCCCGGACAGGTCTGTGGTCCAGGAGAAGGAGATGCCCAGAGGAGGTGGGGACACTCCCCTGGAGACTAATTAGTTTGGAGGGCGCACCACTGCCCTGGAGGCCAGAGCCAACAAGAGGCAGGGGCAGACCTGGAGCCCCGGGCAGAGGAGATGACAGAAGCCTCGGTTCCCAGCACCCCAGGGGAGCCAGCACCTCAGGCAGGACCCCTCCTGTCACCGGCCCACCAGAGAGAGCAGCTGCTGGGAGCGCATGGAGCGTCGTCAGCCCCGTGCGGCCTGGCCTCTCCACCTGTCGGGCCGCAGTGGGAGGGAACAGCCTGGGGGGTCCTCCTTCTTCCTTGGACCTCTCTCCTCAGACACTGGCTCCAGTCCCGACTCTGGCACCAACGTTCTGGGTGACCTTGAGCAAGCCCTGCCCCATCTTAACTTCAAGGACGGGGGGGGGGGGGTGACCCCATCTGGCTCACCTCATACAGGGTGGCAGATCATCTGGTGTCTGACCCCGCAAACTCCAATTGAAGGTGGAATGTTCCAGAACAGGCCCAAAACTGTTCCCCAGCAGCTTGTCCACTGGGTCCTGCCTGACCTTCGGCCCTTGCCTTCCTGCCCTCACCTCTCTGTGGGACTCCGGGCTGCCACCCTGGCCTTTCCCCCTTGGGCAAACAGGACGAGCCAACCCAGCCCAACAGCAGAGGGCCATTAATATCCAGGGCTGGGCTCACAGTGCTGCCAGACAAACCTGCTCTGCCCCTACAAGCAGGTCCAAGTTACCACGGGGACCGGGGCGGGACCCCTGCCGCTCTCTCAGACCATCTCCACAAGCGGGACCACAGGGCCTGGTCCTCACCGAGTCCCATCACAAACAACTCACCAGCTGACAAGGAGAGACCAGCGCCTGGCCCTGCCACTCACACAGAAACAGCAACCATCCACCACCATGCACGGCTTCTCGGCCCTTACCTGTCGGCCCCTGCCAGCCCCTGCCGAGGGACACGTCCTCTTCCCACTTACAGATGGCTAAGAAAACCACCCGAGGCCACCCAACCAGAAACACTGAATTCAAGGCTATTGCTTGCTGCTGGGTGATCCTGGGAAAGTGCCTTCCCCTCTCTGGGCCTGAGGGGCCTTCTAGTGCCATACCCACAAACGACCTGTGCTATCTTCTTACTCAATATTTTCATTTATTTGAAAGATTTCCTGATAGGTTATTTATTTTTTAAATACACAATATATATGACATGCTAAGTAACAAAATGGTGTTTTGAGCGTGTCTCCCTTCTCCCCTGGTACTCAATCTCTTCCCCAGGGGCAACACGGGTTTCTTACATGTTGCTCCAGAGACTGTCTACACACACACACTTCACACAGGTGCGTCTGTATATAGCCCGTGTGTATTTCTCCCATACAAATGACATGTATGTGTGACATGCGTATTCTCTACACACCGTTTTACACTCTTCTTTTTTTCACTTAACCCTACAGCCTGGAGATTCTCCAGCATTACACATGGAGCTGCCTTATTGCTTTCTTGGATGGTAAGACACTACCTTTTTCCTAACTGCATAGTATGCCGTCACACAAATGTTTCACTGTTTATTCCACCAGTCCTCACTGATGAATATCTATATATCACACAGATAAGTTAACAACTTTATTTTTTTATAGGTTTTTTGGGTTTTTTTTTTTTTTCCTGAGGAAGATTTGCCCTGAGCTACCATCCGCTGCCAGTCTTCCCCTTTTTTTGCACGTGGGTCACCACCACAACGTGGCTGACAAGTGGTGCAGATCCGCGCCCAGGATCCAAACCCATGAACCCAGGCTGCCAAGGCAGAGCACGTGAAACTTTAACCGCCAGGCCACAGGGCCGTCCCCTAAGTTAATAATTTTAAAAGCCAACTTTTAAATCACTAAAAAGTGGAAAACCTGCATTATCCAACACAACAGAAGCTAACTATAAAATTAAGCACGACAAAAATATAACAATGTTAATACATCCTAGTTGTCTCCCAGGGTCCAGAGCTCCTGATTAAAAATAAAGGAAAGATGCGAGTGCCGTCAGCACCAGACTGTGCTGTCTCCCCTGGTGGTCACTCAGGAGCGTGACAGACCGTCGATGACACAACTCTTTCCTCTTTCCAAGCTCCGCGTCGGAGAATGTTTTTATCACCTCGGAACAGGAAGGTCCTAACTCTGACTTAATTCCAAGAAGCCTCAAAGAAAAACCGAAAAAGAAAGACAACAAGAAATTCAGCAACATAAAAACAAAAGTCTGTGCGGTCAAAAAAACCACCGTGAGCAAAGCCAAAAACAGAACTCGGAAAAAAATATTTGGAAATCATCTAGAGCTCCTGGCAATCAATAAGACAAAGACCAACGACTCAAGGGATGGGGGAAAGAATACAGACAGACAAGGAGATACAAATGGCTCAAACATATTTCTAAACGGCCAACTGCGCTCAGAAGAGAAATGCAAAACACTACTATTGTGACCTGCCATTGTCGCCTGTCCAACCAGGGCACACACACGTGTGAAAGCTCACCAGGCTGGGAGGCCACGGGGAACAGGCACTCTGCCAGGAGGCTCTCTGGGGACGGGGGTGTCCCCTGCGGAGGGCATCTGGCAATCTCTATCAAAATCACCAACCCCCGCCCACTTCTGGAAATGAGCTGCGCAGAAGTGCCCAGTGGCTTGTGCAAGGTCGTTCACCACAATAATGTGCACAGCGGCAAGAGTGGAAACCCCAAGCGTCTGTCCACAGAGGGCCGGGCCACACAGACGGCCCCCAGCGGCGCGAGGGAGCGGACCGGAGCCTTAGAGAGAGGTGATGGCGCTCCACAGGCTGCGACAGAAGGACGTGGACAGACTACATCCCTGAGTAAAATGGGGAGAGGCGGGGATCTAGCAGCCACATTTGCGTCTATCTCCTTAAAGAAAGTCAAAATGGTGCACGGGAACCTGAGAGGCGTGGGCGCGGGGGTCCACTCTAACCACGGGGACAGAGATTTCTCACTGTGCTCTTTCCCACTCTATCTTATTCTTGAGCGTTGCATAGACATCACCTGTTAAAGAAATTAAGGAAATATGAAATTAAGGAAAGATGGGAGCAGCGCCGTGCGCGCGCATACGGGACGCCCCCGGGTGCGCTGCCCTGGAGAAAGGAGGGCGGGGCACGCGCACGAGCTGCACCCGCGTCTTCTGAAGTGGGGATGCGGGTTATGGGCAGACTGTGCAGCGACTCACCTGGATGCTGGGCGAGGCCGGCGGGGCGCCCGGCAGGCATGAGAGAGCCTGTATTCTCATTAACAACCCTGTGTACTGTTTGAATGTTTTGCTGTGCATCTATATAATTTTTTTAAAGAATAAAACAATTTTTTTAAATGGGCCCATCAACAGAGAAATGGCCAGATGAGGCGGAGCTACAGTGATACCCTGGGACAGTTACAGAGGAGAGACACGGCTCGGTGCCACCACAAGACGGCAGGTGCACTGGGTGTGTGAAAAGCAACTTGCCAGGCCAAGGATGCAGAATAAAGCTATCAGCATCTTTCAAACGGCACAGGAAAAGAACTGGAAACCCGCAAAACAGTGGTGCCCTAAGAGGGACAGGTGAGCCAGCCTTATCTGTAACAGGTTTTCATTTTTTAAGGAGAATGTGTTCGCCTATTTATTACGTAACTAAAAATTAATTCCACACCCTCCCCGTCATAACCAGCGGCGGGCGTGGGCGGAGCCAACAACGTGAGACACTGGTCTGCTTGGCGCTGGTATGGGGCGGGAGGAAGACGGTGCGCATGCGGCCTGGGTCGCCGCACTAGGCAGCCAGACCCGCAAACCTCAGTGCTGAGGAAAGCCCCGGGAGACCCAGACACTGCGCTCCCAACGCCACCAACCTCTGCTCACACCCCTCGGACCCCAACCACCGCATCTAGGCAGCCTCTTCCTGAAGGTCAGTTGACTTTCAGGCCCTGCCCTGACCCCCACCCGGAGGAGCTGACCTGGGGCTGAAGACAGCCAGGATCACCATGAGGAAGAACGTTTTTTTTTTCTTGGTGAGGAAGATTGGCCCTGAGCTAACATCTGTTGCCAATCCTCTTCTTTTTGCTTGAGGAAGATGACTGCTGAGCTAACATGTGTGCCAATCTTCCTCTGTTTTATGTGGGATGCCCCCTCATCATGGCTTGACTAGTGGTGCTAGGTCCGTGCCCAGGATCTGAACCCAGGAACCCCAGGCTGCTGAAGCAGAGTGCCCAAACTTAACCAATACACCACAGGGCCAGCCCCAAGGAAGAATTTTTAACACTACCAAATGCACAAAGACGGAGCAGGCAGCCCGGAGAGGGACTGAGCTCCCTGTCCCTGGAGGCAGGCAAGCTCATGTTGAGCACGGATCAAGGGCCCTCCAGGAGCGAGCCTAAGAGCCCTCGGAGTCTATGGCCCTGAGACTCCCAGCCGCCCTCCTCCCAACAGTCTGTGCGACGCCCGGTGCAGCATTATCTGCCCCCATCCTCACAGTCCCATCATCACCACGGCACGGACAAGGAAGCCGGCTCAGAGAAGTCAAGGAACCCACTCAAGATCACACAGCCAGGGAGGGGCAGAGCCAGGACTTGAACCCAAGGCTCTGCTTCCAGGCCATTGGCTCACGGTGATCTAGCGGCAGGTGGCGCTTCTGATCTGCTTATTCACCTGCAAACCGGGAATTGTGTGTCCCTGCCCCAATCCCAGGAGGACAAGAAGGAGGTGCCAAACACAAACGGCCGACTGCCACGGGCATCCGTGTGGCTTCCACATCCGGGGCCCCAAGACGCCTTCTTGGGTTTTTTGTTTTTTTGTTTTTGCTGAGGAAGATTCACCCTGAGCTAACATCCACTGCCAATCTTCCTCCACAGCACAGCCACTGACAGATGAGTGGTGTAGGTCTCTGCCCGGGAACCAAAGCTGGAACGCTGAAGCAGAGAGCGCTGAACTTAACCACGAGGCCACCGGGGCTGGCCCCAAGGACGCCTTCTGACAGCTGGGCCCTTGCACAAGCTAGGGTCTGTTCTGAACCTCCGTACTGCCCCTTCTCAAACAACTAAGCCCTTCAGAGCCGCGTCTGTCAGGAAGCCTGCTCTAGCGCCTCTGGCCCCTGAGGAGTCTCCCTTCCTGAAATCCTTCTCCTTCGCCTCCAAAGCACCCTAGGGCCCCTACTCCCCACCAGAAACCCAAAACCAAACCAAAACAGGAAGCAGAGCCAGAGCCAGCTTTGGATTCCCAGATCTGTGAGCAAATCCCAGCTCTGCCACTCTACCCTGTGTGACCTTGGACAAGTTCCTTGCCCTCTCTCAGCCTGTTGCCTCTTTAGTAAACCCAGGTAAGGTTATCTTTCTCCCCAGAACTTGGGAGGATTAAAAAAATAAGAAACATATGGGCACTTGAGAGCATTCACTTTATAGATATTCTATAAAGGCTTTGGGATCCACTATAAGCATGCGCTAACCACACCTTCCACAACATTCCTCCACTCCCTAGCCACACAAAGATCTGCAGCATCAAAATTCCAGGTTTTTATAAACAAAGAGTTGTTTCTAGATCAAACTTGCCTGCCTCTTTTTTTAGAAGCTATTCACATAAATTCATCATGTTTCCCTTTTTGCCTCAGCTGCTAGGAAGCTCAACAAAGAATCAACAGCCTTAAACTTGCTACAAATTCCTGGTACAATGGTCTCTTTTTTGCTCTCTTTAAGTCAATCCTGCGCCGACCCCCTACATACACCACCAACTTTTAAAAACATACTACTTTAATTATTCTGTCTTATGTGGCTTAATATCATATCCCACCTAATGTTCTTTAAGGAACTAGATGGGGTGGGGGACTGATAAATCACTGACCACTGAGGTTGGTTCTTCAGGACACATTTAATACTAAACAAAGAGCAGATCCCCTTCTCAAGGAGCTGGGCCTTTCTCCCCCCACCCCCACATCTGGGCTGCTTCACCAAATCCTGGGAAACAGAGGGGTCTGATGGAGAATTAGCTTTCATCTTCCCATTTACTGCCTCCTCCATGCAGCCTTCCCGGATCCCTCCATAGGAAACGCCTCTTCTGGGCACTTCCGTCACAGACAAGAGCTTCTGGAGAGCAGGGCTGGGCCTGGGGCCTCCATCACTACCTCCATGGCACCAGACCATGTGCCCTGCGGGAGCAGAGCTGAGTGTGTTAATTTAGAGCTCGGGCCAGAAAAGTCAGACTACTCAGGGCTTGGATCCCCTGGGGAGGAGGGCTGTGAGATCTTGGGCAAAGAATGGACCTCGGAGCCTCAGTTTCCTCACCTCTAAAATGGGGACGAATAGGAGGCTATAAAGGCCTTGGTCAAGGGCCCGGAGCCGCGTGGGTACCTGGCTGGTGGGAGTTCTTACGGTTTCCCAGCAGGTGGTGGGGCCGCCTGGGAACCCCCGTCTCAGACCCAGTTGGAACTGTCCGTTGCCAGAGAAACAGCGGGAGAAGCAGCTTCCCCGCCAGCAGACTGGGGAAGGCGCTAAAAGGGGCAGGTCTTCAGGACTCTGGTGGGAGACCCTCACCGCCCCCCACCGCAGCCCCCCAAAGCTCCGCAGGGAGGACGAAGGCAGGCCACCCCCTCACACCCAGCCAGGGAGTCTGGAGACCTAAGTGCGCCAGCACAGGACTCCTGGTGAGTCCCGCGTCCTAGCTGGACCTCAGAGTCTCCGTGTGCGCGGTGGGACCCAGATGCTCAGGACTGAGCTGCTGAGCCCACGGGCCCCCCAGCCAGAGACACAGCCTCCTCCAGGGGAAGCGGGGGCCAGCCCGGCAGGCCCTTCCTCTCGCTCGAATTCCCACTGTCCGAATGCAGAAGGAGCCGGGGCTACCTCCGGTCCACCCCGCCCTCAGCATCCTCCCGCGTCCGGCCGGGCGGAGGGCCCCGAACCCTCCCCAGGCTGCCGACAGAATAAGGCCACCGGCCTCGCCCAGGTGCCCAGGTACCCAGGCCCCCGGCGTCCGGCCACCCCAGAAACAAGAGCCTGCGCTCCAGCTCCGCCGGCCTGTTGGCTGCTCCCCGCACCTTCCCTGCACTGTCCCGGCCACCCGTCCTCCCGGAGCCTCCTGGACCCGCAGGCAGCTCGCTCTGCTCGCCCTTTCACCCCCTGGGGCCGGCCCCTTGCCGCCCCCACAGGCTCGGGCGGGAGCCCAGCCCCCAGCGGCCGGCAGGGCAACTCTATAAGGTCTCGGGCGGGCCTCGCGCCCCCGCCCCCGCCCCCCTGCCAGCGAACCTCCAAAACAACTCTGGGAGTTGAAAATGTGGATTTCTGGGCTGCACTTCCTCAGATTCAAATTCCAATTCCACATTTTTTCCGGGGGTGGGGACCAAGAACCTACATTTTAAACAAACCTCTCCAAGAGAGTCTGAGGCTGGGGTGGGGTGGGGGGCCCGCAGGAAGAGAGTTGAGCAATTCAGCGAGAGAGCGAGCAAAGGCCGAGGAGGAGGCGGGCGCCCACCCAGGGGAGGGGGAGGTCGGGTCTCAGACCACCCTGCCTTCCCGCGGGAGGCTGGCAGCCTCGCCAGCACCCTGGAGCAGGGGGACCGCGAGAGATGCCCTAAAGGAAAAGGGATCCCGACCCACCTCCAATTCTGCCCTTGTATCTGAAGCCACGCAGCTTCTTGTCTCGCACTATGGGAAGAAGGTTAACACCCCAGACCTGAAACCGGTGTGGGGAGAGCCGTGTCCCCATCGGTCCGCCTCAGCTGGGGCCTGCGGAGGGTCTGGGAACGTACGAGTCTTGCCTCCGGCTCCCCGCAGATCCCTCCCCCAGCGCCGGGTGTCGCATCTCGGCCCCGCGGGGCCGGCCAAACCGGCTGGAACCCGGCGGGTCACCCAGTGGAAGCCAGAAGGGCCCGGCCCCGGGGTGTGTGTTGGAACCGACGCGCCCTCTCGACTAGACGGACAGGGTTCTCGGGTGCAGCCACGCGGAGCCGCTGGGAGCCGGGGGCTTTGTCCCCTGGAGGGCTGGGGACAAAGTCCTGGCAAAGAGAGAGAGACCGACAGAGACGGAGAGAGAGTCGCGCGCAGTGATTGTGGCTGCTGGTGACCACCTGGCGGGGATGAGGGGGCGCTGGAGAGGGGGCGCCCCGAATGTGAGAGCACCGGGCGTGTGCTCGCAGGGGCGGCAACTGGGCCGTCTCGAGGAGAAAGGGTTCCCGGGTGATCTGGGTGGGGGGCGTCCGTGCCGGAGGCGCCCCGGGGTGGCCGCGGCGCGTCGGGGCGCGTGAGAGCCGGGGTTGGGGGTCTTTGGGGAGCGAAGGAGGAGGACAGCCCCGGAGTCTCTGATCCCACCTGCCTGGCCGGGACCCCCCACCCGCCCCGCGGCCCCGCGCGCCCTCACCAGCTGCAGCAGCATGAGCGCCCCGAGGCTGGAGCGCACGAAGCCCAGGTCGGGGCGCAGCGCCGAGACCGAGGCGCCGGCGCCCTGCGCGGGGCTGCTGGTCCTGGTGCTCACTTTCGCCGGGAACTCGGCCATGGCGGCTCCGCTCGCCTCCCGAGGCCGCTCCGGCCGCCGCCGCCCCTCCCGCCGTGGGTGCCGGCTCCGGCGCCGCTTCTCCCGCGGGCTCCGGCTCCCGCTGCGGCTCGGGCGCTGCGCGCGGCGGCGGGGGGAGCCCGGGTGCGCCAGGTGCGGCCGGAACCCCGGGCCCGCCCTCGCCGCCGCCCCGCCCCTTTAACCCTCCGCTCGCCGCCCGCCGCGCCAGCCTCCATCCCTTCGAAGGCGCGTCCGCTTTCCAGACGGGGAAACTGAGGCGCGGCCAGGGAGATGGCTCCGCGGGAAGCCGCCTAGATAGCCGCGCCGTTCTCCTCCGGGGAAAGCCGCCTGCTGGGACTTCCCCCACACCCGCGGAGCGGGTTGCTTCCCAGCCTCGGGATAAACTGCTGGCCCTCGCACCGTGGACCGCTACCGGCTCTCGCCTGGATGCCTCTAGGGTGCTGGGTGCCCTTGGGCCGGCCCTGCGCCTCTGTGAGGTCTCTCCTCCAAGCAGGATCAGCATCTCTGTGCAGCGACTCCTAAGGAGTCGGGGCCGACGGAGCACCCAGGAGGGGAGGGCCTGGGTTAACTGGGTGCCGGGACTCAGTTGATGTGATTTTCACTTGAACACTCTGAGCATTAACTCCGAAGATCGCTGAGCCTATCTGCCTCGTCTGTAACACCGGGATATCAAAGGACCCCGCCTCACAGAGCGCTATGCAAATGAGGGTCGCTGTGTCGTTGCTCCATCTGCACCCTGAAGGTCACGGGCACATCACATGCAGCACCCCCTCAGGCCAGAGAGTCTTGCACAGATAATGCATTTTACTCATCAACTAGTGTTTACTGAGCACGTACTATGTCAGACTGGGTCGCAGGCCCTGGGGACACAGCACGGAACAAGCCAGACAAGGCCTTCTGGGATCCCGCTTTCTACTGGGGTGACAAGTCATAAACTGGGGAGAAAACAATAACTTCAGATAGTGAAAAATGCTGTGACAAAAGTAAAACAGGTGGATGTGACCGAGATGCCCAGGAGGCAATTTTTAGATTGACATGTCAAAGAAGAGCTCTCAGAGAAGGGGACACTCATGCCGAGACCTGAACGGGAAGTGGGGGCCTGCCCTGGGAAGACCCCGGGGGAGGAACTCAGGTGGTGCAAAGGCCAGGAGGCTGGACCGGGCTCGACAGTTTGAAGAGCAGAAAAGACGCGTGATGGGGCCGGGGCAGAGGATGTGAGGTGACATCGGACACGTGGGCAGGGGCCAGGTGGCGGAGGGCTATTTCGATGAGTGCATCAGTTTCCTGTGGCTGCTGTAAGGAACCACCATGAACTTGCTGGCTTAAAGGAGCAGAAATTTATTCCCTCGTCGTTCTGGAGGCCAGAAGGCTGAATCGGCTTCACTGAGCCAAAAGCAAGGTGTGGGTGGGCAGGACCGCTGTCCCTCTGAAGGCTCTGGAAGAGAATCCGTTCCTTGCTCCCCCAGCTCCTGGAGGGGGCGGCTGGCATTCCTTGACCTGTGAGCTCCTTGCCCCAGTCTCTGCCTGCTCCTCTTCTGTCTGCATCAAACCTGTCTCTTGTAAAGACCCCTGTGGGTGGATTAAAGCTCCCCCCAGTATTCCAGGGTAACCTCCCCACGTCAAGAACCTTTATTTAATCTGCAAAGACCCTTTTTCTTTATGAGGTAAAACTTCCAGGTCCCAGGGATTGCTCTGCTATCTTTGGGCGACCGGTACACAGCCTCCTGAATGATGGAGAGGGGTTAACACATTATCCTAAGGCCCGGGGATTTCAAACAGGACAGTGCCACGATCTGACAGACACTTTGCAAATATCACTGGTTGATGCTGATTTAACCCTTCCGCCTTCCCCCCAAGGCACCTGAGACCCGCCCGCCGGCCCCACCCACAGCGGGCACTCAGGAAATGATGCTTCTGGGTAGCTGCGAAGTCCTCAGCCAGAGGCCGGCCTCTCTGCAGACTCTTGGGAGAACAAGCCTCTTGGGTGAACCCTTATTTTTATTACAACACAGAAAACAATAAGATGATTGTTTCTGAGGCAGATTCTAAAACAGTAGAGTGTTTTTGTTTTGGTTTTGGTTTGGATTTTGTTTTTTTGGTTAATCCCACTTTCATTCTTTTCAAATGGCAGCAAGCGAGACTCAGCCTCCGCGCTGTTTTTCACTTCGACATTTTCTTTCCAAACCAACTTCACTCGCCCCCAGCCAGAGAAAGTGGGAAGGAACCTGTCCGCGGCTGGAACCTGCTGCCCGCCCGCCCAGAGTCTCCTCTGGGCCATGGGAGCTCTGGGCTCTTGGGATGGGGTGGGGGGACAGAGAGCTGTTCCCAGGGCTAGTCCCCGCTCCCCCGGTATGAGCAGGCCACCTCCACGCAGATCACCTGCAGCGCCTGTCTGGTCTCAGTTCTCAGATCAAGGCTCCCTACTCTGGCCAAGCCCCTACTGTGTGCCGGGCCACCCTCCCTCGGGGTGGGGCGGGGGCATGTGGAGAGGCAGTGGGGATGCAGCACTGAGCAGATATTTAGTACGAACCTTGGGTGTGCCAGGCGCTGGAGACAGAGCTGTGGGTCCTCTAACCAGCAATCCCACCCTCAGGGAGTCTGACGGGGGAGACAGACAGTCTAGCTGTACGAACCCACAAGTAAATAGATAATGTGACTATAGGAAAAGAGCAGGATGCCACGGGAGAGAAAAATTCACAGGGTTGGGGGGTGTCATTTAGATAGCTAGGTCACGGGAAGTCTAAACATTTAAACAGAGATGTGAAGGAGGAATAAGAATCAAGCAGGAAAAGAGCATTCCAGGCAGAGAAAACTGCCATATGTGCAAAGGCCCTGAGGCAGGAAAGACTTTGGGGTCTTTGAGGAAGGACAGAAGGTTCTAAGCTGAGGGGATTGGGGAGCGATGAGGTTTGAGAGGCAGCCACGGGCCAGGTCAGCTGGGTCTTAAACCCTTGGTAATGGAGTGGATTTCATTATAAAAAACAGACCATTGGGGCCCAGTTACACCTTTTGATTTACAATTTTAAAAAATTCATAGAAAGATTCCACTGGGGCTCATCCAGCAGCTGCCACAAGCCAGCTCCAGGAGGTTGCTGATTATAATCAACAAATATTGATTGAGCACTTTTCCAACCAGCCCTTTGCTCGGCGCTTTGGGATTGGTTAGTGTTGGTTTGTTTATTTTAAATTGCACAATTAATTCTTAATTTATTTCATTGCCTGTCACACACCCATCTCCAAATCTACACCCTGACTTAGAGTTAATCACCGAGAAGAGTTTGGAGTATCAGATCTTTTCTTTTTTTTTACTGGCATATGATATGTAGAAATATGGAGACTCGCTTTGTGTGTAATTTTTACCAAAAAGTGGGGTTATACTGTATATATTGAAACTTGACTTTGTCTCTCAACATTATGTCTTGGCGATTTCTCCATGACAGCACGTGAAGACTGACCTCATTCTTTTTCCGTGTCGTGTATTGTTTGACCGAGTGGCTATTACATAATTCTGTGTCCCTTCCCCCGTGGTACACAGTTCAGTGGTTTCCAACAGTTCCTCATTACGAGTGATATTCTGTAAGCCTTCTTATTTACACGTCTTTGCACACACATGGGAGACTCTCTCTGAATCCATCTTCAAAGCAGAACCACTGGGTTGAAGGGCATTTATTTGCATGTTTGTTTTTTTAACAAAGACTGCCAAACTCCTCCAAAAGACCATATTAGTTGACACCTCTCAAGGGTCAATGAGCTTAACTATTTGCCCATCCCCCTGAATATATGGGATGAGCATTAAAAAAAGTCTCATGGTTTCTATTGGAGTTTCCTGTGACTTAGCTAATCGGGCTGAGTTTCTCCTTCAGCTTATTGGCCATTCACATTTCCTTTTCTGTGAATTTAAGGTTTGAATCATTGACCTTCTGAGGTAGAGATTTTAAATGTGCTCAAAGAGAAACCTGGCCTTTGCCCTCAGCTTCTGAGAGATAATGTCTAAATCTCTGGAATGTCACGCCTGATAGAGATGTTTTGGTTTAGGGTGGCGTCTGGACACATCAGATAGACAAATGTTGTGGCTTAGGGTGGAGGCATGTGGTATCAGCTCGCTCAGCTCCACCAGAGGAGCCGGAAACTGAGAACAGCTCCGTGGGCCATCAACCGTGGCTGCAGGATGGAGCCCCAGTAAAGACTCTGGACACCAAGGCAGTGCGCTGTGCTGGCTGGCAACACTCCGTGTGTACCGTCACATGTCAGTGCTGAGGAAGTAATGCATGGAGCCCGGGACTCCACTGGGAGAGGACAACAGAAGCTCCATGTTTAGAACCTAAAAATCACCCTTTTCAAAATTATACGGGGGTGGCCCAGTGGCGCCATACTGGTTAAGTTCACACACTCCACTTTGGAGGCCTGGGGTTCATGGGTTCAGATCCCCGGCATAGACATACACACTGCTCATCAAGCCATACTCATCAAGCTGTGCTGTGGCAGCGTCCCTCATACAAAATAGAGGAAGATTGGCACGGATGTTAGCTCAGTGACAGTCTTCCTCACCAAAAATACATAAATAAATAAATAAAAATTATACAATTCAGTGTTTTTTAGTATATTCGCTATACTGACCCTTCACTGCTATCTAATTCCAGAACATTTCCATCAGCCCTATGTGCACTTCCCTTGGCTGATTTTCATCCGTACCCATTAGCTGTAATAAACAGTAACTATGAGTGTAACAGTTTTCAGGGCCTTCCGTGAGTCCTTCCAGCCCACGAAGTATTAAGGGTGGCGTGGGGGCCACCTGAGCTCTGAGGTGTGGCAGAGTAATGGCGGTGCTGTGGATTCCTGTGCTCCCTCTAGCACGGCAGCCCTGTTTGTGCTTTTTGAAGTTTGTGAGCTCTTTTTATATTTTGGATACTCACCCTTTGTCACTTTTGTATGTTGCTACTGTTTTCTTCTACTTTGTTGCTCCCCCTCTGAGGCATTTTGATAAATGTGTATAGTCACGGAACCACCATCAAAATTAAATATAGAACATTTTGGTCGCCCCAGAAAGCTCCTTTGTGACCTGCACTCGGGCCCCAGGGAACCACTGATTTGCTTTCTGTCACTGTTGTTTCGCCTTTTCTAGAGGGGCATGTAAAGGAAGTCCTATATGGTGGCGGCAGGCTGAACAACGCCGCCCCCACCGAGACGTTCCATCCCCATCCCTGGCTGTGCGAATAGCACCTCTAATGGCAAAGGGAAGCAGAGGGTGATGTGATGACAGCAGAGGAGAGAGCAACGTGAGCTGGGATCGAGGCCGACGTGATGCAGCCAGGAGCCGAGGAACACTGGCAGCCTTTAGACGTGGAAGTGCCAAGGTGGAAGAAGCAACCAGCCCAACTTGTTGATTTAGCCCCTTCAGGCTCATTCTGGACTCCAGACTGTGATCGAATAAATTTGTGTTGTTTTAAACCACTAAGTTTGTGGTAATTTGTTACAGCAGCAAGCAGAAACTCACACAACAGTCTTCTGTGAAAAGCTCTTTCATTAACATTAAGCTTTGGAAATTCGTCTGTGTTGTTGAGGCATCAGTAGATTGTTCCTTCTTATGTCGAATGTGTTCCATTGCATTGGTGCACCACAATTTCTGTGCCCCTTCAGTAGTCGGTGGACATTTGGGTTCTTTCCTGTTTGGGCGGCTATGAACAGCACTGCTATGAACATTGGCATGCAGGTTTCTGTGTGAACATATGTTTTCATCTCTCTTGGGTGAGTGCTGGGGAGTAGGATTGCTGGGTCATGTGGTATGCGTATCATTAACTTTATAAGACCTTGCAAAACTGTTTTCCAAAGTGGCCGCTCATCACCGGTTTTACAGATGGGTAAACCAAGGCTGGAAACAGGGCAGCGACTTGCCCAGGGTCACCCACTGAATTAAGGCATCAGCAGAACCAGAATCTGCATCTCCATGTTCTCATCCCCAGCAGGGATGCTGAGAGCCAGTCCCTGAGTGTCCCCCTCCCATTTCCAGCCTCTCGGCTGCTTCCGCCCTTCCCTGCTCCCCTCCCCTCATCCAGCCCCAGCAGGAGGTGGGGGCCAGAGCAGCTCTCAGTCCGTTGCCGCCCCCACCCCACCCCAGAATGTACCAACCAGAGGTGGGAGAGGCTTGGGGAATGGAGACCATTGACAAGAACTCCTGGTAGGATCTGAGGGCAGCCTGGAAAATACCTTTCTGTGGGATGAGAGATGACTTTTGATGTCCAGGGGCAGTCATCATGCACTTCAAACGCTTCGTTAGAGCACTTTGTAACTTTACTTTCAATCTGACTATGCCCAGGAGAAAGCCTCCTTTGGGGCTTGTATGTCTTTAACATCTAATTCCGTTAATCTCTTTTGAGTGAGCAAAGAATCTGGTTAGAATTTAATAACAATGGTTTGTCTCCATTGTGTTTTTTTTACTATGACCTTCTATTTATGGATCATGATGCAGGTTTCTATTATAGCCATATTATTAATTTCTTTTTTTTTTTTTTTGAGGAAGATTAGCCCTGAGCTAACTGCTGCCAATCCTCCTTTTTTTGCTAAGGAAGACTGGCCCTGAGCTAACATCCGTGCCCATCTTCCTCCACTTTATATGTGGGATGCCTACCATAGCATGGCTTGCCAAGCGATGCCATGTCCACACCCAGGCTGCCAAAGCGGAATGTGTGAACTTAACCACTGCACCACTGGGCTGGCCCCTGTTAATTTCTTTTTAAAACACATTTATTACAGTTAAAAATGAGTCGATTTAAAGAAAATATTTAGTTTTTTTAAAAATGCACAAAAACTCTCACATATATGATCAAATGGTTTCAACAAGGTGTCAAAGCCATTCAGTGGGGAAAGGACAGTCTTTCAACAAATGGTGTTGGGAAAACTGGATATCCACAGGCAAGAAATGAAATTGTCCCCTAGCCTTACACCATATCTGACAATTAACTCAAAATGGATCAAAGACCTAAACATAAGACCTAAAACTATAAAACTCTTAGAAGAAAATACGGGGGAAAAGCTTCATGACTTTGGATCTGGCAATGATTTTTAGGATATGACACCAAAGCATACGCAACAAAAGTAAAAATAGATAAATTGGACTACACCAAAATTAAAACTTCTGTGCATCAAAGACACATTAAACAGAGCGAAAAGGCCACCTATGGAATGGGAGAAAATATTTGCTAATCATATATCTGATAAGGGATTAATTTCCAGAAGATATAAAGAAGCTGTACAACTCAATAACAACAACAAACTGATTTAAAAAATGGACAAAGGACATGAATAGACATTTCCCCAAAGAAGACATACGAATGGCCAACAAACACATGAAAAGATGCTCAACATCACTAATCATTAAGCAAATGCAAATCAAAATGACAATGAGCCACCACCTCACATTCGTTAGGATGGCTGCTATCAAAAAAAAAGAAAAGAAAAGAAAGAAAAAACCATAAGAGTTGGCAAGGATGTGGAGAAATTGGAACCATTGTGCAGTGACAGTAGGAATGCATAATGATGCAACTGTTGTGGAAAACAGCATAGTGGTTCCTGAAAAAATTAAAAATAGGATTACGATATGATCCAGCAATTCTACTTCTGGATATATATGATATATATCCAAAAGAATTGAAAGCAGATCATAGAGATATTTGTGTACCCATGATCACAGCAGCATTATTGACAAGAGCCAAAAGGTGGAAGCAACCCAAGTGTCCACCGATGGCTGGATATATAAACAAAATGTGGTATGTCCATACAATGGAATATTATCCAGCCAGAAAAAGGAAAGAAATTCTAACACATGCTACAGCGTGAACTTTGAAGACATTATCCTCAGTGAAATAAGCCAGACACAAAGAGGCAAATACTGTATGATTCCATTATATGAGGTGTCAAGAGGAGTCAAACTCAGAGACAGAAAGTGGGATGGAGGCGGCCAAGGCCTGTGGGAAGGGGGGTGGGGGTTAGTGTTTATGGGGACAGAGTGTCACCCGGGGAAGATGAAAAAGTTCTGGAGATGGAACGTGGCGATGATTGCATTCACAACAACGCGAATGCCACTTTGGTGAAAATGGTAAATTTTATGTGTTTTGTCACAATAACAAAAAATGTTTTTAAGTGCACAACTGGTATGTAGATAGGGAAAAACGGGGTGAGAAATGCCCTGTTTTGAAGTTTGGAAACACAGTGATCCGGTCCAACTCCCTCCTGGGACATCCGTCCATCTCAGAGAGGGACAGGAGTGAGCTCGAGCCGCACAGTGAGCCAATGTGACCAGGGCCCGGGCGGCTCCTCTTGTCGCTGTACATCTTCCTTCCCCCTTTGCAGGCAGCCAAGGGGCAGCTGGAACCGGGGTGTGCGTGAAGATCTCAGGGCCAACAGTTTCGGCAGGCTCTGTTAATTGCAGGCGAACACCCGTTCTGTGCGATGCCACCCTGGGTGGGAGAAGACGTGGGGCCTTCAGGGTGGAGGTGCCGTTTGAACCTTGAAGAGAGCAGTTGAGATGGGGGCATGCCAGATGGATGATTCGAGAGCAAAGAGTGGCACCAGGATGCTGAGAGGCTTGGGCTGGTGGCCTCTGTGTGGAGAGATAAAGCCAAGTCACGGACGGAGGGGGTGGGGTGCTGGCACAGACCTGCTGAACTCCGAGCTGGTTAGTGACTGGCCCAGAGTGAGGCAAAGGTTGGAATCCGGGCTCAGTTTTTCCCTCCTGCCCTTCTGCCCGCTGGGATCTGGATGGAGCCTGTCTGCGGGGGGAGGGCCAGAGCTCCAGTGGGAGGGCACTAGGATTAACCATTTGTTCCCGAGAGATGGGGCCAGGCCATGGCTCGCTGGACTGCCCCCGTTCTGTCCAGGTGCCAGCTACACCAGGGGGTCTGTGGTGGCATTTCCAGGACTTCCTGCCCCTGGGCCACCCCTGTCCTGTTGTCTCATTCACTCATTATTCAGCCTACACTCTTTTAGTCCCTTCTCCACATTTTTGCGTCCCAGGCCCTGGGGATTCAGTGGCAAACGAGACTCTTGCATCTCTGCCCTTTTGAAGAGCTCAGTTTTGGAGGCAGAGAAGGGACCCACACCAATCCTAGGGCTTTCATGGGTCAGCCCAGAAGCTGTGGGAACACAGAGGAAGCTAAAAACCTAGCTAAGGGAAAGGAGCATCAGGGAAGGCTTCCTGGAGGAGACAACAGGAGAAGCAACCAGGAGGAGAAAGAACTCTGCCAATCTCCTTCAGCCTCCCTTCCAATGGCACAAGATCCAGCTCCAGCCATGGGGGCCTCAACACTGTCCCTTTCCTGACTCTGGCCCAGGGTGCTGCTGCTGGGAGCCGCCCCCATCCGCCATCCTCCCTTGGCCCTTCCCAACCCTGTCCACAGTTCCAGGCCCTTTCCTGAGACCTCCTCTCCAGGGCACCAGGCTTCACCATCCCCAGCACCTCCAGGATCCCCGCCCCCTTTTTCCTCTCTTTTCCCCAGTGGGGAATTGGCACATGCTAATTATACGCGCTGTTCTGTAGATGCTGCAGTAAGTTCCCATCTGTAGACAAGCAATCCTTCTACTCTCCCATTGGATGTTGAGCACATTCTGTTAAAGGGTAAATTTTTAAAGTAAAATGCAAAACCATTGTGCTGTGGAAACGGTTTCTCAAAAAAAAAAAAATAGAATTACCATATGATTTCTACTTTGGGGCATCTGTATATGCAAGAGAATTGAAAGCAAGATCTCGAAGAGACATTTGTACACGCATGTTCCTAGCAGCATCATTCACAACAGTTAAAACGTGGAAGCAACCCAAGTGTCCATTGACGGGTGAACGGATAAGCAAAATGCGGTATATCCTTGCAATGGAATATTGTTCAACCTTAAAAAGGAAAGAAATTCTGACACTTACTACAAGGTGGAGGAACTTTGAAGATGTTGTCCTAAGTGAAATAAGCCAGTCATAAAAGGAAAATATTGTATGATTCCACTTGTAGGAGGTCTTTAGAGCAGTCAAATTTATAAAGACGGAGAGTAGAATGGTGGGTGCCGGGGGGCTGGGGGCAGGGAATGCGGGCTCTGTTTAGGAGGCTTGGAGTTTCAGTTTTCCAAGATAAAGAGACTTCTGGAGATGGACAGTGCTGCTGTTTGTACAACAAAATGAAAGCACCTAATGTCACCGAACCATACACTTAGAAATGTTTAAGACACTACAATGTGTGTATGTTAATAACAAAACGTTTTGCTGAAAACATTTTAAAAACTAGTTCAAAGGAGAATATATATATGTAAATAGACATAAATTCTCATAATCAGGAATGCTGGAGTGAATTTGCCAGTAGATGCAAAATTGGCCTCTATCACAGGGGAGAATCAATTCCATCTTACTAGACAAGATTTATTTGCATTCTTATGAACTGAATTTTAAATAATTCTAAATAATATATTTTATTTACCCAACATATTAAAAACATTATCATTTAAACTTGGAATCAATATAAAAATTATTAATGAGATGTTTTACATTCTTTTTTCTGACTCAGATCTTCAGAATCCCGTGTGTACTTTACACCCACACCACATCTCAATTCTGCCCAGCCACCTTTCAAGCGCTCAGTGGCTAAACGTGGTTCGTGGCTGCTATATTAGACAGCACGGCTGTGGACACCACCTAATATTCCATTGACAAGACATCCAGCAATCTTTGTCTCTTCAAAGACTTTCCCAATTTTTGTGACAGTTTTTTAATTAAAAAAGAATTACCCAAGTAATCTGCGTTCCTTATAGAAATATGAAATGCAGGTAAGCAAAGAGGAGAAAAATCATTATAAACGTACCACCTGGAGATACAGCTGCCGATGTTTCTGCCTCTGAGACTTTAACAGACACGTTTTGTTAAATATATTTTAAACAAACAATTTTATTTATGTACAGCATAAATATGTAAACAATATACTTAAGTATATATTTTTAAAGATTTTATTTTTCCTTTTTCTCCCAAAGCCCCCCGGTACATAGTTGTATATTTTTAGTTGTGGGTCATTCTAGTTGTGGCATGTGGGACACCGCCTCAGCGTGGCCTGACGAGCGGTGCCATGTCTGCGCCCAGAATCCGAACCGGCAAAACCCTGGGCCACTGAAGTGGAGTGCGAGAACTTAACCAGCCAGCCACAGGGCCGGCCCTAATCAAATATTTTTAAATTTACATATTTTAATATATAAACAATGAAATTGTATTATTTTTAAGAATTTTTAAAATTTTAGAGCAGTTTTAGACACAGAATTATTGCAAAGGGGACAGAGTTCACTTATACCCCGCACCTAGTTTCCTCTATTATTAACATCTTACGTTAGTATGCTATATTTGTCACAATGAATGAGCCAACACTGATATATTATTATTAAAGTCCACGCTTCACTCAGATTTCTTCAGTTTTTCCCCAATGTCGTTTTTCTGTTCCAGGATCCCATCCGGGACCCCCATTACGTTTACTAGTGATGTCTCTCTGGCTGTGACAGTTTCCCTGACTTTCCTTGTTTTTGACGGCCTTGATAGTTTCCAGGAGCACCGGTCAGCTATTTTATAGAAAGGATGTTCCTCGAATGGAATTTCTATGGAAACCTTCCTCTGTAATTACACACCCACTGCACGCCCACCTCAAGCCCGGGTACTTGAATGAAGCAGGAAGGACAGACGGACACACTCAATCCCAATTTCTTGTACACATCAAGCTTTTGTAAACAGTTCAAGCGTCTCTTCTCCAAGCTCACCAGCCTCCCACTTTTCCCTTGTTTAGTTTACCAAAAAGGCTTAAAAGCCAGCTTCCTCTGGACGAGGCCCAGCTAAACACGTGAAGCGAGAGGCCATTGCCCACAGCTTCCCCCCCAGCAGCCCACCGCCGAGCCCCTCGCAGCGCAGCCCCGCCTTCCAGAAAGAACCGTGCAAACCCCGCCCCCCTCCCCCAGGGGCCCAACCTGCCTTTCGACCGAGAGTGTTAGTCGTTAAAAATAAACGTCAAAACTTCTCCTTCCGAGCCTTGGCGAACGGCTAGAATTTAATAATATAGTTTTCCTACCATCGTGTTTATTTTAATGGTTATTGTCTATTGATAACAAGGGAAACTGATTTTCCGTTTCTGCTCAGGCTACCGAGTTTCCACTGAAAACGCAGCAGTAAAAACACCGAAGCAGTTTAAGAATAAGGGGAAATCTCGGCCACACCGGTGGTTTCTAGCTGTGGACGACGGAGGCGGCGTGGCCGCGCCTGGAACGACCCGGGACCCCGCGACTGCAGGCCGAGTCCGGAGCCGCGTCGCACCGTGCTGGGAACTACATCGGACCCCAAAGGAGCCCTTCCAGGAAGTCAGGATGGCCGAGCGGTCTAAGGCGCTGCGTTCAGGTCGCAGTCTCCCCTGGAGGCGTGGGTTCGAATCCCACTTCTGACAACTCCCTTTTTCCGCTCCCCTAAGCTCTAGGGAGAGTGTGTACGGCTGAGTATACTAAGGCGGGCTGTCTTTTTACAGTTCACAGTCAAATAAATGTCATTAGGAAGAAAATGCCTGTAAGGAAGAAAATATTTGTTTTGTAAAAAGATCAAAAGAATATCCAAAAGTGTTAAGCATCACCTACTTCATTTGCAGCTCTTGGTGAGAGGCAAAAAGCAAGCTTTGTCAGAAGTGGGATTCGAACCCACGCCTCCAGGGGAGACTGCGACCTGAACGCAGCGCCTTAGACCGCTCGGCCATCCTGACTGCTCGCTTTTTGTTCTCACAGGGAGCCTCTTTGAAATATTTCCTGTGTGCGCATGCGTAGTTTTGTTCTCCGCCGGCGCTGGGAGGAGCCGGATGCTCGCGCCAGCTCGAAGAGGCGAGGCGCGCGGACTGCAGCAGAGGGCGCACGCGGCGCGCTGGAGAGCCCGCAACGCCGCCTCCCAGAACTATGGCTTTGACTTGTAGGCGTTCGTGCCTCCCACATGCATTCATTCTGCGTGCGTGCATTTACTATTTACATCAGCGTTGATCTTGCATATCTGCAAGCACCCTTGCATTTCCGCATACATGCCCTTGTGCATTTTCTGCACGAAGCGGTCAAGCCCGCATTCCCGCTCTGGCTTAGAGAGCTCTGTTTGCTGGCGCGGGACCCAGGTGAAGCCGGAATATCGCAGCGTCTCAGGGCACGCCCACCGCGATCTCCTTCCGAACTTTCTTCAGAACTGCGACTTCACGTTTGTATGTGTGTTTAACTCATTTACTCAGGCTCCGGGTTAGATCGAATCCTGCAGCTGCACAGCCGGATACTCCCTATTCCTGACCGTGGCCCTAATGCCCAAAGCGCGCCTGGCACACAGTAGGCGCGCAGGGAATGTACGTGGATGAATGCCTCTCTCGCCTCCTCCTTCCTGAATTCCGTCATTTCGTGACGCCTGTCTCCTTCCCCTGGACCCCGCTCTGTGGGACGCAATGCCCGACCCCTGCAGCACCTCCTGCCCCCTCCTTCCTGGCCCCTGACTACCCACGCACCTGCTCTGTCCAGGGACCAGAAGACCTCCGGGCTGCAAAGGCGGGCGCCTTTCTGCACGGGATTTCCCGGAGGCATATGGGCACCCCCACCCCCCAGGATCTCATGCACCCCCATCCCCAGCATCCCTGGAGGCCCTGAAGATGCAGCTCCTAAAGAAAGGCGGGCAGGATGGGGAGACAGGAGACGGGGGTTCTGATGCGTCTGGGCCGCTGACTTGCTGTGTAACACGGGCAGGCGCTGCCCCTCTCTGTCCAGAGGGTCTGAAAGAGCAGGCCTGAGAGCCACCTCTGTGAGCGGACCCTGGAGCCCAGGGGCCGGACCCAGAGGGGGAGAGCCGTGGAGTCGCAGTCACACCTGCTTGACTGACACCGTGTCACAGAGCGGCCTCGGCGGAGAGCACCCCCTACCACCGGGTCAGGTCCCCTTCGGACCCTCAGGGCTTGGGGTGCTGAGTGTGGCACAGCCCCTGGTGTGAGCGGAGGTCCTGGTTATCTGACGGGTGATGGACCCTCCTCCCTTTTCCTTGCCCCAAATGCCCCCTCCTCACTGGCTGTCAGAATTTCTTTCTTTAGGTTCAGCAATCACCTGTTTTGTGTCCCTGGCCGCTGGAAAGGGCATCAACAGCATTGACTAAGCACTTACTGAGTGCCAGACACTCTTCCAGATGCTGTGTACAAAACAGCATCTCTGCCCTCAAGACCCACCCGAGCCTGGGGCGAAGGGAGAAAGATAAGAAAGAGATGGATGGCAAAAAGCTCAGGGGCTAGTGAGCGCAAGAAAGAGGATGTGTCAGGAAACTTCTAAGAGACTTTGAAATGGGCCAAAAAAGATAACTGGGTGTCCTGTCTGGCCATCTGATTCTGTAGGGGCCTGAACTTTTCATTTCTTCTACCTGCAAATGATTCCTATGCGTAGAGACTCAAGTGGATTTTGTGGGAATGCTATTAATTACGGCTCTGTGGGCACTGACCATTTTTACATCCATTTATAAATTCATCTCATATTCCTGATTGCCAATATATAGCTGTCTTTGAAGACTCCTTTGAAATAGTTGTAACATCTTACTGGTTTCCCCATAAATTAATGAGTCAAATGAAATCTTTGACTTGTGTTCATCTTATATTTATAGGAGAATCATGATTTTACCTTAAAAAAGTCTCCTTTAACAGTGACTAAGAGTGACTTAGGAAGGGTGGTCAGGGAGGGCCTCTCTGAGGAGGTGGCACTGAGTTCAAAAGGGAGAGACAAGCAAAGCTGTGGGTGGTGGCCTTCCAGGTGGGAGGCCTAGCCAGTGCAAAGGTCCTGAGGCAGGGAAGAGTGTGGTCTGTGGGATGGCCAGCAGGGCAGGAGCAAGGATGGGAGGAGGCTAAAGTCCATTCCACACAGGGCTGGGATGCCAGGGAGAGGAATTTGGATTTTCTTTTGTGTGTGATGGAGTCACTGGAGTGTTTTAAGCAGAGGAGTGACCTGAGCCAGTTGGGCTTTCAAAATGGTCCCTTTGGCTGCTGGGCGGAAGATGGATGTGAGGAGCCAGGGGAAGAATCAGAGGCCACGGGGAAGAGAGGGTGAGAGATGATGTCGCCGGGCCAGGGAAGCGTAGATTGTAAAAGGTGGTCGAATTCAAGATTCAAAATGTGTTTTGGAGATGAAAAGGCCAAGCGGAGCGTGGTGGGGCGCGAATGCTGGGGTCGCTGCTGGCCCCACTCAGCCCTGTCTCCTGGGTTTGGGCGGGTGGCCGACGGTCCTGGCCCCCAGACCCTTTCAGGAGGCAGAGTCCCTTGAGGACTGCATTCCAGCCGCACGCCCCCAGACCAAATATGGGAAAAACAAAGGCTGCCGACCTTTGTCCCTTATCAGCAGTCTAGACACCGACAATGGCCACTCAAGGGACAGGCCCCACCCACTCCCCACTCTGGGCATTTGTCCAGCTTGGGTCATTGTGGAAAGTCTACCGGCAGCCGAGAAATCCCCAGCCTCTGTCTCTGCCGAGCCCCCACCGTTCAGATGGCGACAGCCAGCAAATGCGCCTGAAAGGGGAAATCTCAGCATCTCCACCTCTGCCTGGGAAAAGGCGGAAGGAAGCTGAGACTAGTGGGTGCTCCCTTTACTTCCCTTATTTCACTCAATGTTCGTAACAGCACCACGACACAGGTTATCACTACCTTCCTTTTACAGGGGAGGAAGATGAGGCTCAGAGAGGCCCAGTAACTTACCCAGAGTCACACAGCTGACAAGTGGAGCCTGATTTTTTTTTTTTTTTAAGATTTTATTTTTTCCTTTTTCTTCCCAAAGCCCCCCAGTACATAGTTGTATATTCTTTGTTGTGGGTCCTGCTAGTTGTGGCATGTGGGACACTGCCTCAGTGTGGTCTGATGAGCAGTGCCATGTCCGCGCCCAGGATTCGAACCAACGAAACACTGGGCCGCCTGCAGCGAAGCGCGCGAACTTAACCGCTCGGCCACGGGGCCAGCCCTGGAGCCTGATTTTTATGGCTCCGTATCCCTTCTTGAGAACTATTCTGGGCCTGGAACTGTGTGCTGTCTTTAGATTGTCTTCTATAAAAAAGAGCCGCGAGGGCTTGCCAACTCAGGTGGCAGGCTGGACTTTGAGAGGTTATTTTTAATCCTGTTTTCATTATTAGGGGAGACTTAAAAGAAAGGGTAGGCTTTTCCCAGAAGCCAGGCCGAGCAGCTTGGCCAAGTTCTGGTTTCCTGGCTAAGGGTTGGAAATAGAAGCCATCAGGCGCCAGCAAGGAGCCCCTGGTGCGGGCATCCTGGCCCCTGAGGCGGGAGCCCAGGGTGAAGCGGGTGGAGGAAGTGTGGAGCTCTGAGGGAGGGGTGGGAACTGCTCGTCCCTCTGGAGCTGGAGCCAGAGACGCCCAGGTCGGCCCTGGGCATGGGGAGAGATCGGCAGCCCAGTTTCCCGATTTTGAGTGGATCACGTGGGCGGTGGCGACCAGCAGGGACCGAAGGCCAGGAGCTAACCTGCAAGTTCTCTGGACGGCTTGTCATGCCCCCGAAGCCTGCGGTGACTCTAGAGCCCCAGGAAGGGGGGCAGCGCGGCTTGCCACTCTGATAACAAGGGGCACGGGGCCAATGGTACCTGGAGGCAGCGCGGCTGAGCCTGTCAGCATGTGGATTCTGGAACCACTTGAGTTCCGATCTTCTGCCATTTGCCAGCTCTGTGACCACAGGGGAGTTATGTAGCCTTCGTTCCTCAGTTTCCCTATCTATAAAATGGACTTAGGAATACATCTGTGTCAAAGGGTTGCTGTCAAGATTAGGGCCACTACATGCTGAGCATTTGGAGTGCCTGGGACAGGATGAATGCTTTCTGTGTTAGCCCAGAAGAATACAGCAATGCACCATTTCTTGTACCTGGTGAATATTCCGGGGCAAGTTCTCACCTGTCACACTGACTTTGCAGAAAGACTGTCTATAGTGCCATCCCCACGACCACAGTGACCCTGACTGCCCCATTGGAGCCAGCCCTGCTCACCTCCCCAGCCTCATCTCTCACCTCCAGCACACTGCTCCCATCTTTCTGTTCCTCCAGCACACAAAGCACATTCCTGTTCCTGCCTCAGGGCCTTTGCACCTGCTGTGTCCGCGTGTGGAACCATCTTACCCCAGCTCATGCAGGTCTGGCTCCTTTGCTCCTTCCTCTGTCAGCTCAGAAGTCTCCTTCCCTGCACCGCTGCTAAAGTACCCCCCCTCCCACCCCCCCATCGCTTTCTATCTGGCCTCCTTCTTACAGATGCAAAAAGTCACTGTGCTCATTTGCTGATCGTTCCTCTCCCACTAGGCTCTGTGCTCGGGAAGGCAGGAACCTTGGCTGTCTTGCTCACCAGGGATTCCCAGCAGGTAGCATAGTGCCCATCACATAGCAGGAGCTTGATAAATAAGTACTGCGTGAGTGGATGAACAGACAAATGGATGGAAGGTTGGATGGGTGGACGAGTAAGTCCCTGGGCTCTTCAAGTCAGTCTTCTTCTGGCCCTGTCAGGGGGAGCTCAGGAAGCCCCCCCAGGTGAGGCATCCATGACCCCTCGCCTTCCCTGGACCTTGCTCTCTGACCCTTGTGCCCAGCCTTCTGCATTGGCACGTCAGCTCCTTTGGCCCAGCTGGGCCTCAGGGACCTCCAGACCCTCTCTCGGGCCCCATCGGCTCTGCCTCTTTCGGCTGGAAGGTTCTGTGTTCTGCTTAGGCCCCCAGCCCAGGGCGTCCTCTCAGGGTGGGCTGGGGGTTAGTGCAGGGCTGAGGGGGGACGCAGGGTCTGAGGTCAAGACCACTGGATATTCTCCTGGCACACACTCTGTGGTCACATAGTGTCATCAGGGTAAACAGGGCTGCCCTGCGTCACCCCGCCGGCCGGCCCCTCCCCATTCTTCATTCCCCACAGTCCCCCACCCTCCCGGTGGCTCCAGCACGGAGGCTGCTATCCGTCCCCACTGGCACGTGCCATTCCAGTTGTTAAACGTTTTGAACATTTCTGCAGGACTAGATCGTGGCTTTCCTGTCTGACCTGATACTCCAGTGTCCTTTGGGAGCCCCTTTTGATTCGACCCAAGCCCTACTCCGGTCACTTCCCACTCCCACCCCCGTCATCCCCTCCCCGCTGTTTTCCTTTGGGAAACAACCCCTTCCCCACTCTCCGTCCCAGCAGGACAGGTGAGGCTGACTCTACTGCCTGCCATGCAGGAGACGGGCATGTGACTCAGGTCTGACCAATCCTTCAGTCCCATTCACCTCGCCACACAGTGATTGCTTCAGAAATAAGCACACGATTCCAGTTGCTCTAATGAGAGTCTGGCCAGGAGTCAGGGGCTCTTGGAGAAGAGAAGCTGGCTGTGGGGTCAGGTGGCTGAGCTGGTGGAGGAAAACCTGATGCTGGCGCTGGCTGTCTTTGCTATGCCATCCAGAGCCTGCTTGAGAAGAAGGAAAACACGGAAAGTCAGATCTCTGATGACACTGACATTATTGGAACACCTGGATCTAGCTGTACCTGAAACCACCCACTCCCGGTCTTTTCAGCTGTAGGGGAGGAAGACATTTCCTCTACCTACTCTGGATTCTTCTGGCCAGAGAACGAATTAAATTCACATGAGACAGAACAACAGGAGAAAATTAAACAAAGCTTTATAACATGTGTACATGGCACAGGCTCAGGCAACCTGAGCAATTCGCCAAAATGGCTGAAGCCACCACCTTAAATATCATCTTCAGCTAAAGACGAAGGAGGATGTTGGGGGAGGTTACCAGACAAGTACAGTAAACAAGAGTAAGATTATTATGCAGATTTAAGTCCTTGCCTCCCACTTTGATTAAGAGTTTCTAGAGATAAGGTCATCCTTCCTTCTTCCTAGTACAGGCGGAGATTTCCTTTATAAATGTAAATGTCTCTTAACAAAAGGTAGGTAAATTCTACTTTTCCGAGTTTTTTCCTGTCAGCAGTTTTTAAAAAAGTAACCAGCCCAAAATAATCCTCATGCCAAAGAGACATATCTTGGGGTGGCCAATTCCAGTCCCCCACACAGCTTTATGGGCCAATACCCTTTTTCACCTAAGCCAGTGTGATGTGAACTTCTGTCACATATGACCCAATGACAAATACAGCATAGATCTGTGCCGGCCAACACAGTAGTCATGAGCTGGCTACTGAGCATTTGAAATGTGGCTACACTGTATCGAGATGGATCATAAATGTCATATACAAACTGGATTTCAAAGAAAGTATGAAAATAAAAATGTAAACTATTTTATTATTCATTTTTAATGTTGATGACATGTTAAGTGATAATACTTTGGCTATGTTGTGTTAAATAAGATATATTTTTAAAATTAATTTCATCTGTTTCTGTTTGTTTTTTCAATGTTGCTAGACTCAAAAAATTGAATTATGTACACGGCTTGTGTTACATTTCTGTCGGACAGTGCCGGCCTGGGTGGCTCGGCTGCAAAACAACAGGGATCGAGAGATCAGAGCCGCCCCAATTAAACTAGGCAGCCCCCACCGGGCGAGAACTCCAAGGTGCCAAGGAGGGGAAGGCTTGCTGGAGAAGATGGAGGGCGGGTCTCATCTTCAGGGGCTGAGAGGAAGGGAAGGCCTCCAGGCAGGGGCACAGCACGAGCCACGGCCCAGGCGCGGGCCGGGGGAAGGGGGATCTGAGGAGAACCGGGGGTGAGCAGCAGCCATGAGGTAGGACGGCCATCGACTCTCCCAGGGACGCTGAGGATCCTGGGGCGAATGCAGCACAAAGGGAGAAATGCTTCACTTTGCCTCGAGCCCCCTCACGTTCTCCGGGTGCGTCATGAGGGCCCAGGGCTGGTGCTGCCATTTCCTCAGCTGGCCAGAGCCGCGTCTGGCCCCTTAAATGCCGGAGCCCAGCATCGCAGGCTGTGTCCACTGCCCGAGTCCAAGAGTGGGCTTCCGAAGAGGGCGAGGGGCCTGGGCACCCGTCCTGAGGAGGGGCAGGAAATTTTCCCACTGGCCCGGAGCCACTCAGAGTGTCATTTCCTCCGGAAATTTTCCTTAAGTAGCTTTGTTTATCTGTGAGCTTTTGGTACGCCTGACACTTTCTTTTTTCTCTAGGCCTGCTCCTTGCTGCTGGGAACCGCTGTAGAGACAATCCCCTTCTGTGGCTGGGGACCTCAACAGAGGGCATCCCAGGAGGGGCCTGGACAGGTGACAGGTGGACTTGCCAAGTCCCAGTGGGTCATCACTGAGCAGTACAAGATCAGTGTGTGTGTGTGTGCGCGCGCATGTGTGTTGTTCTCAGGCCGCAGGGGCCCCCACCAGACCCCACATCCGTGTGGGCAGGGCCTGGGCTCTTGGTTCCCCACTGATCCCCAGCAGCTGGATCCTTGTGTGCACTCACTTATTAACTGAGCGAACAAATGGGTAAATCCTAATTCAGTGGCTTTGCCCCCAGACACTTACAGCACCCCACGAAGGACCTCAGCCCTTGTGTTCGAACCCCTGAGATGACATTTCGAGGGGAGCGCTTCTCTCCTAGTGACTGGCGATGGAAGAGAGGAGCCTTCCTTGCTCCACCTACCAGCCCCCCATGGGGCGCCCACTCTGGGCCCGCCCGGCGGGGGCCCCGTGGGTGTGGGCGCGGGAGTGTCTTCATGCAGCCGCCCTGGGGCTCTGCTGTGTTAAGGAGCTGCATTTACAGGAGAGCCTCGAGTCAGGCTGAATGTGCAGGCTTCCATCCTCTGAGAACTACTGGGGGAAACTGAGGCAAGGGATTGGAAACATTCCTTGAAGACGAGCAACTGGAGAAGAGAGACGTCTCCAGGGCTGGGCTTCCACCTTGGGGTTGGGGTTTTTCTTTCAGCCAAAGTCCCCGTCTCGACATCTTGAACATAAACCTCAGGAGGCAGGAGTGGGGAACTGTGCGGGTCTCACCAGGTCCCCCCGAGGTGCCAGGGCTCGAGCGTGGGGACAGGAGCCTTAGAATTCTGCTGCCTCTGAGTCTGGGCCAGGAGCGGAAGGGCGTGGGAGCGGCCAGTTTCAACTGGGACAGGTGGCATCCACGGGCACCATAGCTCGTCTAGGAGACAGTAGCTGGCATTTGGGCAAAAGAGGGCAGAACCTCTGTGGACAGCTCGGCCGAGGGGGCATGTGGTCCCTCTGAGGGGGGCTCTGACGGGGCAGGAGGGGAGTCCACTGGGGACGGGGCGTGTGCCAATGTCTGTGTCTGTGGGTGTGTAAGGTGTGTGTCTCTGGGAGTGAGAACACGTGTGTGTGTCTGAGGTGTGTTTATGCCCCTTGCACTTGTGTGACTGTGTGTGTGTGAGTGTGCATACTGGTTTAGACATGGATGTGCGTCTCTGGGGGTGAGGGCACCCCGCTGTGCCGGCGTGTGTAGGGGGCCGTTTTCGTGTGGCCGGGTTAATCACTGTGTGTGTCGTGTGCGAGTGTGATGTTTTGCATGTATGTGTGGGGCCAGGGATGACGCAAGGAAGCGCCGTGAACTTGGGATGAGCCCTTCCTCCCTGGCAGACACATGGCATTGTGTGGACTTGAGGGCGGGGGAGCCAAGCTCAAAGCCTGGCTCTGCCACTTCTCAGCTGTGTGGCCTCCACAGCCTCACCCCGTTCCAAGCCTCTGCTTTCTCATCTGTGGAATGGGCCTCATTACCTTCCCAGGCCTCACCTACACACAGCTCTGGGAGGATGCCAAGAGACCCCGCAGCTTGGTTCCCTCTGTGGAGAGGGGATGGGAGCCGAGTTCCCACTCTGTGCTCTTGGAATTTCTCACCATGAGCACAAGTACTTTTATCAGGAAAAGATGTCAGAAAGAGCCCTCTGTGCCCTGGGAACCCTCACCACTTTTTCACTCCGGCTAGGGAGATGCTTGCGGTTCTGCTGGCAGGTGACCAGGGTGGCCAAAGCCACAGCTCGAGGCTGTTTGCCAGGGGAAGGACCTGAGGCTGGGCAGGCTGTGGGTGGCCTCCGCCTCCCCAGGAGCCAGCTGGGGATGTCACTGCCTAACGTGGAGAAGAGAGTGACACAGAAGCCGAGACCCGCGGCAGGAAAGCAGGGAGCAGGAGCCAGGCGGTGAGGGAGGTGGGCAGATGGGAGCCATGGCTGACCCGGGGCGGCTGCAGCAGCAGCCGCCACAGAACGAGACAGGAGGCCTCCTGGCCTGCGTTCCCGGCCACAGAGAGCAGAGCCTAGCCCAGAGAAGCAGGACCAAGTCACTTGCAGAAACTCTCCTACCAGACGTAAGGGTTAAACTTAATGGAAACTTGCCTGTTTTCGTTGTCTTCCTTTTATTTATGTTATTTTTTTGGTTTCTGCCACCCCGCTCCCCAATGAATCACCAAAAGCTATTGTCAGAGGCTGTCCCAGGGGAGCAGAGAGAAGGATTTCACTTTCCTTTTTGTACCTTTCACAGCAAGCTTTGAATTTTCTGACCCTATCTGTCTTTTCTTCCTCTTCCTGCCCCCGCCTCGCTGGCATCAACACGCCTGTGGCGAGCCATCCGGCCAGCGGGGCTTTTCTGCTTTGAAAGTCAGAGTATGAAAAGGAATCAAAACTAGTCACTGTTTCATAATTTTACAAATACCAAAAGGCTGAATTTCAATACCTAAAACGTTTTTACATTACAGATTTAAAAAAATTTTTAACAGGCATTACATTCACGTAATTCAGCTTTCAAAAGGTACAGAAGAATAGAGGGCGAAAACCTTTCCTCCCACACATGAGCCCGGTTTCCTCGCCCAGGGGCGCCCTCCCCGGGGCCTCGACCAGCCCTCCCTTGGGCCTCTCTGCTGTCTCGCAGGCGGCTCCCTCCGCTCCAGCGCCGCAGGCCCGGATGCACGCTGCTCTGTTCCTTTTAGCAATATATCTTGGTGGTGGTTTGCAGGAGTACACGGATGCCTGTAGAATCTGGTCATTTTACTGAAGGGGAAACTGAGGCCCAGAGTGGCCTAGAAGCAGTCTGGCCTCACTGTCTGGGACTCGATCCTCCAATTGGAGGTGAAATCCGCAGGGATGAACTGGCCTCGCTCCGGCATCTTATTTAAAACAACTCCTTCAGTGAGGGAAAGAGAACTTTGACCGACATTATTTGTTTGTTTCTTTTAGGAGCACTTGGCTTCTCAGAAGGAAGAGAGGAAACCAGAGTTCCCAAGTGACACCGGAAAACAGCGCCCCTCCCCAGATAGCGTCCACCCGCCAGTGTTTGCCGCTGTCACAGGCGGCTGCCTTCCAGCCCAAACTGCAGCCGGGTCTGCAGAGCCCTTTCCAGCTCTGTGCAACAGCTGTGTGGCCTTGGGCAGGTCACCTCCCCTCTCTGGGCCTCCAGGCCCATCTTCTCCAAGGAGCTCCTCTCGATGCCTCACCAGCTGGAGGATGTCGCTGCCTCCTCAGAGTCCCCACAACACATGATTTACACGCACCTTGCCCATCCCCCGACTTCCTCCTCTCACCCTTACGTGATCTCTAATTAATTGAGTGCATATGATGTTCCAGGTCTGTGCCAAGCACTCCTCCTTTGTGCATTGAAGTCTCAGAACAATACTGACAGGTAGGGAGAATCTGGACGCATTTTACAAATAAGGAAACTGAGGCTTAGAGAAGTCAAAGAACTTTCCTGATGTCACACAGCTAGTTCGTGTTGAAGACAGAAATCACGGCAGGCCAGCTCTGCCACTGCAGAGTCCCCAGTGTGACCTGCCATTCTCTCGGGCTTGATATTAAAGTGTGAGCTTAGACAACTTCACATCAACCCCCTAGACATAGAGGCTGAGCCCAGAGAGGGAAAGCAGATTGCCTAAAGACACACAGCCACTGGGCAAAGCTGCAAGGGGGCCATTTCCTCAGGCTTTTCGGATATTTATCACACGCTGGATGCTGGGGACACAGAGGTGAATAGAACACCTACCATCTACTCTCAACTTGCTCCCGGATCTTCTCATCTATATGAAGGTTTAAGGCAGAGGTTGAGCCATGGCTTCGTGCCAGCTCTGTGTGGTGTACACATATATCTTCCCAGGGACCCGGAGGAAGGGCACTCGTTCCCTCTTACAGATGAAGCTCCTGGGACTCACGATGGTGAAGGAGCAGCTCCTGGAGCTGGAGCTTCAGCCCGACCCCAGCCTGTTGTCCCAGGTTGGGAACGCGCGGCCGTGCGAATGATTGAGGGGGAGGATAGAAAACTCAATGACAATTCTTATTATCAGTGGGGTGTTGACGCAGGCTGAGCCCCCTCTTCAGGCCTGCACAGGAAGACTGGAGGTTTGAACAGAGGGTTCAGGACTTTTCCTGGCCCAAGATAAAGCACCTCCCTCCCCGGACAGGAAGGTGACTCAGACATTCCAAGGACATCCGAGTCCAGTTCACGAGACCCCGGAACCTGGGACTGGTCCAGCGAAGCAGCTCGCACTCTCTCTCCCACGAAGCAGGATGGGGATGAAAAATTCCACAGGTGCTTTCCCTGGCAAAAGGAGGCGGGGCATCACAGCTGAGGAACGAGCAGAGAACAATCTCACCGGTGGGAACCCCAGAGATGGGGAAACTGAGGCCAGAGAAGGGCAGTGATTTATCCAAAGTCCTACAGAAAGGGGGCAGCTGAGGCAAGCCCTGTCTGGGACACTGACTGGCTCTTGGAGTGGTCTGCTCTGTGCTGGTGACGGGCGACACCACGACGGACCAGGCCCAGGGCCTGCCTGGAAATGTGCACGGCTTAGTGAGGAGCAAGGTCACGACTGGGCAAAGACAGCGTGGTGTGTCATGCCATGGTGGAAGGAAGTGGCAGGCTCGTGGCCCAGAGGAGGACGCCATGGGGTTCTGTCTGGTTGGGGGAGGCGAGTGCATCAGGGAAAGCACTAGGATGGGCCTGGAAGGACGCATTTTGCAAGGTAGAGAAGGGAGGAAGGGCATCTCAGGAGAAGAGAACAGCATGACCGGAAGCTCAGAGGCAGGATCTCGCCCAGGGACTGTGAGAGACAGTCGAACGATCGGGTTGAGAGCCTAGATTTTGGAATCAAATGACTTGGGTCTGAATCCAGGCTCTGTGGCTTATAGCTGTGGACCTTGGCAAGGATCCTAACCTCTTGGTGCCTATTTCCTGCTCTGTAGAATGGGTCAAACAATAGTAGCCACCTCAAAGGGTTTTTGTGAGGGCTGAATAAATTAATCCACATGAAAGAGAACCGGGCATGTGCTTATCGGGCGCCCTTGTTAATGTCGTCGTAATTGGGGGCAGGGGAATTTCAGCGTGGTCTGGCGCTTTCTCCTCTGCACTTGGCTCCATCTTGCTCTTTGGGGCTCCAACAAGCTTCCCCCCAACCTCACCCAGTATTCAAGACCCCTGAAGGGGGGCGTGGAGAGGGGGACATTCTGAGAATAGGGCTATCGGAGGTTTTGGAAACTTCCAGGGGCAGCATGGGGCTCCAACCCCAGGGGTGAGGACGAGAGAGAGGACGGGACCCTCTAGGAAGGAGGGAGAATAGGAAGGGGTCCGCTCCAGATGGAGCAGAGAGACACCCCGCCCCGTGCGCTGGCCCTCTTGCCTAGGGGCTCCGGAAGACTCTTGAAGGACAGGTCAGCTGGAGAGGGAGGTCACAGATTTATGGCCATCTGTAACACAGAAGGAATTTGCCTGGGCCTCCCAGGCGGGGATGGAATGCCCAGAAGCAACTTGGGGGGTTAGCCTGGGGGAGGGCAGAGCGGCCCTGGGCTTCCCGGAGCAGCTCAGCCGCCTCCTCTGGTTTGGGGCAGGCGGGAGGCCTCCGGAGTCACCAGCCCACCTTGCCCAGCCTGGGGGTATGGAGACAGAGGAGGCGGCCACCTGCCCAGGATGACTCAAGGGTCAGCAGGGGAGCCCCCTCTGAGCCGGGGTCTTAGAGGGACAAGACGTGCTCATGACTCCTGGGCTGGGGAGGTTTTATAGGGACACACAGGAAACAAAACTGTTGGAGACCGGACTGTCTCCCGTTGGGGGTCCCCCGCCCTCAGGAACGAGGCCTCCTGCTTCCTCTGCCAGGCACTCCGCCGATCGTTGTGACTCAGCTTCTCTCTGGGTCTGCATCTCCTTCTGTGCCGCTGCTGCCGCCGTCCCCCCATGGCTCCCACCTCCCCACCTCTGTCACCCCGAGGCTCCTGCTCGCTGCTGTTCCTCAGGGGCTCCTGACTTCTGTGCCACTCTCTTGTCCACGTCAGACCTGAAGTTTGGGAGAGGGACTGACGCGTTCTCCGAGAGGAATGCTTGCCCAACAACAACGGTCCTTTCCACTGAGTAGTGATTTTTTTTTTTTGAGGAAGATTAGCCCTGAGCTAACTGCCACTAATCCTCCTCTTTTTGCTGAGGAAGACTGGCCCTGAGCTAACATCTGTGCCCATCTACCTCAACTTTATGTGAGATGCTGCCACAACGTGGTTTGATGAGTGGTGTGTAGGTCTGTGCCCAGGATCTGAACCTGCGAACCCCAGGCTGCCGAAGCGGAGCATGTGAACTTAACCACTACGCCACCAGGCCAGCCTGGGACTTGATTATTTTTAAGGACAAAAGACTCTGAAAGAAACTTTGACCTTGCCCCTAACTGCCTAAGAGAATTTAAGACAGAAGGCCTGTCCCAGGAAGGAGCTGTCGCCATAGAGAATTCTAGGTTGGTAGACAGGAAGGCATCCAGCAAGGGCCGTTTTATCAAAAGATCTCTTGTGGGTTCAATTATCAAACATTTGCTTTTCCATCCATGTAACTTGCCTTCCTCCCCTTTGAAGCTCCAAACCGCTGCCCCCAACATCCTCCTTTGTCTTTAGCTGAAGATGGTATTTACGGTGGTGGCTCGGGCCGTTTAGGCGAGTTACACAGCTTTCCTGGGTTTTCCCCATGTATACATGTTATTAAACTTTGTTTCATTTTCTCCTGTCATTCTGTCTCCTGTCAATTTCATTCTTAGACCCGCCAGAAGGACCTGGAGGGGAGAGGAATTTTCCTCCTCCGGTGCACCAGCTTCTTCAACAATCATTTTTATGGTGATTTGTGGGTTTGAGAGTTTTTGAGATGCTGATGAAAAGTCCCAAGAGGAAGCAGCAGGGAAACAAGAGCCTGAAACACCCAGAAAACAGTCATAGGGCAGAGCCTCTTCTCTGGGCCGCTTCCTTCCTACCCAATGGTGAAGGCGCTTGCTCCCGCCACCCCGCTGGGCCCCTCTTCCTGGTGCAAGAGCTTGGCTGTGATTCCGCTCAAAGTCTGGTGAGAATATGTTTTTTGAAAAAAAAATTAAAGAAAAGCTCAATGAAGGGAGGAATATACCATGACCACAGAGTGCAAGGCTCAGTGTTGTAAAGAGGTGTATTTCTGATTTCTTCACATTGAGCTACAGATTTAATGCAATTCCAGTCAAAAATCCCAGGATGGTTTTTATTACATGCAGATTCTAAAATTTATGCAGAGAGGCAGAAGGCCAAGGATGGCCACATCCATTGAGGAGGAAAAATCTTGAGGGAGAAAAGCAAAGTTGGAGGACTCACCCGTCAGATTCAAGGCTTCCTATAAAGCTGCTGGGCTTTCCTTTTTTTTATTTTAAAAGTCTTGTGTCAATCAATTACCCAAATAGGAAGAAAAAGAATATTGACTCCATACCTCAAACTGTATATAAAATCAATTTCAGATTGATTGTTGATCTGAATGTGAGAGGTCAATCAATAAATACCTTAGAATAAAATACCTTTATGACCTTGAAGTAGGAGAAGATCTCCTAATTAGGGCTATCAAAAAATACTAACCATAATGGAAAAAATTTGATAATTAGATTACATTAAAGCTAAACCTTGGGGCTGGCGCAGTGGCACAGCAGTTAAGATCGCACCTTCCACTTCAGTGGCCCGGGGTCTGCCAGTTCAGATCCCTGGTGCAGACCTACACACGGCTTGGCAAACCATGCTGTGGCAGGCATCCCACATAAAGGGGCCGGCCCCGTGGCGAGTGGCTAAGTTTGTGTGCTCGGCTTGGGCTGCCCGGGGTCTTGTTTTTGCCGGTTCGAATCCTGGGCGTGGACATGGCACCACGTGGACATGGCATGCTGAGGCAACGTCCCACATGCCACAACTAGAAGGACCCACAACTAAAATATACAACTATGCCCTGAGGAGATATGAGGAGGAAAAGCAGAAAAAAAAGCGCTAAAATTTGTATTCGTCAAAAGACTGTTAGGAAAGTGAAAAGTCAAGTCAAAGAGTGGGATAAAAACCTCTTATCCAGAATATATAAAACGCTCCTACAAAAATCAATAAGAAAATGACAGATTACTCAAGGGGGAAAAAGAGCAAAAATACTTGAACCAGCATTTCACAAAGAGGATTTCCAAATGGCCAAAACAGCCAAAACAAAGCAAACTTGAAACGGTGTACAATTTCATTAGTCATCAGGGATATGCAAATTAAAACCATAATGAGCTTCCACCACTTTGGAGAGAAAGCTCAGTTTTCCACCTGTGTTTCTCTCCTGTGTTAGAAAAACCCCTGCTTTCCCTCCTGAGCGTCTCCTTTAGTCTAACACTACTGCCACACTCACACACACCAACACTGCTTGTGGTCACCAAACCTGTGGGGTTTTCCCCCATCAAGCAATTCTCTGCGACACCAGCTGGGTGTCCTATAACTCAACTCAATTCAGACACTGTCTATCTGGAGATAGTGAGAGATCCCACAGGTTAGGGGCTCGGTCCCACAAGTCTGCTCCCACCCCACTACAGATGCCAATTGCAAGTGGTAGGTCCCCAGGCGCCCCACAACTTGTGTCTGGTTCGGCTACAACTTGGAGGTTCCCACGGCCCCTCCTCAGGTTTGATTCATTTGCTAGGGCGGCTCAGAGAACTCAGGGAAACACTTACTTGCCTTTACCAGTTTATTAAAGGATGTGCTAAAGGATGCGGATGACCCAGATGAAGAGATACACAGGGCGAGGTCTGGGAGGGTCCCGAGCGCTGGAGCTTCTGTCCCCGTGGAGCTGGGGTGCGTTGCCCTCCTGGTGTGGATGTGCTGGCCAACCTGGGAGCGCTCCGAACCCCATACTATTGACATTTTTATGGAGGCTGCGTCACGTAGGCACGATCAGTCATTACCTCCATTTTCAGCTCTTCTCCCTTCTCAGGGTGGAGGGGCCAAGGCTGAAAATTCCAAGCTTCTAATCATGGCTGGGTCTTTCTGGTGACCACCCCCATCCAGAGCCCCCCTGGAGTCACCTCAGGAGAACAAAAGACATTCCTACCATCCAGGAAATTACAAGGGTTTCAAGAGCTCTGTGTCAGGAACAGAGGTCGAAGACCAAATATGAGAACAGAAGATGCTCCTACTGGTCTTATCACCCAGGAAATTACAAGGGTTTCAGGAGCCTTGTGTCAGGAACTAGGGGCAGTGACCAGTGTATATTTTTCTATTATCTCACAACTACACACCCATCAGAATGGCTGAAAAGAAAATGATAGACAATGCCAAGTGTTGGCAAGGATGTAGAGCAACTAGAAATTTCATACACTGCTGATGGAGACATAAATCGGTAGAAGCCTTAGGGAAATTCTTTGGCACTATGTACTAAAGCAGAATATATGCATGCATATGACCCAGAAGCCCTGCTGTCAGTTACACACCTAAGAGAAATGTGTGCTTATGTCCACCAACCGACAGAGGCGAGAGTGTCCGTATCAGCAGCATTTATAACGGCTCTGACCCGGAGACTACCCAAACGTCTGTCAACAGTAGACTGGATAAATTTATTTTATTTTATTTTTAATTTTTGTTTTGTTTTGTTTTAGCCACGTTTTCCAAATTCTATTTTTAAGTGTACGATTCAATGATTTGTAGCAAATGTACAGAGTTATGCAACCATCACCGCAATTACATTTGAGAACATTCCACTACCCCAGAAAGATCCCTCATGCTCATTGGCAGTCACTTCCCTTTCCCGGTCCCCAGCCCCAGTCGACTACTAGTTTAATCACTGTCTCTTTAGATTTGCCTTTTCCGGACATTCTGTATACACAGAATCATCCAACACACGGCCTTTTGTGATGGGCTCCTTTCACTTAGTGCAGTGTTTTTGAGCTTCATCCCTGTTGTACAGGTGTCAGCACTTCATTCCTTTTTGTGGCTGAGTAGTATTCCATTGTATGTGTGTACTACATTTTGTTTATTCATTCATCCATCAATGGACATTTGGGTTGTTTCCACATTTTGGCTATTATGGATATTGATATTTAACTCTTTGTGTGGACATATGTTTGTTTTTTTTTTTTTTTAAGATTTTATTTTTTTCCTTTTTCTCCCCAAAGCCCCCCGGTACATAGTTGTGTATTCTTCGTTGTGGGTTCTTCTAGTTGTGGCATGTGGGACGCTGCCTCAGCGTGGTCTGATGAGCAGTGCCATGTCCGCGCCCAGGATTCGAACCAACGAAACACTGGGCCGCCTGATACGGAGTGCGCGAACTTAACCACTCGGCCACGGGGCCAGCCCCTGGACATATGTTTTTATTTCTCTTGGGTAAATGTGCCTAGGAGGGCAACTGCTGGGTCATATAGAAAATCTATGATCAACTTCTTAAGAAACTGCCTAACTGTTTTCCCAGCTGGATGCACCATCTTACACGTCCACCATCAATTTGTGAGGGATCTAGTTTCATCCTTGCTAACACCTGTTATTATCTGTTTGTTTTGATTATCGTCATTCTTGTGGTCTCTCACTGTGGTATCTCATTTCTCTAATGACTAAAGATGTTGAACATCTTACCGTATGCTTATTGGACGTTCATACAGCTTCTTGAGGAAATGTCTAATCACTTGTTTTGCCTATTTTTAAACCTGATTATTTTCTTGTTATTGAGTTGTAAGTGTTCTACATATTTTGGATACACATCTTTAAGCAGATATACAATTTGCAAGTATTTTCTCCTATTGATTAGATTTCATTGATGGCGACATCAAGTTTTACATTTTGATGAACTTCAACTTATTAATTTTTTAACTATGTGGATTGTGGTTTTGCTGTCATATCTAAGAAAACTTTGCCTAATCCAAGGTCATGAAGATTTTCTCCTGAAAGTTTTATAGTTCACAGTAAGGTCTCTCATCCATTCTGGGTTAAATTTTGTGAATGGTGTGAGGTAGGGGGTCCAACTTCATTCTTTGCATATGGGTGTCCAGTGGTCCCAGCACTCTGTTGAAAAGACTGTTCTTTTTCCATCGAATTTCCTTGGCTCCTTTGTTGAAAATTGACCATAAATTTAATGGTTTATTTCTGGGCTCTCACTTCTGTTCCATTGATCTGTTTGTCTGTCCTTCTTCAGTCCCACACTTTCTTTTTCACTGTAGATTTATTGTGTCTATTGAGGTGATCAAGGGGTTTTTGTTCTTTATTCTATTAATATGGTGTATTGCATTGCTTGGTTTTTGCATGTTAAAACTACCAAGTTTTAAAATTGGGAAGTTATGTCCTCTAACTTTGTTATTCTTTTTCAAGATTGTTTTTCCTATCCAGACCCTCTGTCTTTTAATATGAATTTTAGAAACAGCTACTCAATTTCTGTAAAAAAAAAAAAAAAAAGATCTGCTTAGAATTTGATAAGGATTGAGTTCGATCTGTAGATCAAACAGAGGAGAAATTCCCTATTGATGAGTCTTCCAATCCATAGACATCGAGTGTCTCTCTATTTATTTAGATTTCTTTAATTTCTCTTGGCAAAGACTTAGAATTTTCACTGTACAAATCTTGCACTGCATTCATTAAACGTATTCCAAGTATTTGATTCTTTTTGATACTGTTGTGAATGGAATTGTTTCCCTAGTTTCATTTTTGGATTGTTCATAAGCAGCATATTGACATACAGTTGACTTTTGTGTATTGCTCTTCTCCCCCACAATCTTACCATTCCATTATTCCCTCTAGCAGGTCATTTTGTTTTGCTGGGTTTTGTTTTTCTGGTAGTTCCCTCAGGATTTTCTGTATATGAGATCATGTCATCTGCAAATAGGGGTAATTTACTTCTTCCTTTCCAATCTGGACGCCTTTTATTTCTTTTATTGCTTAATTTACTGGCTAGAACCTCCAACTAGATGTTGAAGGCAAGTGGCCAGAGTAGAAATCCTTGTCTTGTTCGTGATCTTAGGGGGAAAACGTTCAATCTTTCACCATTACGTGGGCTTTAGCTGTGGATTTTCCAGAGGTACTCTTTATCAGATTGAGGAAGTTCCCTTCTATTTTTAGTTTCTTGAGTATTTTTTTTTTTAATCATGAAAGGGTGTTGGATTTTGTCAAATTCTTTTTCTGTGTCTATTGAGGTGATCAAGGGGTTTTTGTTCTTTATTCTATTAATATGGTGTATTGCATTGCTTGGTTTTTGCATGTTAAAACTACCATGTATTCCTGAGATAAATTCCACTTGGTCATGGTTAGTCTTTTTTATATTTTGCTGGATTTGGTTTACTAATGTATTTTGCCGGGGGGGGGGGGGCGGATTTTGCATTTAGATTCATAAGGGATATTGGTCTTAGTTTTCTGTTTTTGGTGATGTCTTTTTTTGGTATCAGCGTGATACTGGCCTCATTGAATGAGTTGGGAAGTGTTCCCTCTTATTTTTGGAAGCGTTTGAGAAGGACTGGTGTTAATTCTTCCTTAAACTTTTGTCAGAATTCACCAGTGAAGCCAGTAGGACCTGGTCTCTTCTCTGTGGGAAACTCTCCGATTACCAATCCAATCTTTTTACTTGTTATAGATCTATTCAGATTTGATATTTCTCCCTTAGTTTTGATAGTTTATGTCTTTCTAGAGGAAAAGGATCAATTCCTTTTCCTCTAGGTTATCTGATTTGTTGTCATACAATTGTTTGTAGTATTTCCTTGTAATCCTTTTTCTTTCTATAGGGTGGGTAGTATTCTCTCCTCTTTCCTTCCTGATTTTGTTAATTTTTGTTTTCTCTCTTTTCTCCTTGGTCAGTCTAGCTAAAGGTTTGTCAATTTCAGTGATATTTTCAAAGGACCAACCTTTGGTTTTATTGATTTTCTCTGTTGTTTTTCTATTCTCTATTTCATTTCCACTCTTATCTATTATTTCACCCTTTAGCTCACTTTGGGTTTAGTTTGCTCTTTTCTTATTAGTTTATTATGATGGAAGATTAGGTTATTGATTTGAGATCATTCTCCTTTTTAAATGTAGGAATTTACAGCTGTAAATTTCCCTCTGAGCACCGCTTTAGCTGTCCCATAAGTTTTAGTCCCGTAAGTTTTGATGTGTTGTGTTTTTGTTTTCATTCAACTCAAAGTATTTTCTAATTTCTCCTGTGATTTCTTTTTTACCCACTGGTTATTTGAGAATTTGTTGTTTAATTTTCATACATTTCTGAATTTCCAAAATTCTCCTCTGTTATTTCATTCAATTGTGGTTGGGAAACATACTTTGGATGATTTCAATCCTTTAGAATTTATCAAGGCTTAGTTTATGGCTTAATATATGGTACATCCTGAAGAATGTTCTATGTGCACTTCAGAAGAATATGTGTCCTGCCGTCGTCGGGTAGAGTGTTCTATAGTTGTCTGTAAGGTCTAGTTGTTTTATAGTGTCGTTCAAGGCTTCTATTTCCTTATTGATCTGACACCTTTTTTTTTAAAGACTGGCACCTGAGCTAACATATGCTGCTAATCTTCTTCTTTTTTCTTCTTCTTCTTCTCCCCAAAGTCCCCCGGTACATAGTTGTATATTTTAGTTGTGGGTCCTTCTAGTTGGGCATATGGGACGCTGCCTCAGCCTGGTTTGACGAGAGGTGCTATGTCAGCACCCAGGATCTGAACCAGCAAAACCCTGGGCCACTGAAGCTGAGCGCATGAACTTAACCACTTGGCCATGGGGCGGGCCTGATCTTCTATTCATATTAATTAGTGAAAGTGGGCCATTGAAGGCTCTATTGTTCAAATTGCCTCTTCAATTCTGTCAATTTTTTTTTAAAGAGGTGCTCCTTTTTTAATATGCTTTTTGGTGAGGAAGATTGGCCCTAAGCTAACATCTGTTTCCAATCTTCCTCTTTTTTTTGCCCCAAAGGTCCATAGTTGTATATCCTAGTTGTAGGTCATTCTAGTTTTTCTGTGTGGGATGCCACCGCAGCAAGGCTTGATGAGTGGTGTATAGGTCCATGCCCAGGATCTGAACCCATGAACCCTGGACTGCCAAAGCTGAGCACACGAGCCTAACCACTTGGCCACAGGGCTAGCCCCAATTCTGTCGATTTTTGATTGGTGTATTTTGGGGTACTGTTGTTAGGTGCATATGTGTTTATAATGGCTACGTATTCCTGATTGATTGACCCTTTTATCATTATAAAATGTCCTTATTTGACTTTAGTAACAAATTTTGTCTTAAAGTCTATTTTGTCTCATATCAGTATAGGTACTCCAGCTCTCTTTTGGTTACTATTTGCATGGTGTATCTTTTTATCCTTTCACTTTCTTTTTTTTTTTTTTTTTAAGATTTTATTTTTCCTTTTCTCCCCAAAGCCCCCTGGTACATAGCTGTATATTTTTAGTTGTGGGTCCTTCTCCTTGTGGCATGTGGGATGCTGTCTCAGCATGGCTTGATGAGTGGTGCCATGTCTGCGTCCAGGATCCAAACCGGTGAAACCCTGGGCAGCCGAAGCAGAGCGCACGAACTTAACCACTCGGCCATGGGGCCAGCCCCTATCCTTTAACTTTCAACATATATGCATCTTTGACTCTCAAGTGTGTCTTTTGTTGAAAGAATATAGCTGGATCACGTTTTTTAAAAAATCCATTCTTCCAAACTCTGCTTTTAATTGGAGAGTTTAATCCATTTACATTCAATGTAATTACTGAAAAGATAGGAGTTATGTCTGCCATTTTTCTATTTGTTTATATAAATATATATATATATCATGTCTTATTCCTCCATTATTGTCTTTTTTCGTGTTGAATAAATGTTTATAGCATTTTATCCCCCTCACTGTTTCTTTTATCATATTTTAAAGTATATTTATATTTTTTAGTGTTTCCCCTGGGAAGTGCAATTAACATATTAATTTAGAAGAATCTAATTTGGATTAATACCAATTTAATTTCAATAATATACAAAATCTTCGCTCCACTATAGCTCCAATCCCACCCCTTTTCTTTGTACTATTGTTTTCATATAAATTACATCTTTACACATTTTAAACCCATCCATACAGTTTTGACAATTACTGCTTCATGCAGTTGTTTTATAAACCAGATAGGAGAAGAAAAGAGTTATAAACAAAGGTAGCTTGTACTGTCATTTATATTTATCTATGTAGTTACCTGTACTGGTTCTTTTGTGAATTTTACTTACTGTCTAATGTCTTTTTATTTCAGTTTGAAGGATTCACTTCAGTATTTCTTGGAGGGTGCAAATTCAGTTTTTGTTTATATAAGAATGTCTTTATACCTTGAGGGAATTATGTTAAGTGAAATAAGCCAGTTAGAGAAGGATAATCTGTGTATGACTCCACTCATGTGAGGAATTTAAAAATGTGGACAAAGAGAACAGATTAGTGGCTACCAGGGGAACGGTGGGGCGGGGGGTGGGCACAAAGGATGAAGTGGTGCACCTACAACACGAATGACAAACATTAATGTACAACTGAAATTTCACAAGATTGTAACTTATCATTAACTCAATTAAAAAAAGAATGTCTTTATTTTTAATTTGTTTTTGAAGGATAGCTTTGCTGGATAGGGAATTCTTGGTCAATGGTCCTTTTCTTTCAGCACTTTCAATGTTCATCCTACTGCCTTCTGGCATCCATGGTTTCTGGTGAGAAGTGGGCTGTTAATCTTAGAGAATCACCTGCACAAGATGAATCGTTCTTCTCTTGCTGCTCTTAAGATTCCCTCTCCGTCTTTCTAAGTTTTACTCTCACGTGTCTAGGTGTGGGTCTCTCTTCTTCTTGTGCTATAATTGTCATAGATATGTCTCTGTATGTTATAAACCTAATGCTACAGTGTTATAACTATTTCTCTATGCAGTTTTATGCCCTTAAAAGAAGTTAAGAGAAGAAAAGAGAAAACATATTCATAATGGTTTTTCAATTAACCTACATCTTTATGATTTCTGGTAGTCTTCATTTCCTCCTGTAGAGTCATGTTATCGTCTAGTGTACTTTCCTTACTCCAATATAGCTCAATTCCCTCCTTTGTGCTATTATATCTTACATATTACATCTTTGTATGTTATAAGACCAACAGTACACTTTTATCATAACTGTTTTCTGTAATTGTTTTTTAATCAAATAAGAGAAGAAAAGAGAAAGACTGTATACTGTGTTTTATGATGATTTATGTAACTACCTTTACCAGTGATCTCTATTTCTTTGTGTGAATTCGAGCGACCATCTGGTGTCATTTCTTTCCATCCTGAAGAACTTTGTGTAGTATGTCTTGTAAGGCAGGTCCACCAGCAACAAATTTTGTGTTTGTTTACCTGGGAATGGCTTTATTTTACCTTCGTTTTTGAAGGATAATTTTGTTGGATAAAGACTTCTTAGGTGACAGTTTCTTTTGGCACTCTGCATATGTCATCCCATTATCTTCTGGTCTCCATTTTTTTAAATTGTCGTAAGAAATGCATAACATAAAATTTACCATCTAAACTTTTTCTAAGTGTACGATTCAGTAGTGTTGCGTATGTTCACATTGTTATGTAACCGATCTCCAGAAGTTTTTCATCTTGCAAAAGCAAAAACGGAAACTCTATACCCTTTAAACATTAACGCTCCATTCTTCCCTTCTCCCTACCCCATTCTACCGGCAACCACCATTCCACTTTGTCCCTGTCGAAGCTGACTACTGTAGGTGACTCATGTAAGTGGAATCATACAGTATTTGCCTTTTGGTCACTGGCTTATTCTGCTTGGTATAACGTCTTCAAGATTCATCCATGTTGTAGCATATCTCAGAATATCATTCCTTTTTAAAGCTAAAATGTTCCATTTTATGTAGACGCCACGTTTCGTTTATCCATTCATCTGTTGCTGGGCGCTTGGCTTGCTTCCACCTCTTGGCTATTGTGAATGTGAATCACGCTGCTAGGAACACTGTGTGCAGATAGCTCTTCGAGATCCTCTTTCAATTCTTTTGATACATGCCCAGAAGTGGAATTGCTGGACCACACTGTAATTCTATTTTTAACTTTTTGAGGAATTGCCATCCCGTTTGGATGGCAGCTGCCTCATTTTACATTCCCAACACCAACACCAACAGCACACAGGATTCTAATTTCTCCATATCCTTGTTATTTTCTGTTTTTTTGATAGTAGCCTTTCTAATGTGTGTGAGGCGATACCTCATTGTGGTCTTGATTTGCATTTCCAGGATGATTAGTGATGTTGAGCATCTAAATATGCTTTTTGGACATTTGGATACGTTCTTTGGGGAAATGCCTATTTAAGTCTTTTGCCCATTTTTTAATGGGGTTATTTGGTTTTTTGTTATTGATTTGTAGAAGTTCCTTATATATCCTAGATATTAATTCCTTATTGGATATATGATTTGCACATCTTTTCTCCCATTCCATAAGTTGTCTTTTCACTCTCTGAGCCCCAGGAAGTCACTGCCCTAGGGATATTGTATCTGCTGCATGGGCCTGGATCTCTACCTGCAAAAGAATGAAGCTGAACCGTTACCTTATGGCACAGATGGAATGAAAGAATGCAAGGAGAGGGTCCTTTTCTACATGGTTGGTGCCGGAGGATTCCTTCCTCAAGCAGGCAGCCGTTGACCACAGGGGTAGTATTAGTCTAGGTCATCCTCCTACCCGAACGCTCCTAGGGATTCCAGATGCCCTTGGTGCCCCCTCTCTTCTCTATAGTCCTCGCTCTGGGCCCAGGTCACTAGGCAGCAGGGCAAATAAATCACAAGAAAGTGGGAGTTAAGAGGCACTATGGAAAGAACCTTGGGCTTGGGGCTACTTCCATGGGTTTTCTTCTCTCCTCCGTCCACACCATTCCTCACCCTTCTCTGCTTCCCTTTTCTGCTTCTCTCCCTGTAGGATGTCATCTCCTCTCATAGTTTCAGCCACCACCTCTTGTCTGGGGACTGTGAATTGGGATTTCCCTGGGCCAATCAAGCATGTCACCTCTCCACCTCAGACTTTCCCCATCTGTGAAATGAGCAATGACCACTCATGCCCCTTGAACCCAAAAGGGCTGATGTGAGGATCCCTTGGAGCAGAGAATGAGGAAGTCTTTGATCCTCAAACAACCTGGCAGTGGCAAGTGTTGCTAATCTCCGTTTCACAGAATTGGAGCCTGAGCCCGAGGGGCGGGAGGCTTTGCAGCCAAGCTCTCTGCTGCCAGTTGGCGGTGGAGCCATGCCAGAGCCCCCATCTCAGGAACTGAGGGTATAGCCACAGCAGTACATCCTACAGGCTTTAAGATGCCTCTCATTTTATGGGAAAACCAAATTGGAAACCCACGAGACATATCAAATGGCAGAAGAGATCGATAGCATGTGTCAGATTTTTGCTTTCCTAAGGGATTTCTTCTTGGAAAAAAGCAATTGTGGTTTTAAAGTGGAGTTTGCTCTCTGAATCCAGGCCAGAGCGAGCTCCTCATTCAGAACAAGGTGCTGGAGGAGGAACCATCTTCTCCTTGCCCAGCCGCCGTTCCTTGGAGGACTTCCATCATTTCCACAGACCGGCTGGCTCTTTAGCAAGCTCGTTTCCTCTTCATCTTGGGTGTTCAGCTAGATCATGTTTGCCAGCTTTCCTCGCACTCAGATGAGGCCACATGTCTGAATTCTGGTCAATGGAATGTGAGCAGAGCTGACGCGCCCAACTTCCAGGCCTGGACCACAAAAGCTTCCCATGCTCCATGTCCTATTCCATTCTCCCTCCCACGGCTTGACGCAGGTGAGCACGGTGACCTGTTAACAATAGCAGAGCCACAGATGGAAGGAGCCTGGGTCCCTGAGTCACCCCCCTGGAGAAGAGCTGCCCATTAATCAGGAACAGCCATTTTAGACCTTACATGGTGAGAAAAACACTTTTATCACGTCTGAGCCATTCTAGAATTTGGGCTTATTTGTTACAGCATCTGGTGTTACATTATCTAATACAGGTTAGCTTACCTGAATTCCAATAGTTTTTTTCTTTATCTATAAAAGATATTTATATCCTTCACGTGTTTAGCAGTTTCTCCATCCCACATAAACCAAAAATATATTCTTAAACCTCTGTCAATACCCTCCAAATATAATGTGCTCCCGTGTTTCGTCTCTTCCTCCCCTCCATGAAGTGGATCTTCCTGTCATGGATCTGCCATCGCAGAGAATTCCAGAGGCATCTTTGGAATCAGAACGGGAGTGGAGAGAGTAGGAGGAGGGGAATCAGAGACAGCAAGTACAGGCTATTCTGAGTTTTACTCTAAAGGTGCCATATCTGGAGGCAGATGGGGGGGGGCGGGTCAAGGCACTGTGTTCTTAAAATAGGAGCAATAACAGTGTGTTACAGGCAGATGAGGACGACAGAGGGAGGGGGAAACTGATGACGCAGGAAGGAACAGGGAGAATTGAGGGGTACGGTCCTTGCGTAGGAGGACATTAGTCAGGAGCAAGGGAGGTGCGCGGTGTGGGGAGGTGTGTTGGTTGCGGGTGGGCGTGCTCTTCTGAGAGCTTCCCTTTTCTCAGGGAAATAGGAATTAAGGCCATCAGCTGAGAGTGAGGATCGGGGAGGAGGAGTATGAAGGTTTGAGTGGAGGGAAAAAGGAATGAAATAGTCTAGGAGAGTGAGAGCGCGAACGAGCCAGGGAAATGTGGTAGGACTTCCGGGCAGCACTGAGGGACCACTCGAGATTAGTGACCTGGAATCACAGTTAGCGTGACTGTGCGCGTCTCTCCAGCCATGCCCAGCTGCCCTGGAGCAGATGCAGTGAGTGGAGAGCTGGGTTTCGCTCCCGTCGTGATTTGCCGGGGGTAGCAAGAAGAGTGGGAGTTGAAGTTATTTGGGAAAGAAGTTGAGAGTATAGGTAAATAATGCTTGTAATGAAAGCCCATGGAAGTTGAGCTGAGTAGGGAGAGAAGTATGGACCTGAGAGGGGAGCAAGGGACAGGGAAAGGGGCCAGGATCAGTCTGGGTGGGGTCGAAGGGTTGCTGGAATTGGATGTGCAGGACAATGTGCTGGACTGATGGGTAGATGGTGGTGGTTGGAGAGTGGGTTGTTTGAAATTGAGATTAGGCAAGTGCGGTTCCTGGTAATGACATGGTCAAGGGTGTGACCTTGGGAGTGAGGGGCTGAAGTAGGTGGAGGGTAAGTTCACTGGAGCAGAGGAGGTCATAGAGCTCAGAGGCTGCTTATGGAAATCACTGGGATTGTGACAGAATCATGCTGGAGAGAATAACTATGAGCTGGGAGCTAAAATTGTCCATGAGGGAGGGGGAGTGACTGAGGGCGTGTAGATGGATGGTAAAGTCTGGTGACACGCATTCCAAAGAATCTAGGGGTTTGAGGGAGGAGAAAGAATGGCTGGCTCAGAAGTGGCTTTGAAGAGCAGAAGGATGCTTATCCCCTCCCTGGCCCCGTGGTTTGACGGCCGTTGTGGGGAGACCAGCCACTGCTAAGAAGGCTGCAGGGGAGGCACAGCTGTCAGGGGAGAACCAAGGTTAGAGCGAAAAGAGTGAGCAAAAAGGAGAAAGGTTCAGAAAGACACAGGCGAGGACGTCCATTCATTACAGAACTCTCAGAGCGAACATCTGGAAAAAACCTAAATGTCCACTGCGGGGGGAATGGATAAATAAACAATAGAATCTGCTACACACACAGTGAAAATGAATACACTAGAGCCACATGGATCAAGATGGGAAAAAAGGTCACAAACATAAACTTGAGTGAAATAAACAAGCTGTCAGTTACATTCAGTATGATGCTACTTACGTAAAATGTTAGGACTCATGAAACAATGTTAAATCTTATTTATGAGGCTATAAAAGGATGGTGACATCCTTAGGAAGGACTCCCAGCTGCTGCAGGATGGTGGTTTCGTGGTTACCCAGGGAGAGAACAGGAGGAGAACTGGGTGCAGGTAAGGAGAAGGTAGCTTTGGTTGTTAAGAAGTAAATGAAAAAAAGAGAGAGAGATGAACCAAAATATGAACCCAAACAGCAAAATATCAACTGCTGTTAAATCCAGGTTGTGGGTCCCAAGATTTATTTTACCTTTATGTATGTCTGAAAGATTTCGTTTGAAAATTTAAAAGATTAAAAAACCTAAAGGGGGTTTCTATAAAATATAGTCATCAAGATGGTGTGGTGGTGGCATAAGGATGGATATATAGATCAATGGAATCGAACTGAGAGTCCAGAAATGAATGCAAACAATTGATTTTTGACAAGGGTGTGAAGATAATTAAATGGGGAAAGAACAATCTTTCCAGCAAGTAATGCTGGGACAACATTTTTCACACACAAAAGAATGAAGTTAGACACCTACCTCACATCATATACAAAAAGTAACTCAAAAAGGATCAAAGATGAAATGTAAGAGCTAAAACTATAAAACTCTTAGAAGAAAACGTAAGGAAAAGCTTCACACCCTTGGATGAGGCAATGGTTTCTTAGATACGACACCTAAAGCACAAGGAACCAAAAAAACAAAAGATAAATTGGGCGACATCAAAATCAAACAGTTTTGTGTTCCAAAGGACCCTATCAATAAAGTAAAAAGACAAGCCAAAGAACGGGAGAAAATAAGAATCTAATATCAGGATACATAAAGAACTGTTACAATTCAACAACTAAAAGACAAACAACCCAACTTGAAAACGGGCCAAGGACATAAGTAGGCATTTTTCCAGTGAAGATATACAAATGGCCAATATTCACATGATAAGATGCTCAACATCATGAGTCATTGAGAAAATGCAAATCAAAACCACAATGACATGTCGCTTCACGCCCACTAGGATGACTGTAATCCAAAGGGCAGACAATAGCAAAGGATGGGCAAGAAATGCAAACATTGGAACCCTCTTACATCACTGGTGGGAACGTGAAATGACAGAGGCTCCTTGGAAACAGTCTGGCATGTCCTCAAAAAGTTAAACATTGGGGCCGGCCTGGTGGCTCAGTGGTTAAGTGCGCACGTTCCGCTTCAGAGGCCTGAGGTTCGCTGGTTCGGATCCCAGTGCAGACATGGCACCACTTGGCAAGCCATGCTGTGGCAGGCATCCCACATATAAAGTAGAGGAAGATGGGCGCAGATGTGAGCTCAGGGCCAGTCTTCCTCAGCAAAAAGAGGAGGATTGGCAGCAGATGTTAGCTCATGGCTAATCTTCCTCAAAAAAAAAAAAAAAAGAAGTTAAACATAGAATTACCATATGACCCGGCAATTCCACTCCTAATTCTGTACCTGAAAGAGTTGAAAACATATGTTCACACAGACACTTGGGCACAAATGTTCATAGCAGCATTATTCATAGTGGCCCAAAAGTAGAAAGAACCCAAATGTCCATAAGTGGATGATGGATAAACAGAATATGGTATATCCACAAGGAAATATTATTCAGCCATAAAAAAGAATGAAATACTGATACTTGCTACAACATAGATGAATCTTGAAAACTTAGGCTGAGTGAAAAAAACTCAGACACAAAATGCCACAATTGCATGATTCCATTTATATGAACTGTCCACAAAAGACGAACTTAGAGAGAGAGAAAGTACCTCAGTGGCTGTCAGGGGTTGGAAACAGCTGGAAATGGCAAGCGACCACTCATGGGTCCCGTGTTGCTTTCTGGGGTGATAAAAATGTTTTGGAATTAGTGGGGAAGGTTACATGTCTTGTGAATATAGTAAAAACCACTGAATTATATCATTTAAAAGGGTGAATTTTATGGTATGTGAATTATATCTCAATGAAAAAACAAACCCAAAAAACCTGGCATCGTATCCAGACTCCCTCAGCGCGGTCCCAGCAGATGGCTTCCGTTCTCTGAGCCTTGGTTCCTGAGGGGATGGTAACCCAGGCTGCGCCGGCTGAGATGGGCTCCAGCCAAGGCTTGTTACCCTCCCCGGTGCCTCTCTTCCTGGTCTGACCATTGCTGCATACGGCGAGCAGTTAGAGGGCAGCTGGCTCTGGGGTCAGAGCTGACCGCAAATTCAGGTCCCACCACTCACCTGCTGTGGACTCTGTCTCAGTTTCCTTATCTGAGAAATGGGGATAAAAATGGCACCCCTTCTAAGGGTTGCTGTAGGGAGACAATGAGACGGAGAATGTAAAATATAAGACACAGCAAGTCTGGCACTCAGTAAGTACCAGTTGGCATTATTATAATATTATTATTATTGCTGGTACCGAGTGACGGTCTGGACTCAGCTTCAACGACCTTCCTCCCAGCTGGGCACTTGACCCACTCTCTTTCCTCACAAGGGCCCAGACTTACCAGCCCGCTGGCCCAGGCCCTTGGATAGATGTGCTCATCCTCCCTTCCAGCTCCCGGGACAAGCTAGGGTGCTGATCTCCACCCAGCCAAGGAGAAGGAGGGTGGGACACCCCCAGGAGGCTTCGGGGAAGGGCTCCCAGCCGCTCAAAAAAGGGGGCCTGGTGAGCTCTCTCTTGGGTCCCCCTGCCTCGGCTGGAAAGAGGAAGCTCGAGGCACCTGTTGGGGGCAGGGATTTTCCCTTCGCATCTCAGTGGAAGCAAGAGTCCAACCACCCTGCTTCTAGGAATTTATCCACCGTGTGTGCTCCCCTCTGCGGGCGTGCTCAAGGAAAGTTATTCTGGCATTTTTATGTAAATGAAAAAGACTGGAAAAACCCAAAGTGTCCATCAATAAGGGACTGGCCATATGCATTTTGGTCCAAGCATACAGTGGAAAAACATACAACCATCGGAAAGAATGATGCCACTCTAACAACGTACTATAGGGGACTGCTCCCAAGATGCATTTTAGGTGAAAAAAGTGTGGGGCAAAACAGTGTTTTTGCATTTATTCTATGCTGTCCTCCCCCCTCCTTCTCTCCTTCCCCGCTCCCTCCCTCCATCCATTCCTTCCTCCCTCCCTTCCATTCTTTCAAAGGAATAGCTTCATATGTGTGCTTGCATAGGCTTGACTGTCTCTGAAGGAGTAAGCACCCCTTCAGCCCGTGTGCCTCTGAAGAAGGGAAATGGAACATTGGTGGGGGCGGGGCAGAGGTGGAGAATTACTTTTCAGTTTACCTCTTTTTGTGCTGCCTGAATTTAAAATTTTATCTTTTCGAATGGGTCAGTCACACACATGGGAAAAATTTTCAAATCGTACAAAAGGGTGTTGGGTGGAAAGTAGGTGTCCCCTCCTCTGAGCCCCTGGCCCCTCCCACCGCCTGGGTCCCTCCTCAGGGCAGCTAATGCAATCAATTGCTTGTGTATCTTTTTCAGATACAAACTATGCATTTGGTAAATGCACACTTATGTGTAATTATGTATCTTTTTATTGTGGTAAAATATACATAACATAAAATTTCCCATTTTAGGGCAACAAAGGACCCCGAATTTCTAAAGCAATCCTGAGAAAAAAAACAAAACGGGAGGCATCACAATCCCTGACTTCAAAACGTACTACAAAGCTACAGTAATCAAAACAGCATGGTACTGGTACAAAAACAGGTGCACAGATCAATGAAACAGAATTGAAAGCCCAGAAATAAAACCACACATCTATGGACAGTTTATCTTTGACAAAGGAGCTGAGGGCATACAATGGAGAAAAGAAAGTCTTTTCAACAAATGGTGCTGGGAAAACTGGAAAGCGACATGTAAAAGAATGAAAATTGACCATTCTTTTTCACCATTCACCAAAATAAACTCAAAATGGATTAAAGACCTAAAGGTGAGACCTGAAACCGTAAGGCTTCTGGAAGAAAACGTAGGCAGTACACTCTTTGACATCAGTATTAAAAGGATCTTTTCGGACACCATGCCTTCTCAGAGAAGGGAAACAATAGAAAGAATAAGCAAATGGGACTTCATCAGATTAAAGAGCTTCTTCGAGGCAAATGAAAACAGGATTGAAACAAAAAAACAACCCACTAACTGGGAAAAAATATTTGCAAGTCATATATCTGACAAAGGCTTAATATCCATAATATATAAAGAACTCTCACAACTCAACAACAAAACATCAAACAACCCAATCAAAAAATGGGCTGGAGACATGAACAGACATTTCTCCAAAGAAGATATACTGATGGCCAATAGGCACATGAAAAGATGCTCATCATCGCTGATCATCAGGGAAATGCAAATCAAAACTACGCTAAGATATCACCTTACACCCGTTAGAATGACAAAAATATCTAAAACTAATAGCAACAAATGTTGGAGAGGTTGCAGAGAAAAAGGAACCCTCATACACTGCTCGTGGGAATGCAAACTGGTGCAGCCACTATGGAAAACAGTATGGAGATTCCTCAAAAAATTAAAAATAGAACTACCATACGATCCAGCCATCCCACTACTGGGTATTTATCCAAAGAGCTTGAAGTCAGCAGTCCCAAAAGTCCTATGCACCCCAATGTTTATTGCAGCACTGTTTACAATAGCCAAGACATGGAAGCAACCTAAGTGTCCAGCAACAGACAAATGGATAAAGAAGATGTGGTACATATATACAATGGAATACTACTCAGCTGCAAAACAGAACAAAATCATTCCATTTGCAATAACATGGATGGACCTTGAGAGAATTATGTTAAGTGAAATAAGCCAGCGAGAGAAAGATAATCTGTGTATGACTCCACTCATATGAGGAATTTAAAATTATGGACTAAGAACAGTTTAGTGGATACCAGGGGAAAGGTGGGGTGGGGGGTGGGCACAAAGGGTGAAGTGGTGCACCTACAACATGACTGACAAACATTAATGTACAACTGAAATTTCACAAGATTGTAACCTATCAATAACTCAATAAAAAAAAATTTCCCATTTTAATCATTTTAAAGTGTATGGTTCAAGGGCATTCGGTGCATTCACAGTGTTGTGCAACCATCACACATTCCATCTCCGGAAGTCGTTCATCTCCCCAAAGTGAAACTCTGTTGGCATTAAACATTAACTCCATTCCCTCCCCGCCAGCCCCTTGAACCTGCCATTCTACTCTCCGTCTCCATAGATTCGGCTACCCTAAGTGCCTCCCGTAAGTGGAGTCACACAGTATTTGTCCTTTGTGACTGGTTTCTCTCACTCAGCAGCACGTCCTCAAGGTTCATCCATGTTGTAGCAGGTTCAGAATTTCCCGCCTTTTTAAGGCTGAGTAATAGTTCATTGATGCATATACCACATTTTGTTTATCCACTCATCTGGACATTTGGGTTATTTCCACCTTTATGTATTTTTTCATAAACAAAAATCAAGTTAAACAAAAGAAGAAGGAAATTTAGGGAGAAGAGGATTTGATCTGGGAGATTTCCACACTTTAAAACCAGGACAGAAGGCTGGGGCAGCATCCACCGCCCTGCAGGAGGAGAGAAACACACCCTTGCTCAGGAGGAGGGAAAACATCTCCTCGGGCAACTGCCAGGGCAGGTGATTCCCCAAAGCCAGCCCCTAAAGGAACTCCCCTTTCCTCTCTTTGAAAGCTGGTCCCCCGAGCCCAGCCTGGGAACTCAGGGCTCCTTGAACGTGGTACCTGCCTCTTCTGCTGCTCGAATGGCCACAGGTGTGGCTCACCCTCCTTCCGAGCCCCAGGGAAATGAGACGATGTGGTGGGGGGACAGCTTCTGTCAGAGGCTGAGCCAGCAGGAAGGGCGTGGAGCCCTGCCAAGTCCCTGGGGATGCAGGTGCTCTCCAGGGGGGAGCCCCTGAGCACACCTCACGGAGGTCCCTCAGCCCTGGAGGGCCCCACATCAGAAAACCCCGAGTTCAGATGAAGAGCCATCAGACCCTTCCCACCTCTGCCCTGCACTCCTCCAGCGACAGCCCATTGCTCACAGGATGACTCCCACATGTACGACATATTTTTTCTTTTCTCTTTGTTTTTATTATGAAACGTTTTAAATGTTCAGGAAAGTTGTTAGAGTGGTTCAGTGGTCACCAGCATATCCACCACCTAGTTGCCACATCGCCAACATTTTGCCATATTTGCTTCGTCTCTTCTTTTCTCTCGCTGGGATATCATATACGTATACCCATATACGTATAAATATACACACCTATGTGGCTAGATGCACACATGTACATATGCATACACACACGCACACACACATATATACATGCACACACCTACACATATGCACATACACCCATATACGCATACACATGCACATCATATACATATATGCAATACACATGCACATATACATCTATGCACATATTTGTCTGTATACACACACACATTTCCCCTGAACTTGAACTCTTTGGACATAAGCTCATCATGAGCTTCATCCCAAAATACTTCAGCGTGCATCTCTTAAGAACAAGGACATTCTCCTACATACTGGTTTTTTTTTCATTCTTCTTCCCAAAGCCCCCCAGAACACAGTTGTATATTTTTAGCTGTGGGTCCTTCTAGTAGTGGCATGTGGGACGCCACCTCTGCGTGGCCTGATGAGTGGTGCCATGTCTGCACCCAGGATCCGAACCGGCGAAACCCTGGGCCTCCGAAGAGGAGAGCGCGAAGTTCTTAACCATTTGGCCACGGGGCCGGCCCCTCCTATATGCTCTTAAGGTCTTTATTACACCTAAGAAGAGCAACAATAAAGCCCTAATATCATCTAATATTTGAATTTCACTATTTGTTCCCAAAAGGTCTTTTATAGTTGTTTTTCAAAACGAGGATTCAAAGTCGACATATTGCACATATTTGGCTGTTACCTCTCTTAAATCTCTTTTAATCTTAAGTTTCCTATCCACCTTTTTTTTTTTAACGACACTGGCTTTTGTTGGTCCCGGGACAGTTGTCTCGTAGAAGGTCTGGAAGCTCCCACCTGCTGGAGCTCTCTGACTGTCTTTTCCTGGGTCACCCTCTTCTGCTTCCAGCCTCTCTACTTCTCGTGAACCGGAAGTTAGGGCTAGAGACTTGGTAAGATTCTGGGTAGCATTTTTTTTTTAAATTTTATCTCTTTAGAGCAGTTTTAGGTTCACAGCAAAATTGAGAGGAAGGTACAGAGAATTCCCGTGTATCCCCTGTCTCCACACGTGCATGGGCTCCCCCATGAGCAATGTCCCCCGCCAGAATGGTTCATTTGTTACACATGGTGAAGCTACACTGACACATTGTAATCACCCAGAGCCCATAATTTACATTAGGGTTCACTGGTGGGGTCATGCATTCTGTGGGTTTGGATAAAAATACAACGACGTGCATCCACCATTATAATATCATACAGAGTAGTTTCTCTGCCTTAAATCCTCTGTGCTCGGTCTGCTCATCCCTCCCTCCGCCAGTTCCTGGTAACCGCTGACTTTTTTTACTGACTTCATAGTTTTACCTTTTCCAGAATGTCATCTAGTTGGAATCATACAGTATGTAGCCTTTTCAGATTGGCTTCTTTCACTTGGTAATATGGATTTAAGTTTCCCCCATGTCTTTTCATGGCTTCATAGCTCTTTTCTTTTCAGTGCTGAGTAGTGGTCCACTGTCTGATGTCCCACAGTTCATTTGTCCGTTCACCTACCGAAGGACGTCTTGTTTGCTTCCATGTTTCGGCAATTATAAACAGAGGCCTTTGTGTGGATGTAAGTTTCCAGCTCCTTTGGGTAAATACCAAGGAGCATGATCACCAGATCATATGATGAGAGTATGTTTAGCTTTGTAAGAAACCGCTAAAGTGTCTTCCAAAGTGGCGACACCACTTTGCACTCCCGCCAGCAGTGACTGAGGGCTGCTGTGGCTCCACGTCGTCGCCAGCACTTGGAGTTGTCAGTGTTCCAGATTTTACCTGTTCTAGCCGGTGTGTAGTGGTCTCTTGTTGTTGTTAATTTGTATTTCCTGATGACATATGACGTAGAGCATCTTTTTTTTTTTTTTTATGAAGACCGGCCCTGAGCTAACATCCGTGCCCCTCTTCCTCTACTTTGTATGTGGGATGCCTACCACAGCACGGCTTGCCAAGTGGTGCGTAGGTCCGCACCAGGGACCCGAACGGGCAAACTCCGGGCTGCCAAAGTGGAACGTGCAAATTTAACTGCTGCACCACCAGGCTGGCCCCCCATCTTTTTATATGCTTTTGTTTTCTTTTTTATTGGTAATATACACACAACAAAGAATTTACCATTTTAACCATTTGTGTGAGGAAGATTCACCCTGAGCTAATATCTGTTGCCAATCTTCTTCTTTTTTTACTTGAGGAAGATTCGCCCTGAGCTAACATCCATGCCCACCTTCCTCTATTTCGTATGTGGGATCCTCCACAGCATGGCTGATCAGTGGAGTAGGTCCGTTCCTGAGATCCAAACTTGCAAACCTGGTCCGCCAAAGAGGAGTGCATGGAAATTTAACCACTCAGCCCTGGGGCTGGCCCCCATTTTAACCATTTTTAAGCGTACAGTTCAGTGGCATTAAACACAGTCACATTGTTGTGCAGTCATCATCACCATGCATCTCCGGAACTTTTCCATCCTCCCCAGTTTAACTTCTGTCCCCATTAACTCCCCATTCCCTCCTCCCCAGCCCCTGGCAACCATCCTTCCGCTTTCCGTCTCTGTGAATTTCACTGCTAGGAACCTCGTAGAAGTGGGATCACACAGTATTTGTCCTTCTGTGCCTGGCTTTGGGTCCCTCCTTTGGACAAGAGGTCTTCCGAGGCGATGCTGTGTGCTTCTGATGCAACCCCAACAGGAGCTCATGGGAATCGCAGCTGAGTGGGCTCCTCAGGTCCCGCCTGCCCACCTCTCCCCTGGCCCCCCACCCTCCACCGCAGCTGCTGGCCGCCTCACCAGCCCGCAGGGCCTATGCACCGGCTCTTTCCTGCCTGCAGGCTCCTTGGCATCCTCCAGATTTCAGCTTGAACGTCACGCCCTCTCAGAAGCCTTCTCTGACTCCCCAGCACTGCTTTCCTACAGTCGCTGCTTTTCTCTGTTCCCTTTCTTCCCGGCACTCACCCCGACCTGGCGGTACCTCCTTGGATATTGGTTTGCCTGTTTATTGTCTGTCTCCAAGGTCAACTCCATGAGAGCGGGGAGCTGTCCACCGCTGTGTCCCCAGGCCCTGGCAGCGTTCCTGGCACCTGGCAGGTGCTGGTATTCCGCTTGCTGCTGTAACAAATGACCATAGACTTAGAGGCTTAAAACAACGCGAATTTATTCTCTCACAGTTCGGGGGGTCCTAAGTCCTACGCCAGTCTCAGTGGACGAAGGTCAGGAGTCAGCGGGGCTGGGCTCCTTCTGGAAGCTGGAAGGGAGAATCTGTGTCCTCGCTTTTTCCAGCATCTAGAGGCTGCCCGCATTGCATCTGACCCCTGCTCCCCTCTTACGCTGACCCGGCGATTACATTGGACTCATCCAGATAATCCAGGAAATCCCCCATTTTAAGATCCTTAAACACATCTGCAAAGTCCTCTTTACCATGTAAGGTCACATTTCAAGAATTAGGACGTGGACATTTTGGGGGGGCCATTATTCTGTCTACCAAAGGGCTCATAAATATTTGTTGAAGGAGTGAATAAAGGAATGGATGGGTCCTTTTACAGATGGGGTGCAGAGTCCTAAATTCCGGGGCCGGCTCAGCCACTTCCTGGCTGTATGACCTTGGGCAACGCCCTCTTCCTCCGAGCCTCAGTTTCCTCCTTCCTCAGATGTGTTCTGACACCCACCGCATCCCCCAGTCTTGGTAGACACTGGGGGAGCCGAGACAAAGGAGAGGGGACCCCTGCCTTCCAAGAGCCTGGAGTTGGGCTTCTGGGCAGGGGTCTGAGAAAGAGAAAATCTGACACGGTCTGCTCAGGTCCACGTTCTAGCTCATCTCAGAATACTTTGAAGTCCTGAGGGGGTGTGCTTACCTAGAAGGTGACATTTCAAACAGTTCTTGATGCTCGAGTAGGAGTTTATTCAGAGGAGAAGTGGAAAGGGCATCAGGGTCAGGGACGGGCTGCAGACCTCTTTGAGGAACTGTGAGGTGTGTGGTGAGATCCCTCAGGCGAGGGAGGCCGCGGGAGTGGGATGTCTGGAACTGAGGCCTTGAAGGCCGCAATCAGGAGCGTGAGCTCTGTCCTCAGGTCAAGGGGCCACAGCTGGGCTCTGGAGCAGGAAAGAGGCGTGCGCAGCTGTGCATCCGGGCCCCTCGCTCTGGCCGCTGCCGTGCGGGGAGGGGGTTGGGGCCAGCATCTGGGCCTGAGGTGGAGGCGGCCTGGACCTGGCGGGGACAACGGGGTGGAGAGAAGGGCATGGGTCCGAGAGAGAGTTAGGAAGGAGAATCAGTGGCCCATGGCCATAGATCGAGAAGGGGGTGGATGAGGAAGAGCGTGGAGACGGCTGGGGAGGAAGAACAGGCAAGATGGACACGTGTGGAAGCTCTTTGCAACTGTTGAGCGCACCACATCCGACCCAAGCTGGGACTTGGTGAGAAGCCTTGAAGATGCTGGTGTTGGGGCAGAGAAACCAGCCCAAGCGATTCGCAGGCTCTCCCTCTGAAGAAAGACTGGTGATGAAGATCACCAAGGGTGCAGGTGGGCTTCAGATCCAGGCGAGGGCTTCGGGCTGCGCAGCTCCACATTCTCTCTTGATTTACAAGCAACCACAGACGTAAATAAGTAGGGCTGCAAACCCATCCCATCCGTCTCCAGATGGGCAAACCAAGGCCCAGAGACATCCAGTGACACGGCCAAGGCTACACAGCAGGTGGACCCTGGGGAGCACAGGCCTCCAAGAGGCCCAGCTCAAGGGGGATTTTACAAATCTCTTGAGCCTCAGAGCGGGGGTCCCCGCTGAGCAGTTCCCGCCGCAGAGAATTTCCTCTGCTTTGGAGGAAGCGGAGTTCTTCTTTCACAATGTGAATGTCAGAGATTCTGGGCTCACCCATGACTAAGAATGTCTGAGGCTTGTGGGTGGAGCCAGCGCTTAAATACCACACCTTCCTGTCTTCCAGCGACTGTAGACACCTGGGCTGGGACGCACAGGACAGGAGCATGGCCAGCCTACAGACCCCGCTCCTGGCTGCCCTCATCCTCCTCGCTATGGTAATTCCAGCAACCCAGGCAGGTGAGGCTGGGGAACGGGAGGGCTCCCTGCAGAGGCCAGGGTCAGACACTGGGCTGTCTTCCTCATGTAGTGGCAAGAGCACTGGACTGAGAGCAGAACACCTCAGTCGGCTGCTGGCTCTTGGGCTAGTCCCATTGCTTCTCTGGACCTCAGTTTACTCATCTGTTAAATGGGTAGTCTTGAAGGCTTAGAGACTAGGCTCTGTCTCAGCGGGTTAGGGGATGTGATGGGCCCGGCCCTGGGTCCTCTACTCCAGAAGGAGCTGCTGGGGGGGCCGGCTGGGGTGGGAAAAGGCAGGAGCTAGGGTAAGGGGTATTCCCTTGGCAAGCTGGTCCTGCCCTCCCGCCACCCTATTTTTGCTCCAGAACTTGCTCTCAACTCTGGACTCCTGACTTCTCTTCTCCATCCCAAGGTGAACTCCCCTGCCCTTGTGTGGGGCCAGGGAACGAGCACTGGACTGAGAGTCAGGCAGCTAGGAACAAGAATTGCTCAGTTATTGGGTTTCCTGAGAGATTTCCCCACATTAAAGGCCCCATAGATTCCATACTATTATTACCCACTTGGTCAGAGGAGGACATTGGGCCTCAGAGATATTAAATGACTTGCCTAAGGGGACTTGGCAACTTAAGGCAGAGTGGAACTCAAACCCGGGTCTGCGTGACTGGACTCTGCCTGAGCCCTTGTCCTCACTCTCCGGAGTGCTGTGTGACTCTGGGCAAATCCGCCCCCTCTCTGAACCTCCACCTCGCAGTTTGCACCATGGAGGGCGTTAGAGTAGACGTGAGCTGAAGCAGACTTCTTGAATTACCTGGGCCCTCGTCAAAATGCACCTCTGATTCAGCAGGACGGCCGGGCACCAAGCATTTCTGACAAGCTCCCCGGTGATGCTGACGCTGCCGGTCCACGGACGGCATCTTAAATAGGCTCCTTCCTGTTCAGAGTCTCTGGGTCCTGTCTGGATGCTTTGGGCGTCCTTGATGCTCAGTCATCCTGATTCCCTCCCCCTTGAGCTGATCGGCCCAGAGTGTAGACATTAGGCCCTTAGTGGCTTCGCAGAGGCCTCGAGAGCAGGAACCTCGAGGCCCAGAATCCTCTGGACACCGACCTCCCACATGAGAACAGAGAAGCTGGGTCAGAGGTTGTGGCTGCGGGAGAACTCTGTGGCCCAGCGTGTGACTCCTCTGAGGCCCCTGCCCCTAGGCCCTTACGGCGCCAATGTGGAGGACAGCGTCTGCTGCCGCGACCACATCCGTCACCCCGTGCCCGGGCGAATGGTGAAATACTACTATTGGACTTCAGACTCCTGCCGGAGACCTGGCGTCGTGTGAGTGGGGAGCTTGGAGGCGGGGCCTTGGGGAGCCTGCTGGCGTGGCCCAGGAGGCCCGGGTGCAGGGGAGCGGGGCCCACCCAGGGATGGGGAGAAAGCAGCGGGGTGCCTGGAAAGCTTGGCTGCAACAGAGGACTCAGCCCAGGCTTGGGGATGCCAAGAAAAAAATCACGTGGTCATTCAACGAATATTATTGGGCGCCTTCTGTGTACCAGGTTCCAAGGATGCAGGGCCGAATGAACAGGGGGCTGCCCCAGGCAGGCAGGGCAGTACCGGCAGTGCAGGCCACAGAGTGGAGGCTACAGGGTGTGGGCAGCGTGCCCGGTGCAGCTGAGTCAGCACAGATGCTCCCATCAGAAGCATCTGATGCTCCCCCAGGCCCTGGGAGCTATTCGAGGCAGCCCTTCTTCCCAGAAGAGGAGCATGAGGAGCTGACGCTTAGAGAGGGCTTCCCCGGGCCAGGCCCTGTCCTGAGCGTTACTGGGTTGCCTCCCTTAACCCTCATGCCAGCCCACGAGGAGCTGGGGTGACTTGCAATTGATAGATGGAGAAACAGCCTGCGAGGGGCAGTGACTTGCTCGAGGTTGTGCAGGCTGGAAGCAGGACCCTGGGTCCTCGTTCAGGGCTTCCTCCTTTGCTTCTCGTTTTCCTTTGTTTCTTTCTCTCGGCTTCTTGGCTTCCTTTTCCTTGGCCTGGAGCCCGCGCCTGCCCGTGCCCCTGCCCCTGGCTGGGTGACTGGGCTCTCCTCTGGGGAAGCCCCTCCCGCACCTGCTCCCGCTCCTCTGGGCCCGCGGCCTGCGGGACCACACACTGGCTGCTGTTTGGGCCTGGGGACTCATGACGCCCTTTGGGGCCCTGTCGTCTTCTCATCTTCCTCCTCCTCACCCATCTTCCTTCTCTCAGAGGGGCCTGCAGGTGACTAGACAAGGAGGCTGAAGCAGGAAGCCCTCCCAGGGTTCTTGTCACTCCAACTCTGAGCTCAGATTCCCCCCCAGTATAGCAGAGTGATCATTTAATATTTATCAAACACGGAAAAAGTGCTTGCTAAGTGCCAGGCACTGTTCTAAACGCTTTATAAATATTAACTCATTTAATCCTTGAAACAACCCTGTGTGGTAGGTACTGTTATGATCCCCTTTTCGCAGGTGATGAAATGGTCACAGAGAGGCTGTGGGGCCTCTTGAGCATCACAGGGCACAGCAGTAGTTAGTGGAAGATGTGATGCTCAGTGCCTGGCATAGAATAGATGTTCAATAAAAGACAGCACACGTGTGATTATTGGAATTGGAGCCAGAAGGGGCTCCAGAAAGAATGTGGCTTGACAATGGGGAGATCGAGGCTCAGAGAGGGGCTGAGCCTTGTCCAGTGTCACCCAGCGGCCAGGGCAGGCTGCCCATCTCTGCCTTCTTTGTCCTTTGTGTTCGTTGGTGGTCTGTGGGGCAGGGCCAGGTCAGGGAGGTAAGGGGAGCCAGGAGCTCTCAGGCCCCACGGACAGGCTCTTGAGAGGCAGGAAGGGAGGCTGGGGCTGGGGGACGTCTCTGGTCCCTGGCCAGCTTTGAGCCCACGCCTGCCGGCGACAGCTGAGGCTGAGTGCCCCAGGGCGTGGCTGGTGCTGGCTGCAGCCTGGGCAAGTGGCTTTCCCTCTTTGGGCCTCACTTTCCTCAACTATGAAATGGATAGACTAACAGGGCCTCATAGGGTTGTTGTAAGGATTTATTGAGAAAATCCGTGCTAAAAGTTCAGGCCGGCTCGTGGCACGATTCTATAGCGCCCACTATCCGCTGTGGACTGTTCTGAGCGCTTCGGTTTATATTAACACATCAAATTTTCATCACAATCCAATGAAGCTGGACCACGATTATCATCCCCATTTTACAGATGTGGAAACTGAGGCTCAGAGAAGTTAAGGGCCTTCTTAACTTGTTCTGCTGACAAGTGGCAGAGCTGGGATTTTAACCTGGACCATCTGGCTCTGAAGAGCACGTTCCTGCCCACTGCCCAGTACTCTCTCCTAAGGCCATGTCCGCATTCCTTATGAGATTCTCGGGCATTCTGTTCCTTGGCATGACCTGGTACCCAGGGCTGGGGCTGAGGGTCCGAGGGCCCCAGAGGTCCTTGCTGCTCATCTCCCTCTCTCCCCCTTAGGAAATATGTTTGCATGCAGCAGGGGCCTCATACACTTTGAACCAATCTGTACAGTAGGCACCGCTGCATCCCGTGGGAGACCCATCCATGCTAAGCGTCCGTGCGGGCACGGGGGTCCTCGCTGCAGGCTAACACTGCCCATTATCTCCCTGGCGTCCCCTTGCAGCCTGCTAACCCTCAGGGGCCGGGAGATCTGCGCTGACCCCAGACAGCCCTGGGTGAAGAAGATTCTCCAGAAGCTGGACAAGTGAGGAAGGGCCCTGCCTGACCACACGGCCTTGGACCCCCCAGGAAGACTAACGGTCCTGCCTCCCTGCCGTCGCAGCCGCTCCGCAGCACGAGCCCGTGCCAGGGCCTCTCCCTGCAGCCCCTGCTCTCCGTCCCGGCAACTGTCACCTCAGCCCAGCCTCCACACTGTCCCTTGCATCTCCCCTTCCCCTCCAGCCCATCCTCTGTCCCAGGTAGTCCGAGGGTCCACAGTCCTGCTCAGTCACTCCCCTACTCCAACCCTTCCATGGCTCCCATTGCCCTAGGCTGAGGTCAGAGCCCCTGAGCCTGGCAGCCCTGCCCCCTGGATCTGGGCCCCATCCCTGTCTCTGGCCCTCCCCCATTTCCTTTCATACATACTGGACTCCAACTCCCTGTTCTCCAAACCCGCACATTTCCACTTCTGGGTCTTCTCCCAGGCTGCCCCTGACACCTGGAATGTTCCCTGTCACCCACACAGGTCCAACCCCACCAGCCCTCCAAGGCATGGCTCAGCCTAAGCGGCCAGTGGTTGAGTTTCTTTTTGTTTTTCTTTCCTTCTTCCTTTCTTTTTTTTTTTTTTTTGAGGGAGATTAGCCCTGAGCTAACATCTGCTGCCAATCCTCCTCTTTTTTGCTGAGGAAGACTGGCCCTGAGCTAACATCCATGCCCATCTTCCTCTACTTTATATGTGGGACGCCTGCCACAGCATGGCTTGACAAGCGGTGCCATGTCCGCACCCGGGATCCGGGCTGGCGAACCCCGAGCCGTCGAAGCGGAACATGCGAACTTAACCACTACATCCTCGGGCCAGCCCCTGAGTTTCATTTTTCAGACTTATCCTGGCCCTCCATCTCCTCTTAAAAGCCCTGATCACAGTCTGCTCAGAATTTCTGGGACTTGGGCCTTGTCCTCCAGCCCCACTGGCTGGACCAAAGTTCACATCTGAATTACTTTTGGCTCCTGGCCTCCAGCACAGAGCACAGGGTCTGGCTCAGAATCAGGCCTCAACAATAAAAGTATGTCCCTCTCCCACCCCCCAGTGGCCCTCACACATCGACAGAGACCCAAGGTCATCTCGAGAAGAACCATCTGGGTCAATGTAAAACCTCAGATTTGCCCAGATTCACCTTTTTACCCCATTTTTCTTACATTTTAGGTCTCTTTACCCGTCTTACCTCCCTCAGGTCTTTATTTCTCCTCCAACCTCCAACAGCCTTGACTTCTTCAGAGTCCCCCACTTCCTCTTCCTCCTTCCCCCAAAAGCTCAGAACCAAGTTCATGCTATGGTGTGAATGACTACCCTTGGCTTGGTATTACAAACTCTAGTTATATTTGTATATGAAAAGAGGGCTAATGCTTAAGAGGCCAAATGGATGAGTGGAGGAATTTTAGGAGCTGTGTGGAAGGGGGCCAAGGCGGAACTTTCCTGGCCCTGGGAGTGAGTGTGGGGGTGTGGTTAAATGAAGGAAGATGGAGGTTGTTCTCAGGGGTCTGGGACCAGGCTAAGGACTGGGGTTTGGGACTTATCTGCACCTCCTTGGGGACAACATATTCCCCAGGTAAAGGAAATAAGCTGTACATGTGCTTGTTCCTTTCTGAGCCTGGTGCAAGTCAGTGGGGTGGTTATTGCTGTGTGACCCTGAGGAGACCATCTAATCTCTCTGAGCCTCCTCTGAGAATGAGAATACCCACCTTACAGGGTTGCTGTGGGCTCGGGTCCAAGGCACAGGGAATGACTTTGCCAGCCCTAAAAGTCAGCGTCTTCCAAGACCTGCGTCCCCCTGGAGGCCAGCACCACCTGCCTACCATGGGTGCTGGAAATGACCTGCCTGCTGCCCGCACACAGGCCCTCAAGCATCCCACGGTCCCCCTCCCCTCCTGTCTTGCGCTTGCCCCACAGGCCTCCTTCTGGAAAATAAATCCTCTGCAACAGGGTCTGCTTCGTTCCTTGGCGTTTGCTGTCCTGTGAGGTAGGGCAGGGGGCACCGCGGCCCCCTGTCTCTGAGTGGGGAAGCCCTTGACACTGACGTGTGAGCTGGGGAGCCAGGACCAGATGTGAGGACCTGGGAAGGACCTGCGTAGGAGCCAACAGGGGACCCCAGGCGTTTGCCCACCAGGCCTGGCCCACCCAGGGACCACCTGTCAGGAGGATCTGATGAAATCATTCATTCTGTCCCCAAGTCTAGAGCTGTACACAGCATATTCATTCATTGAGTCAGTCAGTCGATCAGTCAGTCAATCAATAACCTCAACCCTCCCCTTTCAAGGATGGACACGGAGGCAGAGGAGAGGTGCCAGTCAGGAAAGCTACTTTCTGAAACAAACATCTCCTAGGTCTCAGGGGCGCCACTCCACAGGAGTTTTGCTCTTCTCACATGAAGTCTGACGGGGCATCCCTGGTCTGCCGGCACCGTCCACACCGTCATTCAGGGACCAGGCTCCTTCCTCCTCGGGGCCCCGCCCTCCTCTGGGACCCAGACTCAACTCCATCATCCAGCAGACGGGGAGAGAGGACGTGGGCTTCTGGGACGGCTTTGTGAGTGGGCCAGGAGGCAGGGCTCCTCGCTTCTGCCCTCATGCCATGGGTGGGACTGCCACGTGGCCATCCTGACCACAGGTGGCACTGGGCAGCACAGCTAGGCTGTGCATCCAGGAGGTGGAGGGAGTAGGCTGGGGGAGCAGCTGGCTCGTCTGGTGCTGAACTCCCCGGGGCCCTCAAATGGGCCTGCTTGCCTGGGGCCAGACCAGCTGGGTCTGCCAGAAAAACAGAAGGACTCCTCTGCCCTCAGGGCCTCTTCACGACTTCCTTGGGGTGAACACGCTCCGTGGACATCTTAGCACAAGTGGCCTTTGCTCTTCGTCAGATCTGGCTCTCGCAGCGGGATTTCCAGGGCTGTAGCTCCAGACACCCAGAGCGCTTGTCTGGGAGGCGGGGAGCAGCATCGGGCCTCCCGACATGGATGCAGACAGACGCAGGAGCTCCCACTGGCTGGGTGTCTGGATCAAGGTGCTTGGTCCTTCTGAGGCTCAATTTCCCCCTCTGTGAAGAGGAGGCGATAAAAGCACGTTATCCATGCGTGTGGTTGTGAGAACCCAATGGGATAAGAGGGTACAGACAACCCAATAACAAAATGGCAAAGACTGGGATAGGCATTTCTCCAGAGAAGGTATTCAAATGGCCAAGAAGCACATGAGAAGGTGCTCAGCATCACTTACCATCAGGGAAATGCAAATCAAAACCACAACGAGATACCACTTCACACCCATTAGGAGGGCTATTATTAAAAAGAAAACAATGTAGGCGGGGGTGTGGAGAAATTGTAACCCTTGTGCATTGGTGGTGGAAATGTAAAATGGTACAGTTGCTGTGGAAAACACTACAGTAGTTCCTCAAAAAATGTAACATAGACTTACCACATCATCCAGTAACCCCACTTCTGGGTATACACACAAAAGACCTGAAAGCAGAGAATCGCACAGATGTCTATACCCCTGGGTTCATTGCAGCATTCTCCACAACAGCCACAAGGTGGAAACAGCCCAAGTGTCCGTGGATGGATGGATGGATGGATAAACAGATGTGGGATACCCATACCGTGGAATATTATTCAGCCTTAAAAAGGAAGGAAATTCTGACACGTGCTACAACGTGGATGAACCTTGAAGATGTGGCAAGTGCTTATAAGCCAGTCACAAAGATAAATACTGTATGGTTCCTAGAGTAGGTAAATTCCCAGAGACAGAAAGGAGAATGGTGCTTGCCAGGGGCTGGGGGGAGAGGAAATGGGAGTTATTGTTCAATGGATTCAGTTTCACTTTTGCAGGATGAAAAAGTTCTAGAGATGGATTGTGGTGATACGAATGTACCTAAAAATATGAAAGTACTTCATGCCACTGCACCTAACACTTAGAAGTGGTTAAAATGGTAAATTCGATGTTGTGTAGATTTCAATAAACAGAGGGGGTGGCCAGCACGGACAGAAGAGCCAAGTGCCGGAGGGCAGGCCTCCTTGTTGGCCAGACAGGGGAACCAGACAGAGGTGGGTGGGGAAAGGGAAGAGCTAGGTGAGGCTGTCCCCCAGGGGCCCTGGAGATGGCCTCACTGGCCACCGCGTCCCTCCTACCATCCTGGGGCCCCACAGGAGTGCCCTGGGCTCTCCATCTCGCTCCCCACAGCTGTTTCTGTTCTGCTTCTGGGGCTGGGGGAGTCCCTCATGTCCCACAGGAACGGCGCAGGCCGCCTGCTCTCGGGGGCACCTAGGCAGGCTCCCGGCCGTCTGTGGGTCTGTGGTAGGTGTGGGCAGGGATGACCCCATCCTCATCTCCCCATAAGCGCCTGAGGAAACCCTCTTTCCTGCTGCCCAGCACTGTTGCCCTTTCTAATCCCGGCTTCAGTGGATCCCCAGCTCAGACCCTTCCCACTCCCCTTGCGCCTGAACAGCATCCGCATTCCTCACTCCGGCTGCAAAGTGCCCGGCCACAGCCTCCCTGCCCACTCTTTCCCTGGACAGGTCCCCTCCCCTGCACAGGTCCAGTACTTTCCACCTTGGTTAGGTTTTTCCCTCTGCCGGGAATGGCCTGTCAAAATCCTGCCCATCTGCATCGTGCAGGTTACTCATGAATCATAAAAGGAATAACACTTCTCCAGCAGACGGATCCTTCAGCCGGTCGGCCATCCAGGCCTCAAGAACAGCGGACCGATCTGCCGGGGTGAAGGGGCCAGGGTGAAGGGGCAGGGGTGAAGGGGCCGGGGTGAAGGGGCCGTGGTGCGATGTGAAATCCCCAGTATTACTCATAATGGATTCTTGCCAAGAGCGTGCAGCTGGGAACTAATGGAGGCTGGAGAACCGACTTTCACTTTACAACAAAGACATAGGAGACGGAATAAATTAGACGACATCACAAGGAGATAATTAGATAAATTAAGAATGAGAACAGCGCGTAAGACAGCGGTGTGGACCCTTCAGAAAGTCAGTCATGAAAAATGTGCAGGGGGTCTATTGCAGACCAAAAAGAAATAACCGTACGCAATGCAGGAAACTAGATGGATCCTGGCTCAAAAAATAGAAGAGAGAAAGAAAGGGAGGGAGGGAAGAAAGAAGGAAGAAGGAAAAAGGAGGGAAAAGAAACTATAAAATACATTTTGGGGGCTGGCCCCATGGCCAAGTGGTTAAGTTCGTGTGCTCCGCTGCAGGCGGCCCAGGGTTTCGTTGGTTCGAATCCTGGGCGCGGACATGACACCGCTCATCAGGCCATGCTGAGGCAGCGTCCCACATGCCACAACTAGAAGGACCCACAACGAAGAATATACAACTATGTACTGGGGGGCTTTGGGGAGAAAAAGGAAAAAAATAAAAAATCTTAAAAAAAAAAAAGAATGAGAGTGAAATAAAGTGTTTCTGAATACAAAAATAAAATAAAATAAAATAAAATACATTTCGGGGATATTGGAGAAATTTGGATATTAGCTGACATTACAGGCCATAGGAATTGCTGTTACTGTATTCGGTGGGGTGATAGCATCATATTTGTGTATTTGGTACCATGGAGATGCATGCTGAGGCATTCAGGGGCGGGGTCTCAGGCATCCATCATTTACTTTGAGATGGCCTGGCAAAAAAAGATGAAGCCACGAAGGAAAAATGCTGCTCCCTGAATGCAGTTGGAGAAGGATGAGAGCTCTTTGTGTGGTTCCTTCTTCTTTACTGTTCAACATTTTCCAAAACGACAATGTGAGAGAAAGAAAGCACAACTCTGCCCACCTTCTGACTGAACATGGTCTGTCACTCCCACCTTCCTTAACTCCGGGACAAGAATAAAAGGCTGCTCCCTCCCCCAGGCCCACAGCCTCGGTCTCTTGTAAAACCTGTACCTTCTCTCTCCTACTGGCCCAGGGCTCCTTGGAGCAAGGGTTCTGGCTTCTCCACGTTTGGGGCCCCCGTCCCGTTGCAGTACCAGGCACACACCAAGGCCAACACAGACACTGACAGCTCCTGCGTGCCAGGCGCTATAAATGTCCTTAGCCTTATGAACTTCCCCAGGGGGTGACTTGCCGAGGTGGCTGTTAGCATCCCATTTCACAGATGCGGAAACTGAGGGTCAGCGGGTCAAGGAGCTTGCCAGGGCGATCCCTCTCGAGCAGTGGAGTCACACTTGCTCCAGGTCCGGCTGCCCTGAAAGCTAGTTCCTCTGTCTGAACCAAACCTGCTCTCAGTTGACCTTACCGCCCCGAGGAGCCGGGTGGGGGTGACCGTTCCAATTTTTTGGAGGAAGAAGTTGCACTAGAAGACGGGAGAGGACGTCCCCAAGGGCTGAACAAGGAAAAAAAGCAGAGCCGAGTTTTGTGGTTTGGCACCTGTCCCGTGCCAGGCTCTGAACTGGCACCTTATGGGCGTGAACCGATTCCATCCCAGGGATGTCACCTGGGGTCATGAGCCAGCTGGCTGGGGCAAATCCAGGCACCCCCACTTCCTGGCTGGTGATCCTCAGAAAATTCCTTCCCTTCTGCGTTCCTCAGTTTCCTCATCCATAAAAGGGACCATGATAAAGGCATTTTGCTCACACCCTGGGTTTGTAGTCAGTGCCCGTCTCAGAGCGAGTGTGAGCCCAGAGCGGCGGGGAAGCTGCCCGAGAGCACACAGAAGCAGTGACAGGGCCGCCAAATGCCGGAGCCCCTACTTTCCAAATACAGGTTTCCCCCTGCTGTCAGCAAGGACAGCCGTCCCTAGGAAACCTTCCCAAGCCGAAAAGGCACAAAGCGAAGGAGCAGTTACCACCGACTTACCTGGAAAACTTTCTGAGCATTCCCAGACCCGAAAAATAAGCAACTAAGTGGCACCAAATCGCACACAAAACCCAAAACCCCCTCAGGAGCTCTCCCAGGCTTGTCTGACACCTTGGCACACATCTTGCTAAGGGATGCACAAAATAAGGCTAAGGAAAGCGCAGGTGCTCACAGACACAGTTCAAAGCCACGGGGCAGCGAGGCCGAGTCTAGTCCCCAGGGAAGGAGCCCCAGGGGAACCCCTCGCTCCGGGCCCACCGTGACAAAGGGGCCTCGCCGCCAAACAGACGCCGAATGCTGTTCTCGCTTTTCACCTTTTTTTGTAAAGAAATCCTCTTCAGAGCTCTTCAAGTTAGCAAAAACAGAGGCTAATGTGGGTCTTCTGGGAAAGCAAAGTTGCCTAAGGCGAGAACTTTCGAAAAGCGATGGATACCTGCACGTCTTCCCCTGACCGCACAGTCTGTGGTGGGGAACAAAGCTCTCCGTCCCCACGCACCTGGCCCAACGTGGCTCTTGTCCTTTATGAAGTGTGGGGCTTCCTAGGACTTGCCCCTTGCCCCTCCCCCCTCCTCCCCCTCCCCCCTCCGCCTCTCTCCCCCCTCCCCCTCTCTCCCCCTCCCCCTCTCTCCCCACCCTCCTCCCCCCTCCCCCCTCTCCCCCTCTCTCCCCCCTCTCTCCCCCCTCCCCCCTCCCCCTTGCTCCTCGCTCCCCCTTCTCTCCCTCCCTCCACCCCTCTCCTGCCCCTCTTCCTTTCACAGGGGCAGAGCAGAAAGAGCCTTGGACCTCAGTTTTTACCACTTCCTGTCGCTCTCCGGGCCTCAGTTTCCTCAGCTATAAAATGAGGGCTTGGACCATGGGAATGAGAATGTTACTAGCTTCGTCTCTGCTGGCTGGGACAGATTCTCTGAGTGTAAATGGCCGTGGGCCCATGCCAAGGGTGCTCCTCCCGGTCAAGGAGTGGCCAGCCTCCTCCCCTCACAGCCCAGCAGTCCTCCTGTGCCAGGGGAGAAAGAGGTCCCCTGGCCTGGGGACCCTCTGCCCAGCACAGCCTAGACCGGCTGGCTCCGTGGCCTGCGACAGTGGCTCGAAGACCCTCTGGTTTCCCTCTGGCTGGCAGCCCAGAGACGCCTGGATGGGAGTGGGGTCACAGTTAACTCCTGGCCTCAGGCTGGGCTAGGCTCCTGCTAAACTTTTAGAGTCTTGGGATTGTCCCTACTGCCTCAGGGAAGGCTGTCCCCACACAGGCAGACTTTACACCAGTTTGGTGGGAACGGCTGGCTGCCTGGTCCTAACGTCCCCACCTCCAACAGAGAGAGAACCTAGAAAGTCAGAGCTGCGAAGCTCCCTCCCCAGGGGGTTAGCCCAACCCCTCCTTGTACACACGGAGAACTGAGGCCCCCGAGAGAGGCAGGACTTCTGCAGGGCCTGCAGAGTTAAGAAGGAGCCAAGAGGCACCAAGTTATCTGGAGTGAGGTCGTCCCTGCAGGCTCGCAGGGGGCAGAGCGGGAGATGGGGTGAGTGCAAAGGAGGAAAGGAGCGTAGGGGGGTCTGAGGCGGGGAGGCCAGGGCTCTCTTCCCTGTCCTGTGCTGCCCACGGCCCTGTCTTCTCCAGAGGCGGGTTCTCCGCTCTGATGCTGTGTGACCTGGGGCAACTCTGCCCCCTCCCTGGGCCTCAGGGTCCCCTTCTGTCCCTGTGAAGCTGGATCCTGGATTCAGCAAACGTTTGCTGTACTGAGCCCCGCTGTTTGCTAGGCTCCACGCTGGGCTCAGGGGATGAGCTGACGAACAAGGTCCCCCAGGAGCTGGGGCTTCAAGGGGTAAAGGGTGGGGGTCCTCCATGGTGTGGGAGAGATACCTCCCAGACCACAGGAGGGCTGGGCCCCCAGGTCCCCTGGCTTGCTTGCAGTCAGCACTCAATCCCTCGGCCCCTCTGGCCCTTTGTTTCTTGCCCACTTAGGAGCCAGACCCTCGAGGGGGGCCAGCTCCCGGGAGGGAGGTGGCCGCTGGCAGATGGAAGGGGAGGAGGGAAGCCCTTTGGACCCTAGCAAGCCTGGTCCAGCCTCCCGGGCGCTCCTGGTATGCGGAGCCATCTTGAGCCGCCGTACCTCGCCGGGGGCCCTCATGCAGAGCCAGCCCCACCTCTGTTCCTTGGCAACATCCGAGGCTTCCTTGCTCTTCCCCCCGCCCCTCTGCCTGCGGGGGCGGGCGGGAGGCGGAGGCAGCCTGGAGCCCATTATAGAAAAGGGCCGCTCAGGCGGGAGGCGAAGCGGCATCGGCATCGCTGAGCTCCAGCAAACACAGCAGACCGGTTGCCTGCCCTGGCACCGCCTGGACCCCCGCCTGCCTGCAACCATGGCTCCTGGCTCTCTCTCCTGGCTGCTTAGCTGGGCTACCCTCTGCCATCTGACCATGCTCCTGGCCGGTGAGTGAGGCGGACTCGGGTATGGGCAGGATCGGGAGCCTCCAGCCCCACTTCTGCCCCTCAGGCCTGACATCGGGGCCCCCAGAGCCTGTCTCCCTAAAGCTGAGGCCCGTGGCAGCCCCTTCCTGAGGGATGTGCCCCAGGGAGGTGGGCCCCGGCCCCTTCCCCTCCCCCCATGCAGGGCTGTCCCCCCCGGCTGGGAAGATTTCCAGTCTCCAGAGACTGCCCCTGGCTGACCCAGTGGCAAGGCGGCTCCGGCATGGCAGGGAGACAGGTGGTGTGGGTGGCACAGGGTGCCAGGTGTGGGGGTGCCGGAGGGTAGGGGCTGGAGGAGGCTCCTGGTGGGTACTGGGGTGGTAGTCCTGGCGGGCAGTGGGCTGGGTTTCTCCTCCCAGGGTTAATATGTAACCCACAGCGCTGACTCCTGCGTCAACCTGGCCCCAGGCCAGGCCCGAGTTAGGACTTTCCGCTGCCCTGATTTCAGGGTCCCCCCAGGAGTAGAGGGCCCAGGACCAGTGGAGGTCAAGGTCATTGCCGCTCGTGGATTGGGCTCATCACTCTTCCCCTGCTCTGTAGCCCAATCCCTCTACCTGTGTCTCCCCCATGATGCTGTCTTCCTCTTCCAAGCAAAGCTTAGAAAATGTTTACATCTCCAGTCCCTTGCTTTCCGGAGCCTGGGACCTGATAGGGCATGATGTAGCCATCCCACCTGACATGAGTAGGGGGCCCAAAGAGGTTTAGAAACTGGCCTGAGGATGCACAGCCAGCAAGTAGCGCAGGAGAGGGTGAGACTGGATGCAGGAGAGCGCATGGAGGCATGCTTGCCCCAGAGGGGGCCGCACTGCCTCTGAGAACCATTTGAGTCAGCCCCATCCTCAGGGAATGCCCAGGCCATCTGGCAGGTTGAGGCCCAGAGAGGGTGGGAGCCTGCCTTAGGGCACACAGCGAGTTTGGGAGAATGAGAAACAGTCTCCAGCTTCCAGGATGCCTCCGTGGAGCACACTGTTTCCTGAGTCCTTCTGTGTGGGAAAAAACCATCAGTGGGGCAGGGAGCAGGGGGTGGCAGTGGCGGAGGCGGAGGCCACGTGCTCATGGCTTCCTGTATCTCGGGCTTGAACTCTGAGGCCCGAGGTGTTGGGAGATGGTAAGCAGTGGAAGACCGGGAGTCAGATGGAGGCTGCTTTGCCATAGCCGTGACCCTGAGCGGGGTTGCGCCTCCTTCGGTGCCGGATGCTGCGCCACTAACCTCAGGTCTTGCCCCTGTGCAGCGAGGCCCCAGCGCCTACGAGGGCATCTCGGCAGCGGGAGGAGGTGGGTTAGTTATACTAAGAGGGGTGCGGGGGGCTCCTAGGCCAGGATGGAGAGGGGACCCTGGATGCTCCATCTAGCAGCCTGAGGCTTCAGGACCGCCAGGTTCCTGCCCTAATCTTGGTCGCTGACTTTGCTGGGAGATACATGATTTCAACCTTTCTGAGCCTCAGTTTCTCCTCCTGTAAAACTCGGTGTTTGGCCAGGTCCACCTTGGAGATCCTCACCCACGCTGACGTCTGTGGCTCAGAGAGACCCCCTGGGAGCCCCTGCAGGGCTTGGGGGTGGTCCAAGAGCCAGAGAGGCCCCAAGGAGGGCTGGGGGCTTCGTGCCTGCTACCCTGGCTGGTGCAGGGCTGCAATCAATCCCCGAATGTGGGTTTGCAGGGCCGTGGAGGGGGAGGAGCCTCTGCTTTATGTAACAGACCTGCAGATACAAGTCAGAGCAGTGTCTCTCTCCGGAGCGTCAGAGCAGAGTCTCTCTCCGGAGCGCTGACGCATTCACTCCCACTCAAGCCCCAGCAAGAAAGAGCAAAAAAAATCCGTTTCAAGCTGCTGTAGTCTGCCCCCTGATTAGGTGGGGGAGGATGGGCAGGGCAGAGGAGGGGATATTCAGAGTGTCAGATCCAGGCCCCTGTCGAATTTAGATAGAAATTCCTCTAGTCTCTGTTGGTTAAGATTTTACATGTCACAAAGTGCTTCCTTGTGCATTTTGTTGACTCATTCAACAAACATTTATTGGGTACCTATTATGTGCCAGGCACTGTTCTAGATGCTGGAAGCACATCACTGAATGAAACTGCCAAAGATTCCAGCCCTCAGGGTGCTGAGCATCGACTGGAGAGACAGACGACACACAAAATAAATCAGCAAACGATTTGATCTGTTGGAAGGAAAAAAGTGCTGTGATAAAAAAATAAATGGGGGGGGGGGGTTTGTTGAAATTTTAAGTAGGGACCAGGGAAGCCTGCTGAGAAGGGGGCACTGAGGGAGGGGAGGGATGGAGCCACGTGGACGTGGCACTGGGGAATTTGGCCTCCCGGGGAAATTTGGCAATTTCTGGAGACCTTTTGGTTGTCAGAAATGTCCCAACATTTTTGGTCGCGGGTGCTCAGGCATGTAATGGGTCAGGGCCCGGGGTGCTGCCGAGCGTCCTGCAGTTCACGGGGCAGCCCCACAGCAAACTGTCTGGTCCAGAATGTCAGTGGTGTTTGCTGTTGAGGAAACTCTGCCAGAAGAGTCCGATATTTAAAAATCTTTCTTCTCCCAACCACCCAGTGAAGCAGGTATTATCACATTCATTTTATGAGCTAAGACCCAAAGACCTAGAACATTCCTGTCTCTTCCTGCCTGTAAGCCTCTTAGCAGTCCTTCAAGTCCAGACTAAAGGACACCTCCTCCATGAAGCCTGCCCTGACCACTTACAATTGGAAGTGGTCTCTCCCTCATGTAAACCTCAGCACATTCGGGGGTTGTTCTGGAACGTGGTGTTTCTACCTGGAGTTTAAGGCAGTCTAGAGCAGCAGGATGTCTAAAGGCTGGGAGGAAAATAAGATCTGCCACTAAGAGGCTGTGTGGCCTTGGGCAAGTCACTCAACCTCTCTGGTTCTCAGTTTCTGCATCAGTGAAGTGGGGATGATAGTACTCCCTTTGCAGGGATGTTGGGAATTAATGAGAGCAGCTGTGCATGGACTGAGCACAGGTTCAGTAGACAACAGGTGCCCAACTAAGATAAGCTCTGGTACCCTGTGGGCATGTCTTGGCTGCCCTTCAGGCCAGAAGCCTGCTGAGGGCAGAGACAGGCCACTGTTCCTCTCAGCGCCCAGCACAGGGCCTGGCAGGAGGCAGGGTCGGCATTTATTGGCTGACTGAGTGAGCACTGCGCCTTGATAGCATTTCCTGGGACTGAGGTCTCCTCCAGGCTCAGCACCAGCACCTGAGGGAGAAAGAGCTCAGGGTCAAGGACAAGAGGGCCTGGGTCTTTGTAGATACTCAAAAGTAATTCAAACAAGTGTTGGCTAAATCAGGCAGTGGATGGATGGATGGATGAAGGCTGGGTGAGCGGGCTGGTGAGGGATGACTGGGTGGGTAGGTGAAAGGTGGTGGAGGGTGGCTGGGGCATGGACCGGTGGTAGGTAGGTGAGTGGGGATGAGTAGACAATGGATGGATAGGCGTGGGGAGGGATGGGTGGGAGGCGGGCAGCTGGGGGATGGGTAGGGGATTGACCAGAGGGGCCAGATAAATGGATGGACAGATGGATGGGGAGGTGGGTGGAGGGGTAAGTAGATTGAGACCTTATTTTGTTCAATGAATATTTGTCGCGTATCCACCTTATGTTTGACGCTGGGAAACACTGTGACACCAAGATAGACAGAGCCCCTGTCCTCTTGACACTCATAGGACAGAGCAGAGGTGACTGGCTGGGTGGAGGCATTAGCTCCAATTAGAGGAAAGAAAACTTCAGTTCTGAGGAGAAAAGGCCCCCAGGTTAGTTACACCACCTTCCCGGGTAGAGCTAAGGACAGAGCCCGGCCAGGGGGATTCAGACACCATGGCAGAGGGTAGGACCTTGGGGACAGGCTGACTTTGTGGCTCTGTAACACTCTGGAGGTTAGCAGTGGCCTCTCCAAACTGGGAACTAGCGTCGAGAGAGCAAACTGACCTTACTTAGCTTACTCCTCCCGCCCAGTGGGCAGCTTCTCCCTGGCTCCAGGTCATCCCAGGGCACCATTTTTCTGGGGCTTCCCCGGGAAGACGTCATCCACACCAGTCCAGGGTGGCGCCTCCTGGCTCCACTCAGCAGGGCCTGGGGAGGCTGCACCTGAGTCATTCTGAGGTCCCGCTGGGGGAGAAGGAGGGTGACAAGGCAGCAAGGCAGCTTTCACATCCTGATTCCTCAGAGTGAAAGGGCAGCCCGTCACTCAGGGACCAGCTGCTGGGAGCCCCCCTGCCCACCCCAGCTATGGGGGCTGCTGCTTGATGGCCCAGCCCAGCCCTGCGGGCCCTGAACCACTGTTCCCACAAGGTGGGGTGGGCCGAGGCTAAGGGGGAGTGATGGGAGAGGAGGCGGCAGATCCTAGAAAGTGTGTGAGCGCGCATGCCTGTATCTGGGAAGGCAGAGCGTGTTTGCACGTCCACATACGTGTAAGTATTTGTGCATGAGCCATGTGGGTTTTGGTGGAACCCAGGGATCCTTTGGGGCCTCCCAGGCCCTGAGGAGCCAGATAAAGTCACTTTGCTCTCTTGACCCTACTGCCCTGGAAGCCCTGGCCTCTAGATTTTTGCAAAGCCCTCCAGTGTCTTGCTTCTGTTGCAAATGACCTTGACCCAGCTCTGAAACTCAGGCTCTTCCTCATTTTTTTACACACCCCTCTCCGAACTCACACCAAGCAGAATAAATCTTGCTGGAGATTTTAGAGGAAGGGGAAAGACGGAAATGCAGGACAAACAACTTCAGATGTTTATATAAAATATTTGGGTTCTCAGCTGTCTGTTTAGTCATCCTCGTCCTGTCCTGGGATTTCTCTCTGGCCCCATGTGGTACCCAGCCATCTGTAGGCCCTGCCCACCCTACTCTGCCCCACCCCACGCACAGCCCCATCTCCATCCCTCCTCTTGCCTCCAGCTCCCCCAGCTTGCCCTGGGAACCCCAAATGGCCGATCCAGTTCCTCCTAGCAACTCCGCCCAAACTCACTCTGGCTTTAATGGCAGCACAAAAGTCTGTCTACTCAGCCGGGGCCCCGAAGGGACAGGAGCCAGTCTTGGTAAGAGAGTCTGTTCCATCACTTGCTGGCTGTGTGACCTCAGACAGATCCCTGGCCTTCTCCATCCCCCGCTGTACAAGAGACCAACTACAGCAGCTTCATTCTTAAATTAAGCACTTACTGCATGCCAGGCAGCAAGAGCTTTATAAGTAAGAATTCATTTTCATGGATCCTTACACCAACACGGTGAGGTAGATACTATTGTTGTCCCTATTTTACAGGTGGGGAAACTGAGGCATTTAGAGGTTTGGCCAGGGATAGGGGCCTGAGGTCCAGGGCCACGAAGGCCAGGGTGTACAGGGCATCGGTCCTGGCTTGCGTGGTGTGGCCAGGACAGGGTGACATCGGGCTGGGGAGCCAGATGCCCACAGACACTCCTGTTGACCAGGGACCTCTGTGGGCTCAGGGCAGCAACATGGTGTGAAGAAATGCATCTTCACGTGCAACAAGATGACCTCGGAGATCCACCTGCATCGTCTGGTCCGCTATCAACGAAATCAGGAGTCGTGTGACAAACCTGCCATCATGTAGGTACCGCCCTCTGGGCCTCTGTGTTCCCGTCAGGCCCTGGATGGTCCCAGGCCTCCGCTAACTCGCGTCTGCATCCTCCCACCCCAACCTGGGCTGCTGGCCAGGGGCCTCTGCAGGTGTTCCTCCTGCCGGCCCCCTCGAGACCTTAATGGCAAGGCCGGGAGGGGCTTCCTGAGTGGCCTGGGACATGGAGCAGCCGGCAAGGTGGTGCTTTCTCCTGGGCCAAAGCATGCTTCAGCCGTGCTCAAACCTGCTAGATTTTGTGGGAGGTAAACCACGGTGCTCTCCACTTGCGGGTTCCAGACTCCAGCAGATCTGGGGCAAATCCTGGCTTCACCACTGAAGGTCACATTGCCTACCATCTGTGCCTTTAGTTTCCTTATCTGTAAAATGGGTAGCTGGGAGGATGCAAGGAGATAATGTAAGCGAAGGGCTTGGCCGTGTGCCAGAAGCTGCCAACAGTAGGAGATGCCAAGATCATTATCTCCCTTTGACAGATGAGGAAACAGGATCCCTGTGAGACTTTGGGGAGGGGTCAAGCCAAGCCAACTTTCCGCCTGGCTGTTGGGCCCCCTGGTCATCGTGGCTGCTTGCTCCTCTGGGGTCCCTCTTGGGTACTGCCCAATCGCCCAACCCTGAGGCCTTTCCCCAGGACTGACCTTTGGGCCCTAACGCAGCTTCAGCCAGACCCAGGGGCCTGGCAGCACCCTGGCCAGTGGGCCTTCAAAGAATGGGCTCAGCTACAGGATGCCGTGCACTTTCTCCCATCGATGGTGCAGGGTGCTGCTACCCGGCCTCTCTGCTCACCTGGCGAGGTTCCCTTCTTCCAGACTCCCCCCACATATTTGCCTCTGTTTTCTAGGTGAAGAGGAAGTGGGGAGCCCCAGAGAGGGGATCACGTCACCGGGGCAGCATGGAGCCTGTGGGGGCCTGCGGGGTCACGCTCGCTTCCTGGCCTTCCCTGGCTTCCTAGCATACAGGAGCCAGGTGTTTACGTTACTCTTTGAGCCTTGGTTTTCTCATGTGTAAAAGGGGGATGAGTGTAGCCACCTTGCAGGATGGGTGTGAGGTTTAGCAAGCAAAATGCCCAGCACAGGCTGTGGCGTGGAGCAAGGGCCCCAGTCAGCTTGGAGCTGTGGTCTCAGCGGTGAACCAGCCACACACAGCTTCAGAGGAAGCTCAAGATTTGGATGGTGTTCAGGATGCTGGTGGGGTCACCATATATGTGGCTGTAGCTCACTAGGTGCCCTTTCAGCCCGAGGACACACCAGGGGAGGAGGGTAGACGTCCAGAGGGCAGCCTGTGACAAGGAGGGGGAGAAGAGGATGCTGTGACCTCGGGTCCTTTCCAGAGTGAGGAAGCCCCACCTCCGGGCTCACCAGTCACACACATGGTGGCAGAGGACACCTGTGACATCTCCCCCGACTCAGAAGACTCACAGCCCAGAGCCCCTTGCCTTAAAGGCCATGACATCATTATTAACATTGTTACTGTTCTCAATTATTACTGAGCTCCTGCTCTGCGCCGGCTGATTTGCAGTGTTTTCAGTTTTTAAAATAACATAGAAACAGGGGGACCCACATGTCCCAGATTGCCAGGACTTTTCATGAAAAGGCCCACCTCTTGAGACCTTCAGTCCCAGTTTTTCTGGGACCGTTGGTCACCCTAATGAAGGTAGGCACCCCATCCCCATTCCTCAGGGGAGGACACACGAGTTGTGGAGAGCAGGTTGCCGCAGCTGATACGCTCAGCTCACAGCTAACGAGCAGCGGGGGCAGGATTTCCAGCTGGGTCTGTTCAGAGCATTTGGTGGTGTTCCTGCGCCACATGGCATCTGGGCATCACTGCGTCCCTGTCTTCCTTCCTTGCAGCTTCGAGACCAAGGGGCACAGAAATTTTTGTGCCGACCCAAAGGAGAGGTGGGTTCAGGAAGCCATGGAACATCTAGATCGCCAGGCTGCTGTTACGACTCAAAACGGCGGCACATTCGAGAAGCAAATCGGCCTGAGTGAGCCTAGGACTGCCCCGGTCACCAGGGGAGTGGACAGGTCTGCGGTCTCAGAGCCCAAAGCCACAGAGGAAAGCAGTAGCCAGGAGGCACAGAGGGCCTTGGGGACTTCCCCAGAGCTGCTGATGGGAGCGGCTGGTTTCTGGGGGACCACATCCCTCTCCACTTCAAAGCCTCCGGATGCAGGGGTTCCAGCTGGACCCAAGAAAACTGAGCTGCTCAACACAGCTGCTGTCACCACCGCCACATCTTGGCAGAGTTCTGCTGCCTCCCAACCTGAGTCAGGCCTCTGGGCTGAGGGAAAGTCCTCTGAGGGCCCCTCCACACAGGCCCCCTCCACCCAGACCCCCTCCACCCAGGCCCCCTCCACCCAGACCCTCCTCACCAGGGCCCCCTCCACCCAGACCCCCTCCACCCAGACCCCCTCCACCCAGACCCTCCCCACCCAGGCCCCCTCCACCCAGACCCTCCCCACCCAGGCCCCCTCCACCCAGACCCTCTCTACCCAGGCTCCCACCGTTTCACACACAGCCCAGGAGGACAGTGTTGGACCTGAAGGCCAATCCGTGTCGGTCAAGAGACAGAATCTCATGCCAGAGAACTCTCTAGGGTCCATGGAGATGGATCCCATTTCAGCTCACACGGAGGCTTTCAGGGGGCCTGGAAGCATGCCCCATGTCTCCTTGACCCCTGTCTTCTCTGATGGGGCCCCCAGCAGGGAGCCAGTGGCCTCAGGCAGCTGGGCCCCCAAGGCCAAGGAGCCCATCCATGCCACCGTGGACCCCCAAAGGCTAGGCATCATCATCACTCCTGTCCCCGACTCCCAGGCGGCCACTCGGAGGCAGGCAGTCGGGCTGCTGGCCTTCCTTGGCCTCCTCTTCTGCCTGGGGGTGGCCATGTTTGCCTACCAGAGTTTCCAGAGCTGCCCCCACAAGCTAGTGGGGGACGTGGTGGAAAGGCTTCATTACATCCCCCGGAGCTGTGCCAGTAACTCGTACGTCCTGGTGCCGGTGTGAGCGGCCTGCCCGCCTGCCTGCATCTAGTCGTTCAACTCAGACACTGCCTGGCGTTCCCCGTCCTCACTCACCCCCCGGGCCTGGCCTGAGCTGCGATGACCAGAGCAAGGAGGCGGGATCCTCCAAGTGGGACTGCCCCCGACTCCCAGGCATACCCCAGGAGGCCACCCTTGACCATTTGTGACCTACTGGGGACAGAGGAGTGGCCTCCACAACTCATATCAGTGTCCCCAAGTCAGAAAACTTTCCTCTGCTGCTGACCGGTTAGAGATTCTCTTAAACACCGTCCCGGCCCCAGTGAACAATTATTTATTGAACGCCCAGCCCCTCTGGCCCGTGACCCCATGTGGGTACCATGGTCATCTCATCTCACAACCGAGCCTCAGGCCAGGCCCCCTTCCTCCCACTCCCTCAGACCTCATCGTGTCTCTTGGCCCTGCTGCAGTCGCCAGTCACCCCGGCCACCTGCGGTGCTAGCCCCCTTCCCCTGTACAGAGCCCACGTCCAGCCGGGGACCTGTGTTTTCCTGCACCAGGCTAGCGTGGTGTTTCCTGCGACAGTTCCCAGGAAGGGCTCTGCCCTGAGTTAGGCATCGTGGGAAGCGGAGATGGAGTTACCCGGTGGCTTTGATTTTTTCCCTCCTCAGTCTATGCTGTGCAGTGGAGGAACATCGACTATGTGTGTGAAGGCTGGGGTTCTAGTCCCAGGTCCACCACCAACCCGACAAAGCATTCAGACCACTGGCTTCCCATCTGAGAAAGGGAAGAGGGATGGCAAATCCGTGGCGGTAACCTGGACCCCCGACAGGCACCACTGATTGATCCAGAGACCCCTTCCCCGATCCCCGCGTGCTCCCTCAACATTTATCCCCAAAGCGCCTCAGCCAGTCTACTGATCCAGGAGCCGGGAGGGCATCCCCAGGAACTCTGATAGAGCAGACGGCCCTGTTGCAGGGAGGGGTCTGGGCTGGCTGCTCCAGGGACAGAGACCAACTTTGAAGGCCCGTCCCTGGCTTTGAGAATAGGGCTGACAGGGACCCTGAGATCTTGGGTGCCTGGCTGAAGGAGGAGGGGAGGCCTCACCAAGGAGCCGCACACCTGCGTTAGGGACTGGAGTCCACCGTTTGCTCTTTCTCTCCTGCAGCGTGGGCTCCCCTGCCCCCACTCTCACCCCCTGAAAACACTGTTGTCCAGACTCTGAGGTCTTCTCTGCCCACCTTAGCCCCCACCGCACGCAGGGCCAGGAGTTCTCATGAGGTTTTCCATGAGATCAGAAGCCACCGTTGAAACCTGAGTTCCCGTGTTTACTTCTGAAAGGGACTCTGTCCTGTGCTGAAGGGCGGGTGGGGGAAGGGAAGTTGAGACCATGACGTCAGGGGTTCCCTTTTAGGCTGCTGAGGACTCAGGCCACCCTGATGGGGCTGGAGGCTGAGTGCCTGCACCCCATGGTCAGCACCCTATGGTCAGAGCAGGACCTGCAGGCCTCACCCTTCAGGATCCCTGGTGGCAGCTCCCCAGCCCCAATTGTCCCCAGGGTGATCCTTGCCCCCCCACCTGAAGAGCCTCCTGTGGGTTGGCTTCCCCCAGGTGTGGTGACACGCTCCTCGGCAGATGAATGGTCTGGAGAAGCACACACAGCTCGTCCACAGAGGGGAAGCTGTGCTGCTCTGCCCACCGGGCCCTCCTGCACTTCTGCTGGGCGTGGCTCTGGGTGCTTGGGCCTGGCTCGAGTCGGGGGCACTGGGACGGCTCAGGGAGGGGGGCAGCAGGTCTGAATGCACGTTTTCTGGCTCCTCCAGGCTGGGAGAACCTTCAAGGGACGGGGCATCCATAATGGGGCTCCCCTCTGTGAGAAAGCAGCTGGGGGCAGCAGGCTCTCCTTCCACAGACTCTGTCAGTTCCCCAGCAGGACATGGATGAGGACAATTCAGGGAGGACTTTGGAAGGTCTTGGTTGACCCTTGTGCTATTTCAACCCTATCACCAATGTCTGTGCCATTTTGTATTTTATAATAAAATTGAAAAGTCTTGTGAATCAATAAAGGTGGTTTTTCTAGGGTGGGCTCAGCAACCAGAGCCTCAAGTGGGGATGGAACAAGGGAGAGGCTGAGACCCCCTGGATCAGGCTTGGAGACCCCTGGCTCCAGCCAGCCTGGGGCAGAGTTGCAGGAACATCCACAGTTGGCAAGAGAAGGAGCTCTGGGGATGAGGGTGAGGGACCATGGGGATGAGGGTGAAGGAGATCTGGGGATGAGGCCGAGGGGGCTCTGGGGATGAGGGTGAGGGGCACTGGGGATGAGGGTGAGGGGGCGCTGGGGATGAGGGTGAGGGGGCACTGGGGATGATGGTGAGGGGCACTGGGGATGAGGGCGAGGGGGCGCTGGGGATGAGGGCGAGGGGCACTGGGGATGAGGGCGAGGGGGCGCTGGGGATGAGGGCGAGGGGGCGCTGGGGATGAGGGTGAGGGGGCACAGTGGATGAGGGCGAGGGGGATTGAGGCCTGGTTGGGCTCTGCCCTGCCCAGCTGTGTTTCACTGGGCAGTGCCTTCACCTCTCTGAGCCTGTATGAGTGCAGGTGTGAGGCCTCTCCTAGCGGCTCCCAGCCCTGGCAGGAATCCGAATCCGTCATGAAGCTGCCCTCCTGACCCCATCACCCTCTCAGGGGCCTTGGTGTCACCGCCAGTGATCTGGTAACCCATGGGAACAAACTGGGACACGTTTTCCTCTGCTGCCTCGACTCATTTCTGGTCCAGATAAAGACTGAAGAGGGATTGCTTCTTCTCAAGGGACTTGGGTGTTCATAGATATGACCCAAATACAAATTTCCTGGTGATCCCTCGGCCTTCCAGTGTCCTGGGGTGGCGTCGTAAGAGCTGCTATGTACAGTTGTATAGCTTGGGACCTGCACAAAGTGTCACAGGCCAAGTCTGGCCTATGGATGTACAGTATTTCGTAAGTTCTAAGGTGCACATTTTTTTCCCATTGTGACATCTTTGAAATTGGGATTTGCCTTATAATTAATGGCTTGTTGTAGTTTAATTGACAAGCCTTTTTTACTTTCTCAGTATTTTATTAAGTATCAGAATGTCTTACAAACAATGGCATCTTAGATTCAATGTCTGCGTGGTGTTTTTTAAAAATTAGAGGCAACATTTAAAAGTCAGGAAATTACACACACGAACCCACTTTTCTATGTTCTCTCAGGTGCCTCGGAAGGTCTGGCCCCCCGGGTGGTGTCATCCCCAGGATGACGGAGGGTGGGGCCTTGAGATGGGGCAGGCCGGGGTGAGACCCCAGTTCTCTACCTTCCCCTCTACCCCTAGGTGCTCCTGGACCCTGTGGCCGTGGCAGTTGCCATTTATCAGCGACCTTCTCTTGTCTTCTTTATAATAAAGGAGGTTTTTCTCTGAGCCCAGGTGTCCATGGAAAGTAAGACAAGGAAAGAGAGAGCGTGACGGACACGTGATTCTTCTCCTTCCCCGCGGGCTCCCTCATTTTACTACCTGCCGAGCCCCGCAGACGTTGGGTCGAGGAGGCTCTGGCAGGAATCTGGGTTTGTGGCCTCTGTGCAAGCTGCAACTTCTGTTTCTTCCCTTGGCTACTTGCCTTCCCCCAAGCCACCCCCCATCCCCTCCATTCCACTTCATACTCATTTCCTCTTGCTTTTGCCCAACCCCACCCCCAGGAAGGAGCTCGGGGGTCACAGCCCCCCAACCTCTTCCCAAGGCCGTCCTTGCAGCAAAAGGAAACCCCAACAGAGGCTTTGAAATTCTAATATTTGTCTGTGTTCTTATCACATTCTTAGGTAAGGTTTCAACTCCTAATCCAGAGGAGGATGGGAGTATTGTATTCTGGCTCAGGCCAGAGCAAACATCTGTAGCCAATCTTCCTCTTTTCGCTTGAGGAAGATTCGCCCTGAGCTGACGTCTGTGCCAACCTTCCTCTGTTTCGTTATGTGGTTCACTGCCACAGCACGGCTGCCCACGAATGGGGTACATCTGTGCCTGGGAACCGAACCCAGGCCGCCAAACTCAACCACTAGTCCATGGGGCTGGCCCCTTTTATTTTCTCTTTTAGTTACAGAACTACACTTCTGCTGAAGGGACTTCCACAATTAATGCAGAATTCGATGGAGACTGAGAGGCCTCTGAAATTTCCGACAGGGCTGTCAGAGCTCTGAGATATAATAATAATCATCATAACAATAGCCATTGTTTATTTAATGTTTACCAGGTGCCAGGCAGGGTGCTAAGTTCTCTATGTGCACCGGTCCCATCTCACAGATGATGACAGTAAGGCTCAAAGGATGCGTGAGTTGCCCGCAGGCTCGCAGGCAGCAGGGCTGGGAGAGGACAGTCTTCTTGTCCTCTGCCCTCCCTGGAGTCCTCTGTGCATTCCCCAAAAGGGCGAGGCCGAGTAGAAAAACACAGAAATGAATGGCTGGGAATTCCCAGCTCGAGGCTGAATAACAAGGGCCTGGGAGCCGGCCACGCGTCCAGCCGCTCCTCCATGTGCCAGCCGTGCCCGTTCACTTCTGCTGAGTCACGTGCTTTCCTGGAGAAATATTGTTCTGTCTGCTGGGACCTGAGAAAAGATCTAGTGCCAGGCTGGCTTTCCTAAGCCGACAGCTAGCCTTAGCAGCCGGACCCATGAGGGACCTCCTGAATTTCTCCAGATTGGGTGATGGTGTTGCCTCTGAACCCAGGAGAATTCCAGAGCAGTGCGTGTTTTAGAAGAGATGCCCCTCTCTTACCTTCAGTGGATCTGCTGCCCCCAGAAGACAGAATAGAATGATTTGTAACAAGTGTCTTGTTTTTTAGCAATACAGGAGCCGAACATAATATCGGAATCTCTGGCTGTGTGAATTTGGGCAAGTTGCTTAACCTCTCTGGGCCTTGGTTTTCTCCTCTGTAGAATGGGAATAATAACAATTCATCTTGTGGATGAAGATGTCATGAGATAATTCCCACTAAACACTTAGAAAAATGATGTACCCATAGTGAGTTCTGGTAAACAGAACCCATGATCATGCACTAGATGTTTCTGAAAGATTTGAAACATTCAGTTTCCATTTGCTTTTGTTAGTGGATGCCCAACAAGACGGTAGAACTTTTGGAGATCTTTAAAGAAATGCAGTCTTCGTTTCCAGTAAAGTAAGGTAAAGAAATGCCACGGATTCATTAGGCAGATAAGAATAATTTGCCTTTTGCATAGTTTTTCCCCTAAGCTAATGCATGCTGTTCAAGTTGACGGAATTTTTCTCCTCTAAACTGCTTTTGAACCTGGCAAGTTCAGTCTCCTGGGATATCCCTGGCTTGCTGCCCCCAGGCATGTGGGAGGCTGTTCTTCCTGCCCCCAGGGCTGGTGGGGGCCGAATGACCAGTTCTGGCCAGTGAGCTGGGAGTACAAGTCATGGGTGTCACAAGATTTGAATATTTCATTGCCAGTGAGAGACGTCAGAACTTCAGTCCCTGTGGCCCAGCAGCTGGGGACATTCCATAAATGAGGCTCAATCCGCCTGGGTCCCACAGTGGGAATGACTCACAGCCTCCAGCCCTGGAAGAGCACCCCTAATCTCTGTGCCAGGAACAGACCTTGGTGGGTTTTGTCCACTGAGAGTTTGAGGTTCTTTCTTTTGTTTTTTTTTTTAAAGATTGGCACCTGGGCTAACAGCTGTTGCCAATCTTTTTTTCTTTTTCTGATTTTATCTCCCCAAACCCCCCCGTACACAGTTGTATATCTTAGTTGCAGGTCCTTCTAGTTGTGGGATGTGGGACGCCGCCTCAACGTGGCCTGACGAGCAGTGCCATGTCCGCGTCCAGGATCCGAACCCTGGGCTGCCACAACAGAGCGCGCGAACTTAGCCACTCGGCCACGCAGCTGGCCCCGAGGTTATTTCTTACTGCAGTGTAACCTGGCCCATCCTGACTGGCAGAGCAATCCAGGAAGCAAGAGGATGTCTTCCTGGGACTCAGCAGGAAGCTGCATCACGCTGTTAAAAGGCTTGGAAGCATCTCTTAACTGGGATGAGTAGGCTCCCATCCCCCAGCTTGGTCCCCGTTGTTCGCTCTCTCTGCAGACGTAATGAAGGGGAACCTCGGCCCAGCCAACTGCCTGTGGACTTATTTGGAATTCTCACTGGGTGGATTAGGGAAGAAGATGGGTTTTGTATTTCCTCTGAAAATGATTTGGTGCTCAGAAATCCAACGGGCTAAGCTGTGCTGGTGACCCCTTCAGCAGACTGAGCACCAGCTGCTGCCAGATGGTCTGAATCCACCAGTCCTACTAGGGAAACAGGGCCTGTGGGCCCAGGGACAGGGCGTCTGTGCACAGTTCCAGGGACTGCCAAGTGCGCTTTCTACGTCTTTGATTTCTCAGAGGATTTCAGTGCGTCTGTGGGCTCCAGCCTCATTTCTCCGGATGCTGGTTCCTGCATTCTTGCTCCCCACTCCCACAACACCTTTGGCCACACCTTTTTTTTTTTTTTTTTAATAACAGAGTCCTTTCTTTTTTTATTTCTTTTTGCTGAGAAAGATTCGCCCTGAGTGAACATCTGTTGCCCGTTTTCCCCTTTTTTTGTTTTCCTCCCCAAAGCCTCAGTACATTGTTATATATTCTAGCTGTAACTCCTTCTGGTTCTTCTGTGTGAGCCGTGGCCACAGCATGGCTACTGACAGACGAGTGGTTCAGTTTGGCACCTGGGAACCGAACCTGGGCCGACAAAGCAGAGCGTGCCGAACTTTAACTGGCTAGGCCATCAGGGCTGGCTCAATGCGCATTTTATACATCCTCCAGTCAATCTTCTCTCTCACACCTCTGAGCCACTGTGCTAGCTGTTCCACTTCATTCTTCCCCTGGCCAACTCCTACTCTTGCTTTGGTCTCAGCTTAGATGTTGCTTCCTCCAGGGGGCCTTCCCTGACTTCTTAGCTTAAGGAGAATTCTCTGCCATGGGGGCTCACCCCACCTGCCCATCACAACCCTCAGGGGACCAGATGTACCGCTTGTTTCATGTGCTTCTGTAAGATCAGGGAGGGCAGCCATGCAGGTGTCTTGTCTCCCTTTGTGCCCTGGTGACCACCGCAGGTCCTGGGAGGAGTGAAAGAGGGCAAGGGCAGGGCTCATAGCCATCTGCGTCCATTGGCACGCTCTGACCTGGTGCCTGTACCATGCCCCTCTCTGGTTTCTGGAAAGCCCACTTGTCCATGTGGGGAGCTGCATTTCAAGGCATTTCCTGGAGAAAAATATTTAATTGCCTCAAAGAGACATCAGAGACGGGAAGTGGCTTTCTGTGAAGATGTGTGTGAGTCCCTCCTGAAACCCTCTGATCCTCTATCACGTCCTGGCCAAGAACTTGCTCCCCAGGCCAGCCAGGACCCCAGGAAGGCTCTGATTGTCCCCCAAACCCCCAGAGGGGCCAGAAGGTGGCGGGGGAGTCTGCAGCCCGGGGATCTCAGGGGTCTCAGAGCGTGGGAGCCCCTGCCTGCCTGGCTGTTTTCCTGGGGCTGCCCCCTCCCCTCACCCCGGGTTCTCATCTCTACCCATGCGGCCTGTTGCCTGGTTTTTATGTATTGTCATGACTACTATCAGATTGACGGAGTTGGAGTCCTGCCCACGTGAGCACCGAGATGCCAGGTAGGTAGCCCCGGGTCCTCTCTCCAGGGCGTTAGGGCCAGAGACAGCGCGCCCCCTGGCAGGGAGCAAGAGGAAGGGAAGAGTCATTCATTCATTGCCAGAGACTCCGATGAATAAGACACGGGCCTTCTCCTTGTGAGGGTCACTGTTCCTGTCAACCACTGTGAGCCTTTGAATGAATTTTCCCACTTACTCCATGTCCCAGCTCTGAGACGGGCCTTACCAATATTACCCCCATTTTCCAGATGGAAGTGCCGAGGCACAGAGAGATTAAGGAACATACCCAAAGTCACACAGCCCAGTAAGTGACTAAGCCAGCAGGCAGTCCAACTCCAGAGACCTCCGTCTTTTTTAAATTTTTTAGTAAATTGTGGTGTGGCTACTGTATGGAATAGCGTACAACGGTGAAAAGAAAGAAACACATTGGCACCTGGCATCAGGCGTGACTCCCAAGGTTCGACACTGCAAGACGTACAAGAACATACACAGCAGGATAGTATTACTATAAAGCTTAAAAACATGCGTAAGCACTGCTGTATGTTGTTTAAGGACAGACACACGTTTGTTAGTAAAATACGAAGAAGTGCGTGGTACTAATGGACGCCCAGTTCAGCGTCCTTTGGTCATTGAGGGATGGATGAGGCGAGGCACAGGGGCCCCAGTGAGCAGGATATTTACCTCTTCGCCTGGTGGTGGGGACCCGGGTGTGGTTGGCAATGCCGCTGCCTCACCCACAGCCCCGCTCCCTCCAGCGGCTCTCATTTCTAACTCGAACTCTAGGGCCCCTGGGGGCCAGGGGGAAGCCACCCCCACGACTTTGCTTGAGGTCACATCTCTCAAGGCTTCCATCCCTTCCCCGCCCTCGTTCCCCTCCCCCTCCCCATCTCCTTTGGGAGCACATCCTTAATGAACCCAACCTCAGACAATGGGGCAAGCCAACCACCTCCCTCCCCAGCCTGCACCCCACGGGGAGGGCAGGAATGAGGAGCTGGCGGGGGCAGGAGGGGTCGGATGGGTGAGAAAGACTTCAAGGAATAGATGGGAAATGGATGGGCTCTCTAAGTAAACCTATATGTTCAATGGGATCCCAATAAAAACACTAAATTATTTTTGGAGCTGGATTTGATAGTTTTAGTTCCGTTTAAAAAAAAAAAAAAATGCAACGAATATGGAGAGTTGACAGGCGCCCAGGCAAGGCAGGAAGGAGGTAGGACCCGTGGTAAGCCCAGTGGGGTTGAGGGGAAAGCCCCTGTGTGTGGGAGAACAAGCCACAGCCTGTCTGGGCCGGGCCCAGAGGGCTGCTGAGGCGTGAACTTCTCTCTAGAAAGGGAAGTGGGCCTCAGCCTCCCCAGGGGGCTCATGCTTTCCAGGTCTGAGCCCTGCTCAGAAGCAGCCACAGCCCCCACCGGGTGAGCCCTGATCCAGGCAGCGCTGTGCCACATGTCAAATGGCCAAATGCCGCTGGCTCTGTGCCTGCTGGCTCGTTTGCAGTGGCTGAGGTTGGACAGCATGCGGGGAGACCCTCCATCCACCAGGTCCTTGGAAAGGGTGCCATGTTCTCCTTCCCGGAAGCTGGGCTCTTGGCTCTGACCCTGGTGCTGAACAAGCCTTCCGGGGAACCCTGAGGGCTCTGATGTGGCAGGAAGGACAACCCCCCACATCCCCCTGGGAAGACTGCCACTGACCTCTGACTTCTCCAGGAAGGTCTGCGTTGCACCCTGAGGGGTGAGCCTTCATGGTCACCAGCAGTGCAGCCCTGACTTGTCCCAGTGCCATCCGGAGACCAAAGACCTGCCTGTGAGAGAACTTGGAAGCAGGGGCAAATGCTCCCTGGGAAGAGAGGGTTGGACTCCAGCAGCGAGTAAAGGAGTTGATTGACAGGGCTGGCGCGGGGGCCCGAGTGAAGGGCTGAGGCCCAGGCATGAGAGGGGTTGAGACGATATACGGGTGACAGTGAGACTTGAAGAGAAGTGCTTGTGTTCCTGCCTCAGGAACAGCACCGGCCACTGATTCATGCAAACGCTGAGCTCACCAAGTGTGTGTCGAGGGCCACCACACACCAGGGGATATACTTCAACCAACAAAAGATGCAAAGCCCTCTGTCCCCAGAATTTACATTTCATCGGGACGGGATGGGGCTGGGGTTGCTCGTGAGAGACGGGCGACAGACGGCAGGCGTAATAAGTAAGTCAGCGCTGTAGAGTATTAGAGGGTGGCAAGTCTTACAGGAGAAAAGAAAAAGAAAAAATAGAGCCAAGGATGAGGTGGGAGTGGGCTGCAGTTTTAAACAGGGTAGGCCTCACTGACAGGTGACATTTGAGCAGAGATTTGAAGGAGGTGACAGCGTGAGTCACGCAGGTATCTGGGCTAAGAACATCCCAGGCTGAAAGATGAGTGGTGCCAACATCCTGAGGAGGAGCACGTCTGGCTGGCTGAGGCACAGCGAGGAGGCCACCCAGCTGGAGCGGAGGAAGCGAGGTGGGGAGGGTGCAGAGCGGGCAGGGCCTCCTGGTCACTGTAAGGGCTTCTGCTTTTCCTGCGGGTGAGATGGAGGCTCACAGGAATGTTCTTACTGAGGAGACACAGGCTCCTGCGGCTGCTGTGCTGAGAAGAGATGGCAGGGGGCGAGGGTGGAGGCTGGGGGCTGGCTGGGAGGCCTCCAGAAGGCAGTGTGGGAATCTGGGGAGAGACAATGGGCTCTGGATGAATTCTGAAGGCAGAGCCAGGAGATCGCCTGACAGATGGGAAGTGGGGGGGTGAAAGAGAGAGGCGTCAAGGATGACGCCCAGGTTTCTGGCCCCAGTAACCGGAAGGAAGGGGCTGACAGAGAAGAGAGGAGGAGCCGGCGTGCGGGCGGATGGGCATCGGGAATTCAGCCTTGGACTTGGTGGGTTTGAAACGCCTGTTCGACACGGTGAGTAGGCAGCTGGTTTACAAGTCTGGAGTTTTCGAAAGAATTTTGGGAGTCACTGGCGTACAGATGACATTTAAAGTCAGGAACACGTACTATTTGCCAGATATAGGCACTAAGGCGGTTGATGCGAACTGAGGCCTTCTAATAGAGTTACAAGTGTTACTTTCATTTTGCAGATGTGGAAACTGAGGCTCGGAGAGAAGTAACTCGCTCGAAGTCTCATAACTCATTGGTGGCACAGCTGAATTCAAACCCGGATTACCTGCTGAGTCTTTGCCCCTAGCCCCTCGCCTCCACAGTGACCCCCTTGCTTAATGTCTTTATGGCATGTCATATGTGAGAAATGGATAGAATTTGCTTTGGCAGTGGGAGTGGATAACCCAGAAAAGAAGAAGACAGGAGCAGCAAACCAGGTCCCATAGTGAGGGAACACTCTGATCCTTACAGAGGTTGAACACTGGGGAGCTGCAAAATGAGGCCGAATAGGGAAGGATGGACCCGATTGATGGCAGGCTTAAAGACTGGCAGGAAGAGTTTCCAGTGGTGCGGGAAGGGAGCAGGGAGCCATTGACAGTTCTTGAGGGGGCCAGTATGTAGTCAGAGCAGCCCTTGAGAAAGACCCGTCACACACGGGCCTGTAGGCTGGCGGCATCAGGAAAACCAGAGAGGAGGAAATAGGCCCGGAAGCCATTGATACTGTCTGGGTGTGAAAGATTCGGGTTGAGCCAGTGGAAATGAGGAGGAAGTGAGGAAGCTGAGGATGGCCTGAAGATGTCGTCGCTGAGCCGAGTCTGTGCCTGATGCCATGTGGGGGCTGATGGTGAGGAATGAGTCAAGGTTTCCAACCAGTGGGGCCGACGAGGAGGTGGGGAATAATGTTGGCCAGGACAGAAGAAAGGGAAGTTGATTGAGAGGGAGCTTGGTCCTGCTCTTCATGTTTTGGGGGCTGAGTGAAGCATGAGGGGCCAGATTTCTTCTTCTCAGGAGCCCACAGTCAAGGGTGGGTGACAGAGCTGCACAGAGCTGGCTAGACTGCAAGGCAGAGAGAGCTAAGGGTCTGAGAGTGCAGGCAAGAGGAGGCCAGAGGACGAGGCGGGGGCCAGGTGGGCGTGTTTGATGGTGACTGGTAGGGCTGGGGATGGAGAGTTAGGAAGCGTCCATCCCGAGGTCAAAGGCCTGAGTGGATGACGTCAGGGAGGGAGAGAGGGTTGCATGAGGCAAAAACCAACCCTGGGGTTGCTTCTGCCACTTGCTAGCTGTGTGTGCCCGTGGACCAGTGTCTTAACCACTGTGGCTGGCCCCTAGTTTCCTCATTTGTAAACATAGATAATAATAGTTCTCACATCCGGCCATCGTGAGGACAAAGTAAACTAATAGATGGAACTGCTGAGGGCCCTCCCAGCCCGTGGTGAGAGCTCAGGGATGTTACTGAGAAGAAGAGGCCACAGAGAGCTCAGGGAGGGCCTAGGTCCTGAATCCCAGGGGAGGAACGTCAGGGAGGGAACTCAGTTCCTAGTGATGACAAGGAGATTCATCGAGCCAGCTAGAAACCAGAAATTTACATACATCATCTCAGTTAATTTTCCCAGCAACACCAGGAAGGAGCATCTATCAACATGCCCATTGTACAGATGAGGACAGTGAGGTCCAGAGACCTGATCTTGGTCACACAACCTGGAGCAGGTAGAAGAGGGACCCAGGGCTGTACATAGCGCTTCCAGAGCATCTGCTGGTAACCACTGCCCCACACTGCCCTTTGTGAGGGGATGGGAAGTTCAGGGAGTGGCCATGCAGGAGTTGAGGGACCCAGAAAGTCAGGGCCAGAAGCCACATTGCTAAGAATTTAATCACATGTGGGCAGAGAGGAAGTGGTAGTGGGAGACCACACATTGCAGAAGTTTAGTCATAAGTGAAAGGAGAAATAAGAAGACAGAGTGTTGGGTGTTGGGAGGGAAGGGTGTTGGGGTCAAGGAGTGGTTCTATGGAAGGAGAGAACCTGGATCGTGTCGTCAGTAGAAGAGAAGGGGACCGTGAGACGGAAGAGTGTGAAGAGCCAGGAGGTGGGGGTGTGACAGAGGAAAGGAGGCCCTTCTGGGATGAAGAATGAATGAGATCGAAGCCATAGCTGAAGCAATTTAGGTTTGGCAGAGGGCAAGAAATGGTCATGACTCACAAGGAAGTTGTAAACTAGGTGGGAAAAGAGTCAACGAGGGCCTTGGTTGGGTTCTTCTGCTTCATCCGTGACAGGAAGGGTCAGGTGTGTCTCGTGAACTGGTGGGCACATTGGATCAAAAATAATTGGTTCTTGGCTGAAGGAGTCCCTGAGATAGAATGTAAGCTGGACCCAAGCTGTAGTTCAGAAATTTGTAAGTGTCCATCCATCCATCCATCCATCATCCACCAACCCACTCACTCATCCTTCCATCCATCCATCCAACCATATATCCATCCATTTACTCATCCTTCATCCATTACCCACCATCCCTCATCTATTCATCCGTTTACCCACCCATCCAACCGTCCACCTCTTCATCCATTCAATAACCATATATTATTGGGCACTTCCTGGGTGCTGAGTCCTGGGGGTACAAGTTGGGACACAAAAGAGATCCTTCAGTAGTCCCCCCCTCATCCTCAGTTTCACTCTCCATGGTTTCAGTTACCTGTGGTCAACCAAGGTCCAAAAATATTAAACAGAAAATTCCAGAAATAAGCAATTATAAGTTTGAAATTGCATGCTGTTCTGAGCAGCGTGATGAAATCTCGCAGCTTCCTGCTCCATCACACCCTGACATGAATCATCCCTCTGTCCAACATATCCACGATGTATACGCTGTGTACACTACTGGCCCGTCAGTCACTTAGGAGCTGTCTGGGTGATCAGATCAACTGTCGCCGTATTGTAGTGCTTGAGTTCAAGTAACCCTTATTTTACATAATAATGGCCCCAAAGTGCAAGAGTAGTGATGCTGGCAATTCAGATATGCCAAAGAGAAGCCATAAAGTGCTTCCTTTAAGTGAAAAGATAAAAGTTCTCCACTTAATAAGGAATGAAAAAAATCAAATGCTGAGGTTGCTAAGATCTATGATAACTTTTATGACAATATATTGTTATAATTGTCCTATTTTATTATTAGTTATCACTGTTATTCTCTCGCTGTGTCTAATTTATAAATTAACCTTTATCACTGGTATGTATGTATGGGAAAAACACAGTATATATAGGATTTGGGACTGTCTGCAGTTTCAAGCATCCACGGGGGGTCTTGAAATGTACCCCCCGCAGATAAGGGGGGACTGCTGTATTTTCAAGGAGTCCACGGTCTTCTGTGTAAGACCCAGCAGACAAGCCAGCAATCGCCGTGCAATGTGAACAGAGCATCACAGAGAGAGAGAAGTCGATGACCTGTGGGCACAGAGGAAGGAGGGGGCAGAAGGGAGGAAGTGAGGGTTTCAGGTTTAATCTGAAGGAGGGTAGGAGTGAAAGGAAGTGGTGGTGGGCAGGAGAGAATATTCTAGACAGAGGGAACAGCCTGTACGAAGCCCTGGGTGTCAGTGAGAGCCTGGCATTTTCGAGGAACTGAAAGAAGGTGCACGTGGCCGGAACAAAGCGGTGTGGTGGGTGGTGGGCTGGGGACAAAAGTTGAGGCTGGAGAAGTCGGCAGGAACCTGGACTTCGTCCTGAGGGCAATGAGGAGGTATTGAAGGATGTGGGGAAAGGAGAGCCTTGCTCAGGTTTGTGTTTTGGAAAAATCTCTAGGCTTTAAAGAGGAGGACAGACTGAGGGGCTGGTCATCGGGAGACGAATGTGGGGCGGCGGTCCGGCAGAGAGATGGAGCGGGTGGGCATGTGGATGGCGAGGAGTAGATGGATTCAAGACCATCTACGTGGCTAACTCAACGTGGTGTGCCGATTGACTGAACGTGGGCGGTGACAGAGAGCCCGGGGCAGGGGTGAGCCTGGTGTTCCTGACCTGAGGAATCGAGCCGACCTGCAGTCTGTCAGGAATTACTGACTCATCAGAGAGTACATCAGGCCCTTGGGACAGCGGAGGGGGACACGTTTCGCGGCTGGGGGATGGAGATAACATTTAGGACCTTCGCTCACAGCCCCCACGAGCAGGGCAGGACGGATCTGGCTTCAGCTGTGGGAGGATGGAGCTGAGTGGATAAAATGCTAGATCCTCACCGAGATGCTCCGGGAGACCCGGGCCAGTCATCGCACCTCCTGCAGCCTCAGATGATACAGGTGTGACCTGGGTGACAACTTCTGCCACCCAGTGACAACTGTCATGTGTAATTTGAAGACGATAAAGAGCTTCCACTCCAGTACCCCGCCCTCTGCACTGTGGCTCCGGACTAAGTTCTTGGGGTTGTGATAGCAGCATCCCTGATTCCACCTCAGCCCCCTGTAGAGCCAGAGGTGGGACAGGAACCCCCCTCCCTCCCTTCCTGGGTGAAGGACCCAGAATCCGGTGGTCAGCTCCTTCAGGCTAAAGTGTGGTGGGGGTGCGGGTACCAGAGCACCTCTCCCCTGCCGCCCTCCACAGAGCTCTGCCTCACTGCCACCTCCTCCAGGGAGCCTTCCTGATTCCCCTGGTGGGCCTCTGAGTCCCAGAGTCCGCACAGCACCATAGAGGTCTCTCGAGGCCCTTATCACAGGCCCAGGCTTCAGGACATTCCATCTGGAAGGTCCCTTGGAATCCATTTCAAAGCTAGGAGAACCAAGGAGAAGGAAGGCGGTTAATTCCCAGCAAGGAAACCACCTCAGAAATGTCCCTGGTCTCCCTGCCTCCCAGGCGAGGCTGAGAGGTGCGTCCAGCCCTCCACGGTTTCCCCCCAGGTTCCCCCTCAGTCTCACCTCCTCTTCCTCGGTCCTCTACAGTCCCCTCCTCCTCAGTCAAGCCTCATTGGAAGCACACTGTGCACCAGTCCCGGGGATGCACACAGTGGGGGACACGACCCTGTCCTCACAGAGTCTACTGTCTCCGTGTCACATCCAGGCCATCTCCCCACCAGAGTTCCATGCCGTTTCCCTCACTCACCTCTGCACCTGCCTCCTCTGCTCCTGTGCTAAGAGCTTCCCTCGTGTGACATGCCTGCCCCCTTGTCCTGGTAAGAACTCTCCCACCCACAAGACCCAGCTCACTGGCCACCACCTCCAGGCAGCCTTCCAAGTTCTCTTGGCCAGAAGCAACCTCTCCCTGCTCTGGACCCTGGGGCCCTTTAGCTCACCTGGACGTTCCTACGCGGGGCCAGGCCTTGCTCCCCTTCCCGATCTCGCTGTGGAGAATCGCCCCCCCAAGGGCGGGGGCTGTGTCTGGCTTCTGCCCTCCCCACAGCACCGGGCACACAGCATGTGCTCACTGGCTTGTCTGCTGCTCTGTTCCCCTCCCTGCCAGCAGGCTGCACCAGCCCAGAGCTAGTCCAGAACTTTCTGCTCCTGCCACTGTAACTTGTTCCCTAGAAGGGACAGGGGAATTTGGGTTCTTCCAGAGAAAATTTCTGAGTCTGTGGCGGAACAAGGGGAGACGCGAAACCCACTCAGGGAGTTTCCCCAGCAGTGGGGGCTGGGGCAGCCTCCCCATTAATAAAGCTGCCAATCAACCTCGTGACAGCCCCTGTTGTCCTGCACCGAGGAGCATGTGGAGGCCCCTGTGGCAGGTGGAGAAGCCACAAGACACGGCATTAGCCACCGGGCAGAGGGCATGGAGAACAGAGGGTCAGGAGACCCTCCCCCCACGAGGGGTAGCTTCAGCAGGGACCCGCTCCCTCTGCCTCCTCCTGGGACCCAGGCCCTTACCAAGCACCTCTGGGCGTTTGCTGCTCCTCGGGGCCCAAGGCTCTGTTTTCGGGCCAGAGCTTCCCTCTCCCTGGCCAGGGTGGCTGAGGGCAGCAGCACCCTTTCCCCAGCCCAGCCCAGCCTCCTCTGACTCAGCAGGATGGGGCCAGCTGGGGGCTGCTCTGTCTGGGCTGCAGATCGCACCCCTTCTGCAGGAAGCTGGCACCAAAGATGAGCAGAGGCAGGAAGGCCCCACTCCGCACCAGCCCCCTCTGCTGCACGTGCATATGGAAGCCCACCCCGGGGACAGGCTGGGGGCCAAGAACCCTCCCCGGTGGTGGCTTGAGAAGTGGGCGGGGTTAGGGGGTCTCTGGCAGGTGATATGACTCTAAAAGAAGCAGAGGAATGCTGGTGTGAGGCCCAGTAAGGCAGGACCCCATCTTTCTCAGATTTACCATCTTGGCAGGCCCCCCTCGGATGGTCCAAACACTCTTCTATAAGTGAGGAAACGGGGGTGCAGAGAGCATCTATGAGCTGCCCAAGGTCACACAGCAAGGCTGTGACAAAGGATTCTGCTCCCAGAAGGTTCTGCCGTGACAGGAGGCACCCCCTCCAGGAAGTGAAGCAGCCCCAGCCTCCCAAGGTGGCCCTGCGGGAAGAGTTGCACCTGGCCTTTCCCTCCCATGATCCAGCCCGCTGTCGTGGTTTCCTCTCCCAGATTCCTGGTGAGGACTGACGAGCTTACCGTCTGAGTACTGCCCCTGGTGGAGTCGCGTCTCAGCAAACAGCACCTGCTGGTGTTATCCTCGCTAGGGATGCAATTTTAATAAGGCTCCATGATTAACACAGAGCTGACTGTGACAGCACCAAATGCACCTGACACCATGTTCCAGGGCCAGGTGTCATTCTGAGCTGCCCCTGGTCACTCAGGGACAGGCTGGAGCCAGGCCTAGATCCCACGTGCAGAATCAAAGATGCTGCCCACTTGGAGGCGGGCATGGGACTCTCCTCCTAGTTAAGGGACTCCCATGATCTGGCCTGGGGAGCCCTAAGCAGAAAAATGGTCATTTTCTCTGGTGGCCAGGGGACCGATGCTGTGATGCAGTGATGCTGCGGCCCATGGGGTCTGTGGAACGTCTGCTCAGGGCTTGGCTCGGGCGCATGTGTCCAGTGCAGACGTGGCTCTGCTAGGAGCTGGAGGCATCATCGCTCACCGGGCCTTTCATTCTGTTCTGCAGCCTAGATTGAGTCACCCCACGTGGGGGAATTTGGCTTCCCAAACTACGGAAGTGCAAATTTGGACGAAATGGTGATCAAAACCTGTCGGGCTCTGGCCTTCTGTGGTTCAGGGCCCAGGATGGGGAAGGACCCACCACCAAAGCTGTCTGTGCCTCCAGGCTTTCTTAGCAGGAGCTGGAGCCGTGGCCCTACCTGCAGAGAGGTGCCCATCTGCCATGCAGCCGGCAGACCCCTGGGAGGCCTTCCTGGCACCTTGCAGCTCCTTCGGGCTCAGGGGAGGCAGCCTCCCTTGGCCCCTGCCTGGCTGTCCCCCCCCCGGGCACCGTGCACAAAGAAGGCTCACCAGCCTCAGAGCAGGGACAAAACCAGGTTAGGATGGAGGCTTTTTGGCTTTGCTAATAGAGGAACCAAGAAATGTCCCCTGTGAAAGGAGAAGTGTGTCATTGTCGTGGCCCCTGGTCACACACACCCCACCTCCGTCCCCAGTCGAGTGTCCATTCTCTGTAAAGCCACAAACATTCCAAGACTGGACTTCTGCTGAATCATCTCAAATTCTTGGAACTCCACTGGTCTAGGGAAGGATGGAGGGGGAGGTGACAGGAGGCGGGCAGGATCCCCACAGAGGTTAAATAGGTCACCTCCACGCTTGGCTCTCCGCCTTGTCACCACAGAGCAGAGGGACCCACTCCTGGACTCCAGCACCATGACTCCACTGAAGATGCTGTTCCTGGTCGCCCTCCTCCTGGGGGCTTCTCTGCAGGTCACCCACGCAGGTGAGAGCAGAGGAGAGGAGGCCCGAGGAAGGGACACCAGGAGAGGAGGGGTGGGGGACCCAGACCACAGCAGCAACACACACATATTATGTATTATTTGCATCCCTACAAAGATGTGAGAGGCCGGCAGCAATAGGATTTTGAGGGAGGCATTCAAAGCAAAATGATGGCAATGATGGTGATGATGTGGAGAAGGATGACGATAGTGATGATGGGGAGAAGGAGGATGATGGTGATGATGTGGAGAAGGATGACGATAGTGCTGATGGGGAGAAGGAGGATGATGGTGATGATGTGGAGAAGGATGACGATAGTGATGATGGGGAGAAGGATGATGATGGTGATGATGTGGAGAAGGATGACGATAGTGATGATGGGGAGAAGGAGGATGATGGTGATGATGTGGAGAAGGATGACGATAGTGATGATGGGGAGAAGGATGATGATGGTGATGATGGGGAGAAGGAGGATGATGGTGATGATGTGGAGAAGGATGATGATAGTGATGATGGGGAGAAGGATGATGATGGTGATGATGTGGAGAAGGATGACGATAGTGATGATGGGGAGAAGGAGGATGATGGTGATGATGTGGAGAAGGATGACGATAGTGATGATGGGGAGAAGGATGATGATGGTGATGATGGGGAGAAGGAGGATGATGGTGATGATGTGGAGAAGGATGACGATAGTGATGATGGGGAAAAGGATGATGATGGTGATGATGGGGAGAAGGAGGATGATGGTGATGATGGGGAGAAGGATGACGATGGTGATGATGGGGAGAAGGAGGATGATGGTGATGATGGGGAGAAGGATGACGATAGTGATGATGGGGAGAAGGATGACGATAGTGATGATGGGGAGAAGGAGGATGATGGTGATGATGTGGAGAAGGATGACGATAGTGATGATGGGGAAAAGGATGATGATGGTGATGATGGGGAGAAGGAGGATGATGGTGATGATGGGGAGAAGGATGACGATGGTGATGATGGGGAGAAGGAGGATGATGGTGATGATGGGGAGAAGGATGACGATAGTGATGATGTGGAGAAGGATGACGATAGTGATGATGGGGAAAAGGATGATGATGGTGATGATGGGGAGAAGGAGGATGATGGTGATGATGGGGAGAAGGATGACGATGGTGATGATGGGGAGAAGGAGGATGATGGTGATGATGGGGAGAAGGATGACGATAGTGATGATGTGGAGAAGGAGGATGATGGTGATGATGTGGAGAAGGATGACGATAGTGATGATGGGGAGAAGGATGACGATAGTGCTGATGGGGAGAAGGAGGATGATGGTGATGATGTGGAGAAGGATGACGATAGTGATGATGGGGAGAAGGAGGATGATGGTGGTGATGAAGATGATGTGGAGAGGGATGCTGATGGAGATGATGAGGATGGTGACAACGCTGCCACCCCAGTGCTTGGGGACTGGCCTGGTGACGGACAAAATCCTTGCACATCTTGCACTGCGATGGTCCTGAGGCAGCGACTGTGACTGTGTTCTGACGGTGGAAAATGAACAATTCTCCAGATGTCAGCCTCCGTTTTATTAAAGAGTCCTATGTACAATGAGGGGATCAGCGTAAAGGCAGGAGAGGGAAACTGAGCCTTGGAAAGTGTCCTCACCCCTCGGGCCTCCATTTTCGCATCTGTAGAATGGGGCAGGGCTAGCACCTGCCTCCAGGTGCGCTGTGAGGACCGGCTGGGAGAAAGGCTGCAGTGGGGAAAGGTCAACCCAGAGCCTGGCCCGGAGCAAACACTTGGTGACTCGGGGCTGGTATCTGAGTGTGCGCCACACACAGACACATACACAGAGACACGCAAATAAGCATGCACAGGCTCCCTCAAGCACACACAGATACATGCATGCACACACACATGCAAATACACAGGCCCCAATCACACACACACAGATCTCCCACACACAAATGTGCGCACACACACACACACACACACACACGTATAGACCCCATTCACATACTCCCCACACAGAAACACACTCGCAGACTCCCCCACAAGAGCTCCCCCCAACAACACACACACATAGACACACAGATAGACGCACACACACACAGACACACATATGCAGATGCTCACAGGCGCGCCCACTCCTGCCGTCCTTCTTTGTAGCGCGAGCCACCAACGTGGGCCGGGAGTGCTGTCTGGAGTACTTCAAGGGAGTCATCCCCCTCAGGAGGCTGATCACCTGGTACAGGACCTCCCCGGAGTGCCCCAAGGATGCCATCGTGTGAGTCCGCCCTCCCCCCGCCCCCTGCTCATGGGAGCTGAGCACAGAAGGAGGACCCTGGGGCTTCCAGGACAGCCCCTGGGGAGAGGAGAGCGGAGAGCGGGATTCATCCCCTTCACCACCCTGGCTCTGCTCCTCAGGGCGGTTCCTGCTCCCCACACTGCGAGACCCAAAAGGCCCCAGGTGGTGAGGCCCCCCTTTCTATTGATTTATGGGAAAACTGAGGCCCTGAGAGACACAGGACAGCCCATGTCACACGGGAAGTTAGCTGCCAATGCGGTCACTTTCCCCCACCTGGGCCTGAGCCGGAGAAGCGCTCGAGTGCCAGGCCCCTCACATGCTCCACCTAGTTCCCAGGCTGTAGGTGGGCGTGGGCAGTCTGAGGTGGGGGACAGGAGGTCCTCCTGGGAGCGCCAGGACTGGTAGGGACCTTGTAAGGGTCAAGAATCAGCCTGATGTCCCAGATTTGCCACTGAGGCCGTGTGACTTCAGGCAACTCCTGGTCAGCGCAGGCTGAGGCTGCTCCAGGGCTCCACAAGCATTCACGCCCCGCAGCCCCTGACAGTTTTCTCCCTCTGTGTAGCTTTAGAACTATCCTGGGCAGGTCCGTCTGTTCAGACCCCAAGGACACGAAGGTGATGAAGGCAATCAGATACTTAGAAAGCAGCACGAAGTCCCAGGGCCTCATCACCCAGGAGTCCTGATTTCCCCTGGACCGTTTGCAGACTTCTGGCCTCAGTGTTCACTGCCCCGACCCCAAGCTGCCTGTGTCCAGTGGAAGCCCTACGAGGACAAAGAGGACCCCTGTCCCCTTTTCTAAACTGGAACCGTGGCCTGAAAAGGCCCAGATTAAAGTCTCTTCCTTAGTCTGAGTCAATGTGTTCTGTCCACCCCGGCCTGTCACACTGGAAGGGTCCTCAGAGAATGTCTGGTCCTGCCATGTCCAGGTCAGAAAGGGAAACTGAGGCTGAGAGGGGGACATGGCTGCCACAGCCCACACTCGAGTGAGGGGTGGCCCTGGTGAGGGGGCCCAGGCAGGGGTGGGTGGAGGGGGACGAGCAGGGCAGGGTACACAAGAGGCTCGGTGGACCCTCCTCTGTGCTGTGTGCTGGCAGGGAGGGGTTCTTGGAAGGGCCATCTGGATTCTCTCCCATCCAGTCTCATCTCATCTGCCCCTGAGGTCCCCCAGTCTCGGCCCAGACCAGCCCCTATCCTCATCTGTGATCCCCTGCCCAAGGCAAAGCTGAGGACACACTTCCCCTTAAGCATCTGATCAATTCCACAAAAGTTTCCAGGACCCTTCCTTGGCAGGAGTTCCGCCCAGTGCTGGGGGAGCTCCCTGGCTGGGGGTTCCTGCAGCCCCTTCCCAACTCTGGCCCACCTCTCAGTCCCCCAGCACACACTGCGGTCCAGCTGGCCCAGAGAATCTTTGCAAGGCCCAGCTCCACCTGCGCTCTCCCTCTGCCAGCTCAGGCTCCAGGCCGCTCGGCCACGCCAGGGCCTTGGCCTGCTTTCGGGAGGTCTGCGGTCTGAGCCTTGGCCCGCTCCAGCTCCATCTCCCACTGTTCCCAGCCCTCATCTCCCGCTCCAGTCAGGCCGCCCCAGGGTTCCTCCTGACCTGAAGTGTGAGCCCCGGCCGGCCGTCACAGCACAGACATCCCACCCAGCCTCAGCCCAAGCCAGCCTCCAGGAAGCCCTCCCCGAGAACAGCTGGCCGCCTGACTCCTGCTCCCATCCCTCCAGCTCCCATGGGGGTTGTTATCCCAGTGACTCCTGTGTGGGTCTGTCAGTCCTGACTCCCTCATTAGACTGGGAGCTCCGTGAGCCGCCCTGGGGATCCCGCAGCCCACATGCTCATAAAGATGGGGACCGGGAGGTCATGGACCCCTCACCCCCAGAGCCTCTGTCCAGCCCAGCTCAGGTCTGGAGCCATCACGTGCACGGGGGCAAAGAGTCCAAGTCTTCAGATTCTAGTTCTGTCTCACTCTCCTGTCCAGCTGTGGACTCGCGGCTTCTCTCTCTGGGATGCAGCCTGGGGGCAGACGCACCGGGTCCTCCTCTCCCTAAGATTCTGTGACCTCCCTGGTTTGAGGGGGCTGCGATTGGGAGTTTCAGGCAAAGCTTTTGCCTCCTGCTGCCCCCTTGTGTCCATTTGTCTTACTGCAGGCCAGATGACAGACCCAAGCCCATTTTATAGGAGGGGAAGGAATAAAAAACAACAATCATAAAGAGGCTGACGGTGGCGAGGAACCGTCTTCTCTGTGATCCCAGGGTCTCATGAGCCACACGGGGACTCTTCCCCTGCCCTCATCCCAAGGAGTATCCCTCGAACAACTGCCTCGGACCCAGTCGACAGCCCAGTCCAAGTTCTTTGTGGAAATGTGTTGTCTGGATCCATGGTGGGGTGGGGAAGAGGGAGGTGGGGGAGGATGACCTCAGAAATGGGGGGGCAGGGAAGAAGGAGCCTCTGTGACAGCAAAGGAGAGCAAGGGCTGGGGCCCGGCCCCCCACCCTGCAGGCCAGAGCCGGAAAGACACTCAGAGGACACGCATTCAGTCCAGCGCATTGCAAAGTTGTCTTAAGAGAAGCCGCAGCTTTTCGTCCTAGCGGCACCTTCCTCAGAGGCCCATACTGTAAACTCACATAAGCAGAGCTGCTGTGGAGGACGGTGAGGAGCTGGGGCGTTGCCAGGGGGCCCCCAGAGCAAGCCTGCAGGGGCGAGGCTTAAAGGTCCTTCCACATGAGAGAGGCGGATCCAGGACTAGCAACAAAACGCAGGATTCAGAATCCAAGTGTTTAAAAGCAGGATCAGGGTGCAAGGTGGGTGGGGAGAGCTGCAGGGGATGGGACCAGCCACCGTGTTCCCCTGGGAAGGGGCCATTTTAAGGAACCGTGACTTGGAAACTCCCTATGACTAGTGATGGGGAGAAAGGAAGAAAGAGGCTGGGCAGGCACCAGACAACGAGGAAGAGTGGGGAAGGACGCTGGCCCCTCCTTGTTCCTTCCCCAGCTTCCACGTCTGAAATCCAGGCCTCTTCGGAGCTCAGCTCGAAGGCCGCACCTCCTGCAGGAAGCCGTCCCTGGTCTCCTTGGTTGCATTTGATCCCCCTCTTTGTCCTCGGCCAGCCCCGTGCTCTCCCCTCAGCCAAATCTTCACCACACTCTGCCCCTGTAATTATAGCCGCTTGCATGTTGGGGAGGTATCTGGGTCAGGCAACACAGTATCCGAATCACTTATAAGGGGGAAAAAGTGCTTTGTGCATAGCGGACATCTGATTTATACATTTTAATCACCAGGCCCCGGGGGTGGGGGGGCACGAGGGGCACGGTAGGGGAGGAGAAGCTCCCGGGGACCAGCGCCGGAACGTGACCGGCCTCGGCGCATCTCAGACCGGATTTAGAATTGGGTTGCTCTGCGATTGCCCACTAGAGGGCGCTCCAGCCCCCAAATAAAGATGGAGAAGGATGCGCACGACTCCAAGGCCAGGGGCTGGGGTCCCCGCACCGGTCGCGGCTGCTCCGGCCTCGAGTCAGGGTGTCTGCGGGCCAGCCCTTCTCCTGGGGGAGCAGAGGCCAGGAAACCACCGACCACACTGCCTGGGGTTCGTGGCTGGAAAGGAAGGAGGAAGAAGCTGGGGGACTCGCAGGGTTACTAATTCCTGAACTGGGCGGTGCCAAGCGCTGGGCCGGGGTGTTCTGTGTTTTCCTAGACTCCGCATTTGTCTCTTTGGCGTCCATTAATCACAGGGCTGCACCAATGGCCAAAGTTGTTCACATCTCCCCTGCGATCCAGCTGTCACAGGTGCGCAAATATCAGATTGCCAACTCTCCAGCCAATCCCCAGTGCGTACCCTCACCCACCTCCTTGACGTCCTCACACCCCAAACCGATATTTCCCCTGCCCTCCATCACCAGCGCCAGGCACCAGACAACTAGGCACAGCCTCTAGGCCCCAAAGCCCGCTGGAGCTATTCTCGCTGGTCCATCCTCAGTTCTCTCCCCTGCCCAGCCTCGCATTTCCCACCGAGGCCCCGAGAAAGTCTGTGGCTTTGGCTTCCCCTTCTGCCCTGCGTGGTGTGGCATGGCCCCTTCTCTCAGGAAATGTAAGAAATAAATTATTCTTTAATGGCATTGGCCTCTCCGTGTCATCACTCAGTCACCTACGTAAGTTTAGATCCCACAGGCACATCTTAACACAAGGAGGCAAGGACCTGTTCTGGCTCTGCTTTGCCACTGACTGGCTGTGGGGCCTGGACCCAATCACTTCACTTTCCTGGGCCCACTTCTCCATAAAAGGATGAAATTGGATCCTCTCTAACCCATTTTAAGATGCACCCAATCAAGAGAATGGGGGCTTCATCTGCTCTCTGCCTGTCATGTTGCCCTGAGGGGACCAGAGTCTTAGAAAATCTTCAGTTTCCTCGGTTAAACTGCCACACCCCAGGTCTTCCCCATGCCCATCTCCAAAGCCACCGCACACGACAGGGATGACACAGGCCAGCAGAGGGGCCAGGCCTTAAAAGGGCATGTTTAGTGCCTGTACGCCCATGTTCACAGCACACTGTTCACAACAGCCGAAAGCTGGAAACAGCCCGAATGTCCATCAAGGGATCAAGGGATAAAGAAATTGTGGTCTATCCATGCAGTGGAATATTATTCAGCCCTAGAAAGGAGTGAAGTACTGACACCTGCTACGATGTGGATGAACCTTGAAAACGTGCTGAGGCCACACGCACAAGGTCACATCCTGTAGATTCCATTTATATGAAATGTCGAGACGAGGCAAATCCACAGACGGAGAACGCAGACCAACGGTTACCGGAGGCAGGGGGATGGGGGACAGAGCAAAGCTGCCTGACAGGCACAGGGGTCCTTACGGCGGGATGGAAATGCTCGGCACTAGACAGAAATGATGGTTGCACAACACTGTGGAAGTACTAAGTGCCACAGAATTGTTCACTTTAGAATGGTGAATTTTACCTTATGCAAATTTCACCAAAAAAAAAAAAAGGACATTTCATACAACCTCTTTTCTGAAGTCACAGTATGAAAGCAGGGACGGGCGGGAGGTATATCGACTTCAGGATGGAGAGCACCTCGGGGAGGGCAGAAGAGAGATGGTAAAGGGGTTCACAGCTGTAACACCTCACGTGTTGAAATACAAAGTGAGCAGAGAAATGGGTGAAGGAGGTCAAAGGCACAAACTTTGTTATAACAGAAATAAGTCCTGGGAATGTGATGGACAGCCTGGCGACTAGTCTCTAACACTGCTGAAACTTGCTAACAGAGTAAATCTTAAAAGTTCTCATCACAAGAAAAAACAGATTTGTAACTATGTGCAGCGACCGCTGTTGACTAGACTTATTGTGGTGATCATTTCGCAATATATACACTATTGTGGAAGATATACATCATATCATTCTGTTGTACAACTGAAACTAATGTAATATTGTATTATACCTCAATAAAAAAAGTGATCTGAATTTTAAAAAATCTAGTTGCCTGTTATATCTATGATTATCTATGTTTGAAATCTGCCATAATATAAAAGAAAAAAATGTTCAAGTAATTGTAAAAAAAAAGAAAAAAGAAGGAAGGAAGAAAGGGAGGGAGGGACTTCTGAGCACTTCCAAGCCCAGCTGAGCCTGCATGCGGTTTGCGGACCCTCCCAGGCCTCACAGAGGTAAAGGCCTCCTGCTGGGTGGTGGGCGATGGGTGACCAGTGGTCAGACCACAAGCTGACCACCAACAAGTGGCAACAGAAGGTGAGATCTGAAGCCACTGAGGTCGAGTGGAGGCTTCAGTCTGTCACCATGCGTCCAGCGAAAAGAGCGAAGAGCTGTGCAGAGAGCTGTCCCCCACCCCTCCGGTCCCCGCTAAGTCTGTCACGATGACACGACAGCAGTGGAAGCACAGAAAGACTGAGGGGGCGGACAAGAAAACACAAACAAGCACAAACCAGAAACTTCCCCAGGCTCACGAAGATTTTTGTTCCACTCCTTTACAGTCTCACACTGTTTCAGCAATAAGGGGAGTCAAGTCAGCCACACCTCCCCCATGGCACCCCATCAGGCTCCTCCAGCCCTGCCTGCGCACTTGGAACCCCCTTCCCCCGGAGGTTTGGTTTTGCACCTCAAGGGGAGCCCTTAGCCTGTAGCAGGTCTGAGGCCTCACTTGTTCTCCCTTCTCTGCCCCCCCTACTCCAGCTCCAAGGCCCCCCTGCTGCCCCCCTTCCCACAATCTTGGGGTTCCAATGCAGGTGGCTGCCAACCCCGAGGGAGGTGCAGTTCGCTCTGCTGCCCTCTCCACTTAGTGCTTTGGAGCGATTTCAGGGAGAAGGGGGAAGTCCCAACTGTGCGCTGCCAGGTTCTCAGCAAGACCTTTGAAAGCTTAAAAAGAATTCAGACTCCCCAGCCGCTCCTCAGGCCTACTGGGAGAATGGGCAAGAACACAGGGCACCTGCACCTTTGAAGGTTCTTGGGGATGGACAAGTGGCACGTCGCTGTGTCCCATCCACTTTCCTCCCACTTAACTGAGGTTGCATTCGGTGACGTCTGAGAGGGTTTTCGGCTCTAGCTCAGCACTGCTGTCTCCCAAAGGCATGGGGTGCGGGGACCAGCTGCCTCCCGGCACCTCCTCGCTGCGCTGCGCTGGGGGAGCTCCATGCCGGATGTGCACCACTGACCAGCAAGGCCTCTCCAGCATGCTGGCCCGGTGGAGCTGGCGGCCTCCCTCGGAGCCCCTGGGTGGCGCACCCGGCAGCTGCCAACGTGGGACGGCCAATGACGGGACCCGCACAGCAGGCAGGAGGCAGCATTGTCCATGCTTTTGGTGGCGGGAACGCAGAACGAGCCTCAGGTCAGGAGGGCTCGTGGCACTTGCCCATGGCTCTGCTAACTGCGTCCCAGGAAGCTCTCTGGCTCAGCTGTCCTGTCCTCAACCTCAGGTAGAGACTTTTGTCCTTCAGCTCAGCAACTGCAGCAGAAGTGGCTAACAGTGGCCCGGCCCAGCAGCTCCATAAATACCTGTTAACATTGACCGTAGTCTGGGGCTGTACTCGTTTCCCATCGCTGCGTAACAAATTACCACCAATTACAGTGTGTGTAAAACCACACACACTTACCATCGCAGATCCCGAGGTCAGGAGTCAGGCACAGGGAGGCTGCGGTCCCACCTGGAACTGGGGTCCTCTTCGAGCTCCCGCACTTGGTCAGCTCAGACTTCCGTTCTCATGGATATAGCGCTGGGGACCTCCTCTCCCGATGGTCGGGGGCTCTGCTCTCGGCTCCTGGAGGCTGCTCGCAGTTCCTCACCCAGGCCTCTCACAACACGGCAACTTGAGAAGGCCAGCAAGAGAACTCTCAGTTCTCCGTTCTTTTAATGGACCAACTGATCAGCTCAGGCCCACTCAGGCTATTACCTTTCACCGAAGGTCCATCGGGGATTTTAACGACATCACAAAATCGCTCCACTTTCGCTGCACCATGCCACCTACTCACAGCAGTGATGCCCCACCACACTCACAGGTCCTGCTCAACTCGGGGGCCGGGATTACAGGGGGTGAGGGGCGCTGGGGTCCTCTTAGACCTCTCCCTACCACATGGGCTTTGGAGTCAAGCCAGCACTTAGCCACACCCACTTTAACTAAAATCCACCAGCAGGGACCAGGATAAGCAAAAGCAAACTTAGAGAATCGAGTCAAGTTTCAAGGACGGATACCAGTGAACACTTTTATTTATTGGTAAAACATAAAAATCTAGGTCTCTTAAGCCCAATCTCTCCAACTATTTGGCAAGCTCCATTCCAAGTCTGTGCGGGTGGGCAGCAACGAGAAGGAAGGGTCTCCTGCTCGGAGAGATTTATTGTTGCTTCGGATTTCTGTCCTGCTTCCCTCTGAATTCTCACCAATCCGGACTCTTGTAAGGTAGATGGAGAGAGGCCCGGATCCTAAGTGGAGGACTGGCCCCATCTGTGTGGGACTCAGTCTCTCCAGAAGTTGTGTGGCCCAAGTTGAGCTTGGATGACCGTGTCGGCGTCACACACACACACACATCCCCTCTTCACAACTGACATGCAGAAGTACACGAGTTTAATAACTGCAAATGAACAGAAATGACAACAGGACACAGATACAACACAGTGCAAGGGGGTGGGGGTGGGACACTGCATATGATCACAGCGACCAAGGAATGATTCCTTTGGTCCCTGAGGAGTCATGAGACGCCTGACTCACGGCACCAGGAACCGCACACTGAGGAAACCACCAGCCTGGAGGACCGGCAGCGGCTCTACTGCTGAGCTGGGCACGGGGTGGGGCTCCCCGTCAGAGCGCCAGCGCTCAGGGGTGTCGGGGCTCAGAGAGCGCTGTGCTCAGCATCCGACATCGGGAACGGGCCTCCTCAGGGTGCTCTCTGTCCCTAATACTAGTTGAAGAAACAGGTCCCCCCACACAGGGTAGCCAGGCCCCGTGACACCCTGTCTCTGATACATAGCAGCATCGCACACCACTGCCCCCACGGCCAGTGTCACTCTGTCTGTAAGCACCCTCTGGCAAACGGATTTCAGAGAGAGTGAGCGAATCCAGAGGATGCAGGAGGAACCACAGTGGTGGGACTGGAGGGACAGGAGCCAGCCGGACGAGCAGATGTGTCCCGTCGGGTCTCTCTCAGGCATCGTTGAGATTGCTATCACTCAGGAGCACCTTCTCTCCAGGTTTGAAGGCTGGCATCCCAAGGTAGGGGCAGCTGGCACAGCGGAAAGCATCACCCAGGTAGCACTGTGGAGAAGAGACACCCACACAGGGAAGCTGAGGGCAGCTTATCCCAGAGACACAGGCCAGAAGGGGCCCTCATTTCATAGTGTGGCACAGCGGCCTGAAGGAAATGGCTGGGTGCATCTGTAGGTCCAATTGGAACCCAAATACTCAAGAGTTTTTAAGATCTCTGGTTTCACGAAAAACAATTGTCTCAAAAAGTTCCTTAGGAGGCCATATTTCTCTGTTCTCAGCAGTTCAGATCACAGCCGAGCTCAGCCAAGTGGCTGAATAACATCAGGCCCCCTAGGAAGGAGGAAGACAGGGGCCTCCCCTCTGGCCAGGCGAGTGCTAAAGACCCAGGAGATGAGCTCTCCTCCCCGTTGGGACCCACACACGACACAGGACACGTCCGTCTCTTACTAAAATACTCGGGCAATGACTCCTCACAGCAGGAGCTGGTCTGTGCTTAGCTTAGTGGAAGCCCAATACTACTGGGGGACTGTGAATAGTCAGTAATGATCCAGATACTTACGTTTCCACAAGCTGACTTGGGTTGGGAGCTCATCTGTCCCCTTGACTTCTCTTTTTCCAGTTCTTCTGCAAGGCCACAAGTGCTGGGGGAAAATCAGTAGCTGATGAGTGACATTCGCCACCACCCAGAAACTCCAAATCCTTGGCAGTGCCAAAATGTGCTCTAAGATTCTTCTCTTTATCCTGGGGTGTCATAACTCAAACGCCTACAGGGCCAGGCAGATAAGATAAATGCGTGGGGCTGTTTAGGGAGACAGCAAGAGCGGTGGAGAATGGGGGACCCACGGGAGAGGCCCTGTCTACAAAGGCAGCCACTACTCAGCCTCAGCTGATTAACATTGTGGGGGACAGCAGACCCAGTGCTGCCATATTTTCCAAAGTTAAGAACAGAAAAACACATTAGGATTTTTACTCGAAATCTCCTGATTTGTAAACGCTGGCAACTTTCACATTTAAAAAAACAATGAGAATGAAGCAAGCCTGCACCCCGCCAGTTAACTTTTTACCACCCTTTCCATCTCCTTATAAAACTAATGTAAAAATACGAGCTTGTGCATTCCCAGGTTAAGAGGACAGACTGAATGCAGGCACCTGATTTCACTTTCCCTCAAAATCCCACCAAAACTGCACTAAGACAGAAACCCACAGAGACAAGGACTATCGCAATGCAGCGCTGGAAACTGTACAGCAGACAGAGGAGGAGAACTGACTGAGACAGAAGGAAGCTCAAGTCCAGGCCGGCAGTGAGGAACGCCGGGCATGAGCCCTCACTTCAGCCCGAAACCCTAAAAGGCCTGGAATGGGCAGCACCAGGAAGCCCCTTCTCTGAGAAATGTATCCAATCCAAAAGGAAAGCCCCAAGGATAGGACTTTGGGACGACCCTTAAAAGGCCTACCCAGGTTCCCTTTACTAAAGCACAGTCAACAAGTCCCACCTGGATGCTCAGAGCTCCCAAGAGAGCTTTCCATCCTCCACTCTTACTCAGGAAGACGACCCACAGTCACCAGGCATCTTAAGAAAGCGTCCACAGAGAAGTCAGTAAACTCAAAGAAAAAAGCGCGTGCAGGAAACAGAGACGACGCGGGGTGAAAAAATCCTCGAGAGAACTATCACTGTCCTCAAGAGAAAAGGGAAGAGATCACATCCACAAAATAAAAACAGGACGCTGTCTTAAAAAAAGTCAAGAACAAAAAAAGGAATCCTAGAAATTAAAAACATGATAGTAGAAACCAAATGACACAGTACAGGTTTTGGAGGATAAACCTGCGGAAATTTCCCAGAAAGGAGGGCATAAGGAAAAGCTGAGAGAAAAGAAAACTACACGACAATCGAAGAGACCCAACATCGAGTGACAGGTTACAGAGAGAGAAGACAGAAGTCATACGCAAAATAAAAGAGTATTTCCCAGGACTACGGATAGGACTTTCTAGGCTGGAAAGATGAACTGAGTGGCTACTGCAAAAGGTAAAAACAGATTCCTATTCAGGACATGTGATTACAAGATGATACTGGGGATAAAGAAGATTCTACAGACTTCCAAAATGGAAAAAGAGATCCTAGAGAAAGATCAAGAAACAGAACGGCCTCAGATCTCTCATCACAATCACTGGAAGAAAGATAGGACTGTCTTCAAAACTATGTAAGAAAATTATTCCTATCCAGATTTCTGTATCTAAATTACCAATCATTTACAAGAGAAAAAAGGCATTTTCGGCTACACAAAGTCTAAAAAAAAAATCAAAAAACAGGTAAAATCTACTGTAGCATTTGCTCCACCAAACCAAAAGAAAAAACCAAGAGGAAGTACAGGACCCAGGAAACAGAAAGGCCCACATCAGACAGAGGGACGGGAATGCTCAGGGAGCAGTGCAGGGGTCCCATGCCAGCTCTGCTTGGACAGAAGCCCAGTGCACACTGGAGCAGTGGGGTGAGACAGACATGTGGAAGGCTGCCACCGTCACAAACCACTGCTGCGATCCTAGCAACCTTTTTACCCGCGGGCAGGCGAGCTAGTCCAGATTCTGTCCTCGGCTTATCTTGACCCTGTGCTGATAACGTTCAGCGTTCCCCTCCAAACCCTGCTGGCCACCCAAGGACACCCCATCCACCCAGTGCAAGTGCTCTGGCTCATCTGCTCCTGAGAGGAGCTCAGGCCAGGGAGAGCTGAGAGCAGAACGCACAGAGCAGCCCGCTCCTCCGGACCGTAACTCATCGGTCATCCAGTCACCGCGCCACACTCCAACCCTGCCAGGTGTTCTCAGTGCAGCACGCCCTTCGTTTCCCAGAACTCACTCCTGACTCTTCTCACTGACCCCCCAAAGGGGCTCTTGTAGAAGTGGGGCCAGAAGACCCCGTCGAGCTTCTCTTTCCCTGGAAGCCTTCCGAGATGTGGAATATCGACCTTCCCTTGCCTAGTCACATTTGGGCTTCACAACTAAATACACTGTTTGGAGATTCAAATAGGTGGTGAACTATCACACAAGCCAGGAATGAGTAGCACAAACTCAGGAGGTTGGTAACCGATTGTGGGAGGGCAGGAGATGCAGCTGGGGAAGCACGTAGAGGCGACTTCCAAGGTGCTAGCAACGTCTGTGATTCTTAGCCTGGGCCATCAGTACACGGGTGTTCATTTTAGTATTCTTTCAAGTGTGTCTGCACAATATACTGCTCTGCACGCACAACACATTTCACAACAAACATGCTCTAATAGCAGTAACGTCCTGCGATTCCCGGCACATCAGACGCTCCCCGCGGCGGGCGGTGCAGCCCAGCCCTCGCCAGCACCCACCAGTTCCTGCAGGCCGTCCTCTTCTTCCCTTCCCCACACGAGGCAGCCCGCAGGGAAGCTGGATCCGGCTTCTTCAAATCTTCCGGGTCCAGCAGGTCATCCGAGTCAATGAGCTCCTGGAGAGCGTTTGATGCAGTTAGTGACAAGGTCACGGTCTCTGCTAACGAAAAGCTGAAGAGGTCACTGGCGGCCGTAGCAGGCCCACCGTGCATGTAGAGAAGGCACCCACACTCCCACTTTGTTGATCACCCTGCTCAAGCTGACCACTGCAGGGACCCAACCTATGTGCAAGGAAGAGACATTAGGCTGCGAGGGACTGGGAACTAATTTACAGCGTGTAGAGAATATATACGTGTGTGTGCGTGTGTGTGTGCAGGGCGCAGGAAGAACAAAGAGAGAAGGGTTATATTCATTTGAACATATAAAGGGCTGTCATAGGAAAAGGAGAATAAAATATTTTCTATATATTAATTCCAGAGAAAAAGGTAAATACTGATACCTTTGTGTAATTATTTGATAAACGTGTGGACAATGAATCTAAGTCCATGAGGGCACGAACCACAACCTGTTTTGCTCACCACTGGAACTTCAATGCTCATAGAAATGCAGAACTTTATTACAGACAGCGCTGACCAAAGAAGGGAAGCCTTGCTTTTAAGACAGTGCGCGCTGAGTGACTCGCCCAGACAAAGGGGCCAACGTAAATAGTTTCGCTGACAAACTCTTTTCAGGTTTATACATGCTTACCAGAGTCTCCAACATATCACATGAAGTGAGAACAAGAAAATCTGTGTGGAAAAGAGATGCTGAAAAAGAAATTTTAAACAGCAGTAATGTGGAGTTTCCTTCTGAATCCAAGTGCCAGGGACGGGCACAGCCACAATGCTGGGCTTTGAAGACGTTCACACTTGACGTCCAGAGAGGCCACTTCAAACCTCGACCACTCATACCCGAAGCGGGACATAAAGAAAGCAATCAAGTGACCACAGCGTGACTCACCACGCTGTCATCCTCCATGTCGTTGGCTGAGAGGGTCCAGAGCTTGGCAGCTGCAGGGTCCACAGCAGGCTTCCCTGAGTCCAAACAGTAAAAGAACAAGAGCTCACAAACGCAGCAGAAACAAACGACAAGCATAGTCAGGGCCTTCTATGGAGACTCTAGAGAACACGCTGGACTGGGAGTCAAAAGACTTGGGTTCGAGGCCCAGCTCTACCACTTATAAAAGGCAGGACCCGGGACAAGTGCTTTCTGAGAGTAACAGAAGCCATCCTTTGTTAAGCGCTTCTAACCAGATGCCATATCAAGCATTTTATAACATCATCTAATTTAATACTGCTAACAACCTCAGGAGGCATTTATCATCCTGATTGTGTAGATGAGGAAACAGGTTTAGACACTGAGGCCAGTTATACAAAGCCACAAATACAAGTGTGTCTAATGCTTTTTTGCAGGAAAAGATTTGCCCTGAGCTTACATCTGTTGCCAATCTTCCTCGTTTTTTTTTTTCTCTCCCCAAAGCCCCAGTACAGGGTTGTACATGCTAGTTCTACGTCATTCTAGTTCTTCTACGTGAGCTGCTACCAGAGAATGGCTATTGACGGACCGGGATGTGAACCCGGGAGCCAAAGCGGAGCGCAATGAACTCTAATCACCAGGCCATCAGGGCCGGCTCTGTCCCATGCCTTTAACTTTCACACTATACTGCTTTCTTCTCCTCATCTTCGATTCCCTCCGCAGAACATGGGGTGAATGGTGCTCCCTATATCTACTGCAGGAGACGTGAGGATTAAGTGAGAAAGTGTGTCAAAACCATCATAAAGAGCAAAGCTTTAGCTTCACGTCAACCTGTTACACACAAGAAAACAGGTCCCAGAGCTAGAGTGTAACACAAATCTGTGGGAGACAAACCTCACACCTCCGGATTCTCTGTCGAGGCCAGGAGAAAGCAAGGAAGGGCCAGACAGAGACCACGGATTCAGTGCGGCAGGCCCTCAAAGGGGCCTTGGGGGGAAATGCACCCCCAGTGGTCACTGTCGCCACTGGATGCTCAGACCTTCCACTAGCCACCTGCTCCTCCAAGCTGTCCCCACCCATTCCAGAACCATGACTCCAAAGGTTAGGACTCCCAAGGGTTTCTTGGAGCCTTAGGCTGAACAGTCAAAAGAGAGCAGTGTGAATGTACTATAAATTTCTGCATACCTCACAGCTGGGACATTTCTTCCCAACTCAGGCATTAAAAAATAGTGATAGGAAGGGTGAGAGTGGTGGCAAAGGGAGAGGCGTAATTTTCTGAGCAGAAGAAATATTTTTATAAGTGTCTTAGGATCCTCCAAGAAGAAAAGCTGACTTTACTGGCACAGAAATAAAGGACAAAGGAGAGAGGCACAGGGCACTCTTATTTACCATTCCCACCACTGTGAGGTCTTCTGAGGATAAATGTTGTAATTCTGGGGCCAGGAAAGACTTCCTTAGCTAAGCTATGTGACTCAGGCCTCGAGAATCAGGCCGCCTCCGTGTCCTCTGGTGCAGAAGCGGCTGAACTGCACAATACCTATGCATTATTTCAGTCTAGGATCCGAAAATGTCCAGGACAATAGTACACTAAGCATTCTTCTATTTGGAAATGACAGAAATTAAGGAAGGACTAACCCTCTAAAAATATCACCAGCTCGTTTAGATCTCTGCCTCAATTTCTACGACGTCCTTCCAGGCCCATTCAGACAGAAGAATGTCCCTAGGCCAGCCTTACCTGAAGGAGAAGACTTCTTGGCAATAGAAAGCTTAAGTTGACTAGAAGAACCCACTTCAAAGTTGGGTTTTTTGCCTGTGATCTGCACAGAGAGCAAGCTGTCACTGTGGTACCCCAGGTGCTCCTGGACAGACTGCATCTCCTCAGGACTTAAGGACTCCCGCTGCAGCTGCAATTCAAGACATCAAAAGGATTACGCCACACTCCTGCTACAAAATGCTGTTTCGCTGTGGCCACCTAGACAGGAGCCAGATACTCACTTCCGTGGATAAGCACGTAACAGCGGGACATCCTTACGTAACAGACCTCACCTCACGCCTCACATTCAGTTTCTCGGGGCCCAGAACCCGAGAGTGTAACTTTTGTCAGCGCGTTTCCTTTAAGCCTACCCTCTGGAAAGGTTTAAAGTACTTATCAAATATCGATCTATTAGGTGTAGCGCTGTGCTAGTCACTGTGGGGCTGCAATGACTATGACTGTAAAGATGAATCAGAAATGGTCCCACAGAAGCGGGTCGAAGCCTACAGTGGGGAAGCATGCCCACAATGAAGACAGCAGTAACCAAACAGAAGGAAAAAGAACCATGGGGGAGGGAAATGCTTTCTCTGTTCCTTGGGAAGAAGGAGCAGACAGTACAGGTAGAAAAAAGGATCGGGGTGCTACTTCTGTGTCCAACAATTATAGGATGGTTAAATAAATCACAGCCCATCTAAGCACCGGACAGCGTTCAGTATTAACAAGAACAAGGGGAAGTACGCTGAGGTGGTGAATGTCTAGATACCTAAAGAGCTAGTGACGGAACAATACATGCACGTGACCTTACTGACACAGCAGTCACCACCACTAAACCAGTTTTGAGACCAGAATGTGCCCCAACCCACATGGGTACAAGCTCACTCTCTTCAAAGGAGATTTATTCCCAGATGTTTGTCCTTTGAGGCAAGCACTTCTCAACTTGTTTCCTAGCCTAAGCCACACTGATCCCCTCGCCTTCAAGGCTGTTACTTCCCCCGATTCTCTCTGTATCGTCTGACAAAGAGACACTGGCTTTAGCCACCCAAGGTTTAAATTCCCGGGAAAGGCTGTCTACCAACATACCTCTTTTACTTCCACCAGACCAGACAGAGTCAGGGCCGAGCACAGCTTGGATGCCGTCCTCACCTTGCTGTTGTTAACTGCCAGGAGGAAAACCCTGTTAACAGCTTTACAGGTCAAAGCAGGAAAAATAACAAAGGCTCCATCCTGTCTGGGTCGGCAGGCATTAAAACAATAACAACCTATTCTGTTCAACATATATATATTTTAGTGACAGTGTTTTAATTTTAAAAATCCTTTTGGTTGTTCACAGTGCACCTACCCATGTTCTCAAGCGTTAGATAAGAATTCCATTATTATTATATCTTCTGCTTCTCGGAAATACCTGACCTTCCAGGGGATGTTGGACAATGACTGAGAAAGGGGCTGAGGAACTGTAGGGCTCATAGGTGCACTCTCCATATAATTCGACAAGAGACACTGCGCTTAGCAACCCAAGGGTTAACTCCAGCAAAGAAGGCTGATCTGCTGCATACGTCACAAGTTTGTAGTTCCACGTAAACTACCTTTATACATTTCAAAATACTTTCACTTCTACTATCTTATGATGAAACAAGTGATCACATTTTGATGGAAAGTCTAGTAAAAACTGCTAAAAATTCAGAATTGAATGACTCTGACAGCTTCACCACCGAGCAAAAAAGAGAAGTTTCTATCCCTTGGATTCAACCATTAGTTTCACATGAATCAACAGTAACCTCATCACTCCCAGACTTCCAGTTATTATTTTTAAGTTTTTTACTTTGCATTAACTATAGATGCACAGGAAGTTTAAAAAACAAGTTCAGGGAGGTCTCCGGGACCCTTCACCTCGTCTCCCCATGGCAATATCTTACACAACTACAGTACAGCATGAAGCCGGGAAACTGTCACTGGCAGTCCACAGAGCTCACCCACATCTCACCAGCTTTACACACACGTGTGTGTGCAGTTCTATGCAATGTTATCACACATGTAGATTCATGTAACCACTACCACACTCAAGACACAGAATGTTCCATCGCCACAAGGAATCCTTCACAGCCTCATACACCCCCTCCCTCCTATTCCTAAGTGCCTGTAACCACCAATCTGTTCCCCCTCGTTATAACTTTACTTCTAGAATGTTCTATGAACAGAATCATGTAGCATGTAACCTTTTGAGACTGGATTTTTTCACTCAGCATGATTCCCTTGAGATTCATCCGAGTTACTGCACGTATCAATAGTTTGTTTCTTTTTATTGCTGCACACTTTTCCATGGGATGGACGTACCAAAGTTTAACCATTCACCTGTTGAAGGATCCAGCCATTTTCAGATGGGCAGTTCCCTTCTACTATACCACCTAATGGGTCAAAGATCACAATTTGTTCAGATGTGTTGCTTCAGACTCTTACAATAATTCATCCCTAAGGAGACGGCTGGGCTATATGAACAGTGATCTCTAAATGACGACTCCTGCTCAGAGAGAGGCAGCAAACACCCCTAAGATTCAACCCTGTTACACTCCAGTCTTCCAAATGAAGACTTCCTTACCCACAGCTGTCTCTACTGGCTCTTTCAGAAAAAGACATCCCCCGGGCCGAAGGATCCGGGCCACCTCAGCCAAAATCTCAGCGCTGTGCACAATGCTGCTTCCAGGAATTACCCCCGACAAAACGATGTCAAAGCTCGACTCTTTGTGGGCAGCTGCAAAGAAGGAAGATTCAAGTCAGCAATCCCCTGGGCCCCAGAAGCAATCTCCCGCTCCCTCCCAAGCCCCCACAAAGGCTCCGGGCCTGGCCCTGGGAGAACAAACGCCCACCTGTACAGCAAACGCTGTTATCCCACCATTACTAGCAAGAGCGGCACCGCCACTGCTGCCCTGCTCTCCCTCAGCCTTTAACTAACTTCATATCCTTTTACATGTTCAGGGAAAGAAGTAAAAAAGGAAGCTGAAGAATAAGCCTTTTGAAAAGTGCAGAATATCTAAGGAAAATAACATACCTGCACAAATCATCAACTACACTCCTAAATCCACTATATCTCAAGTAAAAAACAACACGGGGACCGCCCACTCCTATCACGGGCCACGGCAAGCAGAAACTCAGCTATCGAGGAAGCATAGAAGTGCAGCGTTCCCATCACCCCCTCACCCCAGCCTGGAGAGAAGACCTGGGTGGGCACTTACACTGCAACAGCTGGTTGATGTTTTCCATAGACACGTGGCCCTCATCGCCAGTCAACGCCTGAAGCTTATCCACCAGGTCTTTCAGAGCCTCCGCGGGGCAGGACTTATCCCAGATGACTGCCACGAACTGGCCCACTGAGATCCCAAAGTCTGCCATTCCTGCAGCACTGCAGACCTAAAACCGTGGGCCATGGGAGAGTCAAGACTGAGCAGGGACAAAGTGCAATTTCCTCCCCGGAGTACCAGCAGACGAGCTTAGATCACAACCTAATTCTGACCTCCCAGGGAATGCTGACCACATTAGCAAACCTTACTGTCAATACTAGAGTCTGAGGAAATGAACCCATTCCCTCTAGGTTTCATAACCGCAACGTTCCCAAACCACGCAGGTGGCTCCTTGGTGAGAATCCTGACTAGCAGTCAAGTAAAGAGGCTGAAGACAGAAGGATTATTTCCTCTTTGATTTGTGACAACTCAGCTTGGCCAGAATATAAAAGACACAGGACATTCATTAGGCAGAAGTATGACTCAGCAAGGAAGGCAAATAAATTGGCAGACACAACCCAACCACATGCTTAATGTTTTTTTTAAAAAGAGACAACATATTTAAATTTAGCAAATTGGATATGATATTTTCCCTTTCATTAAAACATGAAAATTCAATTCCACTGAATTTCCCGTGATCAACAGTATCCACTATGTCGTTCTTTAATGTTTAACACTAGCCAGACTATTCAAAGCACTTTACATCCATGATTTCAACTGAAGCTCAGAACAACCTCAAACTAAATATTATCCCCATTTTACACCCAGGAAACTGAATTTGCCCAGTTCAACCAGTAAGTGTTGTGTGGATAAAGTAAGAGCTGAGATTCGAATTTACACCCATAGGACTGCAAAGCTCGGGCTCTTAACCTACGGAAATTTCCCCCAAGGATCCCCTTTCTCTTCCACTTGATACTCAGCTGAGGCTAGAAGTGCTCACAATGAAACTGCTCTGCTCAGTTCCTCCTTTCTCTCTCAAACATTAAGGCTGCCGAGTTTCCCATTTAACAAGTGCCGTAAAGACAAGCTGTGGGAGAGGGCCAAGCAGGGATCAGGCTCACACTGAACACCTCTGTCTTCCGCAGAGGGCCCAACTCAGTGACAACGCCGCCACCACAGACACTCTGGGGCTGACTTTAGACCACGTTCCTTCTTTAAAAATGTTCACTTCAAATGACGTGCTCCTCTGCCTACAAACCATGCCCCATTAGCCAGTTATCCTTAAATACTATAATACCTTATCTTCTTGCTCATTTCCTAAAGGAGTTACTAAAGGTTTTCCTTTCTAGAGCATCTACCTAGTGTTCTAGACAAATCTAGTGTTCTGGGTTCAGGTCCTCCATAATCTGGCTCCACCTGTATCTCCCCCCTCTCCAAACTGAATCCCCCCATCTTCTATGAAAACCTGTACATTTTCACTCTGTCAAGCCTTTCATCTGGTTCTTTCCATGTGGATGCTCACTCTTCAGTATTCTGACCTGACTGCAAGCCGCAGTAAAAGGATGCCAAGTGTTATCACACAAGCAGGATGCCTTAGTCATTGAATTGTGGTTTTTAAATCCCTAAAAAGCACACCATCAAGAACTGAAACTTTTATGCTTTTAACTGTCACATGATGTGGAAGAAGAACCCTTGCACTTTAAGGTAAGCAACTTGGGGTCAATTTCCCATTTACGAACCAGCCAGGGAAGACAGAAATATGGATTGCTGGGCATTAAGTTATAAGAAATAAATGACCTGTTTCTAGAACAATGTTGGAACAGGTTCTCCCTTGGGACAACAGAAAGAGATGACAAGCTCCCCGTCCACCAGTGACCACTACAACCTTGCACTATCCTCACAGGAAACCCTCATGAACGAGGGGCCCAAGGTTACTTATTAGCTAGAGAAAAACACAGAGCCAGATGCCTAGGCTTCTTCAGCAACCTCTGTGGGGGCCGAGTTTCACAGAGCACAGGATCTGAACGCAGAGGGACTGGGCTTCCGTCCACCCCTGGATCTTCTACTTATGAGCTACATGACCACGGGTCAGTCATCAACCTCTCAGTCCAGCATCTCAGTCAACATATTTAGAAGTATGACTCAGAGCCCAGTTTCACAACTTAAAGGAGGTGGAGTGAAGAAGTCACTGTCATGTCACTGAACCTGCTTGTTCAGCCCCCCCCATGCTGACAGCCGCACACGCCCACAGCTCTTCTGAACAATTACTGGCAGGCAGTGAAAGCAGAGTGAGAGAACAACTTCTGGAGATGCACTTGTTTGAAGGCACCCACCAAACAAATCTTGAGGCATCTGGCTCCTCTTAAAGACGAAGAGGGCCAAAAGAAAAAAACAGGGTTGAAGTTCCGATATCAGTTCAAACCAAGGATCAAATCCTTTTAAGTCAGGCACATAAAAAATTCTGAAAATACTGACAGTTATCAGAAAGGAAAATTTTAATTAAAACGAACTGACTGAAGCTCGTGCACCTACATGCACAGGCATGTACGCGCCAAGCGCACGCACACACACACACATACAGAGAAAAAAGGTGACAATCAGAAAGGAAACAGAAAATTCAAAGGAAAAGAAATGGAAGACTTTGTCTGCAGGCAATGAAGTGTGTGTCAAGAGTTAAGGGTTTCAGAAAAGACACCCAATGCTAGAATTTCCACAGGAAAGGCTCCTCTGATGATAGGTGGACAGAACTCAGAAACAAAACCTCATGGAGAGATGAGCAGCGCTTTACCGAAATTCAGAGCTATGGATCTGAAATTTTAACACCGGGGAGTAGCTCTGACTTAGGAGGGCTTCCCACACACTCATGCAGGGGAGAGCAAGATGTTTTGAAAAGAGAGTTGATAAGGGGTGTGCACAACAGACACAAAGACCAGGGCCCAACTGCAAACACAAAATTTACAGAGTGCCATGCTTGCTTAGCTCCTGTCGTCCCTAATCCGTAACCCCAAAACCCTTTACTTCTTCCTAGTAACATGAAGCCTTCCCTGATTATCTACAGCGCAGTGAGGCGCTCTGCATCTACGTGTCTGTTTAGTGACTAGTCCGTGACCTCCCTGAGTCACCCAGAGCTTGGCACTCGACGTCAGAACGAACGCCACCAGCCTTTCCAAAACATGCGGATCCTACCAATCACCTGGGGCGTTTGTTAAAATAAGATTCAAGGACTACACCCAGATGTACTGAATCAACTCTCCAGGAGAAAGATCTGGGTACCGATGTATTAATAAGCATCCTAGATGGTTCTTCCGAGCCGGCAAGTTAGGGAAATACTCAGTTACAGGTTCAGGTACCCACCCGCCCCCGAGACCGAACTGCAGCTCCCCCAACGTCTGAGTAGAGGGCGTGAGGCCCAAGGTCCCCACAGCCGGCTACCGCAGACGCGGGTCTCGGACCCAGGTCTCCCGCACCCCGGCTCAGCGCGGCTCCTGCTCGGCGCGCTGCCCGGGGGTTCAGGCCGGCCGGGGCGGGAGGGCTGGCGCAGCCCCGATGGGCGAGCAGCGCGGCGCCAGGAGCCGGGGCCCCCCACGCCGCTTCCCCCGGGGCAGAACCTCGCCGGGGTCCTCGGGGAGGTGGCCATGCCGCGGACCCACCGATGGACGGGGCTGGGAATAGGATATGAGAGCATTTAGGGACGAGAGTGGGCCGGGAGGGGACCGTTGAGGGAGTTCGGGCTCTCGGGCCGCCAGAACAGCGCTCACCTGGTGCCCGGCGCTCGCTCCCCGCACGTCCTCAGCCACCGGTTCCGCGCCTCGCGCCTCTCGCGAGAGGAGGAGACTCCGGCCGCGCGAGGGGGGCGGAAGTGGGAGCGTCGCGCTGGCGTCGCGTCGCCAGCGGCGGCGTGCCCGCTTCTAAGATGGCGGCGGCGGTGTCCGGCGCGCTCGGTCGGGCGGGCTGGAGGCTCCTGCAGCTGCGGTGCCTGCCGGGTGAGGGGGTGGCCGAGCCGGAGAGCAGGGAGGAGCGGGGAGGGGGCGCGAGGCCGACCTGGGCTGGGTGCAGGGCGGAGGAGGCCGCCGTGGCGGCCAGCGAGCAAGGTGAGGTGAAGGGCACGGACGCGGAGTCGCCGGCGTCGCGCACTTGAACGGGCCGCCTGCTGGCTTCTGCGCTGGTCTGGAGCCGTGATGGGCATGAGCAGCGGAGCAGGCCTGCCACTCCCATTTAATGCAGTTAACGGGGCGCTGGAGAGGGTTGGAGTGCGCAAGGTCACGTAGCGTGTCGGTCGCCGCACTGTCCGACTCGGACCCGGTCTTTGGGTCGGGACCACTGGAGGGACCGAGCTGGGAAGAGCAAGAGCGAGCGCCCAGTCCATCATTTCATAAGTCAGTCGTTTCCCCTCCACTTCAGTAGTTCTGTGATATTCTCCTACCACCTTTGCCACTGTATTTCAGTATTTTTGTTTATACATCTGAGTTCTTAAACATATAGACTTTTACTTAAAGGAGGAAACTATATCACTACCCTAAGCAGAAAACCAGTGTCACCGTCCATAAATAGAATGTATGCATTGGCACATTAACGTAAATATATAACTAATGAAATAATAACTGTTCTTCTGCATGTTACCTGAAATCTTGTGAACCGCCGTGGTTCTGCAACATTGCTTTGGGACCCCCCCCTGCCCTTTTCATAGTTTTATGAATATTTGCTCCATTTTTTCTGTACAGATACTATTGATATTCTTACACATACTGTGCTGTATTTCTTTTAAAATCGTTGTTCCCTCAGTCCATAGATGTAAAAAAATGAGTGCCCTTTTGTCGTTTTTTACAAAACTCTAAGTTAAATGTTTAGTAAAAGTGATGCCAGTGACCCAGCACATCCACTCCTAGGTATGTACCCCAGAGAAATGAAAGCATATATCCACAAAAAGGTTTGTACAAGTGTATTCAAAACAGCTTTATTTATAATAGCCAACACTGAAACAGCCCAGATGTCTATCAATAGAATAGTGTTTCTTTCCTTCTTTCTTTCTTTCTTTTTTTTTGGTGAGGAAGATTGTCCCTAAGCTAACATCTATGCCAATCTTCCTCTATTTTACATGTGGGATGCTGCCACAGCACAGCTTGATGAGCTGTATGTAGGTCTGTGCCCAGGATCTGAACCAGCAAACCCCAGGCTGCTGAAGCAGAGCGTGTAAACTTAACCACTACACCACCTTGCCAGCCCCAGAATAGTGTTTCTTAATGGAATACTACTCTACAATAAAAACTAACGATTACTGATTTACACAAAAATACGAATCAATCTACAAAAATATACCAAGCAAAAGAAGTCTTACACAAAAAGGCCATATTGTATGATTCTATTTAGATGAAATTCCAGGACAGACAAAACTAAAATGAAAAATTCGGAACGGTGTTGGTGGGGAATGACTGGTAAGGAACATGAGGGAACTTTCTGGGGTGATGATAATCTCCAGATAGGGGTTCAGGTTATTCCAGTGTATACATTTGTCACAACTCGGAATTGGCATGTTTGAGATTCATACCTTTCATTAAAAGTAGGTGTGACCTCAATAAAAGAACAGTAAATAAATACTGAACTCTAGTTAATGATATGCATGCTGAAATGTTTAGAGCTGGAGAATACGGAGGTCTGCAACAAATGCATCAAAAAATAAGATGGATCGATGAATGAAGAGTAGGAGGGATGGCTATCTAGCACCTAGGGGTAGTTATACAGGTGTTCATGCCACAATTCCTTCAACTGGTCTCTGTGTTTGAAATTGTGTTTAATTTTTTTTTTGGTGAGGAAGATTGGCCCTGAGCTAATATCTGTGCCCATCTTCCTCTATTTTGTATGTGGGATGCCTGCCACAGCATGGCTTAATGAGCAGTGTGTAGGTCCTTGCTTGTGATCTAAACCTGTGAACCGTGGGCCATCAAAATGGAATGTGTGAACTTAACCGCTATGCCACCAGGCCAGCTCCTAAAAGTTTTTATCATAAAATATTGGGAAAGAAAAAAGTAGTACGAGCCTATGCTAGGAAACACAGTGCTATACTTTCCAAAAGCCCTTTCCTAAAGTAAGTGAGGTGTTGCAGTATTGCAGATGAGAAAGCAGATAGAGATGCCATGTGAATACTGGGGAGTCAGTACTCAGCCCTTCTCATCGCTAGTCCAGTGCTCTTGCCATAATAGATGAATATCTAACATTTTACAGGTCACTATCATTTTTTGTTTGGGCCTCACAACGCTCCCATCGAGCAAGTAGAGATTATTACTCTTAATTTGCACATTTTAAAATCACACTTTTTGAGATGAAATGGTTTTCCCATTACCACGCAGCTAACAAATGATAGAAACAGGCTTAGAAGCCAGGTCGTCTGTTTCCCAGCTCATACTTTTGCCTCCACAACCTGTCGCAAGGTTGCCAGTTTACCTGAGATTTTCGTCTGGGACCCAACACTTGGATAAGTGGTTCTGGAGTAGACTCTGTCCTGCTTTTCCTCTTCCCCAGCCTTCATATCTTTCTGGGTCTCAAAAGGTCTTCTCCATTGAGTGTCCCTGACTGACAGCCCGGTTTCTGTTCTAGTGTCCTCCTGCCGACCAGCCTTGGTGCCACGTGCCTTCCGTGCTTCAGCTGTGCAGCTAAGGTCTTCAGACGAGCAGAAGCAGCAGCCTCCCCCGTCTTTTTCCCAGGAGCATTCGGAGACACAGGGGTCAGAAGAACCCAGTCCCGACTCTTCTCGTTCACCCCCCAGGTAGGCACCGAACCCCAGTCCCCCCATTTCTGGCCACTCTGCATCCTTGGGTGTATCTCTTCTCCTTCTCCCCCTTCTCACCTTTAATCACTTTAAAGACTATCTTTGAGAGGAACTTTTTTTTTTTGTTAATGAAAATGGTGCTTGTACATTCTAAAACATCTAAACAATAAAAAGTAGTTCACAAAAACAGAGCAAAAATGACCAGAAATCACAAACCCAGAAATAACTCTGCCAACATTTTTGTGAATATCCTTTCAGATGTTTCTCTAAGCATATTTCATGTATAAACCTCTGTATATAGTAAATGATTAATTACACTATACACTATACATGCTGCCCTGGAACCTGTGTTTTTACTCAACAGTACATTTTTAATGTCCTTTCACAGTCTGTATTATTTTAATGGTTGCATAATATTCCAGCAAATGGCAGTTCCAAAATTTACTTAACCTATCTTTTATTGATGAATATGGGGATTTTCTTCACTAGGATGAAAGACAGTGTAATAAAGTGTGTGATTCAGCAAGAGGGGCACTGAGTCAAAGGATGTGCACATTTAACATTTTGTTACATATGTGAGCCAAATTGCCCTTCAGAAAGGTAATAATAATTTACATTTCCATCAGATATTTTTTCTTCTTAATTCTACCACTGAGAAGTTAGTTCCTTTAGCTCTGAAATTAGAGTGTTCCCAGTCATTTTTCTGGTCTCCTGATTAAAGTACTTCTCATTTCGGTTTAACAACTATTTTCTGAGGGTCTACTTTGTACCAGGCCCCGTGAGTAATATGACTACTATCCCTGCCCTCATGCAGTCAGTCTGGTGCAAGTACAGATAAATAAACAGTGTGCTGAGGGCTATAAACAGGGAAATCCAGGGGCCGTGGGAGCACCTGCCTTCCTGTCGTGTGAGCCTTCCTTGCTCACTGGTTCCCCTCCCTCAGTGACTATACGGGAGGGGAAGGACGATGTGATTTTTACTGCGTTTGCTTTGAAACTCTGCTACTGACACAAAGGTAGATGTCCTCCCAACATGTGCTTCAGGGAGGCACAGAGCCGGTGGTCTCTGGTGGGGCACATTTTGCTGCCAGGCAGCAGGGGGCGAGATGAGGTGTGCTGGGCTCTGTCCCCATGTCTCTTGGATTCGGGTCTCAGGTACACAGACCAGGGCGGCGAGGAGGAGGAGGACTATGAGAGTGAGGAGCAGCTGCAGCACCGCATCCTGACAGCAGCCCTGGAGTTCGTGCCTGCCCATGGCTGGACAGCGGAGGCCATAGCCGAGGGAGCCCAGGTGCGTGTGGCTGCGGCGGGGTGGCCTGACCAAGGTCAGCCAGAGCAGAGGGCCTCCCGCTTCTTCCGGCCCAGCTCAGAGCCCCGCACTGCTACAGGATTTTCTGGGTTTGGGGTGGTTTTTTCCCAATAGGGTGGAAATGGCTTTATTTATAAATGATTTTTTCATATAGAAAAGATCACATAGAGTTGGTTCCTGGGAGTTAGGTTCTAAAGGCAGCCCATTAGGTAAGCATTGCCTATGATCCAAACTACCGTATTTCATTGACTCTAAGATGCCACTGGTTGTAAGAAACACCGTTATTTATGTGTCACTAAAAATGAAAAATGCTATCTATTAAATTAAGACACATCATCAATTGTATGATTCACACCAATGGCTTAAAATGAAAACGTGTGCATCCTAGAATTGATGAAATATGGTATTTGAAAACTCCCAACAAAGTA